>NC_091247.1:57875625-59112500 GCF_042477335.2 Ovis canadensis
GGAGAAGTAGGGGGCTGAGAATTTCAGCCGTCTTTATCCATGCACTTCCACATGGGGGTTGCTTAGGGAGGGTAGGTATTGGAATAGGTGGGTAGACCTGTATGTAAAGGGTTTTTTTGGGTTTTTGTTTATTTTTTTTTTAACAATAAAGGCAGGCTTTCCAGGTGGCTCAGTGGTAAAGAAACTGCCTGCAAGTAGGACATCCAGGAGACACCAGTTTGACCCATGGGTTGGGAAGATCTCCTAGAGAAGGGCATGGCAACCCACTTCAGTATTCTTGCCTGGAGAATCCCACGGACAGAGGAGCCTGGCAAGCTACAGCCCATGGGGTCACAAGGAGGCGGACATGCCTGGAGCGACTGAACACGTACATACACGCAAGCTTATCAAAAACAAAACCGAAGCTGACGAAGCAGCAAATAGGAGCGACGCGGCTGGCCTGGGGAGCTGAGCACGTGCAGCTGAGACGCTGACGCGGTAGCCGGGAGAGTGTGCCCTTCCAGGCGGGAGGGCCTGAGAAGGGCGGCACAGCAGGGCAGAAGGGGGCCTCACCAGGCTGCCCGTGGGCAGCGGGGCAGGACGCTGGGTGCTGAGGGGAAGGGTAGCCTGAGGCACATCCGGGTGAGAAAGAAGACAGGACGAGGACAGACACGGATCAAGAAATCATGAAGACCTGCACCGAAAAGATGCAGGCCAAAACCAACTGGGTCCCGGTTACGGAAAGAAACAGCAATGGAAGTCAGTTTTAGTAGTTTAGTGATGATGGCCACAGGAATCGAAAGGTCAGTTTTCATTCCAATCCCAAAGAAAGCCAATGCCAAAGAATGCTCAAACTATTGCACAAGTGCACTCATCTCACACGCTAGCAAAGTAATGCTCAAGCTTCTTCAAGCCAGGCTTCAGCAGTACGTGAACCGTGAACTTTCAGATGTTTCAGCTGGATTTAAAAGAGGCAGAGGAACCAGAGACCAAATTGCCAACATCCGCTGGATCATTGATAAAGCAAGAGTTCCAGAAAAACATCTGTTTCTGCTTTATTGACTATGTCAAAGCCTTTGAATGTGTGGATCACAACAAACTGTGGAAAAGTTCTTAAAGAGATGGGAATACCAGACCACCTGACCTGCCTCCTGAGAAATTGGTATGCAGGTCAAGAAGCAACAGTTAGAACTAGACACGGAACAACAGACTGGTTCCAAATCGGGAAAGGAGTACGTCAAAGCTGTATATTGTCAGCCTGCTTATTTAATTTATATGCAGAATACATCATGAGAAATGCTGGACTGGATGAAGCAAAAGCTTGAATCAAGATTGCCGGGAGAAATATCAATAACCTCAGATATGCAGATGACACCACCCTTATGGCAGAAAGTGAAGTGGAACTAAAGAGCCTCTTGATGAAAGTGAAAGAGGGGAGTGAAAAAGTTGGCTTAAAATTCAACATTCAGAAAACTAAGATCATGGCATCTGGTCCCATCACTTCGTGGGAAATAGATGGGGAAACAGTGGAAACAGTGACAGACTTTATTCTGGGGGGCTCCAAAATCACTGCAGATGGTGACTGCAGCCATGAAATTAAAAAACATTTGTTCCTTGAAGGAAAAGTTATGACCAACCTAGGCAGCATATTAAAAAGCATGACATTACTTTGCCAACAAAGGTCCATCTAGTTAAAGCTCTGGCTTTTCCAGTAGTCATGTATGGATGTGAGAGTTGGACTATAAAGAAAGCTGAGTGCCACAGAATTGATGTTTTTGAACTGTGGTGCTGAAGAAGACTCTTGAGAGTCCCTTGGACTGCAAGGAGATCCAACCAGTCCATCCTAAAGGAAATCAGTCCTGAATATTCACTGGAAGGACTGATGCTGAAGCTGAAACTCCAATACTTTGGCCACCTGATTTGAAGAACTGATTCATTTGAAAAGACACTGATGCTGGGAAAGATTGAAGCCAGGAGGAAGAGACAACAGAGGATAAGATGGTTGGATGGCATCACTGACTCAATGGTCATTAGTTTGAGTAAATTCTGGGAGTTTGTGATGGGCAGAGAGGCCTGGCGTGCTGCAGTCCATGGGGTTGCAGAGTTGGACACAACCGAGCGACTGAACTGAACTGAACTCATGATGATATGAGGAACTTGAGATGATAAATAACTAGACCAAGACATCCCAGAGGCAGCTGGAAATGCCTCCCCCCCGCCTCCACCCCGGGCTCCACAGAATACCCACCCTTCCAGCCAGCCTTTCTCAGAAGGTCTGAGAGTGACATCCTGAGCCAGTCAACAAGATGAAGTCAATTCACGTCTCTCCTGTGAACCTCAACTGGTACAAGTTACACCCATCCACGGGAAAGCAGAGAAGATAATTACTTGAATTGTGCTTGGGGTTTGTGTTTTAGATACTTGATAAAAGTGGACAGGAGGCAAGATAGAAAGCCTGCCCCAGGAGGAGACGGCTGCTCTGAAGTATGAAGAGATTAAACATCCCCTGGTGCCAAGGACAACAAACCCAGCTATAGCAGGAGCAGGGGCAGCTAGGTGAGGAGGGAAGACCCACCCTGTGGGCAGGAGCAAAGCAGAGGGCTGGGGAGTCTGGGGACCAAGTGAGCTAGGTGCAGCTGAGAAAGTATGTCCTGGGTGGGGGCAGAGGCAGGAGTTAAGGGCAATACTGTGGGTTTGCTGGATATCCCAGGGCCGGCACCACATCTCAGCTGCAAGTATTGACACCACACACAACTACCTACTTCTCCACGGATGTGCCCTCTGTCCCCAGGCAATGACTAACGGAGTACAAAAGGCCTGGGGTCACTCTGAGCAAGGAAGTCAAGCTCATTGGGGGACAGCAGAGACCATGATTCCTATCTCAGGCTCTGCTTCTAGGGAACCATGACTCATACAGTAAAGAATCTGCCTGCAGCGCAGGCGACCTGCAGGGTACCAGGGTTTGATCCCTGGGTGGAGAAGATCCCCTGGAGGAAGACATGGCAACCCACTCCAGTATTCCTGCCTGGAGAATCCCCATAGACAGAAGAGCCCGGAGGGCTACAGAGTCCATGGGGTTGCAAAGAGTCAGACAGGACTGAGCAACTAACAGTTTCACTTTTTAGAGAACCTGACCATTATGTCTGCAGGGTCAATGTATGGACGATGGCAGGTCATGGACGATCACAAGAAGAAACCTTGAAGATTTTATTCGGGTGTGGTGGTAGGGGGTCATGATATGTGTACGCGCATCACTGGGGAGGCAGCCGGGATGCGATGGAGGTGGCGAGCCTGAGACAGGGCTGGCCTCAGCAGCAGACCTTGTGCCCTGGCCGCCATGCTGGTGGCCAGATGGTCAGGAAGGGCTTCCAGCTGCAGAAGAGATGGGCTTGAGGTAGGTCAGATGTGGTGAGCAGGCAGGATGGAGAACTCAAGTGTCAGGGATGTCACAAGAAGGACATGTGAGTCCCCAGGGCCTGTGGGCCGTCAGGCTGATAGACCCCATGCTTGGAGCCCTGGGGAGGGATCTGCGCCGGAGTTTCAGCCAAGGCTTTCAGCTAAAAGAGTAAGTCTTTTTTCTTTTTTTTTTTAGTTGTACCTTGAGGCATATGGGATCTTAGTTCCCTGACTAGGGATCGAACCTGTGCCCCTGCAGTGGAAGTCCCTGGGGGTGTCTTCTTCTCACAGCATGGTAAGTCCAGGGACAAACAGAGAGGGGCTGGTGCAGGGGCTCTCAAAGCCGTTGGTGTTCCTGGCTCCCACCAGTATCAACTCCAGCCCAGGCTGGAGGGAGAGGAGGGATGAACCGGAGAGGAAGGGGAGGCACCTCCATCAGGGGAGGAAAAACTTCCCTGGAAATCCCTGACAGGCTGCCAGTTCTGTCCCTTTGGCCAGAACTGCATCATGTGACCATCCCCAGCTGCCAGGAAGGTTTCACATGCTGCTCAGGCTGCTTCCTGCATGGAATGAGAATCCTGCCCGTGAGGAGGGTGGAGACAAGGAATATTTCAAAGTCAGCAGTAGGGCCATCGATGCCTTGATAAGGGCATGGAGTTGTTTGGATAAAGGGACAATTAAGGCTGCTCTAAAGAGATTAGATCCCCAAGAGGAAGAACAAAGGGCAGAGCCTTCCAGGGATTGGAAAGAAGAGGAAAATGCTGCTGGAAATCAGACAAGGACACCTTCAATAAAATCTGTGACTCTGCATGACAATTTCAAGTCCATAACACTCTGGAAATTCAAGCATTTAAGAAAGGAGTACAACAGTTCCTAAACAAAATGCATTTTGAATCACTTTAACCTAAAAAAGTAATACAAGTGTCCCCACTAAGCTGACTTAAAACTCAACATTCAAAAAATGAAGATCATGGCATCCAGTCCCATCACTTCATCGCAAATAGATGGGGAAAAAATGGAAACAGTGACAGACTTTATTTTCTTGGGCTCCAAAATCATTTCAGATGGTGACTGCAGCCATGAAATTAAAAGACCCTTGCTCCATGGAAGAAAAGCTATGACAAATCTAGACAGTATATTTAAAAGCAGGGACATCATGTTGCTGTCAAAGTTCCACATAGTCAAACCTATGGTTTTTCCAGTAGTCATGTATGGATGTGAGAGCTGGACCATAAAGAAGGCTGAGCGCCGAAGAATTGATGCTTTAGAATTGTAGTGTTGGAGAAGACACTGGAGAGTCCCGTGGATAGCAAGGAGATCAAACCAGTCAATCTTAAAAGGAAATCAGCCCTGAATATTCATTGTAAGGACTGCTGCTGAAGTTGAAGCTCCAATACTTTGGCCACCTGATGTGAAGAGTCAACTCATTGGAAAAGATCACAATGCTGAGAAAGACTGAAGGCAGGAGAAGCGGATGACAGAGGATGAGATAGTTGGATGGCATCACCGACTCAATGGATATGAGTTTGAGTAAGCTCTGGGAGATGGTGAAGGACAAAGGAAGACTGGCGTGCTGCAGTCCATGGGGTCACAAAGAGTTGGATGTGACTTAGTGACTGAGCAATGACAATCACCACTGTACACACAAAAAAGATGACTTCTAATTTCATCAATTCCTCCAATGTGCTCTGTGGGGGGACTGAGATGAAATGAAGGGCTGAGGGACTTCCCTGGTGGTCCGGTGGTTAAGACTCTGCTTTCCACTGCAGAGTGCACAGCCTCCATCTCTAACTTGAGAACTAAGAGCCCATATTCTGTGCAGTTTGGCAAAAAAAAAAAAAAAAAAAACAACGAGAGAGAGCGAAATGAAGGATTGAGACCCCACTTTGTAGAAACCCAAGGTCCAGGGAAATGACAAGAATGTAACTAAATGGTGTGGGGAAAGTGGGAGGGAAGGAGGCTGTTCAGAGGTGTGGTGCCTGACACACAGCTCAGATACAGACATGGTGTGGTCTTACTCAAGCCCACCCACGGGCACTGTCACAAAAGCCACGGGGCTGGGATCCAGAAGCTGAGAAGCAGTAGGTGAGACCAAAGCTCTAAACTAAACTTTCTTCTACCCTGACCCGACTGGGAGGGGAAGCTGTGGGAGAAGGGGTATGGTTAAGTTGGAAAAGCTCAAGAGCACACCAGCCAGTGTCTTCCCTGGGGCTCATGGAGTCTTGGTGACTTGTGCCCTTTGTCCAACCAAGAAGAATGCCATCTTCATACAAGCTAGGAGGCTAACTGCAAACCAGTCTCAGCTGTGGAACTCTTTTTTTTTTTCAAACAGGAATGCTCATTTTGAACCCTAACATATAACACAGATAAGAGACACAGATAAGAGTTGATCTCTTGCAGAGTCTCTCTACCTCAACACTGCTGACATTTGGGGCTGGGTAATTCTTTGCTGTCGGCTTCCCTGGTGGCTCAGTCAGTAAAGAATCTGCCAGCAATGTAGGAGACGCGGATTTGATCCTTGGATTGGGAAGATCCCCTGGAAAAGGAAATGGCAACCCACTCCAGTATTCTTGCCTGGGAAATTATGGACAGAGGACAGAGAAGCCTGGTGGGACAGTCTATGGGGTCGCAAGAATCGGTCATGACTGAACAACTAAACCACCAGTTCTTTGCTGTAGGTGGCAGGAGGTTGTCTTGTGCAATGTGGGCTGTTTCATAGCATCCCTGGCCTCTGTCCACTAGAAGCTGCTAGCATCTCTGGTCCTCCCCTCTCTCCCAGCTGGTGAATCAAAAATGTTACCATTGTCTGTTGACTACCCACTGGGATAAAGTCTCTCTATATTAAAGCCTCAACACTGCTGTATTTGTTGTTGTTGTTGTTTGTACGTATTTGTTGTTTGGCTGCACTGGGTCTTTCAGGCTTTAGCTAGTCGTGGTGAGTGGGGGCCACTCTTCATTGCCCTGCTTGAGCTTTTCATTGCTGTGGCTTCTCTCGTTGTGGAGCACAGGCTCTAGGCGCACGGGCTTCAGTAATTTCAACATGAGGACTCGGAAGTTGCAGCCCGCAGACTAGAGCACGGGCCCAGTAGTTGTGGATCATGGGCTTAGATGCTCCACGGCATGTGGGATCTTCCTGGACCAGGGATTGAAACCGTGTCCCCTGCATTGGCAGGCAGATTCCTATCCACTGTGCCACCAGGGAAGTCCCCACACTGCTATATTTTTGAAGTATTTCAGGTAATGAAGCAAGGCAAAAACTGAAGATCAGTATCTAATCGTTTTCTAGATTTGGTTTGGGTTGCATAACCTCAAGAAATCTTAACTCATCATGGTATGGGGTGCTGTTCTCAACTGTCTCATGGGACAGGAACCAACTGGCAGGCACAGACAGGCCTGTGTTCAAATACCAGCCTGCAGAAGTGGGGTTCACAGGTGTGCTTGGGTTGGTGGGGAGAAGGACCGCTTTCACTCCTGGATCCATGCAACTTAATCATCTCATTGCACTCCCACCAGCAAAGGTGGGAAACCTCTGTCCTATGGGACTTTCCTATTTCTGTTGGGTAGGCAGTGGCTCGGTTCTATTTTAGGAATGTGAAACTTCAGTCATGAGGTCAAAACCACAACAAACCTGCTGGTGAGAGCATGGATGCTGCGATCACACTCAATCATCATCCCATATCTTCTAGTCTTCGTTCAATTTGAATGTTCAGTGCCTCCACCCACCTCAGCCTGCGATCCTCCAACCTGACCAGTGCAGAAGAACCACTCACTCCAAAACACAGATTCCCAGACCTCATCCCCAGACCTTCCTGCCTGGCAGGACCAGGTGAGGATACCAAATGTGCTTTTCAAGCAAGATCCCTCCAAGGTATGAGAGGGGGTGTGGCTGTTTGGGAAACTGCTCACCAGCAAGTTTGCACAGCTGTGAATAACAATAGAGTTTAGCCTAAAGAATTTCCGATCTGCCAGCAAACTGTGTAAAAATTATGAGGACCTGTCTTCTAAATAGAAAATAGAAGTGTTGCCCTGTGAATAAGTAGTCTGTGTGCATGTATGCTCATTCGCTTCAGTCATGTCCAACTCTTTGTAAACTTTTGCAACTCTTTGCAATCCACAGGATTCTCCAGGCAAGAATATTGGAGTGGGTAGCCATGCCATCGTCCAGGGGATCTTCCCGACCCAAGGATCAAACCTGAGTCTCTTATGTCTCCTGCATTGGCAGGTGGGTTCTTTATCACTAGCACCATCTGTGAAGCCAGAATATTTATGTAGTCTACACTCTAATTTTGACCACCTACCAAGATGCAAGCACTCGCAAGACTACTGAGGTATGCTTTGTAATCTACTTCTAATTAACTGGTATACTTCAATGTTGAGAATACATGATGACTATCATTCAATTGCCTGCTTTTTATAGGTTTAAAAGCATTAAAGGAAGTTAAGGCTGAGCCCTTGGACTACATAAACATTTTCCAAAATGAGAACATGCCTGGAAACTTCAGATGTTGTTCCTTCAAGGTTTCACTGAAGTGACAAAGATGTTAAGAAGACAGCAACTCTTGCAGGGACAAATCCGTGGCCCTCCTACACCATCCTTATCCTGGTTTTTATTCAAAAGTTGCCTCCTCGATCACCCTCTGTAGCATTGCATTCCTACCCTAAGCCCACTGATTCACTTTTCTGCTTCATACACTCATCACAACTCATCCATATTTGCCTACTTTCTGCTTTCCCCACTAAAACATAAGATTCCTAAAGAAGGGACTGTTGATGTTCATTGCTGGAACCTCAGATTCTAAAACAGTGCCTAGCATCACTTTTCACTTTCATGCATTGGAGAAGGAAATGGCAACTCACTCCAGTGTTCTTGCCTGGATAATCCCAGGGACGGGGGAGCCTGGTGGGCTGCCGTCTATGGGGTTGCACAGAGTCAGACATGACTGAAGTGACTTAGCAGCAGCATGTAAAAGGCACTTAAATACTTGTTGAATCAATGAATACTTCATACACTTATCATGATTCTTCCGTGTTTGCCTACTTTCTGCTTTCCCCACTGAAGCATACGATTCCTAGAGAAGGGACTGTAAATGTTGTTCACTGCAGTCACCTCAAATCCTGAAACAGTACCTAGTGTGTAAAAGGCCCTTAAATATTTGTTGAACCAATGAGCCAATGAATATATGAATGCACTGATCAGTGACCTGCAGCCAGATCCACACAGAAAAACTAACCCAAACTCAGCAAGATCCTAACAAGAGGCAGACATGAGGCCTAGATCCTTCCATGGGTCCAGACATCACGTTCATTGGTTGGTTGTGCAGTGTCCAGAGCACATGGAGAACACTGATGGGAATTCTTTTTCCATCAGGAATCTCTGTGTGTGTATGGTGAGGAAGGGGGATAAACATAATCCAATGACTCTCCCACCCACCAACACAGAAATAAAAGAGCAACTGGAATACCATATACAGATGAACTCTAAAACAGCAGGAGTCGCAGAAACAGAGAGTAGAGTGGATGTTACCAGGGGCTGGGGAGTGGGAGCAATGTGGAGGTGTCAGCCCCCAGTTGTAAGTTCTGGGGATCTATTGCACAGCATGATGGTTATAGTTAATAACAGTGTATTGCACACTTGAAAGTTGCTAAGAGAATAAATTTTAAATGTTCTAACCCCTCCCACACACAAAAGATGATAATTATGTGATGTAATAGAGGTTTAAGCTAAGGCTATGGTGGTAATTATTTTGCAGCAAATAAGTGTATCAAGTCAACATGTTGTACATCTTCGATTTACACGTTACATGTCAATTATATCCCAATAAAGCTGAGGGGGGAAAACAACTTAAAAAAAAAAAAGCAACTGGTTCTGTTTTTCAAGAAAAAAGAAAATACTTACCTGTTTGGCTGTTGCCTGTTACACGGTAGCCAAGTCACCTCTCTGAAGACGTTTGCTAGTATGTTCAAAGCAGGTTGGGTGATAATGTGAAGTTACACTCTGCCTAGGAAGTCTCCTTGGCAGGAACAGCTGTAGGTCTAATCTCAACCCGGCAAATGTGTGGATTGGAGCTGGCTGACCAGACACCCAGGGGAGAACAGCAGGCATGATGCCTTCTGGGACAGCAGAGGCGATGACAGCAACAGGAAGTTAGGGAAAGAACTTCCTGTCAGGTGAAGCCACACTGAGTGGTCTCCAACCCATTTTCTACAAAACCAGCTCTGAAGAGAGCTCAGTGTTGCCGGAAATGATTTCAGCAGTGATCCTGGACAGGACAGCCACTGAGAGCCCTGGCCGCTGGGGCCCCACTGGCTGCAACACCACGACCCGGAGGTTTTTGGGCTTTTAACCTTTATTTTTGGACATAACCTCAAACACATAGAGAGACTGAAAAAAGAGTACAAACAATTTGCCTCGCTCAGACAACCTGCTTGTTACCATTCTCCCACATCTGCTTGGTGATTCTGTTTTATGATATCCATACTACTTGTTTTAACCACTTGAAAGTAAGCTGAGGACACAATGACATGCAACCCTAAATATTTTAGTATTTCCTAAAAAGGACACTCCCAGACACACCGAAGTATGATGATAAAAATCAGGAAATTATTAGTTTTAATACTATTCTCTACTCTGAAGACGTCAGACAAATCTCTTTAGCAGTCCCAATAATGGCCTCAGAGCAAAAACAGGAACACACGTCCAGAACCGCATGTGACATTCAGCTGTCATATCTTTTTAACCTCCTTTAATCAGAAACAGTTCCTTTATCTTTCATGACCTTGGCATTTTTTGAAAAGTACAGCCTTGTTGTTTTGAAGAATGTCCCTCAGTGGAGATCTGCCCATTTCTTCATGATTAGATTCAAGGTACACATTTCAGGCAGGAATTTCCCAGAAGTGATACTGGTCCATCCTGGTGTGTTTTCTCAGGAAAGCCCTGACATTGCTTTGTCCCAATACCGTTGATGTTAAATCAGTTGCTCAAAGTTGTGTAAGGCAAGTTTATCCACTACCAAGTTACTATCTTCCCTTTGTAGTTAGTAAGTAACTTGATGGGAGATACTTAGAGACTCACCATGGAGATTACCCTGTTCCTCATCCAATCTACTGGTTTCAGCACCTACCATATGGATAAAATTCTGTGCGAGGTCAAGTAAGGTCAAACTTCAGAGAGAAAATAAAAAAACAGAGCTGGTTGAAGCAACAGCTGATGAGAAAGAACAAGCATTGAAATTCTTGTCTCAGACTTAATTTGAATAACCCCAGGGTATGTTCAGTCCTAAAGGAAATCAACCCTGAATATTCACTGGAAGGACTGAAGCTGAAGCTCCAATACTTTGGCCGTCTGATTTGAAGAGATGACTCATTGAAAAAGACCCTGATGATGGGAAAGACTGAAGGCAAAAGGAGAAAGGGGTGGTAAAGGATAAGATGGTTAGATAGCATCACCAACTGAATGGACATGAATCTGAACAAACTTCGGGAAGTACTGAAGGACAGAGGAGCCTGGCGTGCTATAGTCCATGAGGTCATGAAGAGTCAGACACAACTTAGCGACTGAACAGCAACTAATGTTCACTCTTAGCTGTTAAGAAAAAACACCTCTAGATTTGCTTTTGAAAGTATTCTGTAAGTACCCATTACTGTCCTAGTTTCTCTTATGGTGAGTCATGCCTGCTAGACACGGCCCTTCATTTACAAAGTGCGTAGTGGCAACACCCAAGTTCAGAGGTCTGACAGCTGGTCATCCTCACTCAGAGGCCTGGCTCTCCAGGGACATTGCTGAAGGGTCAGTTCAGTGATCCACTACTGGTGGATTGGTTCACTATAGGTGCGTGTGTGCTAAGTCGCTTCAGTTGCGTCTGACTCTGTGCAACGCTGTGGACTGTAGTCCACCAGGCTCCTCTGTCCATGGGGATTCTCCAGGCAAGAATACTGGAGTGGGTTGTGAATAAGCCAAACTGGAGTTCCTAACCCTGGCTGTGCCTTACTATAAGCCAATGCAGACTCCGGATTTTGTTTTTAAATATAGTTCTCACAGTGAACCTATATTTAAAAACAAAGCCCTAACTCTCCATTAAGCTGAAGCTCTAATACTTTGACCACCTGATGCGAAGAACTGACTCATTGGAATAGATGCTGGCAAAGATTAAAGGCAGGAGAAGGGGACAACAGAGGATGAGATGGTTGGATGGCATCACCGACTCAATGGACATGAGTTTGAGTAAGCTCCAGGAGTTGGTGATGGACAGGGAAGCCTGGTGTGCTATAGTCCATGGGGTCGCAAAGAGTGGGACATGACTGAGCGACTGAACTGAACTCTCCATTGCCTTATAGTAAGGCACAGCCAGGTTTAGGACCTTCAATTTAGCTTATTCAAAAAACTTTTTTTTTAAACTCTGTTACCACAAAGTTGAAAACTTCAGAAAGAACATGTTGAAATCACACACTGGTTGTTACACTACGACACAGTGATGTCCACCCCTAACACTATGCTCTATATTGCATCTGTCTTTCCTCTTGGAATATGTATGTTTTATCAGGATTGGGATCATATTACTTATACTAGACATCTTCAGGCTGGGTTCCACTAGAGGTAAGCCCTACAGAAAAGTATTTATGTGTCTATTTCCTCTTTTTATTTAACTTTTAATTTTATATTGGAGTACAGCCGATTAACAATGTTTTGATAGTTTCAGGTGAATAGCAAAGGGACTCGGTCACACATACACATGTATTCATTCTCCCTTAAACTCCTCTCCCATTCAGCCTGCCACACAACACTGAGCAGAGCTCTCCATGCTACATAATAGGATTGGGTGTCTATTTTAATTTTCGCAATGGTCTATAACTCAAATCACTCCAGAAGCATGGGAGAGAAGTTAATTCATAATATATTGGGGTTGGCCAAAAAGTTCGTTTGGGCTTTTCTGTAAGATATTATGGGAAATTCCAAATGAACTTTTTGGTCAACCCACTATCATGGTGGCCTTAGAGCATTCAGGCTTAATCCTCTTGTAGAGCCCCTGGAGAAGGCAATGGCAACCCACTCCAATACCCTTGCCTGGAAAATCCCATGGATGGAGGAGCCTGGTAGGCTGCAGTCCATGGGGTCACGAAGAGTCGGACACTTACTGAGCGACTTCACTTTCACTTTTCACTTTCATGCATTGGAGAAGGAAATGGCAACCCACTCTAATGTTCTTGCCTGGAGAATCGCAGGGACGGCGGAGCCTGGTGGGCTGCCGTCTATGGGGTCACATAGAGTCGGACATGACTGAAGCGACTTAACAGCAGCAGCAGAGCCCCAGCTGGGGAGGGCTGGTCTGTACTGTTGTATAATTTGCTTTGTTCACCTAATGATACTTAAAACAGACATGTAATAAGCATATATCAGGCACAGGGAATATAAAGAAAACTAAGACATAGCCTTTCTCTTGAAACGAAAACTCCAACCAGGGAAAACAAAAATACCTAAATACTCAAAATGCCAAAAAGCGGAGGCGGGGCAGTACGCCTGGGGTGCCCCAGGCAACAGAACACTAGTGCCATCAGATGAAATCAGGGAAGCCTCCTTGAGGAGACAAAGTATAAATAGGTCTTTTAAGGATAGACTGGACCTCAGAGACACAAAGGAGAGAGAGGGCAGGTATTCCGGATGGGAGGACTGGCATGCCAAGATGCCCAGGATGGCTGCTCTGGCCAGGTCACAGGGGATCTGGGGGAAAGTGGGAGAAGATGTAGCAAAGAAGGAATCATTAGACTTCCATGGTGGTCCAGGGGCTAAGACTCTGTGCTCCCAATGCAGGAGGCCCAGGTTCAATCCCTGGTCAGGGAACTAGATCCTAAGTGCTGCAAATAAGAGTTCGCATGCCAACTAAGGATCCTTCGTGCTGCAACTGAGACCTGGCACAGTCAAATAAATGAGTGAACATCAAAAATTTGAGAAAAGAAGGAATGAGGGCCTCCAAATTGGCCCCAGAGGAGGAGTGACCTTAAGTGGTCCTTAAGCAGGAAGGCAGAGAGCTTACACAGGGATGTAAGAGGCCACGGGAGGGATGGTCAAGGGGCTCTGATGACCACTGCAGCCAGGGCTGATGGAGCAGGGGAGACGGAGAGGGACAGAGAGATGGGGGATGACAAGAGTGGTAAAGGAAGAGGCCACAGAACTTGGTGACTGAGCTGGCAGCGGCTGTTCTTTTAGCACCCAGCCTGCTGAGATCCAGCCTGCATAACAAATTCAGGCTGCTAGTAGAAAAAAAACAAAAAAAGCAAAGCATGCAAGAAGGCCCCACCAGCTGTCACTGTTCCACCATGCACTGAGATGATTTCACGGCCGAGGCAGGGGTAACAAAGGGGGATAAGAGGAGGAGGCCAGAAGGGATAAGACAGGACACTGGAGTAAACTGAGGTAACTGCCCGGAGAACTGCCCAGGTCCCTCCCAAGCTCTAACAAAACATCTTATGTAATATCTCCTGGGTGGTGGGCACCCATGTGACAGCAAATTAGACATGCAGAAGATACCACAGCAGAACACATCTGTGGCACCCTCCTGAATGCCACAAACACAGCAAAATCTAAAAGCCACCTTTTCAATGGAAGATCTCCCTCTTCATCTAAAGGGAATGCAAGTAGCCAGGCTGCATAAATAATACTTAATAGGAAAAAGTGACAGTCAGTAGAAAGAACAGTTAACAACAGCCACTCTGGGACTCAAGCTCCAACATGGGGACCTTTCCCTAAACTGGAGTATAATGGGCAAGTGAGTGTGCAAATTCTAAAATAACCAAGATCCCACCTCCCAGAAGAAAGAGTATGCGTATAGGTTCTTATGCTTTGAGATTATGAAGAGAGGTCACCAAATAGGACCTTAGCAATATTCCTCAGGGAGCAGTTAGCTGCTAAGTTGGGAAGGGAAGGCGGAGGATTCGGGAGGCAGTTTCTGTAGTAATCTGGTATAGCGGTCCCTTGATATCTACAGGAAATTGGTTCCAGGACCACCACCACTTCTTGGATACCAAAATCCATGGATGCTCAAGTCTTTTATATTAAATGATGCAGTATTCGCATATAATCTATGTACATCTTCCCATATATATTTTAAATCAGCTCTAGATTACTTATAATACCTAATACAACATAAATGCTATGTTCATAGCTGCTGGCACACAGCAAACTCAAGTTTTGTTTTCTGGAACTTTCAGGAAATGTTCCTTTTTGAGTATTTTTGATCTGCAGTTGGTCAACATGGAGGGCTGACTATGTTCAATAATACTTTTTGTCCTTAGGAACAGAAGAACCAAAATAGTCATATAGAACGACAAATCAGAAAGTGACAATGACCCCAGAAAAGGAACTGGAGGAACAGGGACTGGGAACAACCCAAAGGTTGACAGGCCCTGGCCACTGAGAGCCTGAAGGAGAGGGAAAAACCACATGAGGCAGAGGAAAGCTTTGTCTGAGTCATTTTAAGCTCAGAACAAGTTAAGAGTGTTTGAATTCCTAAAACCGACAACATTTATTCAGGTCTGTGAGAGGCATCACTAAAACATACAATTTCCTTTTATGCCTAAATCACACGTCCCTTTTACTCTCTGCTCCAAAAATGTGGAAAACCAGCTCTTGGGCAGGATCCCAAACAGGCATACTGTCATTCACGTAACCTCATTTTTAATCAGGCAGGGAGTATGTGCCTGCGGGTATAGCAAGAAGCAACACAGATACAGCCTCTTCTTCAAAAAGCTCTCATCTCATTTTTAAAATTAGACAAGTAGACCCATCACCAATGTTAATATTTTCCTCATTTTTCTTGTTAACTTATTCTACATTGGATATGAGGGCAGTGTTAGGAGATATTTTACATTTGGGGGACTTGGGTGTATTGTGTGTTTGGGAGGGAGCTTAGAAAAGCCTCCCCCCACTTCTGGAAGGAATAATGGATAGGACTCGGCGGGGGTTGGCGAAGCAGGTGCCCCTGAGCAGGGACAGTTGGCACTGAAGTGGTGTCTGAAGGCCCAGCCCTGGAGGGAACAACATACCGAGAGGCTGCAAAAGGAAGCAGACCGTGCCATGGTGGGTTGGAATTTCATCCTGAGATAAAAGAAGCAACTGTGCAAGAGGGATTTAAACTGGAACTGGAGTTTGGAGAGACCTCTCTCGAGGTAGGACTGGAGACGGGAAGTCCTACTGTGAGGCAGGACCAGTGAGGAAGTTGCCATGGAGAGTGAGGATACTATGCCTGGAAAGGCAGGAACTTGGACCAGAGACCACCTCAAGACATCCTCTCAGGAATTTCGATGGGAGCTCTTCTGATGTGGGGTGTGAATGTGCTGAGTGCTACAAAAACAGAGATGCATTTGCCTCATCTACCACCTCCAGGTCAGTTTGCCTGAGTCTGAATCCCTGCTCCATCCCCTACAGTTTCTTGACCTCCCTGAGCCTCAATGTCCTCATTTGTAAAAGGAGGATAATAATGGTACCAAACTCATATGGGTTCTGTGAACATTAAAAGAACATACATACATATATGTCTATATATACATAATATAATATATATGTGCCTGGGGGCATAGCAAGCAGCAACACGTGACCTATACATATACATATATAATGTGTATATAACATGGCCTATACATATACATATTTAATGTCTAAAACAGGTAAGGATATAGTGAGTCAGTACAGCATTTATCTTTATTTCTGTCCTATATTTTATAGTATGTGGGTTTGTTGTAGAGAGTAGTATGTAAGATGTCACCCTCTGCGAACCACAAAACACTCTTAAGATTCTCATGAATCTTGATTCTCTTGGCAGATAATTGAACCCCTCTACTGTTAGCTCTGATTGCCCTCTTTATCACCATAAATACCTTCAGTGTTTATAGGAGACAAAGATACCATGAACCACATGTGGCTGCTGAGTAATTCAAATATGGCCTGTCCAAACTGAGATATGTTCTCATGTAAGATATATACAAGGCTTTGAAGAATTAAGTTTTACCAGAAGAATGTAAAATAGCTCAAAACAACTTTTATATTAATTTAATAATATTTTATACATATTGGTTTGATGAAAATAAATTATTAAAATTAATTCACCTGTCTTAAAAAAATCCTTCTAATCTCTTAGGTTTAATTGCTAAGTTCCTAACTTCTTAATTTAGCTGACTGGGTTATTAACTTTTGCCTATTTCCTTGCAAATATGAGTCATTAAGACCACATATTTCCCTTACCTTATTTAGTTGCAACCCACAAGCTTTAGGTGTACACTTCATTCTACAAATTTTGACATATCTTTTTTCATTGCTATTACTTCTTGATCATTCAAATCTAAATACTTTCAAATTTAAATTTTCAAATATGTTTTTAAATTATAGTTTAAAACTGATACATAATTTCGTTTCATTGCATTCAGAGAATTTGGTCAATATGATACTAATTATTTTAAATATGTTAGAACTTACTTTATGACCTGGTGTATGTTCAATTTTTGTAAAAGTATACTCTTCACTTGCTGGAACCATGTTTTCTATTTAATTGGTTTGATCAAGCTTATTAATTGCTTTGCTTTTTAAATCAATCCCTTATTGGTTTTTTGTTAGCTTGTTCCATCAGTTACTGAAATAGATATGCTAAAATCTCTCATTATGTTGTCACATTTGTCAACTTTTTTTTGTCATTCTTTTTACTTTGTATAGTTTGGAGCTGTATTATTAGGAGCATACAAGTTAAGTTTAGTTCTGGTTTGTTTTATTTTAGTCTTCCTGGGAAACCAAAACTTTGATATTATATATATATGGCTTGGGTTACATTTCTACTGGACAGAGCCACTCCAAAGGAAGATTAAACAAGAAAACCAGATACCAAATCCTGGATGACTAAGGACTTGATTGAAGAAAATGACAAGCAAAGCACAGAGAGTATTGGCAGCCCTATTTGAAAAAAAAAAGTACCACAACTCTGTCTTCCTCTTTTGTTGCTGAAGTCTAGATTGGAAATGAAAACAAGATGTTTGTGAAAAGCAGAAATGAGGTGGAGAACAACACAGAAGAGAATAGAAGCTGAGGGGAGAGAAAGGACTAGAGAAGAAGGAACTCTATATGAATAACAGAAAAACTGCTTCTGCTTTGAACTCAACACATGTAAGCCTTTAATTATGAAAATGACACCTCGTCTTAAAGGCAGACTTCATGTTCAAAACACAACGTCCTAGTCCATCAAAACAGACTTTTCAAATGTGTTATTTGTATCAATTTTTTCCTCTTTAATCATATCACATCACATGAAACAGAACCATTAATTCCAGATATTTAAAGCTTGAAAAGAGGAAGAATTCATGGGTATAAAGAGTTGATGAACCACCCAGTATTACTTAATTCTGGATATTGTTCCACACTCTAAAGGGGAGCAAAAATGTCTTGCATGGTCTCAAAAGATCAAACAAGAAATAAACTTTTCCTCTAGGACGTGGGGGAATTCTTCAGTAGAAACCCAGAGGTACAGGGAACACAAGTCACATAACTAAAAACAAAGCAGAGAAAGTGCAGCGTTAGAAAAGGTAAGGGAGACGTTCCCAGGGCTGTCTGTGGCAGTCTGGCCAGAGACAACCACTCCCTGACCACAGAGGCTCACGGAGCTAGAGGGCTTTCCAGGGCTCAGCCTGTCCTGCCGCCTGACCCAGGGTGGCCTGTGGCCTGGAGGTGACTGCGCTAGCCGAGAATCTACAGCCCACAGCCATGTGGTAACTCATCATGGCTCCTGGCACACGCCCTTCCTCCGTCTCTCCGGTTCAAAGCCAATGTTGAGCTAATCAGTTAGTAGTGAGGAACGACCCATGCAGAGCTGAGTATACACATACCCATGACCCAGGAATCACACCCGTACATAGACCCTCATCAGAAATGCACATACAGGGGCTTCCCAGGTGGCATTAGTGGTAAAGAATCTGCCTGCCAGCGTAGTCGACACAAGAGACACAGGTTCGATCTCTGGGTCTGAAGATACCCTGCAGTAGGAAGCGGCAACCCACTCTAGAATTCTTGCCCAGAGAATTCTATGGACAGAGGAGCCTGGTGGGCTACAGTCCATAGGGCCATAAAGAGGTGGACACGACTGAGTGACTGAGCACACGGATGGTCCAGTGGTCAAGACTCCATGCTCCCAATGCAGTGGCCCTGGGTTCAATCCCTGGCCAGGGAACCAGAACCCAAATGTCACAATAAATTAAAAAATTAAATATAATATTTAAAAAAGCTGTTAAAAGGAGAAATATGCACACACACAAGCCAGGTATGAAAAGAGTCATGGCAGCACTAACTAATAGCCAAACCTGCCAACTGCCCAAGTGTCCATCAACAGTGCACAGACAAAGATATAGTGTATTTTTCACCCACAGGCCCAATCAGCAATGAGAGTGAGCATCCTACAGCGAGAGGCAGTATCTGGAGTGAGTCTCAGAATCCCAAGTCCGAAGGAAAGCAGACAGACACTGCAGAATTCCGGTGATACAAGCTCGAGAGTCAGTGGGGGTTCTCTTCCAGGATGCAGTGACTCGAAGGGGACCCACGGGGTGCTCCTGCTTCTTGATCTCAGAGCATTGTATGCTGAATTTGTAAAATCTGTTGGACAGTAATCCACTTAGGCCTACTTTTCTAGCATGTATGCTACACTTAGAAAAACAAGATAACACTCTTCTAAGTAAGACAAGCCTGGTAATGTCCTTGTACCTCTCTAACCTCATTTTTCTTCTGCTCGCCACATCTTCCTTGCTCCCCCTCTGCACATGTGCTCAAGCTGGGTCTCTCTCCCTAATGGCCTACGTGTCACCATCCATAGTGATGGTTTCCTCCCACACTAAGCCAGTGATTCACCCACTTCTGGATGCCTTTGCTAACTTACAACCCTCATACTGATCCAGCCCCTTGCTGCTGCTTCTCGGCAGTTAGGGAGTGCGTACCATTGTTAATGTGTGTATACTTCCAGTTGCTTTAATTCTGCCAAGCCTTCCCAGATGAACCAAAAACACAGAGCATGCCCTCTGAGAGCACCTCCACAGGCAATTCAGATTAAATTGATTAAACCGCTTCTCAGGAACCAGAAGGGTGTGCAAAGGGAGCCATGAGCCTTCTTCCAAGACTCTCCCTTCTGCCCCCAGCACCTGGATGGACTCCCATAGAGGACTTGAAACCTCTCTATTGTCTCTTTCACCTCCCAAGAGCCAACCTGCTAGACAAACTCCTGCCAAACAGACCAGCAGGGCAAACAGGGGAGGACTGGAGGAGGCACATCAAAGAACAAAGGGTTTTTCTTATCCTGCCTCGAACACAGTCATAAAATTCAACACTATTACTCAGCCAGAAAAAAAGAACAAAATAATGCCATTTGCAGCAACATAAATGTATCCAGAGATTGTAATACTGAGTGAAGCAAGTCAGACAAAGACAAATATCATAGGATATCGCTTATATGTGGAATCTAAAAAAACGGCACAAAGTTATTTACAAAACAGAAACAGAATCACAGATGTAGAAAATAAACTTATGGTTACCAAGGGGGAAAGCAGAGGGAAGGGTTACTTGGGGAGACTGGGATTGACATATACACACTACTATATATACAACAGATAAACAAGAACTACTGTATAGCACAGGGAACTCTATTCAGTACTGTATAATGAATGGCCTATATGGAAAAAGAATCTAAATATATATATATATATTATGCGGCTTCCCCAGTGGCTCCACGGTAAAGAATCTGCCTGCAATACAGGAGATGCAAGTTCAATCCCTCGGTTGGGAAGATCCCTGGAGAAGGAAATGGCAGCCCACTCCAGTATTCTTGCCTGGGAAATCCCGTGGACAGAGGAGCCTGGCGGGCTACAGCCTAGCATGTATGCAAAAGAGTCGAACACGACTTAGTGACTAAACAACAACAAACACATATTTATATATAACTGATTCACTTGGCTTTACAGCAGAAACTAACATGACATTGTAAACCAACTATATTCCAATAAAAACTAGTCAGTTAATTCCAAAAAATTCAATAGTAACCTATCGTGGTAATATGAAACAATCTGGCAGTTTAAGCCAAAATTATAAGCATTTTCAAAATAGGCAGTCATTAATGTGCATGTTTATCATTGATGCCTGTCAGCCCTCTCCCTCTCTCTTCCACAAACACCTTCATGCCTTCTCACCTCACCCATTTTTTTTTCTCGCCTAGAGGAAGACCCAACAACTAATCATAACCAAGATTCATTCCATCTCACAGAAATAGCGTCCCTCAGACACCAGACAGACCCATGAAGCGGTTCACTACACTCTGGTCACAGGGCTCTGCCCGTTTACATCAGTCTCTCCTCGTCCAAGCCCTGGCTGGAATTCAGGTGATTCCTGGCTCTACAACTAGAAATGTAAGACATTCTCCTAACCTGTCAAGCTTTCAGGAT
This sequence comes from Ovis canadensis, assembly GCF_042477335.2. Taxonomy (NCBI): domain Eukaryota; kingdom Metazoa; phylum Chordata; class Mammalia; order Artiodactyla; family Bovidae; genus Ovis; species Ovis canadensis. The sequence continues at coordinate 57,896,449 of NC_091247.1, forward strand.
TAGGCGAGTGAAACCACAACTCATCCTGACAGTTTCTGCTTCTGTGCCCCTTCACTCAGCAGACAGGATTCCTCCCCAAGGTTCCTCTCTTCTGTGGAAGCAGATTATCAAGTGGAGGGCTCAGCTTAACACCAGAGGGCAGGAGCCACATCTCCTTCCTCTTGGTAATCCCAAAGTCAGATCCATGCTTGGCCTGATGCGCAGGTAAACCAAAGGGGCAGATGTAGGCTGGCAGGTAAAAACCATTTTCCTTTTTAAACAGACTGATACTTAATGAAGCAAAGGCCACAGACATGAACTAAGACATGAGGACATAAAATGTGTCTTTCCAGTGAGCTAGTGATTCCGCAGGACCCTCTTCATTGGCGAACACATTTGCCATCAGAACCACAGAACCAGGGGCCTGAAAGGGACCTTGGCCATCTGCAGGACAAGCCTCCCACTACAGATCAGGAGATGGAGTCTTACAGGGGGATCGGCGTGGCCAAGGTCACCCACCTCTTGTGGGGTTGGGCAGAACCTAGCTTCTTCCTATTCGAAGATGCTCTCAGAAAATCTTGTATTACTTAACACACTAAAGGCGCATATGAATGCACGCCCATGTCAAGCTACTCCTTACAATTCAGGAAACACCAAAGGTCACCACAAAACGTGTCTCTTCCGCAGGGCTGGCCGCACAGAGTGGGCACAAAAGGTCACTGGCGAATTTCTACCTGCAGACACTGCACATCACGCCTTCCCGATGGATGCGAAAGGCAGTCGCCGGAGCAGCTAGTCACCGAGGGACCCCCCAATCCTGTCCCGGGGAAATGAGCTCGGAAGCTTCGAGCAATGAATTAAACCCCAAGTCGCTGCGGAACACAGAAGGGAGAGGGACACCGCGCCTGGAGCGCACATCCCGGTCGTTCACCCCTCCGTCTCCACCGCGTCCACACTTGCGCGGGCCGCGGCGTACCGAGCCGGTCCGCTCCGCGCGAGGCCACGACGCCCGGCCACGACGCCCAGCCCGCGCCCCCGCCAGGCGCATTTGGGGGAGCCGTGCCCTGGGCGCTGCCCGTGGGAGGCTGGGGCGGAGCCGCCGGGCCCAGCCACGCGGGGGCAGGAACCGATCGCCGCCGCCGCCCCCGGCCAGCGGGCCCCGCTACGCCGAGGAGGGGGCTGCGCCACGTACCTCGGCCGGCAGGTGCCGCCGCCGCCGCCTCGGTTCGCGGCTGCAGGGGACGCCGCTCCGCGCCACCCGCCGCCTTCTTTCGCATATTAGGGAGCGGGCGCCAGCCTGCCTCTAGTCCCGGGCCCCGCGCCCCGGCCCGCCCCCAGCGCCGCGCTAGCGCCCATTCAGTCCCAGACCGAGCGCTCCCCGGCTCGGATGCGGAGGAGGGGCGGGGGCGGGCCTTGGAGTCACGAGGACACGAGAACCAATCAGAGCGCGCGAGGGCTCCCGAGGCTGCCTCCGCTCCCTGGACTCGCGACCCTCCACCCAGCGGGCCTAGGGGAGCCGGGCGCCCCCAGCTGGACGCGCGTTGGACTGTGTGCTGGCGCTGACGGGGTCCCGGGCACCCACCGCCGTCCAGATCTCTGCGCGCGGTTAGATGGTGAAGGAACAAAAGGTGTTTGGACTGAGTATAGGGTTTTACTGCGCAGAGCACTCGTAGACGCGGAGTCGCTGAATGAAGGGGCTTTATGGAGTCACGTGCTTTATTCTCTGGGATGGACCTGCAGACAACACTGGATTGGAGTTCCTGGGGCCCTGGAGACAACAACGAGAGCTGCCTGAGTGTATCTGAAGATTTACTGAACAGTTTTATGTTGTTCCAAGTATTGGAGAAAAGTGAGAGAGCGCTAATTTCGGGGATGGGTTATTGAGACTCAGCAGAAGTGAGTCACACTAAATCTTTTAGTGGCAGAGTATGAATGCGAACCTGCGTTTGGAGCGCTCATTTCCGTATCTCTGGAGTCCCCCTTGAATCTGGAGAGGAAATGTCATACAGTTTTTTAAAGCGTGAATATTCGTGAATCCCCAAGTTCAGGAATTAAAAGACTTGAAAGCACACGATACGTTGTTTCTTTAATAGAGCCAGGAGTATATTATGCGCCTTGCGACATTTCTGTGCGGTAGGACTTGTTGAGTTTTCAGTAAGGTCGGTGAAGTTGTTCTGCTTTCAGACTTTCTTTTGGGGTTGGCGAACACAGGGCATCGCAGTCATGTGCCTGTGATGTAGGTTACGGTTCCAGTTTGAAAAGCAAGATCCTAGACACGGAGCCAGATATATTTGCATAAACGGAGAGTCTTGTCACTTTTTTTGTTTTGTTTTGTTGTTTTTTGCAACAGTTGGCACACGGTTTGCACAGTTCTAAACAGGACTTGGAGTTGTCTGTCCTCTTCCCCAGCTGGGGGCAGGGGGACTGGGGGGAAAATGTGGGATCTTGGGTAACAAAGATCAACAGGGAAAACTTGGAAAGGAAAGCATGGAAGGACTGCCTTCACACCTTTCAAAAGGATTTTGTCCTAAAAGTGTTTCTCGATTATTTAAAGGTGAGGACATGTGAGCATTTTTAAAATATTGGAGGAAAAGTTGTCACTAGGAGATCTGAATTCTGAGTGTTGGCCAAGGCTGGCTAGCAGAGCCGAGGCCTAACTCTCTGGGGTCAGTGACAGCTGCAAGGAGAATGCTAAGCACCTCAGCCCCTCTCTCTTGGAGATAAACAGAGGCCTGCCTTATCAGACACTCTTTACTTTTATCTGCCTCAGCTGCTATTCTGCTTTTCTCCCAGGTATTCTTTATTCATAAAGCCAGACCTCATTTAAAAGTATTTTTAAAAATGGGTACAGCTGATCTTCCAGTCAATCCACCACCAGCAGAATCATTGTTGTTGTTTAGTCATTCAGTCACTCAGTTGTATCAGACTGTGACCCCCATGGGCTATAGACCTCCAGGCTCCTCTGTCCATGGGAGTTCCCAGGCAGGAATATTGGAGTGGGTTGCCATTTCTGTATCCTGCATTGGTTGGCAGATTCTCTATCACTGAGCCACCAGGGAGCCCAGCAGAACCATGGTAAGGCTTTATCACCCCCATTCTCTTCTCCTGTGCAGGGACCTCATCCACCCACCTCCACATTTCAGCTGCCCAGAGGCAGGCAAGAACCAGATACCCTTTATGGCTGGCATGAGGCTCAGCAGTACCCTCGCTTGGAAGATTGTGAGAGAGACTGACTTTCTGTGCAACAAGGCAAGCTGTGCTCTTAATACTCCTTCCACTAAGCTGCAGGGCCACCTTTAGTTACTTTTGGCCACAATGCAGAGCATGCAAGATCTTAGTTCCCCAAGGAAATCAACCCGAAGTACTCTAAAGTGGAAGCGTGGAGTCTTAAACACTGAATGACCAGGGAAGTCCCCACCACCCTTAGTTACTATTCAGGGTTACGACAGAGATCCCCAAACAATAGATGAGAATCAGCCACTGGATCTCAAAGCCTCATAGGTTTGTGTGTGCTCAATTATGTCTGACTCTTTGCAACCCAATGGACTGTGGCCCACCAGGCTCCTCTATCCCATGGGATTTCCCCAGGCAAGACTACCAGAGCAGGTTGTCATTTCCTACTGAAGGGGATCTTCCAGGCCTAGGCATTGAACTCATGTCTCTGGAGTCTCCTGCATTGGCAGGTGGACTGTTTACCTTGGCTCCACCTGGGAAGACCTCAAGACAGATACTGGTCTCAGAAAAGCCTTTGGACCTTGGCTAGCAAAATGGTGGGGCTGTTTGTGAACCTGGGACAGCACCCACGATTTTGTAACTTGTTCGTTACTTTATGCTCATTACTTTGGTCATTCTCATAGCAGATACTGTGATTGCTTCCAACATTCACCTCATCTTCCCCCTTCTGTGATGCAACATACAGTTAAGGTAAGCCTGCCCCACTGTTAGCTCTATGACTGGTCTCTGATTGGTCCAAGTCAGTGGTTCTCAAAGTACGGGCCACAGACCCCTGGTCAGGGGTGTCCCTTTCAGACGACCTTTCAGGGGCAACCTTTCAGAGAATCTCTGAAGTCAAAATTATTTCATTATAAACTAAGACATTATTTTCCTTTGTTACTGATGGTGCAAAAGCGAAGGTGTGCAAAAGGTGTTCTGGTGCTTTCCCAAAGGAAGGGCACCCAACTGTAGTAGTGTTTTCATCATCACACATTCATGGTGGGAAAAAAGAAAGGCAGTTTCATTTGAGAATTTTCTGGACGGAGCAACAAAAATGTGATTAACTCATTAAAAGCTCAGCGTCTCTTGAGTACACACCTTGTAAATATTTTACCTGGAAACTGCACATAAAACACTTGCTGCAAACTGACATGTAATGGTTGTGCAAGAAGAAGCACTCATGCAATCCTTTGAGTTGCAAGCTGAAATAGCTGGTGGGTTTTTTGTTTTGTTTTTTCATGGGACTCCATTCTTACTTGAGAAAACAACTGACAAATTATGGTTATCTCAGCTTGGGTGTTTGGTAGACTTCTTCTTGCAAATGAACTAAGCAAGCCTGTCTCTTCAAGGAAAATAATTGACTACTTGTTGCCAATCTTGAAAACCTTCTGGATTTCAAAAGAAATTTGGAATTTTGGAAAACTTGTGTTGCCATCAACTTGACGGCTTTTCAGTATTTATATAAATAAAGAAATAACCTCTTGTAGAGTTTTGGTGTACTATCAAAGAAGAATATCCATAATATTCCTGAAAGACTATTAGAGTACTCTTTGCTTTTCCAATTTTGTATCAATGTGAAGCAGGTTTTCTTCACATGATTTAACCAAAACAACTTGTAACAGATTGAATGCAAAAGCAGATATGAAAATACAGCTGCATTCTATTAAGCCATACTTAAAGAGACTTGAATATATGTTGTTTTTTTTTTTTAAAAAAAAGCATTCTTCTCACCATCTTTTTGATTTTGAAAACATCAGCCTTTTTGTCAACATGAAATTTTATTATTTTTATAAATTATTTTATTATTTTTAAATAATTCAGTTTTTTCTTTCAGTTTTATTGAGATATAATTGACATACAGCACTGTATAAATTTAAGATGTACAACATGATTTGACTTACATACATCATGCAATGATTATCATAAGTTTAGTAAACACCCACCATTTCATCTAGATACAAAATTAAAGAAATAGAAAAAAATTATTCCCTCATGTAAGAACTCTTAGGGTTTACTCCCTTAGCGATGTTCATGTGTAATATACAGTAGTGTTGACTATACTTATCATGTTGTGCATTACATCCCTTTTACTTATTTATTTCATAGCCAGAAGTTTGTACTTTTTGACTGCCCTCATCTAATTCCCCTCCCACCATTCTCTGCCTTTGGTAACCACAAATCTGATCTCTTTTTCTGTGCATCTGCTTGTTTTTTGTTTGCTTGTTTTTAAAGTATAATTGACCTACAACACTAAGTTAGTTCCTGTTACGCAATATAGTGGCTCAATATTTTATACATTTCAAAATGACCGCCATGATGAGTCCAGTTACAATCTGTCACCATACAAAGGTATTACATAATTACTGACTTAAAACTCAACATGCAAAAAGCTAAGATCATGGCATCTGGTCCCATCACTTCATGGTAAATAAATAGGGAAACAATGGAAACAGTGACAGACTTTATTTTCTCAGGCTCCTAAATCACTGCAGATGGTGACGGTAGCCATGAAATCAAAAGACCCTTACTCCTTGGGAAAAAAGCTATGACCAACCTAGACAGCATATTAAAAAGCAGAGCCATTACTTTGCCAACAAAGGTCCATATAGTCAAAGCTATGGTTTTTCTGGTAGTTATGTATGGATGTGAGAGTTGGACCATAAGGAAGGCTGAGTGCTGAAGAATTAATTGATCCTTTCAAACTGTGGTGCTGGAGAAGACTCTTGAGAGTCCCTTGGACTGCAAGGAGATCCAACCAGTCAATCCTAAATGAAATCAACCCTGAATATTCATTGGAAGGACTGATGCTGATGTTGAAGCTGAAGCACCAGTACCTTGGCCACCTGATGCAAACAGCCAACCCACTGGTAAAGACCCTGATTCTGAGAAAGACTGAAGACAGGAGGATAAGGGGGGCAACAGAGGATGAGATGGTTGGGTGGCATCATTGACTCAATGGACATGAGTATGAGCAAACTCCAGGAGATTGTGAAGGATAGGGAAGCCTGGCGTGCTGCAGTCCGTGGGATCACAAAGAATTTGACAGGACTGAGTGACTGAACAATATTCCCCACACTGTACCTTATATAATCATTGCTCATTTATTTCGCAAATGAAAGTTTGTGTCTCTTAATCACCCTCACCTATTTCTTTCCCCCTTCACTTCTCTCCCCTCTGGCAAAAACTTGTTTGTTCCCTGTATCCATAGCTCTGTTTCTGTTTTGTTATGTTAATTTGTTTTGTTTTTTAGATACCACATGTAGGTTAAAGGTTAAATCATACAGTATTTGTCTTTTTCTATCTGACTTATTTCACTTAGCATAGTACCCTCTAAGTCCATATATGCTGTTACAAATGGCAAACTTTCATTCTTCTTGACAGTTGATCAGCATTCCATTGTATATATATGTATATATAAAACATATGTATATATAAAACATCTTTCCTGATTTATCTATTGATGGACACTAAGGTTGCTTCCATATATTGACTATTGTAAATAATGCTGCAGTGAGCATAGGGGTGCATATATCTTTTTGAGTTAATATTTTCATTTTCTTTAGATGAATACTCAGGAGTGGCATTGGTAGATCATATGGTAGGTCTATTTTTAACTTTTGGAGGAATCTCTATACTATTTCCATAGTGGCCACCATAGTGAACAAGGGTTCCCTTTTTTTCAGCATCCTTACCAACACTTGTTATTTGTTGTCTTTTGATGATAGCCATTCTAGCAGGTTCGAGGTGATATCTCTTAGTGATTTTGATTTGCATTGGCTCAGATCATGAACTCCTTATTGCCAAATTCACACTTAAATTGAAGAAAGTAGGGAACACTGCTAGACCATTCAGGTATGACCTAAATCAAATCCCTTATGATTACACAGTGGAAGTGAGAAATAGATTTCAGGGCCTAGATCTGATAGAGTGCCTGATGAACTATGGATGGAGGCTCATGACATTGTACAGGAGACAGAGATCAAGACCATCCCCATGGAAAAGAAATGCAAAAAAAGCAAAATAGCTGTCTGCGGAGGCCTTACAAATAGCTGTGAAAAGAAGAGAAGCAAAAAGCAAAGGAAAGATATAAGCATCTGAATGCAGAGTTCCAAAGAATAGCGAGGAGAGATAAGAAAGCCTTCTTCAGCGATCAATGCAAAGAAATAAAGGAAAACAACAGAATGGGAAAGACTAGAGATCTCTTCAAGAAAATTAGAGATACCAAGGGAACATTTCATGCAAAGATGGGCTCGATAAAGGACAGAAATGGTATGGACCTAACAGAAGCAGAAGATATTAGGAAGAGGTGACAAGAATACGCAGAAGAACTGTACAAAAAAGATCTTCACGACCCAGGTAATCATGAAGGTGTGATCACTCACCTAGAGCTAGACATCCTGGAATGTGAAGTCAGGTGGGCCTTAGAAAGCGTCACTATGAACAAAGCTCGTGGAGGTGATGGAATTCTAATTGAGCTATTTCAAATCCTGAAAGATGATGCTGTGAAAGTGCTGCACTCAATATGCCAGCAAATTTGGAAAACTCAGCAGTGGCCATAGGACTGGAAAAGGTCAGTTTTCATTCCAATCCCAAAGAAAAGCAGTGCCAAAGAAAGCTCAAACTATTGCACAATTGCACTCATCTCACATGCTAGTAAAGTAATGCTCAAAATTCTCCAACCCAGACTGCAGCAATACGTGAACTGTGAACTTCCAGATGTTCAAGCTGGTTTTAGAAAAGGCAGAGGAACCAGAGATCAAATGGCCAACATCTGCTGGATCGTGGAAAAAGCAAGAGAGTTCCAGAAAAACATCTATTTCTGCTTTATCGACTATGCCAAAGCCTTTGACTGTGTGGACCACAATAAACTGTGGAAAATTCTGAAAGAGATGGAAATACCAGACCACCTGACCTGCCTCTTGAGAAACCTGTATGCAGGTCAGGAAGCAACAGTTAGAACTGGACATGGAACAACAGACTGGTTCCAAATAGGAAAAGGAGTACGTCAAGGCTGTATATTGTCACCCTGCTTCTTTAACTTATATGCAGAGTACATCATGAGAAATGCTGGGATGGAAGAAGCACAAGCTGGAATCAAGATTGCTGGGAGAAATACCAATAACCTCAGATATGCAGATGACACCACCCTTATGGCAGAAAGTGAAGAGGAACTAAAAAGCCTCTTGATGAAAGTGGAGAGTGAAAAAGTTGGCTTAAAGCTCAACATTCAGAAAACGAAGATCATGGCATCTGGTCCCATCACTTCATAGGAAATAGATGGGGAAACAGTGGAAACAGTGTCAGACTATTTTTCTGGGCTCCAAAATCACTGCAGATGGTGACCGCAGCCATGAAATTAAAAAACGCTTACTCCTTGAAAGGAAAGTTATGACCAACCTAGATAGCATATTCAAAAGCAGAGACATTCCTTTGCCAACAAAGGTCCGTCTAGTCAAGGCTATGGTTTTTCCAGTAGCCATATATGGATGTGAGAGTCGGACTGTGAAGAAAGCTGAGCGCCGAAGAATTGATGCTTTTGAACTGTGGTGTTGGAGAAGACTCTTGAGAGTCCCTTGGACTGCAAGGAGATCCAACCAGTCCTTTCTAAAGGAGATCAGTCCTGGGTGTTCTTTGGAAGGAATGATGCTAAAGCTGAAACTCCAATACTTTGGCCACCTCATGCGAAGAGTTGACTCATTGGAAAAGACTCTGATGCTGAGAGGGAGTGGGGGCAGGAGGAGAAGGGGACGACAGAGGATGAGATGGCTGGATGGCATCACTGACTCGATGGATGTGAGTCTGAGTGAACTCTGGGAGTTGGTGATGGACAGAGAGGCCTGGCGTGTTGCAATTCATGGAGTCTCAAAGAGTCGGACACGACTGAGCGACTGAACTGAACTGATGATTAGTACTGTGGAACTTCTTTTCATGTGCGTGTTGGCTACCTGTATGTCTTCTTTGGAAAAATGTCTATTCAGATTCTCTGCCCATTTTTTAATACATTGTTTGCTTTCTTGTTGTTGAGTTGTATGAGTTCTTTGTATATTTTGGATATTGAACCTTTATTGAATATATTGTTTACAAATGGGTGAAGAAATATCTTCTCCCATTCAGTAGGTGGCCTCTTCATTTTGTTGGTAGTTTCATTTGCCACTCAAAAGCTTTAGTTCGATGTAGTTCCCTTTGTTAATTTTTGCTTTCAATTTCCTTGCCTAAGGAGACATATCCCAAAAACATTACTTATGAGGTCAAAGAGCATGCTACCTATACTTTCAGGTCTTACATTTAAGTCTTTAATCCATTTCTACTTTATTTTTGTGCATGGTGTGAGAGAATAGTTCAGGATGGCGCTTTTGCATGTAGCTGTCCAGTTTTCCCAACATCATTTACTAAAGAACTTCTTTCCCCCATTGTATATTCTTGCCTCCTTTGTCATCGATTAATTTCTCATGTAAATATGAGTTCATTTCTGGGCTCTCTGTTCTGTTTCATTGATGCACGTGTCTGTTTTTGTGCCAGTACAATACTGGTTTGACTACTGAAGGTTTCTAGTTTGGAATCCTCCAGCTTTGTTTTTCTTTTTCAAGATTGTTTTGGATACTTAGGGTCTTTTGTGTTTCCATATACATTTTGTGATTATTTGTTCTAGTTCTGTGAAAAATGCCATGGCATTTTGTTAGGGATTGTGTTGAATCGGCAGACTGCTCTGCATAGCATGGTGAGTTTAACAATATTAGTTCTAGTCCATGAGTATATCTTTCCATTTGTTTGTGTCATGTCCAGTTTCAAAAGAATCTTAAGAGTTTTCCAAGTATAGGTCTTTAATCTCTTTTGTTAGATTTATTCCTAGGTATTTTATTCTTTTTAATGTGACTGTAAATAGGATTGCTTTCCTAATTTCCCTTTCTGATAATTCACCATTAGTGTAAAGAAATGAAATAGATTTCTGTGTATTAATTTTGTATCTACAATTTTATTGAATTCATTGATGAGTTCTAGTACCTTTGGGTGGCATCTTTAGGACTTTCTGGGTATAGTATCATGTCATCTGCAGTGACCATTTTACTTCTTCCTTTCCAATTTGGATTCTATTTCTTTCTAAAATATATATATATATATATATGTATATATATATACACATATATATATATATATAATTGACGTATAGTTGACCTGAAATGTTTCAGGTGCACAGAAAGATAATTCAGTTATACAAATACACATATATTATTTTTAAAATCATTTTCCATCATGGGTTATTGACTGTAGTTCTATATGCTACAGAGTAAACCTTTGTTGCTTGTTGCATATCTATTTTATAATTAGAAATATAGCATTCTATTCATACTAAGTCAAACAAGTGGAATCAAAGTGTCATAAAATTTTAGTTAGGCAAAAATTCATGTTTTCTAAAATATATATATTATACATATTTATATATACAAGTATATAAAAGCTTTTCTATTACACTTGATAAAGGCTTGAGAAAGAACATAAAAATAAGAAGAGATGGAGAAACTGGAGAACATAAACTAGATGAAATGGGAACACTGAATATGAAATAGAAAAAGTGAAACAAACTAAATAAAAGATCGTCATATAGTCCAATTGTTCTTAAACATGACTGCTCATTAGAAACATATCTGGAGCTCTGGAGAAAAAAGCAATACTTGAGCATTTGTATTTTTCAAAAAATTTCAAGATAATTCTGATATGCATCTGGATTTTAAAAAGTGATTGCAGATTTTTCTATTAGATCCTAGTTTGGGTGATATAGAGTTCTATTATTTTTCTGTTGACCGATTGTGATACAATGGTATTAAGTGAATAACAGTTACACGATCACAGTAGTAAAAGATGTTTATCAATTTCACAATCAATAGCCAGACAAAAAATAAAAGATATTTACAATTATAAGCCATAATAGGAACATGATTAACTTAACAATATAAAGTAATTACATAGAATTTTGGAGGGGTGTCAAGTAGAGTGATGTTGTAAGTGGAAGTACATATATGCACATATTTTCATCCACCCAGCCAGTCTATGTCTTTGGTTAATGCATTTAATCTATTTACACTTAAGGTAATTATTGATATCCTGGGTGTTCTTTGGAAGGAATGATGCTAAAGCTGAAACTCCAGTACTTTGGCCACCTCATGCAAAGAGTTGACTCATTGGAAAAGACTCTGATGCTGAGAGGGAGTGGGGGCAGGAGGAGAAGGGGACGACAGAGGATGAGATGGCTGGATGGCATCACCGACTCGATGGACATGAGTCTGAGTGAACTCTGGGAGTTGGTGATGGACAGAGAGGCCTGGCGTGCTGTGATTCATGGGGTCGCAAAGAGTCAGATGTGACTGAGCGACTGAACTGAACTGAATTGAACTTGGGCTCCTCATTAATTTTTGTGAGTGTAAAGGAGTCCTTTAAGACTTACTGGTTTCAGCCACGCATATTTTGCTCATCCTCCTTGCCAGTAGGATTGGTTCATGGATGGCCATAGGAACCAGACTGTTCCAATCACAGGAGACTGTGGGAATTTATCAAATCATATGAGAGAGATGCTGTCATACCCTGCTAGACAAGGGCCAAGCAATGTGTAGTCCTAGAGATTACTGACAAGGCCTCCAAGGAAGAAGAACTTACCTTAGGAAGACAATAATGTTGTGGAGAAAATACAGAGAGAGATTAGAAAGAAACCATTCTTTTTTGACATTTTGAGCCACTTGATCAAACCAGACCTGCAGTCCATCCTACTTCTACATATTGCAGATTATAAGCCAATGAATTCCACTGTGGTCACACTAGCCAACCTCAGGTGCCCCCAGTTAGTGCATTACGTACCTTTTTGTGTGTGTGTGTTTGTGTTTTTCCTCAACAGCTGCCTAAGGCCTCAGGATAATATGCTTTCTAGGGTTTACTCATTCAGTTGTAATCACTACAACACAAATTAGTTTCTAAGATGAATTTGGAAGGCATAGGAGGTTCTGGGAGGTAAAAATCCTAACACAGATGAGTGGCGTCAAAAGTGCCAACAACATTTTTGAGAGGACAAAGAACCGTGGCATCTGATCTTGACCAGCAAGATTACAACAGATTTTTATTTTCTTTTGTTTTCATATATTCTCAAATTGGATGACATGAGCATGTATCACTTTTATGTTGAGAAAAAGTAGAACTATATTCTTATTTTTTTTTAATAGCTCGCTGAATGAGGGCACAGACTCAGAGCAGGTTGGAAATGGAGTGCAGATTGCTCCCTTGGTGAGAGAACTCTTGGGCTAAAACTGCTAGCAGGGAAGAAAGAAGATCTGTAAGGCATGCAAATAGGCTTAGAAAACAAACTTCCTTTCATTTCCAGTGTTGCCCAGAGCCAGCTTCAAAGATTCAAGGGAGTGAATAATGTCCTGAAGGGGTAAGAAATCATTAATTATGCTTCAATCAAATTGGCTGGAATAGTTTCAGTTAAAAAACAGAGAGAGAGAGAGATCAATGTGAAGATTATTCCAAAACTGAAAAAGGTTTAAGACATAACATTAAATGAAAACAAACAAACACAAGGATAGATTGTATGCAAATTTTTCCATGTGGCCAAAAACTGGAAGATAACTTGGAAAAAGAAACCAGTTGTGAGATAAGGGTGATGGTGAGTAATCTTTCTTCCTTTTTTAAGAAATGTACTTCCATGTTACTAAATGTTATTTTTTACAATAAATAAAAACAAGGAAGTCATTGGTTCAAATTACCTGGTTTTTCCAGTTGTCATGTACGGATGTGAGAGCTGGACCATAAAGAAGTCTGAGTACCAAAGAACTGATGCTTTTGAATTGTGGTTTGGAAAAGACTCTTGAGAGTTCCTTGGACTACAAGGAGATCAAACTAGTCAATCCTAAAGGAAAACAACCCTGAATATTCATGGGAAGGACTGATGCTGAAGCTGAAGCTCTAATACTTTGGCTACCTTACGCAAAGAGCTCACCCACTGAAAAAGACCCTGATGCTGGGGATGATTGAAGGCAGGAGCAGAAGGGGGCAAAAGAGGATAACATGATTAGATAGCATCACTGTCTCAATAGACATGAGTCTGAAAACACTTGTGGAGATAGTGGAAGACAAAGGAGCCTGCTGTGCTATAGTCTGTTAAGCTGCAGAGTCAGACACGAGTTAGTGATTGAACAACAATAACAGAGGCCTCTCCAGATGCTCTGTTTTCATCTGCCAAATGACTGTCATCTAACACCAAGACAGGAGCTGCACCTTCCCCAGGGACCGGCATCCTTGAAGCTGCTAGGGATGATGCTGATGTGACTATTTTGTAAGTGGCCAGAAAGGAAGGAAAGAAGGAAGGAAGGAAGTTGTAGTAACCAAGACTGAGGATGTGTGTGAGCTGGGGGCTCAGGAATCCCTCCCCCTCCACCACTGCCTCGTGGGGGTTCTGACCCAGGGATTGTCTTCATCTTTTACCCCTGGTGGGTTTCACCTTCTGTTAGACTCCCATTCAAGTCCTCTGGGGACTCTGTGCTTCCCTCAGTCCCTAGAGGCTGGAGCACAGCAGCAGCCAACAGAACGCAGACTCCGTCTGCTGCCCTGAAGCACAAAGGAAGTCGGTCCCTTGAGGTTTTTCTAGGAATGTTTCCTACGAACAATCAAGGGAGAAGCAGGAGTAAAACAAACAAGGGAGGGAAAGAGACGGTACAAAAGCATCAGGGGAGACTGCTGGCAGAGGGCAGTTTATTGAGGAAAGAGTTCTGCAGAGACTGAATCCTTTTGGAAGCTATGGGACATGTCTTCACACACAGAGATTCAAGCAGGCCCTCATTCCATCCATCTTCCACCTGTATATTCATTGCACAAACATTTGCCAAGTGCCTGTTATGTGCCATAATTATTATTAGCTTATGGTATTATGCTAATCAAGATGCTGAGCTGCATTTTATCTTCAAAACTTCCCTTTGAGGGAAGAGATATCTTGTCTAAGGAGAAACTTGGGGAAAGAAAATAAACTACCCAAGATCAGATGGAAAGGAAATAACCCACCAAGATCACATGGCTAAGAAGTAGCAGAATCAGGGTTTGAACCCAGGCCATCAGACTCGAGAGTCCACCTAAGACACTGGTCCTTGCTTCAGGACCTTTAAGACCTTCTGGACCAAATGGTCTAGCAGAAGAGAAAGACACTTGAGAATAAATAAACAAAATCAGTCACACAGTGAGATAAAAGAGAAAGACAGTAAACAAGGCACCAAGGGAGCCCCAAGGAGACATGGCTGGATCTGCCTGAGGGCTCAAGGGCACCTCTTAGAGGGGTGAAAGTTGAATGTGGCATTAAAAGTTAAGGTAAATATACTGGTAGCTACATTAATTTGGGGCTGTATTAGTTTACTGTTACTGTATGACAAATTACCATAAACTTAGATTAAAACAACACAAATTTACTATCTCACAGATTTTGGGGCAGGGTGGGGAGAATACATTATGCGCCATATGGCATGCAGAATCTTTGTTGACCAAATAGGGATCAACCCCATGCCACCTGCCTTGGCAGCACAGAGACTTAACCACTGGATCACCAGGGAAGTTCACACTATCTCACAGTTTAAGTTCAGGTGCAGCGTGACTGGATTCTCTGCTTAGGATCCCATGTGATTGAAATTGTGTTGGCCTTGGCCGCCGTCCTCGTGTGGGCTTGGGATCCTCACTCAAGCTCACTGGTTTTAGGGCACAGTTTATTTCCTCATAGTTATGGGCTTGCAGTCTTTGTGTTGTTTGCTCACTGTTGGCCAAGGAACCACCTCCAGCTCTTAGGGGATGCCCATAGTTCCTTGCTTTGTGGTGCTTTAGGAGGTTCACAACACAGATGTTTGCTTTCTTCCAGGCTAGCCAGAGCAGAGCTCCATGACTTTCTTTTTTGTTACCAGTCGAACAAAATTTTCTTCTTTTAAAAACCTCATACAATTAATTCCAGTCTACCCAGAAGAATCTCCTTATTTTAAGATCAACTGAGTTGCAACATTAATTACATTTGGAAAATTTGTTCACAGTAACCTAGATTAGTGTTTGATTGAAGAACCAGGAGAAAGTATATGTCCACCAGAGGCTTGGGATTTGGGAGCTGTTTTAGAATTTTCTGCCCATCACAATTGTTGTTCTTATTCAGTTGCTCAGTCCTGTCTGACTTTTTGCAGCCTTATGGACTGCAGCACGGCAGGCCTCCCTGTCCTTCACTATCTCCCAGAGATTGCTCAAACTCATGTTCACTGAATCAATGATGCCATCCAACCATCTCACCCTCTGTGGCCACCTTCTCCTCCTGCCCTCAATCCTTCCCAGCACTGGGGGTCTTTTCCAATGAATTGGCTCTTTGCGTCAGTTGGCAAAATTATTGGAGCTTCAGCTTCAGCGTTAGTCCCTCCAGTGAATATTAAGGGTTGATTTCCTTTAGGATTGACTGGTTTGGTCTCCTTGCTCTTCAGTAGGACTTAGCAAATGGAGAAAATGAAGATCAATCCAGGAAGAGAAAACAGGACGAGCAAAGGATTCCAAGAGACTGTCGGAAAATGAAGACAAAATAAAAAAAAAGAATGCCATGCTCCAGCAATACAGCAGGCTAGCTGCTGGAGAAATCTGCCAAAAACCCCAAGTTGCTGAGGAAACTATCAAAAACATATTTTTACAGGAAGGCTGAGTTGCCCCTCTGAGGCAGAAACAATGAAAAAATGTTACTACAGAGAGATGAGCAGGAGTCAGAGTTGCCTTGGATCCATCTGTTAATTCTGGCCAGGTAGATCAGAGATGGAGACAAAACTGTTAGATTAAATGGGAGATCCTTATGGGTACCCAGAACCCTCAAAGGGGGGAAATTTCAACAGATGTAGTCAGATCTCACTCTCCAAGACAGTGTGATACTCACCATAGATAATTACTAGCCTTAAGATACCTTCTTTTGGGCTTCCCTGTGACTCAGCAGAAGTCCAGCGATAAAAGAATCTGCCTACGATTCAGGAGCCACAGGAGATCGGGGTCTGATCTCTGAGTCGGGAAGATCCCCTGCAGGAGGGCATGGCAACCTACTCCAGTATTCTTGCCTGGAGAATCCCCATGGACAGAGGAGCCTGGCGAGCTACAGCCCACGGGGTTGCAAAGAGTCAGACATGATTGAAGTGACTGAGCATGCACACACCTACTTTTATTTCAGAGTGGAACCAAAATAAAGAGAAAGTTTCCTCAGAGAATTCCAACCAAAAGCCAACACTCATGCAGGTTTGGGGCTGGAAATCATATCACTTTTGGAACAAAAATCCTTTTTTTAAACTTATTTTTAAATATTTATTTATTTAGCTGCAATTGGTGTTAGTTGCAGCATAGATCTTTGATCTTCGTTGTTTTAGTGGCATCATGTGAGCTGTAGTTCCCTGACCAGGGATGAGGCTGGGGGATCCCCTGCGTGGATACCACTGAGTCTTAGCCACTGGACCACAAGGTAGTTCCCCCAAAACCTTTGAAAATGGTTGAAGGTTGATGGTTTTCTCATATGCCTGTAAGAAGTAGATCACCTCTAGGGACATGCTTCATAGACCCAAGCCGAAGACCATTGCCACAAAGTTCCTTTGGTCATCAGAGGCACACCACCCAGAGAGACAATTCATCCTTCGTGGCCATTTCACTAGATCAACGAGGGAAACGTCACAACTTTTCCATTTTCTAAACACATAAATTAAAATTTTTTACTGTAGTATGAGACCAACCAAGAAGATCAAAAATCACAAATGTACAGCTCAGTGAATTCTGTCTCAGTGACGATACCATGTCAAGAAAGAGTGTTGGAGAAGGAAATGGCAGCCCACTCCAGTTTTCTTGCCTGGGAAATCCCATAGACAGAGGAGCCTGGTGGGCTGCAGTCCATGAGGTCACAAAGATTCAGACATGACTTAGAGCCTAAACAACAACAACAGCGTGTACACAGCCTGGTACACAGTATACGCTCAATAAACAGTAGTCTTAGTGATGGTGGAACACGGACATGAACATGCTGGCCCTGGCAGATAGTAACTCTGCCCCCACGTCCTCATTAATGGAACAGAAATCAAATGTCAGCTCTGTAGGCTTGTTGGACGGTTGTAGTGTGTGAGGAGCCTGGTACATAGAAAGTGCTCAGTAAACAGTAGTCATTGTGGCGGGTAGAGAGGTAGGCAGGGGGAGGAGTGTTGCCTACATTCCCAAAGCAAGCCCCGTGCTCCTTGTGGTCTCCACCTTCACTCACCCTCCTCCCTGTGATGGTAGCCACTCTTCTGATTTCTACCTCAAAGATTTGTCTAGCCTGTTTTTGAACTGTTTACAAAAGAAATCCCACTATATGGACTCTGTGTCTGGTTCCTTTCATTCAGTGTTGGTTGGTGGGTTTCATCTATGTAGCTACATGCAGCTTAAATGTGTTCGTTTTCATTCCTGCCTAGTATGGATATATAACAATTGTTTCTTAATCCCCTTGACTGATATTTGGATTGCTTCCAGTTGGAGACTATAACAAGTAATGATGCTGTAAATGTTCTTGTTCATGTGTTTTGGTTTGTGTTTTTTTCTTTATTGTTTCCTCCCGATTCCTTTATAATTATTTCTGAAGCAATTGGGCAATACTCTTAAACTATGCTTGTGGGCACATAAATAGACACAACTTTTTTTTGAAGGCATTGTAATTACAACAATAATAGCAATTTTTAAAATAATAATAATTTAAAAACAGTAATGGGAAATGTTATGATTCTTATGACAACCCTAGTCAGTGAGTACTATTATTATCCCCATTTTATTTTTTTAATTGATTTCTACTGGTGTATATTTGCTTTACAATGTTGTATTAGCTTCTGCTATGCAGCAAAGTGAATCAGCTATATGTTTTCATGTACCTGCCCTTTTCTGGATTTCTTTCCCAGAGCACCAAGTAGTGTTCCCTGTACTGTACAGTAGGTTCTCATTAGTTATCTGTTTTATACATAGTATCAATAGTGCATATATGTCAGTCCCAATCTCCCAGTTCATCCCACCCCTTACCTTTCCTCCTTGGTGTTCATAGTTTGTTCTCTACCTCTGTGTCTTATGCTTTTTTAACCTTCAAGAAGAGGAAGAATGGACTTCCCTGGTGGCCTGGTGATTAAGAGTCTGTCTTCCAATGCAGGGGACGCAGGTTTAATCCCTAGTCTGGAAAGGTTCCATGGGCAACTAAGCCCATGGGCAACCACTCAGTCCACCCTCTGGAGCCTGGGAGACTCCACTACTGAAGCCCTTACCTCATAGAGCCCATGCTCTGCAATAAGAGAAGCCACAGGAATGAGAAGCCCTTGCAGTGAGAAGCCTGTGTACCACAGGGAGGAGTAGCCCCGCTGCCACAGCTAGAGAAAGCCCATGAGCAACAAAAACCAGCGCAGCCAAAAACAAATAAATAAAAATTAAAAAAGAATCTTCCATGACAAAGGAGGCAAGAATATACAATAGAGAAAAGACAATCTCTTTAACAAGTGGTACTGGGAAAACTGGTCAAAGAATGAAAAAGAATGTAAAAGAATTGTAACAGAATGAAACTAGAACACTTTCTAACACCATACACAAAAATAAACTCAAAATGGATTGAAGATCTAAACGTAAGACCAGAAACTATAAAACTCCTAGAGGAGAACATAGGCAAAACACTCTCCGACATACATCACAGCAGGATCCTCTATGACCCACCTCCCAGAATACTGGAAATAAAATAAAAAATAAACAAATGGGACCTAATTAAAATTAAAAGCTTCTGCACAACAAAGGAAACTCTAACCAAGGTGAAAAGCAGCCTTCCGAATGGGAGAAAATAATAGCAAATTAAGCAACTGACAAAGAACTAATCTCAAAAATATACAAGCAACTCCTGCAGCTCAATTCCAGAAAAATAAACGACCCAATCAAAAAATGGGCCAAAGAACTAAACAGACATTTCTCCAGAGAAGACATAGAGATGGCTAACAAACACATGAAAAGATGCTCAACATCATTCATTATCAGAGAAATGCAAATCAAAACCACAATGAGGTACCATTTCACGCCAGTCAGAATGGCTGCTATCCAAAAGTCTACAGGCAATAAATGCTGGAGAGGGTGTGGAGAAAAGGGAACCCTCTTACACTGTTGGTGGGAATGCAAACTAATACAGCCACTATGGAGAACAGTGTGGAGATTCCTTTAAAAGCTGGAAATAGAACTGCCTTATGACCCAGCAATCCCTCAGCTGGGCATACACACCGAGGAAACCAGAATTGAAAGAGACACATGTACCCCAATGTTCATTGCAGCACTGTTTATAATAGCCAGGACATGGAAACAACCTAGACGTCCATCAGCAGATGAATGGATAAGAAAGCTGTGGTACATATACACAATGGAGTATTACTCAGCCATTAAAAAGAATACTTTTGAATCAGTTCTAATGAGGTGGATGAAACTGGAGCCAATTATACAGAGTGAAGTAAGCCAGAAAGAAAAACACCAATACAGTATACTAATGCATATATATGGAATTTGGAAAGATGGTAATGATAACCCTGTATGTGAGACAGCAAAAGAGACACAGATGTATAGAACAGTCTTTTGGACTCTGTGGGAGAGGGAGAGGGTGGGATGATTTGGGAGAATGGCACTGAAACATGTATAATATCATATATGAAACGAATCGCCAGTCCAGGTTCGATGCATGATACAGGATACTTGGGGCTGGTGCACTGGGATGACCCAGAGGGATGGGATGGGGAGGGAGGTGGGAGGGGGGTTCAGGATGGGGAACACGTGTACACCCGTGGTGGATTCATGTTGATGTATGGCAAAACCAATACAATATTGTAAAGTAATTAGCCTCCAATTAAAATAAATAAATTTATATTTAAAAAATAAAGAAAAAAAATCTTCCAACTTAAAAAAAGAGAAGAAGAGCAAAAACAGTCTTAAAAGAGTATTGAAGTCACTGGAAGTCCAATGTCATCCCACCCTGTTAAATGACTGTAACATATAACTGAACCTAGACTACCTGAGACAGTTCTTGCACTCAGTTATGGCTACATGGAGACCCTTAGAAACTCAGAGTCAGAGAGGGAAGAAATCTTATATATCACCCAGCCCAGAATTTCCCAAACTTCAGTTGTAGAAATGCTGTCCCTGACTTTTGCCGTATTTTTGTACTACCTTACCATCACTTAATATTTTTCTCTCAACCATCTAATGTTTTATCCCTGAAAGATCTGCTCCAGCCTTTCCCTGCTCAGTGACAGCTGTGAATGGATGGATGGTTTTGATGTGCTAGCTATAGCCTCTCTATTACACATGAAAACAAACACATAGCTATTTAATTTGTCAGCCTGCTACCTGTGTGAGACATTCTCCACGCCTCCTCCAGGCCCATCTCCACCTTGCTCTGCCTGAGAAGCTGAGCCCTGCAGATCACCTCCAGCTGCTCCCTCGCTCTCTGGTTTTTGCGTGTATTCAGCTGAGAGGCACAGAGGGTAGCTGCAGGTCAGGGTGCTCACGCCTCTGGCCTCTGACCTATTTTTCCCCAGTTGTCACTGGCCATATTCTCTATCGAAGGCTACAGGTTTGGTCCTGCAGACCCTCTCTCACAGCTAATAGCTTCATGTTGTCACCCCTTGTGATCAGAAAAGCAATTTCTGTTTTCTTCTGAGTTGCTGCCTAGGTAGTTTACAGTATGATAATCCTGCTCACACTCAGAGTCTGGACATTTTAATTCAGCCGCTCAGTCGTGTCTGACTCTTTGCCACCCCATGGACTGCAATGTGCCAGGCTTTCCTGTCCTTCACTATCTCCCAGAGTTTGCTCAAATTCATGTCCATTGAGTCAATGATGTCATCCAACCATCTCATCCTCTGTCGCGCCCTTCTCCTCCTGCCCTCAATCTTTCCCAGCATCAGGATCTTTTCCAATGAATTGGCTCTTGGCCTCAGGTGGCCAAAGTATTGGAGCTTCAGCTTCAGCAGCAGTCCTTCCAATGAATATTCAGGGTTGATTTCCTTTAGGATTGACTGGTTGGATCTCCTTGCAGTCCAAGGGACTCTCAAGAGTCTTCTCCAGCACCCTAGTTCGAAAGGATCAATTCTTCAGCACTCAGCCATCTTTATGGTCCAACTCTCACATGGACTTGAGTTTAGGATTCCTGCCCTCAGGATTCCTGCTTTATTAGGTAGCTTTATTTATTTATTTACTTGTGTGCTTACTGATTTTGTCTGCATGGCATGCAGGATCAGACTCAGACCCACAGCAGTGAAAGTGCGGAGTCCTAACCACTGTACCGCCAGGGAATTCCCAGGGGCAGCTTTAAAATGACCATTTAGGACTTCCCTGGTGGTCCAGTGGTTCAGAACTCACTTGCAATGTAGGAGACACGGGTTTGATCCTTGGTACGGAAAGTTCCCACTTGCCACAGAGCAACTAAGCCCCTACCCTACAACTTCTGAAGCCATCGCACCCTAGAGCCAGTTCTCTGCCAACAAGGGAATCGCCACAGTGAGAAGCTTGGTGCACAGAAACTAGAGTAGCCCCTGCTTGCTGCAACTAGAGAAAAGCCTGCACACAGCACAGCCAAAAATAAATTAATATTTTTAAAAAATAACCATTGAGAGTTAAGTGCTAGAAAACTTAGTAACCTCCACATGCGCTGTCTTATAAGCATTAGGTGCTTGCTGCCCTGCTCTGTCTGTCCTGCTCACTCACGACCTTTCGTTGGATGGCTGGCCTTCCTCCAGCTCACTGTGCCCCACCCCCTTCCCCCAGCTCTTAGAATCCTGACAGTAATACATTTTATGACTCTACCTCCTTTGTGTAGGTGTATTGAAACTGTGCCTTCAGTCAACATGACCCCACGGGTTTCGTTTCCTCAAAGGGACGTTCACATGCTGAGGGAGCTCTGTCCTGTGCACCGTCCCCACCCACCCCCATGAAAGTGGCTCTGCCCCTGCACTCTGCAGGTCACAATCAGCACATTATTAATTAAGAACTCCAGCTTCTGGTTTCTCAACGTATCCCTTCAGGTCAAGGAGTGATAATGGCTTCCAGATGTTGCAAGTCTCTGGCATTTTGCCATCTCCTTTTGGCTCCCTTAACCGGGATTCTGAGGTGGCACTAGTGGTAAAGAACCTGCCTGCCAATGCACAAGACTTAAGAGATGTGGGTTTGATCCCTGGGTCAGGAAGATCCCTTGGAGGAGGGCATGGCAACCCGCTCCAGTATTCTTGCCCAGAGAATGTCATGGACTGAAGAGCCTGGTGGACTTCCGTGCATAGCGTCCTACCAAGTGCAACATGACTGAAATGACTTAGCATGCGTGCGCTTGGTCAACAGTTCCTTCACTGAGCTGTCCTTAGCTTCCCCCTTTCGTGGGCCATCTGCTTTCTGCTAGGAGGATGTGATGTCAAGCATCACCAATGGAAAGCATTCATTTCTTCCACCTATACAGGAGCTAGCTAATACCCAGGAGGGAACCCACTCATCCAAGGTCCCTTGGCTATGAGTGCCAGAGTTAGGAATGGTCTTCTTGGATCAATGCACCTCTTCTTCTTTTTAAGTATTTCTTTCTTTTGCTGCGCTAGGTCTTACTCACAGCATTCGGAATCCTTGGTCTTCATTATGGCTTTTAGTTGTAGCATTGCAGCATGTGGGATTTAGCTCCCCAACCAGGGATCGAACCCAGGCCCCCAGCATTGGGAGCCCAGAGTCTTAGTTGCTGGACCACCATGGAAGTCCCTGATTCAATGCCCTTCTCACCATAGATGTTATTTCTCAGGGGAGAAGCCAGTCTGTTCTGATAACAGTGCCCAAGTGTTCCATGTTGCTTACTAATCTCTCTTACACTCCCTTCCGTGTCTGGGCCTTGGATCTACCTAGCCCAAGTAGATGGCTCATTCCTTCTCTCCCCTAACTCAACACTCACATCTGTCCTATATCGCCCTTCCAGAGTACTCACCTTTTCTCAAACACATGTGTACTTCACCTCTCTGCTTTGATCACAAGCCCTTCCCAGCAGAGGCCCAAAGGTCTAACCAAATACCTGTTCCTCTCTCAGCCCGCTGACCAACTTTTCTCCTCTATCCAGAAAGAATGGTTGCCTCCCCTGTTCTTCCAAAACTTTAACTTAACACTGGCCTGAATGGCCACTAGCGTGTATGTGTTTTCCTGACGATGCTGTGATTGCTGCTTTGAATGCTCATGCTGTATTGCTCTTTCTGACTCAAACAGTCCCTTCACTGTACTATGCTGAATTAAATTGCATTCATTGGGCCATCAAGAGCATTCAGATGTGAAAGATATACTGATGAGTCACAGATGAATGCCTATCATGGTCACTTTAAACCATTCTTTATTCATTCATCTATATTGGCTCTGCTGGGTCTTCATTGCTGTGCGTGTGCTCTCTCTAGTTTGTAGCAAGCAGGGGCTACTCTTTGTTGCGGTGCACAGGCTTCTCATTGCGGTGGCTTTTGTGGTTGCACATGGACCTAGGGCTTCAGGAACTGTGGCTACCGGGTTCCCAGGCTCAACAGCTATGGCATGTGGGCTTAGTTTTACCTCAGCATGTGGGATCTTCCCAGATCAGGGATTGAACCGGTATCTCCGGGATTGGCAGGTGGACTCTTTAGCACTGAGCCACCAGAGAAGCCCTATTCTGGGCATTTTTAATGATTATTTATTTTCAAATGATATATTGATGAGATGGTCTGAGTCAAGAGTGGGGTCCAGGTGGGGGATGGGGCTCTTGCCAGTCTCTCATTCTTCCCCTGAGGTCTGAGGTAAAGGGGTGAGAAAGCAATCATCCAGTTTTACTATGGGCCCTGGGTCCTCTAGCCAAAGTCCTTAGATGGGCAGCTTTGGCCCTATAAACCCCAGTGATCCCTTGCAAACTGTCGAGTGAGGATGTACCTTGTGGGAGTGGGGATGAGGGGAGGGACAGGGAGGAGCCTCAGAGCTCTCCTTGAATTCCCAGAGGGACTCAGCTGCAAAGAACACTTTGGCCTCCTTCATGCCTTGCTTCCTGTGGCCTTGACAATGCAGGCAGCCTTGCTGAGCTCCACATTGGGTTGGGTCAAAGCTTCTGCAAGTTATCAGCTGTTCTGCTGGGGTTTTCCTATCTGCAAGGATCTGCCATGGGGATCCTGAGGAAGGGTAGCACTGGCCTCATTGCTGTTGTTCAGTCGTTAAATCATGTCTGACTCTTTGTGACTCCATGGACTGCAGCACACCAGGCTTCCCTGTCCTTCATTGTCTCCAGAGTTTGCTCAGACTGACGTCCACTGAGTCAATGATGCCATCTAATCATCTCATTCTCTGTCGCCCCCTTCTCCTCCTGCCCTCAGTCTTTCCCAGCACCAGGGTTTTTTTCCAATGAATTGGTTCTTTGAATCAAGTGGCCAAAGTATTGGAGCTTCAGCTTCAGCAACAGTCCTTCCAATAAATATTCAGGGTTGATTTCCTTTAGGATTGACTGGTTTGATCTCCTTGAAGTCCAAGGGACTCTCAAAAGTCCTCCAGCACCACCATTCGAAACCATCAATTCTTCGGCACTCAGCCCTCTTTATGGTCCAGTTCTCACATCCATACATGACTGCTGGAAAAACCATAGCTTTGACTAGACTTACCTTTGTTGGCAAAGTGTTGTCTCCGCTTTTCACTATGCTGTCTAGGTTTGTCGTGGTGTGTGGGCTAAGTCCAACTCTTAGTGACCCTATGGACTATAGCCCACCAGTCTCCTGTCCAGGCAAGAATACTGGATTGGGTTGCCATGCCTTCCTCCAAGAGATTTTCTAGACCCAGGGATCGAACACATGTCTTTTACATCTCCTGCACTGGCAGGCATGCTCTTTACCACTAGTGCCACTTGGGAAGCCTGGGAAGGTTTGTTACAGTGGCAGCTTATTTGGGATTATTTGAATCCAGAGTCATGGCCATGTTTTTGCCTCCTTCAGATGTAGTTCCTATGAATGTCTATCCAGGACCTGAGCTTGGGGGGCAAAGTCCTTTCTGGAGAACATCTGGAGCCACCTCCGTGTTTACCCATCTTGGTGGGTTGACCTACCGGCAGTCAAGTCCCACCTCTGAGCACCTCAGGGACCTTGGACTGTGAACTAAAGTGATCACATGTCAGGAGGACAGAATTCCCAGAAAGTGCCAGGTTTTTAGGCAGAAAATCTCAGCTCTTGGAGGGAAATCTGGCGTGGTTAGTGACTGTAGGGCTGGCTCTCCAGAACCTTCTCCCATAGAGGAACAAAGAACTGGAATGGAGATGTGGGTTTCAAGATTGATGGGTGGTCTGGGTTTTACTGCCCATGATTCTCTTCTTCCTTTTTTTCTATCTCACTCAGAAGGAAGAGGCCCTGGCAATGAGTGAAATTTACGGGAGCCTAAGGCTATGGTTTTTCCAGTGGTCATGTACGGATATGAGAATTGAACTGTGAAGAAAGCTGAGAGCCGAAGAATTGATGCTTTTGAACTGTGGTGTTGGAGAAGACTCTTGAGAGTCCCTTGGACTGCAAGGAGATCCAACCAGTCCATTCTGAAGGAGATCAACCCTGGGATTTCTTTGGAAGGAATGATGCTAAAGCTGAAACTCCAGTACTTTGGCCACCTCATGTGAAGAGCTGACTCATTGGTAAAGACTTTGATGCTGGGAGGGATTGGGGGCAGGATTAGAAGGGGATGACAGAGGATGAGATGGCTGGATGGCATCACTGACTTGATGGACGCGAGTCTGAGTGAACTCCAGGAGTTGGTGATGCACAAGGAGGCCTGGGGTGCTGCGATTCATGGGGTCGCAAAGAGTCGGACACGACTGAGCGACTGAACTGAACTGAACTGAATGTGTCTTCAGGGCTTCCTTGGCGGCTCAATGGTAAAGAACCCACCTGCTAATGCAGGAGACACAGGTTCAATCCCTGGATCAGGACAATCCCCTGGAGAAGGAGATGGCAATCCACTTCAGTACTCTTGCCTGGGAAATCTCATGGGCAGAGCAGACTGGAGGGCTGCAGTCCATGGAGTCACAAAGAGTCAGACATGAATCAGGGACTAAACAAACAAACAATGTGGCTTCAACCCTAGAAGGTGGTGTTGTGCCCAAGGTTCTCTGATGTCCTGCCACCTCACAGAGCCCTGGGAGGGTGCCCCAGACCGTCCACCTCCACACCTGTTCCGCCAGTGCCAGCTCCCTGCGTGCTCTTGGGCAAGTCACTGAACTTCTCTGAGTCTTGACTCCCTCAGCCGTCAGAGGGAGATGATACTCCTACAAGGCCCTCATTGCTACTTTGAGGATCAAGATGATGAGCGTGGAAGTCTTTAATTTACTCTCAAGTGTGATCAGTATGAATTACTATTTATCCTGGGACGCCTTCCTTCCTTTGGGCCCTGCTACATGAACCAAGGTGTAAATGGTTAGTAATGAACATTTTGTTTCCCTTTTCGAACCACTATTTGCCCTTGTAACCAAGACCTCCATGCCTTTATTCAGAGAAAAGAGAAGGGGATCAATTTCAAGTTTGCAGGCAGGTGGGGAAATACAACTTCCAAGTTAGAGGGGAGGATCCTGTTTCCTTCATGGGCTACTTTGCTGGCATTGCCACCTCCCATCACAGAAGGATGGACCTGGTAATTACCTATGCCGTCAGGGAAGTCCCATGCAGAATGCTGAGGGGAAAAGAATTTCCAAGGACAAAACATTTGCTAGGAAAGTCAACTTCCCAAACTTCCTCTATTTGTAAACTGCTTCAAACAAGTTAATGCGTCCATGAGGCTGTTTTCAGTTGGAAAGCTAAAAAGAGACCACATCAGTGGAAAATGGAAATGAGTCTTTCCTGCCATTCCTTGTTAGGCTGGTTAAAGGGGAGACAACTGCCAAAAAATTTAGTAACATTTGAAGTCGCCTGTTGAGTTCAAGGTGTTTGTTTTCATCGGATGTGCTGGCAGCTGCTTTCTTTCTCTCTTGCTCAATCCTTTCTCCTGCATTCCATCAGAGTTCTTGTTTCCTGTCCAAGGGGCTCAATTCCTTTTTGAGCAATTTCTGTTTTGTAGTCTCTGATCTCTTCTTCATCCTCTAAATATGGACACTGATTCATCCAAGAGTTTCCCAGTTAACCTTGGTGTAGCCCCACATCGCCTTCCTCAGCATCTGGCTCATAAATTAATTCATCTTTCAAGTCTAACTCAATTCTGTATGTCACTTTCCTGTTTGCAAACTTTTCATCAGGCTCCTTATTATCTACTGAAATAGCTTTCATCTCCTAAGCTTGGTCTTAAGGGCCTTCTTCCATCTGGTCCCCAGCGCAACAACCAGCCCAGACTTGCAGATGAACCCGGTTGCTCCTGCTCATTCATCCCTTTGTCAGACACCTGTTGATCCCAGACACCCTTTCCAACCTCATCTCTCATTTCTCCCTACTCCTGCCCTGCTCCCTGGCCCAGTTCCCATTCACCCCCTTTCTCCAAGGCCTCACCTATCCTGTGTCTGCATATTTGTTATACTATTCCTTCCACCCCAACTCTTTAACTTCCCTCCTGAGTGAGTGGAAGTCGCTCAGTCGTGTCCAAATCTTTGTGACCCCATGGACTGTAGCCTACCAGGCTGCTCCCTCCATGGGATTCTCCAGGCAAGAGTACTGGAGTGGGGTGCCATTTCCTTCTCCAGGGGATCTTCCCAACCCAGGGATTGAACCAGGGTCTCCCGCATTCCAGGCGGATGCTTTAACCTCTGAGCCACCAGGGAACTTCCCTCTTAAAACCTCCCAAGAACCATCTCAGATGGCACTTCCTCATCAGTTCAGCCTGTGTGGATGGAGCCTGACCATATTGTAGGAGATCTGGGTGGGCAGTTTCCCACATAGCCCAGAGCTGCCCAGACTCCTAGAGGAAAATCTTCCAGGTTCCTTCCTGAAAGGTGGGTCAGGCTGCCAGCATGTTCTGAACCCTGAGCCGCAAGAAGAGTTGAAAGTCCTTGAATGTATACATTAATGGCACGAGTCCTCCATCCTTCTGTTCCTCACTCCACATTATTCAGTCTTTTGGCCCTCAATCCAGAGACCCACTCTGTTACCCTCTGCAGGGAGTGGAACTCCAGATTTCTACTGCAGCAAGAGAGGGGTATGTGCCCAGTGGAATCAAAAGGGCCTTGAGGGACCCAGGAAAGACAGTAACAGCAGATACTCATAGATTGCGTACCAAGCGCAAACATCGTTTTTGGTGAGCTCAAGGTAATTTACATATCCTAGCTTGGTGTGCATCTATAAACATATATTTACATTTATTGTTGTTGTTTGTTCTTGTTGTTCTAGTCAGTAGGTTATGACCTACTTACTGTTCGCGACCCCATGGACTGTAGCCGGCCAGGCTCCTCTGTGGGATTTCCCAGGCAAGAATACTGGAGTGGGTTGCCATTTCCTTCTCCAGGGGATCTTCCCGATCCAGAGATCGAAACTGTGTCTCCTGCATTGGCAGGCGGGTTCTTTACCACTGAGCCGCCTGGGAAGCCCACTTACATATTCTGACTGCTCCTCAGACAGTGCTTCTCCTAGTCCTCACCCAATTAACCACACAGCTCCTGCCTGCTGGACCCAGAAGTTCCTGTGTCTCGTTTCCTCCCTCTGAGGAGTCTGTGGTGCGAAACCTTTGCTCTATCTGTTTCCAAGTCATACTTGGGATTGGGTTCAAAAGGCTGCTCAGCCAGTTATTCTACCTTGGTTTGCTTTCCTGCTTCCAAAATGTTATTGCTATTATTTCTTCCTCAGATTCTTCCACAGAAAGCATCTCTGTAATTACGCTAGTGGGCCGAGAGATGTTTATCTTTATGGAGAGAGTTGCGCACACATCTGACTTGCCACTGCCAACTTCCCACATCTGCGTCCTGCCCGAGGCCACACCATGAATCAAGTTCAAGGGACAGGCCTGTGTGCATTCAGGGCACCTACTTGGCGGTGCTCCTGAAAGAGCAAATAAGGCATGCAAAAGGTGATGACAAGTGGATGGACTCACCTCCCCCTCGTACCTCACATGGGCAGACACAAAACTCAGTGGTCTCAGCCACCTGAGTGGAGGAGCCGAGAGCATCAGGCGCTCTGCCTTGGATACCCCCAGCCACATCAGCAGCCTGAAGCCATTTACACTCTTATATGTGACCGTAGCTCTGGCATTCAGGAAGCAACACTGCTCAGCTCCACGTTTGCGTTCTGAGCCCTGTCCTTGTGGCTGAACTGGGCCATCTCTCCTCCTTTGCAACTGGGTGACCCGGCTTTAGAGTTTCTATGTATGTCCGTTTCTGGGCTTCCCATACACAGGTCTCCCCACAACCTGCCACTCCTTAGGACTCCGAAGAAAGGTAAACGTGGAAAGGGTTTTTTTTGCTTGCTGTAGTTGTTTTCAATTTTCAGTTATTTATTTTTGGTGGTGCTGGGTTTTCGGTGGTGTGTGCAGACTTCCTCTAGTGTCGGCCAGAGGGGGCTACGCTCCAGTTGTGGTGCGCCGGCTTCTCATCACTGCAGCTTCTCTCACTGTGGAGCACGGGCTTTAGAGCACAGACTCAATAGTTGTGGCATACAGGCCCAGTTGCCTGGGGCATGTGGAATCTTCTCAGACCAGGGATCAAAACCACATCCCCTGCACTGGCAGGCAAATCCTTAACCACTGTACTACCAGGGAAGTCCAGGGTTCATTCTTTGCGCTATATAGTCTGTGGGCTTTGACAAATGTATAATAATACGGATTCACCATTAGAGTGTCATATAGAATATTTTCACTGCCCTAAAAAAAAATCCTCTGGCTATGTTTAGTTTTGGTGGGGGGCTTCCCAGGTAGCACTAGTGGTAAAGAGCCAATGCTTGCCAAGGCAGGAGATTTAAGTGACACAGGTTTGATCCCTGGGTTAGGAAGATCCCCTGGAGAAGGAAATGGCAGTATTTCCAGTATTCTTGACTGAAGAATCCCATGGACAGAGGAGTCTGGCAAGTATAGTCCATAAAGTCACAAAGAGCTGAACACGACTGAAACAACTTAACATGATGTTTAATTTTTAAATCTTGAACACTGTACTTAAAAGTTGATGGACCCATCATATCCACCTCTGTGCTCTTCTTCACTGGGATGGAGTGGGGAGGGGGTGAAGGGGCTGGGAGCTTCCAGAGGAGGCTGCATTTCTCAGCGCTTTGTTCTTTTCTTCTGCTCACACAATACCTCTCCGGGAAGGAGGTAATTGCCACAAATCAGTAAAAGTTGAACCTTTGTATTTTCCTTCCCTTCCTCTTTCTTGAGCTGCATCACCTCAGATGCAGCAGTGAGAGGCAGTTGGCACTCACTTAAGAAAGCCATCCAATGAAAACATAAGTCCTTTTATTTTGTGGTGACCTATTATGATGCATTTATAAATGTACATTTTACTCTTTTGTCAGAACGTTGGTCGAAAGCACCTGCCTTGGTTTTCTGGAAAATTCCCATGCTAAAAATAGCATTGGGTGATATAGTTGTGCCCTGTGTAATTTGGAGTTTCTGATAATAGAGTCAAGTCATGTTCCTTCAAGGAAAACAGCCAGGCTTGTCCTGTCTGGGCATCAAGGAGACACCCACATGGGCAGGATGACTGCCAAAATATGTAAGACTTTATAGAATATCGATACATATTGGTCTTCCCAGGTGGCTCAGTGGTACAGAATCTGCCTGCCAATGCAGGAAACACATGAAACTCAGGTTTGATCCCTGAGTTGGGAATTTCACAGAGGAGCCTGGTGAGCCACAGTCCATACGGTTGCAAAGAGCTGGACATGATTAGACTGAACACCCAGCATTGGTATGTATTTGTCAGGATGCACCAGGTTGCGGGCTTCCCCGGTGGTTGAGAATTCATCTTGCAATGCATGGGACATCGTTTCGATCCCTGGTCCAGGAAGATCCCACATGCCTTGGGGCAACTGAGCCCCTGTTCCACAACTACTGAGCCTTTGCTCTAGAGAACAGTAACTGCTGGGCCCGTGTCGGCAGCTACTGAAACCCACACACCCTGGGGCCCATGCTCCACAAGAGAAGATGCCATAATGAGAAACCCACGCACTGCAGCTAGAGAGTAGCCCCCCATCTCCACAACTAGCAAAAGCCTGTGTAGCAATGAAGACCCAGCACAGCCAGAATTTAAAAAAAAAAAAAAAAGGATGCACCATTTTATGCTGCAGTAACAATCAACCTTCCATCAGTATCTTAAAACAGATTTATTTATTGCTCACATTCCCTGCTTCTCCTGCACTGGTGGCAAGGCGAGAGGCAGGAGATGTATTCTGCCAACTACAGAAGGATGTTCATCAGAAGGATGCTGGCTGTGGAGCTGGACAAGATCCTGGAGGTGCCAGATGTGCCAGGATCAGTTCTTTCCTGAGATTGTGAGGCAGTGTGGAGGGGTCCCAGACAGGGTTGGTTTCGTGGTCATGTGACTTGTGCAGCCTCATAGACCAGCATGTGCCCAGAAGAGTCCTGTGCTTGCTTTAATGCTCAGCTGACTCTGTCTTGAAACCTTCAATAATTTTTAAGCAAGGAGCCTTGCATTTTTATTCTGCACAGGACTATGGAAATTATTGTAGGTAGCCTTCCTCATCCAGGGGAGGGGAGATGAAAGAATAGTAGAAGTGCATTCTAGAAATAGGAAGCAGCAAGTTTTTAGCCAACCTGTAAGAAATGTTTGGGGCTTTTCCCAGGCGGTGCGAATGGTAAAGAACCCACTTGCCAGTGCAGTAGATGGATGTAAGAGACACAGGTTTGATCCCAGGGTCGGGAAGATCCCCTGGAGGAGGAAATGGCAACCCAATCCGGTATTCTTGACTGGAGAATCCCAAGGACATAGGAGCCTGGAGGGTTATGGTCCACAGAGTCACAAAGAGTCAAACATGACTGAAGTGATTTAGTACTAGTACTATGAAGTGTCTGATTTGCTTAACAATTTGTATGGTAACTAGTGCATATTAGCCCAGAGTTGGTTGACATGATATTCCTTAAGAGGACACACACCCACTAGGACAGTTGTTTGGGTGTAGAAGCGATTCCTTAGCTTGGAAACCAGAAGGTGGTGGGCAGGAGAGGCACTCCTATCTCTCTGAGTCTCTGTCTCACAAGGCTAGATTTTAAGGAGGAGAAATTAAAAGATATGACTTCCTGGGTGGTACAAGTTAAACATGGTACCCACTACTTGGCCTTAGGATGGGAGCCAAAGTGGGAATGGATTTGTGTGTTCTAACAAGCAGTCTTTGCAAACAGTATTATCATTTTTATTACTCTGAGGTTATTCCCTTTCGGGGCGTTTGGGTCGCAAAGAGTTGGACATGACTGAGCGACTTCACTTTCACTATTCCCTTTTAAAAATGTTATCCCTTTATCCCTAGCAAGTATCTGTATGATCTCGCCTTCCCTTTCAATCCTCTTCTATGCCAAAGTTGGCAGGCATGCATGCATGCTTAGTTGCTAAGTTAACTCTTTGTGACCCCGTGGACCATAGCCTGCCAGGCTCTTCTGTCCATGGGATTTCCCAGGCAAGAATATTAGAGTGGGTTGCCATTTCCTCCTCCAGAGGATCTTCCGTGATGCAGGGATTAAACCGGGTCTCCTGCATCTCCTGCACTGGCAGGGGGATCTTTACCACTGAGCCACCTGGGAATGCCACAAGGCTTGTATGGCTGTTAATCATATCACTCCTTCCAGTTGATCCTGGATGTGGCCTCAGAATATCCTCCCCCAACCATGCATAGCACTCTATGTCATCACTGAAATCATGGTAGGTAGGGACCCAAGGAAAATCCTAACCATCCCACTGCTCGCCTTTGCTGCTGCTGCTGCTGCTGCTAAGTCGCTCCAGTCGTGTCCAACTCTGTGCGACCCCATAGACTGCAGCCCACCAGGCTCTGCTGTCCCTGGGATTCTCCAGGCAAGAACACTGGAGTGGGTTGCCATTTCCTTCTCCAATGCACAAAAGAGAAAAGTGAAAGTGAAGTTGCTCAGCCATGTGTGACTCTTAGCGACCCCATGGACTGCAGGCCTACCAGGCTCCTCCGTCCATGGGATTTTCCAGACAAGAGTACTGGAGTGGGGTGCCATTGCCTTCTCCAGCTCGCCTTTAGTCAGGCCCAAAGTAAATGTTTCAGCCTGTGACAACCATGTTATAGGATATCATTGTATAATAATGTATCCAGTCTTTGTCCTGGAGTCCTGGCATGCTGCTTCTAAACTCTTGGCACTTCCTGACTGTTAGGAGTATCTTTGTTATTTGCAAGAGGCACTGGGGCCACACCTGAGTTCATGCTGATGCGGTCACTTCTGATTGGCCCTAGAGAGCTTCAGGCTGGCCAAGAGCTTCAGCTTCTGGCCAAGCCAGAAAGACCAACTATGTGATTACAGAGTTGGGGCTTGAGTCAGGTGATATTGGTTCAGAGTGGTCGGGGGGCTGAAGATTGAGTTCAATTACGTGGCTTGTGATTCCATTAATCAAGCCTGTGTAATGAAACCCCAAGAAAAACTCAGGACACTGAGGCTCGGGTGAAGTCCTGGCTAGTGAACTTACATGAACATTCATGTGCTGGGTAGGCAATGTACTCTGGAAAGGAAACAGGAGCTCTGAGTGTGGGACCCTCCTGGACATTTCCCGATGTGCCTCTTCAGTTGGCTGGTCCTGATTTTTGTGTGCGTGCGTGCTAAGTCACTTCTGCTGCTGCTGCGGCTAAGTCACTTCAGTCCTGTCTAACTCTTTGCAACCCCATGGACTGTAGCCGGTCAGGCTCCTCTGTCCATGGGATTCTCCAGGCAAGAATACTGGAGTGGGTTGCCATGCCCTCCTCCAGGGAATCTTCCAAACCCAGGAATTGAACATTCATCTCTTATGTCTCCTACATTGGCAGGCAGGTTCTTTACCACTAATGCCACCTGATTTGTATCCTTTATAATAAAATTGAAATCATAAGTCTAGTACTTGCCTGAGTTCTGAGTCACTCTAGTGAATTATCAACCTGAGGGGGTAATAGGAGCCCCCAGATATCTAGCTGGTTATTCAGAAATCTGGGTGGCTTGAGGACTGCCGCCCCCCACCCCCAACGCAAATCTGTGGTTTGCTTGTGGTACAAAGGCTGTCTCGTCGGAGACTGTGCCCTTAGCCTGTGGAGTCTGAGCTAACCTGGATCCCATATTCTGGGATGGGAGTTACATTGCAGGAATGCAGATGTGAAAAGCAAAGAGGAAGCCACACTCCCCTGAGGCTGCCATGGTAGCAAGTGCTGGAGACGAGGAAATCTCCAAAGGCAAAATGTACCTTTATAGACCTCACCTGATCTTGCAAGCAGGGCATGTTCCTCCATGACCAACATGAGAGGAGCTGGGCTTCAGTAATGAAGTATGTGAATTTCCTCAGGCCCTGTAGGTACAAATGAGGTCACATTCATGACCTTGTTTCTCAGGTTCTTGCCAGCATCCTCCCCTGCAAAGTGCCTGTGCCCCATGAGAATTTCTGGGAGCGCCTGGGGGGTGTGCTCATGAGCACGCAAAGGTTTACTGGAAGCTGTACTTCCACCGGACCACACTGCGGTAGCTGTCTTCCACTCGCCCCTCCAGACCACCTCCCCACCCTCTAGCCATGCCCAGTGTCCTGCAATGCTGACCGTTGTGAATGGGCTCATCCAAGGCTACTTTGCCCTGGCTTCTGGTCAGGTTCAGCCAATGGAAGGCACTGGGGGCAGGAAGTTATTGCTTACATCGAACTTGCAGTGAGTTGTCTAATTCTCCTAACAAAGGCTGCAGCTCTGACCGGGTGGCTGTATTCTAACCACTTCAGCGCTTGTGCCTTCAGGTCTGGGAGAGATGAAGCCTGCTCACCCTGGGATTCCTCAGCCCTTGGAAGTTTCCCTTCATACTGCCCATGCACGCTTAGTTGCTCAGCTGCGTCTGACTTTTTGTGACCCCATGGACTGTGACCCGCCAGACTCCTCTGTCCAGGGAATTTCCCAGGCAAGAATACTGAAGTGGATTGCCATTTCCTCCTCCAGGGGATCTTCCCGACCCAGGGATCAAACCCATGTCTCCTGCATTGTAGGTGGATTCTTTACTGCTGAGTCACTTGGGAAGCCCCTCACACTGCCCACATCTTTGTACATGGCCCTTCTTCAAACTCTCCTCAGTTTGAGATGCCATTTGCTTCCTGTTAGAACCCTGACCACTGCTGTTCCCACTGGACATACATCCTCAGAATCACCCCACCTCCCTTTGGGCATCACCAACAATTCTACCCAGTCCTGCCCAGTCTAGTGCCTACTGCAGTGTGGGAGAGAGGCTGTGCCCCACTCTGTCCCTCTTTTAGAGGGAGTCTGAGCAATGTACTGCTTGTGCTCCAATGTCTTCTAGAATTTTAAGTTGAAAAAGCTCTTTTTTGACCTGCATGAGGCTGGAGGAGGAGTCCTGAGAGGTCTGGGTCTGGGAGCTGGCTCTGCTACTGAATGGCTCTGTGTCCTTACAAATGTCACTCTCATATTTAGGTTTCAGTTTCCTCATCTGTATACAAGAGTTGGATTTAGTGTTTTGTTTTTTTTTTTGCATTGCTCATTTTCTCTCTTTTAAAAAAATTTTATTAATTTTAAAATTTATTTTTGGCTGTGTTGGGTCTTTGTTGCTGTGTAGAGGCTTTCTCTAGTTGCAGAGCATGGGCTGTAGAGCACAAGGGCTTCAGTAGTTGCAGGACGTAGGTTCTGTAGTTGCGGCACATGGTCTCAGTTGCTCTGAGGCATGTGAGATCTTAATTTGATCCCACATGATCTTGAGCAGGGATCAAACCTGTGCCCCTTGCATTGGTAGGCAGATTCTTAACTACAGGACCACCAGGGAAGCCCCTGGTCAGGGTCATTTTCATTTACTGTTTTTTTGGTTTTTAATTGAAATGAAGCTGTGTTCGTTTCTGATGTATGGCAAAGTAATTCATATATGAATATGAACATACATATTTTTTCATTATAGGTTATTATAAGATATTGAGTATAGTTCACTGTGCTGTACAGTAGGAACTTGTAAAACTTATCTGTTTTATATATAATAGTTTATATCTGATGAAATTAAAAGATGCTTGCTCCTTGGAAGAAAAGCTATGACCAACCTAGACAATGTATTAAAAAGCAGAAACATTACTTTGCTAACAAAGGTCCATCTAGTCAAAGCTCTGGTTTTTCCAGTAGCTAAGTATGGATGTGAGAGTTAGACCATAAAGAAAGCTGAGCTCTGAAGAACTGATGCTTTTGAACTGTGGTGTTGGAGAAGACTCTTAAGAGTCCCTTGGACTGCAAGGAGATCAAACCAGTTAATCTTAATGGAAATCAATCCTGAATGTTCAATGGAAGGACTGATGCTGAAGCTGAAGCTCCAATACTTTGGCCACCTGATGGGAAGAACTGACTCACTGGAAAAGACCCTGGTGCTGGGAAAGACTGAAGGCAGGAAGAAAGGGGACGACAAAAGATGAGACAGGTGGATGGCATCACTGACTCAACAGAAATGAGTTTGAGCAGGTTCCAGGAGTTGGTGATGGACAAGGAAGCCTGGTGTGCTGCAGTCCATGGGATCACAAAGAGTTGGACATGACTGAGCGACTGAAATGACTGATATCTGATGATCCTAAACTGTTGATTTATTCCCTACCCTAACTGTTTTCCTCTTTGGTAATCACATATTTGTTTTCTGTGTCTGTGTGGACTCAGTGATTCTTTAGCTGCCCTGGGCCTTCAATATCACTTTAGCCAGAGTGTTTCCTGTTTGATCTATTTTTAGAATTTGGGCTTTCATGAAGATTTCCTTTAAAGCGGGAGTCCCCCAATTCGAGGGAGGCCTCGAATTGCTACCTCCAGTCAGATCAGCGGCAGCTTTAGATTAGAAATAAAGTACACAATAAATGTAACATGGTTGAGTCACCCCAAAACCATCCCCCCACCCAGCCCTGGTCCACGGAAAAATTGTCTTTCATGAAATCTGTTCCTGGTGCCAAAAAGGCTGGGGACCACTGCTTTAAAGCATGAATTCCAAGGCTTTAAAAATGCTAGACAAAAAAAGTGGGCTAGATTACTCTAAGGTCCCTTCCAGTCCCAACATATTTTTTTCAGACATGTCATGCAGCTTGTGGGATCTTAGTTTTCCAACCAGGGATTGAACCCTTCCCTCAGTAGTGAAAGCAGAGTTCTAACCACTGGACTGCCAGGGATTTCCCAGTCCCAACATTTTTGAGCATAAAAATCAACCTTGCCTTCCTCACCACTGTACCACAGAGGGTCTGGTTCCAAGAATTAATGGAAAATTGATGGCTAAAGGCACATCTCCTGCCAGGCTGTCTCATGGCAAATCGACCATGACCCTGTAAATGGTTTGCTCCCATCCCATCCATCTTTGGCATCTTCTCACTTACTTCTTGTTTACTTCTGCCAATATTCCTAGGCAAAGGGGGAAAAAATTAATTTAAAACCAAATGCATAAAATGCAAACCAGCCTGGCAAATGCAAATGTGGAAAAGATGGCAGCTTTAGATGAACTGGCTGCCGAGGTTTGCAAAGGCATGGTCCACAGCAGTGGAAGCTGGCAGTCCCTCGGTGGTTTGTTCCAGACATGTGGTGCTGGACAGGATTATAGAGTGGTGATTAATAGTTTGTGTAGCATCTGAGCCTGCTTCCTGATTGTGGGGAATCTGCCCTTGCATGAATGTCTAGCTCTGGAGCCCAAAGGGGTGAAAAGGCTCCCCTTGAACTCTGGTAGGGGGAGCAAAGACACATGAACTAAGTACAACCCATCAGGACCTCACTTGATATTTTCAATCCAGGCTGAACAATGTAATGGAAATTCCTTCTGATGGGACTGATGGCTAAGGCATTCAGTGTCTGGTGGCATTGGTAGTACCCGGGCTAGCAGCGGCCACAGTGCAAGCAGAGGGTCTAGCATCCAGTTACCTACAATCTGTTTTGAAAGAGGCCAGATGTTACAGATGATGTGAAGGGATGTTAGTTTTTCCAGAGTCTCTGCATCTTGCCAGCCTGTGCCTTTTCCAACATTCTCCTTCCTTCTGTGGTTTCTGAGTTTCCTTGACATTCAATTTCCTTCAAACTCTCCCAAGGGATTCCTCTCTCAGGCTCTTCTCTCCATCTTCTCAGCAGATGTTTAGGCAGCTCTTGTTGCCTCTCAGAAGAGCAAGCAACACCTCTTGTGACTTTCTCCCCACCTGCATCTTTCTCCTGCCCATTTTATGCCCCCAACTGTGCCCATACAGGCCAGTGGGTACTCTTCTCTTGCAAATGAATCTCCCAGAGTGAGCCTTCTTGTCACACATGTGTGTGCTGGTGGTGAAGACTGATGCATCTCACATGAGGAAAAAAGGCGTGGGACCTCCGTGGTGGTCCAGTGGTTAAAAATCTGCCTGGCAATGTAGGGAACATGGGTTCGATCCCTGGTCCAGAAAGAGTCCACATGCCGCAGGACAACAAAGCCTTTGTGCCACAACTACTGAGCCTGTGTTCTAGAGCCCAGGAGCCACAAGTACTGAGGCTCGCACGGTTTTGAGCCTGTGTTCCACAACAAGAGAAGCCACTGCAATGAGAAGCCCGAGCTCTACA
Organism: Ovis canadensis; assembly: GCF_042477335.2. Lineage (NCBI taxonomy): Eukaryota > Metazoa > Chordata > Mammalia > Artiodactyla > Bovidae > Ovis > Ovis canadensis. Next base: position 57,935,295 of record NC_091247.1, read on the forward strand.
CTGGAGAGTAGCCCCCGTTCACCACAACTAGAGAAAACCCTGATGCAGCTATGATGAGCCCTATGTGCCGCAACAAAGACCCAGCACAACCAAAAGTAAATTAAATAAATGATAAAGTGGAAAAAAAAGTTTAAAGAAAAAAAGACCTTTGAGCAACCTGGCAAAGATAAGCTTCATTCACTTCCTTTTCACCCCCTTTCTGAACATCTCCACTGCTCCAGGTCTGCGGTAGACCCCATGGGGATACTGAGAAATAAATGGATGTGCAAAATAAGGGAAAGGATGTGGGACTCTGAATTGGGAGACCTGGGCTGGGACCCTGGTCCCAGGGTCACTCACACTCTGTAAGAATTGGGTAGGTTCCCTAACCTCCCTGAGCTTCAGTTTCCTTATCTATAAACTGGGCTCATCAATGCACATATTCTATGGATTGTGGGGAGATTTGTTAGATGCATCTAAGCATTCATCAAATTTACCAGTTTGTAGGAAAACGCCCATAAATGTGTATCGCTGTCAACCGAAAGCCCCGCAAATGATGGAGGGGATTTCCGCCTCTAATCACCCTTAGTGGTGGGGGAGGCACACTTGGGAGTTGGCTACCTGGCAATGTGGGGAAAGCTATTTGCAATTATGTCATATGTTAATTTATATCAGTCAAATATCTTCTTATATTTCTTGACAAGAATGCTTGTAAAACAGAGTGGGCAGGAATGCTGAACAAGTAGGGCAGTTAACAGAAGAGAGGGCGGCCAGAGGGAAGAGAGTGCCAGAGGAGAAAGGATATGGCCTTCTTCCTCAGGATCCAAAATATCAGCTGGAGCTCCAGCCATTATATCCTTGTTCCAGATAGCAGGATGCAGAAAGGGATAAACATTGCATGTCGTTGGCCTTCAAAGAAAAGTCTCAGAAGCTACCACACAACACTTCTACTAACATCTCATTGACCATAACTCAATTACACGACCATATCTAGTTGCAAGGAAGGCTGGGCTATTTAGTTTTATTCCAAAAAGCCAGTGAAAACTTTGTGACCCCACAGATTGTAGCCTGTCAGGCTCCTCTGTCCATGGGATTCTCCAGACAAGAATACTGGAGTAGATAACCATTTCCTTCTCCTGGGAATCTTCTCAATTCAGGGATCAAACCTAGGTGTCCTACATCACAGGCATTTTCTTTACAGTCTGAGCCATCAGCCCAAATGAAAACTTGGATTTGCATTACTGTGAAAGAAGAGGAAAGCAATATTAGTGTTATGTATCAGTCGGCAAATGCTATAATAATTCTGCATAACAAATCACACAAAACTCAATGGCATACAACAACAAGCATTGATTTTTCTCCCTCAGATCTGTAGTTTGGCTGGGAAAGCTCTGCTTGAAGCCACAAACCTCCCGGGCGCGGATTAAGCCTTCAAATTGGCTTACATCCACCTTCCTCTTTATTTCCCTTGGACTAGCCCTGCCAGGGCATGTTCCTTTCATGGCAAGTGGCAGGAGCCCAGGAAGTTGAGCAGAGACCCTTGATGCCTCCTGAGGCCTTGTGAGTACCTCTCTGCCCACACTTCATTGATTAAAACTGGTCATGTGGCCATGCCAACATCAAAGACAGAAGTATATTTCCTTCACGCTAATGTGTACCACTGCAGAGTCACAAGTTAGGATGCAAGTATAAAACCCTAATATGTGAAGGGTCTGAAAAACAGTAAACAATGATTCATCCCATGACAGAGAACAACGAACATTGCCAGGAAAGGCAGTATCCATAGTTTTGGTCCCCTGAGACCTCCCAGGAGCCTACTGATGCTGCTGTTTCTCTAACTGTGGTTTCACGCTCTACTTTCCTACTTCTGACGGCCCCACTTTGCAGGTAGGAGAACAAGTCCAGCCTCTCATATAAGCTTTCCTGGCCACACTTCCTGGCTCCCCACCTCACCAACTACCCTGTAGTTGTCTCCTTGGAGGTCTTGCCAAGAGAAGCAGGGTCTCCATAGGGTTCAGGACTCCCCCATGTGGGTGCAGCCATCATTTTCCCTTACTCCAGATCCCAAGGGGCCAGCCAACGTCAGATCCATTTCTCCTGTTTAGTCCCCCAAATGCAAAAGCTTCCTAGAGCTGCTGTCTCATAGAATAAGGGTTGACAGTACATCTGGCAGACAGTGAAGGCCCAGTTAGCCAAACCCTCAAATCACAGAAAAGCTTGTTTATCTTTCCTGGGGTAAGATGGAGTCTACAGAAGTGAAAATTTAGAACTCAGATGAGCTTTTCAAAGTGTGACCTTTCCAGAGTTTACATTCTCAATAAATCAACCTGCTAAATTGTAATTGGTTGAGCTTAAAGCAAAATTCCGAAAGGTTTGGTCAACATTTTGGCACAAATAACCTTCTGTGTGTCTCAGTATTACCACTTTACTTAGTCCATTTCCATTAGTAACTTGAACAGCATTTTCTTCAGTACAGCCCAAAGTTAGCGAATACTCAGGAGTTGGTTAAAACAGCCATTTTCCATAAAGGCTGTGACCTCTCTGTTACCACCTTCTCCCTGTAAAAACCTTTTTGGTGTGGTTTTTGCAAGCTGATTTCTAAACGTCCTTTCACAAAAGTTATCTAAAAAACAAGCCATACGTTTCTTGTAAAGTTAAATATCCACCTGCTTTATGGCCCAGTAGTCCTACTCCTAGATACTTTTACCTTAGACAAACAAAACTTATATCCAGCCACACAAAGAAATCTGTGTAAATGTTTATAGCAACTTTATTCTTGGTAGCCAAATGCTGGAAGAAACCAACAGCTCATCAATGGATGAATGGATAAACAAATTGTGGACTATACACACAATGGGAAACCCTTCTGCAATAAAAAGGAAAGGATTTCCAACATATTAAACAACATAGATGAATCTCATAGACGTTATGCTGAGTGAAGGAAACAAGACACAGAAGATCATGTACTGTTTGATTTCATTTATATGACGATCTTAGTTCATCTGGGCTGCTATAACAGAATTCCACAGACTGGGTGACTTAAAAACAGCAGAACTTTACCTCTTACACTTTGGAGGCTGGGAAGTCCAAGGTCAAAACACCAGCAGTTTTGGTGTCTGGTGAGGGCTTTCTTCCTGGTTCATAGAGTCCCCATGCTCTCACTGTGTCTTACATGGTGGAATGGGTGAGGGAATCTCTCCAGGATCCCTTCTATACGGGCACTACCATTCATGAGGGCTCTACCCTCATGACCTGATCATTTCCCAAGGACCTCATCTTCTAATACCATCAACATATGAATTTTGGAGGGATATAAACATTCAGTCTGTAATAGACACTAGAAAAAAAAAACAAAAAAAAACATTTATGGTGATAAAAGTTAGAAGAATTGGATTGACTGGAAAAGAACAAGAAGGAACTTTCCAGGAAATAGAAATGTTTTATGTCTCGATTGGTGTAGTGGTTCACCAATATATGTCAAAACTCATCAAACTCTATAGGTTAGAACTGAGCATTTCACTGTGTGTAAATTATACCTCAATAAAAAAGATTAAAAAAAAAATCAGGCTATTCCTCAAATGGTCTAAGAGTGAACTTGGGAGAACTGTGTTCTGAACATTTATGGAGACATCAAAGACCTTTGAGCTGGAGAGATGGTTGAGGACGTGGTCGGCAACCAGCTGGAAACATTTTCATTTTGTATCATCAGTTAATCATTTAGGAAAGGGTTTTCCAAAAATGGAGAATGAGGCCCATTCAATTAGTTTCTTAAAATAATTTTACAAGGGAAAGTGTTAGTTGCTCAGTTGTGTCCAACTCTTTGCAACCCCATGGACTGCAGCCTGCCAGCCTCCTCTGTCCATGGAATTCTCCAGGCAAGAACAATGGAGTGGGTAGCCATTCCCTTCTCCATGGGGTCTTCCCAACCCAGGGATTGCACCCAGGTCTCTCGAATTGTGGGCAGATCCTTTACCATCCGAGCCACCAGGGAATCCCCTAATTTTACAAATGGACCTCAGTAAGCTCAAATGTCATTACTTGTGACTTTTATGTCAAGGCCCCATGGTACTCCCTTGCTGAGGACCAAGACAGTCCAAGCCCTCAGACCTGGGGCTTGGAGAGACTGTGACAATTGGGTCACAGCCCCACATGATCCATGAGATTCTGAAGGTGCCAGAGAATTAGAGGATCCTGTTAGCTGGGGGTCAGGGAGCCCAGAGTGAGACTCCACTCTTTCAACAATCTATGTTGGATTCTCCCGGCAAGAATACTGGAGTAGGTTGCCATTTCTTCCACTAGGGGATCTTCCCCACCCTGGGATCAAACTGGTGTCTCTTACATCTCCTGATTTCGCAGGTGGGTTCTTTACCACCAGGGCCACCTGGGAAGCCCCCAGTCATCTACGCTGAGCAGTAACCCCACCCCAGCCCTGCCAACACTCAACCAGAGAGAAGCTGTGCAGTGACCTTGGACAAGGTGTTTGTTGCCTCTCCTCGGATCTACCCGAGTCCTCAGGCTCCTAGAACAGGTTGTTCATTATGATACTCCCATGACCAAAATCCTTTTTAATCCCTGTGTGACCGTCACTGCCGGGAAAGGAGAAAATCTCCTCTGTGCTGAAGGCTTTGCTTTGTCTGATGTGGTCTGACTGACTGACTAAGGCCTTAAGTTTTCCTCACAAGCTCTCTAGGGCAAGTTCTTTTGGCAAAAAACTATACTGAAAAGAAAAAACAACACAAAAAACAGCATTCTAACAAGAAACAGTAGAGAAGCTACAAAGGAAACTGGGATGTCCTTTCTCTCCTTTTTTGTCAAAACGTTCTTGCAGAGGTAGGGAGCCCACCCAAGCAGGGGGACCATCACTGAGTTCTGTCAGTTGCTAGGTGGTCCCAGCCAGTCTCCTGTTCAATCGGCCTCCTGGGATGATGGTGTACAACTCACTCTAAGGGCTTGGCTAAGAGATGGCTCCCTTCATTCTTTTTTTCCCCCAGACTCCATTTTTGCAGTCCCATCCAGAACGCAGGGCCTTGTACACACAACCACACATCCATACCACAACCATGGCACACAGTTTAGAAACTTTTATATTACTCCCCACATCACACACACAGAAACCACACATCACACGCATACAAGCACATACACTCTAGACACATATCTCGACACATATCTCTAGACACATATCTAGACAAACACACACACTCAGCTCTTGTCAACGCTTGTTCTGGGCAGGAACTGAGTCGGTATTAGCTCTTGTATTCCCACAGTGTGTTTCTCAATCCCCAAGTCACAAGGAAACATCACCAGAGTGGATTGTTCATTTCCCCATCTGAACCACGAATCAGTTGCTGATGCCCACTATTTTAGGCAATAGTAGACAAGCTGACCTTTCAATCATTCAACCCAATCACTCCAGTTCCATGTCATCCTGCTGACGACCACGGTCACTGGTAGAAGAAACAACACATTCAGCTAGAGCACACCAAGAAACGATTATGGGTTGTTAAGGTATCGAAATTATTCTATACTGGTTGCCATACATCTGCTGTCTCGTTCCACCTGAAGACCACACTCCCTCAGCTCTGGCCCCTCTCCTGGGCTCCCCACCTTCAGCAACTAAAGGGTTATAGCTTTGCCTAACAAGAGAGCCCCAAACTCTGGTCCTGGGTGGTGTTCAGCTGGGAGTCCGCGATGTATTCGTATTTCCATTATTCATCATTCCCGTTCTCAAGGAATGGGTGAAAAGTAGCTTTGCCCTCTTTTCGGTCTCTTGTGATTGTCAAACATAGATTGTTTATGTATGGATTAAGCCCATCTCTGTGAATGGCTCCATAGGTGGATACTCAGACGGATACCGCCCAGAGTCCCAGGAGGGTCTTTTACCTGCCAGACCTACTCTCCAGGTGGGGCAGACGCGGGGCACAGAAAGCGCACCCAGTCCAGCAGACAAACGATGGGTCTGGGGGCGGGGGTGGCTGGACAGCAGCAGGCAGGCTCTGGGTCAGCAGTCAGCACCAAACAACAGTGGGCCCCATTGGCATGCTGAGCGCGCAGGAACCCAGAGAACCTGCAGGTGGTCGAGGATGGAGAGCGGGCGGGGACTGACCGTGAGGGAGGCGGGGCCAAGCCGTCATCGGTTATTTCCTTCTCCAGCAAGTACCTATGGGACGCCCATGTGCCAGGCACTATACTAATCATTCAGGATACTCAGGGAGCAAAATTAACCCCTGGGGGAAGTGTAGGCAGCACTCATGCAGTAGACAGAAATGTAACAAGGCAATTCCAGGGACATCCCTGGCTGTCCGGTGGTTAACATTCCGTGCTTCCAATGCAGGGGGCCTGGTTCCACCCCTGGCTGGCGAACTAAGATGCCTCATGCTGCCTGGTATGGCCTAAGGAAAAAAAAGGCAATTCCACTCCAAAGCGATGAGACCCACAATAAGGGAAGTGCTGTCAGAGCCCAGAGTAGGTACCCTAAGTCAGACCCAGAGGGTTCAGGAAGTGCTTCTTCAGAGGGCATATGGTCTAAGCTGAGACCCTGACAATTGGAAAAGTTACTCAAACAAATTCTTCTCTTACATATAATTTTATTTGTTTATTTATGGCTGTGCTGAGTCTGTTGCTATGAGAGCTCTTCTCTAGTTTCAGAGAGTGGGGGCTGTTCTCTGCTGCGCACGGGCTTCTCGTGGTGGTGGCTTCTCACTGCAGAGCACACAGCACACAGGCTTCAGTAGCTGCGGCTCCCAGGCTCGAGCACAGGCTTGATAGTTGTGGCCCACACATGGGCTCAGCTGCTCCATGGTATGTGAGATCCTCCAGATCAGTGATCAGACCTGTGTCTCCTGCGCTGGCCAGGCAGATTTTTTACCACTGAGCCACCAGGGAAGCCCCTCAAGCAAAGTCTTAATGAAGAGGAAGGAGCAGTATGTGCAAAGACCTGGAGGCAAGAGACAAATGGGTTTATTCAGAGAGTGGAAAGGAATTTCTCAAATCTGAATGCTTGGAGCACATGACAGCCGGGGTAGCCCACGAGGCTGGCGTGGATCAGGAGGGAAGCACGCGGGCAGGCAGGTTTCCAAGGGCAACAGAGTGAGTGAGTCAAGTGCAAGGGCCGAGGGATAAGCCTCCTAGCTGTGTGATGTTTGGAGGGTCATTTGACCTCCTCTACCTCAGTGCAATGGTTGTAATGCTTGCTTCTGCAGGAAGGAGACAGATAATGCCTGTAGCACATCTAGAATTTCATGGCATGTGATGTGTCCACTCATATCAGCCATTACTGGGCCCCTAAATCCCAGGTCAGGAGTGGTTCCAGAAAGGGGGAACAGGCGGGGCCTGCAGGCTGCTTCCTTCAAAGAAGCACACAGTGTCAAATAAAAAATACTGGCAGTCCAGCGGTTAGGATTTCTGGGGGCCTGGGTTCGATCCCTGGCTCAGGAATTAAGATCCCACAAGCTGTGCAGCCAGTCCAAACATAGATAAGTAAATTAAGAATACATTCAACACGATCAACAGGATAGGTGCAATGCTCTTTCAAGTAGCATTTTGAGAGCAGCAATGTAATTTCCACAGTTTAGCTTGCCAAAGTCTTAAAACTTTTCCTGTGAAGGAAGCACAATGTCCTCCTTTATAGAGAAAAAAGACTTTTCACCTGGATAGTTCATGGCCTGGAGTGGGTCAGTTTGTCAGTTTCTCTGTTTTCCTCCATCCTACCTGGGCCCGTAACCTCGATGCCCCCTGCCACTCCCCTGTCACTGTGCCAAGCCAAGTAAGAGAATAATAACTCCTCCCTTTCAAATGACAGTTTTTTGAGCAACCTGACTGTAGGCACACCTACTGGCCCTGAGGGCTGCTCCCCAGAGGGCTCATCAACCTCCTGGGAGGCCGCAAGTCACCAGGACACGGCTGGGTGTTGGGTGGATGTACGAAGGATGGTCGCTCCAGCTACAACCTGACGTCTCCTTGTTAGGGCTGCCCTGACCCAACAGCTTCCCACGTGCCTTCCAGCTGGGTCTGGCACATGTCAATCTGACCTCAGCAGTCTTTTCAAGGAAACAGCATTCTTGGCCCAGCCCTTATGAGAGATCGGGGTATAATTCTTTCATATGTTAGTTTTCTCTCGCACTTTAACTCCGTGGAGTGAGGACCTATGTCCTCTACTTTTCTGCTCTGTACCTGATCCCCAGCATAGTGCTAGACACTTGAGCTTACTCAGTAACCTCTTGGTAATCATACACCTATGATGAGCAAATATACCTAGGTAGGTGTGTATTCCTATGTCATGATGTCAAGGGCAGTTCTCAAAAGGTTGTGTGAGTACTGTGAAAAATGAGCAAAAACCGCTGGACTTGGGCAGTTGTTTCATAGTCTTGGTCAGGATGGGTCCGTACAAAGAGGATTTATTGTAAGGCTTCCTTGGTGGCTCAGTGGTAAAGAATTTGCCTTCATTGTAGGGGACCTGGGTTTAATCCCTGGATTGGGAAGATCCCCTGGAGAAGGGAATAGCCACCTACTCCAGTATTCTTGGCTGGAGAATCCCATGGACAGAGGAGCCTGGTGGGCTACAGAGAGTCCACAGGACTGACTAACACTTTCACTTTCACAATAACCTCAGGGAGCACACCTGCTGGAGCCAGAATTCGAATCTGGTGACTATTTCCCCCACCAGCCCCCCACCCCTCCACAACCCATCTCTCCCTGAGTTCTTTCATCTCTGCTTCAAAGTTAAGAATTTTTTCTGCAGGCTTTGGATATCTGCTGCTTTGCAATAACTCATTATTTCGGGGTTACCATGCTACTCCGAACAGCTTCAACCCTGCATGATCTTACAACTCCTGCGGCCCACAGTATAACACAATAGATTGGTTTCCGTGTCTCTTGCTGTGGATGCCCGAGAATCTAATTGGCTCAGCTTGGATCAGCTCTTCCTTGTGGTCTAATTGGTTATGACCAAAGGTGAGTCTCCTGGGAAAACATGGTCATTCAGGCTGCCCCCACCTTTCTGGAAGGGTGCAGAGTACCTCCCAATTAAAAGGTCTTTGGGAGTTACACATCCCAAATCTGCTGAACACACCCAATTCCCAATCGTGCAAGAGCCAACAGTAAACTCTTCCTCCACATGTAAATTGGCCCAAGGTTGTTCATTTTAAGGATTTTGGGGGCTGCCCACATAGGGCTTCCCTGATAGCTCAATTGGTAAAGAATCTGCCTGCAATGCAGAAGACCCTGGTTCAGTTCCTGGGTCAGGAAGACCCGCTGGAGAAGGGAAAGGCTACCTACTCCTGTATTCTTGGGCTTCCCTTGTGGCTCAGCTGGCAAGAAATCCACCTGCAATGCAGGAGACCTGGGTTTGATCCCTGGGTTGGGAAGCTCCCCTGGAGAAGGGAATGGGCTACCCACTCCAGTATTCCGGCCTGGAGAATTCCACGGACTGTATAGTCCATGGGGTCGCCAAGCGTCAGACATGACTGAACGACTCTCGCTTTCACTTTCTTCTACCCCCCCACAGAATATTTAAGGCCCTGGAAGAAGAGAGGAAATTTTGAAATAGAAGAGTCCTGATCTCTGAGATCTGTTTCTAGTGATAGAGACTCAATCACTTAGTCACACAGTGATTGAGTCAAACGTTTACCTTTGACTAGGTAAAAGTTAGACTATGGAGTAATTTTAGGGGCAGGACCATGGGAACACAAGCTTGAAAAGTGAGCCAACAAGACTGGATCAAAATCAGCAGCTATCTTCAACCATCAGATTGACAGATATTAAGAAGAATGGCAACACCCAAGTTTGGCAGGTCGTGAGTGAGCAAGCACAGTCATCTACTGCTGATGGGAGTGAAAATAAAACGGAGTGATACTGCTGTAGAATATCTGGCAGTCTGTACCAAGGCCATAAATATGAATCCCACCAATTCTAGGTCTAGGAAAGATGAAAGCCACAAAGTGTTATAAGACAATGAGGACGTGTGGATGACTCTGATGACATGAGCCAACACTCAGCAGCATTTATACCCTTTCTACTGTGTAATGACTCCTCTCCTAACCCCGTATCAATAGCATAAGTGAGACCATCAATAACTTTTCCTGATTAATTGTGCCTTTCTCAAATGAAAGCAGGACATGATAGCAGACAAAGCAAATAAGACATAAATCAACTCTCCTGAGCTAATAACTGTACTCTTTCCCATTGGATTTGGACACTACCTCAGAATCATTCTCAGTATAACCTACACAGTCCTTCCTAATCAAGGTACAACTTTTATTCCATTGTTTATTCACACCTGCTTGCTCCATCCCTGTCCCCGGCCCTGCTCTCTGGACAACCCTGTGGGATTCCTCAAGTCAAATGGCACTATATTTGTGAGGATATTTATTCTCTTTTTTTTCTTTCTTTTTAAAAAAAATTATTCATTTTTGGCTGCACTGGGTCTTCTTTGCTGTTTGCGCTGGGTTTTCTCTAGTTGTGGTGAACAGGGGCTGCTTTCTATTGTAATGTCAGGCTTCTCGTTGTGGTGGCTTCTCTTGTAGAGCACAGGCTTCAGTAGTTAGGGCTCTTGAGCTCCAGAACACGGGCTCAGCAGTCAGGGCACATGGTCTTCACTGCCGCTGGACATGTGGGATCTTTCTGGACCAGGAATCAAACCCATGTCCCTGCATTGGCAGGCTGACTCTTTACCACTGAGCCACCAGGGAGGCCCTCTCTTATTTTCTTCCTTTTTAAAAAATTTTTATTTATTTATTTTAAAATTGAAGCATAGTTGATTTACAACATTGTGTTAATTTCAGGTGTACGGCAAAGTGATTCAGTTATATATATGCATATACTTTTTCAAATCCTTTTCTGTTATGGTTTATTACAGGATGTTGAATATAGTTCCCTGTGCTATACAGTAGGGGCTTGTTGTTTATTTTGTATACAGTAGTGTGTATTTATTTTCTTTCTAACCAGTCAAGTGGGTTTAATGCTGCCGATCAGATTTTCAAGTCATTATTCAATTTTCCCTTCCCTGAAAGGGAAACCCTGCAAGGACGACCTTACAGGCTGACACAGGTAGAGTCTAAGATGGAGGCCAGGGAGTGATCCTAGGAGCATTTCTTACCCGCAGCCTGACCCACAGTCCTGCAAAGTCAGGCTTGTGTTTGCCATCTCTAGGTTTTCCGAAAGTCAGAAGAAAGTTATTTGGTTACATCGATCACACTATGATATGCTGACCTTGTCAAGTTAAACTTTAAAATGCCACAAGTAGGATTTCTCTGGTGACCGATCCAGTGGTTAAGAATCTACCTGCCAATGCAGAGGACATGGGTTTGATCCCTGGTTCAGGAAGATTCCACATGCTGAGGGGCAACTAAGCCCATGTGCCACAACTACTGAAGCCTGAGCACCCTAGAGCCTGTGCTTGGGGACAAGAGAAGCCACTGCAATGAGAAGCCTGAGCACCGCAACGAAGAATAGCCCCCACTCATCACAACTAGAGAAAGTCCACAAGCAGCAATGAAGACCCAGCACAGCCAAAAATAAATAAAAAATTTTTACAAAGAAATGCCACATGTTTTCAAACCTAGAAATTTAACTAAAGTTGATACTGTTTTGAGTTGCATAATTTGCTTGAAACTTGCAGTCGACTTATGGTTTTATCTGAAAGTTTTATGTCAACTTTTGACCCAGAGTACTGGAGAAAATGATGAAATGAATGATACTATCTTCATTTAACACATTTAACACCATGCCTGAAGCAGAAAAGATGGTCTGTCGATGGTAGCAATGTTCATTTTCCTTCATCCTTTTTAGACAAATAAACATTTTCAAAGTTTATATCTAAGCCAGAAGAGTTAGAAGAAACAGCCGTCATATCCTATACTTGAGACAGGAAGATTTTTAAGAGACATTATAGTTATTTTCCAAAATTTCTTTTGACATTTAGGGTCAGATCATCTTTGTTGCCTGGGAGCCGTGTATCAGAGGTTGTTTAGCAACAACCTTGGCCTTTACCCACTGGATGCCAACAGCACCCCCTTCTCAACTGTGACAACCAAAAATGTCTTCAGACGCTGCCCAATGTCTCCTGTAGGGAAAGAAGGTACAAAATTGCCCCCCTCTGAGAGCAACTCATCATTGTCAAATTGTTTGTATGAACTGTAACAGCAGGGAAAAATATTCTGTGATCAACCACAACTGCCTTATAAAGAAGAAAATCTGTTATGCAATAGGCCTTTTGGTTCAGCTCTGATCACCTGATAGATTTGGACATGCTCAGGTCAACTTGGAGCTGCATTTGTCATCAGGCAGCCATCCAAAAGTGATCATTCCCAGCAGAAGTGCTAGAGAAATCCCGACAATTAGACCACCCAGAAATGCTGGATACACTATTTTTAAAAACATCTTTTAAAATATAGAGTTAAAATAGAGAGAAAGGAAGAGAAATCTACAGAGATTCAAGATGAGAAAACCAAAATACAGGGCTAAGCAAATGCTAAAGTTAGAACTCATCCAGAAGACACCTGCCAATCCTTGAGAGCCTGGAGCGTGTGTATTGTCCTAGGTCTTGTGTGCTGGCAGTAGGAGCAAGTTCTGGAATCTGTGTGGTCTGGACAGTAGGATTAGAGACTCTTTCATCAAACCAGTACCTCTGAAAGGTAAAACTCTTGGTAGGTGAACTAGAAAAACGCACAGGTTTGATTCCTGGTTGGGGAACTAAGAAGCTGTGAGGCCATTAAAAAAAAAAAAGTATCAAATCACAAATAAAGAGAGCAAAAGAAGGAGAAAAGAACAAAAAAAGAATTCTGAAAACACCACCAAAGCAATTAGCAAAATGGCACTAAGTAAATAGTTATCAATAATTGCTTTAAATGTAAATTTCAATAATTGCTTAAATGTAAATGTTCTAATCACACAGAGAGGCTGGATGGATACAAAAACAAGACCCAGACCCACATATGTGCTGTCTACAAGAGACTCATTTCAGATCTAAAGATACATAGAGACTCAAAGTTAGGGTTTAGAACAGGGTATTTCATGTAAACAGAAGTGAAAAGAAAGCTGGAAGGGAGTTCCCTGGTGATAGTGGTTAGGATTCTGGGCTTTCACTGCCATGGCCCAGGTTCAGTCTCTGGTCAGGGAACTAAGATCCTGCAAGCTGCACGGCAGAAAAAGAGAAGAAAGAAAGAAAACTGAAAGAACAATACTTACATCAGAAAAAAAATAGGATTTAAAACAAGAGACAAAGAAAAACATTACATAATGATAAATGGATTAATACAAAAAGAAGATAGCACTGGAAAATATGTATGCACCCTAAATAGGAACACTTAAATACATTAAAGCAAATGTAACAATATAAAAAGAGAAATTGAAAACCACTAAAGAAAATCAAAGAGAAAATTTTAAAAATACACAGAGACAAACGAAAATGAAAATAGAACAACACGAAATCTTTGGGTTGCAGCAAAATCATTTCTACGAGAGGATTTTATAGTTACACAGCCCTACCTCAAGGAACAAGGAAAACCTCAATTAAATCATCTGCTGTTACAGCTTCAGTTCAGTTCAGTTCACTCACTCAGTCATGTCTGACTCTGCGACCTCATGAATCACAGCACGCCAGGCCTCCCTATCCACCACCAACTCCCGGAGCTTAAAGAATTAGAAAAAGAAGAACAAACAACACCCAAAATGAATAGAAGAAAATAAATAATAATAAATATCAGAGCATAAATGTTAATAAATGAAATCGAGACTGAAAAACAAGAGAAAACATCAATGAAACTAAGAGCTGCTTCTTTGAAAAAAATGCAAAACCTTTAGCCAGACTCACCAAGAATAAAACAAAAAAGTGTAAGTCACTCAGTCATGTCTGACTCTTTGCAATCCTATGGACTATCTGTAACCCACCAGGCTCCTCTGTCCATGGGATTCTCCAAGGAAGAATACCAGAGTGGGTTGTCTGTCATTCCCTTCTCCAAGTTATCTTCCCAACCCAGGGATCAAACCCTGATCTCCCACACTGCAGGCAGATTCTTTACCACCTAAGCTACCAACGGTAGCTATCAAGGGGAAAAAAAAGAAAATGTAGCTATCAAGAAAAAAGAGAGGGCCCAAATAAATAAGACCTAGCATGAGAAGAAAGACTGCTACCTGTCTGTTGCACACGGTAGGGTATCACTCCAGAGCCTTGTTTCAGATGTGTAAGTTTCCCCATCCATTACACCATTTATGTCTCTGGAGAATAAAAAAAAATAAGCAGCAAAAGAGGAGAAGTTAAAACTGACACTATAGAAATACAAAATATAGTGAGATGACTATAAGCAATTATATGCCAATAAAATGAACAAACTATAAGAAATGGATAAATTCTTAGAAATATGCAGTCTCCCAAGACTGAGTCTGGAAGAAATAGAAACTATAAACAGACAGATTACCAGTAATTAAGTTGAGTCAGCAATTTAAAAATTTCTAAGGAAACAAAGTCCAAGACCAGATGACCTCACAGGTGAATTCTACAAAATATTGTGATTCTTCTTAAAGAAGAATTAATCTCTATCCTTTTATAACTATTTCAGAAAATTTTAGGGGAAGGAATTCGTTCAAACTCATTTCATGAGGACAGCATCACCCTGATACCAAAACCAGAAAAGACACACAAAAAGAAAATTACTAGCCGATATACTGGTGAATATAGATGCAAAAATCCTCAGTAAAATAATAGACAACTGAATTCAACAAAACATTAAAGGTTTCGTACACCATGATCACCCTGGAGGAGGAAACGGCAACCCACTCCAGTATTGTTGCCTCGAGAATCCCATGGACAGAGGAGCCTGGCTGGCTACAGTCAACAGGTCACGAAGAGTCAGACATGACTAAAGCAACTTAGCATGGCACAGCACACCATGATCAAGTGGAATTTATCCCAGGGATGCAAGGATGCTTTCAACATTTCATTATTAACATTATGTTGGCTGTGGATTTGTCAAATATGGCCTTTATGTGAAGGTAGGTTCCTTCTATACCCACTTTGTTGAGAGTTTTTATCATAAATGAATGTTGAATTCTGTCAAAAGCCACAGGGCATGGCCACAAAAATAGAATAAAATAAATCAGACTGTCATGCAGCAATAGATAACTGAAACAACACCCAACAGAAACATGTACATAAATTCATTAAAAGATAAATATGAGAATAGAAGCACTATTTGTACTAGCTCCAAGCTGGTGACCCTCAAAATGCCCATCAACAGCAGAATAAATAATTCGCAGTATATTCACACAGTGGAATGCTATACAACAGTAAGAATAAAGAAATCATAGCCACACAGAACAACATACATGATATCCACAAACATTTAGGGCTTTGAACAACAGAACACAGACACAAAAATAATGTACATGGATTATTCTATTTATACATAATCTTATATAATTTTAAAATAGGCAAAACAAAGAAATCCATGATGTTAGAAGTCAGGATAGTGGTTGCCCTTGAGGGACGTACTGACTGTAAGATTTATACTATGGACAATGCTCTGTTTCTTGAATTGAGTATCAGTTACACAGGTGTGATCAGTTTGTGAAAATTTGTCAAAATGTTTACTCTAACTTGTATGTTTTTATATACATATGTTACCTTTCAGTGAAAAGTTCAGGAAAGTTGTTCCTGGAAGGCAATGAAACGGACTATTTCAAGGGGAGAAGTATGGGGAGAACAGAGACAGTAACTGAAAGATGATGGTCTTGAGGTTTAAAAGAAACAGTCTTGGTTCCAAGAGAAAGCAAAAAAAGCCTGGAAGCCTACTAAGTTTTCAAGGGAACTTTATTGAAAAAAAAAAAAATCCCAAGACTGGCCTGGTACAACCTCCGAGAGTTAATCCACTCCCTTCCAAAGCACACTCTAAACTCACAAGTCTGTACCAGCAGAAGCAGACCTTGAAGGCAATGAAGCTCCAAGAAGCAGCCCTTCCAGCGCCCACCCAGATGTGGCCATGAAGGATGAGAGACAGGGAAGAACCTGAGAAGGCAGAGCTGTGAACACAAAGGATCTTTATGTCATATAGAGCCTCTCCCTCCCTAACACCATCCAACTGACTGGAAGAGAGGTGTGAGGGCTGGAGCTCCAGAAGCCAACTTGGACCTTGAGTAAGGGAGCCATGGGCTATAAAGCAGTGGAATGCTGAGCTAAAAGGAGGATTTTCAGGACAGTGAAACAATCCTGTATGAGACTCTAATGGTGGATACATACCATAGATTAGTCCAAACTCATAGAATATACACCAAGCTGCACTAATGTAAACTACGGACTTTGCATGATGACGCATCAGTGTAAATTTATCAGTTGTATCAAATGTACCACGCTGGAGGGATATAATGATGGTGGGGACACTATGCATGCATGCAGACAGTGGCTATATGGGAAATCTCTATGCCTTCTGCTCAATTTAGCTGTGAACTTAAAAATGCTCTTAAAAAGTAGTTGTTTTTAAAAAATGGAAAGCAAGGGACTTCCTGGATGATCCAGGTGACTAAAACTTTGTGCTGTCAATGCAGAGGGTGCAAATTCAATCCATGGTTGGAGAACTAAGATCCCACATGCCTTGAGGAGTGGCCAAAAAAAGGGGGGTTAAAAAAATGAAAAGCAAAAATTAGAATAATAAGAAATCGACTTATCTGTCATCATAATAGGAGATTTTAATACATTTCTCTGTAATTTACAGGCCAAATAGATAAAAATTAAAAATCAGTAGGAATATTGATAATTTGCACAATGCAAAAATGCTTGACTTGCATAGTATTCCACACTAATTGATATAGTGTTCACTCCATTAGGTGAAAAGAAGGGAAAACCATGCAGAGCAGCTCCTAGAATGCTCCATGCTCTAAAGGGCAGAAACAGGGACAGCCCAGGCAAAGCAGTCAGTATCTAGGCCAGCCAACCCAACTGTTCCCCCTTCCTACTAACTGCAAGGACACCCCTCATCTAGCGATTTTTCCAAGGCCACTGCTGAGTACAGTGTAGGGGAGGACTCCCCATCAGAAGCTGCTTTAGTGGCCCCTTCTTCTCAGCATCCTTGCAGGGCCTGGACCGCCCTGGGGTTTGAGCAATCACAGACCACTGTTTGCGAAACTTGGGGATTTTCTGGAAATACATCCCTGCAGTCCTAGTGGGCATGTATTCTATTTGAGTTCACAAACTCTGTTAACAACTAACTCCAGAGGTCTATCCAGGTCATAGATCTGGAACTGGACTTGCCCTTATGGTTTCTGACTCAGAGATAAGCATTGCCCCTTTGGTCTCAAGCTCTAACTGAGGGCTGTCTCGGGAACTTGAAAGAAGAAACAGAGCTACTTTGACCTTTACCTCCAGTCTGTATCCCAGTGCATGTTGAGGAAAGAGATAATTTATTAACTCCGATTACAGGTAGATTCAGGGATAGACCTGATTGTGTGTGAGTGTCTGCTAAGTTGTTTCAGTCATGTCCAACTCTTTGCAACCCTATGGACTGTAGACAGCCAGACTCCTCTGTCCATGGGATTCTCCAGGCAAGAATACTGGAGTGTGTTTCCATGCCCTCCTCCAAGGGATCTTTCCAACCAGGGATCAAATCCATGTCTCTTATTTCTCCTGCATTGGCGGGGGGTGGGGTTCTTTACCACTAGCACCACCTGGGAAGCCCCAGACCTGATTATAAGCAGAGCTAGATCCTGAAGCTCGAATGAGGTCCAGACTCATCTTCCGTCTCTCAGTTCTGCTTGCTTCTACTTGGCCTCACGCTAAATCAGTCTTTGTCCAGATGGTGGGAAAAATAGTTCCTGGAAGCCTGAGATTCCTACCCTTTCAAATTAGCCAATAGCTAAGAGAACATCTACCTCCCTATATCCATTTCAGGTAATTCTCTGATTGGTTTATCTTGAGTCACATGACCATCCTAGTGACCATGTGGGTGGGGGACTTGGGTCAGCATAGAATACGGGTAAGGGAGGGGCCCCCAAACTATGAGTGACAGCTCTGTAGGGACTATATAAAGGTGAGTGAATTGTTCTTGCGGAGAAGGCAAGGGCACCCCACTCCAGTACTCTCGCCTGGAAAATCCCATGGACAGAGGAGCCTGGCAGGCTGTAGTCCATGGGGCCGCACAGAGTCGGACACGACTGAAGCGACTCAGCAGCAGCAGCAGCAAAGTGCTTTCAAGGACGGGATGCTGAATAGACAAAGACAAGAAAAGTTCACAATCGAAGGGCAAGAGAAAACCAAGGCCAAAGAGTAGGGTGAGGCTTGGGGAGTAATTCCACATAAGTTCCTGAACATTTCTTATAAGGGACCTCCAATATGACTGAGTTTCCTGACTATGAAAACCAAGGAAAGATGATCAGTGATACAAACAGATACTAGTCCGGGTCTCCAGGCCCTAGGAAGCCCACAGCATGTTCCAAGTTTCCTTCTGTTTCCCTGGAGCCTCCTTTCTCATGGCTGTTGATCCCACAAGCTCTGCCTCCCTTCCACATGGCTCCCAGACGCAAGGCTTGCCTTTTATTTGACTTCTACAAAAGATTCCACTCACACAGAGTAGCTAGTGAAGATTTTCACAGGAAGACAAGGTTGGGAGGATGCAGGGTGGTCTTCAAATTTCCTTTGGCTCTGATTATGGGTTGAACTGTGCTAAACCCCCCTGCCCATATTCATATGTCGAAGTCCTAGGCCCAGTCCCTCAGAATATGACTGTGTTGAGATAGTGTCTTAAAGATGAAGTAAGGGGTGGTGGTGGTGGGATGAATTGGGAGATTGGAATGGACATCTATACACTATTGATGGATGGTGGTTTAGGTGGTCACTAAGTTATGTCCAACTCTTGAGACCCCATGGATTGTAGCCGGCCAGGCTCCTCTGTCCATGGAATTATCCAGGCAAGAATACTGGAGTGGGTTGCCATTTCCTTCTCCAGGGGATCTTCCCAACCCAGGGATAGAACCCTGGTCTCCTGCATTGCAGGTGGATTCTCATTCTAACTAACTACCAGGGATGCCCTGTACACTACTGACATCAAGCTTCCCTGGTGGCTCAGGGAGTAAAGAATCTGCTTGCAATGCAGGAGACCCCGGGTTTATCCCTAGGTTGACCCTGGAGAAGGAAATGGCAGCCCACTCCAGTATCCTTGCCTGGGAAATCCCATGGATAGAGGAGCCTGGTGGGCTACAGTCCATGGGGTGGCAAAGAGTCGACTAAACAACTAACATTTTCACCTTCATAGACTATTGATACTATGTATAAAATAGATAACCTAATGAGAACCTACCGTATAACTTCGGGAACTCTACTCAGTGCTCTGTGGTGACCTGAGTAGAAAGGAAATCCAATGAAGAGGGGATATGGGTGTATATATATATAGCTGATTCACTTTGCTGTATAGCAGAATCTAATAAAATATTGTAAAGCAACTATACGGCAATAAAAAGTAATT
Source organism: Ovis canadensis (assembly GCF_042477335.2). Classification (NCBI taxonomy): domain Eukaryota; kingdom Metazoa; phylum Chordata; class Mammalia; order Artiodactyla; family Bovidae; genus Ovis; species Ovis canadensis. The sequence goes on from NC_091247.1 coordinate 57,954,719, forward strand.
TAAAATAAAATAATTTTTATAAACAATAAAGAATAAATACACAGTGATGAAGTTTAAAATGAGGTCGTTAGAAGGGGCCCTGCCCCAGGATGACTGGTGTCCTTAGGAGATCAGGACACAGGCAGGTACCAAGAGAAGGCCACGTGAGGGCGCAGGGAGAGGGCAACCCCCTGCAAGCCAAGGAAAGAGGACCTGGAAGAAATCAACCCTGTGGCCACCTTGATCTCAGTCAGTCTCCAGAACTGTGAGAAAATTAAATTTCTTTTAAGCGACCTGGCCCACAGTACTTTGTTGTGACAGCCCTAGCAAATTAATATAGGCCTCCAGCCATTGGCCTTCACCTCACCCACCACCTTACAGACCTCCCTCCCCATTCCTCCTCTGGCTTTGCTGAATTTCCTCTTCTCTTTCTCAGAGGTCAAAGTCCCCTCTTTATCTCAGGCAAAGCAGCCTGTGCCATATCTTAAGCTGCTTGGCCATATATTTGGTAACTCACCGATCTTGGGCTCCTACCCCACGCCTCACAGTTTATCAAAATATTTTCCCAAACAAGGACTATTTTCAGCCTAAGCAATACCAGCAACTGAAGCTGAAAACAGTTCCCCTCCTTTTAGTACTGTGCCTTCAATGAAGACAACACTTGTGTTAGAGAAGCGTCCCTGTGACCCTCACATAAAGGACACTGAGTCATGTTCAGGGCGTCCACCACCAATGCCCACAAGAAACCCAGTCATCTCAAGTTCACAGTGTGGACCCTGAACCCAAGGGCAACGGTCATGGAAGCAAGTGGGAGACTTGTAGGGAAAGTCAGTATCCAAAGAAAAGAGTTCAAGTGCATAGCCTTGAACTCAAGTGCACAGTCTGGCTCCATCAAATCTGAAGCATGCATACCCTGAGTGTTCTCAAGAAAATTCTCTGTGAGGGTTGAGATTAGAGCTGGCAGCAGTAGTTCAAATCTAAAAGCCTCACAAGGCCACCACACTCTGGCACTGCAGTTGTAGAGTAGAGCAGATTTGCAGTTTTAAAATCACCCTGGTGGCTCCAACAGTAAAGAATCTGCCTGCAAAGCAGGAGAACCAGTTCTATCCCTGGGCTGGGAAGATCTCCTGGAGAAGGGAATGGCTACCTTGCCAATGGTATTCTTGCCTGAAAGATTCCATGAATAGAGGAGCCTGACAGACTATAGTCCATGGGGTCATGAAGAGTCAGATGCAACTGAGCAACTAAAACTTTAAAACTTTTTTAAAAACTTGAGTAAATACTATTACTGTGCTCATTTTTATTTTTTTTTAAATTTTTTTAATTTTTAATTTTTTTTATTTTTTAAATTTTAAAATCTTTAATTCTTACATGCATTAAAGATTTTTAAAAACTCTTTATGTTGTTTTATTGGCTGTGCTGGGTCTTCTTTGCTGCCTGAGGGCTTTCTCTTTTTGCGCCAAGCAGGAGCTATTCTTAGTTGCGGTGGGAGGGCTTTTCATTGTGGTGGCTTCTCTTGCGCAGCACGGGCTTTAGGCACGTGGGCTTCATGCCTAGAATTGTGTCATGTGGGCTTAGTTCCTTCGAGGCAAGTGGGATCTTTCCGGACCAAGGATTAAACCTGTGTCCCCTGCATTGGCAGACAGATTCTTAACCACCGGAGCACCGGGGAAGTCCCTAAAGATTTTTTAAAAATATTTATTTATCTAACCTATTTATTTATTTGGCTGTGCTAGGTCTTAGTTGTGGCATGCACAATCTTTAGTTGTAGCATATGGGATCTAGCTCCCTGACCAGGGATTGAATCCAGGCCCCCTTCATTGGAAGCTTGCAGTCTAAGCCGCTGGACCACCAGAGAAGTCCCTGTGCTCATTTTACATTTGAGGAAATTGAGGCTTAGTCTGGCTGAGTAAGGTCAAGATCAGAAGCAAAATTTTTACTCTGGTCCATTTGCTGCGGAGGGCTCTAAACTTCTAAAATTGAGTTCTTGACCATTCTTAGCGTGAAAAGACTTACATGTTAGTGGTTAAGAGTAGAAACTGTGGGTTTAAATCCTGGCTTTATTATATAGTAGCTGAGAGATTTAGTGTGCTACGTACCCAGTCCTTGCTTCTTTAACTGTAAAGTAAGGAGTGAAATGGTATTTGTTTCATGGGGTTGTTCTGAGCATTAACTGAGCTTAGAATAATGCCTGGCATATAGTAGGTACTTACTGCACTTAAAAAAATATATTTATTTATTTGTTTATTTTTGGTTGTGCTGGGCCTTCACTGCTGTGTGTGGGCTTTCTCTAGCTGTGACAACCTGGGGCGACTCTTCCTTGCAGGGCGCAGGCTTCTCACTGCACTGGCTTCTCATTGTGCTGGCTTCTCCTGCTGCAGGGCACAGGCTCTAGGGCGTGAGGCCTTTTGTAGCTTCCAGGCTCTAGAACACAGGCTCTGTAGTTGTGGTGCGCCGAGGCCTGTGGACTCTTTCCAGACCGGAGATTGAACCCGTAAGCCCTGCACCGGCAGGCATATTCTCATCCAGTGTACCACCAGGGGAGTCTCCAATTTTCTGCACTGGGTCTTCGTTGTGGTGCAAGGACTTTCTCTAGTTGTGGCACCTGGGCTTCTCTTGTTTGGAAGTATGGGCTCTAGAGCACGTGGGCTCAGTAATTGTCAGCAAGTGGACCTAGCTGCCCCTCAGCATGTGAGATCTTAGTTCCTTCACCAGGGATTGAACCCCTATCTCCTGCATTGGAAGGCAGATTCTTAACCACTGGACCACCAGGGAAGATCCCTCGAAGCACTGTTATCTTCTTCTCTAAATAGAGCTTCTTAGTGTCTGTCTTACAAAAAAGATCTTAATGACCCAGATAGCCATGATGGTGTGATCACTCACCTAGAGCCAGATGTCTTGGAGTTCCAAGTCAAGTGGTACTTAGGAAATATCACTACGAACAAAGATAGTAGAGGTGATGGAACTCCAGCTGAGCTATTTCAAATCCTAAAAGATGATGCTGTGAAAGTGCTGCACTCAGTATGCCAGCAAATTTGGAAAACTCAGCAGTGGCCACAGGACTGGAAAATTCAGTTTTCATTCCAATCCCAAAGAAAGGCAATGCCAAAGAATGCTCAAACTACCGCACAATTGCGCTCATCTTACACACTAGCAAAGGAATGCTCAAAATTCCCCAAGCTAGGCTTCAATAGTACGTGAACCAAGAACTTCCAGATATTCAAGCTGGATTTAGAAAAGGCAGAGAAACCAGAGCTCAAACTGCCAACATTCGCTAGATCATAGAAAAACCAAAAGAATTCCAGAAAAACATCTACTTCTGCTTCACTGAGTACGCTGAAGCCTTTGACTCTGTGGATCAAAACGAACTGTGAAAAATTCTGAAAGAGATGGGAATACCAGACCACCTGACCTGCCTCCTGAGAAACCTGTATGCAGCTCAGGAAGCAAAAGTTAGAACTGGACATGGAACAATGGACTAATTTCAAATTGGGAAAAGAGTACGTCAAGGCTGTATATTGTCACCCTGCTTATTTAACTTATATGCAGAGTACATCACGTGAAATGCTTGGCTGGATGAAGCACAAGCTGGAATCAAGATTTCTGGGGAAAAAATCAATAACCTCAGATATGCAGATGACACCACCCTTGTGGCAGAAAGCAAAGAGGAACTAAAGAGCCTCTTGATACAGAGGCGAGTGGAAAAGCTGGCTTAAAACTCAACATTCAAAAAACGAAGATCGTGGCATCCCATCCCATTACCTCATGGCAAATAGATGGGGAAATGACAGAAACAGTGAGAGATATTATTTTCTTGGGCTCCAAAATCACTGCAGATGGTTACTGTGGCCTTGAAATTAAAAGACGCTCCTTGGAAGAAAAGCTATGACCAACCTAAAGAGCATATTAAAAGGCAGAGACATTACTTTACTGACAAAGTTCTGTATTATCAAAGCTATGATTTTTCAGTAGTCATGTATGGATGTGAGAGTTGGACCATAAAGAAGGCTGAGAGCCGAAGAATTGATACTTTCTACCTGTGATGTTGAAGAAGACTCTTGAGAGTCCCTTGGATAGCAAGGAGGTCAAACTAGTCCATCCTAAAGGAAATCAGTCCTGAATATTCATTGGAAGGACTGCTGCTGAAGTTGACGCTCCAATACTTTGGCCACCTGATGGGAAGAACTGACTCATTGAAGATGAGAAAGATTGAAGGCAGGAGGAAAAGGGAATGACAGAAGATGAAAAGTTTGGATGGCATCACTGGCTTGATGGACATGAGTCTGAGCAAGCTCCAGGAGTTGGTGATGGACAGGGAAGCCTGGCATGCTGTAGTCAATGGGGTCACAAAGAGTTGGACATGATTGAGCAACTGAAGTGAACTCAACTGAGCCTTGTCTTATCTGTAGCAATAGGTAAGTAACAAGCACCTACAAGGTGCTAAGCTCAGCCCCTGCCTTTAGACTGCCCTGGAAGAGGGCATGGGGGGCAGACACTATAGAGCTGAGGCACTGAGGCCCCATGTGGGAGTCACAGCAAGCTTCTGAGAACCGAGTGACAAGCATGCTAATGGAAAGAGAAGGTGCAACCATTTCTGCTTCGGATCTAGGAGGATAGGGACCAATTTTCCAGGAGAGGCACGGTGTGTGCACACAGGATGTCGTTAGGAACCAGTGCTGGGTGCAGTGCATGCTGGCAGGAGGGAAGGCAGAGTCATTCTGAGCAGTTTGTTGGGGCAGAATAAAGGGCAACTGAGATGCAGATGTAACAGTGAAGATCAGATATGCTTATTGACTGGACAAATGGCTCAGATGGGCATTTTAAGTCATTCTGGCCAGCCTGGGGATGGTCGAGTACATAAGGGAGGCTGATAATGTGTCTGTGGTCTAGAAAGATTCCATTCAGGTCTCGACACACCAGGGCATGAGTTCCACAGGAGCTATACGGACTGAGTGTGCCCAGCCATGGTGAGAAGGCTGGTTCTACTCCGAGCAGCTAAGCTTCAGGCAGATATCACCCTGTGAAAACGTGATGATCCGAGGAAGGGCCTAGAGGCAGAGTTCGGATGCCTGTATATGTGAGGGATGAATCAATCCACACGGTCCAGAGTGTCACAGCAACACTCCAGGGAGCTGGATGAAGTCTGTGACCTTCCAAGGAAACAAGCCACCTAAGAGATGGTTGCATGCTGCTGGTGAATCCCGGGGTTTCCTGTGGCAGGACGTGTCCTCCCAAAGTCTCTCCCCACCCCGGGGTAGGAGTCAACTGACACAAGACCAACAGAAGCCTGAGAGGCACAGCTGCTCTTTCACCTCAGAAGAAATGATTTTGAACAACCAAGGAGTATTGAGGAACTGGAACCATTTGGGTGGCTTTGTTTGTTTGGGAAATAACTGAGTCAAAAGCTACTAGACTGGGTCTAGCAGCTAAGACTCTGCATTCCCAGTGCAGGGACCCAGGTTCAATCCCTGGTTGGGGGACTAGATCCTATGTGCCACAACTAAGATCCAGGGCAGCCAAATAAATATATAAATATAAATAAATATTATTTTTAAAATAACTGTTGTTTTTTTAAAGCTGCTAAATCAAAGGAAAGAAAGAAAAAGAGGAAGAGGAAACATGAGGGGAGGGAAAGAAGAGGGTTTGATCCTCAGGAGCCATAACTGAGCAGGGGCCCTGCCCCTTGTCAACTGCCTGCCCCTCGTATTCCTGATGGAGCCTTTGTCACCTTTTGGTAGCCCAGGCTTCCTTCTGCTGGATCTGCCCTGTCCTGATCTGGTGTTTTCTGTCAAGCTAACTAATCTGCCTCAACCTCCAGAGGACCTCTTCCATGTTGGCTAGGGGCTCAGGCCATCCCCTCTGGACACCAGCGATGGGCCTAGAGGTGAGCATGCATGTGAGTGCCTGCCAAGTTGCTTCAGTCACGTCTGACTCTGCAATCCCATGGACTGTAGCCCATAAGACTCCTCTGTCCATGGGATTCTCCAGGCAGAATACTGCAGTGGGTTGCCCCGCCCTCCTCCAGGGGATCTTCCCAACGCAGGGATGGAACCCTTGTCTCTTATATCTCCTGTATTGGCAGATAGGTTCTTTACCACTAGCGCCACCTGGGAAGCCTGACGGTGAGCCTAGTGACAGCTGTGTTACTTGGGGACTTAGACATGGGGAAGCCCCTCCCCAGGGCTGGGTGTGCAAAAACAGCTGTTTGTTATGAGCAGCTTGTGGCCACAGGTCCTTTCTCAGTGTCTGTGGTTTCTTCCCAAAGCAGCAAGTACTGGGCAGGTACCTAGAATTGCGTCCTGTGTGCAGCCTGCAATGCATTGTTAGACTATGGGGCCCTACCATCTTTTGATGGAGCCCCTGCCTTAGCTCTAGGGAAAGCCCACAGCTAGATAGTAGGTGGGGCCATCTGGTTCAGCTGGGGCTCTGACGCATTGTTGGTTGTGCCTTGGACGTGTGATGAAGAGCCAAGGAAGGGAAAGAAAGTTCTCTTCAGCTTCCTACCGTGTTTCCTCTTCTGTTCCCTGCTGCTCTCCTTGGGCACTTGCTTCTGAGTTGCTTCCATCCTGTTCCCCGACCAGCTCTGAGAGTTCCTGGCCGCCACTTCAGTTTTCCCTCTGGACGCAGGCAAGGGACTTCTGGTGTCCATGGCAACAACACTGCTTTGGATCCCAGACAGAAAGCCAAGCCGGGCTCTCAGAAATGACTGCTGATTCTTTGGCTTCGTGCCTGGTAATCTGACCCAGATGGACCACCTGCTTCTCATCCTGGGACACAGACGGCAGCTCCGACACCCTGGAAACCCCATGGGCCGAGGCAGGGTGATAATAGCAGACACCTGCTCGAGACCCCGCTGTTTATGAGGCTCTGTCATCTCAGGCTTTCTCCCATTCTCCATGGCTGCCCTCTGAGAAAGCACGGCCACCATGTTCAGAGTGAAGAAGGGGGCTAGGGCTTGGCTGTCTGTACGCAGACTGGACCACGTGGGGGGTCAGAAGCGATGGAAGCAGCTGTCACTCTCCTCTGCTTCCCAGGGGAGTCCCTTCCCCTTCACTCCTGGACAGAGCAACACATGCTGGCCACCCTGGTGGCATGTGACTCACTGGTTTTGAGCTTGAGATGAAGGAAATTCAGGGCAGTCCCTGTAAGAGTGGTCCATCCTCTATCCTGAGAAAAGACATTCAAGGTAGAAGCAGAGCCCACGGTGCTCTGAGCACAGGGCAGAGTGGAGCAACAGGGTGGTGGGGTATGTGTTCCCTATCCTTGCCTCTGGGAGTTTAAGTAGCTTCTGTCCTAAAGTGTTTAATCAGCCAGCCAAAGTGCACATGAAAAATAAAAATGTAAAAGTAAACAATTTTTCCATTTGTACACAGTTAAGAGCTTGCAGAAGGGCAATTTCTGGTTTTTCTACATAGTTTCAGATCACAAGTAGACTTGTAACCCTTATTACTGCTCCAGGCTCCCTTTGCCCTTGAACAAAGCTCTGCCTTTCAGACTTCCTGGGGCCACCATAATTAATGTCTTCCGTGCAAACTGTTTTTCCTTTTGTTTAAATTTGAGGGCTCCTTCTGGTCTGCCCTTCTCCTTAGATTCAAGCCACATTGTGTTAGGGGTTTCCACCTGCACAGTCTCATGAAATTCTCCCAGGCAGCCCATGAGATTGGTTACTTCTCTTGGTTTTTGAGATAAAGAAACAGTTTTTGATTGAATCATTGAAGCATCTGTTCAAGGTGACCAGGCACTGCTGGCCGATGTCACACTGGCATGTGTGAACATAACACGAGCCCACCCAAACCTTTCCTAATCCCACTCATTCTCAATTGTCCTGTTTGTGTTTCTCTTAAAACTTCCCCCTCCCCTGACCTCAACCGCATCTTTCAAGTTATTCAGTTATTCATGTGTCTGGATTTATCAATCCAGCCTCTTCACAACGCGTAACCTTCCCCAGTGCCCCTTCTCATCCTCTCAGGACAAGGAGCTTCGTCATAGACTACAGAGACTCTCTGAAGATCTGTTAAGAATGTATAGGGACTTCCCTGGTAGTCCAATGGCCAAGGCTCCATGCTCCCAATGCAGAGGGCCTGGGCTCAATCCCTGGTCAGGCAGCTAGATCCCAAATGCCACAACTAGGAGTTCACATGCCACGACTAAAGATCCCACATGCCACAGTGGAGATCAAATATCCTGCATGGCACAACTAAGACCTCGTGCAACCAAATAAATAAAAATAAATTTAAAGAAACGGTACTCTCTCTACACGAAACATCTCTCTCTCTGCCCCAGTTACTCCTGCGATAGTGTTGGAAGTACCTATACATTTTATTTATTCAATAATTTTTCTCATCCTCAGTATTCTGGTAATAGTACTCTTTTTTTTTTCCCCTGTGGGGGAACTGCCCCTCTCCGAGTCCTGATCCTGCCCATCATGGTTCTCCTCCATCCCCTGGCAACAAAGGAGAGATGCATGACTGAGGTTCAGCCGGTCAAAGGACCTGATCCCTCTGGTTGTCATAAGGGCACGTGACCCAATCCAGTGCTTACAATTTCCCCCTCTTTGAGTAATGATGCAATGAATATACTCTACTGGCACAGACATCTTCTTTCATTTGTCCAATCATTCCCATAGGCCTGGTTTGGAATTGCTGAGTCACGTGTATGTGCATTTTCAACACGGGCACATTGCATGAAGTTGCCCTGTGGAAAGACTGGCCCAAATTTACACCAACCCAGCAACGTGTGAGTGCTGGCTCTGCACACCCCGACAACACCTGGTATTGTCAGTCCTTAAGTGTCTGCCAGCCTGAAAAGAGAAGACAGCTGTTGAAATCTGTTCCGTTCTGGGCCTCTTTCTGGGTCATGCTTGTGCATGCCTGCCCCTGAAGTTACCTACCCCCAACCTTGCTTCTAAATTGCTTGTCTGGTCCTTTGTCCAACTTTATCAGTCTCTTCTGTTCTGGTCTCACTGTACTAGACTGGAACATGAGTCTCTCCCTTTTCTCTTTAAGGTCCTTGCCAGTGCCAAGAATTGAACTATCTAACATGCTTGCCTGCATGCATGCATGCTAAGTTGCTTCAGTCGTGTCTGACTCTTTGTGACCTTATGGACTGTAGCCCACCAGGATCCTCTGTCCATGGGATTTTCCAGACATGACTACTGCAGTGGGTTGCCATTTCCTTCTCCAGGGGATCTTCCCAACCCAGGGATCGAACCTGTATCTCTTAGGTCTCCTGTACTGGCAAGCAGGTTCTTTACCACTAGCACCCCCAGGGATGGGGGAGCCTGGTGGGCTGCCGTCTATGGGGTCGCACAGAATCAGACACGACTGAAGCGACTTAGCAGCAGCAGCAGCAGCAGGAGTCTTGTAATATTTTTAGATACCAAGAGAAATTAGACAAACAAATCCCTGGTGGCTCAGATGGTAAAGAATCTGCCAGCAAAGCAGGAGACCTGGGTTCAATCCCTGGGTTGGGAAGACCTCCCAGAGAAGGGGATGGCTACCCACTCCAGTATCCTGGCCTGGAAAATCCCACGGACAGAGAAGCCTGGTGGGCTACAGTCCATGGAGTAGCAAAAAGCTGGACTCAACTGAGCGACTAACAACCCAGGTTAGCACTGACTCAAATACATGCTGCTGCTGTTGCTAAGTCGCTTCAGTCATGTCCGACTCTGTGTGACCCCATAGACGGCAGCCCACCAGGCTCCCCCGTCCCTGGGATTCTCCAGGCAAGAACACTGGAGTGGGTTGCCATTTCCTTCTACAATGCGAGAAAGTGAAAAGTGAAAGTGAAGTCACTCAGTCGTGTCTGACTCTTCGTGACCCCATGGACTGTAGCCCACCAGGCTCCTCCATCCATGGGATTTTCCAGGCAAGAGTACTGGAGTGGGGTGCCATTGCCTTCTCTGACAGGGTTCCTACGTGGTGCCAATGGTAAAGAATCCACCTGCCAATGCAGGAGATGCAGGTTCAATTCCTATATCGAGAAGATAGACCCTGCAGTAGGAAATGGTAACCCACTCCAGTATTTCTAGTCTGGAAAATTCCACGGACAGAGGAGCCTGGCAGTCTACAGCCTATGGAGTTGCAAAGAGTCAGACACGACTGAGCATGCACACACGCTTAGGAACCTGGGTTGATAAATGCCCAAGAACATCACATTTCAAAGATCCTGATATCTTAACCACTATATTGGGTGTTTAGAATCAGAACACAACTATCCCATTCCAGACTGACACTCCCCATGGGATGTCCTTGACTAACACATTTTTACTGAAATCTTCATATCTCTAGTGTGGAATCAAAAGACACAGTCGCTGATCTCCAGTAGCTTAGTCTCTGTGAGAAGGAAAACTAACCAGAAAAGGATTTGAAGTGGGAGCTCTGTCCTGTGACATTTAGGAAACACAATCCCTTGGGGAAAGGGGAGCCTAATTTGAGCTGGAAACATTTGAGAATGTTTTATCAAAGAGGCAGCTGTTAAAGGGATATTCATGAGGATTAGTGTACCACCATAGGTACCCCACTTACCTCTGGGAAGACCTGAAGTCACAGCTCTTCTAATATGAAGCACTAAAAAGTCTCTAGCATTTTTTCTATGTTTCTTAAGCTGAGTTATTCACCTTCTTGGTTCTTGGATTTGGCTACTTGATGGTCAAGAATTCAGTGTTTTGGGAGGAATGTCACAAATTGTCAAAAGCTCACCAGGAGAGGAAGCAAACATTTCTGAGTTAGGAGTGAGTGCTGGAGTAGCCAGGGCTTCCTGGGTGGCCTAGTGGTAAAGAACCTGCCTGCCAATGCAGGAGAGAGAGGAGACCTGGGTTCGATCCCTGGGTCAGGTAGATACCCTGGAGGAGAGCATGGCAACCCACTCCAGTGTTCTTCCCTGGAGAATCCCATAGACAGAGGAGTCTGGCAGGCTACAGTACACAGGGTTGCAAAGAGTCAGACAGGACTGAAGTGACTTAGCATAACACACATGCTGGAGTGGCCAGGATTGCTCACAGGTTTCCCAGGTAATAAAAATTCTCAAGCTGAGACTTCTCTAGTGGTCCAGTGGTTAAGACTCTGAGCTTCCAATCCAGGGGCTGTGGGTTCCATCCCTGGTCAGGGAACTAAGATTCCACAAGCAGCGTGGGGTGGCCAAAAAAAGAGAAAGAAACAAAAGTACAAAACAAAAAGTCCCAAACGACTTCAAAGGAATCTGGATTTTGTCTTCTCTTTACTGGTACCAGGACCCAGAGGGATATAGCTGTTAGAATAGAGGACTCTAGCACTCTGAACAGGGAACTGGGGACTCCCCTGGTCATCCAGCAGCTAAAACTCCATGCTCCCAAAGGAGGGGACCAAGGTTCAATCCCTGGTCAAGGAACTAGATCCTGCATGCTGAAATGAAGCTCCCTCACAGCCAAATAAATAAATGAATAATAAGTATACATACTGCCTACCATCAAACCAGTCAATCCTAAAGGAAATCAACCCTTAACATTCATTGGAAGGACTGATGCTGACGCCTTACAAATAGCTTAGGAAAGAAAAGAAATGAAAAGCAAAGGAGAAAAGGAAAGATATACCCATCTAAATGCAGAGTTCTAAAGAATAGCAAGGAGAGATAAGAAAGCCTTTCTAAGTGATCAATGCAAAGAAATAGAGGAAAACAACAGAATGGGAAAGACTAGAGATCTCTTCAAGAAAATTAGAGATACCAAGGGAACATTTCATGCAAAGATGGGCACAAAAAAAGGACAGAAATGGTATGGACCTAACAGAAGAAGAAGATATTAGAAAGTGGTGGCAAGAATACACAAAAGAATTGTACAAAAAAGATCTCCATGACCCAGATAATTATAATGGTGTGACCACTCACCTAGAGCCAGACATCCTGGAGTTTGAAGTTAAGCAGGCCTTAGGAAGCATCACTATGAAAAAAGCTAGAGGAGGTGATGGAATTTCAGCCAAGCTATTTCAAATCCTAAGAGATGATGCTGTGAAAGTGCTACACTCAATATGCCAACAAATTTGGAAAACTCAGCAGTGGCCACAGGACTGGAAAAGGTCAGTTTTCATTCCAATCCCAAAGAAAGGCAATGCCAAAGAATGTTCAAACTACCACACAATTGCACTCATTTCACATGCTAGCAAAGTAAAGCTCAAAATTCCCCAAGCCAGGCTTCAACAGTACATGAATTGAGAACTTCCTTATGTTCAAGCTGGATTTAGAAAAGGCAGAGGAACCAGAGATCAAATTGCCAACATCCGCTGGATCATAGAAAAAGCAAGAGAATTCCAGAAAAGTATCTACTTAGGCTTCATGGACTACGCTAAAGCCTTTGACTGTGTGCATCAAAACAAACTATGGAAAATTCTGAAAGAGATGGGAATACCAGACCATCTTACCTGCCTCCTGAGAAACCTGCATGCAGGTCACGAAGCAATAGTTAGAACTGGACATGGAACAAAGGACTGGTTCCAAATAGGAAAAGGAGTATGTCAAGGCTGCATATTGTCACCCTGCTTATTTACTTATATGCAGAGGACATCATGTGAAATGCCAGGCTGGATGAAGCACAAACTGGGATCAAGATTGCTGGGAGAAATACCAGTAATGTCAGATATGCAGATGACACCGCCCTTATGTCAGAAAGCAAAGAGGAACTAAAGAGCTTCTTGAAAGTGAAAGAGGAGAGTGAAAAATCTGGCTTAAAACTCAACTTTAAAAAAAAAAGGTCATGGTATCTGGTCTCATCACCTCATGGCAAATAGATGGGGAAACTATGGAAACAGTGAGAGACTTTATTTTCTTCGGCTCCAAAATCACTTCGGATGGTGACTGCAGCCATGAAATTAAAAGACACTTGCTTCTTGGAAGGACAGTTATGACCAAACTAGACAGCATATTAAAAAGCAGAGACATCACTTTGCCGACAAAGGTTGTTCTAGTTGAACCTATCGCTTTTCCAGTGGTCATGCATGGATGTGAGAGTTGGACCATAAAGAAAGCTGAGCGCTGAAGAATTGATGCTTTTGAACTGTGGTATTGGAAAAGACTCTTGAGAGTCCCATGGACTGCAAGGAGATCCAACCAGTCCATCCTAAAGGATATCAGTCCTGAATATTCATTAGAAGCACTGATGCTGAAGCATATAATTTGGCCACCTAATGCAAAGAATTGACTCATTGGAAAAGACCCAATGAGTCTGGGAAACAACCCAATGCTGGGAAAGACTGAAGGCAGGAAGAGAAGGGGAGGACAGAGGATAAGATAGTTGGATGGCATCACTGACTTGATGGACATGAATTTGAGCAAGCTCTGGGAGTCGGTGATGAACAGGGAAGCCTGGCATGCGGCAGTCCATGGGATCCCAAAGAGTTGAACAAAACTGAGCTACTGAACTGATGCTGATGCTGAGGCTCCAGTACTTTGACCACCTGATGCAAAGAGCCAACCCTTTGGAAAAAGCCCTAATGCTGAGAAAAACTGAAGGCAAAAGGAGAAGAGGGCAGCAGAGTATGGTATACTTATATAGCATCATCAACTTAATGGACATGAATGTGAGTAAACTCCAGGAGACAGTGGAGGACAGAGAAGCCTGGCATGCTGCAGTCCATGGGGTCGCAAAGAGTCAGACATGACTTAGCGACTGAACAACGTAATAACATACTATCTAACTCCATAAAACAAACAAAAAAAGCAGGGAATTAGACCCAGCCTCTGAATGGGGGATAGACATTAGATAAAGGCTGGGGATGAGGGGACAGTGAATTCCAGGTAGATGAATGAAGAGCATGTTCAGGGGATTTTGATTTTTTTTTTTTTTGAAGGCTAATTACTTTACAATGTTGTATTGGTTTTTTATAAGCGACTTTAGCCAGCAGCTTTCTGTATAACCCTAAAGTGGTTGTTATTATCATAACTGTTCTAGGCTAAAGAAAACCTGAGATTCAGAAAGGTTAAAAATCTTCTTCGAGGTGTCTCAGTTACAATTCAAGCATAGCCTTGAATTTACATTCTCTGCCTGGACCTGGCATCCAAAATAATTAACGGTGAAAGTGGTACAATTTAACCCATTTCCTCTTCTTGGATCAGCACCGAGACCAGATTTCCCAGCCTCCTTGTAATTAGAGTGGTGTGTGCCATTTCCCAGCCAACACCCAAATCTTTCACACAAAGTCCCTTTGTGGTCTTTCTCCCTCTTCTAACTTGGAGCAGTGACTCTGGAAGACATGCATTCAGAGGGCAAAGTGTAGAAGGAGGAGCCCAGGCTCCAATGCCCGCTTAGAGGAGATCCAATCACAAATCAGGAAGAGCCACTTTGTTGTCTTCTTCTTCTTTTTTTTGGTCAGGCCTGTGGCATGTGGGATCATAATTCCCAGTGAAAATGTTAGTTGCTCAGACATGTCTGACTCTTTGCAACCTCATGGACTATAGCCCACCAGGCTTCTGTGTCCATGTAATTCTCCAGGCAAGAATATTGGAGTGAGTAGCCATTTCCTTCTCCAGGATATCTTCCCGACCCAGGGATTGAACCCGGGTCTCACACATTGCAGGCAGATGCTTTACCGTCTGAGCCACCAGGTAAGGCCTAGATCAGGAATCAAACCCACATCGCTCGCATTGGAATTGTGGAGTCTTAACCACTGGACTGCACAATTGCACTCATCTCACACGCTAGTAAAGTAATGCTCAAAACTCTCCAAGCCAGGCTTCAGCAGTACGTGAACCATGAACTTCCAGATGTTCAAGCTGGTTTTAGAAAAGGCAGTGGAACCAGAGATCAAATTGCCAACATCTGCTGGATCATCAAAAAAGCAAGAGAGTTCCAGAAAAACATCTATTTCTGCTTGATTGACTATGCCAAAGCCTTTGACTGTGTGGATCACAATAAACTGGAAAATTCTGAAAGAGATGGGAATACCAGACCACCTGATTTGCCTCTTGAGAAACCTATATGCAGGTCAGGAAGCAACAGGTAGAACTGGACATGAAACAACAGACTAGTTCCAAACAGGAAAAGGAGTATGTCAAGGCTATATATTGTCACCCTGCTTATTTAACTTATATGCAGAGTACATCATGAGAAACGCTGGGCTGGAAGAAGCACAAGCTGGAATCAAGATTGCTGGGAGAAATATCAATAACCTCAGATATGCAGATGACACCACCCTTATAGCAGAAAGTGAAGAGGAACTAAAAAGCCTCTTGATGAAAGTGAAAGAGGAGAGTGAAAAAGTTGGCTTAAAGCTCAACATTCAGAAAACTAAGATCATGGCATCTGGTCCCATCACTTCATGGGAAATAGATGGGGAAACAGTGGAAACAGTGTCAGACTTTATTTTGGGGGGCTCTATTTTTGGGGGCTCCAAAATCACTGCAGATGGTGACTGCAGCCATGTAATTAAAAGACGCTTACTTCTTGGAAGGAAAGTTATGAGCAACTTAGACAGCATATTAAAAAGGAAAGACATTACTTTGTCAACAAAGGTCCGTCTAGTCAAGGCTATGGTTTTTCCTGTGGTCATATATGGATGTGAGAGTTGGACTGTGAAGAAGGCTGAGCACCGAAGAATTGATGCTTTTGAACTGTGGTGTTGGAGAAGACTCTTGAGAGTCCCCTGGACTGCAAGGAGATCCAACCAGTCCATTCTGAAGGAGACCAGCCCTGGGATTTCTTTGGAAGGAATGATGCTAAAGCTGAAACTCTAGTACTTTGGCCACCTCATGCAAAGAGTTGACTCATTGGAAAAGACTCTGATGCTCAGAGGGATTGGGGGCAGGAGGAGAAGGGGACGACAGAGGATGAGATGACTGGATGGCATCACTGACTCGATGAACGTGAGTCTGAGTAAACTCTGGGAGTTGGTGATAGACAGGCAGGCCTGGCGTGCTGCGATTCATGGGGTCTCAAAGAGTCAGACGTGACTGAGCGACTGAACTGAACTGAACTGAACCACTGGACCACCAGGGAAGTCCCAGGGATACCCACTTTGGACGTTATCTGAAAAATAAGCTGTGTTCATCCTTGAGACACTCTACATTTTTTGTTACAGCATCTTGAAAAAGTGGAAGTGTTAGTCGTTCAGTCATTCCTGACTCTGCAACCCCATGGACTGCAGCCCACCAGGCTCCTTGGTCGGTGGGATTCTCCAGGCAAGAATACTGGAGTGGGTTGCCATTTCCCTCTCCAGGGGATCTTCCTGACCCAGGTATCAAATCCAGATCTCCTGCCTTACAGGCAGATTCTTTACAGTCAGAGCCACCAGTACTTTATCCTAATTAATTCAGACCCCAACATACTGGAACAGAGGTCAGCTGTAGCACTCTATTAATTGTTAGGGGAAAGTAAATTCCCAGGCAGGTTCAGCTCTCCATAGCCTCAGGATGGCCTTCTGAGAGTGAACTGCAGGTGCTGGATGTGGGGGGGTGCAGTGGGGGAAGGAGAACAAAGTGATTAAAAAAAAAAAGTCAAGCTAAGCACTGGCATTGTCCAGTGGGGCCAGATTACAGCTAGAGAGGAATTTGAGCTTAATGCTCCATGCAGAGGGGACTGGAGTAGGTCACTGATTTGGGGTGTTTGGGATGGACTTGAGGGTGTCCCATGGTCTCATGATCTGCTCTCCCCACCTGCACACACACACTGAGTCAGTCTTGTTTCTAAACTAGAATGGCTCATTTTCCTATGAGCTCTCACCTCCAATCTCTTCCTATCTCTTACCAGGGAAGCCCAAGAATACTGGAGTGGGTAGCCTATCCCTTCTCCAGCGGATCTTCCTGACCCAGAAATCAAACCAGGGTCTCCTGCCTTGCAGGTGAATTCTTTACCAGCTGAGCTACCAGGAAAGCCCTACCTCCAGTCAGCTCCCCTCATCTCAGTGGCATATTTAGTTCAGAGAAATGTCACACTCCTTCCTGAGCATTTCTGTCAGTCCAGCCAATTCACTAACACCATTGGATCAAATTCAACTTTTGATTTCTGTGACCCTGAGTTCTAGCCATGCATGGAATCTAGAAAAATAATTAACATGTGTTAAATGCTATTTCCCAGACTTTGTGCCAGGTGTTTAAAGCAGTTCATTAGCCACATGCTTCACGGTCCCTGTGAGGTCCAGAGGCACTTCTAAAAAGAATTCCCCTCATAGCCATTCCTGAATGGGGGGGAGGGGCACACCGGGAAAATGCTCTACACCTCAGTTTGTTTCCAGCAGTAAAAATTGTATTGTTTCTATTTATTTTTGAGAGTTACTTTGTTATATTTTCATTTGTTTATTTGACTGTGCCAGGTTTTAGTTGAGTCATGCAAGCTCTAGTTCCCTGACCGGGGATTGAACCCAGACCTCCTGCATTGGGAGTGCAGTCTTAGCCACTAGACCACAAGGGAAGACCCATATTGTTTTTAAATTTGAGTCTTGCACATTTCTTATTGGGTCTATTAGTTTTGTGTGTAGTAAATAGGATTCTTTTTCTGTGTTGCTTTGAAATGGGCTGTGGTGTGGAGTATTCAGTCATGTCCAAATCTTTGCAGCCCCATGAACTGTAGGCCATCATTCTCCTCTGTCCATGGGATTTCCCAAGCAAGAGTGCTGGAGTGGGTTGCCATGTCCTTCTCCAGGGGCTCTTCCTGACCCAGGGATCCAACCTGTGTCTCCTGTGTCTCCTGCATTGCAGGACGATTCTTTACCTGTGAGCCGTTGAAATTGGCTACTAGTTTTTAGGTTTATTCTCTTTGATTTTCTAAGTCGAGAAGTATCTTCTAAGTAGTAAAATCTTGTTGTGGAGAAAATATTGATTTTTAACAGCTTTGAGGGATATAATTCAGATACCACACAATTTGCCTATTTAAGTGGTATAATTCAATGTTTCTTTCGTATATTCACAGAGTTGGGCAACTATCATCACAATCAACTTCAGAACAATGAATGGCGATTTAAATGAAAATTTTCCCCTTATTGAATTGGTTAGTGTCACCAGTAGACTGTTAAACAGTGATGATGATCACGGTCAGCTTTGTCTCCTTCCTGATTTTTCTGGAATGTCTGATTTTTCATCATCAAATAGGGTAATTACAAACAGTTTTTGGTAGTTAGGCTTTATCAGGGTAAGAAAAGTTCCTTCTACCTCAGCTTCCCAAGAATTTTATGTTCTTACTTACAAATAGGCGTCTATGTTATCTAATTCATTTATCAAAACATTTATTTTAATGGGAATACATTTGCTCCCTTTCAATCTATTCCTATAGCAAATTAATTGTTCTTGCTTAAAATCATCTTTGGATTATTTACGTATAATCCTTTTAAAATACCATTGGATTTCCTTGGCTAATGGTCTGTTGAGAATTTTTGCCTCTAAGTGTTTAGTATGATTAGTTTCCTTCTTACCTCCCTTGCTTCTATCCTCCCTTCCACCCTTCCTTCTTTCCTTAATGGATATGGTGAACCAAGGTCACACTTTTCTCAGGGTGCTTCCAGGTAGTGACTAAGCAAGACTAAAAAAGGTACAGGTGCCTGCCCATTTCTGTAGGATCCTCTAAGGCAGCAGTCCCCAACATTTTTGGCACCAAGGACTGATTTTGTGGAAGACAATCTCTCCATGGACTAGGATGTGGGGGTGGGTTGGGTTGGTGGGATAGTTTCGGGATGATTCAAGGGTATTACATTTATTATGCATTTTATTTCTATTATCATTACATCAGCTCCACCTCAGACCACCAGGCATTAGGTCCTAGAGGTTGGGGACCCCTGCTCTAATGCAGTCTTTGCTCTGGAGCTTCTTGTTAGGCTAGCAAAGACTTGGTCAGATCTACCTCTTGGTCTGACAGCTTTCCCTGCCCAGTTTGGATTCTGCCCTTTCCCTTTCACAGCTGTTACTTGCCCTAAAACTGCACACCCAATTCCAGTCAGCATCTGCTTCCCAGAGCCCCAGCTGACACACATACGCTACCTTTCCCAGCTTGGTGTGAAGTCTTGTTCATTTCTAGACTCTGGAAAAAGTTATGCATTGTAGAAATGATCAGATCCTTGAGAATCAGATGTAATTCACCAATAAAACCATCTTAGCCTGTTGAGGTTTTTTTTTTTAAGGGAAAAAACTTTGACAACAATTCTAATTTCCTCTGTGTTTATTGGTCTATTCAGGCTTTCTATGTCACCTTGTATGGATTTTGGTAATTTGTGTTTTCTTAGAAATTTTTGTATTTAAATCTAGATTTTTAATTTTTTCATTAATGCAGAGGCCCCTTCTCTGCTAGCTGGAGGAGAATTACAGATATCTAAGTAGTCTTCTAAGACCTGGTTTATTGCTGGAACCCTGGAGGTTCCAGGGCAATGTGAGAAAGTTCTGGAACCCAACTTGGTTCCTAAGCCCTAAGGAAAAAGTAGTAGAGTGCAGACATGTTAGCACCGAAGGGACCTTAGATGCCAGTGTACCAGTAAGGGAACAGGTCCAGACAAGGGGAATGGCTGGCCCATGCCCTCACAGCTCTGTGAGAGCAAAGGCAGTGTGTCTGTGTGTCTGTGTGTCTGTGTGTCTGTGTGTCTGTGTGCGTGCGCTAAGTTGCTTCAGTCATGTTCAACTCTTTGCGACCCCATGGACTGTAGCCCACCAGTCTCCTGTGTCCATGGAATTCTCCAGGCAAGAATACTGGAGTGGGTTGCCAAGCCCTCTTCCAGGGGATCTTCCCAACCCAGGGATCAAACCCACATCTCCTATGTCTCGTGCATTGCAGGCGGATTCTTTACCACTAAGCCACCTGGAAAGCCCAGCAAACTCAGTTGCTGCTGCTGCTAAGTTGCTTCAGTCGTGTCCAACTCTGTGTGACCCCATAAACGGCAGCCCACCAGGCTCCGCCATCCCTGGGATTCTCCAGGCAAGAACACTGGAGTGGGTTGCCATTTCTATCTCCAATGCATGAACGTGAAAAGTGAAAGTAAAGTCACTCAGTCGTGTCCGACTCTTCGCGACCCCATGGACTGCAGCCTATCAGACTCCTCCATCCATGGGGTTTTCCAGACAAGAGTACTGGAGTGGGGTGCCATTGGCTTCTCCGAACAAACTCAGTACTGCATCCCAAGTCTCCCCACTGCCAGCCCCACCCCTATTTGGGGCTATAGACAGTCTGACAGTTTACTAAGAGACACTGATGGCACCCCAGAGGTACTATAAGAATAATAGTATCTTTCTCCTTGGGGTATTGTGAGATTTAAATGGAACACTGTCTATGGAACAGTTAGCACAATGCCTGGACCCCATAGGCGTTCACTCCGTAGTAAATGGACAGCAAACAAATCTGTCTTTAATGGCACTAACTGCAAAGGGAAAGGCATATTTCTGCTTTGAGGGGTGGTGAGCACACAGGCAGGGTTTACAGCCTCCTTAGGACCTGAGACACCACGTGGCAAGAAGTGACTCCCAGGAAATCTGGATCTTGATTCAAAAAATGTCAGGATCCTGTGTTTTTGACTTGAACTTGACTTTGGTGTTTAGCTTCTATTTTCTGCCACTGATAGAATTCATGAGGTGGTAACAACCTTATTGTGGGCGGGGCCCCTGGCTCTGAGACCACGGGCAAGTTAATTCATCTCGCAGCTTGAGCTTCCCCAAAGGTGCTGGAAGACTAATATCTTCCTCCTTGTGGTATTGTGAGGTTTAAATGGAACATTGTCTGTGGAGCAGTTAGCACAGTGCCTGGACTCAGTCCATGGGAACCACTAATAATGTTGTTACTAATACATGCACTGTTCTGAGATTATGAGAAGCCAGATTTGGGCTCTGGTGCTTCACTTACTATCTGTGACTTTAATCCTAACAGTTAGCTAGTAGAATTTTTTGTACTTTACTAATAAGGAAACTAATATGCATGTCCAACCTCAAGTCTTAAGATCTGGGTCACACACAGCTATTGTTTTCTAACAAACCTTTTTAGGTATGGTCTCAGCAAAATGATTGTTCAACAAGTTTGTTTGAAGAAAAGAAAGGTGAAAGCAGTCTGATATTCCTGGGTGAGAGTAACACCCTAAGGAACCACATTTCCCAGGAGCCCTCAAGACAATCTAGAAAATTATTCATTCTCCCGGCACTGGCAGACAAATCCAGCCAGGATGCAAGAGGGTCCACTTATAATCGACCTAAGGCACGGCCACTCAGTAAACCTGCCGACTGAGAGCCAATGTGTGGACGAGGAGAAAGTTTCCCTCAACCCTCTTAGGGTCCACCCTGAGTGGATCTGGAAATTAAATGGACAAAGACAGATTTATAGGAGATTAAATTCATACAAAACTTATTGAACTTTTACATGCACATGGAGCCTTCACAAGAGAATGAAAACACAAAGATGTGACCAGAGCAAGAACTTCTAAGTCCTTAGACAAAGAAATAGTTTGTGAAGACTTGGCAAAACAAAGAGAGATTGGGGCTAGGGGCAGTAAGTGGTGAAGAATTGGCTAGGAAGATAAGGGTTGGTTTAACAGTGATTTCTTTGCCCCGGTTCCCTGTCTCTGGTGATGAGAATATATTCCTTCTTCCTGGGGACCTTTCACATGGGAATTTCATGACTTGTTTCAAGCAAGAAGTGGGCAGTGATCAGAATGGCCTGCCTGTTCCTGCCATTTTCTCAGACTCAGTTTAAGATATCCAACATGTCAAAGTACCATATTTTTGGCTAGTATGTCCTGAACTCAGGTAGCTCAGTGGTAAAGAGTCCACTTGCAAAGCAGGAGATTTGGGTTCGATCCCTGGATTTGGAAGATCTCCTGGAAAAGGAAATGGCAACCCACTCCAGTATTCTTGCCTGGGAAATCCCATGAATGGAGGAGTCTGGAAGGCTACAGTCAATGAGGTGGCAAAGAGTCAGACATGACTTAGTGAATGAGTATGTATGTACATCCTGAACCCCATTATATACATCTGGGAGCTTGTCAGAAATTATGATTCTAGGGATTCCTTGGTGGTCCAGTGGTTAGGACTCAGCTTCCACTGCAGGGGGCATGGGTTCCATCACTGGTCACAGAACCAAGATTCCACATGCCTCACAGTGCAACCAAAAAAAAAAAGAAAGGATGATTCTTCCTCCCCAACCCAGACCTATTGAAACTTCAGTTTGGAGGTGGGGGGCCAGCAGTGTGTTTTGGCAGGCTCTGCAGGTGCCTCATTGGCACAACAAGGTTTGAGAAGGGAACAAATGAGAGCACATATGTGTGGACAGCATCTGTGATGCCTTTCCCAAAGTGGGACCACTGATCTGCTCTCAGGATCTTTGCCAAGGAGGAAATAGGATGAAAAGAAGAAATTGCATCAAGAATGTGGGGTTTGTTTTTTTTTTTGGTTATTCTCCCAGCTTTCATCCAACATAGTTTTTTTTTTTTTTTTTTTGCCTTCAGCAGAATGCCAAAGTGAACACAATGGGTGTGGTGTGTTTGGCAGTGTAGAACAAATCTGAGGGGTATGAAATGGATTCACGCTCCACACGTGTAAGCCAGGCAGGAAAGCAGCTGGACTGGAGGACTTGGCGGGTGTGACAGGGTCTCAGAGGTGGGCCTCGGTCTGTGAAAGAAAGAAGGAAGGAAGGAAGAGAAGAAGGAAAGAAGGGAGGCAGGAAGGGAAGGAAGAAAGAAAGAAGGCTTCATCTGTGGGGCACACATCAGCCTGAATTCAGCCGCTGCCCTGTTATGTCACTTGCCATGGAAACTTGGCCGGGGGATGTGGCTTCTCTCAGCTGGGGGAACAATGTGTGTGAGAGTACCTGGCACCCAGCAGGCAGTCAACAAGGTCAGAGTAACCCCAACTCAGGCTCTTGCTGTGAAGGGGGTGGTGGCCCAGGGCATAGGCCAAACCATCTTTCCACCTGGCCTCCATCATGCCAGGGGCTCCCAGGATCCCTGGCTTCAGGTGTCTCCCAGATAAGCCACAGAGTATCAGGGTTTGCTGTGACCCCTCCATCCCATTCAATGTGTCCTTATGGAAAAGGTGTCCCAACGTGGAAAACTCAGAGCACTTGATGTGGCCACAAGCATACCCTCTCTTTCCTTTGGAGTCCCTGCTTCTTACTCTCCCCACACCTCCAGCCCCTGGGCCCTTTTTACGTGCTTCCCACTGCGCCTGGTCTCCAGTATGGATGGCAGGTCCTTCCCAGCCATGTTTGGTTCCATGGCTGGTTAATGGGCAAAGAGAGGTAAGAGGTGGGATGGTGGGTTTGACTAGGTTTTGTAAGGATCAGCTTTGCAGTGGTACATCTATAGCATTAGATGTTCAATCTATTATACAAAGAGTAAACCTCCTGCCTGCATTTCTGCTCTAGTTTTTTATGCTAAAATTGTATTTGTCTCTGCTCAGTGGTAAAGAATCTGGCTGCCAAGAAGGACACATGGATTTGATCTCTGGGTCGGGAAGATTCCCCTGGAGAAAGAAATGGCAACCCTCTCCAATATTCTTGCCTGGGAAATCCTGTGGACAGAAGAGCCTGGCAGGCTACAGTCCATAGGGCCACAAAGAGTTGGACACAACTGAGTGACTAACACTTTTTTCACTTTCAGCCTTGAGTGCATTGTGGAGGTCTCAGGAATCCCCAGCCTCCAAGAAAACAGGTGTAGAGATGGGAAGAACACTTGCCTCTCCAACCCTATTATTACTGATTTTTCATTTTTATTATTTTTTTAATTTTTGGCCACACTGGATTTTCATTGCAACATGAGTGCTCTTTGTTGTTACTCCAAGGCCTGTGGGATCTTGGTTCTTTGACCAGGGATTCATCCCATGTCCCGGGCATTGGAAGGCAGATTCTTAACCACTGGACCACCAGGAAAGTCCCTTCGCATCATTATTATTGATTGATGTTTCCTAGGGCATCCTCAAAAGTGCTTGTAGAGCCTCACTCTGAAAGTTTCTCCTCTTCACCTTGCTGGAGAACATAAGCACTTTGGTCATCAAATGAGGATTGTATCATACACTCAAGAGCCAAAGGGATAGCTTGTGAGGACTCTTCCCCAAGCCGTAGTCCTGTGCCCTCATGGTTGAAACAGTGCTTCGTGGAACCAAACAAAGCTGCTCAACCCCACAGGAGGCTCCAAAGTGAGCCATATATTTCCTTGACGACAACCGCCTCAATATGATTTGGGGCATCCCTGGTGGCTCAGATGGTAAAGAATCTGCCTGTGTGATGTGGGAGCCCTGGATTCAATCCTTGGGTTGGGAAGATCCCCTGGAGAAGAGAATGGCAACCACTCCAGTATTCTTGCCTGGAGAATTCCATGGACAGATGAGCCTGACGGGCTATAGTCCATGAGGTCGCAGACAGTTGAGCAAAACTGAGCGACTGACATTTTCACTTTCACTGTTCAGAAACTCATTATGTGTTATCAGAATGTGCAATCTCAGAACTCTCAAAGCCAACTCTACTCCAGACAATTGCTTGCTGAAATAAAATTTATATTTTTAAGATAGGACAATGAAAAAATTAAATATCAAATTTTCTGTGTGTTTGGGCCCCCTCTCCCCCTAATCTTCAGTGTATAACTGCATTATCCATTAACCAGAACTCCTCAAAGTATGGGGGGGGGCCTGATCCAACATACAAGATCCTTCTTTTTTTCTTCCTTCTGATGTTAGCCATATAACTTCTTTTTTTGTTATATTCATTATTTTTATACTTTATTTATTTTTTGTTGAAAGATAGTTACACTATTGTGTTGGTTTCTGCCAGACATCCACATGCATCACCCATAGGTGTGCATATGTCTCCCCTTCCTCTTGAGCCTCCCTCCCACCCCCAACCCCATCCCACTCATCTAGGCCATCACAACAGTGGTTTACTTCTTAAAAGAGGGTTCTTGCCCAGCTCTGTAGCAGGTCATGAGCAGCACTTTGTACCTACCTACTTGGACTATGTATCCTTGATGAACTTTATGTAAAATAGCAATATGTCATTTTAATGTGTGATGCTTTGACTCAAAGATGTATATGATTGTGCCTTTGACTTCTAACAAGTGGAACAGTTCTCAGAGCTTTCTGAGAATCTGCTTCCTAGGTTATAATCCTGAGTTTGGCTCAACTAAAATTCTCTTTCTCTTTTTTTTTTTGTTTTTGGCCCCTATATTTTGGTAACACTGAGTGTGGCACGTGGGATCTTTGTTCCCCCACCAGGGGTCAAACCTACTCTCCCTGCAATGAAAGAACAGAGTCTTAACCACTGGACTGCTTGGGAAGTCTTTCCCTTTTTTCCTTCTTAATTTGATAGTTCATTGAATTTTCACTGACAGGCTTCCTGGAGAGAGGGGGTGGTTAGGGGCATAGAAGATTGGAGAGGCTTTTAGCGACACTGTTTATTTTCTCCTCCTCCTGTCCACACCCAGCTTCTCTGACTGCCCTCAGTTATGTTTTATTGACATCTTTCTTTTTAAAACAAAATCATTTGTTTATTTATTTATAGCTGGGTCTCTATTGCTTTTCTCTAGTTGCTGCAAGCAGAGGCAGTCAACTCTTTAGCTGCAGTGCACAGGCTTCTCTCTTGTTGTGAAGCATGGGCTTTATGGGCTGTGGGCTCAGTATCTGTGGCGCATGGGCTTAGCTGCTCTGCCACCTGTGGGATCTTCCCGGACCAGGGTTCAAACCTATGTCTCCTGCATTGGCAGGTGGATTCTTTACCACTGAGCCACCAGAAGCCCTATTTATGTCTTTCTATTATAGCTCCTGCCTTTCATCCCTCCCAGTTGAGATGGCCTCTAAACTCCATCACCAAGTTCCTCGATGCAGATGGAAAACACCCTGGAGTTTTTGCATCCGGCAGTGAATATCTCACCTTTTAACCATACTTCATCACTGACGGGGAGAACTTTCTTCCAAACCTGGCCCTCTGCCCAGCGGGATCAAGAGCCAGCGTGTGATTGCCGCAAGATGGAGTTCTGTAATGGATTAACAGGAGAGTTGCATTTAATAAAAGCCAAAGAACTTCTGAACACACATATTGGAGGAGAAAAGAAGCAAGTTAGAACTCAGCAACTGAACAGACACAGGGCATGGGGTGGGCGTTGGGGAGAAGATGGTTCTCTCAGGACCATAGGCACAAGGTCCTAAGGGCCAAGACGGAATCCTTGCCAGGAGGCAATATTATTGTGCCGTGTGTTCAGTTATGTCCAACTCTTAGTGACTCCATGGACTGTAGCCCACCAGGCTGCTCTGTCCGTGAAATTTTCCAGGCTAGAATGCTGGAGTGGATTGCCATTTCCTTACTTCAGGGGATCTTCCTGACCCAGGGATCAAATCCATGTCTCCTGCATCTCCTGCTTTGGCAGGGAGATTCTTTACCACTGCACCAATAGTAATAATTCATGCTTCAGACAGGCACTGCTCTAGACCCTGAGCCTATAAAAATGAGCACCAGAGATGGATGAATATAAGGCAAGGATGTTTTTTCTGAAAACGATTTCCCAGAAAAGACTAACTCCAAGGAGTCTTACTTTGGAGTCCTTGCTCGCATGCTGCCTCCCTTCCCCTTCCTTCCTACCCCTTCCCTCATACCCTCTTCCTTGCCTCTTTTTTTCTCCCTCCCTCCCTCCTTTCTTTCTTCCTTCCTCTGCTTAAGTGATGACAACTGTCTGGAGAGGCTGCTTTAGCCTGAAATGACCTCAACCAGTGTTAGTTTGTCTGTTTGTGAAGGTATTTTGATGACACTGGTGAAAAAAAAAATAGGCAAAAAAACTTTAAACACAAATAGAGTGAGTCTCCCTGGGGATAAGAACTCACCACAAAAAGAGTGGTGTGTTTTCATAAACAAGGTTTTTAAAGGTCATTTAAAAATATGAGCTCTGAAGATGACAGCTATATATATACCTTCTGGGTAGATGCAGGAGAAAAACCGTCCTAATGTTATGTGGAGGGGTAATTGTTGTTTGGGGTGAGATTTCCGATGTCAGCATCACGTGTGTCTTCACAAAGTACCACCGCTCAAGCAATTTAGATGATGTGAAAATGAGATATAGAAAACTGAGTCAGAGGCTCAGAAAATGCTCCTTGAGAGGCTGTTAGTTTCCTGCAGCCAGTAAAGCTCTGTTCGCTCTCCAGCTCTCAGACCTCAGGTCTCGGGGGAGGGAAGGTCAGTGTCATCTTAGCTCCTCAATGCTGCTTCCAAACCA
Source organism: Ovis canadensis (assembly GCF_042477335.2). Taxonomy (NCBI): domain Eukaryota; kingdom Metazoa; phylum Chordata; class Mammalia; order Artiodactyla; family Bovidae; genus Ovis; species Ovis canadensis. The sequence goes on from NC_091247.1 coordinate 57,981,808, forward strand.
TTCTCCCTCCTTCCTTCCTAAAAAACCAGCCACTTAAATCTCCCTTTGAATCTCATCAAAGCTCACTGCTGACCCCTTTGCTTGTTGCCAGCGCGTGCTGACCCCAGCCTCCATGAGGATTTTGAGTTCACACTCACTCTCTCCAGCACTGCTTTTCTTTGCTTTCTCTTGTTTTTGTCTGTGCCAGATCTAAGTTGCAGCACACAGGATCTTTGGGTGTAGCATGTGGAATCTAGTTCCCTGACCAGGGATCGAACCCCAGCCCCCTGCTTTGGGAATTTTAATCACTGGCCTGCCTGCTAAGTCGCTTCAGTCATGTCCAGCTGTTTGTGATCCTATGGATTGTAACCCACCAGGCTCCTCTGTCCATGGGATTCTCCAGGCAAGAATACTGGAGCGTGTTGCCATGACCTCCCTCCCGGGGATGTTCCTGACTCAGGGATCATACCTGTGTCTCTTAAGTCTCCTGCATTGGCAGGTGGGTTCTTTACCATGAGTGCCACCTGGAAAGCCCCTTAACCACACCAAGGAAGTTCCGTCTCCAGCATTACTTTTATTTATCTCATGATGATTTCAGCACCCACAGAGAAGATCCTCTCCGTATCCCAGTGACTTCATCTGTCTAGGTTGATGTAACAGCCACAGACTGAGTGGCTTATAAACAACAGAAATTTATTTCTCACATTTCCCGACACTGGGAAGTCAAACCATCCAGCCACACACAGATGATAACCCACTTCCTGGTTCCTAGAACCAGGCCATCTTTCTGTTGTGTCCTCACCTCGTGGAAGGTGCAAGGGAATGCTCTGGGTCTTCTTTACAAGGACACTAAACCCATGCATGATGGCTCTCATGACCTAATCACCTCCCCAAAGCCCACCTCCTAACACCATCACCTTGGGGACTAGGTTTCTACGTAAGAATTTAAGGGAGAGCTTCCCTGGTGGTCCAGTGGTAAAGAATCCACCTTTCAGTCTTAGGGGACTAGATAGAGCTACCTGGTCCTGCAAGATTCCTCATGCCTCAGGGCAACTAAACCCGTGTTCCACTACTACTGAAGCCCAAGTGCCTGAGCTCACGCTCCACAAGAGAAGCCACCGCAGTGAGAAGCCCAAGCACCATAACTAGAGAGGAAGCCCCACTGGCTGCAACTGCGGAAGGCCCATGTGCAGCAACAAAGACCCAGTGCAGTTGTAAATAAATAAAATAAAAGTAAATAAATCTTAAAGAAAAGAACTGAGGGGGCACAAGCATGCAGTGTCCTTTCAGGTCATGACCTACTCTCCGCTCCTAACCTTGACACCTCCGACCCTAGCACCCCCTCCCACCTTCATACCCTGGAACCTGTCGCCACCACTGACTACAGCTCTTCCTTATCTTCACTGCTGGCGGCCCGCTCTCCAGACACTACACCCTGTCTTTCCAGCTCACTCCTTCTCTTAGATTCCAATAACTCTTCTTCCAGCTGAGACCTACAATCTCTGACTCAACCATGTCTTCACTGATAACTAGCCCCTTCCTTGCCTCTTTCCCCTTCTGACCCAACCTAGAATTCACAGCTCATCATCACAGAATTTCCTGCCCACACCCACATCCTCTGTTGATGTGCCTGGCAGAATCTGAGCACAGCTGGCCTATTCAGGGACAAGATGGAGAAACAAAGCAACACAGAGGTCTCTCCCTTTCTCTCTCATCCCACTTCCCATTGTTTCCTTTCTCTGCTTCCCCTAAGAAAATTATCCATTTACTATCCCAATTCCTCTTCTCCCCTCCTGCTGGTACTCTAACTTTACTGGCTTTGCTACCTCACTCCCCTGAAGAGCTTGTGTCAAGACCTCTGAGGACTTTCTGTTGCCAAATCTAATGGGCAACATTAATCTAATCTAACCTGACCTCATCTTGTTTGACCTTTTGATGGAGCAGCTCACCCTCCTGACACACTCCGGGTGTGGACATGCACCCTCCCCCGCCGGATTTTCTTCAACCTCATTGCCAATTCTTCACATCTCTCTGGCTCTAAACACTGGGACGTACCAGGATTCAGGCCTTGGCCCTTCCCACTCCTTTCTGCCTCATCCAGTTCTCAGGGATTGAATGACTCCCAGAGTTAGATCTCCAGCCCAAACCTCTCCCTCAAATTCCAAACTTCTATCTCCAACTTACAATGTGACCTCTCCACTTGGATGTCGAATGGACATTCCAAATTTACCATCTCCTATCCCTCCAAAGTGTTGCTCCTGACTTTCTTCATCCTTGAAAAGGACAATCCCAGGCGAATCAATGCTCAGGCGAAATAACCCTTGAAAGTTATTCTGGATTCCTCACTTCTTCTCATGCCCTACATACAATAATTACTAAATCATGTTGGCTTACCTTCAGAATACATCAGAACCCAGTGCTTCTGTTTCACTGCTTCTAACATGGTCCAAGCCACGACCGTCTCTCACCCGAATTATTGCTGTAGCCTCCTACCTGGTCTCCCTGTCCCTGCCCTCATCTTTACCATCCACTCAAAGAACCAGAGAAAACCTTTTAAAGCTCAAGTCAGATCAAATTACTCCTTTGCTCAAAACCCTCCTGTGGCTTCTCATCTCATACAAAACAAAAGCCCAAGTTCTGGGACTTCCCTGGTGGTCCAGAGGTTAAAACTCCTCAGTCCCAATGGAGGGGGTGTGGGTTGGGGATTGAACATGCCACTCAGCACCACCCCCTGAAAAAAGCCCAAGTCCTTACAATGGCCCACAGGCTTTATATTATCTGGTCTCCACCAACCCACTGACCTCATCTCTTCCTTCCTCTCCACCTCACCCTGCTTCAACTTCACTGGCCCATGTTGGATGCACTGAGCACGTTCTTGTCTTAGGGTTTTTTTCATTTTCTTGCTCCTTCTTTCTAGGACAGTTTCTCCTAGATTGTCACACGCGCCTTTGCTTTTGATGTCACCTTGTCAAAGAGGAGTTCTCTGATTGCTCTTTATCAAGAAGTATCAAGCCTACCCCTGCCCCTGTCTCCCTGTCCCCTTCAAGTCTTGCTTTACTCTTTCTTCTCAGGGTGGCGGCTCTCAGACACTAGATAGAGAGAGAACGGTGAAAGGCAGGGCCCCTGATGTTCCATCAGTGATGCTGGAACAAAAGCCAAACCCTGGCGCTTCTCCAGCCTCACCTCATGTCTTATGTTTCAAGCTGCCCAGCTTCCCTGCACATCTCCAGGTGACTTCCTGCTCAGGTGTCCTCATCACTCTCTTCCCAAACACCTGGAGTGTGGAGAAGGTCAAAAGGAGAGAAGATACCAGCCCATATGTCCTACCAGCCTCCCAGAATCTTTTCCACTGAAATCTATCTTGGCTGAGCCATGCGTTCACCACAAGGAAGGACTCTGAGTCAGAATGATTGGCCAGAGACAACCCAGAAACTAACCCCATTACTATAAAACTGAGACTGCGAGCCACACGGCAGAGTAGCCTTTCTGGGTCCCTTTCCCATGCTCTTCTCAGTCTGGGCACTTCTTCCTGATAATGCCTCTGCTTTGTCAGCACACATGTCTCCTCAAACAATTCATTTCTGAGTGTTACACAAGCGCCTGCTCTTGGGCCCTGGCAGAGGGTCCCGCCATCCTGCAACACCACACTACGTTTTGCACGCCTTCTCCCAGCATTTGTTGATGGTGAGGACCAGTCTTTCTCCTCTGGTCTGTCTGCCAGCTCCTTAGAGATGCCATAGTGTCTCATCTCTCACCTCCATCTCTGATCCCCAGTCCTTCACACTAGGTTGGTCCTCAGTACCCATTCGTTTTCCTATGAATGGTTGTCTCACAAATCTCACGGTTCACATAGTTCTGGGGTTAGGTGGGACAAAAGAGGCTTCTTGAGCAATTGTCAGCAACGGGGAACTAATTGCCACCACTTACTGGGTGGGACTCTCTATATGGAATATTTTATTTGCATTTCATAAGAATCCCTTGTGAGGGAATTCCCTAGCAGTCCAGTGGTTCAGATTTGGTCTTTCAGTGAAAAGTGTACAGGTTCAATGCCTGGCCAGGGAGCTAAGATGCCACATGCCCCATGGCCAAAAAACATAGAGCATAAACAGAAGAAGTACTGTAATAAATTCAATAAAGATTTTGAAAAAGGAAAAAAAAAAAAAAAGAATCCCTTGTGAGTGAAATGTAACCATCACCATTTCAGATATGAACAGAGGTAGTGAACCTATGTCACCGGCCTCGCCTTCTGGGGTAGCCCACTTCTCTGAGGGTAGGCCTCCCTGTGACAGCTCTCCCAGGATCTCTCATTTAATTTAACCCTACGTTTACTCTAGGAGGAAGAGGCTGGAGTTCTCACTTTATAGAAGAGGTGAAACCAAGACTTTCCTACAGGCAAATGTGTGAGTATGCTTAGTCACTCAGTCATGTCCGACTCTTCGCGACCCCATGGACTATAGCCCGCCAGGCTCTTCTGTCTATGGAATTCTCCAGGCAAGAATACTGGAGTGGGTAGTCATGCCCTTATCCAGGGGATCTTCCCAACCCAGGGATCAGACCTGGTCTCCCGCATTGCAGGCAGATTCTTTTCTGTCTGAGCCACAAGAGAAGCCACCAACTTTGGAGTAATTTGTTGTGCAGCCAGAGCTGGGACTAGGGTAAAGCAGGTGAGGACCCCAACTCTGAAAACAAATGCCTCCTTAACTCTGTGCCCTAGCTTCCTCATTTGCCTCACCTTAGTCCCAATTCTGTGTCTGTATTTAGTTGCTATGTCATGCTTGACTCTTTGCAACCCCACGGACTGAAGCCATCCAGCCTCCTCTGTCCATGAGATTTTTGAGGCAAGAATACTGGAGTGGGTTGCCGTTTCCTCCTCCAGGTGATCTTCCCAATTCAGGGATCAAACTTGCGTCTCTTACATCTCCTGCTTGTCAGGCAGGTTTCTTACCACTGTGCCACCTTAAGGCAAATCCAGGATTTTAAACACCATCATCTCAGACTAAGATTCAGATGGAAGGACCAGATGAGAGGAAAGCAAAGCCTACAGTCATGGGGGGAACATTACCTAGAGGAACTGCCGCAGCTCAGACAAGAAGGAAGTTGATATTCCTGGAGTCTAGGATCTTCCTGGCCCTCAGCCCTCAGGGACACCCAGCTTGAGCCTTCTGTCACCCTTCCAAGAGGTGTTAAATATGTATCTTAAATGCGGGGCATGCTGGGAAAGATGTCTTGGGCTTAAAAAGTCAACAGTTGGGTCTACACAGAGCTGGCTTGTTGGGACGGGTCAACCAAGGAGCAGGAGGAGACACTGAGCAAAAGCTTCTGGGGTAAATTTCTGGCTTCTGGAGAGTGCCAGCGGCTCTTCCCAGAAGCCTCACCTCCCCAGGTGTGCATCCCAAACACGGGAAGCTACAGCAGAAACCGGGTTTCCTACAATCTGTGCTGAATGCAAATAAATTTCAATTGTGTGGAAATGCAGCAGCTTGACTCCTTAGTTTAAGAAATATTTTTTAAAAGAAAAACAAAATTGTAGCACTTCCCAGAAATGTTCAAGATGTGAAAAGAACGCATGCAAATGTGCTGGGTGCACTAGAAAGGAAGCATCACTCTGTCCCCAAGGCCTAGATAGTCCCACCTTCCAAAGAAGGAGGCCCAACTCAAAGACGTAACGGAGGCCAGTGGCTCAGAAATGCCAGCAACAGTGACTGACACCCCTCAACTTAACACTGCTTTTCTACAGCACCCCAGTCCCTCTGGAGGTCAGGCCCAGACACAACAATGATCAGGGTCTCCATATTAAAAGGAAACAAAAAACATTACATGTAGTAGGACAAATGATTTCAGATTTGCGACTAAATGTACAGAGGTATTGTAGGGTTTCCCTGGTGGCTCAGTGGTAAAGAATCCTCCAGGAGAGAGTAGGGACCATACTTCAGACTTGTCCCATCTGAGAGGAGAGGGATGGGGAAGATGTCCTCCCATGCCCCTTTACTTCTGGTGAACCCCAGGACAAAGCCCTGGAATGGGGGTGGCTGCCTGCATGTGGATGTTCCTGGCAAGTGTGGGCAGGGTCCCAGCAGGGCCTCTTCCACTGGCCTTCCTCATCCAGACCACCAGCCCTACGCAACAGAGCAAAACCCCAACAACTTGCTCCTCCAGAAACTTAGACCTGAGCCAAAGTTGACCAGGGGAGGTGGTGCAGCCTGGTGGGGCAGACATGGGCTCTGGAGTCAGCCACACCTGGGGGACGACTCCTGCCCGAGTTGTATGACTTCTGGCGAGTAGTGACCTAATGGCCACAGTTTCTGCCCATAGGGTGCTAGGGGGAATCCCCTGAGGCTTTCTCACCCAGGAATTTCTCTAACACTCAACTAAGTCAGCATCTTTTGCCCCCATATCCAACTCTTCTGTGCAGCTCTGCACACAACTCACTTCACACGCATGTAAAACACACACTGTCCAGAAGCCCAGCCCCCCTCCACTTGAGAAGACCTGGGAGGACAGTCCTGAGCTGCCACAGGGAACATAGAGAGAGACAAGAAGTGTGTAGGTGTAATATCAGGCTCCCGGGCTCCAACAGAGACAAGGCGGCAGCCCACCCCGGGCTGAAAGAGGACTTTAGAACTTCTTTTATCCTCATTTGTTGTTGTTCAGTTGCTCAGTCGTGTCCGACTTTCACGACCCCATGGACTATACAGTCCACCAGGCTCCTCTGTCCATGGAATGCTCCAGACTGGAGTAGGTTGCTATTTCCTTCTCCAGGGGATCTTCCTGACCCAGGGATCAAACCCACATCTCCTGCACTGGCAGGCAGGTTCTTTACCATTGAGCCACCAGGGAAGCCCATTCTCATTTTCAGTTATCCCTTTATTTTTAAATTTCTGGCTGCTTCACACAGCTTTTGGGATCTTAGTTCCCCAGCCAAGAATCAAACCCAGGCCCCCAGCAGTGAAAGACCAGAATCCTAACCACTAAACCGCCAGGGAATTTCCCAGTTATCCTTTTAAAAGTTGGTTTTGCTTTTGTTTCATAACAACCATAATAGAATTGTGCAAGCGCATAATTTATGCATAAGTAAGATACAGATCTTAGGGCGTGTGCTCAAAAATATCTTATTAGTGTGTGATCCAGTAAGTTTGGAGACACTTGGAATAGATCTTTCTCTCTTGGCCTGGGTAACATGCACCTGGCCTCTTTCCTCTCTGGACTCTTGAAACACCCCACCCTACCTTCAGTCTCAGTCTCTCTTCATAGAGCTACCGCTTGCTGCAGTTCAGTTCTTAACCTCTCAGGCTGTATAAAGAAACGTGTAACTTGCGGGGACTTCCCTGGTGGTCCAGTGACTGAGACTCCGCACTCTCAATGCAGGTGGCCTGGGTGTGATGCCTGGTCAGGGAACTAGGTCCCACTGTATCCCTCACACCACAACCAAGACCTGCTAAGAAAGAAAGAAATAGACACACATTTTTTCTAAGTGTGAGACTTCCCTGCTGGTCCAGTGGTTGAGACATGCCTGCCAGTGAGGGGGGTGGGGGTTCTATCCCTGATCCTGGAGGATCCCACATGCCTCAGGGCAACCAAGCCCGAGAGGTGCAGCTACTGAGCCCGCATGCCCTAGAGCCCGTGCTCGGCAGCAAGAGCAACCACCACAATGAGAAGCCCGCCCACTGCAACTATAGAGTAGCTCCACTCGCCACAACTAGTGAAAGCCCACTCTCAGCAACAAAGACTCAGCGTAGCCAGAAATTAAAAATAAATTCTTTTAACTGGAAAAAAAAGTGTAACTTGTTACTTGTATGATCAACACAGGAGGCCCAATCTCGCCCCTTCCCAGCCTTAGATCTCCTTTTCTAGGCCTTTTGCCAACCCCACCATCACATTTCACACCTGTTGTTTCCCTCATCAGAAACTATCTGGGTCTTCCTGTCCGTGATCACAGGCCAAGCCCAGTTTCCAGGATCAGTTTCCAGGAGCCCACCCACTTCCTGAGTCATCTCCCATGGTTCCTGTTTCCTGGCTAGTGCTCCAGCCAGACCATGCATTTGCAGTCCCCGGAGCAGACCCAGAGTTTCCACCTCTGCTCCTTTTCTTGAGGTTGCCTCGCTCCAGCCCTGTAGGTCTAAAATCTCATCTGATTCTGAATCCCAAAGCAGTGACTCCATCTACCTTGATGCTTCCCTGGAGCCTCCAGCAAACATCCTCCAGTGGCCCCCAGAAACTATCTGCATGGCCCCCAGAAGTTATCTTCATGGCCCCAGCAAGACATCCCAGGTGCTGCTTTGGGTCAGGACTGGCTGCATGTTTTTGGGCTCGGTGTGTGTGTGTGTGTGTGTGTGTGTGTGTGTGTGCGAGTACTCAGTTGTGTCCAACTCTTTGCGACAGTATGTACTATAGTCCACCAGGCTCCTCTGTCCATGGGATTTCCCAGGCAAGAATCCTGGGTTGAGTTGCTGTTTCCTCCTCCAGGGGATCTTCCCAGCCCAGGAATTGAACCGGCATGTCTTGTGTCTCCTGCATTGGCAGGCAGATTCTTTACCACTGTGCCACATGGGAAGCCCTGTGTGCTCAGTACAAAAGGAAAATATAGCAGCCCTTGTTCAAAAAAAACGAAACAGTATCATTAAAGGTACTAAAATATAAAGTTTGTCTTTCGGCTGAAAGCTCTTTCTTGACCTGTCATGGTGCTTATTTTTTTCTTTTAAACATTGGAGTGTAATTGCTTTACAATATAGTGTTAGTTTCTGTTGTACAGGAAAGTGAATCAGCTGTATGTTAACATATATCCCCTCTTTTTTGGATTTCCTTCACAACCTGGTCATCACAAATGCATTAAGTAGAGTTCCCTATGCTATACAGCAGGTTCTCATTAGTTATCTATTTTATACATAGCATCAGTAGCGTTAGAGGATGAGATGGCTGGATGGCATCACCAATGCAATGCGCTTGATAAACTTGGGCAAACTTTGGAAGATGGTGAGGGACAGGAAGGCCTGGTGTGCTGCAGTCCATGGGGTCACAAAGGGTCAGACATGACTGGGCAACTGAACAACAGCATCAATAGTATACGTATGTTGGGCTTCCCTGGTGGCTCAGTGGTAACGGATCTACCTGGCAATGCAGGAGACGAGGGTCTGACCCTTGATCCAGGGAGATCTCACATGTGTCGGAGCAACTAAGCCAGTGCGCCACAGCTACTGAGCCTGTGCCCGAGGGCCTGGGAACCACAACTACTAAAGCCCATGCCTAGAGCCCATGCTCTGCAACGAGAGAAGCCACCACAGTGAGAAGCCCGTGCACCACAACCAGAGGGTAGCCCTCGCTTGCTGTAACTGGAGAAAGTCCAGGCAGCAACAAAGACCCAATGCAGCAATAAATAAATAATAATTTTTAAAAGTCGTGTATATATGTCAGTCCCAATTCATCCCATCCCTGCCTTCCCCTCCTTGGTATCCATACATTTGTTTTCTACGTCTGTGTCTCTATTTCTGCTTTGCAAATAAGATCATCTATATGCCACGATGCTTTTGTTTTCTGTTTAGTGTTATTGGTCCCTCAGGCTTGGGGATATTGATGGCAGATGCTCACAGGCATCCAGCCAACCTGCTCTCCTCAACTGGGTGCTCACACATCACTGGTTGTCTGATTCCCCTCCCACCATAGCTGCAGGATCAGCATGGAGAGCCATGCATCTCCCTTCCTGTGGGCCTGTGCTCCGACCCCTGGCAGACAGGTGACCCTAAGGGGGATGTGCTGGGTACATGGATCAGGGAGAGCAAGAGCCCTGCCTGAGCTGAGTGGCCCATGATACCAGTCCAGGGGAGAGATGGCTGCCCCCATCCCCTATCCCGAGACACAGCAGGGCCTATGTGCCCAGAACCCTCCAACCAGGGCTGAAAGGGGCAGTGGTTTCTGGGCAGAGGTAAGAAAGGGAGTTGGGAGAACTCAGGACACAGGTAGTCAGAGGAGTGGGCAGCCAAAACCACATCTTAGGGAGGTGGCAGAAGACAGTGTGGCGTGTGAGACAAGGCTCCAAGCCGCTGGGACGTGCTTCCTTGTCTCATGGGACTTCACTTACAACCTAGAATCTCAAAGGGACCTCTTTGGTGGTCCAGGGGTTAAGACTGCCCACCACTGCAGGGGATGACGGTTCGATCCCTGGTCCAGGAACAATGCCACAGGGCAACTAAGCCTGCATGCCATAATTAGAGAGAACCCCATGGGCCACAACTAAGACACTATGCAGCCAAAAACAAATTTAGAAAAATTTTAAAAAGCAGGGGGCTCAGGCCCAATCCCTGGTCAGAGAACCAAGATCCCACACACCACGGGGCATGGCCAAAAGTTTTTTTTAATTAAAAAAAGAACACACACACAAAAAAACCCTCAAAATTATTAAAAACTTCATGCACCCTCATATTCATTACAGTATTATTCACAATAACCAAGATGTGAAAACAACCTAAGTGTCCATCAACAGATGAATAAAGAAAATGTGGTCTCTATCTATCTACCCCTATCGATTTATAGACAGATACATGGCAGAATATTACTTGGCCATAAAAAGAATGAAACTGTGCCATTTGCAACAGCATGGATGAACCTTGAGGACATTACGCCAAGGGAAATGAGTTAGACAGGGAAAGGCAAATACTGTATGATCTCACCAACACGTGGATTCCACAGCAAAAACAAAAAACCCACAAAACTGAGCTCACACATACAGAGAACAGACTGGCCAGAGATGAGACAGTAAGGGGGTGGAGTGGGAATGTGGGTGGGAGGAATGAGTAAAGGTGGCCAAAAGTTAAACTTTCAGCTATAATATAAGTCAGTCATGGGAATGTATAGCATAGTCACTGTAGTTAATAATCCTGTATTGCATATTTGAAAGTTGATAAAGGTCTTAAGATTCTCATCTCAAGAAAAAAAAATTAGTGACAAAGAACAGTGACTGATGTTAACTAGACTTAGCCTGTGGTGAACATTCTGCAATACATACAAAATAGAATCATTATGAAACTAACATCCATCACCTGAAACTAACATAATGTTATATATCAATTATATCTCAACTTAAAAAGAAATTTAAAACTTCAAGACAATGTGCAGCAGAGCATTAAACCCCCAATACAGGACCCTTCTGACCACGGGGCCCATGACTGCCCTGGTCTCACACCCATGAGTTGGGCCCTGTTTTAGGATATGATTATTAATACATATTGTGTGTATCAGATTTCCTCTACAAAGTCAGTGTTTCCTCAAGTGCTGTTCACACTGTGGCTGACACACAAGATACCTTTAGGTGATATGTGAGCAGGTATTTAAAATATTTTAGGGACTTCCCTGGCTGTTCAGTGGTTAAGGGGGTGCAGGGCCCATCCCATTTTGGGGAACAAGATTCTGCATGCTGTATGGCCACTTTTTATAGTTTTCATTTATTGTAATGTGTATTATAAAAATTATGACTATCACATTCAGTCTATAATTTCACAGCGATACTGCCTTGTGTTCAGGCTGCTATAGGAAAAAAACCCCACTATAAACAGAGTGGCTTCCCAACAACAGAAATTTATTTAAGATATTTGTTTTTACTATTTCTTTGTGTGGCTGCTCCAGGTCTTGGTTGCAGCATGCAGGATCTTTGATCCTAGCTGTGGCATGTGGGATCTCATTCCCTAACCAAGGATTGAACCTCTGCCCCTGGCATTAGGAGGCCAGAGTCTTAGCCACTGGGCCACCAGGGAAATCCTTAGACTGTGAATTCCTTACAGTCATACATGGCTTGTCTACACATCTCCTCCACTTGCTCCATCAGCCTCCCCCAGCCCTTCCTTTAGGGGCAGCCAATGCTAAATAAATGAATAAACCAATGAATCAGTGGAAAGCTGGACACTCAGAGGTGAAGCCTCTCCTTTGAAATTTTCATTTGCAGAACTTCTTCTGATTAATCAACTTACATAGTATTCATCTACACATTTTAGGAAAAAATTGCCAAAGAAATTAATTCTTTTAAAATATACAGAGCTTATTTTAGGATAACCTGCCTACCTCCCTTTTTTTGAGTCCTCTCTATGACCACCAAATTAAAAAACTTGCCTGGTGACAATCATAGCCTAATGGAAAGTGCCATGGGCTCCCAGTTAACCTGGAGGCTGTGTCCTGTGGGTGTTCGGGTGTTCGGAGATGATGCTTTGTGATGCGTATTTCCCCGGGGGGTGGGTTAGCTTGTACGGCTCTCAGGACTAGAAATTGTTAGTTGATATCCTTGGGAGGGGGCTCCCAAGTGGCTCAGTGGGTAAAGAATCTGCCTGCAATGCAGAAGACAGGTTCGATCCCTAGGTTGGGAAGATCCTCTGGAGGAGGGCATGGCAACCCACCCCAGTATCCTTGCCTGGAGAATCCCATGGACAGAGGAGACTGGCAGGCTATAGTACATAGGGTTGCAAAGAGTCAGACACAACTGAAGCAACTAGCCATGCATGTACCCTTGGGAGGTCCTCAGTGAACAAATGGCCAAAGTTTTACCACCAAAAAGTTGTCAGTCCTTAGAAAAATGATCTCCAGCTTCACCTTTCAAGCAAATCTCACCTTGTCAAACAGCAGAGCCACAAATTATTTAAAAGGACCAAGACTGAAATGTCACCCGTGACAAACATTTTGGAAGCAAGGTTTTTTGAAAATGGAGAAAAATGAGAAACAAATTCTTACTGGTTATAGATCAAAGCCACGACCTACAGCTTCACTATTCTTTGCCAGGTGGCCTTTTTTTGAATTATAATTAATATGTGTTTATATGGGTAATTTTCTGTTAATTTTTAATCTGACAGAAAGGACATTCCTGGCATGCTGTTTGCAATCTCCTGGAACATATCACTAATATTCTCTTTATTTTTTTAGGAAAAACTTTATTTTGAAGTTTCAAGGTAAGCATCTTGAGTGAACTGGCACATTTCAGAGCTTACTCATCACATAAAAGCAAGAGATGGGTTAACAGGACTTCCCTGGTGGTCAGGTGGCTAAGACTCCATGCCCCCAATACACGGGGCCTGGGTTTGATCCCTGATCAGGGAACTAGATTCAACATGCAACTAAAGATCCAGCATGTCTCATTTAAAAAGAACCCACATGCTGCAACTAAGACCTGGCACAGCTAGAGAAGTAAATACTTTTAAAAAGAGAGAGATGGATTTACACGTTCATTGTGAAAATCCGAACATTATAGATATGGGTGACTCAGAAAATGAAAGTGCCCCCATAATTATGCTTTCTAAATATAATCAGTGTTTCTAGTGGTTGGTACATTCTTCCAGATTTGTCTGTGCTTGTGTGTAAAGATCTACCATGTAAGAGGACTTTTTGAAATGATTCCCTAGTAGCCCAGTGGTTGGAACTCTGAGCTTCCACAGCAGGGGCATGGGTTCAGTCCTGGTTAGGGAACTGTCAATAGAATCCCACATGCTGTGAGCCATGGCCAAATCAATAAATAATTAAATAAAATGATTCATCAGATTCGTATTTTTGTCAGACTCAGTAGAATGCTGTAATTCTGAAAGCCTGCTAAATCTGATGTTTTCCTCATTACCACAGGACAGAAAAGTTGATTTTCACCAACTCCTAGGAAATGGCCACCTCTTCTCTGAGACCATCCCATGCTCGCTGCCCACAACCCACAGCCTGTCTGCCTATCCCAGCTGTGGGCTCTGCTGTTGATGCCCACGGGCCTGACTGGGCCCACCCACCTGGCCTAAAAGGTGAGCCCCAGCATGCATGCTAAGTTGCTTCAGTCTTGTCCAACTCTTTGTGACCCAATGGACCATAGCCCACCAGGCTCCTCTGTCCATGGGATTCTCCAGGCAAGAATTCTGGAGTGGGTTGCCATGCCCCGCTCCGGAGGATCTTCTTGACCCAGGGATCAAACCTGCGTCTCTTAATGTCTCCTGCATTGGCAGTTGGGCTCTTTACCACAAACACCACATGGGAAGCCCCTTTAAGGTGAGCCCAGGCAGATCCAGTTTATCCACTGACCACTATCCTCACAGGAAAACTTTGCATTCTAGGGAAAAAACTTAATTTGCTCCAAAGTATACAAAAAAAAAAAAAAACCCTGTATAATCAAAATGAATACAAGTTTAATTAAATGCCTACAAAGTGAACCATTATGTCAGCTACATTAATTGGTAAATTTAGTATTTATAATAATTCCATTACATTTGACAAATGAAAGTAACATTTTCTCCTGTGCAAGAGTGTGTGGAGATCACCATAAAATAACATGTGCTGTTCATATCCTATGATTTTCAAAAGCAAAATTATTAAAGCCAGTTAAAAATACTTTGTAATAAAAATATATACAATATGTATATGAGTATATTATATGTATATATATATGCATACATCTATCATAGTCACTGTGGGTTGTATTTAACATGTTTGATACATTATTTTTCAAATTTATTTATTTTTGGCTGTGCTGGGTCTTTTTTGGTGTGTGGAGCTTTTCTCTAGTTGTGGTGCATAGGCTTCTCATCGCAGAGTGTGGGTTCTAGGGTCCTCTGGCTTCAGTAGTTTTTGCACAGGGGCTCCGTAGTTGCGGCTCCTAGGCTCTAGAGCACAGACTCAATAGTTGTGATGCACAGGCTTAGTTGCTCTGCAGCATGTGGGATCCTCCTGGATCAGGGACGCAACCCATGTCTCCTTCATTGGCAGACGGATTCTTTACCACTGAGCCACCAGGGCAGCCCTTGATATGTTATTGAACAGAGTCTTTAAACATAAGCACAGGGCCCAGGGACCGCCCAGGTTCTCATGAGGCGCAGACCACCCGCAAGAAGCCTTGTGCTCAGTCAGCATCCTTTTCTGCAGGCGAGGGATAGGAGGAATCCAGAGGAAGTTCTTCTTGAATCATCTCTAAAAATAGTCCCTATCATGTGGGGCAGGATATTAATGGTCTGGGAATCAGGAAATTCAGAGGTAGAGTTTAGAAAACTGGCAAAAATGGAATCCCACAGCCTAGAAGGGGTTCTCAAGTCTCTGTTGGCCTTCTTGAAAAATGTCAAGTTCTTTCATTAGAGCCAATGCCTTTATTGGCCTAGATCCCCACTGAACTTCAGTGAACATTCAGAAGAAAATTGCTCTATGGCAAAACCAATACAGTATTGTAAAGTAAAATAGAGTAAAAATAAAAAACTATTCACAAAAAAATAAAAAAACAAATAAATAAATAAAAAATAAAAATCCTAATGCAACATATGTAACAAAGAGCATACTTTTTTCTTTTTGGCTGCACTAGGTCTTGGTTGTGGCACATGGAGTCTTTGTTGACGCATGAAGGATCTTTAGTTGGGGCATGTGGGCTCTAGTTCCCTGACCAGGGATCAAACCCTGGGCCCGCAGCATTGGGAGCATGGAGTCTTAGCCACTGAACCACCAGGGAAGGGCTAAAAGCACATATCAAGAGTATGGCCGAATGACTTATTACCTAGATGGTAGATAGACAGATTAGACAGATAGATAGATAGACGATAGAAAGACCCTGCTCCCCAGGTTAGCACCACCCAGATCACCACCGACTATCTCTATCACTTCAGAAGTCTCCCTCTGCTCCCTCCCAGGTCAAATCCTTCTATCCAAGGTAACCTCCATTCAGATGTCCATCACAGGTTAGTTTTGCCGGTTCCTGAATTTCTTATTAATGGAATCCTGCAGGATGTACACCTTGGGGATGTCTTGCTCAACATGACATCTGTGAGATTTGTCTCTCTGCTTGAGACTGATTATAGGCCTTTCGGGTGTTCAGAGTCAGGTTTGCATGTTGCCCCACACACCTGTTACCGCCTGTCCCACAGTCCCTTCTGAGACCATGCAAAAATCTCTCACCTTCCTCCTTCCTGTATAAAGGGACAAACAAAAGCCCATTTTTTACAAGGTAAATGTAATTTTTTTCCTAAGTACAAAAATTACACATGCTCATTTTAAAAAGAAAGAAATTCTAGCCTTGAGAATCTTGCATGGCTTACCCAAACACAGCCAATAGATCGGCTGGCCAGTGGCCTTTGACTGTGTAGCCTGGCTCTGAACAAACAACTGGGTCAGTCACATTCCGCATCTCAGGAATGTGACCTCTCGAACTCAGAGGGAAGTTGCATTTGCCAGTGATGCTGGTCCCACCTGGACTGTGTGTGGTACCACTGGGACCCTCCTTCAGGACCGAGGGGCCTATCTCCCCAAGTGCCACGCTTCTTGGTCCCAACTCAGGACAGCTCTCAGAGGCCAGCCCAGGAGAATAAAATCTGTCACTGCTTCCACTTTTTCCCCTTCTGTTTGCCATGAAGTGATGAGACCAGAGGCCATAATCTTAGTTTTTTGAATATTGAGTTTCAAGACAGCTTTTTCACTCTCCTCTTTGACCTTCATCAAGAGGCCCCATGCCCCAAGATTCTCTAAACATTCCCACCTCTTCACCTTTGCTTCTACCCACTCTACCTGCTGAGGTCCAACTCTTTTACCAGCTCTTCTCCAAACCCTTCCAAGAATCCCCAGGCCACTGTCACAGTATTTTCTTTGTATAATGATGATAACATTTGCCATTAGCTGCCTTGCGCTAAGGCTTAACTAGGTGAACTAGCTACAAAAATGCCTCTTTGGTTTAAAAAAAAAAAGTGAGTGGCATGTCCTCAAGGCTTGGCAACTTGTAAAATGCCCATTCCTCCAACCTGGAGAAACTTATCATTCCTATAGATGAGTCAGTAGAGGGAAGAGTTAATTGATTGGCTTAGATTTGGGGAAAATGCAGAGAAGTGATTTGAATCACCTGGCTGTCCCTCTCCTGGGATGAGCAAGCCTAAATGGAGACCCCACACAGTGCCGTCCCAGGAAAGCCCTTCAACATCCCCCCACTTTCCCAAGGCTGAGGAGGGGATGGGGAGACGGTCCCTCTGCACAGCACTAGGGCCATTCACAGGGCTGTTTCCCCTCCCCCACCTCCACCCCCCGGAGAGAGGCGGGAGACAAGGACTCCCACACAATGTCCCCATTGACACTTGTGGCCAAATTGGGGCTGGGTGCCATGGAAACCTCTCTTGGGAGCAGAAAGGGGAAGCAATAACTCAGGCCTCCCACACTGAGCCCATTGTCCCCTGAGCTGACCTCCCTCAGTGGGCCCTTATCACTGCTCTCCTCTGCCAGGCCTTGGCTCCAGGCTCCACACCTCACTAGAGGCACCCACTTTCCTCCTGCTGGCCCCCCCGGGGAGCCACCACCCATCCTGCTCTCCCCACACACACCGCGTGAAACCCAAGGCAGCCCAGGAGTGAGGCCAGGGAGCTCATTTCACAGCCACCCTGATCCCTGAGAGCGGAGGAGACGCCAGGCAGGGAGGCCTAGGAGGCTGGTAGGTCACGGCACTACAGGCTCTGTCCTCTGGTCGGGGCAGTTTTATGCCCAGAGTGTGCCAACTGCTGTGTCCCGTTGGCCTAGAGGAGGAAAGCCAGACTCCGGAACTGGCCTTGGGGCACTAGAGTAAACCCATCTGGGCCACCCAGGCCTGGGCTCAGCTGAGACCCAGCCCATAATCTTCTCCTCACCTGAGTCTTGAAAACTGCTCCCTGGTTGTCGCTCGTCCCATCGCCTCCCTCCCAGGGCTCCTGGTGCCTAGGCCTGGCTGTATGAATCTAAAAAGAGGCCTGAGGGTTCCCCTGGCGGCTCAGTGGCAAAGAATCCACCTGCCAATCCACAAGTGTCAATGGGGACATTGTGTGGGAGCCCTTGTCTCCCACCTCTCTCCGTGGGTTCTATCTCTGATCCTAGAAGATCCTACATGCGGTGGAGTGCCGCCCCTCAGCCGGAGTGCCACCACTATCGAGCCTGCGGTCTAGAGCCGGGAGCTGCAACTCCTGAGCCCATGGGCCACGGCTACTGAAGCCTTAGATCCCGTGTTCCACAACAAGAGGAGACGTTGCAATGAGAAGCCCGGGTACTGCAACTAGAGACTGGCCCCCGCTCACCACAGTTAGAGAAAAGTCCATGCAGCAGTCAAAAAATAAATTTTTAAAAAATAAGCAAAAAATAAAAAGAGGCCTGAGAAGGGCTTCCCTGGTGTCTCAGTGGTAAAGAATTCCCAGGCAATGCAGGAGCTGCAGGAGACGTAGGTTCACTCCCTGGGTCAGAAAGATCCCCTGGAGGAGGGCATGGCAACCCACTCCGGTATTCTTGCCTGGAGAATCCCAGGGACAGAGAAGCCTGGTGGGCTACAGTCCATGGGGTCGCAAGAGTTGGACACGACTTAGTGATTAAACGATGAACAACCGCTAGATGACAGAACTTGGTGCCCACAGCACCCCTTCTCACCAGCTGTCACGTGAGTGACACAATGATATCACCAACAAGGGCACCGCCTTCAGGCAAAACCCCTGAGGCCCTCAGGCAGGGGGTGGGGTGAGGTGTCCAGATGGACAACTGAGGAGCCTGGGCTTCAGATGGGTGCAGGGACGTGGGAGAGCTTCAATCCCAGCTGGATGACCTGGGAGAAGTTAGGTAACCTCCGTGAGCCTCAGCTTTACCATCTGTAAAAAAGAGCAGCAAAAACTTTTGACAAAGGACTTCCCTGGTGGTCCAGTGGCTAAGACTGAGCTCCCAAATCAGGGGGCCTGGGTTCCATCCCTGGTCAGGAAATGAGGTCACACATGCCGCAACTAAGACCTGACACAGCCAAATGAACAAATAAACATTAAAAAAAAATGAAAACCAAAACTTTCAGCACACCTTACTAGGACGCGGTGAGGACTTGACAGGATGGTAAAGAGTGCACACTAAGTTGCCTCAGTCACATCTGTCTCTTTGCGACACAATGGACTACAGCCTGCCAGGCTTCTCTGTCCCTGGGATTCTCCAGGCAAAGATACTGGAGTGGGTCGCCATGCCCTCCTCCAGGGGATATTCCCAACCCAGGGATTGAACCTGCATCTCTTGTGTCTCCTGCCTTGGCAGTGGGGTTCTTTACCACTAGTGCCACCTGGGAAGCCCAGCAGGGCACAGAGAGCACACTGGAGGAATGGGCCAGATGCTACTATTATCCATTTGACAACCTTTAACCCCCACAACTCTGGGCACTGTGTCGGGTGCTTGGGGCTAAAAGAGCCACAGGGAGCAAGGGACAGCCATCAAGTGACCTCCCAGAGAGGCCCAACCCCCCCCACCCCGAGGGAGGAGTCCCTGAGGGAGGACAAAGCAGCAAATGATGGGGTGGCAGGGAGCATGTGGTCCCCGGCAAGAGACTCCCCCCAACATTCCCACTGGGGTTTTACACAGGGTGGCTGGTTAGTTCCTGGAATGTCTAAGAAAAACAAACTGGTTATTCTGAGTGAAATTGCAGCCTGGCTAAGGCGGGTGGGTCTGCTTTAAATTAAACACAGCGTTGCTGAGATTCTTTTCATTTCGTGGCCACTGCTGATCAGCAGAGACGTTACCTCACCTCACCTTCCTGCTCTGAGATGGGGAGGCTGATAGGGAGTGGTTCAGGGACTGGGACAAGCTGGAGGAGGCTGATGAGGCCCTTCCCCTCCAGGTTCCTGGGAGCCAGAGGTGGGAAGCCCACCCTCCTCCAACAGCTCAGTCTACCTCTAGGGCTGAGGGTTCTAAACTGTGGGAGCACAGAGATGATCTTAAGTGCATTCAACTTCGTCCTTGGTATTTAGCTGAGGAATTACGGCATTTGCAAATACACTGCTTTCCCAGGAGTACTTGAAAAAAACTTGGCGGCAGTTTTACAAGTCCAAGGTTGGTCCCTTTCAAACATTTAGGCACTGGGTGGCCGGGCCTCCTGGCTCCTCCCAGGACTCCAGCTGCTTTAGCTGGCAAGCTGATGGAGAGGCCAGCGTCCCCATGGGGTGCCTTGGTCAAGGGTGGAGTTACCTTCTGGTTTTGGAAAGTGCTTTTGACCAGGCTTGCCAGCTCATGGAGTCCTAGAAAATTCCAGAGTGTTGGAGTCAGGCAGACCTGAGTGTGTGAGGACCAGACCCCTAGGTAAAGATTGCCTAATGTTAGACCTAGGATGTGTGCATGCTCGGTCACTTAGTCTTCGCAACCCCATGGACTGTAGTCCACGAGGCTCCTCTGTCAGTGGGATTTCCCAGGAAAGAATACTGGAGTGGGTTGCCATTTCCTTCTCCAGGGGATCTTCCTGACCCAAGAGCTGAACTGGGGTCTTCTGTGTCTCCTTCATTGGCAGGCAGATTCTTTACCACTGCACCACTGAGAAACCCTAAACCTTGAATAGACTCATCTTTAAAATGGCCATAAGAGCAGAAGTCCCTGGGGGTCCAGTGGTTAGCACTCCATGTTTTTCAGTGCCAAGGGCCCCAGTTCAGTCCCTGATTGGGGAAAAACTAAAAATAATGCAGTAAAATGGGGGGACTTCCCTGGTGGCCCAGTGGTTAAGACTGTGCTGCCAATGCAGGGGGCCCAGGTTCAATCTCTGGTCAGGGAACCGTATTCTACATGAGCAACTAAGAGTTCACAAGGCGCAACCACAATATCCTGCGTGTCACAACTAAGACCTGGCACAGCCAAATAAAAAATAAATAAATATTAAAAAGCAATAAAACAATATGGGAACAAGGGAACCTACTTCTCAGGGTTGTTACATGGATTAAATGCAAACGTGTGCATAATGTTCTTTTGTTTCAAATTAAATGTATCCCTAGTTTTTTGGTAGTAAGAAATAGAAACTTCCTCAAGCTGCTGTATGTAAAAGGGAAACTTTTTCTATGGAATTCATGAAAACAGGCCCCCAGTCCCTCTCAGAGAGCTAAAACTAGGACCTGAAAATGAATTTGCTGTGTTCCTCATCCTGCTTTGTCTCCACATGTGCTTGGGTGGCCACTTCTTGCGGTCTCAGAGCATCTCCTCTCCCTGCAGACCACCTTTCAAAGAGAAAGACCTGTTTACTTACCAGCCTTGGCTTGACATCATTTCCTCACGCTAGGTCCATAGTCGGTGCTCAATAAAGAATAGCCGGTTTCTACTGTGTTTCTTTGATTTGTATGTCAATAGTAATGCACTTGGAGAAGGAAATGGCAACCCACTCCAGTACTCTTGCCTGGAGAATCCCAGGGATGGGGGAGCCTGGTTGGCTTCCATCTATGGGATCGCACAGAGTCGGACACGATTGAAGCGACTTAGCAGCAGCAGCAGGAGCAGTAATGCACCTTAGTTACTATGGGGTAACTAAGCCCCTGGGCCACAGCTACTGAGCCAACACTGTAGAGCTTTCGAGCCATGACCACTGGCCCTGTGTGCCTAGAGCCTGTGCTCCCGGAGAAGAGAAACCACTGCAATAAGAAGCCTGTGCATAGCAACAAAGAGTAGCCCCCACTCACTGCAACTAGAGAAAGTCCACGGACAGCAATGAAGAACCAACACAGCCAAAAATAAAAAGAAATAAATAAAAAATTTAAAAAACAAAACAAACTAACACAAATAGTAATGTGCTGAATATTCCCTTCATCTCTCCGAATCCATTCTCTCTTCTCCACTGTGCTCTGTCCTCAGGAGCTGACCTGCATCAGTCGTCACTGGATCTCCCTCCCCTTCTGGGCTCTGGCTGACTTCAGCCCACAGCAGACACCAGCAGGAAATAGGAGGGGACTTGGAAAGTACCAGCAGAGCGCTGACTAGTCTAACGCCCTTGCCAGTGGAGGATGGCTTGGCAGCTGTACACCTGGTTCCTACACGGAAGGCCCCAGCCGCTTTCCAGCAACCCCATCCTTCAGCTACAGGCCTCGCTGGGTTCTTTTAACCACTTCCTCTCCTGGTCCCTTCAAGCTGACAGTGCTGATGGTGCTGCATGTTTCTATCCTGGAGATGCTGCCTCATCCTTTTCGTTTTCCTTTCATCTCGCCCACGTGTCTAAAATTTCTCTGTTTATCATGTCCTCTCCAATAACACAGCTGTAACTTTGTTGCCGTCTCTCTCTTGCTGGGACTCAGATGACACCATGTGTCAAGGAGGGGAGTTGTCTCCCTGCTCCACCTCCCACTCTGGCTCTGGCAGGAAGTGGATAAAGAACTAGAAGGTCTTTGAGATAAACATTATACACAAGGAATCCAAAATCAAGATCTCCAGGATTCTTTTGGCAGGGAAGAATAATACATGTGCTGGGGTGGGGAGTGGGGAGGGTACTTCTTTTGGAAGAATCTCTCCATTTTCCTGGGAGAATGTGACCGACATAGTTCAGTTCATTTCAGTTGCTCAGTTGTGTCCAACTCTTTGCAATCCCATGGACTACAGCATGCCAGGCTTCCCTGTCCATCACCAACTCCCGGAATTTACTCAAACGCATGTCTGTTGAGTCAGTGATGCCATCCAATCATCTCATCCTCTGTTGTCCCCTTCTCTTCTTGCCTTCAATCTTTCCCAGCATCGGGGTCTTTTCAAATGAGTCAGTTCTTCCCATCAGGTGGCCAAAGCATTGGAGTTTCAGTTTCACCATCAGTCCTTCCAATGAATAGTCAGGACTGATTTCCTTTAGGATTGACAGGTTGGATCTCCTTGCAGTCCAAGGGACTCTCAAGAGACTTCTCCAACACTACACTTTGAAAGCATCAATTCTTCAGCACTCAGCTTTCTTTATAGTTCAACTCTCACATCCATACCCGACTACCGGAAAAACCATAGCTTTGATTAGACGGACCTTTGTTGGCAAAGTAATGTCTCTGCTTTTGAATATGCTATCTAGTTTGGTCATAACTTTTCTTCCAAAGAGTAAGCATCTTTTAATATCATGGCTGTAGTCACCATCTGCAGTGATTTTGGAGCTCAAGAAAATAAAGTCTGTCACTGTTTCAACTGTTTCCCCATCTATTTGCCATGAAGTGATGGGACCAGATGCCATAATCTTAGTTTTCTGAATGCTGTTTTAAGCCAACTTTTAAATTCTCCTCTTTCACTTTTATCAAGAGGCTCTTTAGTTCTTCTTAACTTTCTGCCATGAGGGTGGTGTTATCTGCATATCTGAGGTTATTGATATTTCTCCTGGCAATCTTGATTCCAGCTTGTGATTTATCCAGCCCAGTATTTCTCATGATGTACTCTGCATATAAGTTAAACAAGCAGGGTGACAATATACAGCCTTGACGTACTCCTTTTCCTATTTGGAACCAGTCTGTTGTTCCATGTCCACTTTTAACTGTTGCTTCCTGACCTGTGTACAGGTTTCTCAAGGGGCAGGTCAGGTGGTCTGGTATTCCCATCTCTTTAAGAACTTTCCACAGTTTGTTGTGATCCACATAGTCAAAGGCTTCAGCGTACTCAATGAAGCAGAAGTAGATGTTTTTCTGGAGTTCTCTTGCTTTTTCCATGATCTAATTTGATCTCTGGTTCCTCTGCCTTTTCTAAATCCAGCTTGAACATCTGCAAGTTCACAGTTCACACACTGTTGAAGCCTGGCTTGGAGAATTTTGAGCATTACTTTGCTAGCGTGTGAGATGAGTGCAATTGTGTGGTAGTTTGAGCATTCTTTGGCATTGCCTTTCTTTGGGATTGGAATGAAAACTGACCTTTTCCAGTCCTGTCGCCACTGCTGAGGTTTCCAAATTTCCTGGCATATTGAGTGCAGCACTTTTACAGCATCATCTTTCAGGATTTGAAAAGCTCAACTGATTCCATCACCTCCACTAGCTTTGTTCATAGTGATGCTTCCTAAGGCCCACTTGACTTCACATTCCAGGATGTCTGGCTCTAGATGAGTGATCATACCATCATGATTATCTGGGTTGTGAAAATCTTTTTTGTATAGTTTTTCTGTATATTCTTGCCACCTCTTCTTAATATCTTCTGTTTTCTGTTAGGTCCATACCATTTCCGTCCTTTATTGTGCCCATTTTTGCATGAAATGTTCCCTTGGTGTCTCTAATTTTCTTGAAGAGATCTCTAGTCTTTGCCATTCCAAAGAGCTGGAAATATGCATATGCTACCAATTCAGTTAGGGCTCTCTTTCTTAGAACAGAGCTACCAGAAAGCAAGCAGTCATATAGGTTGTGAACAGAGGGTTTTGTTTTTTTTTTTAAGGTGTATTTATTTCGTTTTGGCTGTGTTGGGTCTCCGTTCATGCAGCTGGGCCTTCTCCGGCTGCGGTGAGCGGGGGCTACTCTTGGTTGTGATGGCGGGCTTCTCCCTGCAGTGGCTCCCCTCGTTGCAGAGCAGGGGCTATAGGGCACAGGCTTCAGAAGCTATGGCATGTGGGCTCAGTGTTTCGGTTCCTGTTCTAGAGCGCTGGCCCAGTAGCCGTGCCTCATGGGCTTAGTTGCTCTGAGGCATGTGGGATCTTCCCGGAGCAGGGATCAAACCCCTGCCTCCGTCTTTCCCTTTCCTTTTCTAGTTTGGCCCACACACATCTCACTTTGGGCTTTGACCACAACCACAGCCGAGGATAGACCTCCCTGTCTCCAGTCTCTTGTCCAGTCTGTTCCACAGCTCACTGTCAGATTCGTCTCAGTTTCACTCAGGCTTATAGAAGTCAAGACCCACATCAGAAGCATTCCATGGCTTCCTGGTGAAGTATCTGAAAGCTTCAGCTGACCTTCAAGGCCTCTGCAGTTCGTCCCCAACTCAACTTTCTGGCCAATCCCCCCCCCCCTCACCACCACACCCAGGAACTTCCTGCTCCTGACCAATCAGGTTCTATGCTGACCTGCCAATCCTCAGCCTTCCCCTCCTCCCTCTTTTCGTCCACATGTAGTCCAAATCCCACCTCTCAGGACTTCCCTGCTGGTGCAGTGGATCAGCATCCTCCTGCCAATGTAGGGGACATGGATTTGATCCCTGGTCTGGGAAGATCCCACATGCCACAGAGCAGCTAAGCCCTTGCACCACAACCACTGAGCCTGTGCTCTAGAGCCTGTGTTTTGCGGCAAGAGATGCTCTCACAATGACAGGCTTAGGTACTGAAAGGAAGAGTGGTCCCCACTTGCTGCAACTAGAGAAAGCCCTCACACAGCAAGAAGACCCAGCGCAACCACATACAAAAAAAAGAAAACACCAGAGATTAAAAAACAAACAAATCCCACCCCCAGGTAAGCATCCCTGCCCCTCAGCCAGGGGTGATGTCTCTCAGTGAACTCCTACTATCCAGAAAGGACTGTGCCGAGTCCAGGCAGGAAAGCTGAGGGAAGGATAACTGAGTTCCCATCAATGAAAGAGCCTGTGCTTGCCCACTTGGAT
The DNA here is from genome assembly GCF_042477335.2 of Ovis canadensis. Taxonomy (NCBI): domain Eukaryota; kingdom Metazoa; phylum Chordata; class Mammalia; order Artiodactyla; family Bovidae; genus Ovis; species Ovis canadensis. Next base: position 58,006,999 of record NC_091247.1, read on the forward strand.
AGCTCTCGTGGTCACTTAGGGGAACTTGGGTGTGCCTCCCTGTGCAGAAGTTCAGCAAACTCCATCCCAGGGAAGCCAAGGGGTTGACCCTTGGTGTCGTCTCCTCTTCACTCCATTCTCTGGTTTCACTCTCTGCTTCCATCACGTGGCAGTGCCAATGGCCTCTCTTCCTCTGGCTCTACCATCTGAGTCAAAGGTCAAAGTTTAAGTCAGCATCTCGTAGATTCCTGGAGACTGGGCTGATCTCCATTCACTGGAAATCTTGACCAAGCACCAGGAAGAGCTTCCTCTAAGAGGTGCACTCACGGCATGATCTGCTTATCCTCAGATGGGGAGTCCCAACCTGGCCCATGGAAGGCCAGGACACCTCCTGCCCTCTTCCACCCATATAGAAAGCCCAAGTCTTCTCCTACCTTTGAAGTTAAGCCTCAGTTGGCTTCAGCCATCTTTGGTTTCACACACACACAGAGCCTTGAGTATCCATAACACTTTTGATCATCCATCCCAGACTTTGTAATTGCCTTGACTATAAACAAATGCCTTTACAACACTGTTACAATGAATATCATGCAATTACTTTTTGGCAATGGATTATGCATGTGTTAAGAAACCATAGATTCATAAGTTCCTTTTTATCCGTGAGAGAATGCCAGAACAATTAGCTACACATTAGACGGTCATCACTTACAATACAAACTGGAAACAAAAAGAACTTGAATATTGCCACTGCTCATCTATTAGATTGGCCAATACACTAAACAAAACAAGACTAAATGTTGATGAGGATGTGGGGTAGCCGAAGCGCTCATTCGTTGCTGGGGGGGATGCAGAATGCACCATACTTTAGAAGATGATTTGACAGTTTCTGGGTCTCTGTTACAGGGAATTGCTCCATGTGGTGCTGTACTTTTTGGTGGATCCATGAGAGGAGGGAAATTCAGGAGCCTCCTAGGTCCCCAGCCTGGTGACTTTGTGCATTACCTTTTTGTGAGAGCATTAAAATCACTGCAGATGGTGACTGCAGCCATGAAATTAAAAGACACTTACTCCTTGGAAGAAAAGTTATGACCAACCTAGATAGCATGTTGAAAAGCAGAGACATTACTTTGCCAACAAAGGTCTGTCTGGTCAAGGCTATGGTTTTTCCAGTGGTCACGTATGGATGTAAGAGTTGGACTGTGAAGAAAGCTGAGCGCCAAAGAATTGATGCATTTGAACTGTGGTGTTGGAGAAGACTCTTGAGAGTCCCTTGGACTGCAAGGAGATCCAACCAGTCTATTCTGAAGGAGATCAGCCCTGGGTGTTCTTTGGAAGGAATGATGCTAAAGCTGAAACTCCAGTACTTTGGCCACCTCATGAGAAGAGTTGACTCATTGGAAAAGACTCTGATGCTGGGAGGGATTGGGGGCAGGAGGAGAAGGGGACGACAGAGGATGAGATGGCTGGATGGCATCACCGACTCGATGGACGTGAGTTTGAGTGAACTCCGGGAGTTGGAGATGGACAGGGAGGCCTGGCGTGCTGCAGTTCATGGTCCCAAAGAACCGGACACGACTGAGTGACTGAACTGAACTGATTAGTGGTCTTGTGACATCACCAGGCATTAGCAATCCTAGATCTATGATATTCAAAATAAGATTTAGGGTAAAGATAGAAAATTAAACAGAGTTCAATAATCTATGTTAAAAAAAGGAAATTAAATTAGAATATTTTTAAGGTGGGAAAGAAAAAAAAAAGAGGGCTTCCCTAGAGGCTCAGTGGTAAAGAATTCACTTGCCAATGCAGGAGACATGGGTTCAATCCCTAATCCAGGAAGATCCCACATGCCACGGAGCAACTAAGCCTGTGCACCGCAACAACCGAGCCTGTGCTCTAGAGCCTGGGAGCCACAATTACTGAGCCCGTGCTCCACAAGAGAATCATGTGCACTGCAGCGAGAAGTAGCCCCTGCTCTGCACAACGAGAGAAAAGTCGGAAAGATCTAGCACAGACAAAAATAGAAAGAAAGAAATATAACTATTTTATTAAAAAAATAGAGAATATACCAGTCGTTAGAGCCAGTGGTTTTCCTGTTGTTGCTGTTTTGTTTTGGAGTATTTTGACTGTGCTGGGTCTTAGTTCTGACATGCAAGTCTCTATAGTTGCAGAACACAGGATCAGTAATTGCCAACCTCAGGTTTCTCCGTTGTGGTTCTCAGGCTTAGTTGCCCTGTGGCATGTGGAATCTTAGTTCCCCAACCGGGGATTGACCTGTGTCCTCTGCATTAGAAGGCGGATTCTTAACCACTGGACCAACAGGAAGTTGCAGAGCCAGTGATCAATTTACTAAGTCATGCCAAACTAATTTCATTTTCCCTGTTTATAGAGTCACCAGGCTGATAGACAGACAGTCCAGGAGCATTAGGTGAAGTGTATTGGTTTCCAGTGGCAGATCGTAAAGTCCCTCATAGTAGCTGGGATAGGCATTAGCACTGTGCACAAAGATTCCATCTCTCCTCCTCTCACCCATGTAGTGAAGCTGAATCTGGCCTCTGAACCCCAGCACTGAACTAAATCTCAGAGTTTTGGGTGAAGTAGAAAAGAATAGCATTATTGCTTCGCCAGGCAAACAGGGCCACTGTGGGCTAATGCTCTTAAAACTGTGTGATCCAACTTGGAGGAGCTAGTGAGAAGTAACAGTTCAAAGAGGGCATGATCAGCTTGTGGACATTCTTCTGCTTGGTTGGTGCGAGATAAGTGAGAGTCAGCATCCTCCACCTTCTTGTTCTAACCCTTCTGGTATCCTTGTGCTTGTGGGCAGTCTAGTGTCATTAACCTTTAACTTCGCCCACCTGGTGGGGGTTTCAGTATCTGCAAAACAGTTCAAAGATATTGTGTGTATCCCCTGCTGGGAAGCCAGAACCTTGTCCCAAGCCAGCACTGTTGTTTATTTTGGCTGTTACTTCGCTATCTCTGTCTCTGGAATCTGCCTGCAATGCAGGAAACCCAGGTTCGATTCCTGGGTTGGGAAGAGCCCCTGGAGAAGAAAATGGCAAACAACTCCAATATTCTTGCCAGGAGAATCCACATGAACAGAAGAGCCTGGTGGGCTACAGTCCATGAGGTCCCAACGAATCGGACACAACTGAACAACTAACACTTTCACTTTCAATCCTGTCTCTGCAACCCCTTCCTTCCCTAATTAGCAGCTATTTGAAACTGCTGTAGGAACTCAGGGAAGGTCATGGAGACAGAAGGAAGTCTATTTCCTGTAATCAAAGAAATGGAGAACAGGGACTTTCCTGGTGGTCCAATGACTAAGACTCCATGTGCCCAATGTAGGGGGCCAGGGTTTGATCCCTACTTAGGGAACTACATCCCACATACCACAACTGAGTTTGCGTGCCTCACCTTAAGAGCTTGCGTGCTGTAACAAAGATCAAAAATCCCAGGTGATGCAATTAAGACCTGGCACAGCCAAATAAATTCACAAATATTAAAAAACAAATGCCAGGCTCGATGAAGCACAAACTAGAATCAAGATTGCTGGGAGAAATATCAATAACCTCAAATATGCAGATGACACCACCCTTATTGCAGAAAGCAAAGAGGAACCAAAGAGCCTCTTGATGAAAGTGAAAGAGGAGAGTGAAAAATCTGGCTTAAAACTTAACATTCAAAAAACTAAGATCATGGCATCCGGTCCCATCACTTCATGGAAAATAGATGGGGAAACAATGGAAACAGTGAGAGACTTAATTTGAGGGGGGCTCCAAAATCACTGCAGATGGTGACTGCAGCCATGAAACTAAAAGAGGCTTGCGCCTTGGAAGAAAAGCTATGACCAAGCTAGATAGCACATTAAAAAGCAGAGACATTACTTTGCTGACTCTGATTACTGGTTTTTCCAGTAATCATGTATGGATGTAAGAGTCAGACCATAAAGAAAGCTGAGTGCTGAAGAACTGATGCTTTTGAACCGTGGTGTTGGAGAAGACTCTTGAGAGTCCCTTGGACTGCAAGGAGATCAAACCATTCAATCCTAATGGAAATGAGTCTTGAATATTCATTGGAAAAACTGATGCTGAAGCTGAAACTCCAGTACTCTGGCCACCTGAGCAAAGAACTGACTCATTTGAAAAGACCCTGATGCTGGGAAAGATTGAAGGTAGGAGGAGAAGGGGATGTTGAAGGATGAGAAGGTTGGATGACATCACCAACTTGATGAACATGAGTTTGAGCAAGCTCCAGGAGCTGGTAATGGACATGGAAGCCTGACATGCTGCAGTCCACAGGGTCACAAAGAGTCAGACATGACTGAGAGACTGAACTGAAAAAAACAAACTTTCAAACTGTATGGAGGAGCTGGAAGGCTTTGAGCAAATACTGAAAATGTATTTGCTCCACTCTTGATGAAGGTTACTGGTTGGGGCATAGACTTGGATAACTGTGATATTGAATGGTTTGCCTTGGAGATGAACAGAGATCATTCTGTCGTTTTTGAGATTGCATCCAAGGACTGCATTTCGGACTCTTTTGTTGACCATGATGGCTACTCCATTTCTTCTGAAGGATTCCTGCCCGCAGTAGTAGATATAATGGTCATCTGAGTTAAATTCACCCATTCCAGTCCATTTTAGTTTGCTGATTCCTAGAATGTTGACGTTCACTCTTGCCATCTCTTGTTTGACCACTTCCAATTTGCCTTGATTCATGGACCTGACATTCCAGGTTCCTATGCAATATTGCTCTTTACAGCATCGGACCTTGCTTCTATCACCAGTCACATCCACAACTGGGTATTGTTTTTGCTTTGGCTCCATCCCTTCACTCTTCCTGGAGTTATTTCTCCACTGATCTCCAGTAGCATATTGGGCACCTAATGACCTGGGGAGTTCCTCTTTTGGTATCCTATCATTTTGCCTTTTCATACTGTTCATGGGGTTCTCAAGGCAAGAATACTGAAGTGGCTTGCCATTCCCTTCTCCAGCAGACCACATTCTGTCAGACCTCTCCACCAAGTCCTATGCCCCAACCAGTAACGCTAAAGAAGCTGAAGTTGAAAGGTTTTATGAAGACCTACAAGACCTTTTAGAACTAACACTCAAAAAAGATGTCCTTTTCATTGTAGGGGACTGGAATGCAAAAGTAGGAAGTCAAGAAACACCTGGAGTAACAGGCAAATTTGGCCTTGGAATGTGGAACGAAGCAGGGCAAAGACTAATAGAGTTTTGCCAAGAAAATGCACTGGTCATAGCAAACACCCTCTTCCAACAACACAAGAGAAGACTCTACACATGGACATCACCAGATGATCAACACCGAAATCAGATTGATTATATTATTTGCAGCCAAAGATGGAGAAGCTCTATACAGTCAACAAAAACAAGACCAGGAGCTGACTGTGGCTCAGATCATGAACTCCTTATTCCCAAATTCAGACTCAAATGGAAGAAAGTAGGGAAAACTGCAAGACCATTCAGGTATGACCTAAATCAAATCCCTTATGATTATGCAGTGGAAGTGAGAAATAGATTTAAGGGCCTAGATCTGATAGATAAGAGTGCCTGATGAACTATGGACTGAGGTTCGTGACACTGTACAGGAGACAGGGATCAAGACCATCCCCATGGAAAAGAAATGCAAAAAGCAAAATGGCTGTCTGGGGAGGCCTTACAAATAGCTGTGAAAAGAAGAGAGGCAAAAAGCAAAGGAGAAAAGGAAAGATATAAGCATCTGAATGCAGTGTTCCAAAGAATAGCAAGAAGAGATAAGAAAGCCTTCCTTGGCGATCAATGCAAAGAAATAGAGGAAAACAACAGATTGGGAAAGACTAGAGATCTCTTCAAGAAAATTAGAGATACCAAGAGAACATTTCATGCAAAGATGGGCTCGATAAAGGACAGAAATGTTATGGACCTAAAAGAAGCAGAAGACATTAAGAAGAGGTGGCAAGAATACACAGAAGAACTGTATAAAAAAGATCCTCACGACCCAGATAATCATGATGATGTGATCACTAATCTAGGGCCAGACATCTTGGAAAGTGAAGTCAAGTGGGCCTTAGAAAGCATCACTATGAACAAAGCTAGTGGAGGTGATGGAATTCCAGTTGAGCTATTTCAAATCCTGAAAGATGATGCTGTGAAAGTGCTGCACTCAATATGCCAGGAAATTTGGAAAACTCAGCAGTGGCCACAGGACTGGAAAAGGTCAGTTTTCATTCCAATTCCAAAGAAAGGCAATGCAAAAGAATGCTCAAACTAACCGCACAATTGCACTCATCTCACATGCTAGTAAAGTAATACTCAAAATTCTCCAAGCCAGGCTTCAGCAATACATGAACCGTGAACTCCCTGTAGTTCAAGCTGGTTATAGAAAAGGCAGAGGAACCAGAGATCAAATTGCCAACATCTGCTGGATCATGGAAAAAGCAAGAGAGTTCCAGAAAAACATCTATTTCTGCTTTATTGACTATGCCAAAGCCTTTGACTGTGTGGATCACAATAAACTGTGGGAAATTCTGAAAGAGATGGGAATACCAGACCACCTGACCTGCCTCTTGAGAAATCTGTATGCAGGTTAGGAAGCAACAGTTAGAACTGGACATGGAACAACAGACTGGTTCCAAATAGGAAAAGGAGTATGTCAAGGCTGTATATTATCACCCTGCTTATTTAACTTATATGCAGAGTACATCATGAGAAATGCTGGGCTGGAAGAAGCACAAGCTGGAATCAAGATTGCTGGGAGAAATACCAATAACCTCAGATATGCAGATGACACCATCCTTATGGCAGAAAGTGAAGAGGAGCTAAAAAGCCTCTTGATGAAAGTGAAAGAGGAGAGTGAAAAAGTTGGCTTAAAGTTCAACACTCAGAAAACGAAGATCATGGCATCCGGTCCCATCACTTCATGGGAAATAGACGGGGAAACAGTGGAAACAGTGTCAGACTTTATTTTTTGGGGCTCCAAAATCACTGCAGATGGTGACTGCATCCATGAAATTAAAAGACTCTTACTCCTTGGAAGAAAAGTTATGACCAACCTAGATAGTATATTCAAAAGCAGAGACACTACTTTGCCAACAAAGGTCCATCTAGTCAAGGCTATGGTTTTTCCTGTGGTCATGTATGGATGTGAGAGTTGGACTGTGAAGAAAGCTAAGCGCCAAAGAATTGATGCTTTGAACTGTGGTGTTGGAGAAGACTCTTGAGAGTCCCTGGGACTGCAAGGAGATCCAACCAGTCCATTCTGAAGGAGATCAACCCTGGGATTTCTTTGGAAGGAATGATGCTAAAGCTGAAGCTCCAGTACTTTGGCCACCTCATGCGAAGAGTTGACTCATTGGAAAAGACTCTGATGCTGGGAGGGATTGGGGGCAGGAGGAGAAGGGGATGACAGAGGATGCGATGGCTGGATGGCATCACTGACTTGATGGACACGTGTCTGAGTGAACTCCGGGCAATGGTGATGGACAAGGAGGCCTGGCGTGCTGCGATTCATGGGGTCGCAAAGAGTCGGACACGACTGAGTGACTGACTGAACTCACGAAGGTTGGAAGCTGGAATGAGCATAACAAAGGTTTATGAGCATTCACCGAGTGCCTGAGGCTGGGAACGGAGAACAAAGGGTTATACGCCCCGCCTTGAGGTGTTTGAAGGCTTCCTTCTGACCACCTGTTTCTGAGAGCAAGAACTGTTGTTTCGTGATAAGACTCCCTTTAGAGTTTCACCAAAGCTACGTTATGGCTTGGGCAGTGGGAACAGTATTTTATGCTTAAGTGCTTTGATGTTTATCTGAAATGGCTACGTGCAAGTCTGTCTTATGCTCTATTCCCTGAAAATTATAAAACTACACAATTGGATAATAAACTTTGTCAGTCCACTAGAGGCTGTCCCTGAATGTCCTTTTCAGAGTGCGTTCTCCGAGCCTTACAAACTGTGGTGTTGGAGAAGACTCTTGAGAGTCCCTTGGACAGCAAGGAGATGAAACCAGTCAATCCTAAAGGAAATCAACCCAGAATATTCATTGGAAGGAGTGATGCTGAAGCTGAAGCTCCAATCCTTTGGCCACCTGATGTGAAGAGCTGACCCATTTGAAAAGACCCTGATGCTAGGAAAGATTGATGGCAGGAGGAGAAGGGGAAGACAGAAGATGAGATGGTTTGATGGTTTGATGACATCATTGATGCAATGGACCTGAATTTGAGCAAACCCCAGGAGATGGTGAAGGACAGGAAATTCTGGTGTCCTGCAGTCCATGGGGTCACAAAGAGTTGGACAGGACTGAGGGACTGAACAACAACAACAACAAAAATCAAAACAAAAAATAAATGGGGGACACAGAAAAGGCCTTTGTGCCCGGGAACCTCACAGGGTCCTGCTTGGTATCAATAGCAGTGTTGCATTTTCTTGCCTTCTTTGAAGTTAGGTGTTATTGTGTAAATAGCTTTGGACAATGAAATGTGAGTGGGAAGACATTCCATGAGTCCTTGGATAAGCACTCACGGACAGTGGACACCTTGACTGCAGCCTTGTGGGACCTTGAGCAACAGCCCAATTCAGTCATGCCCAGACTCAAGGAAACTGTATTATACTTGGGTTTCTTTTAAATAAAGTTTGTGGTTATTTGTTAGGCAACAAATACAATGTTAACATATCCTATTGTGGATCTAGGATCTTCTCCTGTGTCCAAGGAGAAGTTATGGGCTTCTTTAAGGATGAGAGTGTCAGGATCAGATCTATATATATTTTAAAGTTCACTCTGCTTTAAAGAAGGTGAGTATGGGAGCAAGGGAACCACTTGGGAGGCTACTGAGATGACAGAGCAGAGGCAGGAGATGACACAGTTGCTGCGACTCCACTAGTGGCAAAGAACAGAAAAAGATGGGCAAGTTCAAAGTATACTTGGGAGGTAGGTGACAGGTTGGGAGGGTTGGGGTCAGTGAAGGAAGAGTCAACGGTGTTTTCCTACTTTGGGTGTGAGTAGCTGTGACTCGGAATCCTAGAAGGGAAATACCTCCTTGGAACCCTTCCTGAAAATTATCTGCTATTCAGGAATGCAATGGCTGCTAGTGACAGAAAACCCAATGACTGGGGTTTAATGATAAGGATGGTTAATTACATTGCATAACAAAGGCCTGCTAAACAGGAGTACCAAGTTGGTTCAGCAATTTGTGGAAAGAGGAAACTATACGAGCCACATATTCTTTAATTCAGCCTTGGCTAGACAAGTTTAATCCAAGTTCAAGGCTGCAAGCCTGAGGTTAATGAAGAACTTTGACAGAATGGGAGTCAATGACACAGATGATTAAGGAAAACAGGCCCTGAGCCAGCCATTATATCTTGTGAGATAAAGAAAAAGCAAATATTTACATGTCTATTACTATACAATGAAAGTTAAAATGGTACTTTTGGGGGTATAATTTCATTGTAAAATTCAGTTTCTACTGGTTCACTTCTTAATGGAGAGGGACAAGATCTCTCCTGAAATAGGGAAAGTTTGCAATCATAGGTTTAAGAATCTTACAAAACCTTGAAATGTTGACTTACAAAATCTTGAAGTCAGAATATGTTTATTCCAGCAATATTTCCCAGGACACTTGTAGGAAACTGAATTTGTTCACATGCGTGCTAAGTCGTTTCAGTCATGTGTCACTCTTTGGGACCCTATGGACTGTAGGACTGTCAGGCTCCTCTGTCTGTGGGATTCCCATTTGTTCACATAAACTTTCAAATTCCATTTGAAATAGGCATTTGATCTTACCCACTGGTCCAAGTGATAGTGAACTTCCCTTGACCTCACTGATCCATTTTCATTTCCTCAACTTACATACAAGAACTGTATGTAAGATACATATTGTACATACATACAAAATTTTAAGAAGATTTTCTTAAAATTAGGAAATTAGTGAAAGGCATGGTCCTTTTTGTAAAATGTAAGAGTGATGACAATAGATGAACTTTAAAATTCTATGCAGAGGACTTCCCTGTTGGTTCAGTCACCAAGAGTCTGCCTGCCAATGTGGAGATCACAGGTTCGATCCCTGATCTGGGAAGATTCCACATGCCACAGGGCAGCCCAGCCCGTGTACCACAACTGCTGAAGCAGCACAACAAGAGAAGTCGCTGCAATGAGAAGCCTACACATTGCAGTTAGAGACTAGCCTGTGCTCACTGCAAGTGGAGAAAGCCTGTACACAGCAACAAAGACCCAGCACAGACAAAAATAAATTAAATCAAAGCAGAACTGAAACTGGTCACAGTGTTACTGAACCAAACTTGGGTCTGCTTACCCACATGGAGTAAAGCCAATCTACTGATACCAGCCTGGGGGCAAAGTGCAATGTTTCTTGCAAGGTGCCAAGCAAAGAGACCACATGGCTCACGTTCAAAGTCCCTAAACTCCCTAAAGGATTTCAGCAAAGCATTTTAAAGGCCAGGTGAGGGACAGCGTCCCAGGGTATGTGATCAGCTCGTCACAGTTCTCTGATTGGCTGATGGTGAGGGAACATGGTGGTGTCACAGGGGTTAACTTTTTTAATCCGTAGGCACTTATAATCCCCAGTAGGTCTGGGGGCTATATGCTTTTAGTCATCAATTAGTTAATTTCTTCCATTTGATTGGGGTCTTAGCATCTGTGAAAACAACTCTGCAAGTGTGCATCAGATACTATTATCTAGGAACTACAGAGAGGAGCTAAAGCAGAGGATATAGGGGAGAGGTCTGTCCCAGAAAGCCCCCACAGGGCTCTGCTCAGTGACAACAACAGACTCCATCATGTCAACCGGAGGTGGCCCTCTGTGGTGATGTGGTCTTCCAGGCAGGACGTTTGCCTCAGCTCTATACCCTTGCAGGACCACACACAGCAGGAAAGGAATGATAAGAATGGCCCTTTCCCTATGTAAATAAAAAATGTATTTTCCCAGAAGTTACTTACTTGTCATCAGCCAGGGTCAAGAGCAAAGGGACTGGAATTACTCTTGGCTTAGACCAAGCAGAGTATATTGCAGCCTGGTTGAAAGTGGGGCTCTGTTAGTAAGGGAGGCAGGGGGCCCAGGGTTGCTGATAGGGGCTGTACAGCCCTGGCCCTATTCTGGGAGCCCACAGTAGAAGACACATGATGGGCAGAAAATGGCTGTGAAAAGAGTCCATTTACTTTTTATTTATTTATTTTTTGGCCAAGCCATGTGGCTTGTGGGATCTTAGTTCCCTGACCATGTATTGAACTCTCACCCCGCTTCAGTGGAAGCACCTCGTCCTAACCACTGGACCACCAGTAAATTCCCCAATTCCATTCTTACAAAGCAATAAACATGAAACAACTTTCCTGGGGAATCAGGAGCCTCATAAAGAGTGAGTCACCCTGGCTTCTTGCCACAGGACTCAGGTTTGTCCACAAGCAGGCTTTGAACAGAGACCTGACCATTTCTCAACACACCACTGGAGGGGTCGGGTACTCAGTGGAGAGGCTGTTCCCCCAGAGCATGGGCGCCTCACCTTCTCCCTGTGACTCCACCCCAGGGGCTCCACTGCTTTCTTGGCTGGACAGGCGGGACCAGCAGGAAGATGCTGAGGAAGCGGAAAGGCCAGTGCCCTCCTTGTGGATCTCCTGAGACGACCTGGGAAGGGTCCAGGAGATGATCACTGGCTTTATGTAGCCTTGGGAAACTCGCTGGATGCCAGACCCTGGTTGAGAGCTGGGCCCTGGACCCCCACCTTAAGCACATAGCAGAACTGGGCTCAGCTTCCTTCTCTCCCAGTAGCAACTTCATGAGACAGTGGCCATGGTAAGGAGAGAGAACCCCAAGTGAATGGGCTGCAAGAAATCCTGCTTTGTTCTTGAGGTCGCGAGACCCAGAGAGCAGGCACCTGCTCTTTGCTGCCTGGGGCTTCCCCGGTGGCTCAGACAATAAAGAATCTGAGGAGACCAGGGTTCAATCCCTGGGTCAGGAAGATCCACTGAAGGAGGGCATGGCAACCCGCTGCAGTATTCTTGCCTGGAGAATCCCATGGACAGAGGAGCCTGGCAGGCTATAGTAAGTACACAGGGTTACAAAGAGTTGGGCACAACTGAAGTGACTTAGCACATTAGCGCGTGGCTCCAACAACCCCCCCAGATCTGATCTCCCCTTCCCAGCCCCGTGCTCCCACCATGACTGCAGGCAAACAGCAGGGTTCACTGGCCCAAAACACACCCACATACCACTGCGCCTGCTTACCTGTCCTTGACACCCAACCAGATGGGGGCATGGTCTCTGGCCTTCCCAACACACAGCCCAGCGTGGTCCAGTTGCTGACGCTGGCCATGAGCTCCTCGTGGGCAGGAGCACATGTCACAGGGCTAAGCATGGCACTGCCTGAGAACTAGTGCCCTGAGGGGAGATGTCTTAGCAGGCAGACCAGGAGCGAGGCCAAGGCAGGGTGTCTATCTGCAGTTCTGAAGGAGCTCAGGCACATGGCACACAGCCAGGCTGGCAGAGGCAACATGGCTGAGCATGGGCACAGGGGTGACAGGCAGGGGAGAGGCAGCCCCATAACACACACACACTCAGACACACGCTCACAATTATATGAGCTGCATTGCTAACAGGTATACTGGAGACTTCAGTGCATGCTTAGTTGCTCAGTAATGTTCAACTCTGGGACCCCATGGACTGAAGCCCAGCAGGCTTCTCTGTCCGTGGGATTTTCCAGGCAAGAATACTGGAGTGGGTTTCCATGTCCTCCTCTAGGGGATCTTCCTGACCCAGGGATTGAACCCGCATTTCCTGCATTGGCAGATGGATTCTTTACCACTGAGTCACCTGGAAAGCCCTGTGGTATACTGGAGACTTGAGTACATTTTCCCTTTAAGCGTGACACCCTTCCCCCATCACATACACCCTCACCTGCTCTCAATTTCCTGTAACACAGCAATGGTTAACACATGCCCCCAACTCCCATCAAAAGGTTAATCAGTCCCCACCCAACCCCCTTGCTCTATCAGACTCGGAGGCCACAGCATGTGTTTCACTCATTTGAAGTGACTGGTAGCCAGAGGATGGGGTTGGCGGCCCTGGGACGAGTGGGGATGCAGGAGTGTTGGGGGACAGCAGGAAGGGCGAAGGCCTCAGCTGCTCTAGGAGACAGTGGCAGCAAGAGCCACCTGTGATCCAGACAGACTCTGGTCCAGGCATCCATGCAGCCTCTAGGTCAAACGCAGCAACTCCAGAATGGAGTGAGAGACAGAGAGAGGGGTGAACACTTTCAAGATTTCTAAGCATCTTTAATTGTTTGGACCAACCTCACATTCTGCTGTGAAGCTTAAGTGAGATCATGGATGAGAAATGTGGTTTGGGACAACTACTCACTTGATTCATTCATCAAAAAATGTATTGAGAGCCTAGAATGTGTCAGGCATTGTGCTTGGGCCAAAAGAGAGAGCGGAAAAGATAAACACATAAAACAGACAAGAAAAGTACACAGTACACGAGCCGCCACAATCCCTCCTTTCTAAGCCCCAGATGAAAGTGAAAGGATCAGTCACTCAGTCATGTTCGACTCTTTGTGACCCCGTGAGCTGTAGCCCACCAGGCTTCTCTGTCCATGGGGATTCTCCAGACAAGAACACTGGAATAGGTTGTCATGCCCTCCTCCAGGGGAATCTTCCTGAACCAGGGATCAAAGATGGGTCTCCTGTGTTACAGGCAGATTCTTTACCATCTGAGCCACCAGGGAAGCCCCAGGTAGACATGAATAAACAACCATAGGTAGACGTGGCTAATCAACCATTGCTCTTTACACCACAGAACCTGGGAAGGACCTCAGAATTCTTTTTGACATAGTTCTCCTGGCTGCTGCTGCTAAGTCCCTTCAGTCGTGTCCAACTCTGTGCGACCCCATAGACGGCAGCCCACAGGCTCCGCCGTCCCTGGGATTCTCCAGGCAAGAACACTGGAGTGGGTTGCCATTTCCTTCTCCAATGCATGAGAGTGAAAAGTGAAAGTGAAGTCACTGAGTCGTGTCCAACTCTCAGCGACCCCATGGACTGCAGCCCACCAGGCTCCTCCATCCATGGGAGTTTCCGGGCAAGAGTACTGGAGTGGGGTGCCATTGCCTTCTCCGGTTCTCTAGGCAGCCACTCCTAATTTCTCTCTCTCTCTCTTTTGCCTTGCCACAAAGCTTGTGGGATCTCAATTCCCCAACCAGGATTGAACTTGTGCCCTTGGTAGGGAAAGCATGAAATCCTAAGCACTGGACAACCAGAGAATTCCCAGTCACTACTAATTGAATGTCTATTATGGATTGAATGTCTATTATGGATTGAATGTCTGTTTCCCTCCCAAATTCATACACTGAAGCCCTAACATCCATGGTGGCTGTAATTAGAGATGGGGCCCCTCCAGAAGTAACTATGGTCAAACGAAGTCATGAGGGTGGGGTTCTGATCTTATAGAATTAGTGTCCTTAAAAGAAGAGATGCCAGAGAACTCACTGCCTCTCTCCCCATGCTCACATATCATGTGAGCACATAGCCAGATGGCAGCCGCCTATAAGCCAAGACAAGAAGCATCAGGATGAAACCTACCAAGATGCTTTAAGAGCAGAATAAGGTGCAGAGGAGAAAGATGGGGAGATTGCCTGCCTCCTCTACCAATGTTTCAAAAACTCATCAAAATATGGAACAACTCCTGCGGAGCAACTTCTAAACAAGAGCAGAAGACCCCAGGCCTCCAAATAGGCAAGCTAATCTCCTTGGAACAAGGTAGAACAAAAGACAAAGACATTTAAAAAAACAAACAAACAAAAAACAGAGAATGAAACCTACCTTGATCTTGAACTTCCAGCCTCCAAGATCATGAAGGTAAATTTCTGTTGTTTAAACCACCCAGTCTGTAGTTTTCCATTAGAGCAGCCTGAACAGACCATGATACTCAGTCAACATGAAGGATGACATTTGTCATTGCTGAAGCAAAGACATGGAGCTATCAATAGGCAAAGCTGGTGTGAGAAACAGGGAGCAGCATGGCATGTCCCGTCCGTGGTATTTAGAGAAGGGAATGGACAGAGAGGGGGCTGGAGAGTGAGATAGTAGCTTTGTCACATATAGACATGTAGGTCATGCTGGGGCCGTGGGACTTGCCCTAAAGCATTGGGGAATGATCTTCAGATCTGTATTTAGAAAGATCAATCTTCTGTTTTTGTTTCTTTGGTGGCAATACATGGTTTTCAGAATCTTAGTTTCTTGACCAGGGATTGCCCCTGGGTCCCTGGCAATGAAAGTGTAGAGTTCAAACCACTGGGCCATCAGGGAATTCCCTAGAAGGATCACTATGACATCCATCTACATGTAGGCTCGATGTGGGGTGGGGAGACCAGGCAGGGAGGAAGACAGGAGGTCAGTAGATGGCTGCCCCATGGATCAAGTCTGGGATGCACTTGGGCCATGGGTGGGGACAGTCCTGGTGACCAGTTGGTTGCAGATGAAAAGGAGGTGAGGTGACTCCCTGGTCTCAGATCTGGATGATGAGTTGGATGGCTATCCCTCCCTTTGACAGGAATGTGATCTCCTGTCAAAAGATCTCCTATAGGCAAGCCCCAGGTTGAGAGCAGAAGTCCCTGAACCTCACTGCAACCACATTCTACTGGTCAGAGTTAGGCTCTGGCCAGCCCAGATCCAATGTGGGTGGCGGCTGCCTGCGGGTGTGCACACAGGACTGTACGGGTCCTGGGAGCCGCTGGGTAGCAATCTGCCACCACATCAAGGCAGCAGACAGGAGGGAAGGGGAAGGACAAGGCCCAAAGCCAGGGAAACCTGCCACCCAGGCCTGTGGCCTTTGACAAGAATTCCCTGAAGCCCTACTCTGACTTCCTCTGGGTCAGAAATGAACCAGGTCACATGACTAGGACCAGGTCACATGAGTACCCTTAGCTGCAAGGGAGTCTGGGAAACTGAGTGTTTTCACCTGAGCACATTGCCAGTCCTTCAGTGCTGGAGAAGACTCTTGAGAGTTCCTTGGACAGCAAGATCAAACAAGTCAATCCTAAAGGAAATCAATCCTGAACATACATTGGACAGACTGATGCCGAAGCTGAAGCTCCAATATGCACTGAAAAAGACCTGATGCTGGAAAAGACTGGGGGCAGGAGAAGGGGGCGACAGAGGATGAGATGGTTGGATGGCATCAATGACTCAATGGACATGAGTTTGAACAAGCTCCAGCAGATGGTGAAGGACAGAAAAGCCTGGTGTGTTGCAGTCCATGGGTTCGCAGAGTCGGACAAGACTTAGCAACTGAACAACAGAAACCTGAGTTCTCAGTAGGGAGAAGAGTAAGGCAACTCTTAAGTAGGCTATTAGCAGAGTCTTCTGTAGAAACCTCAGAGGACTGGGGAGGAAATAATAGCCACTGAGCACCTTTCTGGGAGAGAAGCCATGCTTAGCACTTTATGCAGAATCTGGTTCAGTAGGTCAAGGATGGGGCCTGATTATTTGCATCTCTAACCAGCCCCCAGGGGATGCCAAGGCTGCAAAAGCAAAACCACACTTGGAATAGCCCTGAGCTGGGTTACACCGAGGAAACAAGCAATCTCCAAATCTCAGAGGCTTCAGTGACAAAGGCTTGTTTCTTACTCATTCAACCTGTCCACTGTCAGTTGCTAGGGCTTTGCTCCCAGGAGTCAAGTGACCAGAGTGAAAGGAGAGACATCATGGCAAAGCACCATCTGGGGTGATCCAGTGGCTAAGAATCCATGCTGTCAGAGCAAGGCGCTTGGGTTGGATCCCTGGTCAAGGAACGAAGATCCCACATGCCACAGCTAAAAATTCCACATACAGTCCATGGAGTCGAAAAGAGTCAGACACGACTGAGCAACTAACACACACACACACATTGCAACAGAGATCGAGGATCCTGTGTGCCACAACTAAGGCCCAAGGCAGCCAAATAAATAAATATTTTAAAAAAGATATACTCTTAAAAAAAAAGCACCATCTGACTCTTTGAAGTTGCATGACTGTGCCAGACATCAGACACAGAGGATGAGGTGGTTTGGTGAGCCATCCTGCAGGCTATTGCAGGCTTCACAGAAAAGGTGGGATTTGAACTGGCTGGGCTTTGAAGATAAAACAGTAGCTTTCCCTGCTGCAGGCTGAGGCAACACCATACATAACTACTGTTGACTGAGCACTGGTTATGTGCTGAGAGCTTCCAGATCTCCTCCTTCCTGGCCCTCACCAGAACCCTGAGATAGTGTCCGTTCATTTCATAAAAGAAGAGACTGCAAGTTTGAAATCAGGTCACAGCATCAGAGTATGGGAGCCCAAGAAGTCAAACCCAATGTCCAGAACTTTCTCTCCCTTGTCACAGCAGAATCGTGTGGCTGTGTAGGATATTTGCCAAATGATCTGTATGCTTTGTTTCCCCGATATTGATTCCAATTTCCAGGGGATTTGGGGGTGGGGGCAGTGGGATTCGTTAATGGATAGCAATTTTTATTGTGGTGAAATAGATATGACATGAAATTGACCATTTTAACCACCTTTAAGTGTACAGTTTCAGGGGCATTAAGTACATTCACATTGTTGGACAACCATCAGCACCATCCACCTCAGACTTGCGAAACTGAAATTCATCTTGCAAAACTGAAACTCCGTACCCATTAAATGCTTCTGCTGCTACTGCTGCTGCGTCGCCTCAGTCGTGTCCGACTCTGTGCGACCCCATAGACGGATTAAATGCTAACTCCCCATTACTCCTCCCACTAGCCCCTAGCACTCACCCTTCTTCCTTTTGTCTCTATGAAGTTCACTACCTTATTTCGTAGAAATGGAATCATTTTAGTATTTGTCTTTGAATGCCTGGCTTATTTCACTTGGCATAATGTCTTTCCAGTTGTACCATGTTTTTGAAAAAGGGAAAGTGGTAGTCATTCAGTCGCGTCTGACTCTGTGACCCCAGGGACTGTAACCCCCCAGGCTCCTGTGTCCATGGGACTCTCCAGACAAGAATGCTAGAGTGGATTACCATTCCCTTCTCCAGGGGATCTTCCCATCCCAGGGACTGAACTCTGGTCTCCTGCACTGCAGACAGATCCTTTACCGTCTGAGCTACTAGGGAAGCCCCAAGCATGTTTCGGGCGGTAGATGAGGGGGGAAGCTTTTTTTATGGCTACACTGTGCAGCATGCAGAACCTTAGTTCCCTAGACCAGGGATCAAACCCTCACTCCCTGCAGTAGAAACATGGAGTCTTAACCACTGGACTGCCAGGGAATTCCTTGAACCATGTATTTGGAAAGAAAGTGACAGTCGCTTGGATGTGTCCGACTCTTTTTGACCCCGTGGACTATACAGTTCATGGAATTCTCCAGACCAGGATACTGGAGCGGGTAGCCTTTACCTTCTCCAGGAGATCTTCCCAACCCAGTGATTAGATTCAGGTCACTACTTATTTTAATGGCTCAGTAATATCCCATTGCATGTATATACCCCATTTTGTTTACCATATTCATCCATTGATAGATATCTGGGTTATTTCCACCCTTTGGCTCATGCTGCTATGAGCATGGGTGTGCAAATGCCTTTCCAAGCCCCTGATTTCAATTTTTTGTGTATATACCCAGAAGTGGAACTGATTTGTCTGGAGGAATTTTTAACATAGAGGACTTTACATGGGTAAGAGGTACTGGTGGGGTTTGTTTGGGTCCAGAGGAACATGCTGCCCACCAGCACTGTAGGAGGAGGCCCAAGGCCCACCCTGTTCCTCACTGCTCCCCTTCCCCAGGGTGTCCTATTTAGGCATCCCTCACCTAGTGAGGGGCTTCCCTGGTGGCTCAGTGGTAGAGAATCACTTTCAAAGCAGGAGACCCAGTAGACTCAGGTTCTATCCCTTGATCTGGAAGATCCCCTGGAGAAGGGAACGGCAACCCACTCCAGTATTCTTGCCAAAATAATCCTATGGACAGAGGAGCCTGGCAGGCGACAATCCATAGGGTCACAAAGAGATGGACATGACTGAAGTGACTTAGCACGCAGGCACACACCTACTGAGGGGAGAGGTGGGGCCGTAGGAGGTCAGACCTACCACTCGAGTGCAGGAAGTCTCTCCATCTGATTATTTAAACTCTTGTCAGGCATAGATCTTGCCCCTCAAGGAGTTGGGAACCCCTCTGAGCCTCTTTTTCTGTCTATTAAACTGAGGTGCTGTATTTGCCCTCACAGATTGTCAGTTCAGTTCAGTCACTCGGTTGGGTCTGACTATTATTAGTGACCCCATGGACTGCAGCATGCCAGGCCTCCCTGTCCATCACCAACTCCCGGAGTTTATTCAAACCCATGTCCATTGAGTCGGTGATGCCATCCAACCACCTCATCCTCTGTCGTCCCCCTCTCCTCCTGCCCTCAGTCTTTCCCAACATCAGGGTCTTTTCAAATGAGTCAGCTCTTCTCATCAGATCATCTCATCTCATCTCCTCTATCGGAGTTTCAGCATCAGTATCAGTCCTTCCAATGAACACCCAGGGCTGATCTCCTTCAGGATGGACTGGTTGGATCTCCTTGCAGTCCAAGGGAGTCTCAAGAGTCTTCTCCAGCACCACAGTTCAAAAGCATCAGTTCTTCAGCACTCAGCTTTCTTTATAGTCCAACTCTCACATCCATACATGACTACTGGAAAATTCGTAGCCTTGACTAGACGGACCTTTGTTGTCAAAATAATGTCTCTGCTTTTAATATGCTGTCTAGGTTGGTCCTAACTTTCCTTCCAAGGAGTGTCTTTTAATTTGTCAGGCAGCTCAAATGAATTAATGGATGTGAGGGACACAGAGGTGCCGCAGCCTGCTGGAGACCCACCGCCCTGCAAAGGCTGCCCTCCAAGTGCTGCACCCCCCATAGGTCAAACACGTGCGATGCAGGGGCAACTGTCTGGGAAGGCTGAGGCTGACTGTTTCCTGAGTTCAGCCCTGGGGCTGAACTAGCTTTTAAAAAAGGGACAGTGTGGTAAGAACACTTCCTCCTGACTTTTCTGGGGCAGTGATTTGCAAATTAGAGCCTGACCAAGAATCCCCCAGAGGGCTGTAAAAACAGAGCAGGGGCCCCACCCCAGAGTCTCTGACTCAGGAAGGTTATGGTCTGGTCCAAGGATTCGTGTTTCTACAAATGCTTGGGTGACCCTTGGGCTGCTGACCCAGGGACCGTACTTTGAGAACCACAGCTCTGCAAAACGGAGGAGAAAATGTGCTTATCTTGAAGACATGACACATGAGCTCCCTGCATCTGCCCTTTCCTCTCCTCTCCCTTTCTTAATTCTTTCCTTCCTCCTTCATCGGATATGTATTATTAGAGCACAGAGTCTGGGCTGGACTGACCAGATAGTCCTTGGCTGCCCAGGGCCTGAGCTGTGACCGGATGTGGAGGAGTCCAAGTGAGTCAAGCTGCTGGGGGAGGGAAAATACCCCTGGTCTGGGAGAGCCCAGGGCACTGTGCAAAGCCGGGGCAGCCTTCACCCGGGGTCAGCTGGTCCCCTGGCAGCAGACTGCTGGGTGAGGAACTGGTCTTGGGAGAGGCGCCTAACACAGCACCGTGCCGGGTGCAGCAGCCAGGCCCCAGGGTGCTTGCCAGGCCAGGCCTCTGAGGCAAGACTGGAAAGCAGGCTGGGAGGCTCAGAGAGTAGGGGCAGAGGTCCGTGGGCACTGGGAATGGCCAGCCCTTGGCCTTAGATGACCAGCCAGGTTGTGATATTTTTCTTTGAAGGCTTCATCACCCTTGTCCCGCCCGTGACCCACAGTGAACCCTGCCGTCCAGCTTCCTGAAGACTCATCCATCAGACTTCTCTGGACCTTTCCCCCCGACCCCAGCTCCCAACCCAGTCCCAAACAGACCTGGGTCTCATTTCCCAGGGCTCCCTTTTCTATTTTCAAAGGAGATTACAAACCCATGTGATCAATAGAACCTAAGACTCATCCTCAGTTAGTGAGTTCAGTCATTCAGTCATGTCCGATTCCTGGCAACCCCATGGACTGCAGCACACCAGGATTCCCTGTCCATCACCAACTCCTGGAGCTTGCTCAAACTTATGTCCCTCAAGTTGGTGATGCCATCCAACCATCTCATCCTCTGTCATCCCCTTCTCCTCCTGCCTTCAATCTTTCCTAGCATCAGGATCTTTTCAAATGAGTCAGTTCTTCCCATCAGGTGGCCAAAGTATCGGACTTTCAGCTTCAGTATCAGTCCTTCCAGTGAATATTCAGGATTGATTTCCTTTAGGATGGACTGGTTGGATCTCCCTGGAGTCCAAGGGACTCTCAAGAGTTTTCTCCAACAGCACAGTTCGAAAGCATCAATTCTTCGGTGCTCAGCTTTCTTTATAGTCCAACTCTCACATTCATACATGACTACTGGAAAACCATATCTTTGACTAGATGGACCTTTGTTGGCAGAGTGATGTCTCTGCTTTTTAATATGCTTTCTAGGTTGGTCAAAGCTTTTCTTCCAAGGAGTCTTTTAATGTCATGAAATGGGGTGGATAGGATGAATGCCGCTGGCCTGAGGGGATCACACCAGATAATATAAACTTCCTGATGTTCAAGCTGGTTATAGAAAAGGCAGAGGAACCAGAGATCAAATTGCCAACATCTGCTGGATCATGGAAAAAGCAAGAGAGTTCCAGAAAAACATCTATTTCTGCTTTATTGACTATGCCAAAGCCTTTGACTGTGTGGATCACCACAAACTGTGGAAAATTCTTCAAGAGATGGAAATACCAGACCACCTAACCTGCCTGTTGAGAAATCTGTATGAAGGTCAGGAAGCAACAGTTAGAACTGGACATGGAACAACAGACTGGTTCCAAATAGGAAAAGATGTATGTCAAGGCTGTATATTGTCACTCTGCTTATTTAACTTCTATGCAGAGGACATCATGAGAAACGCTGGACTGGAAGAAACACAAGCTGGAATCAAGATTGCCAGGAGAAATATCAATAACCTCAGATATGCAGATGATACCACCCTTATGGCAGAAAGTGAAGAGGAGAGTGAAAAAGTTGGCTTAAAGCTCAACATTCAGAAAACGAAGATCATGGCGTCTGGTCCCATTACTTCATGGGAAATAGACGGGGAAACAGTGGAAACAGTGTCAGACTTTATTTTTTGGGGCTCCAAAATCACTGCAGATGGTGACTGCATCCATGAAATTAAAAGATGCTTACTCCTTGGAAGAAAAGTTCTGACCAACCTAGATAGTATATTCAAAAGCAGGGACATTATTTTGCTGACTAAGGTCCGTCTAGTCAAGGCTATGGTTTTCCTGTGGTCATGTATGGATGTGAGAGTTGGACTGTGAAGAAGGCTGAGTGCTGAAGAATTGATGCTTTTGAACTGTGGTGTTGGAGAAGACTCTTGAGAGTCCCTTGGACTGCAAGGAGATCCAACCAGTCCATTCTGAAGGAGATCAACCCTGGAATTTCTTTGGAGGGAATGATGCTAAAGCTGAAGCTCCAGTACTTTGGCCCCCTCATGCGAAGAGTTGACTCACTGGAAAAGACTCTGATGCTGGGAGGGATTGGGGGCAGTAGGAGAAAGGGACGACCGAAGATGAGATGGCTGGATGGCATCACGGACTCAATGGACATGAGTCTGAGTGAACTCAGGGAGATGGTGATGAACAGGGAGGCCTGGCGTGCTGCGATTCATGGGGTTGCAAAGAGTCAGACACGACTAAGCAACTGAACTGAACTGAACTGAATATCACAGGAATCCTTGCTACCTTGTACTGCTGTCCTCTGCAGTAAAGGGCTTGCACCCAGGTTTTGAGGTTCTTTCCAGTAACACACATGATATATTTCCCCAAATCTTCAAAATTTACCTCCAAGGATTTCCCTGGTGGTTCAGTGTCTAAGACTCTGAGTTCCCAATGCAGGGACCTGTGTTTGATCCCTAGTCAGGGAACTAGATCCCACATGCCACAACTAAAGATCCTGCATGGTGCAACTGGATGCTTTTGAACTTTGGTGCTGGAAAAGACTCTTAAGAGTCACTTGGACTGCATGGAGATCAAACCAGTCAATGCTAAAGGAAATCAGTCCTGAATATTCACTGGAAGGACTGATGCTGAAGCTGAAGCTCCAATACTTTGGCTATCTGATGTGACGAGCTGACTCACTGGAAAAAACCCTGATGCTGGGAAGGATTGAAGGCAGGAGGAAAAGAGGAAGACAGAGGATGAGATGGTTGGATGGCATCACCAACTCACTGGACATGAGTTTGAGCAAACTCTGGGAGACGGTGAAGGGCAGGGAAGGCTAGCATGCTGCAGTTTATGGACACAGAGTCGGACACAACTTAGTGACTGAACAACAAGGCGCAACAAAGATCAAAGATCCTACGTGCTGCAACTAAGGCCCAGCACAGACAAATAAATAAATAAAATAAATACTAAAAAAATTTACCTCCACTTTAGATTGGGGTTCTTAGCTCCTTAATGTGGCTGCTGGCCATTTATTTGTTCCAGTTTCATCTTGTGAGCTGCCAGTTCCCCGGCCAGGCAAAGCACAGGAGCCCCTCTCCAGACCTGGCTGTCCCGTCTATATGCCCAGGAGGCATACTCAGGAGGGGTGCTCCTTGGCCTGGGGAGGCATGTGGTATCCTCACATTTACCTGCTCCTCCGATGTGAGACCCTTTCCCCAGTGCCTCAGCAGAGGGGGTGGGCACAGTGTGGAGACCGGGAGCCCAGACTCTTGAGCTGGCAGCCTGGCTCAGATCCTTGTGCTTCTGTGTGTTTTCTGTGCAGCGTTGCCATGAAAGGAGGAGCATAACTGCGTCCCTCATTGCCCTGGATGAGATGCAGGGGAGAGTGGGTTTCTGCACCTGGAACCCAGCTAAGAGCAGCCACTCAGGAGTGCAGGGCTCTCCACGCTCTGCTCCTGACTTCAGAAACTTTCTGCGGTTACCATGGTTTCTCCAGCACCATGGAAATGCTATCACATATGGAGATTCCTTGTTAGTCCCTCACAAGGGAGAACTTGCTTTGTCAATCTCTGTACCTCAGAAGATGACCAGCTGTCTTAACTAGAGTCAAGAAGTGAGCACAGCTCTGTGCAGCCAGCAGTGAATCTCCTTAACCACATGGTGGTGAGTTCTTGGTCTGTATAATCTCATTCGGGCTTCCCTGGGGGCTCAGATAGTAAACAATCTGCCTGCAGTATAGGAGACCCAATTCTTGGGTTGGGAAGTTCTGCTGGAGAAGAGAATGGTTACCCACTCCAGTATTCTTGCCTGGAAAATTCCATGGACAGAAGAGGAGCCTGGCGGGCTACAGTCCACTGGGCGGCAAAGAGTCTAGTAACACTTTCACTTTTCTTTATCTCATTCATTTAATTTGGGTGGGGGGTTGGGGGGAAGTAATGCAGCTGCCAAAGGTTATCTATTAATATAGATGTAAGAAATGAGTCCTTTAAAATTGACAGTAAAGGTCAGTGGAAACCAACCAACGGGAAATGGGCAAATGATACAAATAGACAGTCTCACAATGCAAATCAGACTAGCCAATTCACCTGTGAAAAAATGCTCAGAATTATGACAAGGGACTTGCAGACTAAAGTAACAATGAGATGGTGTTGTTCGGCTCTGAGTGGCTAAAATTTAAATGATTCCATTTTGTAAAAGAAACAATGTCACCCCCTGACACCCCCACCGCACCCCCACCGCCACACATGTGTAGGAGGCAGGGTTTCTCAGCTCTAGCACCGTGGACATTTGGGGCCAGAAAATTCTATTCATTCATTTCTTTGGCCGTGCTGAGTCTCCCCTGCTGCCCATGGGCTTTCTCTAGTGACAGCGGTGGAGGGCTGCTCTCTAGTTGTGGAGGCCTCTCATTGAGTGGCTTCTCTCTTTGCTGAGCGTGTGCTCTAGAGCACACCAGCTTCAGCAGTTGCAGCACGTGGGCTCTAGTTCTGGCACAGGCTTAGTTGCTCTGCCGCACGCGGAATCTTCCTGGACCAGAGATCGAACCCATGTCTCCTCCATTGGCAAGATGGGTTTTTAACCACTGGACCACCCCAGAAGCGCAGTTTTTCTTTTTATGAATCAAGCAGTTTATTAACCCAGTATCATTTGTTGCAATGTTTTTTTTTTAAGCTTTTTTTTTGATGTGGACCATTTTTATTTATTGAATTTGTTACAATATTGCTTTGGTTTTATGTTTTGGATTTTTTGCCTGGAGGCTCCCTGACGGGGGGTCCAACCTGCACCCCCTGCATTGGAAAGCGAAGTCCTAACCACTGAGCAGCCAGGGAAGTCCCTGTTGTAATGCTTCTTGTCTGCAGCTGCCACCTGTCTTCCCAGGTGGTGCTAGTGGTAAAGAACCCGTCTGCCAAAGCAGGAGACGCAAGAGACCCTAGGTCGGGAAGATTCCCTGGAGGAGGGCACGGCAACCCTCTCCGGTATTGTTGCCTGGCGAATTCCGTGGACAGACAGGAGCCTGGTGGGCTACACAGTTCATGGGGTCACAAAGAGTCGGACACGACTGAAGCGACTCTGCACTCTCGCAAGCCACCTGTCTGGCAATTCTGTCCAGATCTGTCCTGGACGTGTCGATTTGCAGCTCCCATCTTGGTCCTTTTCCACCATCTTCAGGCCCTCCAGGGCTAGGAGGACCTGGCAGGCCCTGCTCTTGGGGTTGGTCAGGCAGCATTTCTCTGACACTCTCTAGAACTATTGGTTATGGAACCACCTCGGCACCACCTGGGAAGTACAGATGCTGTGCTGTGGAAGCAGCTCGTGTGTAGAACCACAGGGACTGAGCTCTTTATGCTTGGCCAGCCTGACAGCATCCACCTTTCAGCTTCCTGGACTTTGTGAGAAAGGCTGCCAGGGCTCTGATGAACTCCGGCTGGTTCACGTCTTTTACGGTAACTCCAGGCATGTCCAGGCCTCCACATTGCCACCCAGGGGAATGTGCTCATGGGCTCAGTTGTGTCTGACTCTTTGTGACCCCATGAACCTTTGTGACCTCATTGACTTTTGGGACCCCATGGACTGTAGCCCGCCAGGCTCCTCTGTCCATGGGATTCTCCTGGCAAGGATACTGGAGTGGGTTGCCATTTCCTCCTCCAGAGGATCTTCCCCACTCAGGGATTGAACCTGAGTCTCCTGCATTGGCACGGGGGATTCTTCACTGAGTCACCAGGAAAGCCCGCCAGTAAGCAGAACATGGAGGGGTAATTCTTTACTGTCCTTGGATTGCAGGCGATGTAGCATTTCAGACCCCTGCCCACTAGGTAACAGTAGCACCCCCTGCTCTCCAGCTGTGATGACCAAAGATGACGGGGCCAAATGTCCAGGGGGCAAAACTGTCCCCCACTCCCACTTAAAAGACCACTTGCTATATAGGTAAACATTTATAGCCGCATGTGCTTTTATGAACACGGATTTAATTTTAATCACTTTTACAGATAAGGAAACTGAGGCACAGAGAGGCCAGCTGAGGTCCCGAGATTCCACGAGTCGTCCGATTTCACAGCTGTTTCTTGCCTGAAATGCGGCCATGCTGCTCAGCTCCATTCTTGAGGTTTGACTGGTTCAATATACCAGCACTTCATGTTTCCAGGCAAGAACCATGGGTCAGAGAAGACTTGAGGCCTGTGGTTTCTGGCTGGTATCTCTCTGAGATAACAGTGCTGGGCAGCCAGTGTGGAAAACAGTAGTCAGTGGATGCATGACCTGTGAACAGGGTTGACTACCACTTGCAAAGAAAGGCCTGGGGGGCTGCACCATCGAGGGAGAAGGTGGGGGAGCTGGGCTGGGAGTGGGTGCATGAGGAGGGTGGTGATGACTGGACTGCTGATTCTTTCTCATTCCCCTCCCTTCTGGCTTCTGGCACCCGAGTGCCTCCTCACTTCTCCTTCCCACTCTGGCTTCTCCCCAGAGCCAGCTGCGTGGGTGAGGGCCTCACCCCGAGTGGCAGGGGAGGGCAGAGTGCATGTTTATGCAATGCCTCATGACTTCCTCAGCCTCTGGCTGGGTCACACAGGCTGAATTTCCGATGTGCTTGTCAGTTTGGGGCCCTAGACCCTGAGCTCAGCAAAAGCAGGGCCTGTATACTTCCTGTATCTTTGGGAGCCTGGTGCAGTGGGCATCAAGACTGCGTGTGTGCAGAAATCCCCTGGCAGTTCAGTGGTTAGGACACTGAGCTTTCACTGCAGGGGGCAGGGGTTTGATCCCTGAATAGGGAGCTAAGATCCTGCATGCTGGCATGCAATCAGAAAAATAAAATAAACAACCTGTCGTGCTCAGTTGCTTTAGTTGTGTCCAACTCTTTGTGACACTATGGACTGTAGCCTGCCAGGCTCCTCTGTCCCTGGAATTCTCCAGGCAGGAATACTGGAGTGGGTTGCCATTTCCTCCTCCAGAGGATCTTCCTGACTCCGGGACTGAACCTGAGTCTCTTGCATCAGCAGGCAGATTCTTTACTGCTGAGCCACTGGGGAAGCTTGCCACCTCTTAAAAAAAAAAAAAAGATACCCATGGAAAGATAGTGCATCAAAAAAAAAAAAAAGATCGGGTGAGTGCAGGATGAGGGGAGGGGGAAAGAGGGGCAACTGCTTAAGCGCTGAGCAGCTCCAGGGACAATCAAGCCCAGCCCAGGTGAGCTGAGGTGCTCAGCCCTGCTCCCGGGTACCAGGTTCTGGCCTCTCCCTGGGGCTGCGAACAAACCAGAGCTATATGAACTCAACAGAGCTCTTGATTACCTCTCCAGGGAGGAGCAAGGAACTGCTTAAAGAACTCAAGGCATGATTCTCTTTCAGGAATTCAAGCTTAGCTTTTTAAATGGGAACTTCTCAGAGCTGCTTCTAGAAACACTTGCTGGTCACGTCCCCTCCTCCTGCCCCTGCAGGAGCCCTGCTGCTAGGAACTTGTAAGCTGAGCGAGCAGGTGCCCTGATGTGCTGGGCTGGGAGGCAGCTACAAACCTCTTGCTTTCTGGCCAGAAGCATCACCACCTCTTTGTTTGCTGAGGCTCCAGGTAGAGCCTATCAAGGTGTCCTTTGAATCACACTGTATTCTTGGCACCATGAGAGCTTCATCTCATACATACACACACACACACACACCCACCTGCTTCTTGAGGGCAGGTATCAGACCTTAAGATCTTTGTGGGGAAATCAGGTGTCTGACTCACACAGAGAAGTCAACTCACCAATTAAGAGGGGATGCTGGCTGTGACCTGGCACAACCCAGGGCTTATTCTAATAAGTTGGAGATTCTCAACCCTGCTCATATTAGACTCATGCTTGTTGCTCAGTGGTAAAGAATCTGCCTGCCAAAGCAAGAGACTCAGGTTCAATCCCTCAGTCAGGAAGCTCCCCTGGAGAAGGAAATGGCAACCCACTCCAGTATTCTTGCCTGGGAAATCCCATGGACAGAGGAACTTGGTGGGCTACAGTCCACAGGGTTGCAAAGAGTCGGACACAACCGAGCACACACACACACACGTGGGGTACGCAGGATCTTAGTTCCCCACCCAGGGAATGAACCCACGGCCCCTGCAGTGGAAGCGTATCATCCTAACCACTGGATCGTCAGGGGAATCCCAGGTGAGTCCTGTTTCTGCCAGCTTTCCCCTGGTGCCAGTGCAGGACACACAGGCTGAATATGGTCATCATGTGCCTGGAGGAAGCAGCGTGGGCACTGTTCTCAGACGAGGCCTCCCGTCCCAGGCCAGCCATCGCTCCCTCCCACTGGCTTCTACTCCCCTGGCCTCAGGGCTAGAAGCTGGTTGTGGACGGGGGACACCGTAGGGACTGGCTGGAGTCAGAGGGGGAGGCTGCCAAGGTTGAGCTCTCCTTCCACACCCTCTGCCAAAAAAGCAGAACAGGAACCTGAGCTCTGACTGCGCTGAGTAGTTTCACTTGTGAGCTCTCAAATCACAACACAGAAACCATAAACCAAAGAGTCAAGAACAAAAAAACCAAAAGCCTGAGGTCTCTTCCATGTTTCTCCTCCTGCTGGCTGGTTCCAACGATGTTTATTACTCAGCCTGAGTTGGAATAACATTAGACAAAAATAGAAACAGCCTCTGGTTCTACAAAGCCTGGGTCCAAGTCCTCTGACTTTTCTGTCCATGCCAGGGCCCCACGCTGCTGGTACCAGAGGTCAAGGGAGCCCCGGATGGGGCAGAGCCTAGAGAGACACAGGCCTCAGTGCTGGATTGAGAGCAGAGCTAGGGAAAGACAGCCAGGCAACTCACTCCAACAGTGCAGCCCAGCTGGGGATTCAGGGTTTCAGGTGGGAGTGAGCTGCCAGGGCCCCGGAGAGGCATGCCCCAGGCTCAGGGCTCATCTGACCAGCTGGGGTGCAAAGCCACACGCCCCAGGCACAGAAAGCGGGTGGGGAGAGGTCTCTACCATCCTGTGCTTGGTCCAGAGAGAGAGCCTCAGGAGGGACTCTTACGGAACTCTGTCCCCAGGGGCAGGTGCAGCCAGCAGAAGCAGGCCAAGGGGCAGCAGTGTTCTGCCCGTTTTGAGCCCCCAGGAAGCCTGCCTGCAGTCACCGGCTGCTCACAGCACTGAGACCTCACCTGCTTACCCTGGGGGTATCTGGGGGTTCCACCTCCGAGGTGTCCTGCAGCACAGGGGAAGGTCCAGCCACTTTGAGCCAGGGTTAGGGGGTCTGGGGGGTATCTGGTAAGGACTTCATTCGCATCCTGAGATGGGAAGGGGTGAGGATGAGCAACTCATCCACTTCCCAGGTGATCTCAGCCCAGCTCAAAGGCCAGCTGCTCTTTGGACCCCCAAAGTCACTGCCAGGCCCTGCACCATCACTGTGAACTGCCCAGGACTCTGGTCTCCCGGTTCTCTCCTGTGACGGGCGGGCTGGTGTGCAGGTGTCACTATCTTAGTGGCTGCTTGAGCTCGAAGAGGCCGGTCCCACCCTTGACGACCTTCCCGACCACGAGGCAGGCTGATGGGGACCTCAGTTCGTCATGGGATCCTGGGAGACACAGAGCACTTGTGAGGTGTAGCTGGGAGTGATGGGAGGGGAAGGGACAGGTGTGGAGGGCACTCAGCAAGACGCTTGGCGGTTAGGGCACCTCCAGGGCCACGAGGGTGGTCCTGAAGCTTGGTGCCTGGTGGGAATGATGCCGCTTTGCTTCTGCATTTTGAAGAGAGGAAGACCCTCCCCTTTCCTCCAAAATGCAGAGGCAGCCCTCCAGTCTGGTGCCCACCCACCAGCGCTTCCTGTGTGACAGCCCAGGCTCTCCCCAATGTGCGAGGTTGAGGAAGGGTGCCTGAGGGATGAGCCTTGTCTGCCCAGAACAGAGTCAGGCAGGGGTGGGGAAGGCCAACGATGTGCCCACGACTGACCCAGGAGGGTGGCCTGCTTCAGAAACTGGAAGCTGGTCTCAAACGTCATCTGCTGCAGTGGTGAGGAGTTTGACCGGATCCCAAAGCGGTTCAGGGGCTTGTAAACACCCTCGAAGCACATGTAGTCAGCCACCAGCGAGAGGTGGCGGGGGTCAACGGCGATGCCTGTCACAGGGGTGGCAACAGAAGGATGGGGGTTCAGCAGTGAAGAGGGGATGGGGAGGGGGGCAGCAGCGTCACCTGACCCCAGGGCTCCCCCCGACCCAGCTCCGTTACCTACTCACTCAGCTCTCTGACCTGACCTCGGTGGGCAGCCCTGTGTCCCCGGGCATCACGACTGAATCTAGCAGTGTGGGGAGTAGCCCTGCAGGACACGAGCCGCTACAGCGCTGTGTGCCTTTGGGAACTGAAATTCTGAAGGCGAGGTGAGGAAGAGGCTCTCCCTGAGGCCAAGATCAGAAACATGCAGGGGGGTGGGGAGGCCTTGGGGATGGGACTGACAAGACTGACACCCAGGGACCCTTCTTTATGGGGGCCCTGAGGGTCCCGTGGGCTCCACCCTCGCTGCACCCATATTTCAGCTCCTTGAAGATCTAGACTGGCACCCCGGGGCCTCCTGCCTGCCACCCGCATCCCCTCTCACCATATACGGCAAACACGTCCTTGATCTCCTTTTCAATCACGCGCAGTGCGGCCTCGATGCCGTACGTGCTGGCCATGGCATGGATGTCGTTGGAATAGAGACGGCGCAGATCTAGGACCTGCGGGAGGTGGGAGAGGATGGCGTGGAGGGCCTTGCCTTCTGCTCCCTCCCACGGACATGTTCCACCCCAGGGCCTCACTGCCTCCTTGGCTGGCGTGCTCGGGTGCAGCTGATGACAAAGTGGGCATGAGGTGGCTCAGGACTAGCCTAAGGAATGGTGTGAGTGGAGTGGCCGACAGCATGCTGGCTAGGCCCAGGGTCTCTCTCACCATCAGCCAGGGCTGGGTGATGATTTGCTACCCACTTTCAGAGTCAGGAACAAAGGTGTTTGTTTATATAACAGAGAGACCTGTTTCCGAGGGTGGAGGCTCTGCTGGTAGGTGAGGCAACTTCCCTGGCAGAGATTCAATTTCCTTCCCTGGGCACGGGGGTCTGCCAGGCCTCTCCAGGGACCTGAAGCTCCAATTCAGCCATCCCCAGGCGGGGCTCACAGTGGCTGTGTGCTAGGGCATGTCACCGCCAAAGGAAACAGCAGAGGCCCCGGCAGGGTGTGACTGATCCCACAGGCATGACTCGAGTGCGCCCTGTCAGTGGCTGGCACTGGGGAGGCCTGAGCCCTGCCCGCTCTGTCCTCTGGTGAAGCAGCTGGCAAAAGGCTCCAGGCAGAGGTTGGGCGTGTGCAGGGCAGTGCTGTGGGAGGAGGTGTGTGAGGCTGGAGGGCCCTGCCAGCTTAGTGTAGATGAGGGAAGAGTGGGCTGGTCCCAGCAACTCAGAATACAGTGGGGAAAACTTGTGCCTGGGGGTTGAGAGCACCTCAGAAGGTTCTGGGAGATGAAGCGAACTAGGGGGAAGCAAGAAAGAGCTCAGAGGAAAGGATGCGTGTGCTTGGGAAGCAGGGGGAACAGGATACAAAGCACTCTGCCGGGTGTGGGGGCCCAGGGCCCCGATCACCAGATAAACCGAGCAGCTCCCCAGCCAGCACTCAGGATAACTATTTCTTACAAGTCTATCTTCGGAGGTTTCGATTTCAAAGAAAAGAAACTGCACACAAATTAATTTTGGAAACTCTCAGTTCAGTAAAGTTAGGCAGGTTTCGTTTTGCAAATCTTAACCAGACTCATGTGCACTGGAGATCCCCCAGAGGTGGCCCGGGCTGCAGACTTGTTTTGGGAACCCTGGGTTAGAAGCATGAATAGCCCAGGGAAGGCCAGGACACAGCGGCTGGAGCCTGAGCTTGCGTGAGGACCCATCCGCAGGACAGCATGCGACCCTGAGGAGACACGCACCTCGGCATACTTGAACAGCTCCGGGAGGTTGATGCCTTCTGTGTTTAAGACAAGCTCCTTCTCGTTCTTACTGTTGGTGGTCTCATTCAGGAGGCACCTTGTGATACCCTTGGTTGCATAGATGACAGCTCCTTGGGCCAACGATGCTACCAGGGAGCTCATGTCAAAGTTGACCTTCATGAGAGGGAGCTTCAGCGTCACCTGCAAGAGGAAGGGGAGCTGAGCCAGGAGACAGGGGTGCCCCAGTGCCACACCACTCAGGGTCCCTGAGAGACCCCTCCAGAGCCCCACTGGGGCAAGCTGGGCAGTGGACTTGGCACGTGAACATGGGCTGACGTAATGACCACATGGCAGCCATGTCCGGTCCCACAGACTGAGGTGAAAACGGCAGAGCACCATCCATTTTCACAGATGTCGTTGAGGAAACTCACCTCCATACAACATGACCTCCACTCAGCATCACCCTTGATATCCTTTCAATGACCAGAAAGCATAACACACATCCCTCTGTACATGTACTCCTGGTCAATGACTCATATCTGTGCTACCATTTACGAATCACTGAACTGGATCAAACGAAAGGACTAAAGCCAGTGTATGTGTAGACGTCTAGGCATCCAGACCAGCAAGCCTTCCAGGGACACTGCAATCCTGGAAGTGATGACCAGGCAGAAAGGTGGTGTGAGGAACGCAGAGTCTGCCGGCCTCTGTGATGTGTGTCAACACACGGGTTGTATTGAGGCCTGAAGTTCCCACGTGAAAGTACCTACAGGGCCCAGGCTGTTACTGGAAAGTCAGAGTGAGTGGGCCCAGGAGGGGGCTGGGACCTGGGGTTGGCTGACCCCCTCACGGGCACTGACCTGGCACCACAGGCTGCCCTGTGTGTCGTACTGGTAGTCCTCTATGAACGGGTGGCACTCGCGCACTGCCTGTGCCCGGCGCTCCACTGCCTCGGCCCCCTGGGGCTCCCGGCTTCGGGCGCGCTTCTGTGGCTGCATCAGGGGGGCGCCGGGGAGCGAGCTCTCCTCGGGGGCCCAGCCGCCTTCCTCCTGCTCCTGCTGAACGTCTTCTTTGAGGCCGGCCCTTTCCTCCTGAACGTCCTCGTCCTCCTTCTCCTCGTCTTCCTTCTCCTCCTCCTCCTCCTCCTCCTCCTCGCTGTCGTAGTCGACCTGGTGGGGATGGAATTCAGGCCATGTCACTTGGGCCTGACCAGCAACCTGAACTTGACCTTGCAGAACAAGTGCCACGCCCCCTCCCCCACCGCCCACCCCCAGAAGAGCTCTCATCTGCTGGCCGACCCCAGCCCTACCGGCTCTATCGGCCTGGCCTCTGCCCTCTGTTTGGCCCCTGGGGACGCCAGCCCCTCAGTCCCAGGGCTCCCTCCTCGGAGCTGTATGCCCCTCTCTAGCTCTCTCCTCCACACCACCCTCTGTCCTGGCAGCAATCGTAGTGGTAAAGGACTGAAAGGGGGAAGCGGAAGGACGCATTTTCACGGTAAAGACAGAAAGTGGCCTGACTTTCCCTCCCAAAGGCCTCGGGGTCTCCCAATTTGATTCAGGTACAGGGACAGCCAGTCCTGAAAGGGAGCCCTGGGCCGGCTCCTGCCTACTCGCCACCCCATGAACACCACCTTCTCCATCGAATGATTGTGCTAGGCAGACTGGTCTTGCTTCTGCATGATGCAGAGGCATGTCCTTACACACCGGGGGGAGCCCTCAGGTGTGACAGAGGTGTCACCTCGGCCAAAGGCCCCTCACCTCCTCCTCTTGTTTTTCCTTGCGTTTGGCATCCGAGGCATCAGCATCGCCCTCCTCAGCTTCAGCGTCCACAATGTGCCCCTCCTCTTCCTCGTCGCCCTCCTGCTCTCCCTGGGGTTCCGGAATAAGGAAGAGAAAGATGAGCGCCATCTATCCATGCATCAAACTGGTCATCCATCCACCTGCCTGTCTCCTTACTCAGCCATCCAGCCACCCACCTGCCTCTCACCCATCTATTCATCACACAGTACCGACCACCTTCCCAGTTCCATCTACATCCCTTCCACCCACCTACCCAGCCCTGGATTCCATACTTCTTCTCTTCAGCCTAAATCTTTATACATACCACTTGTAAAACCTTGTATCAAGAAGAAAAAAAAAAGTGCCAAGGCTTTCCAAGTTATTAAAAGAAGATGGTGCTAATATTGTTTCAAGTATTTATGCTTTGGGTGGAGATGAAAAGAAAGAATTACCTTGGCATTTTAGAAACTAAATATTTATTCCTTTCTCCTGACCCTGGCACCTAGTTCTTTATGATCTCCTTCTGGGTGATTTAAGAATTAAGACTGGGCAGCCTTCCAAAGACATTCCAATTGGTAGACTCCAGGGCAGAAGACCTGGAATTCTGTCTAGGCCAGATCCTCATTTTAGGGATGAGGAGACAGGCCCAGAGAGAGGAGGTGTCATAGCTGAAATCACAGAGCTGGAAAAGGATGGGACCAGTCTTCACTGCACCCCTGTCCAAGCAGAGAACAGCCAGCTGTTGGCTCAGACAAGACCCAGGGAGCTGGCCACACACTGCCTCTGCGTCTCTGGGCAGATGTATGTATGTATGTCTTAGTCGTTCAGTTGTGTCCCATTCTTTGCAACCCCACGGACTGTAGCCTGCCAGACTCCTCTGTCCATGGAATTTTACAGGCAAGAATACTGGAGCAGGTTGCCATTCCCTTCTCCAGGGGATCTTCCTGACCCAGATAAGGTATCATCATTCCTGGATTATTTTGCCTCCAATGGCGTCCCTCTGGCTTCTTCCTTTTCCATCACTGGAGCCCAGCTTCCCTGCTTCAGAATGCCTCTCTGGTCCCTGCCCAGTACTCTGTGAGTCTCAGTTCATCTGGCCTAGGTAAGTCAAAGGCAGAGCCGATGAACACATAAAAAACTTCCAAAAGTCTAGTAGGTACCATTACTTTGAGTCTATCCTCAGGATAAAAAAAATTACCTACAGAGGAGAGGGGGGCCCTGAGAACAGACAGATGGATGAGCTGGGGCTCGCACCCAGGGCGAGGCAGGCCGCCCTGGGTGGCTGCCAGTGGCAGCTCCCCTCCGTGACCCTCCACACCCAAGAAGGAAACACTGCTTCTCGGCTCTCAGAGCAGCAGATAAATCCTCAGGTAAGGGACTGCCCTTGTGGTCCAGTGGTTAAGACTCCATGCTCCCAATGCAGGGTGCACAGGTTCAATCCCTGGTCAGGGAACTAAGACCCCACATGTTATGTGGACACACACACACAGACACACACACGCTAAGGTAAGCAGAGAGAGGCCAACCCTAGGAAGGGGTGCAAGGAGCACTGAAAACAGTCACAGAGCCACCGGCACCCTAAGGGGGTCCCAGCCTTGGACCTCCCTATGATGGTCCCCAGGGGCCCCCAGGGGACTCGCTCACCCGACTCCTCTCCGACTCGCCAGCATTGTCTAGATCCCGCTGGGTGGCTCTCCGTGTGTTCACACTTCTGAAAGCTGATGCTTTACTGTTCTTCTTCCTGATGGCTTCCATCAGAATTTTAAAGAATCTGAAACGAGAAGAAAGCCCCGCAGCCCCGTTCAGTACAAGCATCTCCACTTTCCCTTCACTGCGGGGACAAGATGCTCTAAGTTCTTCACCCACTTGAGGTGATGCTGGGGACGGATTCAGGAGACAGAGACCATGGCTCTCCAGTCAGCTCATTTTTCCCCCTCTTGCTATTTCTTGGCGGGGGTTGGCGGGGGGCATCAGAATGGCAGGGCTGAAAGTGTGCTCCACCATTCGCAGGGGGCATGGCCTGGATCACCACCAAAGGTCTCATGGGCCATTCCCAGGGGGTGTGGCCTCAATCACCACCGATGATCTTCTGAACTTTACTTCTCTTGTCTGGAAAGTGTGGGTGTCATGCAATCTTGCTTTAGGGATCAGAAACATCCCCATGTCCACCAAAACCTGTCATGGGGCCTGGTAGGCCGGCTGCTCAATAAGTGACAGTTGTTGGTGCTGTGTGGGGCCAGCTAACTAGTACAGCAGGGCCTTCAGTAGGAGCGGCATCCAGGCTGGGACCAGGGCTGCCCCTAGCCCACCTACTGCATCTCCAGGAAGTGCTTGGGGCTGACAACTTGTCTCCTTGGTGTGGGAGCCCTGACGATTTGATGAGAGAACTAAGCTGTGGAAGAGCTTATCAGAGTCTCCAAAGCAGTGGTAACGTGCTTTGTAGTAAATCATGTTGACAGATTGTGGTGGTGGTTGTTTAGTTGCTTAGTCCTGCCCAACTCTTTTGAGACCGCATGGACTGTAGTGTGCCAGGCTCCTCTGTCCATAGCCAGGCAAGAATACTGGAGTGGGTTGCCATTTCCTTCTCCAGGGGATCTTCCTGACCCAGGGGTTCGATTGGCAGCTAAAGTACCACTGAGCCAGCAGGGAAGCCCAACAGGTTAGGACCAAGGGAATTTAAAAGGACTAACTCGAGGCAGAAAGAGCCCAGCAGGCCTTCCCTGGCCCCTCCTCCTGGGTTATCTATTCGTCGCCCGCCCTGTCTCCTGTCCCCTGCTCCTGTCCTCGTATGTCCTCTTGCCGGCCTTCTGACCGGCAAGCAGCCCACCAAATGGGCTTTTAATTATACAAGCTATCAGTTCCTCATCTGCCCAGCCAGCCAGCCTGTGTTCTCTGAGCATCTGTGATGTGCCTGCCATGTGCCAGCCCAGGGGGCAAAGCCAGGATGAAAAGACAGGCTCTCAGGACCTTAACTGGAGGAGTGAGCCGGTCACGTGTTTACTATTTTGTTTAGTAAAAGCAACAGACTGCTACTCTCCCTCCCAATTCCCCGCCCCACCCCCGCAAGTTTCTAAAGCTGTAGATGGTTTTGGCTGAGGTTTCTGCCTTTGGAAGGCTCCTTACTCACTGATCCAGGAAAAAGCCTGGTCACCAGGCAGGAGCACAGGAATGAGAGGGCCAGACAGGGAGATGCCCGGATTGACTTTAGAAAGATATATAATCAACGGGAAAGAGAGGGAGGAAGAGATGCTTCTGAAAGGACAGGTTCAGCTCTCCACTCTGCCAGAGGCTGGAGAGAGACAGACGAGGGCCTTGACCTCGTGCAACTGTGGGGACCACTCCCGCCACACGCCCAGAGTCAGGGAGCCGGAGGCCCACAGTGATCACTCTGCGAAGGTCATGCCATCTGTCAGAATGTGACAGCTGAGGTGGAGCTGGACGGGGGCAGCAGCGGAGAAACCTCCCTCCCCCATGAATTAATTACACAGGGAACATGACTCTCGGCTGTTTCCGAAGGTGCCTGCCAACAGCTCACCACCTGCAGGGTCAGCCTCACAGAAGCCAACCTGGTGTGACACAGCTGGGGACCGGAGGTCGGAACTCTCCTCCTGCCTCTGAGCTCAGTATCCTTCCCACCTCACAGCCCCAGCCTGCCTTCTGAATCATTTACACACACACCCAACAGGATGGGTGCCGAGAGGAACATTTAGGGGAGCTTCATGGCTTATTTGTGTCCATTAGGAAAGCGCCTCACGTGTTTCTATCTTTTTTCTCTCCCATTTATGGAAAAAGAGTCTCATGAGGGACTTCCCCAGCAGTCTAGTAGTTGAGACTCCACACTTCCACTGCAGGGGCTGCGGGTTCAATCCCCGCAGTTGGGGAACTAAGATCCTATAAGCCGCACAGCGCAGTCAAGAAGATAAAGTCTCGTAATTCAAAAGAAGGGAATAACAGGAGGGGAAAACGGAAGAGAGGCGGAAAAGAGGTGGAGAGAGGTGAAAAAGGGGAGAAGGAGAAAGAAAAAAGAAAAAGCTTCTGGGGGTATGTGTGCGGGGTGTGGTCACCCTTCTGAAGGTACATTCCCATCCCTGTGTGGTCTGCATGGGGCCTGAATGGGGAAGGCCTGGCAAAGGCAGCCCAACCACTCACCCCACCATGCCACTCCCTCGCTTGAGCCCTGCCTGCGCAAGCCATAGAGTAGCTCCACCAAGGTTGAGGGCCCAAGGCTTTGTTAATCACAGCTTTTCAAGTGCTCCAGCCAAATGCAAAGTAGGAGCCGACTAAGTATTTCACCACTGAGAAGAGAAGTCAGGGCTCTCCCTAACAAGAAGAAATTTTTAAACAGTGATGGATTTTTGATTCCCCCAAATGAATATAAACAGACAGAACTCTGGGCACTGCATGGTGCATACCTCATGCGACTTTCCTGCCTACACCTGAGATGTGTGGAAATAGGGCCGATTGGCCTGCTCTCAGTAATTCTCAAGAGGCCACATGATCCTAATTCCCGTTTCTCAGACAAGGGCTGCCTGGTCAGCACAAACACGTGGCACGCTGGGAGAGATGTTCCTCCCAGTTAATTAATGAGCTGGCATCCGGTCTCCTGCAACGTGACCCAGCACCCCGAGAGCACTCCTGACAGAATGAGCCTCCTCCACCCTGGCGAGGGGTGACGCACATGCTCCCCAGGGCCTGGCCGGCTCCCCCATCCAAAGGGCTGAGCTCACATCCAAGGTCATCTAAACAACCCTGGCTGTCCTACACGCCACCTGCTTAGTGGGGCCAGGCTGCAGCCAGCCTGAGTCTTCAGGTGAGAGGAAAGAGGGCCTGGGCAAGACAGTCGCTCCCTCCTGGCCACGCTTCCCCAGGACTGCCCTGCGAGTGGGCGGCACTCATCAAATATTCGTGGGATCACTGTGTGGCTGGACATCCTGCCTCCACTCTGCCCTTGGTTCTTTGATTCTGAGTAGCACTGGAAGACCTGAGGGCTGTTTCAGACTGAAGACAGGGGCCAGGGGTCTATGGCCAAATCCTGTTAACATATCTAGTTGAACCTCAACAGGCTTTTACAAAGGTATGAATTAGCTGCCAATGCTTACAAATTAGAGACTAATTTATAAAAGTAAAAGCAAGCAAGGGCTTCCCAGGTGGCGCTAGTGGTAAAGAATCACCTGCAATGCAGGAGACATAATGAGACGTGAGTTCAATCCCTGGTTTGGGATGATCCCCTGGAGGAGGGCATGGCAACCCACTCCAGTATTCTTGCCTGGAGAATCCCCATGGACAGAGGATCCTGGTGGGCTACAGTCCATAGGGTTTCTAAGAGTCAGACATGACTGAAATGACTGAGCAAGCACACACGCAAAAAAACCCTCACAAAACCCACCAACCAACCAAAGACAGGAAAAAAAAGAGAGGTAGTTTTCTTATTACTTTTTTTGAACCAGAAGGTCTGGCTACCCTGGCCCACATTCCTGCCCTCTCGAGGCAGGTGACGTGCTCTCCAGCTGGCCAGGGGCTCCCAAATGCCTCACCAGCCTTCTTACCTGCCAACCCCACAGCCATTTCAGTCTGCGCTCCACCATCCAGGGTCAGCTGGCGGGTCACCTTTGTTGGCTCTTGCTGGCTTGCACCAGCCCTGAGATGAAACCCCCTTCCAAATCCTGGGCACTCAGCACTGTGACCCGTGCTGTCCAGTACCTAACAGTGACTTGAACTTGAGAGAAAAATGGATGCTCAATCTCCCTGCCAGAAGGGAACCAGATCTTCTCCATAAAAAGGTGGAGGTAGAACCTCCCTGGTGGGTCAGTGGTAGAGAATCTGCCTGCCAAGGCAGGAGACGTGGGTTTGATCCCTGATCCAAGAAGATACCATATGTCTCGAAGCAACTAAGCCCATGTGCCGCAACTACTGAGCCTGTGCTCTCGAGTCCAGGAGCTACAACTACTGAGTCCACGCACTGCAGCTACTGAAGCCCAAGTGCCCTAGAGCCCATGCTCCAAAACCAGAGAAGCCACCGCAATAAGAAGCCTCTGCACTGTATCTAGAGAGCAACCCCCATCTGCCGCAACTAGACGAAAGGCCACGCCATGACAAGATCCAGCACAGCCAGAATAAATAAATAAGTGAAACTATTTTTTTTAAATGAAACTATTTTTAAAAGCTGGAGGTTAATCCCACTTATAGAACCATGTGTAACAGCAGCATGTTGTTAGCACAGGGCTCCTTCCTGACAGAATATAAATGTATTAAGAACCACGTCATGTCAGAAATGACCACCACATGCTGGTCTGACACCACAGCACCATCACTCTGATAAAGTTCTGTTCTCTTTATGGTCCATGTACTCCTATACCTTAAATCCTCTAAATACGAGTAGATGAAACTCATGGGCCAGAGAGTAGGAGGCAGGCAGGGTAACGGAGTCATACCCACAAGC
Organism: Ovis canadensis; assembly: GCF_042477335.2. Classification (NCBI taxonomy): domain Eukaryota; kingdom Metazoa; phylum Chordata; class Mammalia; order Artiodactyla; family Bovidae; genus Ovis; species Ovis canadensis. The sequence continues at coordinate 58,047,529 of NC_091247.1, forward strand.
GAATCATCTGGGCAAGAGCCCTCAGGCCCTGGGAGTTCTGTGGCCAGGAGCCCTCAAGGTTGAAGACAAAGTCATACAATAAGAATCTGCCAAAGTCAAATGGCCTGAGCCCTGACCTGGTTTCCATGAAGTGTAAGATGTCCTCGGGCCTCATGCACTTCTCCTGCTGGTAGTACGCGTGTGGCAGGAACTGAAACCGCAGCTTGTATACCCGGAACTTGTTCTGTTTCTCCCCCATATAGAAGGACTCCTGGACATCAATTTTCTCCAACACCTAGAACCAGACAGACAGGCAGGACCCAGTGTGCCCCATACCTGGGACTGAGCATTAAAAGTGGGAAAACTGAGTTTGCAGGCACAGGGGCTGGGACCACGAGCCAGTTTTAAATGAGCGCTGCTGATGTAGATCCCTCTTGGGCTAGGGAGAGGGACCCCCAACCCTGTAGGTCACACCTTCTGAGAAGGGCCTGAGGCTGTAGGGAGAGGGCTCCAGTGGGGGTGGTAAGTTAATCAAGAAAGTATCTTTATTTGTAAGGCACATAAGAATGCTACAGAACCAGTGGTTACTTTTAAAGCTTCCTGACCCACTCCTGTTCAGCACCTGGCAGAGGAAGCCTGCCTCTCTCACTGGTGAAGTCTGAGCCCTGGGTCAGAAAAGCTGACAAAGGCCCTTCTTCCTGGATGGGAGGATGAATGGAGGGGACACAGGAAAATGCCCGCAGCTGGGTCTGAGGGAGATCATTACCTCCCCGAGACACACTCTGGTGAGTTGCTTCTTCAGGCTTTTCACTTTCTTCAGCGCTTTCTTGGTATTGAACACAGGTACACTCATCATCGGCGTCTTGATGTTGGCACTGGCCACCATGAGGATTTCCCGCAACCTGTCATGGAACAGGGGCACACCTGAGCCAAAGAAGCACCTGGAGTCTCTATTTTGCAAAGTCTTTCTCATCAACATGCTTGAGTTCTTTCAGGATCTGCAAGAGACCTTAGGATCTTGAGGAGGAAATACACTGATCAGGTGTCCCCGCTCTGGCCCTGTGACAGCAAGGGACTCTGCAGTCAGCTTCCTCCACTGAAGCATGGGCTCCTCAAGGACAGGGCTGTGTCTTCTTGCTTCCTGTCCCCTGTGCCTCACTTACAGCGCTCACTAAGGGCTTACTGAACAAACGAGAGATGTAAGGGAAACAGTGTCTGCAGCGCTCCTACTAGGCACAAGGACCACGGCCAGGCCTCAGCCACGGCTCAGTGAGCCAGCCTGGCCAGCCTGCACTGTGGCCCCTGCCCTCCTCCTCTTCGCCACAAACCCCGAAGCTGAGAAAGCTGAGGAGCCTGAGTCCCTCAGCTAGGAAGCGGCCTGGGCGGGCAGGTGAGTGTGATCTCTGTTCTCTTCTCTTGCCCAGCAGCCGTCATCCTGCAGGGTGCACACTGACCTGAAGAGCCAGGGTCCCTCTGGATTCTGTTCTAGGTGAGTGGTATCACCAGAGCCAGGCAACCAGATGGCCTGACCCCGGGAGCCTGCAGTTTCACAAGCATTCCAGGGAACTGGGATCCAGGAGTTGGTGGAGAACTAAATGGAGATGCTGAGAGGCCTGGGCATGGATCCAAGTGCAGAAACCAGTTGGGCTCCGGAAATTCCAACCCTGACCCCCGCTCTGATGACCCCATTTCTCATTCACAAACATATACTCTCAAAACTTCATACACACACACCCCCACACACTCTCACATTCATACTTACACACACTCTCACCCACACACTCATACATTCATACATACACTTTCACATTCATACACACACACACACACACATTCACACACACACACATTCACACACACACACTTTCACACTCTAATGAAATGCCCTCCTCCCCAGGAGCAGGCTTGGACAGACCCTGCCCGTGTACCCTTGAAGCCCACCTCGGAATGCCCAGGGTGACGTTCATCTCGCCTCTGCCGGCAAAGTGGAAGGTGTTCAGCGTCATCTGTGTGGAAGGCTCCCCGATGCTCTGGGCGGCCAGGAGGCCCACGGCCTCACCCGGGTCGCATAGTGAGCGCTGCCACTTGAGCTGCAGCAGAGTCCTCAAACTGGAAACAGGGCGGGAGGACATAAGGGGTCAGAGACACAGACACCACCTGCCTGTCGCGAGCTGACGACAGACCCGTGAGCAGGGTGTGTGCACCTGATGCCTCGTCCTCCTTCTGGGCTTGTTTTACCAGGCAGATGGTCCTTCTAAGCCTTCAGTTCCTGCCAACGACCCTGAAATGTCCTAAGTGACACAGCACAAAGCCCAGCTGGGTGGCTGAAGCTCTGGGTGTCCATGTTCAGACGGCTCACGTCTACCCAGAGAATGTCACGGAACCTGTGAACTCACTGTTCACATTTCCCTTGGCTAATTCTTTATTCCCCACTGGCTATGACACCTTGGAGAGGGCTGAAACCTCCCTCTGTACAAACTAGGGAGAGGTTCACCGAACAAGCATGGAGATCTGGTGGGGGAGGCGGGAATAAGGCACTTATCTTCTTAATTAGTGCAAACGGCTATGGGCCACTTTGGAAGTATGCATGCTATATGATTTTGTAACCTTTGTAACTTACTAATAACCCTTTTTCCTATTTTTAGAACAGCCACAGAAACACTGTGTGACCCCAGCACATAGGACAAGGAATCGACTCAACAAATCACGACTAAATGGACCTTACGTGTGAGTGCAGAGGGAAGTAATAAAACTACATTTCTATGCAAGTTTTTTATTAATAAAAATCAGACTTCTCACTAACCTGATGTGTATTCTCTCCCAACTACTTCAAACCAGTGAAGTCTGAGTGCATATCAGTATTCCTGACAGAAGAAACCTTCAAATACATTGGGGTTGCCCCCAGAGCTTGAGGCTTGCAAACAGAGCCTCTGAAAGTCACGGAAGCGCACTTTCCTCCCCATCTTGGCCCGCTGAACCCAAGTGATGGTCCCCGGGGCTAAGCCTGCGCCACTCCTGATGCAGCACAGTTGGAGGGAGGACCCACGTGGTCCTTCTGAAAGTAAATGGCAGCATCCTGAGTGGCAGGGGGGGAAGGTGAAAGGGAATCGGGGCCTTGCTCTTGCAGGGAAAACCCAGTTGGCAGCTCAACCACAACCTGCTGTGATTTAGTATTCCATCTTCATACCTCTGAGGCCTGGCTGGAGAAACCAGTTTAAGGCATAAAAAGTGACAGCTGTCCCTCCACTCCAGGTCCTCCACCCAAGAATCTGTCTTTGCTCCCCCACCCCCGTCGCAGTCCCACTCCCTGGACCCTCAGACTCCCCGTGTATCTGCAGGGTTTCATCAGGGACAGGACATGCAGCCAAGCTAGAGCAGATGACCTCAGGCCTCCAGCTCTGCAGGCCAGGCTGAGAGAACTGAGCGGGAAGGACCCCCTGATGACTGCTCTGAGACCAGTGCCCCAGCAGACATTCCTTGGGGGTACATGTCACCTTTCAGTTCACTCTGGCTCAGTGCTGGTCCATGCCTGGCTTCTCACTTGTCCTGTTAAGTCACTTGTCACTAAGTCGTGTCTGACTCTTTGCAACCCCATGGACTGCAGCATCCCAGGCTCTGCTGTCCAAGGAATTTTCCAGGCAAGAATACTGGAGTGGGCTGCCATTTCCTTCTCCAGGGGATCTTCCCGATCCAGGTTGAATCTATGTCTAATGCATTGGAAGGCAGGTTCTTTACCACGGCACCACCTGGGAATGGGAAGCCCAAACTCTACTTCAAAGGCAGTCAAAGACAACAACGATCAAGGAGCCATTCATTAATTCCTTAACATTCTAGTTTTAATCACGATGGTTATTTATACTGGCTTTGAGCAACAATATTACATTACGCCATACTAAATTTACAGCTGACAAAACTTTAAGTATTTTTCATATTAATTAATTTCTTTTCCCTGTTTTATTTTTCTGTGAACAAGTCCAAGCTGGGGACTCTATGTGGTCCTTCTTCCTCAAAGCTTTCAAACTCGAAGCTCAAAGGGTCACTGGAATTATCAGACCCAGCTCCTTACAAAAGGCTAAGATGTGGTGTCAAAGGGCAAAGGATGATCTGTGCCAGGTTCCAGGGTTGGCAGCTGCTGACCAGAGTCCCTGCCTCTCACTGAGCCATGCCTACCATCCCACACTCAGGAGAATGGTCATTATGTAAGTCTCCTTCCCCGCAGAGCAGTCTCCTCCATCTTGGCCCAGGTGGGGGACGCACTCCTGCCTAAGCTCTCATCTGTCCCGCAGCCCTCGGGGCTTGCAAGGTGCCCTCTGTTTCACTTCCCTCCCTCCTGCTAGAGTCTCAGGCCCAGGAGGCTGCCGGAGTGGGCAGGGAAGGGCCTGAGAGAAGCAGTCTCCCTCTGCAGGCGCCAAAGGTTGATGTTATTACCTGTCGAGAGAAAGCCCCGATTTCTCGTAACTCCTCTCTGCCTGAGCTGCCCACTCACAGCTGTAGTCGTCCATCTTCTTTTCAAACGTTTCTGACACGGATGCAAAGTAGATGTCTGGGCGCCAGACAGACAGACTGGGGTCAGGACAAGGAGCCGCCTTCTTCTGGTACTTCCTCCGGCTTTGTTCATCTAACTCAGCCCACATCCTCAGCATCTGGAAGGAAGGACAGGACTCAGCTATGTGGGACAACACCAGGAACAGGCTTCTCTTCCTGGGGTGTCCAGTAGGATGAGGAGGATCAAAAGGCCTTGCTTCAAATGACAGTATGGGAAAGAGACAGAAATCTGACAGCATAGGAAAGCCATCTTGACACTGGAAGCACAGAGAAGCCGAATCCATCCCAGGGCGTACTGCTTGACCACGACTCTAGGAACCATTCGTTGTGGCCCTTCAAGCACAAGCAGGGCGACCGTGTAAGCTTCTCTCCAAACTGCAATTCTTGTAGAATAAAATGGAACTTTATTAATAATCACCCTGGGATGAGAGGCAAACCAGGGCTGTCTCAGGCCAACGAGGACACAGTCACCATGAGCCAGGTGACCGTGCCGATCCCCGTCTATCCTCTGTCCAGGCTTTCACATGCCCGATGCCCCAAAGCTGACCCATAGCAACCGCTTCAAAGTGCTCCCCTGCCTCCTGGCTCAGCTATGCTTAGAAGGTGGGAGATCGCAGAAGAAGAGGGGAAAGAGGGAGGAGAGAAGGCTGGATATCCAGTCCCCACCCTCAGGGGTCTCTGAGCCCCAGTCTCTCAATGAGGGCTCCTGTCACGTGGTCTCTGCCCACGGCCACCTTCTCCACTCCTGGTGACTGTTCACGTCCTCGGGGAGGCTGGGGAACCCAACTTGCCAGCCCCAGTTAGCTGCCTGGAACCCTGCCCACACCTTAGTAAAGACGCCTGCACGCACGCTCAGTCGCTTCAGTCATGTCTGACTCTCTGTGACCCTATGGGCTATATAGCCTTCCAGGCTCCTCTGTCCATCGGGATTCTCCAGGCAAGAATACTGGAGTGGGTTGCCATGTCCTCCTCCAGGGGATATTCCTGACCCAGGGATTGAACCCGAGTCTCCTGCACTACAGGTGGATTCTTTACCTCTAAGCCACTGGGGAGGCCTCTTTGAAAAGATTTCTCCTCCTCAAATTGATATTTGAGTGCCTTTTTTCCTGGCCAATAGTGAATGAAGCTAGAGTTCATGGCTGGACCTTCCACCAGGAAAACAACCCCTCATCCCCTCAACCCCACTGATCCCCCGCCTCCTCCAGCATCACCTGGTAAGTCTCGGGGGTGCGGCCGTTCTGGTTTGTGCCCTCAAGGTTCAAGGCTTTCACAGCCGCCTGAATTTTCTGGGAGTAATTCAAGAAGGCGCCTTTCCTCAGGAAGGCGTTGGAATGCTTGCTGTGCCATTTTTTGACGGCTCTGAAGTGACGGAGAGCTTTCTGGGGATCCGCTCTGGATAAAACTTCATGGAGATGCTTCGATTTCATTATTACCTAGACAAACAGACCACACAAGCAAGAAAGAAGAGGTGAGGGTGTAACACAAAGGCCATGGCACACAACTCACACAACCTCATAGGAGGCGGCCCGTGTGGAGTCCTCACAATGCCCCTTGGGGGGCTGAGCACCCACTGCTAACCAGGGCCTCACTCTGTGCCAACCAGAGTCAGGAGCTGGTGGTCTCAGGAGCTGAGGTCATAGGGCAGAAACCCTGACACTCAAGAGTCCTTCCAGAACATGGGTATTTCTGAGAAGAAAGGAGGAGGGGACAGCTACCAGGATGGAAAGGAGCTGGCCCTTAACTTTCAATCTGACCACCTGCTCATGACCTTGAACAGGTCATGTCAGTTTCAGTGTCCCAATCTGCAAAACCTGGGGAACTGCTCAGCCAATGCTGACGATCCCTCTTGGGCCAATAAGGCATGGAATGAAAACCACGGGCTTGTGAGTCAGAGGGCCTGGGTGCAGACACAAGCCCTGCTCCTCACCAGCTCGTCACTTAAACTCTGATACTCAGTTGTCTTGGCTGTAAAATGGGCAGAGGGGGCCCTGTGTGCCCAGGCAGCAGTGAGGAGGCAGGCAGGCAGCAGCCACAGTGCACTCGAGTTTAGGACCGTAAATGTCCCCAACAGTGCAGCTGTTCGAAGCATCTGCCATGCCAGGTGTTCCAGGGCATTGCTTGGTGCTTATTCTCCCTACTCTAGTTTTCAGCAGTCACTCTGATTGGGTGGCAGAGCTCAGGGTGGGAGGTCCACCACATAGGCCCTACCCCGCCACCCCCAGGCTCCGAAAGGTGGCACACTACCTCATAGTTGCTGGCGAGGAAGGGGAACTGCTTAGGCTGCAGGAACTGTGTCTTGGGGATGTCCAGGCCGTCCTCCCCGTACAGGAACTGCACCACGCTGCCGTCACTGTCGCGGACTGTCAGGTCATACTGGACAACCAGCCCCTCCAGGTGTTTGATGATGCACCTGTACAGAGACCCTCGGCTCAGTGCCTACTGGGGCTCCCTGCCTCCTGGGGCAGCCTTTGATGGGGCAGGTGGAAGGCAGAGGCAGAAAGGTGGACTGCTGTTCTACAGCCAAGCAAGCCCCGGGACAGGCTGGCTCTCGTGCCCCTGTGCGACCCTCGCTCCCATCTCCAGCCGTGGCTGCCTGCCCTGCTCAGGGAAAGGGCACACCTGCTGACACCTGGACCCTTCCTGTAAACCTCTGAGTTCACGCTAAACCAATCCTCTAGAAGGAGAAGAATGCTGGCTATTTTCTGTCTCAGAACACCCATGGATTACTTTTCAGAAGTTTTTTTTTTTTTCCTTTCCCAAAGGGATCTTAAGCAAATTGGCAATGAAAATGTGAAAAAGTGACAGAGCTTGAATGGACCCGGGATGCTGAGCCACCTGAAGGTGGCAGGGCAGGTGCTTTTTACCTCTGGAGGTAGCCGGAACGGCTGGTCTTCACAGCAGTGTCCACCAGACCCTCTCGCCCGGCCATGCAGTGGAAGAAGAACTCCTGTGGGAGAAGCGGGAAGGTCCAGGGTGGCACAGTGAGGACAGCCTGCTTCCTGAAGGGCGGCTCAGGCCAATGTCCCCAGCAGCTCTGATGGCTCTGATGACGCCAGAGACATCTGCCCTCCCCTGGGGTGACCTCTGTCTTATCCTGCCTGAGAGCAGAGGAACAAGTGGAGGAAAAGGGCCAGTTCTCATTCTCAGGAGTCCATCCACAGCGCCATACTCCATTTTTCAAACAGAAATGGCACTTTTGCCTCATTACATAGTGTTTTCCAAACTTCCACAATGAGACATGTGTTTGTAACAATGATTGGCAAACGTACATACATCCACACACGTGTGTGGATAAAGATACATGATTCAAGCTAAAACTATGAAACTTTATGAAACGACCCCAGCCCTCACTCTTTATCACCCTACTCTATTTCATCACATAAAGCCAGTTGCTATCTTTTACCACGGTTTCATGATTCACTTAGGGGTCGCAACCAGATCTCAGAACTCTCTGGTCTACATCAGCTCTCCACCACCCTTTGCCAGAGGCCATGGACAACCACTGGAGAGCCTGTGTGAGACCAAGAGAGAAGCCCTGGGCGTAACCGACGGCCTTGACACAACAGGTCAGTCCTCTTCACAACCTAGACTTAGTTGTCTGACCACAAGAGGCGTCTTTGCAGAGACGCACTGGACTAGGGAACAGAAAGCCCTAATTGAAAAACCATTTCTCAAAGTCTGAAGAGAAAACCTTTCTCTTAGGGGAGAGTTCTATCGCTGATGGAGGAAAAACTAGGCATTTGCTACAACTGGTCAGTTTCCCCAGGGTTAAGGAAGAGCCATGAGGCTCTCTTAGGGGAGCTTTGTAAACTAAATCTCTGTGATGCTCCTTTTGGCAGTGGAGAGCACTCTGGCGAGGGCTCCCCCTTCCCCAGCTGCCCTCAGAGGCAGGGAAGAACCAGCTGAGAGAAGGCACGAGGCAGGAAGAGGTCAAGCTGGGCCTGATCTTGTTCGTCTTCCCACTCATCAGCAATCCTGCCTGAGCACCCACGATGTGCCAGGCACCGCCTTGGGCTCTGGCATTCCGAAGGTGAACACGATGTGGCTCTTACGGGTCTCAGGGGCCCCTGCCATCTAGAGGGTAAGCAAGGATGTGGTGGCATTTATTTATTGACTATCTTTGCTTAAAGCCGTTGGTGAAGGTCACAGGCTTCCTACTCCTGAGTGTAGAAATGAGGAGGAAAGCCAAAAGGAAAAACCAAAAAGTACATACTGGAGGCTTGATGCCAGTGAGGAACCTGCCAGTGATGAAGCCGCCAGCCCTGGGGGTGAATTCATAAGGCTCGAAGCAGGGCAACGACTTGCCGGATGCCATGAGCGGGGGTCTCCGACCTTCCAATTCAATCTGGCCCAGCAGGCACGAAATCTGGGAGAAAGGAAACCCAGATGGGACCGAAGACCCACACACGCCTTAAGTGATGCTCTGTCCCGACAGGGGATGGAGCACCTGCTCTTCAAGAAAAACTGCATGGAAATGGAGTTCCTGAAGATTAACCTACATTTCTTAATAAACCAGGAAAGCTGATGTTTCAGGGAAATAATTGTATCGTCCTTTCACTACTGATTAGAATTTTCACATTTGGGGTCAGCTGAAATAGACAGTGCTTTGCAAAAGCAGTCATGTTTCAGAAGAATCTCATGTAATACCTGAAAGGGACCTCCCTAACATGGAAACTGAGACGAGCAGAAAAAATTGTTTATTGTGATCCTGAACATTCTCAGGTCAAAAGAGAATGAAACTGCCCAGTAATGCTCTTGGGGACAGTGTGTCTGGATTTTACTTAGTCAAAAGGGCTTCCTGATGGCCTCGAGGGCTTCCTAATGGCCTCGAGCCTTGTAAGCCCATTCCTACTATTCTGTACTCACCAATGAGATGGTCCTTAAGACTCTCTCAAGGTCATCAAATTTTAAAAAAGTTGCTAAGATTTGTGAAATCATTGTGATAGCACTGCAACATGAAAATATATAACCATACAGTATCTAAATTTATAATAGGCATCTGTATGATACATTATGGAGAAGGAAATGGCAACCCACTCCAATATTCTTGCCTGGAGAATCCCATGGACAGAGAAGCCTGGTGGGTCACAGTTCATGGGGTCACAAAGAGTCGGACACGACTCAACACGTACACACACGATACACTATCTGGATATTTATCTCCATGTGTCTACAACACCGGCATGTTAACAGTGGTTAGCTCCTGTACTGATTTCGACACACACTTCTGTATTGTGCAGTACTTGGCATGCTTTACATGGAACATGGATTCTTTAAAAAACAGAAACAAATCTGCAAAGTGCCTCCTACAACCACCCCAGCCTTCTGTCAAGCAGCCAGCCCGCCTTTGCTCACACCTGCATGGTGTTCACTGTTGAACCTTTGGCCCCAGACTGCACCATCATCTGCAGATTGTTCTCTGGGAACTGTCTGTGCAGACCGAAGGGCATGCATGCCTGCGGATGGAACACACACATCGGTCAGTGACTCCTCCTTGGGAAGCTTGGGTTTAGAAGGTAAATGCGGGAGCCCACTTAGACTATGAATCTGGAGAGCAGTGCCAGATCCCATTTGAGGTTAAGAAGAAGTCTTGTCGGCATTAACCCTTTGGCTGGAAGCCCTAGAAAGAGGTCTGAACAATGGCCCCGGGTGCCACGCTCTCGACACCTCTGCCAGGAAGCCGGGAGGCAGATGTAGAGGGGCCAGCATCTTTAGTTCGTGATGCTGAGATGCAACTGATTAAAAATAAAACCTAAGGCGGTGCTCTTGGGAACTTACCCATTAGAGCATGGCCTGGCCCCGGACAAGCAGCCATGATGACCAGTGCCCGTGTCATACTCTTATCTGCCAAAAAGCTGCCCAAGCGCCAACCAGGCGCTTCGCCTCAGCTCCTGGGACAAAAGAGTAGCCAAAGCCCCCAGGTGGATTGGGGAGATGCTGTGGAGAGGAGGGGGTGGCTCTGAGTTTATCTAAGCCTCTTCCTAGGGATGCAGACACCCACTCTCACACAGGAGAGACAAGGTGGATGTCAAGAGACAGAGGAAAAGAAATACAGTAATCCTGAGGCGCTTGAGATGACCCCCACCTGCAGCATCCCCAGTGAGCCCTGGAAGCTGAGCCTCCCTGTTCTCAAGCAGTGCTGGAAGGCTGGAAGGAACCTCGCCTTGCAAGGACAAAACTGTACCAACAAGGTCTGCTGACAGCCAGTCAGAACTGAGTCAGCAAACACTGACTTCTGCTAGGCTTGGTCCTCCCTCCCTTTCTCCTCAGGTGGGGTGTGAAGGCCCAGGAGGCCGGGATGAGGGCCAGTGGGCTCCTTCAAGCCGCAGGACTGGGAGCCCCGGCTCTGGGGCAAGAATGGGGCTCCCTCTCCTTTCTCAGCTGCGAGGCTTTGGAGGACTGGTAGAGTGGCCAGACCTCACCCAGGACTCTGTGCAGATGAGTTCCTGAATCCTGCCAGCAAATCCGTAAGGCAGGCGATCTTCCCATCCCTGCCCCAGGGGAGGACACCTCGCTCAGACCGCTCACATGACACAAGGCCGGAGATCTCACAGTAAGTCCATGGAAGAGCCAGGATTCAAACATGGGCCTTCACCCCAGCTGTCCTACACACGCAGCACTGGAGGTGCTGATTCTTTACTGTGCCCCTCCGCCCTGCAGAGGCCCCTGGAAAAAGACTTTCTTCAGTCCCCTTTAAGGCCATTGCCCTACAATACAAACATTTAAAACGACAACTACTGCAGAATTCACTGGCGGTCCAGTGCTTAGGACTAGGCGCTTTCATTGCCGAGGACCTGGGTTCAACCCCTGCTTGGGGAACTAAGATCCCGCAAGCCAGGTAGTGTGGGAAAAAATAAATAAATAAAAGAAAGAAAGAATACTGCAATGCCTTCATGCTCAGCATTAATCAAAGGAAGACCTCTCCAGACCCTAACTGAGGGTACAAATCCCTTGGCTTTTCAAAGTGATCAATTCTACTCGCCCCATCTTGAGTGTCACCTAGTCAGCTGTTCAATAGTCAAATTGCTCCAAGAGGCCCAGAGTGAGACTCAAAATGTAATTAAAAAAAAAAAACCCAGCACTCAAAATGGTGGTGGTAAGTGCACATGCCGCTGGACTAACCTTGTTAATTTCATTGCTGTAATGGTTCACTTCCTCCTTGAACTTCAGGTCAATCATGTTAAAATCCCTCTGGTCTTTATTCAGATGGGCATCCTGCCATTTCCCTTGGACCTCATCACACGACGCTGCCTCTGGCAGGTTTAACGCAGCCCTGACGGCCTAGGATTAAAAGAGGAAACACTGGAGGCTGCAGGCAAGGGAGGAAGGTGTGGGCCCCATCCTGCTGGAGCCCGACCGACTCTGCTGTAGGTGGTAGCCCCCAGGCCCTCCTCACCCGTGGCCCACAGTGGGTGGACTCTTTAATGATTCCATGTCTCCTGACATCCGCCTTCGGCTTGACCAAAATGTCTTCTACTCCTATGAAGTAAAAGAGAAAAGTCTGGATGCAACTGGGCCTGACTTCTCATCAGGTTGTGAACTTGGTGAGGTCAGGGCATGGGGCACAGTAACAGGCACCCAGGGAGCACCTGAATAATGATGGTGACATCCCCATCACCTCAAAGAGACTGCTACCATCTCTTAAGTGCTTACCATCTTACAAATGACAAAGCTAAGGCTCAAACTTGAGCCCACAGGTACGGAGGTAGAAAGCCAACCCAGGGCCAAGTCCCAAACTTGGCCACCAGCTACAAGCCCTCCATTCAATAAAAACAAGTTGGATGCATGGGACAGAGGTGAAGATGACATTCTGGGTGAAAAACTGGGGTTGAGGAAAACAGAAGAGGGAGGGGGCAGACATCCCAGTTTTGACTTCCAGAAATCACATGTCAGCAAGGACTGCACTGTATAGTGGTGAGAATCCGTGGGCAAGCACACACAGACACATCCAAGCCTGGCTGACAGGGACAACCATTGCGGGGTCCTCTCTTGCTCTGGAAGGAAAAGTGCCTGGGCCACTTGAATGAAGCCTGTCCCTCTGGCTTCAAATGGCTAAGGAATTCCCCACCTTAGGCAGTAAGTCTTCCCACTTCATTTTCTGTCTATATTTGAGAGCTACTGACCTCACCAGTCCCTTAGCCAAGGTCTCAGGGGGAAGGGAATTCAAGGCTGCAGTGTTGCAAAGCTGGGCTAAGATGTCTGGGACTCCCACATGCAATGTCCTGGAAGCCTGAGTGCCTCTAAAGAACTTGAGGAGGAGAAAGAATCTGTCCCTCTGTGAGAAAGCCACACCATGACAATGGGCCCTTCCACAGGGTCGGCTCCAGGCCATCTTGCTGTCCCTTCAGTGACCTCTGGCTGCGAGGGCTGAAGGCACTTCCATTAGCCTGGACTCCCCTCTAAGCTTGACGCCCAGCTTGGCCCTGCTCCCTCTCAGTCTCGGCACCAGACAGTCTTTGCACTTCGGCCAGTTTCTCCTCGGATCACGTGCTGAGCAGAGCCGCTTGTTAGGTTTGGTGATGAGGTCACAGTCTGGGTGTGGATTCTTCCTCTACTTTTTAAAAAATTTATTTACTTTTGGCTGCGCTGGGTCTTCATTGCTTTGCTCGGGCTTTCTCTAGTTGTGGCGAGCGGGCGTTACTCTTTGTTGCCGTACGTGGACTTCTCATCGTGATGGCTTCTCTTGTTGTGCAGCACAGGCTTCAGGCGTGCAGGCTTCATTAGTTGTGGCACACAGGCTTACTTGCTCTGTGGCCTGTGGGATCTTCCTGGACCAGGGAGCGAACCCATGTCTCCTGCAATGGCAGATGGATTCTCATCCACTGTGCCACCAGGGAAGTCCATCTACTTTCCATTTTTAAAGACATTTGTTCAAGGAAGCTCATCCGAGAAATATTGTGAGAACCAGGAAAGAGCTAAAATGTCTAATAACAGGAACTGGTAAAATTAACCATGGTACGTCTACAAAAGCATAATAGTTTATAGCCACGCACCTGAGGAAGTCAGTTTATATTTGCCCACAAAAGGACATTTATAAAACATTATCTGTAAATGGTGGAGGGGTGCAGATTACAAAACACTAGGTATTACTGCAGGAACCCCTTTTTTTCTGAAAGTGTTTATACTTGGAAACTCTAGAAAGACACACATCAAGTCAATATTGGTGTTATCTCTGGCAGTTGAATGCTGGGTGATTTTTCATTATTTTCATGTCTGTGTTTATTTTGACTTTTGTACAATATAAATTTTATAATTACGATTGCCTTGCTTCAGGCCAATGAGCAAACTCCAGCAGACCCACTGGCTCCCTGTCTGCACGTGAGCCAGTCCATGAACTCAGTCTCATCAGCTGGATGATTCCCACGCTTGCTGGGGGTCCTGCTTAGTGCGAGGCCTGACACCCATTCCTCATGCATGGGAAACTGCAGAAGGGCTTGGGCTCCGCTATGCACACCGAGAGATACACCGCTCTGAATGAGCTCATGGCATGGAAAATATCGGCCCCCTTGTTTTCTTTATCAAAGTCAACTTCCTAAAACAGTGGGCAGTCATTTCCAGGGAGACAGCTCCTCTTTCTGTCTTAGGATCACTTGACAGGTCTGCCCCAATGTGGTGTTTCCAACAGAACCTGCTGTGTCAGGAGGTGCGGGCCGTTCTGACAACGGGGAAGACTCCAGGTGGAGGGCAGAGTGCCTGAAAGATTCTGGAAGGGCACTTGCAGGAGAGAATGGAGGTATGAGTGTGAAGAAAAATCAGTCTAGGAGACTGGAGACTGTAAACAAAAGCGTTGAGAAAGGGACAGAATGGAAATGCAGATGGAGGGGAGGGGCGTCACTCTGTGCTGTACGAAAAGATGAAGAGACTGGGGTGGTATGGGTGTGTGGGTGGTGGGGAAGCACAGAGAAGAAGCAAGGCTGTGCAGTGTCACTGGAGGCCCCGTGAAGATGCCCTCATGAAGGGAGCCTGGCTGTTCCCCTGTAACCGGGAGACACCCTGGCAGGTGTGCTGGCTGCGGAAGTGGACTGAGCGGGGTGGGGCCCCAGAACCACCTGCCTCACTCACCCAAGGTGAAGCCTCTGTAGAGCTGCAGGTAGGCGGTGAAGAGGCGGGCCAGGCAGGTGAGAACCCTGCCGCTGGTCTCCCCACCGTAGATCTCGTAGCAGCAGTGGACCAGGCCGTAGGCGGAGCTCCCGTAGTGCGCCTTGTCTAGCACCCCGCACAGCAGCTCCCCTGCTCTGATGATCACCTGTGGATGGATGGCCACTGGCGCTGGGTCGGGGGAGCCCCCAGCCCCTCCCTCACTCCATGTCTTACTAACCTTATAACCCTCACCTGCCTCAAATTCTTGATGCAAAGAAGGGGATAAAGCCGGTGAGCACACAGAGAACAACATTCAGGGCTTCCCTGGTGGTTCAGTGGTAAAGAATTCATCCGCCAATGCAGGAGATGTGGGTTCAATCCCTGATCTGAGAATATCCCACATGCCCTGGAGCAACTAAGTCTGTGAGCCACAACTACTGAGCCTGCACTCCAAAGCCCAGGAGCCACAACTGCTGAGGCCTGTGCTGCCCAACAGGAGGGGCCACTGCAGTGAGTAACCTCCAGGCTCTCCGCAGCTAGAGAAAAAGCCCATGCAGCAACGAGGACCCAGCACAGCCAAAAATCAAATAAATAGAATAAAAAAAAGAACATTAAACAAAATTCTTTTTCGGGGACTACACCCCCCTTCCCACTATAGACAGTTCAGTGTGTTCCTACGTGCCCCATTCCCATCACCCATCCGTTCTTAATTGGGGTCACATATCCCTGACAAAAACTTTGTGACTGAAAAGGAGTACATTTTGAGTCTAAACTTCATAACTGTGACCTTGGCCTAGGCACTTCCTCCTTGGAACCTTGGAGTAAGAAAAACATAACCTTTCTAATATCCTTCAAGGCTTGAATTTGTACTTCCCTAAAGCTTGTTTCAAGCATCAGAAGCTAATTTAAAGAAGGATTTCTAGTTTGAATTTAAATTTAAAACTAAAATTTAAACTTCTAGTTAAAGGATTTCTAATTTAAAGAAGAGTGCTATACACATTAAGCGTATGATCTACAAAGGGAAAGAAAAAGGGCATCTTGGGTTCTATTATGAATGGCATGTCTGTTAGACCCTGCGACAAAGCCTTTTTGAGTGGGGGCCCTGGGGATACTTCCCCACCAAGAAATCTTCAATGTGGGGTCACAGTCTCACTTTCCTGCAACAGCGCCGTGTCCCCAGGGTTTGGCTGTCCTGGAGCTGCTTCTGAGGCCTGGTTCCTAGGCATGGAGCTGGGAGGTGTGAAACCTCAGCACAGGGTGATGATAGCCAGCCACTCACAGGTCTCAGGTCTGCATTTCCAAGCTTTGCAGAGTAAAGTTTGAGGCCTTTTGCTGGAAGAGCCTTCCCAAGCTGGTTAAGAGCTTTACATAGGAGTCAAGTGCTAATGGTAGGGGACTTCCCTGGTGGTCTGGTGGCTAAGAGTCTGAGCTCCCAAGGCAGGGATCTCAGGTTTAATCCCTAGGTCAAGGAACTAGATACCAGATGCCGCAACTAAGAGTTCACATGCTGCAACTAAAGATCCCACTTGCCACAACTAAGACCTAGTACAGCCAAATAAATAAAGAAAATAGAAAATATAAATTTAAAAAGGAGTGCTAGCGGTTGACTCTACATAGCTCGGTACAACTCTTTCCTTCAAGGCATGCCTCCTCTTTCTATACATGTGCCTCTACTTCTCTGTCTTGGATTTAAATCAAGCCGCCTAAACCTGGGACTGGAAGTCTCCAATGCACACAGCTGGGCATCCATACCTGGGACTCGCACATGGAGTCGGGGTTAAAGCCGGGAACGGGCCGAGGAGACTCCTTCACCCAGGCCTTTCCACCGATCTTTGCCTTTCCTGACAAGTTCAGGGGGATATGGTCCTCTGGGATTATGTTGATGAGCAATGTGGACACAACCTGGAAAGAAAAAGAAGACAAAGCTGATGGAAGGAAGAAAAGCTGATATGTTTCCTTTTCGGTCCACTTATGTCTTTCTTAATCCTGAAAGGCAGACAACTTCATTCTGATGAGCTATAGGTAAAACAGAAAAAAAAAAAGAAAACCAACCAACCACCACCACCACCACCACCACCAAAGGGATAGTTCCTTGTCTGTGGGACAAGCTGACCTCAGATTTTTACTTTTTTGCTTATGTGATTTATGTATAATGTACAGCATGTGAGAGTTGGACCATAAAGAAGGCTGAGCACTAAAGAATTGATGCTTTCAAACTGTGGTGCTGGAGAAGACTCTTGAGAGTCCCTTGGACAGCAAGGGGATCAAACCAGTCAGTCCTAAAGGAAATCAACCCTGAATTCATTGAAAGGACTAATGCTGAAGCTCCAAAACTTTGGCCACCTGATACAAAGAGCCAACTCATTGGAAACGACCCTGATGCACGGAAAGATTGAGGTCAGGAAAAGAGGGTGACAGAGAATGAGATGGTTGGATAGCATCACTGACTTAACGGACATGAGTCTGAGCAAACTATGGGAGATAGGGAAGGACAGGGAAGCCTGGTGTGCTGCAGTCCGAGAGTTAGACATGACTGAGCAAATGAACAACAACAGGATTAGAAACAAACACACACTATTAAGAACCTCACTTCTTAGAGTGCATAACCCCCTGACCTGAAAGTTAAGTTCCTGAATAGATCGAGGGAAGAAAAAGAAAATAAATTGCTGTGGGCTCACAGCAGAGAAAGATTTAAATTTGTATGTGGTTTAAAAAAAAAAAGGAGGAGGACAGCAGGATTGAAGGATGCAAAGGCAGCCCTGCCATGTCAGCCCCAGGACCAGGGCGAAGGTCCAGGAACGCTCACTGGAAGCCTCCTTCTCCCATTTTCAGACCGCACCAAAGCACATGACAACTGTCCCATACAATCAGTAACGTCCTCCTGCAGAAGAGCACTGACTTTCTGGCGCCAAGGAGGAAAGGATGTGAAGACTAAGAACTCAGAGCTTTCCCTCGAAAGAGCTTCAGAGAGGAGGCCCAAGTATCTGACTGAGAAGTGAGATGCAGTGAAGCTTTGAGACTCTGGGGGTGTCCCAGTGTCCACTCCATCATACTGGTCATGAGTTGCGGTGCAAATGGTTCTGCTCTCTCAGCCTTAGCATTGTGCATGTGTAGAATACAGTTACGATCCGTTCATTCATTCAGCAATTATATGTCGAGCGCTTACTATGAACCAGGTGCTGGGGGGAGTGGTGAATAATACAGTCGCCGCCCTCAGCGGAGGCTCCAGGCCCAAGCAGATCCACACTTTGGAGGAAAATAAAGTGGTGAAGGAACAGCTAGGGTAGAGCAGGGGGAGAGAGAATACCTGGGATTTTGCATAGGATAGGCAGGGCCTTACCACCACGGAGAAGGGAGCCCAGAGGAGGTCAGATCATTCATTTCTGGCAGGAGGCTTTTCATTCAAGTGTAAAGGAAAGGTATTTGGAAGATTTTGATCACAGAAGTGACGTGCTCAGATTCCACTTTTAGCAGGATCCCCTGTTCCACATACTGACCTGGCCAAAAAGTTCCTTTGGGTTTTCCCATAACCTGTTACAGAGAAACCCAAACGAACTTTTTGGTCATCCAACACATTCCTGGCCTGGACTTCGAGGCTAAATCAATGAGGCAGAGAATAAGCCTCCCAAGTGACACTGACAAGAAGACTTGGCACTTTAGAAGCAGTCATTAAGGCAACGTGAGTGGGGAGCATGCAGGACGGAGTCTCTGTGTGGGGCCCAGCACAGGGCACACTGGTGAGGTGACAGCTTGGCCACCCGATGGGCTGCCACACGATTCACTGTTACAGAGCTGATCCCTGAAATTGATTTGCCTGGAATTAATTATGTCTACTTGAAAGGCTGGGGAGTCCTGCTTAAATCAGTATGGCCATCCTCTCAATCTGTTGTTGCTGAGTTGCTAAGTCATGTACCACTCTTTCACAACCCCTACAACTGGACTGTAGCCTGCCAGTGTCCTCTGTCCATGGGATTTCCTAGTCAAGAATACTGGAGTGGGTTGTTCTTTCTTTCTCCAAGGGATCTTCCTGACCTAGGGATCTAACCCGCTTCTCCTGTATCTCCTGCACTGGCAGGCGGACTTTTTACCACCAAGCCACCTGGGAAGCTCTCATTCACTCTATGTGTATATATGTTCAAAAAGTCACGTTTGAGTCTTTGCAACCTGCCAGGCTCCTCTGTCTATGGAAAATTTCCAGGCAAGAATACTGGAGCAGGTTGCCATTTCCTCCTCCAGGGAATCTTCCCAACCCAGGGATCAAATCCATATCTCTTGCGTCTCCTGTATGGGCAGGCAGATTCTTTACCACTGCACCACCTATGCAGCTACTAACAGAAAGTCAAGGGAGGCAACTTCACAAACAGCCCACATGGGAGCAGCTGTACCTGGGATGACCATGGGGCAGTTCTGGAGAGGCCAAGAGCATGCATTCCCAAGGAAGAAATAGGCTTGAGGCAGGCAGACCGGTTGGACAGGTCCTGGGGCGGCGAGGGGGTAGGTAGGCGGGGCAGGGTTGGACGGCATTGGGAGCCATCGGCTGGCATCAACAGCTCTTTGTATGCCTGTACCAGGCCCATAAAGAAGGTTCTGTATGTACACAATGGGGTCAGGGCGGTTACGAGAGCAGCTGTCTTTTCATGCATGTGCTCCAGGAGCTGGGGAACAGCTGGCAACAACATTGTTACAGAAAGCAGACAATACTCCTTGTATCTCTGAGGAAAATGACCAGGGAGGTCTTGGCCCTTAGTCTTCACAAGGCCAGCACTGGCAGGACAGAGGGTAAGGAGGAAAGATAGCAGGGTGCCTTCCCTGGGATGCTGACTACGAGCTGCACTTAAACCACAGTGCCACATGCACAGTGGGAACTGCCAGCTGGGCACAGTCAGGATGGGAAGTCTGGCAGAAGGGTAACACATGCAGCCATATACATGTAAGGAAGGGAGACGGACCTGCCACTTCATCTGTAAAATCAAGGGAGCAGGAAACGCACCTGACAATCTCAATACCCTTTCACGATACAAACAGTCAACAGATTTGGAATAGGCAGCAACATCATCCACCTGATGAAGGCGAGGCACTGATGTAAAAACTACCACTGCCATGTGGAAGACAATAACATACTATTGAAAGAAGTTAAAGAAGACCTAAGTAAATGAAAAGACATCATGGTTTGGACGACTTAATATTGTTAAGATGGCAACACTTTCCAAATTGATCTACACGTTCAATGCAATCCCTATTAAAATTCCAACTTGCATAACTGACAAGTTGGCCCTAAAATTCAAATGGGAATGCAAGGGACCCCAAATGGTCAAAACAATCTTGAGAAAGTAGACAAAACTGAAGGACTCATATTTCCAGATTTTAAAATTTATTACAAAGCTACAGTAATCAGGACATGGGTTCCCAGGTGGCATGAGTGGTAAAGAACCCACCTGCCAATGCAGGAGACATAAGACATGGGCTCGATCTCCGGATTGGGAAGATCCCCTGGAGGAGGGCATGGCAAGTCATTCTAGTATTCTTGCCTGGAGAATCCCCATGGACAGAGGAGCATGGTGGGCTGCAGTCCATGGGGTCACAAAGAGTCGGACACAACTGAAGCGACGGCACACAGCACTCATTGGCGTAAAGACAGACATACTGACCAATGGAACAGAAATAAGAGTCTAAAAGTAAACCCATACCTCAGTGGCTTATTGATTAATAAGAACATTCAATGGGGCAAGAATAGTTTTATTAACAAATGATGCTGAGACAACTGCATATCTACCAACAAAAGAATAAAGGTGGACCCCTATCTCATAATACACAGAAAAATTAACTGAAAATGTATCAAAGACATAAATGTCAGGGAGAAAACCATAAAACTCTTAGTTGGAAACACAGCTGTAAACCTGTGTGACCTTGGAATTGGCAAAAGTTTCTAAGATATAACACCAAAAGTACAAGGAACAACAAAAAAAGTTGATAAATACGATTTCATGAAAATTTTTAAAAATTATGTGTCAAAGGACACTGTCAAGAGAGAAAAAAAGAACCCATAAAATGGGAGAAAATACCTGTGTTCTCATATATGTGATACAGATCTGGTAGCCAGAATATATAAAGAAATGTTAGAATTTAACAATAAAAAGACAAACAACCCAATTAATAAGTGGGCAAAGGGCATATATAGACATATCTCCAAAGAAGATATTACAAATGGCCAGTAAGCACATGAAAAGCTGCTCAATATTATTAATCATTCAATTCAGTTCAGTCGCTTAGTCATGCCCAACTCTTTGCGACCCCATGAATCGCAGCACACCAGGCCTCCCCGTCCATCACCAACTCCCAGAGCTTACTCAAACTCAAGTCCATTGAGTCAGTGATGCCATCCAGCCATCTCATCCTCTGTCATCCCCTTCTCCTCCCGCCCCCAATCCCTCCCAGCATCAGGGTCTTTTCCAATGAGTCAACTCTTCGCATGAGGTGGCCACAGTATTGGAGTTTCAGCTTCAGCATCAGTCCTTCCAATGAACACCCAGGACTGAACTCCTTTAGGATGGAACCCGTGAAGTCCAAGGGACTCTCAAGCGTCTTCTCTAACACCACAGTTCAAAAGCATCAATTCTTCGGCGCTCAGCTTTCTTCACAGT
Organism: Ovis canadensis; assembly: GCF_042477335.2. Classification (NCBI taxonomy): domain Eukaryota; kingdom Metazoa; phylum Chordata; class Mammalia; order Artiodactyla; family Bovidae; genus Ovis; species Ovis canadensis. The sequence goes on from NC_091247.1 coordinate 58,068,774, forward strand.
CCAACTCTCACATCCATACATGACCACAGGAAAAACCATAGCCTTGACTAGATGGACCTTTGTTGGCAAAGTAGTGTCTCTGCTTTTTAATATAGTGTCTAGGTTGGTCATAACTTTCCTTCCAAGGAGTAGGCGTCTTTTAATTCCAAGGCTGCAATCACCATCTGCAGTGATTTTGGAGCCCAGAAAAGCAGTCAGCCACTGTTTCCACTGTTTCCCCATCTATTTTCCATGAAGTGATGGGACCAGATGCCATGATCTTAGTTTTCTGAATGTTGAGCTTTAAGCCAACTTTTTCACTCTCCTCTTTCACTTTCATCAAGAGGCTTTTTAGTTCTTCTTCACTTTCTGCCATAAGGGTGATCAAATTGCCAACATCTGCTGGATCATCGAAAAAGCAAGAGAGTTCCAGAAAAACATCTATTTCTGCTTGATTGACTATGCCAAAGCCTTTGATTGTGTGGATCATAATAAACTGTGGGAAATTACCAGACCACCTGACCTGCCTCTTGAGAAACCTATATGCAGGTGAGGAAGCAACAGTTAGAACTGGACATGGAACAACAGACTGGTTCCAAATAGGAAAAGGAGTATGTCAAGGCTGTATATTGTCACCCTGCTTATTTAACATATTAATCATTATGGAAAGGCAAATGAAAACCATAATGAAAAACTACTTCACAAGATGGTTATTTTATTTTATTATTATTTGGCTGTGCCACTTGCTTATAAGATCTTAGATCCCTGATCAGGGTTCAAACTCAAGTCCTGGGAGTGAAAGTGCCAAGTCCTAACCATTGCACTGCCAGAGAACTTCCCTAAGATGGTTATTTTAAAAATAAAAGAAAAATAAATGTTGGTGAATATGGAGAAATTGGAACCCTCATGTACTGTTGGTGGGGATGTAAAATTGTAAGCTGCCTTGGAAAACAGTTTGGTAGTTCCTCAAAGAAGTTAATTCCCATATGACCCAGTGACTTCTCTCTTAGCTATATATTCAAGAGAATTGAAAGTACGTGTTCATATAAATGAGTGCATCAGTTTCATGCACCAGTTATGCATGAATACTCATTACAGCCTTATTTGTAACAGCCAAAAAGTGGAAACAAGCCAAATTATCCATTTATCAACTGACAAGTGAATAACAGGTGGAATATCCATACAATGGAATATTATTCAGCCATGAAAGAAATGAGGTACTGTTCACGCTACAACATGGATGAATGGTGAAACCATTATGTTAACTAAAAGAAACAAGCCATAAAAGGGTACCTATTGTATGATACCATTTATATGAAATGTCTCAAACAGGCAAACGAATAGAGACAGAAAGTGATAGCCAGGGGTTGGGGAGGGAGGAATTAGGGCTGAATGCTAATAGGAACAGAGTTTCTTTTGGGGATTATGGAAATGTTCTGGAATTAGACAGTAGAAATGGTTGCACCACAGAGAATACACTAAAAATAAGCACTGAATCATACACTTACTAAAAATGGTAAAGTTTATGGTATGAATTATAGCTCAATTAAAAAAAAACAAACAAGGGTGGCAGACAAGATTCTGGGTCTCTTCCTGCACTAATATTGTAGAAGTGTATAATTTACTTTCTGGTCATAAACTATGCTAGGAATAAAAGACCATCCACAATATTCTCAGGGAACTAAGATCCCACAAGTTGCATGGTGTGGCCAAACAGGAAAATAACTGGACACTCATTAAATATTTGCCATTAGAGGGACAGTTAAATCAACTATCAGTTCAGTTCAGTCGCTTAGTCGTGTCCGACTCTTTGCAGCTCCATGAATTGCAGCACGCCAGGCCTCCCTATCCATCACCAACTCCTGGAGTTCACTCAAACTCATGACCATCTTGTCGGTGATGCCATCCAGCCATCTCATCCTCTGTCATCCCCTTTTCCTCCCGCCCCCAATCCCTCCCAGCATCAGAGTCTTTTCCAATGAGTCAACTATAGAATATCCATATTACTGGGTACAACACAGAACGGGTTAAGAAGAATGAAGTCAATCTACATGTACAGACAGAGAATGAACCCCATAATAGACGATTATCATAGCACGCCTATTCAGTCGTGTCTGACTCTTTGCAACCCCAAGGACTGTAGCCTGCCAGGCTCCTCTGTCCATGGAATTCTCCAGGCAAGAAGACTGGAGTGGGTTGCCATTTCTTACTCCAGGGGATCTTCCTGATCCAGGGATGGAACCCACGTCTCCTGCACTGGCAGGCAGATTCTTTGATCACTGTGACATCTGAGAAGCCCACAGATCATTAAATGAACTAAGTATGTCACAAACCAATTATAAGAAACATTCTAGCACATGAAAAGAGTTAAATAAACTTCTTGCCATATCTGAAGTATGTTAGGGTGGTTCAAATTGCCTGAAATAATGGGATTTCTTGAAATAATGGAAATAATGTCATTCCCTATGGAGGACCTGACAGCTCATTTAAAGTAAGCCATCTTACAGATCAGTTAAAATTGAGGTCCACATACCTATGGATAAGGAAAATGCACGTCTCAGGCAACAGAATAACATGGATAAAGAAGCAGTCTGAAATACAAACTCAAAACTGACTGTCAAATCTAGTCATGGTTCATGGTTCCCCTGAGTAGGTACATGATTTCATTTTTATTTCTTCTCTGTGAGAGTATGCACTTAGATGAACAATGGAATTGGAAAGAGAAGAAATTTTTCCTTTTTCCTTTGATATTACTATCTCTTTAAATAAAAACTTACATTACACTTCTATAGTTAATAAATGAAATCAGCAAGGTTGTGGAATACAAGGACAATATACAAAATTAGTTGTATTTCTATATACTAACCATAAACAAATAGGCAATTCAATAAATAAAATCATCTATAATAGCAATATCTAGGAATGAATCTAAGGAAAGATGAACAAGACTTCTATGTCACTGAAAGAATGGAATATTCAGTACTGGAAATGTGTCCATTCTCCCTAAAGTGATCTGTAGATGCAATGTAATTCTAATAAAACTCTTAGTAGCTATTTTTTGGCAGAAATGTACAAGATGGCTTTGAAATTTATATGGAAATTCATGGGGCCAAGAATATTCAAGACAGTCTTAAAAAACAATGCTGGAGACTATACTATCAAAAATCAAAACTTATAAAGCTACAATAATTAAGAGTGTAGTATTGGTGCAATGGAATCAAACAACCAAAGGAACTGAAATGAATCCAGTAGACCTACATGTATGCAATGAGTTGATTTAGGACACAAGAGATACTAAAGAGCAGAGGAAAAGCAAACATCTTTTCATCAGTTACGTCATGTCAACAGGATAGTCCTCCAGGGAAACAATGAATCCTGACCCCTACCTCACACCAACACACCCACAAAACCCAACTCCAGGCAGAAGCAGAGCTAAACGCGAATGGGGAAACAATAAAACTGCTCAACAGCGACACAGAGACATATCTTAGTGACCTTGGGGCAGGCAAATAATTTTTATACAGGACTAGCCACAAAAGGCAAACCCTGGTGAATTATATTACATAAAATAAAGATCTTACATATTACATATTTTATATTACATAAAATAAAGATCATTAGAAAACAGCATTAAGTGAAAGGGCAAAAAGGCTGGCCATCAAGTAGAAGGTATTTGTAATACCTGTAATCTGGTAATGGACCTACACAAGGATATACTTCTAAAACTCTAATCTATTAATAAGAGAATGGCATAGGATTGAAAAAAGGCAAAAGACTTGAATAGGAACTTCACAAAAGGTGAGATCCCAATGGCCATAAGGATATAAAGAAGTGCTCAAACTCATTTGTTACTGTGCGTGCTAAGTCTTTTCAGTTGGGTCTGACTCTGTGTGACCCTATGGACTGTAGCCCACCAGGCTCCTCTGTCCATGGGGTTCTCCAGGGAAGAATGGGTTGCCACGTCCTCCTCCAGGGGATCTTCCCAACCCAAGGATCGAACCCACGTCTCTTCTCTTGCATTGGCAGGCAAGTACTGCTGAGAATAAGGAGCAACCATAACTCTCCTGCCCTGCTGATGGAGGTGTAAACTGCTACAGTCACTTTGAAAAACTGTTTACTAAACTATCTATTACAGTTGAAGGTAGATCTTATGACTCAGCAATTTGATTCCCTGGTATTTACCCATGAAAATGCATATATATGTTCAATAAGAGACATATACAAAAATGTTCACAGCAGCCCTATTTGTAACAGCCAAATGAAGATGACTGAAGACAACTCAAACATCCATTAATGGTAAAGTGAACAAGTATATAATGGTATAGTCACATAATATAAGAAAACCACTCAAGAGGCTGTATGAAATGCTCTGGAAAAACAGCCTAAGACTCAATTTGTTAGGGTAGTACAAACATTTCCCAAGCTAAGTTCCTTATCTCCTGATTCAAAACATGGCTTTTCTCTGTAGAATTAGACTGGGTCACTAACAAATTCTTATGCAGCGCAGTAACTGTTCCCTTCTTTCATCTACTTGTACAGAAATAACAGCCTGTACCAACCTTTCAAGAAACCCGGAAAAATCTCAAATCTGGGCCTATTTTCTAATTTTACTTGGTTATACAGTAAGCAGAGCCCAGAAATGTTAAATTATTCCTAACACAAACCAAATTATTCTATCATTTTGATCTTTTTTGTATCAAATTTTTGTTCATCTACATTTTTAACATGGTTCTGTTATTATGCAGAGAACTGTGTGGTCTATTTCTTCTTTCAACATTACGTTGAAAATTTTCCAGACTGTTACACAATGCTTTAAAGCCACTATTTTAAACTACACAAAGCTTTCCTGGTGGCTCAGACAGTAAAGAATCCACCTGCATGTGGGAGACCTGTGTTTGATCCCTGCATTGGGAAGATACCCTGGAAGAGGGCACGGCAACCCACGCCGGTATTCTTGCCTGAAGAATCCCCATGGACAGAGGAACCTGGCGAGCTACAGTCCATGGGGTTGCAAAGAGTCGGACACGACTGAGTGACTAAGCACAGCACAGAACAATATCTTAATAAATAGATGTCCCACAATTTACACAGCCCCAGTGCTGACTATCTAGATTTTGCTAATATTCCACCACTATAAACCATGATGTCATGGACTGCTTTTTTCAAGTAGCTTTTATCAATAATACATTTCAGATGATTTCCTTTGGCAGGATTCTCAGACTGAGGTGGATGAACATATCTGTAGCTCTAGTTATGTAGTCTTTGTCCACTATTTGGTCCTATTTTGAACACACTGCTTACATTTAAACAAAATTCTAATAAATTCTGGATGGTTCAGTTCAGTTCAGCTGCTCAGTCGTGTCCGACTCTTTGCGACCCCATGAATTGCAGCACACCAGGCCTCCCTGTCCATCACCAACTCCTGGAGTTCACTCAAACCCATGTCCATTGAGTCCGTGATGCCATCCAACCATCTCATCCTCTGTTGTCCCCTTCTCCTCCCATCCTCAATCTTGCCCAGCATTAGGGTCTTTTCAAATGAGTCAGCTCTTTGTATCAGGTGGCCGAAGTATTGCAGTTTCAGCTTCAGCATCAGTCCTACCAATGAACACCTGGGACTGATCTCCTCTAGAATGCACTGGTTGGATCTCCTTGCAGTCCAACGGACTCTCAAGAGTCTTCTCCAACACCACAGTTCAAAAGCATCAATTCTTTGGTGCTCAGTTTTCTTTATAGTCCAACTCTCACATCCATGCATGACTACTGGAAAAACCATAGCCTTGACTAGACGGACCTTTGTTGGCAAAGTAATGTCTCTGCTCTTCAATATGCTGTCTAGGTTGGTCATAACTTTCCTTCCAAGGAGCAGGCGTCTTTTAATTTCATGGCTGCAATCACCATCTGCAGTGATTTTGGAGCCCAGAAAAATAAAGGCAGCCACTGTTTCCACTGTTTCCCCATCTATTTGCCATGAAGTGATGGGACTGGATGCCAAGATCTGAGTTTACTTAACACTTAAAATCCCTTTATTTCTAAGATAACTTGAGATGGCTTACAAAATAAACATACATAAAAAAGAAATTAAAAAATTATAAACAGGAATAATAAGTGGACAAGTAAATGTTGTTGTTGTTTAGTCACTAAGCTTGTACAACTTTTTTACAACCCCATGGACTGCAGCTGGCCAGGCTCATCTGTCCATGGGATTCTCCAGGCAAGAATACTGGAGTGGGTTGCCATGCCCTCCTCCAGGGGATCTTCCCAACCCAGGGATCAAACCCACATCTCCTGCATTGGTGGGTGGATTTCTTGGCCACTGAGCCACCAGGGAAGCCTGGACAAATACATATATCCAACTAAATTAGCGGCTAGCCAACTACAGCCTATAGACCAAATGTGGCCCACCATGTGCCTTTGTGAAATAGAAGCTGAAATGAATCATAGGCAGGCTCATTCCAAAGCCTTGTCTGTGCCTGCTTTCACGTTATCATAGCAGAGCTGCGTAGCTGTGATTTACAGATCGTATGTCCAACAAACCCTAAAATATTTTCTATTTGGCTTTTATAAAAAATAGCTTACCAATTCCTGAACTAGACTATCCATAATTATAGATTTTAATCTTAAACTGCAAAATTCCCCTACTATTCTGTTAAATCAGCTTCTGTTTCTGGTCAGGATAGAGCCATGGTGACCTGATTTCACATCCACCAGATATAACAAAAACAAAAGCAGACATGAATATGAAACAGTGGTTTCAATACAATGCACATTAGCAAATGAAGGACGCAGAACAGCAATGACATAGTAGACTTGAACCTTGTTTTGCTGTTGCTCAGTCAGCCAGTCTTGCCCAACTCTTTGTGACCCCATGGACTGCAGCATCCCAGGCTTCGCTGTCCATCATTGACTCTGGGAGCTTGCTCAAACTCAGGTCCATTGAGTCAGTAATGCCATCCAACCATCTTTATCCTCTGTTGTCCCCTTCTCCTGCCTTCAGTCTTTCCCAGCATCAGGGTCTTTTCCAATCAGTCAGCTCTTCGCATCAGGTGGCCAAAGCACTGGAGCTTTAGCTTCAGCATCAGTCCTTCTAATTAATATTCAGGGTTGATTTCCTTAAGGATTGACTGGTTTGATCTCATTGCAGTCCAAGGGACCCTCAAGAGTTCTCCAATACGACAGTTCAAAAGCATCAATCCTTTGGTTCTCAGATTTCTTTATGGTCCAACTCTCACATCCATACATGACTACTGGAAAAACCATAGCTTTGACTAGACGGACCTTTGTTGGCAAAGTAATGTCTCTGCTTTTGAATATGCTGTCTAGGTTGGTCACAGCTTTTCTTCCAAACAGCAACCATCTTTTAATTTTATGGCTGCAGTCACAACCTGCAGTGACTTTGAGCCCCCCAAAATAAAGTCTCTCACTATTTCCAATGTTTCCTCATTAGTTGCCATGAATTGATGGGACCAGATGCCATGATCTTCATTTTTTGAATGTTGAATTTTAAGCCAGCTTTTTCACTCCCCTCTTTCACCTTCATCAAGAGGTTCTTTAGTTCCTCTTCACTTTCTGACATAAGGGTCGTGTCATCTGCATATCTGAGGTTATTGATATTTCTCCCAGCAATCTTGATTCCATCTTGTGCTTCATCCAGCCTGGTATTTTGCATGATGTACTCTGCATGTAAGTTAAGCAAGCAGGGTGACTATATATAGCCTTGACATACTCCTTTCCCAATTTGGAACCAGTCCATTGTTCCATGTCCAGTTCTAACTGTTGCTTCTTGACCTTCATACAGGTTCTCATGAGGCAGGTAAGGTGGTCTGGTATTCCCATGTCTTTTAAGAATTTTCAGTTTTTTGTGATTCACACAAAGGCTTTGGCATAGTGAATAAAGCAGAAGTAGATGTTTTTCTGGAACTCCCTTGTTTTTTCTATGATTCAACAGATGTTGGCAATTTGATCTCTGGTTCCTTTGCTTTTTCTAAATCTAGCTTGAACATCTGGAAGTTCACGGTTCACATACTATTGAAGCCAGGCTTTGGGAATTTTGAGCATTACTTTGCTAGCGTGTGAAATGAGTGCAACTGTGCAGTAGTTTGAGCACTCTTTGGCACTGCCTTTCTTTGGGACTGGAATGAAAACTGATCTTTTGCAGTCCTGTGGCCACTGCTGAGTTTTCTGTATTTGCTGGCATATTGAGTGCGGCACTTTCAGTGTCATCTTTTAGGATCTGAAATAGCTCAGTTGGAATTCCATCACCTCCACTACCTTTGTTCATAGTGATGCTTCCTAAGGTTCACTTGACTTCACACTCCAGTATGTCTGGCTCTAGGTGAGTGATCACACCATCATGGTTGTCTGGATCAATAACATCTTTTTTGTAGTTCTGTGTATTCTTGCCACCTCTTCTTAATATCTTCTGCTTTTGTTAGGACCATACCATTTCTGTCCTTAATTGTGTCCATCTTTGCAGGAAATCCCTTGGTATCTCTAATTTTCTTGAAGAGATCTCTAGTCTCTCCCATTCTATTGTTTTCTTCTATTTCTTTGTATTGTTCACTTAGGAAGGCTTTCTTATCTCTCCTTGCTATTCTTTGGAACTCTGCATTCAGATGGGTATATCTTTCCTTTTCTCCTTTACCTTTTGCTTCTCTTCTTTTCTCAGCTATTAGTAAGGCGTCTTAGAGAAGGAAATGGCAACCCACTCCAGTATTCTTGCCTAGAAAATTCCATGGATGGAGGAGCCTGGTGGGCTACAGTCCATGGGGTCACGAAGAGTCAGACATGACTGAGCGACTGAGCAACTTCTCTTCTTTTCTCAGCTATTAGTAAGGTGTCCTCAGACAGGCATTTTGCCTTTTTGCATTTCTTTTTCTTGGGGATGGTTTTGATCACCACCTCCTGTACAGTCATGAACTTCCATCCACTGTTCTTCAGACTTGAACCTAATTGACATTTATAGAGCACTTCATCCAACACAGCAGAATACTTGTGATTTTTAAGGACACACAGATCATTTCCCAATACAGACTATCTTTAAAGCCACAAAACAAATCTCAGTAATTTGAAAAGGATTCAAATCATTCAAGGTATGTTTTCTGGCCACTGTGGAATTAAAATTGCAATCAATAGGATACATATCTGGAAAATTCTTAAATATTTGGAAACTAAATCAAAGACTTCTAAATATCTCAGGGCCAAAAACAGAAATAAAAATGGCATTTAGCAAGTCTTTTGAAGTGAATGAAAATGAAAATACAATATATTCGGCAGAAATTTTATATATAAAATGCCAATATTAAAACAGGAAAAAAGTCTCAAATTACTGACTTCAGTTCCAACCTTAAGTAACTAGAAAAAGAAGGGCAAATCAAACCCAAAGTAAGCAGAAGAAAGGAAATAAAAAAGATGAAACTGAAATAAATGGAACAGAAACAAAAATAGAGAGTCAATAAAAGCTGGTTCTTTGAGAACAAAACTCAGAGCAAACTCATCAGGAAAAAGAGAGAAGACATAAATTATCACTATCAGGAATGAGAGAGGGGATCACCTTTAGGTTCCACAGACAGTAAAGGAACATAAAACAGTACAATGAATAATTTCATGCCTATAAATCCAACAATTTAGATGAAAAGGACAAATTCCTAGAAAAAACAAAGCAGTAAAGCTCATCCAAGAAGAAAGAGATGAACTAAACAACAGCCCTACATGTAATTAGAGAAACAGAAATTTTAGTTAAAAATAGCGTTCCTAAAGAGAAAACATCATGAGAAATGCTGGGCCGGAGAAAGAACAAGCTGGAACCAAGATTGCCGGGAGAAATCTCAATAACCTCAGATATGCAGATGACACCACCCTTATGGCAGAAAGTGAAGAGGAACTAAAAAGCCTCTTGATGAAAGTGAAAGAGGAGAGTCAAAAAGTTGGTTTAAAGCACAACATTCAGAAAACTAAGATTATGGCATCTGGTCCCATCACTTCATGGGAAATAGATGGGGAAACAGTGGAAACAGTGGCTGACTATTTTTCTGGGCTCCAAAATCACTGCAGATGGTGATTGCAGCCATGAAATTAAAAGACGCCTACTCCTTGGAAGGAAAGTTATGACCAACCTAGACAGCATATTAAAAAGCAGAGACACTACTTTGCCAACAAAGGTCCATCTAGTCAAGGCTATGGTTTTTCCTGTGGTCATGTATGGATGTGAGAGTTGGTCTGTGAAGAAAGCTAAGCACTGAAGAATTGATGCTTTTGAACTGTGGTGTTACAGAAGATGCTTGAGAGTCCCTTGGACTGAGAGGAGATCCAACCAGTCCATCCTAAAGGAGATCAGTCCTGGGTGTTCATTGGAAGGATTAATGTTGAAGCTGAAACTGCAATCATTTTGGCCACCTGATGCGAAGAGCTGACTCATTTGAAAAGACCCTGATGCTGGGAAAGATTGAGGGCAGGAGGAGAAGGGGACGACAGAGGATGAGATGGTTGGATGGCATCACGGACTCAATGGACATGGGTTTGGGTGGACTCTGGGAGTTAGTGACGGACAGGGAGGCCTGGCATGCTGTGGTTCATGGGGTCGCAAAGAGTTGGACACGACTGAGCGACTGAACTGAAAGAGAAAACTTTAGGTCCAGATGACTACACTGGTGAATTCCACCAAACACTTAAGGAAAAAATAATACTATATTGTACAAACTCTTACAGAAAACTGAAAGAGTAAATACTTCCTGACTTATTCTATGAAGCCCATGTTAACCCCGATAGCAAAACCAGGTAAACTTATGACAAGAAAAGAAAACCACACATCAAAATTCCTCATGTACAATGATGCAAAAGCTTCTGAACAAAAATTTAGCAACTACTATCTCATAACCAAGTAAGGTTTATCCCAGAAATACAAGTTGGCTTAATAAGAAAACCAGTCAAGTACCAGGACCATGGATTTAAAGAACTGCAGGGAGGGGGCTGGTGAGACCTTATAGCTCATCAACCTGAACACTTCTGCTTTGTAAATAATGAACTGAGGCCTCCTGAACCAAGATCACATAATTGATTAAGTATAATATGATGCTCTGGGTGTCAGAAAGTCCTGAGTTTGAATCTCAACTCTACCTCCTATGGACTTGGAGAAGTAACAACTTCTCCAAACCTCATTATCTTCATCTGGTAATAATGGTGATAAATGATGCTAAATGGTGATAATGATAGTATCTGCATCAGAGGTTGGTTGTGAGGGTTAAGTAATCTAACATATCTGAAGCACTCCCAACAAACATAACTACTGCTACCATCAGCACCACTGCCTATTACCACCATATCTAGACGATGAGGTCAGTGTTAAGTTAGAAGTTTCAGTTAGAAGCAAAGGACAGAAAATATGCAGTTGTAGACACTCCTTTGAAACCATCCACACCCAAAAACTCCATCAAAGAGATATTGTTTGATTTGTCATTTCTGTTTCTGGCCCGGACTCTCCTGGGAACAAAACCTTTTTACTGAGTGGCCGGATTCCTTTTTTTTTTAAATAAATATCCACCATTTGTTTCCCCCTAATTACCTGCTTTCCTGTCCACAGAGGAAAGGGCTTCAGGATGGCAGGAGGAAGGAGCTTCACACGCCCCACTTTGTCTGTGAGTCCTCGGTACACCAGCTCCATATACTGCTCCCGGCTGAAAAAGCAGCCTCGAATGGTCATGTTTGCCCCTGAAACCATGTGATCTTGGATCAGCCCCGCCAATGGCTGGCCATCCTACAAATCAAAACAGGTAAGAGAAGGACAAATTAAAAAAAAAAAAACAACAGAAGCCACATTCTAATTCCTAATCTTGTGCTTCGGAGCTACCCACTAGCAACAGCCCTCCTTACGTCCCCATGTTGTCCAGTCATGGCTGCACCTAGCCAGTGCTTGGGCCTCCCACCTTGAGAGCAAACTGCCTCCCAGAGCACATGACCAGGGCTTCCTGACCTGCTCCCACCTTTGCCTTTTGCCCACTGTTCAATATCAAAAGTGCTTCAAACCCATGCAGGCCCCCTGGCCTTCTCTCCCTAATCCCATCTGCTTCTCGTTAACTTCGGCATATTTCTGGCATTTACGCATAAATTCGGTCTGGCTGCTGTTGGCTGTGTTCTTGTTTTTATATTTTGGTTTTATGCTTTGGTGTTTTTCACACATTTCTGGCCTGGTTCTCCTCTAAATCAGTCACCCATTCAACAAATATTTATGGAGAGCCTACTGTATGCCGAGCCACTGGGTGAGACCAACCTTCAGTTTATTTTAGTGGCTGAAACACAGATCCCTCACAATGACAAAGAGCTAGACGGTAAACAAAACAAATGACTGGAGAGATACATTATTACAAAGAATTTTAAATGCCTGTGGAGGAAAAGAATGGGATGGGTCATCACATAGACTTGGGATAGGAGGGGATGGGCAGGAATGGTCTCTCTGGGGGCATCGACAGTACTGCAGTTTGGCCTGTGGAGTGACTTGGACTCAGCCAACGCAGAGAGTGGGGGGCTTGGGGAGAGGTGCCTTGAGAGAGTCATGGGTGGAGAGGGGGCTTTGATGTACGTGACTGCAGAAGGCAAGAATGCCTGATGTCAGTGTGTCTTCATGATCTTGCATGTAGTTACGGTAGGCTGTTATCCACCAGATGCCAAAACATGGGCTTTTAGAGAGTTCCCTGGTGGTCCAGTGGCTAGTACTTGGCCCTTCCATTGCCATGGTCCCAAGTTCAGTCCCTTGTCAGGGAACTAAGACCCCACAAGAATTGCAATAGGACCAAAAAAACCCCCAAAAACCCAAAGCCAAGGGTTTTTATAATAGCCCCAGTTTGGATGGATACATTCATCTTTTCTGATCCCTAGTCTCCTGAACCCTATCTGCCAGGTCTGCAGTCACGGCAACATAAAGCACACTAAGGTAAAAACAGACGTGCCCACTGGTATTTATTACGAAGGCATTTTTGCTAACTTTTCCCTGTTTATAGGAACTAGAGAAAAATCTTGGATCTAAAGATTGTTATCATTTGCTTATTTGTTAAATACTGTCCAATATTATGGCTGTATTGCATAACTAAGGAACTCTCAAGTGCAGCCATGGAGAAGTGCCAGGAATTTAGCCACACGCACTAATTCAAAGGCTAGAAAGGATGCTTGTCAAACAGTCTAAATACCATGGCAATGGGCTTTATGTAAACTCAGAGCTAATTATCACCAAGGAGCTAGATAGGTGTTGCAGATGGAAGGCGAGATCAGATGGGGCATGCAGCCTTTGAGTTATGAACACAGACAAAAAATTATACTCTGCAACTTGTTCCAAAGACAAGGTCTCATTTTGCTTAGGGGAAAAACTGAAAACAGTATTAAGCATTTGACTCATCCCACAGCCCTTTGGGGGCTTCCCTGGTGACTCAGTGGTTAAAGAATCTGCCTGCAATGCAGGAGACATGCATTGATCCCTGGGTCGGGAAGATCCTTAGGCAAGGAGATGGCAACCCACTCCAGTATTCTTAACCTGGAAAATCCTATGGACAGAGGAGCCTAGCAGGCTATAGCCCATGAGGTCCCAAAGAGTCAGAAATGACTGAGCTACTAAACAACAACAGTCTTTTGGGGCAGATATAGATTTTGCCTTTTTTTTTTCCTTTAAAGAACATAATTACAAGTTACAGGATCTAGTCAGTGCCTTCTCTTTCCATCTAGAGTTTTCCATGACTAGAAAATTACCTTAATGGATAAACTGCTTTCAATGCAATAAGCATGAATTCTAGGGAGGAGTGCTGATTAAAGCAATATACTAAGGGTCTACTTAAAATGCTGAATTTTCTAAATCTGCTTAGGATCAGAAAGACTAACTCTGGATCAAAAACCCACATAATTGTCAGCTATCCTATTCCACTTAACATCACAGCAAAATGACATTACAATCGATGTCTTTGGTCAGGATTCTTAAGAGAATTAGGGTATTCTGTGCCTTGAATTTTCTAGCTGAGTAAGTCAAAGTCAGGAAAGTATATCTCAAGCCTTGTTAAAAAAACTTTCCATGAAGCAGTGGCCCTTAATAGATAAAACAAACAGAAGGGAAAAAAGAAAGAATCCACAAAGAAACATGTAAATGAAAAAGTCTAACTGTTTTCTTGGAAAGGAAACAGCTCAAGTTCCCTTCATCTATTTTAAGATGACAACAAGCAACTCTATTAAATACATAAAACTAACAATAAAATGTACTTAAGTTGGGTACTATGGTTAGTCAAGGAAAAGAAACCTGAAAAATAGGGAAGCATTGGGACAATGAACAAACAGAAAAGAAAACAATAGGGAAATAAAGATACATCAAGAAAAATTAACAAAAAATGGCTTTCCTGGATTAAGAAAACTGACTCTTGCCATCTCAGGACTTTGCCATCAAACTACATGTTTCATTTTTATGCGTGTATCTGTGTGTGTGTGTTAAGTCACTTCAGTCGTGTCCAACTCTTTGTGATCCTAGGGACTGTAGCCCACTAGGCTTCTCTGTCCATGGGATTTCCCAGGCAAGAATACTGGTGTGGGTTGCCATGCCCTCCTTGAGGGGATCTTCCCTACACAGGGATCAATCACACATCTTTTACGTCTCCTGCATTGGCAGGTGGGTTCTTTACCACTAGAGCCACCTGGAAAGCCTTTCATTTTTATAACTATCACCAAAAACAGGATTTCTCCTCTTGGCACTTACACTAAGGGCTACACAAAATTTATCAAGAATCAAAAGCTCTTTACCGCTGACAAAAGAAGCTGTCTGAAGGTAAAGTGAATTCTCAGGTCATCTCCTAGAATTGTCTTGGTTTGTTTCTTACTTTTTTTTTTTCCTGATTTTTCTTTTTTTCAGCGGCACAGGTGGCATGTGGGATCTTAGTTCCCAAACCAGAGATATAACCCTTGCCCCCCGCAGGGGAATTTCAGAGTCTTAATCGCCAGAACACCAGAAAAGTCGCATTTTTTACTTTTTAAGAAATTAATTCATTGATGAGACTTTACTTTTGTTCTATCTCTGACACTGTACTCACAGGCAGGTGAGCATGTGATGAGGCACATCTGGAATTAAACAGGCCAGCCCTTTGCAGGACACGGTGTACGCAATGAAGTCCCCTATTCCATCTTATTCAATGAAAATCAAGCCTACATTGGTCTAGTGAATGCTCAAGTTCACTGGCCTAAGCACTTCAGAGCACCCCAACTCTTCATGAGGCTAGTGTCCAGAGGTCACTCTGCCAGCAAAAAAAATGAACCATCTGCTGTTTACTGGTAGTGTCCACCATGGTGAAATGTGACATTCTCTTTAGCAGGCTAGACAACCGGCACAGTCCTGTTAGCCACTTCTTTCCACAGACCCTCACCCAGGCCCAGCCTCGCCTGTCAAGGGGGACTAACCATACAGGAGGCTGAGCACACAGGCTTGGCGGGGATCAAAGGTGCTGGGTTCAAGTCCCAGCTTCTTCACTGGCTGACAAGTCACTCACCTGTGTTTCCTCACCTGAAAACTACACCTGCCACCTAAGGCTGTGGTGAGGACTAAGCCAGAATGGTGCAGACTGCTCAGAGTGGCGCCTGAGGCACATGGAGTGCTCAGGACAAAGTGGCTTTTATTGCCACCACCATCACAGCTACAACTAACGTAATTTACACGAAAACACAAAAGGCCAATTTTCAAATTAGTCAAATTTCTTATAATTATTTCTTCTAAACTATTAATTTAAAAATTTTTTGTTTTTTTTTTTTGGCTGTACCACAAGGCATGCAGGATCTTAGTTCCCCAATCAGAGATCAAACCCATACCTCCTGCAGTGGAAGCTCGAAGTCTTAACCATTGGACCATCAGGGAAACCCCTGTTAGTAAAAATTAATCAAAAACTATTTCTTCTAATTTCTTGGGGACCTGAGTGGGCCCTTAACCCCTCCTGCTCACGGTCAGGCCCTTCATTAATCAATAACCAGCCAAGGTGGGCAGAGAAGGGAAAGAAAGTTATAATCAACTAATTGGATCTACAGGAAGCCACACTGGTGTGCCTGGTAGGAAAAGAGGCTGGAATGCTGGGATACTGGTCACCTGCCTGGTTCTCCAGGTGGGATAGGGGAAGAGAAATTCCCAGGAGGAGAGGTCACTACCTGATGGGGGACAATCTCTAAGCAGCCTCTATGCTTCCTGGGTGCAGACGCCTCTGTGTCTTCTGTGGAAGGGTGGCAGGGCCCACGCCAGGGGAAAGAAGAAAAGCCACAAAGATCTGGGAGCTCCTGGCCCCTCCTCCCCACGCCCTTCCACTCCAGCTCTGTGTCCCTGGACATGTTACACCATTTCTTCACATGTGATTGTGGCTGTTAATAGCACCTACTCCAAGGACTGTGGGGAGGAGAAAAGGAGAGGCTTCCAAGGTGCTACGTATGGTGTCTGGCCTTGAAAAAGTGCTTGGAACATGGCAGCCATGGTTCTTTATTGTTTTATTACTACCCCACATTACAACCCAAATGAATGGTGTGTAATTTGTGAATCGCAGCAACACAAATGGTTTATAAAAGAAGCGATTCACAGCGGAGATTCCTCATGGGCTGCAGGGAATTTCATCTGGACCCTCAGGATTATGTTAGTCACTCAGTTGTGTCTGACTCTTTGTGACCCCATGGACTACAGCTTGCCAGGATCCTCTGTTCATGACTTTTCCAGGCAGGAATACTGGACTGAGTTACCACTTCCTTCTCCGGGGGATCTTCCTGACCCAGGGATCAAACCCTGGGGGTTGTCTCTTAAAACCCTCCTTATCTTAAAGGATCAAAGTCATCTGTGGACCGTGGGGATCCTCATAGGTGGGGTGCTAAGGCTTGCCAGAGGCTGATATATTGTAGAATCCAAACAGGCTGGAAGACAAGACCTAAGATGCAGGTACTGAACTCAGCTTCCTGGGATGACTGTTACAACTTCTCTCCTGACATCTTAAGAGGCAGCAAGAGAGAAACCTCCTATCTCTAAGCAACTAGGGGGCTGAAGACCCCACCCAGAAGAATCCAAGACCCTTTGCTCCATATGCCCCTGCTTAACAGACCCTGCTGACTCCAGAAGCTGCCTGGGGCCCGGACCTGAACTGCCAAGTTGGAAGCTGGTGATGATCATGGAATGGCCTCAAGGTCAGACCTACCTTGGGAACAAGGTACTGCTGATCGGTGCAGGCCAGGACGTAGGCCTCGGCCCGGCCCAGTTCACTCTGGGGGAAGTGGGCGTTCATCTCGTCTCCATCGAAGTCGGCGTTGTAGGCCTTGCAGTTGGCGTAGTGGAGCCGCAGGACTTTCTCCTCAGGAAGGACGCGGGCGCGATGCGCCTGGATAGAGGGCCTGTGCAGGGTGGGCTGCCGGTTCAGGAGGAGAATGTCCCCGTTCTTCACATGCCGGCACACCTGTGGGCAGAGCAGAGGAAGGGCTGAGCGGTGGCCACTCTGGCATCACTGCTACAATGCCAAGGGCTCACCTCGCCCTGGGCTGAGTGTGGCTTCTGCCTGCCTCATGTTTTACGCAATAAAAGGGAACTTTCAGTCCAGTCTGAAACCCTAGAAATCTATGAGATATAACTACTAAGCCCTAAGGGTCTCAGTGTGTGTGCGTGCTCAGTTACTAAGTCATGTCCAACCCTTTTGTGACCCCATAGACTGTAACTCGCCAGGCTCCTCTGTCCACTGGATTTCTAGGCAAGAATACTGGAGTGGGTTGCATTTCCTTCTGGAGGGGATCTTCCCAGGGACCAAACCCAGGTCTCTTGGCAACGGCCGGCAGATTCTTTACTACTGAGCCATCCGGGAATCCCAAAATACCACTTCACAGAGGAAACAGGCCCCTACTACCGAATCCAAATTCAAGAACCAGGCATGGTTAGGGTTCGAACTGGCATGGTTAGGATTCTTTAGTTTACGAGACAGACGCCTTAAGGTTTTCTGAGAAATAGCTGCTAACCTAGCAAAGTCCTGTCCTAGCTCTGGGCTCAGACTATTGCTGTTGTTTAGGTGCTAAGCCATGTCCAACTCTTCATGACCCCATGGACGACAGCCTGCCTGTCTCCTCTGTCCACGGAATTCTCTAGGCAAGAATATTGGAGCGGGTTGCCATTTCCTCCTCCAGGGGAGGGATAAGTCAATGATGCCACAGGCCCCTGTCCAGTAATGACTGTCTTCTTCAGACATGCACAACCTTTTTGGAGTTTGAATTCCCCTGAGAATTAACCTGAAAAAAGAAATGGACACATCCTAAGACAGCAGGTCTACACACAACCATAAAACTCCTGGGCTTGAAAGGATTTGGCAGACCTCTAGAATCCCCCACTGTAGCCACATCTGAGTACATTAGTCCAAATGTGAATTCCACGTTTCAGAAATACTTGCCCAACCTCATCCTTCAGAGCCAGGAGTGAAACTCAGGGTTCTTGATTCCCAGTTCAATGCTTCCGGAAAATATTTTATGGCACTTAAAAATAAGTAACAAGTTTAAATTGCCATGGTCTTTTGGGAAAGCAATTTCACAGCAGATTTTAGAACATTAAAAACTCATTTACCTTGGGCTTTCAGAACGAAAAAGGTGCCAATGCAAGGTTCTATGAATGATGTTTATGCACCCGTGTTAACAGTGGCAAAAACTGGGAAAAACCTGGCTGCCCCAAAGAAGGGGCATCAGTGGGTAAATCACAGTATGTACTATGGAATATTATGTAATGATGAAAAAGGACTTGGTGAAGGGGCACCCAGGCCATGGAACATGCAGGATCTTAGTTCCCCAATCAGGGATTGAACCCAGGTCCCCAGAAGCGGAAGCTGAGTCAATAGGGACTGCCAGGGATCCTTTAAAAAGGATGACTTAAATGTATAACAGTCTTGAAAAAATGACAAAAATGTATTTCAGTAAAAGAAAAACCATCCAGGTGTATTAGTGTCAGTCGCTCCGTCATGTCTGACTCTTTGTGACCCATGGACAGTAGCACACAGGCTTCTCTGTTCATGGAATTCTCCAGGCAAGAATACTGGAGTGGGCAGCCATTCCCTTCTCCAGGATCTTCCTAGCCTAGGGATCAAACCCAGGTATCCTGCATCGCAGGCAGATTTTTTTATCGTCTGAGCCACCAGAGAAGGCCATCTAAGGTGACAGGATGAGATGATTTTAAACCCAATCCAACTCTACGTGTTTATACACGCGAGGACAAAGGTATTTAGATCCTTACTGAGCTGCCGTGTGGTATCCTCAGGGCAGGGGGACATGGAAGAAGAGAAAGATCACCACCTTGACCTTTACATGTCTTAGTGCTATTCATGTTACAACAAGTGTGTGCAACTTTTAGAAAATTTTTAAAGATCTTCAACTATTTCTAAAGAAAGCACGAAAAACTGCACAGGTGATATGCTTACCAGAAGAGAATGAAAACCACAGTAATTTTACTCTTCAAAGATAACCACTGTTCACATTTTCTTGCTCTTTACCAATATCAATATGCCACTGGTCATGTCCTCCTGACAGGACACCTCCTCCCACAAAGCTGATTTTAAAGGCCTTTCATCTTTGTTGTTGTTCAGTCACTAAGTTGTGTGCAACCCTTTTGAGACCCCATGGACTGCCGCATGCCAGCCTTCCCTGCCCTTCACCACTTCCCAGAGTTTGCTTAAACTCATGTCCATTGAGTCAGTGGTGCCATCCAATCTCTCGTCCTCTGTCGTCCCCTTCTCCTGCCCTCAGTCCTTCCTAGCATCAAGGTCTTTTCCAATGAGTTGGCTCTTCGTATCAGGTGGCCAAAGCATTGGAGCTTCAGCATAATTAACTACTGGGCTTCCTAAATGATGCACAGAGATGCTATTTTAAAAAACAAATACACGGGAATTCCCTGGGGTCCAGTGGTTAAAAATCTGTGCTCTCACCGCCAAGGGCCTGTGTTCAATCCCTGGTTGGGGAACTAAGATCCCACAAACCACTCAGTGTGGCCAAAAATATAAAACAAACAAAAAACCAACAAATGCATGAGGCAACTGCTACCCCAATCATTCCGCATGCTGCCCTCAACAGCCCAGAGGAATGATGGAGACTTAGTGAGTGCTCCTCCCACCCCAAGTCTTCCCTAAATTACTCAGCAGGTAATAGGTTGGAGGAAACAAATTACTCAGAGTCTATTTCTTCTCATGTCATCCACATTATGAAGCTGGATCAGAGAGCTGGTTACAGAGAGAGGCTAAAGGTTAACAAGAGAGGCACCCACCTGCCTCCCCTCATTCCTGCTCAGCTGGGCTGAAAGTTTCCTCCAACTCAGGGAAACAGGGAGCAAATCCCTCAAATTCTAAAAGGCAGTCCTAAAAGCAGCAAGCAGGAACTCGGTCTTTCTGCTCCCCAAGGAATCCAAACCCATCCTTCTCCTGCCCCTACATCCATGTTTCCAAGGAGACCTGGATTCTGAGGATTCCCATGAGTGTCTGCCCAGGGCACGTCATGGAGCCTGAGCTGACTTTGAAGGTCTATTTCTTTAGCTTCTCAAGGGAGGAACTGCCCAGACCTGTGGCTCAGGCCCCAAAGCCCAGGCTGGGCCTCAGAACGGAGTCTCACAAATTCGAGACATCCTCCGGCATAAGCAAACCCCACAGCTGGGAAGACTCGCAGGCCCATCTGGCAGGCTCCAGCCAATCCAAACAGAAGCCCTGGAGCACAGAGTGCTCCCCTTGCCAATCCAAACCAGAGGCCCTTCCTTTCTCTTGTCTCTAAATAAATACCATAGTGAAAATTAGCGTGCTCCAGTGCCCAGGTCAGAGTTCTCAGAAGCAGAGCCAGAGCCAAAGAGCTGCTCTCGGGGCTGACTGCTGGGCCGGGAAATGAGGCTTGGCCAACTCGGCCACTTCCTTCTCCATTTACGGGGGCCAGTGGAAGGGGCAGAGACTTCACTCCTCCCTCTTCTCATCGAACCTGCGGTCTGTCCTGACCTGGATCTCTCCCTCCAGTCACGTAACCCAGCCCTTTGGCCTAGTTCTTATCTATATGGAAGGTGTTCAGCAAGAAAACTACTTTACAAATTACCAGTAGACTGTGAATGCACACATACTCGACTACGTGTATAAACGTGACATATAACATCACTGAGGTTTTGGAAACTAAAAAGAATCATTCTTAGTCCCCAGGTCCTGATATGTGCATGCATGCTCAGTCACCACTGTCCTGTCTGACTCTTCGTGACCCCATGGACTGTAGCCCACCAGGCTCCTCTGTTCATGGGATTCTCAAGAATACTGGAGTGGGTTGCCATGCCCTCCCTCCGGGGGATCTTTCTGCTCCAGGAATCGAATCTGCATCTCTTACATTTCCTGCATTGGCAGGCGCCTTCTTTACCGCTAGCGCCACCTGGGCAGCCCAAGATCCTGATATAAGGAACACTTGTTTCAAAAGGTTCCTTCCTGTCTTTGCCCTGGGAGGGCCACATCCTCAGCTCGGTCCATGGAGCCTCCTGCACCTCAACATGGACCCATCCAGTCCACAGGGTGCTGGGGAGAGTGGAGGGTCTAATACCCTGCCCTTGTCCTCAGGGGTTTAGGACTTGAAGTGGAATAGGTGGGGGCCCGAGGAGTGACCCCACAAGGCAACGAGGGTGGGAGGTGAGGTGGGACACACAGGGAGGGGGATCCCACACAAGTGTGAAAGTGGCAAACTGCACACCACCTGTTTTTATAACTAGAGTTTTTCGGGAACACAGCCCAAACCAATGGCTTTGTACTGCCCTGGTGGCTTCCACAGTTCATGCTAGGAAAGTGGCGCTGAGTTGCTGCAACACAGACCATGTGGCTGACAAAGCCTAAGATGTTTACTCTCAGGTTCCCAGGTGGCTCAGTGGTAAAGAACCCGCCTGCCAATGCAGGAGACGTGGGTTCAGTCTCTGGATTGGGAAGATCCCTGCAGGAGGGCACGGCAACTCACTCCAGTATTCTTGCCTACAAAATTTCATGAACAGAGAAAGGAGCCTGGCAGCTACAGTCCAGGGGGTCGCAAAGAGTCAGACACAAATGGGCGACTGAGCACACACACGCACCTTGGCTGAAAACATGTGCAGGCTCCTCCCTGGAGGAATGAGGGCCTTGCTGAGGTACAGAGCGGCGATGGCTGGGGAGTCTGGGGAGGACAAAGTGTTTCCAGCATGTACGGGAAGTTCAAAGACTGAAGGGGAAGTCTGGATGGGATGCTGGGGCTAGGGGAGAAAGCAGAGATAGTATGCTGATATGAAGTTCAGCCGGGAGACAGATAAGGCCAACTTCCCTTACTTCCCTGCAGCTCAGAACTCATCTGCATCCCCTCTCGTAAGCTGCCCAGCAAGTGCAGTGAGGCCAACCTGCCCTCTCTGAAGCCAACTTCCAACCCCACAGACGTAAAGGGCCACATGAAGGAAGTGTCCCTGTGTATCTGCCTCATCATCACATCCCAGTAATGTCAGGAACCCCACCATCCTTCTACTTTGGCTCTAGCTGGAGATGACAAAGGTTCTGGGGCCCAACTCCTCCCACTTTGTCCAAACGACTCTCCTGGGTCACAGGTGGTCTCTGTCTGGGCAAATCTTATGCATCTTCCTTTCTCCCTCTCCTTAAACTTCATATTTAATTCCACAAACACCTCCTATGTGCCTCGGGAAGATGCCAAGGTACTCTGGGGCTGGTCTTGACTAAAGATGGGGGACGGATGCTGGCATTGAGAGCAAGCCCGGCTGGCCACCCTCCCTCAGCGTCCTCCCCACCAGCTTCATATTCCCATGGGTCCCCCCACTTTCTGTCTGTGTTACTTTGTGCTCAAAGAGCTTAACTCTCTGACAATTTCATTTTCTTTTTTTTTGGCCATACATGTGACTTGTCAGATCTTAAGTTTCCCAACCAGGGATCAAACCTGTGCCCTCTGCAGTGGAAGCGTGGAGTCTCAACCACTGGACCACCAGGGAAGTCCTGATAATTTCATTTCTTAACCCTAACTGAGGGCCCACACTTCTACCTTTTACGTGAGATAGGCCCTTAGGTTCTCCACCATCACCTCAGTTCAGAGGGGCCCAGATGCACCTCCTTCCAGAGCATTCCATCTTCCTGGAAACCATGGCTTCCTTCTCATCTTCTCTCTTCTACAGCCCTGACACCCAGTCTACCCCCAACCCCATCCTCTCCCTCGGAAACATACCCTCCTTTCATCCTGGGGTCCCCTGCAGCCCCCAGGCTGGTCCTCAATCATCTTCTGACGACTCCAAACACGCCCTGCACGCTCACCCCACCTCCTTTCTTCTCCAGCATCATGTGGATTCAGTCACCACCCTCCGTCACTGTCCCCTTCACACCATTCAACAGTGGTGAAACACTTATGGACTCATTCCCTGGGGGTGCCCCCACCAGGCTGTCCACCCTAGGGCAATAAGAGCTTGTCCATGGTGCCTGACAAAGTGCAACACAGCTTGCAGTGGGCCCTGCCACCACCTGACCCCACTCTGCTCTCCTCTCAATTTTTCTCTCAAAGTGTCCTACTCTCTCACATGCTTGACTTAATAGCATGGAAGTTATCTTGTGGTTGTCTTGTTTCACCATAAGTTAAGAAAAATACACCTTTATTTCTCTTGCATCTTTCACATAGCTCCAAGCAAAACATGGGGCCCTTAAGAATGGCAGAATAGGGGCTTCCCTGGTGGCTCAGTGGTAAAGAATCCACCTGCCAAGCAGGAGATGAGGGTTTAGTCCCTGTCCAGAAGATTCCACATGCCACAGAGCAACTAAGTCTACGGGCCACAACCACTGAGCATGCGCTCTAGAGCCGGTGCTCTGCAGCAAGAGAAGCCACCGCAAGAAGAAGCTGTGTACCACAACCAGAGAGCAGCCCACACTTGCCGCAACTAGAGGAAAGCCCATGCAGCAAGAGACCCAACACACTCAAACCCAAATAAAATTATTAAAAGAATAAAATTAAAATGGCAGGGTAAGTCTGTGAACCTGAACACAAACGTCAATTAATGCATAAGAAAAGAACAAACAGGTGGGTGGACCTGTCTGCCCCTGGCTGCCAAAACAGAAGACGCAAGGCCTGTTAACCACTGGACCTCGGGACAATGGTGAGATGGGGAGAAAGCAAGGGGACAGGCCTCGGTGAAGAGCAGTGCTCACCGAGACAAGGCTTCCTCTCCCTCTCTGTCCCCCAACCAAAGCTCCTTCAAGCTTCAACAGTCCTCTGCAGAGCTCGAACCCACCAAAAAGAAAACCTAGAGGGCAAGGGGAAGCCCAACAAACATGTAGACGGGTGAGGACGATGCACTCCATCACTCCCTGACTTGGGCAGTCACCATAAATTAACCCCAAACCCGTTTCACTCCAACGATTTCTGCCACTTTTGCCTGGTTCAGGGTTGTTTGCTATACCCCTCCCAGCTGGAATGGTTGTTACCTGACACAGACACAAGTGATATCATCCACTCATCTTACGCCCTCAGTAGACATTGCCAATCGATCTTGTATTCTTTCCGTGGGAGCCCAGAGAAAGCCTGGAGATCCCTTAACACAGTGCTACAGGTGAGAACTAGCAATCTCCAGAAAGTGAAGCATCAGCTGAAACCATCAGTTTTCACAGACACAGAATGTTTCCTTCCTACGGCAGCTCTCAAACTTCAGCATGCAGAGGAACCCTCCATAGACCTTATTAACACACAGATTCCTGGGTCATTTCCCGAGAGTCTCATTCAGGGCGGGGAAGGGGTAAAAAGGGAGGCAAAGGTGCATTTCCCACTGGCTGCAGGAATGCTGCTGCCGAGGACCACCTGTGAGCAGCCCTGTTTAAGGGCAGCAGATCACAGTGGAGTTATAATGAAAGGGCATTTTTCCAGGC
Source organism: Ovis canadensis (assembly GCF_042477335.2). Lineage (NCBI taxonomy): Eukaryota > Metazoa > Chordata > Mammalia > Artiodactyla > Bovidae > Ovis > Ovis canadensis. The sequence continues at coordinate 58,093,622 of NC_091247.1, forward strand.
CTGGTGTGTAACCAGAATTGTGCTGCCTGCATGCGATGATCAAATGATTTCATTCATGGTGCTGAGGCCCTAGGGAACACCCACAGGTGGGGTCAGCCCCTTGTGAGGTGCGGGGGGTAGGGGTGGGGTCGGGGGAGCAGAACAGTTCTCACAGCCCTCCTGCACTGGCACCACAGCTGAAATCACGGGGGAGCCCCAAAGGAGCAGCCTAACCCCTGACCAGATATGCCCGTTACTCACAATTTTTGTCCCCTGGGGCTTAGGGGCCCCCGTAGCTGGTGTCAGGAGCTGTTTGGCCACGGCCTCCCGCTGCGTGAGGTCCGAGGCGCTCAGGGCTGTGCGGCTGCCATCCTCGTTGATGACCATGGAGGCTCCGGGGTGCACGTTGGGGCCGTTGATGACGGCCTGCCTCAATTCCTGAACGTTCCAGGGGGTGACTGGTTGAGGGTAGGTCAGCTTTGTGGCAAACACCTGGAAACAAGGAGGGGATATGAAAATTCAGGGTGGGCAGAGACAGGTCAGAATGACCCCAGTGTGACTCAACAGGCTGTGTGATTTTTCCCGTAAGATGCAGACATGCTCCCTGAGCCAAGGTCCTCCAGCCAAACAAGCAACATCTCCCTGTCTTTTCCACAATCATTTTTCTAGACTTGCTTCCTCTAAGGAAGAGAGCAGGTCTCCTCTTCTAGCAGAGTAATCTGCCCCAAAAAAGTTATCTGAGGATAGTAATTTATGCAGCAAAATTTTTTTTAACCTATTTAAAAATTTTATCATTTCCTAGTCTGCCAATAAATTCAAGGTCCCAAATGATGGAATATAGCCTGGAACATGAGCTTTAGACAATTGGTGAATACCTGCTCTCAAGTATCACCCTCCTCCACCTATAATTCCCCTCCCCTCACCCCCAGCAGTCATCACTAATTGATGGTGGCCTGAGCCCAGACATGGCATCTTAAATCTCTTTATTTGGCCTGAGATAAACCTGATTCGGTCCCCCGATTGATGAGAAAATGGCAGTGATCCATCTGACACGCCAGGCCTGCACCACACTCCAAGAAAAACGAGTGCCCTGGTTAAGTGAGTTCTGAGCTGCTGAATATTAAAACCCTTTGGTGCTTCAAATGGCATATACCTATGTTAGAGACTCTTGAGAAGTCCCATGGAAAGGAACTCGCTGACTGGCCAGCCTGTGTGAATGGCACCCCCACCCCAACCCCCGCCACCCTGCCCGGTGCTCCCCGCCCTCTGGCCCTCTCCACTTCTGCCGACACACTGACCACTGCCTGACAGAGTATTTATGTACAGACTGTGCCCAACTTAGGATTTTTCGGACTCTGTAACGGTGTGAAAGTAACACGTATTTGGTAGAAATCATACTCCCCATTTTGAATTCTGGTCTTTCTCTGGGCTTGTGAAACGTGGTGTGATATTCTTGTGAGGGTGCGCAGGGGCAGTAAGCCTCAGCTGCTGGCTGTCGGCCCTGGGATCATAAATATCCCATACACTTAGAGCCATCCTGTTGTTCATTTTCAGGACAGTGTTCAATAACTTCTATGAGACATTCAACACTATTACAAAATCAGCTTTGCACTGGATGATTTTGCCCAACGGTAGGCTAACATAAGTGTTCTGAGCAGGTTTAAGGTGGGTTAGACTAAGCTATGCTGTTCAGTAGGTTAGGTCCATTAAATGCACTTTTGACATATGGCATTTTTAACTTACCACCACATCATCATAAGTCGAGGAATATCCTTACTTGTCTTATCTGTTTATGTGTCTCCACCACTGGAATATAAGCTTCACAAGGACACACTAGTCTTGTCTGGTTCATGACTGGGTCTCTAGCTTATCCCCCAACCTTCAACCTTCAACCTTCACCTCCCCTGCTTCTATAACACCTGTCCACAGTGCTCAATGGGAAGGGTGTGCACAAGAGATCAAGAGGCAGTTTCACACGCTCTGCTCCTGAAAACCATCCTGTGAGCAACAGGCCACCATGGCCCTAGGCTTAGGGCAGGCCTGGAGGTGGGCAGAGGGGGAACTTAGTCCCTCCAGTACCAAATGAACCCAGATCCAAGAAAGAGAAGACCGCTGAAGGTGGTAAGAGGAGCAACACTAAAGGTCTCTCCTGAAGCTGGGGACCCTGGAGGCACCATGAGCCTAAAGCCAACAGAGGTCCCTGTCCTCCTCTGTCCAAAGAAAGCAATGAACAGGTCACAGGCCCCTCCTCCCAGGGCCTCGGACTCAGGAATGTCACCACTGGGCTTCCCCGTGCTTTTCCCTGCCACCTGACCCAGCTTCCGGATGCAGAGACCCCTGGTACCCAGGAATGGGTGTTCTCTGACTCTTGTCCCCTCACACAAGAGCCCTTGCCTAGGAAGCCCACGTGTGCCTGGGGGACAAGGAGGCAGCACGCAGGAGACCATCAGAACACTCGAGCTCTGCTCTCTGCTCCTTGCCAGTCCTCCCCTGAGAGTGGCAGGGCCATGTGCGAGGAAATGAGCTGCTCCGCAGGGAGAATTAAACCATCTTCTATTACTGACCTCCAGGCCCATTACGGAGGAAGACGATGAAGGGGCTGTTGCTAATGAGTACCGCAGCCTCAAGTGGTGGGGAAGTGAGAAAAGAAAACTGGCTCCCTAAGGAAACACTAATGGGTGGACAGGGCAAACTGCCTACCCCTGACGATCTGGGAGTGATGCCTGCTCCCTGGGGCTCTCTTCCTTCCTCCGCGGCTGACTCCTGATGCCAGGCAAGTACACGGGACAGAAAGCCCCGCTCCCTCCTCATTTCTGTCATGTATTCCATCTGTCTAGAAAGCTTTAATGACTAGACCAAGATGGGCAGGAAGAGGAGAGGCGGGTGGGATATGCACCCTATAGGCTGCGCCCTGGTAGCCCAGGAGCAGGGGTCTTCCTTGTGGGTGGAGCATGTCTGGAGACCTGGCGGGGAGTGAGGGCAATGCCATGGCCTCAGGGTCCCCTTCTAAAGACTCAATATGGGGAGAGGCAGATGCTGTCTTCACCCAAGCCACCATGATCCCAAGCCTTCTCCCCAGCCTTTCTCGCCACTCCCATCTGCCACCTAACAGCACACACCATGGGAATTCCAATTTCGTTGGTGTTGATGTACATGTCCGGGCAGATGACCGAGCGGGCTGCGTAGTCTACGCGCTTCCCCATCATGTGCTTTCGGAACAAACCATCCTTCTTCTCCAGGATCTTTATGGGGGAAAAGTCCACAGCAATCATTAAAAAAATTTAAAAATCAAGACTTAAAATTATTAAGTTGTTAGAAAATATATGTTGCTGTTTTTTCGTTGCTAAGTCATGTCCAACTCTTTTGTGACCCAATGGACTGTAGCCCACCAGCCTCCTCTGTCCATGGGATTCTCCAGCCAAGAATTCTGGAGTGGGTTGCCATTTTCTCCTCCAGGAGATCTTTCCAACCCAAGGGTTGAACCCACATCTCCTGCACTGGCATGTGGGTTCTTTACCACTGAGCCACCAGGGAAGCTCTAGAACATATATATGCCATATTTAATTGTGGGCACAACTTAGCAATTGAGCATGAGTATGAAAGATGATACTTCTATTATTCACAAGCTTGTATAATGGTAACGGGTTGGCGAGAAAGGATGGATAAACCCAAACTTTTTGGCCAACCCAATACTATGCACATATTTATTATGTTTGGGTTTTTTGGTCTGCAATTTTAGTTTCATTCACTTCTTCAGTTAGGGCCATCTTTTATTAATATCTTCTTTTATTCCTCTTTCAGTTATTTTATACAGCTGAAATAAATCTTTCATATTTTACACTAAAAAATAATAAAATAAAAAGTAAACCAAAACTATAGTAGTGCCAATTGGTTAAAATAAAACAATCACTGTCAAGGAAAAAAAAAACAAGTATGGTTACTATTTTCTTCCTTAAGACAAACATGTTTATTATTTAACCCCTTCGGCTAGCAATGGGGATCCAACTGCTCACCTGTCTAATACCGGGGTACTTTTCCATCATTAATTTGTCCATCTCGCTATCAAACACAATATTAACGTGGCTCTGAAGGCGAATCCAAATGTTGTAAAGTCTGTCTGTGAGGGACTGGCCTGGAAGCTGACTCAGAAAGGATCGGTCCATAGTCATCGAAGAATCTTTTTCCTGCCAAGACACAACCAAGGAAAACGGGCGTGATGGAAAGCCCTCAAGAAGGCCAGGCCTGGTTCCGCTTTTCTTTTTCACTTGAGCTCTGACAAATGATGAACTCTGAAGTTGGCCTTTAAGTCTTTTGAACTTGACAGATTTGTGGCCCAAGTGCTAATAAATCAATCTTGTCTGTGTGCATCGACAACATATGAGGCGGTAAGCTGCCCTAGAGCACCACCAACTGACCGACTGTCTGGCCACCTGGACTGGGCCCCTTGGGCTGGGTATGTACGACACAGGAGAGAGACAAATGGTCCCTCGACCCAATGAGAGAAGAAACCTGTCAGCACTGATGAAGGGGGATCCAGTAAGTGAGCATGTCATGCAACCCTCTGGTGATAAAGTGGGCCTGTCCTCAATCCTGAGGAACAGAAGACTTCTCAGTTATAGAGAAGACAGGTGTGGTTTCTATTCTGGCTGAAGGAGCCTCCCAGGGACCCCTGTATGATGACAGCACCCCTGTCAGACTAACTCACTTCTGAAGGTATCAGCTGACTCAGGGCCACAAACCTACTTGTGAAATGGGTGAGACCAGTCTCACTGGTGTATCCTCAGTGCCTGGAATGGTGTACGCCTAGTCACACCCAGGCATTCATGATTCATGAGAGGGCCACTGTGCAAGTATGGGAAGAAAGAACCCTTGCTATTGATCAGATGGAAAAGAGGGCACTGTGACTTCAGGCAGCAATGACCTTAGGAATCTGAGAGGATGCTGCTCATTTCTGCTGAGATTTAGCTTTTTTCTTGGACAAAGGCTACCCTACTTTCAAGAGACATCAACATAAAATCCTTAGCTCTGGTCACTGGACGTGGCAATCCTATGGCCATCTCTCTGAAACTAGACCAGAACCTGCAGACGGCAGATATCGCTAATATTGAGCACTTTTTTAAAAAGCACATTTACACAGGCAGATCAGAAAACTTAAGCAAAACCAAAGAAATGCAAGCAGAAAGGCTGAGTAACCCACACACGGGTGTCCCTGACAGACTGTGGCGCCACCTGGTGATGGGCCGGTCCTACTCAGGGAAGGGAGCCTGGGAGCCTGTCTGGTCTACTTAAGGCTGAGACAGTCCTTCCTATTTGCATTTAGAAAGCGTCTTAAAGCTGGGAAGGATGTCAGCAATCTCAACAAACTTCCTGAGTGCCTGACTCATCTTTATACCCACTGTAGACCTAGGATACTAAAAGGGATTCAGGAAACGTCTGCTGAAACAGGAAAATGGAATTCAGCTCCACCATTTATTGGGGAGAAAACTGAGCCCCAAATCTGACACTCCCATTCCAGGAAACTCCTCCAAATGCCAACACTGACTTCCTGACCCTGATGCTAGAGATCTTCATGAGCCAAAATCAGACCTAGGTGGCACGGGTCTCTGGTACCAGAGCCCAGTAGGGACAGGCTCAGAGCCTGAGGACCACAGACTGTTCTTTCTAGAACTGCCAGTGAGAGCAGGTAGCCCAGACCACAATCACGGGTAAAACCTCCCCACAGATCACTCATTTTATTGTGGAGATGGGAACAAGAAACCAAAGCAACTCAATCAAGGTCACTGGGCACAGTCATTGGGGTCATGCTCAGACCCACACTTTCCCCCAGACATTGCCCAGTCCTGCCAAACCCATGGCGCACACACAACCATACAGAATTGCCAACCAGTATCTCCCAGGACCCACAGCATTCTGCACCCACAGCGTAGGAAGCTAGAACTATGATATCAGCTCCTGACCTCTTCTGTGGTGGGTGCTGCCACCTCACTTGGCAGCTCCTGTTCTTGGGCCATCAGTGCCAGAAGTTTTCGGATCAGAACCACGTCCTTCATGACAGCCTGCAAGTTCACCGTCTGCCCGTTGGTGAACATCTGGTCCCCAAGGCGGTTGACAGGGCGATACCTGCAGGAGGACATGTGGAATCAGTGAACACTTCCCTCAGCCTCTTATCCATCCCTACTCACATGCCCCCAGCTCCAAAGGAAACCCACATTCCTCCTGCACTCAGGAAAAATGAAGAGGAAAATAGTCCCACCACCTGCCAGCTGGGAGTAGAACTGCTGCTCTATTTTTCAGCACCTTTGACCCTTCCTTTCTCTCCCAGAGGTCATTATTCAATTATTCCATAAACCTTTTTCAGGTGAAATAAAGCCAATGAAAGGGTATTACCTTGAGGGTGGTACCACCAAGAAATCCAGAAAGAACATACTGGGGTTGAACCTGGACTCCATGCCAACATCTTCCAGTCCCAAAAAAAGGTAATTCAGAAAGAACCCTGTGTTTGAAATAAATCAAAAAGATCATTTAAACCTATACATTAAGAGCATGGAAGGATGACCACAAAAATTTTTACAAAAAGCCCAGAATATAGGACAATACGGAGAATAAGATCACGTGTCTCCATAAAAACTAATGAAGGAATTGCCTGGCGGTCCAGTGGTTAAGACTCTGCACTTCCACTGCAAGGGGTGCAGGGTCCATCCCTGGTCAGGGAACCAAAATCCCACATGCCACGTGGTGCAGTGAAAAAAAATAACAATAATGAAAATAAATAAGCAAATAAAATACATTAAAAAAAAATAAGGTGAGTTACACTGCACCTTCAAGACACATGTCAAACTGTATTAAGCAATGCCCACCCACAGCTATCATTTAATGATCAGGCTCAGTTACAGTAATCATCAAGTTCATGGTTCAAGGAATAAAGACATTTCCCACACTGTAAATCATCAATGATAATGTACCCTGAAGCCTGCCCCAAATCTATGGCTCAGTTTCAGGAGAGATCTACAAGAATCACAATTTTGAAAACATAAAAAGGCAGGGTAAAGGAGTCCAGGAAGTCAGTGGGCTGTTTCTTTAGCCTGGCACAGCACCTTCATTTTTCCAAAGAGCTATGAGGTGTTCTTGAGCACTGGAGGGTGTCAGGTATCCTCGTTTTCCCATCTGAGCTTCCTCAATTCCTGGAGTGGAAGAGGGCAATTGAGCACAGTAAGTCAATTACAGACACCCTTTCCGTAATGGGATTTAGCAATTCCTTTCCCCACTCCTCCAAGCCTGCAATCTGACCAAAAAATCAATCTCTAGAGACTTCCCTAGCGGTCCAGTGGCTAAGGCCCCACACTCCTAATACAGAGGCCCTGGGTTTGATCCTGGATAGGAAAACGAGATCCCACATGCTGAGGCAGCCAAAGAAACAAATTAAAATAAACAAATATATTTTTTTAAAAAAGTCAATCTCTAGGACAACCTACTCTCTGCTATGGATTTTCCCCCACCTTAATCTAATTTCTAAAGTAATGAAAACCAAACAACTATTGTATGAAACCTAAAAGGTGGAGCCAAAGGGGGGAAAAAATCACCCACAATTATATCATGTTATCACCATGACCACTTTTATATATTCTTTTCTGGTCCTTTGGTTTATTAAGTTTTAGATCATTACAATTTCAGGTGTGGATTTACTCTGTACCACTCTGCTAATTTAGTGTCATCTTGCGAGCATTTCTGCATGTTGCCCTATACCTTGTGTCTCACCATCATTTTTATTTTATTTATTTATCTGGCTGTATCGGGTCACTTAGCGGCGGCACACAGGATCCTCCGTTGCAGTGTGCAGGCTTACTTGCTTTATGGCACATGGGATCTTAGTGCCCCAACCAGGGATTGAACCCACATCCCCTGTACTGCAAGGCAGATTCTTAACCACTGGACCACATGGAAGTAAGTCCCTTGCCATCATTTTTTTTTTTTAACCCCCCTCCCACTTCCCTCCCCATAACATCTCTCTGGGTCATCCCCACGCACCAGCCCCAAGCATGCTGCATCCTGCGTCAGACATAGACTGGCGATTCAATTCTTACATCATAGTATACATGTTAGAATGTCATTCTCCCAAATCATCCCACCCTCTCCCTCTCCCTCTGAGTCCAAAAGTCCGTTATACACATCTGTGTCTCTTTCCCTGTCTTGCATACAGGGTCGTCATTGCCATCTTCCCAAATTCCATATATATGTGTTAGTATACTGTATTGGTGTTTTTCTTTCTGGCTTACTTCACTTTTAATTGCAGCATGATATTCCTGAGAGGATGTTTTTGTAAGTGACTTAACCACCTTCTAATAGTTGGACATCTGAGCTGACTCCAATTTTTTTTTATTACTTTAAGTCACACTGTGATAAATAGCTTTAGGCACATGGCTTTTACCAGAAAGGTTCACAGCAGGAGAATTATGGATAAATGAAGATGAACATTTTTATGGGTAAATGTATATTCAGTTTCTTCTTACAGCTATCATGCTGGTGATAAGTAGGTGGATCTTGATTTCTCAGATTAACCAAGATCACTCTGGGATACTCTTTAATCAGCCACTCCCAGAGTAAGTCACATTCAGGAGGTGTGGCCCCAAGCATTTAGATGATTAAGAAAGTGAGTAATGTGACCTCTAGGTTCAAAACTATCAACTTCAGCCTTAGTATAGGGGTGAGCATCCCCTCCCATCAAAACTATCAACCTCTTTTGGAACACATTCATCAAAATCATATACTGCTTGGGAATTTCCTGCCAGTCTAGTGATTAGGACTCAGTGCTCTCACTGCCGAGGGCCTGGCTTTGACCCCTGGTCAGGGAACTAAGATCTCACAAGCCTTGTGGCTCAGCACCCGACCTCTCCCCACAAAATCACTCAATATTTTTTTTTTTAATGCACTTATCAGGGTAGAAACTGTGTCTTGTCTGTGTTCCTAACAATTAACAGCATCTGAGGGGTTGCTAAGAGTCAGACAGGACTGAGCAACTTCACTTTCACTTTTCACTTTCATGCTTTGGATAAGGAAATGGCAATCCACTCCAGTGTTCTTGCCTGGAGAATCCCAGGGACAGGGGAGCCTGGCGGGCTGCCATCTCTGGGGTCGCACAGAGTTGGACACGACTGAAGCAACTTAGTAACAGCAAGACCCAGCAGATACTAAGTTTTCACTGGCTTAAATAAACATGTTCAAAATACTATAAGATAATCTATATTTAAAAAACCCACTCTTCTGCTTTTTTCTATATTTGTAAAACCCAGCTTCATTCACCTCTAATTCTCTACTTGGTTTCTTTACCAACTGTAGAAGATACATCATGGAAAGTTTTTAGAGAAATTTGTAACTTAGAAAACAATTAATAAGATGTACCATAATTTATTTAATTAGGCTCTACTAACAGGCATTTAAGCTATTTTCAATTCAAAACTACTTAATACTGTGGGGATGCATAATTCTCAGGATAAGATCATAAAAGCGGAATTGTTAGGTCAAAAGTGAAAACATTTAAAATTTTGATTTCTATAAAAGCAGAACATTTCAACCAGTTAATGCAGTTGAAGAAAGTGAGGGAAATGCAATGGAGAGAGGCTCTGACCCTTGGGGATAAGCCAGATATAGGAAGCTATGGGTGTTCAGCGGAGAGAAAAGACCCCATTAACCTAAAGGACAATTCTGTGGGCATTTCTGGAAACTTCTCTCTCACTAATCTGCCTTGATGAACTGAGGAAGATGAGCAGCATCTGGGAGCTCTCTTCAGCTCCTGACTCAGAGCTGCTGGTGGAGGAAGCGGCCCCAGCACAGTTTAACCCCTGTTAAGGCAGATGGAGGTCATTCACTCACTGAGTTTGAGTCAGAAGAGACTTGCCGAATGCCACCTCCTCACATGGACCACACCCTTCCTAACCAGGCACTTTTTGAGCCTGCAAAAATGCTATTTGCCTCAGGGACTTCCCTGGTGGTCCAGTGGCTAAGACTCCGTGCTCCCAATGCAGGGGGCCCGGGTTCCATCCCTAGTCAGGGAACTAGATCCCACATGCCACAGCCAAGAGTTTGCAGGCCATAACTAAGACCTGGCACAGCCAAATAAATGAATAAAAATGAATATTGAGAAAAAAATACTATCCAGTGACCTTGTTTAAAAAAAAAAAATGAAATCTGCTTCAACAGGACTTCAGAACAGCTGTAACATGTTATTTAGTTTAGCTCCAAGAACTCCTATATGAAAGAAAAAAAGTTGGTAAGTCAAATAGTGGGCAAGATTGACTCATGGTGGGCGAAGCACCTTTGCTGTAAGAGGTCTCACTTGAAAACGCTGCATAATGGGGCTTGAATAGCACACTGGTCATGTGTGAATTTCACAAGCTAACAGCACTCCTAGTGAGATCAGGAGTACATGGGGACCACTGAGCCAAGGCCTGACTGCATGGCCCCATTAGATACCAGGGACGTGGCCAGATCATTCATCCAAATGCTTACCTGCCTCTCCATCATCTCTGCCTGGAGTAACTGACCTGCCTCACCCACAGCCTTCCCTAAGAATGGAGGCCACAAGGTCAGATTCCCAGCTTGGCACTGGGCTCAGCCACAGGATGTTCCTGGGCATAAGGCTGAGCGCCCAACAAGTAAATGCCTGCTAAATACTACCAATCCAATCCGAAAACCATCCAAGACCACTGCTGACTTGTTTCTGATGCCCAGGATTTTGGTTGGCACCATCATATTCTCATAGTTGCAGTGACAATTACTCCAAAGAATTGGCTTGGCAAAGGGGCTTAAAGGCTGCCTATTAGATACCTGCCCCAAATAGTTATCCTCTAGAATTCTGACCACCTTTCTTCTCAATCTATGAATATTCCCTAAAGTGCCCTGAAGTCTAGAGTAACAGTTTCCAACCTTAAAAATTGTTTTAAGGGCTATGTATAGTGCAGGAAAATCCATCCTTGTGTCTGTTAATGGTTAAGCATTAAACAGACTTTCTAAATGCAGTGTAGTATCCTGGACTGGATCCTGGAACATAAGGAGGACATTATTGGATAAACTGGGCTTCCCAATGGCTCAGAAGGTAAAGAATCCACCTGCCAATGCAGGTTACAGTCCATGGGGTCACAAAGAGTCAGACATGACTTAGTAACCAAGCACACACTGGATAAACTGGTGACATTCAAATAAAGTTTGCAGGTCAGTTAACAGTAGTATACCAATGTTAATTTCTTAGTCTTGATAAACGTGCCATGGTGATCTAAGATGTTTCATCAGGGCAAACTGAGTAAAAAGTACGTAAGAATTTCTGTAGCATGTCTGCAATTCTTCTATACATCTAAAAATTAGTCTAAAATAGATTTTAAAGTAATAAACAAGTTTGCTATACTATGGTCTATCTGTTTATTATTTCCTCAAGATTCATGTGTTGAAAGGGCTTCCCTGGTGGATCAGTGGTAAAGAATACACCTGCCAATGCAGGAGATGCAAGAGACTTGGGTTCAGTCCCTGGGTCAGGAAGATCCCCCTGGAAAAGGGCATGGCAACCCACTCCAGTATTCTTGCCTGGAGAATCCCATGGACAGAGGAGCCTGAGCCTGGTAAGCTACTGTCCATGGGGTCGAAAAGAGTCGGGCACAACTGAGGCGATCTGCATGCACTCAGGCATAAGGTGTCCAAAACAGGTGATGCTTTTTCTGCCCTGGCACACTGACTGCATCATAATAAAACATGAACGGCCAGTATCCACATAGCACATTTGACATAGCAGGCACTGGGCTCAATATTTCAAATGGAAAATCTTTAGTCTTCACTACTTCAGAAGAAACACCAGAAAGCATTGTTCAGTTCAGTTCAGTCGCTCAGTGGTGTCCAACTCTTTGCGACCCATGAATCGCAGCACACCAGGCCTCCCTGTCCATCACCAACTCCCAGAGTTTACTCAAACTCATGTCCATTGAGTCAGTGATGCCATTCAGCCATCTCATCCTCTGTCGTCCCCTTCTCCTCCTACCCCAATCCCTCCCAGCATCAGAGTCTTTTCCAATGAGTCAACTCTTCACATGAGGTGGCCAAAGTATTGGAGTTTCAGCTTTAGCATGAGTCCTTCCAATGAATACCCAGGACTGATCTCCTTTAGGATGGACTGGTTGGATCTCCTCGCAGTCCAAAGGACTCTCAAGAGTCTTCTCCAACACCACAGTTCAAAAGCATCAATCAATTCTTTGGCACTCAGCTTTCTTCACAGTCCAACTCACATCCATACATGACCACAGGAAAAACCATAGCCTTGACTAGACGGACCTTTGTTGGCAAAGTAATGTCTCTGCTTTTCAATATGCTATCTAGGTGGGTCATAACTTTCCTGCCAAGGAGTAAGTGTCTTTTAATTTCATGCCTGCAATCACCATCTGCAGTGATTTTGGAGCCCAAAAAAATAAAGTCTGACACTGTTTCCACTGTTTCCCCATCTATTTCCCATGAAGTGATGGGACCAGATGCCATGATCTTAGTTTTCTGAATGTTGAGCTTTAAGCCAACTTTTTCACTCTGCTCTTTCACTTTCATCAAGAGGCTTTTTAGTTCCTCTTCACTTTCTGCCATAAGGGTGGTGTCATCTGCATATCTGAGGTTATTGGTATTTCTCCCGGCAATCTTGATTCCAGCTTGTGCTTCTTCCGGCCCAGTGTTTCTCATGATGTACTCAGCATATGAGTTAAATAAGCAGGGTGACAATATACAGCCTTGACATACTCCTTTTCCTACTGGAACCAGTCTGTTGTTCCATGTCCAGTTCTAACTGTTGCTTCCTGACATGCACATAGGTTTCTCAAGAGGCAGGTCAGGTGGTCTGGTATTTCCTTCTCTTTCAGAATCTTCCACAGTTTATTGTGATCCACACAGTCAAAGGTTTTGAAGGCAGAGGAACCCGTGATCAAGTTGCTAACATCCACTGGATCATCAAAAAAGCAAGAGAGTTCCAGAAAAACATCTATTTCTGCTTGATTGACTATGCCAAAGCCTTTGACTGTGTGGATCACAATAAACCATGGAAAGCATTGTTAAACAAACTTAAAACTACAAAAATGAAAAGGCAGTAGCACTAAGTCTCTCAAATTTCTTCTCAGGTACCCCTAAAAGCAGGGCAGAGCTAAGTGGGAGACACTCTATTCCAGGGATCTGAGAGGACAGCTAGAGCAGCCTGCAGGAGGCACTAATGTTCTTTAGATGCTCACAGTTTTTCTTTAAAATCCACCTACATTTTTAATTTTGAAATAAATATATTTTTTATTTTGGCTGTGCTAGGTCTTTGTTGTTGTGCACGGGCTTTATCGTCTTCCCAGTGGCTCAGATGGTAAAGCGTCTGCCTGCAATGCGGGAGACCCAGGTTCGATCCCTGGGTTGGGAAGATCTCCTGGAGAAGGAAACGGCAACCCACTCCAATACTCTTGCCTGGAGAATCCCACGGATGGAGGAGCCTGGTAGGCTACACCCCATGGGGTCGCAAAGAGTTGGACACGACCGAGCAACTTCACTTTCACGGGCTTTACAGTTGTGGCACGTGGGCTGAGCTGTCCCGAGGCATGTGGGATCTTATCTCCTGGACCAGGAATGGAACCAGCGTCCTCTGCATTGGAAGGTAGAGTCTTAACCACTGGACCACCGAGGAAAATGTCCCTCACCTACATTTTAGTTCTAAATATATCCTCACTTGTTTGACAACAAAATGGTTTGAACTATTTATCAAGTAGATTTCTTAACTTCTTCCTCAAAAATCTTTCAGAATAGTGACCACCTGTGGCAAGAGGTGCCTCATTCAGGCCGTGGGGCACTGCCTGACACTGTATGCTAGTGGCAAGGACTGAGCATGCACCAGGATGCCCGCCGGTTCTAAGACCCCAGACACCCACCATCTGCCGGCCCACCACAAACATACATCCAAGAAGCATTTGGTACAGAGGACCAGGGATCCCCAAGTCGTGGGACACGTCTGATGGTCACACGTGAAAAACACACGGAGGGCCGCCCAGGACCTGCTTACCCTGGGGTTCAGTGTCCTTCTGGTCAGCTCTCCTGTGCACCATGGCCGGATACGTGATGGTCAGTTTGCTATTGTGCTCCTTTCGGATCACTGACCGCCCAGTTCTAGACATGAGGACAGTTGTGAGGAGAGAGAAAAAAAAACCCAACAATGTGAAATCTAAGATATGATACAAATGAACATATCTGGGAAAGAAAAGCAGACTCAAGAGATTTAGAGAAGAGACCTGTGGTTGCCAAGGGAGAGGGCAGGTAGGTGAGTGAAGATTTGGGAATTTGGGATTAGCAGATGCAAACTATTATGTATAGGATGGATAAACAGCACAGAGAATGATATTCAATATCCTACAATAAACCATAATGAAAAAATATGAAAAAGAATACATACAGATGTATATAACCAAATAACTTTGCTATATAGCAGAAATTAATACAATATAGTAAATCAACTATACATCCATAAAATAAAATTTAAAAAATCAGAGGCAAGTGCCTAGGACTCACTTGCAGTGGGGACATCTCTTAGCAGTCATATGTACCTTCCAGAAGACAGAGATGAGTTTGCTCCTGCTCTCACAGACATTTTTCACCTGTTAAAAAGAGTCAAAAAGCCTGAGTGCCATCCTGAAGAGAATCTAGTAGGTATACATTTTGTAGTTTTCACCTATTATTGAAAAATCAGAGGACGCCACCCCATTTCTTAAAATTCTCCACAAAACCCTAACATAACCAAACACTGCCAATCACTAAGCGACTTCTTTAAGTTTCCTCATTCATAATAGGGGAAACTTACCAACCTGTTACTAAGATGAAGAGATCATGAGGGCAGTGGTAGGCTTGGAAGACAGCAAGGATCAATAAATTTAAATAATTTAATAAATTAAATAATTTAATTTTAAATTAAACCTGAGACAGCAGCTGCTATCTCCCCTGGATGGATCTCAGGGCTCTGAGGCAAGGCACGTCCACAGTTAAGCAACACTAGTGGTTTGGAGCTAATTCTGCAAACGAGACCCACCCTGGGGGCTTTTGTACCCCTCCGTGGGGCCCCAACCCAGACAACTTAAGTCATAATCTCTGGTGTGAAACTTGGGCATTAGGTGAACCAGATCTCAAGATTAGCCCTGCAGGTTGATTACCTACACCATTCATTGGCTGAACAAATTAACACTTACACAGATGCTACGGGGGAATGGGGAGGCAGCGGTCACTTAGCACTGGAGAGAGAAGCGAGAACAGGACATGGGCCTCATTCTCCAAGTGAGACGTAAGCCAGCACCTCACTGGACACTGTACCCAAAGCACCTAATTTCTTCTAACCTTTTCCTCAGCTCTACAGGCAGGTATCAAAGATGAGGAACGAGTGGCTTGGGGACGGTTATGTAACTTACAAGGTCACAGGCTTCACAAGAGGCAGAGCTGGGATTCAAAGCTGACCCAGGTCTGCTTTGGGAAGCCAAAAAAAAAAGTGTTTGACTCTTTGCAACCCTACGGACTGTAGCCTGCTGGGCTTCTCTGTCCATGAGATTCTCCAGGCAAGCATACTAGAGTGGGTTGCCATTTCCTGCTCCAGGGGATCTCTCCAACCCAGGGATCACATCTGGGTCTCCTGCACGGCAGGGGGATATCTTTATCGTCTGAGCCAAGGGATAAGTCAAAGACAGTGTAGCGGGAACTGTGATAATTATGCTAAAAACCAAGTGTTCAGGGAACAGAGAGATGAGATAACTCACTTGTGCACCCTGGGATCCCAGGAGGTTGTTCTGCAGGATTTCGATTGTATATTGTTCTAGCTCTTCCTGAATTTCACAGGCAGTAGGATTAGCATTTTCTTCCAGAAACTGAAAAACAAGAGAAAAGCCATGTGATCAAAGTAAAGCAAGTATATGATGAGCAGCAAAAGGGGCAGCCCCTCCAAAGTGGGGAAAGCTTTATCTGAGGGGAGAGAAAGGAGAAACCTCAGGGCTGCTATGGTGTCTTTTCAAAAGTTTGGCCACGTTGCTGGTTTAAAAAAAAAAAAAAATCAAAGTTGAGAATGTCCTGGGACTTCCCTGGTGGTCCTGTGGCTAAGACTCCAAGTTCCCAATGCAGTGGGCCCAGGTTCAATCCCTGGTCAGGGAACTAGATCCCACATACCACAACTAAGAGTCCACATGTCACAATGAAGACAGAAGATCCCACCTGCCACACTGAAGACCTAGCATGACCAAATAAATAAACAAACATATGTAAATGAGACTATTCAGCTTCCAATGATAGTGGGCTATATTATTAAGGCTTCCCTGGTGGCTCAGACAGTAAAGAATCTGCCTGCAATACTGGAGACCTGGGTGCAATCCCTGGGTTGGGAAGATCCCCTGGAGGAGGGCACTGCAACTCACTCCAGTATTCTTGCCTGGAGAATCCCGATGGACAGAGCAGTCTGGCGGGCTACAGTCCATGGGGTTGCAAAGAGTCAGACATAACTGAGTGACTAAGCATAGCACAGCATGCAGATTATCAAGTCCAAATGAAAAATTAAAAAAAAAAAAACAGGATAAAATATTTTTAAAAATGTAAAGTTCTGAAGAGTTGTCAGAACTGTGAGGGATAATCAGGCCATAATGAAGGGAAAATGGGGATTCAGGTTAAAGAGCCCAGGGCCAAGGTTGTTCTGAGCAGGGCTGCCGCACCGCCCAGCACTGGGGCAGCCTTCAGCGTAGCTGTGTCCCTCCGGGGAAGATGCTGATAGAGGTGGGATGCTCCCTGGAGCTGTACAACGTGGCAGCATGGCCTCGGAAACATTTTACAATCCAGTAATTTTGAACTTTTCATTCTGAGGGTCTTAAATGATGAACAGGACAGAAATCTAAAGCCTAGAGTGAGTGAAAGGATAGGAATCAAACAAGGTATCTTCCTGCCACATCCCATCCCACAAACACAGAAAGCTGGGGACCTGAAGGACTGTGTCCTTGGGAACTAGAAGAGCCCTGGAACAGAACACCTGGATTCCCACGGCCTGCAGTCCAGGGAGCCTTCAGCCTTGACTGTGGACTCTGATGGTCCCCAGGTCACCAAGCACAGGGCAGAAGCAATAAGAAGCCTCTCTGGAGAAACAGGGCAGCATCCTAGACCTCAAATTATTCCAACGAAGAATTTGCTAAGTACAGCGTTGTTGCTTAGTTGCTAAATTGTGTGAGACTCTATCTGACCCCAAGGACTGTAGCCCACCAGACTCTTCTGTCCATGGGAGTTCCCAGGCAAGAATGCTGGAGTGGGTTGCCATTTCTTTCTCCAAGAGATCTTCCTGACCCAGGGATTGAAATCATCTCCTATATTGGCAGGCAGATTCTCTACCACTGAGTCACCAGGGAAGCAAACACAATGACAAAGCGTCAAAAATAAGCACACCAGGAGGAGAAAGAAGAGAAGTTTCTGGAAATAAGGACTATAGTTTGATGCTGAAGTCACTCATGCCAGTGATGGTTACTTTATAAGCCTTTGTTAGACTGTGGGTTAATTAATGAATTTCTGTGTGTATACTCCACCCCAAAATATTTTAAGGTAGAGGGGATCCCGAATAATTTTACATCAATAGATCTGACACTTTAGACAAAATGGACAAATTCCTGCTTGATAAGCTGTTTCAGTCGTGTCCGACTCTGTGTGACCCTATGGACCATAGTCCACCAGGCTCCTCTGTCCATGGGATTTCCCAGGCAAAAATACTAGAGTGGGTTGCCATTTCCTTCTCGAGGGACCTTCCCGACCCAGGATGGAACCCATATGTCATGTTTCTTGCACTGGCAGGTGTGTTTTTTTTACCACTAGCGCCACCTGGGATTCCAAAAAAGTATAATTTACTCTGAGTAAAGGTGTAAGAAAACCCTTCTCTCTCAACACACAAGCTCTCTCGGACAAATCTGACCTGAGATTAGTTTTTTAGCCACGTGCACACACAGATACGGTCTTGTTTTGAATGCTTTTCTCATCTCGTTTGGGCTCTGACAACCCACACCATGTTGCATCTCTGTGCGGAAGCCTACCTGCTCTGCCCACCTAATGTCATTAAGAATGAATTATTCAGGAAAGGGAAGGGGAAGACGAAAGGTGAACGGTTTCCCCTTGTAACAAGAAGCAAGACAAGGATGCATGCTGCCCCTTGAACAAAGTCTTGTAGATCCTAGGCACCTAATAAGGTCTGAACAAGAAATGAAACATATAAAGGCTGAAAATAAATAAACTTACTATTATTCACAGGTAATATGAGTGTGTTGAAAAACTGAGAAAAATCCACAAACAAAGTATTAGAATTGATGAGATCCTTGTCTCATTGAATTGTCATACCCTGATGAATAACCAGGTTATTTCATACAAAAGTGAGTAATATTTTGATCTACCAACCAGAAATGAATTTTAAATAAGATATTTATAATAACACCAGGTCATCCCTGGTCATTTAGACTGTAAAGAATCAGCCTGCAATGCAGGAGACTTGGGTTCAATCCTGGGTTGGGAAGATACCCTGGAGAAGGAAATGGCAACCCATTCCAGTATTCTTGCCTGGAGAATCCATGGACAGAAGAGCCTGGTGGGCTACAGTCCATGGGGCTGCAACAAGTCGGACACGACTGAGAGACTGGCACTTTCACTTTTTACCAGGTTATTAATTATTAATCATGAATAATATTTACAATAGCACCAGGTTATTATTAATCACGAAGAGAATGTCTCTTTACAAGAGAGATCTGGTGGTCACCATCCATTCCAAATCACCAAACCCAGCATCACCAGTAGCAAAACTGGACAACAGGTGGCTCCTAAAATAAGGCAATACAAAGGATTCTGCATCAGGTAGGTATAATCTTACCGAAATGTGAATCTCATGAAGAAATAATTGGACAAATCCAGAATGTGAGAAGTCCACAAGACAACTAGTCTTATGTCTTCAAAAAAGTCAGTATCAAGGAAAGAAATTCCCTATATTAAAATATCTTACATTAAAGCAGATCAAAGAGATATAACCATTCAAAGCGATGCATGAACTCTGGTTGGATCCTGGGTTTGGGGGGGAAAAAGCTTACTGATGGATACAATTGTATTTGTATGTTGTTTTCACGAACATTTCTTTAATTATTCTTATAGCTTCATGTTTTTAAGCCTAGTTATTTGTACTCAAAGTCACCAGACTTAAAGCTCCAGCATTCTGGTGACCTTTCTTTGTGGCTGCCCTGGGTCTTAGCTGCTGTGCATCTAAGCAAGTGGGGCTACTTTCTAGTTGCGGTGCTCGGGGCTTCTCACTGCAATGGCTTCTCCTGTTGCAGAGCTCAGGTTCTAGAGTGTGGGTTCAGTAGTTGTGGCCCACAGGCTTAGTTGTTCCACGGCATGTGCAATCTTCCCAGACCAGGGATGGAACCCTGTATTACCACTGGACCACCCGGGAAGACCCTGGTAACTATTCTTAGGGGACTATTCCCTGGCGTGCTGCGATTCATGGGGTTGCAAAGAGTTGGACACGACTGAGCGACTGAACTGAACTGATTCGTATACAAACAGCTCTTGTGCCTGTCACTCTGGCCTGTCTGATTACCAGGATAGTCACATTACCTACCCTGTAGAGAATTCTCTCCAGCTCATACACTGCTTGCAGGGCCCCAACTTCCAGGACTCTCAGCTGGCAGAGTAAGAGGTGAACCACAGCCCGGGGGCAGGTCAGCATGTGACAGTTTAAACAGGAGCCCCGGAGCAACAGGTAGAGTTTCTGAAGAGAGGGAATAAAAAGAGACAGGATATTAGAAAGTGACATAGCAGTCCAAGTGATTTTCAACATACATACTTATGGTTTTTGTTTCCATGTCAGCAGTTTACCCCTTTAGGAATTCCACTTTGACCTGTTGCCTTTGAGCCCCCACCTTACCTGGGTGTGGCAAGCTACAGTGCCAGAGCACGTGTGCTCGGGCATAACTAGGGTCATCAGCTCCCTCACAGGCGGCCCTTTTTTAACCTTGAGCAACAGGGCAGCCCTGGGGGGCTGGGGCTGGGGTATGGGGGCGGGGGGGGGAAGAATTCCATCTCACCCTATGTACCTGGAAAGTCCTTCTTCGCCTTAAGAATTTGATAGATATTCTTCTGTATTTTTCACTTACGGTTTTATTTTAATCCATTAACATTAGAAATTTACTTTGGATCTGAGATAGGGAACTACCTTTATTTTATTTAAATACTAAATTTAATACTTCTTTAAATATTGAAAATTATTTAAATATTAAACATTTAAAATATTTTGTATTTAACAAGACATTCTGCTTCCCCTAAAACGATTAAGACAAAAATCACGTCCATGTACACTAATCTGAGTAGCTTAAACTGAATCCCGGAGGTTGAGTTAACTGATGTTAAGAAGCTGGAAGTGTCTAAGTAGCACTGGATGGTCATCATTCTCAGCTCAGCGCTGGGCCTTCTGGCACTGTTCCTCCTGCCACTAAGTAAGCGCCTACAAATCCGCCGGAAGGCCTCAGGATGGCCTAGAGAATTCCAAAGTCGTCTATGGCAGTGGTCCCCAACCTTTTTGGCACCAGAGAATGGTTTCATGCAAGACAATTTTTCCACACATGATGGGGTGGGAGGGGATGGTTTCTGGATTACATTTATTGTGCAGTTAATTTCTATTATTATTACATCAGCTCCACTTTGGATCATCAGGTATTAGATCTGGGGAGTTGGAGACTCTTGCTCTATTGCCAGGGAAGCCCCACCCACATTTCTGAAAGGCATAAAGCCTCTGAAACAAAAGCGGCTGGATCTGAGCACTGCTCCCCTCGCCCTTCTTCCTCTGTTCCCTCCCCCTTGCTTTGCATAAAGATAACCCAGCTTTGGTGATTCTCAACAAGAATCAGACTGAAGTTCATCTAGGCAGGGCTAGAGGCTAAGTCGAATATACTGGCTTTGGCTCCTCCAGGTTTTAAATCTCAAAGTAAAGAGCACTTTCACTCAGAGTGTCTGTACTAACCTCCTCCTGAGACACCTGCCCTGGGGAGAGGGTGAGTACTCACGAATCCCACCCGCAGTCCTGAGACCCACGTGGGCTGGATGGCCTGGTCAGGACTTACATCGAAGAGGAGAGGGTTGTACACGGTGAGCGGGAGCTCGATGTGGCCCAAGTGCCCAGAGCAGTGGGTGAAGTCCTGCACGCAAGTGGAGCACACCTCTTTGGAGTCGGCGGGGCCCAGAGCTAAATCATACAGGCCATTTACGGAGGGGTTCCCCAGGCTGTCCAGGTACCGAGGGTTCGTAATGGACTTCACACTTAATTTCCTAAGGAGATAAAAACCACCAGGGAAGACTAAGGTCACCCAACTTCTCAGATGTTTCCTCTTTGGCACTTACAAATTCATGCTTTAACATCCGGACCCTTAGCTGTGCTGACAGCTCCAGAGGGCAGACTTGGTGTCTGCCTTGCTCCTCACTGCAGCTCAGCACTTAGCACACAACGGAGGCTGAATGAAGAAGAGTGAGTGGTAACGTCTCTGAAAGCCAGATTTAGTGCAAATCTTGCACTAACTGAGCACACTGGAAGGCTTCATACGAAGGAGTTAAGTACTCACTACACGACAAACGCTCTATAAGCAGCAAGCTACCCAGTATTTTCCAGTATTCCTGCCTGGAAAATTCCATGGACAGAGGACCCATGGGGGGCTATAGTCCATGGGGTCGCAAAAGAGTCTGACATGACCAAGAGTGCACGCGTGTGTATGACTTTAACTCTCCGAGATGGGCATTATAATGTGTGTTTTTCAGAGGAACAAACAGGCTTAGAGTGGTCAGGTGATTTAATCCAGGTGACAAAGCCCAGAAAGGCGGAGGCGGTGTTGAAGGTAGGAGAGAGAAGTGGACTAGACTTAATGCCAAAGCCCACACAGGTCAGAAAAGGGGAAGTGTTAGCACTCAGTCGTGTCCGGCTCTTTGCAATCCCATGGACTATAGCCTGCCCGGCTCCTTGTCCATGGGATATCCCAGGCAAGATACGGGAGTGGGTAGTCATTTCGTACTCTAAAAGAAATCCTATACACATTAGCAGTCACTCTCCATCCATCTCTACCTCCCTCCACCAGTCCTAGGCAGTGACTTACTTACTTTTTTTCTCCAGAGAACTGCCCATCTAGACATTTCACATAAATGAAATCATGTGATATGTGGTCTCTTAGAGCTTGCTTATTATACTTTGCATGCATTTTAAAAAATATTTACTTTTATTTATATTTATTTTGGCTGTGCCACTTTTAGTTGTACCACACAGGATCTAACTGCTTGACTGAACCCAGGCCCCCTGCACTGGTAGCACAAAGTCTTGGTCACTGGACCACCAGGGAAGTCCCTGAATAGTTTTAAGGCTCATCCACATCATAGCCTGTATTTATACATATATATTTTTTATTTTAAATAGCCAAATAATATTCCATTTTGGGTTTCCCAGGTGGTGTTCGTGGTAAAGAATTTGCCTGCCAGTGCAGGTGATATAAGATATTAGGGTTTGATTCCCGGATTGGGAAGGTTTCCTGGAGTAGGAAATGGCAACCCACTCCAGTATTCTTGACTAGAGAACCCACGGGCAGAGGAGCCTGGCGGGCTACAGTCCAGGTGGCCGCAAGGAGCTGGACACGACTGAGAGACTGAGTATGTACACAATATTTCATTGTACGGCTATACCACTTTTATTGGCTTACTTTTACACTTTGGCTATTATAAATAATGTTGACAGAAACTTCTGTATACAAGTTGCAGTATGAATACACTTAGTCTATTTCTCATGGATATATACCAAGGATTGGAATTGCTGAGTTACATGGTAGCTCTATGTTTAACTTTTTTGAGACCCTTCCAAAGTGTGGCTGCACCATTTTACATTCCCAGCAGCAATACACCAAGGCTGTGTGTTGTGTGTGTGTGTGTGTTGCTCAGTCACATCCGACTCTTTGCAACTCCGTATCTCCAAAAGGACATTCCCAGCAGCAATACACCAAGGCTGTGTGTGTGTGTGTGTGTGTGTGTGTGTTGCTCAGTCACATCCGACTCTCTGCAACTCCGTATCTCCAAAAGGACATTCCCAGCAGCAATACACCAAGGCTGTGTGTGTGTGTGTGTGTGTGTGTGTTGCTCAGTCACATCCGACTCTTTGCAACTCCGTATCTCCAAAAGGACTATAGAAAGAAAGAAAGTGAAGTCGCTCAGTCGTGTCCAACTCTTAGCGACCCCATGGACTGTAGCCTACCAGGCTCCTCCATCCATGGAATTTTCCAGGCAAGAGTACTGGAGTGGGTTGCCATTTCCTCCTCCACACCAAGGCTCTAATTTCTCCAAATCCATGCCAGCATATTTTGTGATCTTTCTGTTTCCAGTTATCTTAGCAGGTATGAGGTAGTATCTCACTGTGGTTTTGATGACTAATGATGGTGAGCATCTCTTCATGTACCTATTGGCCACTGGTATATCCTCTTTGGAGAAATGTTTATTCAAACCCTTTACCTATTTTTTAACTGGGTTATTTGCTTTTTTATTACTGAGTTGCAAGACTGCTTTATATATTCTGAACACGTGTGTTTTATCAGACATAAGATTTGCACATACTTTGAGTTCTGTTCTTTCACTTTTTTGATGATACTGTTTGCATAGTTTAAAATTTTTTAATGATTTAAACTCACTACTATTACTACTTTCTCCCACTACCTTTAGGCTAAATCATTCTTCATTGGACTTGGAGAAATATTCATCTACATTTCCGTCTCTCATTTTACTTGGAGCTCTAAAACTTAACTGGAATTATAAATAAGAAAAACATTTACTGCGTCAGGCAAACACAAACTAATTAGAATAAGGCAAACACTAATTAGGTCTGGGTGCAAAGATCCTTTACCACTAGATCCTAGATCCTTTTTCTAGATCCTTTTTCCATCACGTTCCATAAGTTGGTACTTCACTTCCCTTGCCTGGAGCCTATAATGATGGAAAAAGAGTAGGCAGGTGGGTCCAACACAGACCCGTGCCAACTGGCAGAACTGTGTCCTGTGCTTGTAAAGACTATACAAAGAGCTCACACCCAAACTGAATGTATGTTTTTGTCTTCATCCTCAGTCTTTCTACGGTAAGGAACAAAGCGCCTCTCTCTAGCTGGGGAAAAGGAGAAAATTCCTCTAATTATTGCAGGAATGGGATACAGAGGAAGGGCAACCAGCAAGAATTCCACCAGAGAGAACAGAGTTTAAGACTAACAAACTTGGGTTTCAGGATGACCTTTGCTGCTTCCTAGAGTCACCTTTGGAGAAGGCAATGGCAACCCACTCCAGTACTCTTGCCTGGAAAATCCCATGGATGGAGGAGCCTGGTGGGCTGCAGTCCATGGAGTCGCCAAGAGTAGGACACAACTGAGCGACTTAACTTTCACTTTTCACTTTCATGCATTGGAGAAGGAAATGGCAACCCACTCCAGTGTTCTTGCCCGGAGGATCCCAGGGACGGGGGAGCCTGGTGGGCTGCCATCTATGGGGTCGCTCAGAGTCAGACACGACTAAAGCGACTTAGCAGCAGCAACAGAGTCACCCTATTCTCTGGAAAGGAATTTTTCTCCTATAATTAGAGTCACCCTCACAAATGGTTGTAATAAAAATGGAGAGGACCAAGAGCTGAACAGATAGCTCCTCTGCCCACCCATGCATGCACTTAACAAATAGTGTTTTTAATGTGCCAGACACACTTTTAGATGCTGGGAAAACAGACAAGAGTCCCTGCGCTCATGGGCTTTACATCCTATTGAAAGCAGGCAGACAAAAACCAAAATTAGTAAGCACATAGTTTATTAGATGGAAGAAAATGCTATGAAGAAAAGCAAGCAGAAAAGGGGAGGATGATAGAGTGGGCCAATGGTTGGGGAGAGTCCATACTGAGAAGCTTATACTTGAACAAAGGCCTGAAGATGTAGGAGCCGGCCATTACAGGAGGTCACCTTCACAGGAGGAAGAAGCAGGGAGTGCAAAGGTCCTGAGATAGATGTGTACCTATGGCACTCTGGGAACAGCTAGGAGGCCAGGGTGAGTACAGAGGTAAGTTCAGAGAAATAACCAGGGGGCCAGAATGACCTTTCTGGGCCATTTTAAGGACTTGGCTTTTACTCCAAGTGAGCTAGGAAGCTACTAGAACCTAGAACAACAAAAGGTAGCATAATTACTGAAATTTCTCAACCCTAGACTCAAATAGATCAAATGTTAGTAATGGGTATAAATTTATTCATGCAGTTCTCTGAAAACTCCACAATTCACTTGTAAAAAAAAATCAATTCTCTTGTTTTTGAATGAAATAGTATCAATTTATGGCTAGTGATGATACAATTGAATTTCAGGAGCAGCATACTGTTGTAGCTCAGGAGTTTATTCATCCAGTCAGTCAATGAGAGTTAAGGATAAAAGAAAGGCCAGTGGAGAGAGACAAAAATACAAACAAGCACAAAAAGTAACCAAGGAACCATGACACAACTGTACTAGGTGCGGAAAAATCTCAGAAATGAGGGAGGTTGAGCTGCGCCTTCAGTGTAAGAGATGCTCTCCAGATGCCTCCTCCAGGGGGGGCAGTGGGGTGAGAGCAGGGAAGCAGACCCCTCTGGCAGAGGGGATAATGCATGTGGAGGAAACAGCCTGAAGAAAGGCGCAGATGATGAAACCTGATGGCAGTTTATGAAACGTGCAAGTGGTTTAATAGGGCGAAAGAAGGGATGATGTTATACCTAAAATCAGCACTGGCCTGATGATCATGGGTAAACCTGTAGGCTAAGCTAAAAAGTATCATTTACCTGAGGGGAAATGGAAAGCCTTTGGAGGATTTTAAGGGTAATAGGAGCATCATCGCATTTGCACTTCAGAAGAATAATTTTAACAGCAAGGTAGAGGATGGACTGGAGTGGTGTAAAGGCAGGGAGATGGAAGGAAAAGACAATTCAAACAAGAGATACGATGTGATGAAAAGGAGGGTAGACAATAAAGAAATACATAGACGACACACAATAAGAACCCAATAAGCAAGTAAGATGTCAGGAGAAATGGGTCTAGAATTACAGCCCTGTCACAGAAGAGTGAATATTTTGCACTAGATTAAGGTACACCATTTTGGAGGGGCAAGTTCTCCCTCTCTGTAGGGATAGCTGTTGAGTTTTTGATATATGAGTTTAAGATCTTGGTGTGAAATTCAAATAGAGATGCCCAACTGCTGCTGAAAAAAACAAGTCTGAAAAATTAGGGAAAGAAATTTGGGTTGGAGATTTATATTTGAGAGTACAGATCATGAAAGTGGTGAAATTGTCTAGGGAGGACATTTTGGAAAAGAAAAGCTATTTGACTAGAATAGAATCTCAGGGAACAGCAAGATTTAAGGAAAGGAGGAATCAACTAAAGAGCCTGAGATGAATTCGAGTATAAGCCCCTCCTTCACCAATGTGTCAGGAACGCGGCTCAGACGGTAAAGAATCTACCTGCAATGTCAGAGACCTGAGTTCGATCCCTGGGTCAGGAAGATCCTCAGGAGAAGGGAATGGCAACCCACTCCAGTATTCTTGCCTGGAGAATCCCATGGACAGAGAGCCTGGCGGGCTACAGTTCACATGGCCGCAATAAGTTGAACAGGACTGAGAGACTAACATTTTCACTTTTCATGAACACCTAGCTTGCTGCTGCTGCTGCTAAGTCTCTTCAGTCGTGTCCGACTCTGTGCGACCCCATAGACGGCAGCCCACCAGGCTTCCCCATCCCTGGGATTCTCTAGGCAAGAATACTGGAGTGGGTTGCCATTTCCTTCTCCAATGCATGAAAGTGAAAAGTCAAAGTGAAGTCGCTCAGTCATGTCCGACTCTTAGCGACCCCATGGACTGTAGCCTACCAGGCTCCTCCATCCATGGGATTTTCCAGGCAAGAGTACTGGAGTGGGGTGCCATTGCCTTCTGCAGAACACCTAGCTTAGTGCCTGGCAAAAACTGGATGATCAATAAATGTTAGTGGGTTGATAAACTGAGCCAGGAAGGAAACAATACATGTCACAGAAATAGAAGAACCTGAAAATAATTAAGTTCTGTCAAACGCTACGGCGATGAAAAGGAGGGCTTAAGAGGGTCTTTTTGATTTAGTATTAATAACTAGGCAGAGAACACAGACGGTCCAACCAAGAAGTTGTCCCATGAATTGAGTCTTGAAGAATAATCATCTTACAGACAAGAGGAGACTCATCATGCGCTTAATAAACTACGTCAGAGACATTACAGTAACTCCACAAACCAGGCTGATCTAACGAGGAGACTGGCGAACGATAACGCTTCCATCTGGGAACCCCCACCTACCCAAGTGCAAACGAGCCATACCGGGCTCTAGGCACTGCTCAGTAGCCCAAGACGTTCCCAGAACTATAGGTCCCAGCAGGCCATGCGCTACACAGCAATGGACTCTGAGGAGAAACTGGGCGCAAGACCTGCTGGGAACAGTAGTTTACGGCCCCGACCCCAAGAGGCTCTTGCATGCTTCCCACCAACTCCTTACTTGAGTTCTTCGGCCGAATACATCCCAAAGGAAATGCCCTGCAGCCTCCGCCAGGGCATGTTCTTTGAGCCCAACATCCTCCAGTTCAGTTCCGAGCTCCTACACCCAGAGAGACGGCCCAGTCACCACTGTTGTACTTTTTACACCACCTCCGGTCCGCAACCATGTGATTTTAAACTGCGCTTGCGCGCGAGAAAGGCTCGCCTTAAGATTTACAGGGACAATACCATTTCCGCTCGAGTTGTGGGGGGGGAAGAAAATAATTTCACGACTCTCGCGCGCCCCTTTATTTCGAAAATAATCGAACATATATAAGAAATTAAAATAACCTTTTAGGAAAGATCTTCGAGGGAAATGAGGCCTACTGAGCCTTTAACTTCTGAAGCAAAGTCTTTCAAACCACGAGCTTGTAACCTATTTTATGATTGATTTCTTCTTGTTCCGTCTCAGCCAATAGCCGAGCCATTCCCCGCCCACCTCTCCCGCCTTACGGCGGAGGGCGTGCTTTCCCGGCATACTATGCAAAGACGCCAAATATGGCGTCCGTGGCGTCCGCAAGGTGGCTGAGGGTCGGCTGTGGGCTTTGCGTACCGCTGACGGCTCGGCGGGCAGGTGCCTGTGGACGGACCCCTAGTAGCAGGTAAGAGAAGCTTGGAGAACCCATGAGAAAGAACCAGGATCACCTTGGCTCTTTGTATCCCTTTTCCCCCTTATTGCTGGGCAACTAGATGCGGTGGAGTGGAATGAGCGCGCTCGTGGCCGCGCGACCCGGCTAGCCAGCACGCGGTGCGGCACGTTTTTGAGCAAGGGCTCCAAACGCGCTTTTTGGGGGTGGAGATTTCTTACTTGGCTGGTCTACGCCGGGGTTAGAACTCTCGGGAAGATTAGGATTCTTCTGTTGGGGAGTCCTGCATTCTAATAAGTGTAGCCATTACCCCGTTCCACGTATTTTTTTTTTTAAAAAGAAAACTTTATCCGCCCTTACTCGTTTTCTCCCACCCGGGAGGAACGGGGGGAAATCAGGTTTTCCCAAATTAAAGGCCGTTTACGAGTTCCACTGGATGTTGTGGGGATGTTTGACGGAAGAAATTTTCCAAGTGTTCGTAAAAACAGGAAAGCCCAAAAGATGTGAAGACAATCTGAATGAAGTCGCTGTGATTGTTAAAACTACACGTGTATCATTTGTGTAATTTTCTTTCAATACAAACAATACCGTTGTGGAAGTAGGAAAGCCAGCAATTGCTTGTGAAAGTTGGAAATAACCTAATTTTAGATTGGATGTTTGCATTTCCTTTGCGAGGTGATAGTAGACAAATTCCCTTATGTGTAGCCTGGAGCTAGTAGTAGCCATGGGAAAACAGTGAAGAATAAGTGAGTTGTGTAATTTACAGTGTACATTTTATATTAAGGCCTTCCCTAAACTCGGCTCACAAAAGAGAATACGCTCCACCAGGTAGTGCAGAGAGGGGTTGATTTAAGAGGACACTGGAGACCAAAACCAATAAAGGAAGTAATTTCCTATCTTAATCACATCTTGACAATTTTCTGAAGGGTATCAGTGCTGTGTAGGAGGAAAATACTTACAAGATAGTGTATGTGATCTGTGTGGTATGTTGACTTTATTTTTTTTAAGTGATAACATTTTAAAACTCAGGGGTCAGTGGTTCTATATTTTGGGTTAAAAAAGTTTATATTAGGACACAGGTATTTGGTACATTCCTGAGTGTTGAAGGAAGTGGAATGAAAAACCATGGTGATCTTAGTTTCATAATTTGCTTTAAATGGCTTTGTCTTTTATTATCATTACATCATTATGATCATTAGATCATCATCCATGTATAATCAGGAGCCCATTAAATCATTTCTTTTAGCCCCAGTGTTTTAGGTCTTCAGAGTTGAAAGTCCTTTATATTTCAGGTCAGCTGTTAAAATGTTCAAGTACTACTAAATGTTTCCCTTTTTTCCTATGATTTTATTTAATGAGACTGCCTGATTTTAAAAATTGTTGGCCATATTATATCTGTGTCTTGTATTTATCTTGTAGTGGTTTTGAACTTGCCATTGAGGCCATGTCTTCTCAGCATACCTTGACATGAATTATCCAATCAGTTTGATCCATGATAATTGGAAAATTTTGGCTCATTTGCACATAGTTGGGGGTGAGCTGGAAAGTTCATTAATGAGTATTAGCTTTATAGCTTTTATTTATTTATTTATTGCAGATTTTATTCTGGAAGTGCAGCTGTCCCAAAGGTTGAAGGAGCTGATGTAGCAGGTATATAAAAGTGTATTGAAATAACTCCGTTTTTATGTTAATGCATTATACTTCTTTATATATATATTGGAAATTGATTTTCTTTTGTTTTATTTTTTGCATTAAGGGACTGAAGAAATAGTCATCCCAAAAAAGAAAACTTGGTGAGTATTCAGCATTCATTCAAAAAGTGGTTAAGTGCCTGTGAGAAACGTTGTTAGATAAGAAGCCAGTGACAGGAATAGCAATTGGAGGTAGAGAGAGGTGAGTGAATAGGGAGTGAGATTTACTTAAAAGACCTATCTGAACTAAGTTTGGGTTAATATTTACGTAGTGATGGTCAGTCATGAGTTATCATTATTAGAGTAATTTCTGTTTTTCTTTCTTAAGGAGGTTTCACATTGTTAGAAAACCTAAAAAAAGAATTATCTTTGTGGTCTTTAGTAGGTAAATGGTGCAGACTGCAAAATTTACCTTTTTTAACCCACTGGATAGATCCTTGAACAAATTGCCTTATACATATTCAACAAATATGTAAGAATTAAAACTTACAAAAACTCATATAGTAATGATATTACTGAATGCATTGAAAGATTTTTCAAAAAACTAGGTCTTTTTTGAGTATGACTTGAAGATTCAGACTCATTAAAAAAAAAAAAAAACTTTCTTAAATTAATGATCATTGCCAAAAGGGGAGTGGGATAAATTGAACATGCAAAAAGGAAATATAATTACCACCAATGACCGTATTCAAAGACAAGTTACTTAATCTGTCTTTGCCATAGAAGAATGTAGGTAATATACCACCTGCCTCAGAAGATTACATGAGCATTTCAACAGTTAATGCCACATAATCAGATCTCAGTAGATAGCAGCTATTATTTTAAAGTTCTGCAGTATAACCTTTTATATATAAGTAGTATGTGGACATTTAGTTTAGTAGTGATTTGTTAGACGTACTGTTCTGTATTCTGATTTTAATTTTGAGTGATTACATAGTATTTTATTGTATGGATATATTCAGGTTCATTTTTACCTTCCTTAGTGGCTCAGTGGTAAAGAATCTGCTGGCCAGTGCAGGAGATGTGGGTTCGAGCCCTAGGTCGGGAAGATTCCCTCGAGAAGGAAATGGCAACCCACTCCAGTATTCTTGCCTGGGAAATCCCATCAACAGAGGAGCCTGGTGGGCTACAGTCCATGGGGTAGCAGAGAGTCAGATATGACCCAGTGACTAAAACGTGGGCCTGAGAATCAGAACCAAGATCAGAATAGGAATATACATAAGCATGAATGAGGCATTTCTTGAATGGCATTCATGTCCAGTGCGCTTTACCAACTCTGTGCCTCTTTCCCTTCTGACAAAGGTCCCACGGGGAATACAAGAGAGGGAGTGTATTGAGGGTGTGTTCAGATGGCCTACAGTCTAGTTAGAGTGCATATTTTATACTTTATTGCTTCCGTGGTGTCTCAGCTGGTAAAAAATCCACCTGCAGTGCAAGAGACCTGGGTTTGATTTCTGGATTGAGAGGATCCCCTGGAGATGGGAAAGGCTACCCACTTCAGTATTCTGGCCTGGAGAATTCCATGGACTATATATAGTCCATGGAGTCCTAAAGAGTCGGACACAACTGAGTGACTTTGACTTTTCTTTATTGATAATACAGTTTAACTGTACCTTAAAATGGGTCAGATGATTTTATTGGCATCAGAGTCACCTGGGAATTTTGTTTAAAATGCATGTTCTATAGGTAATTCTTTTGCATAAGCCCCACAAATCTGGTAAACAGTAAGGCAGGATGGGGTGTGATCATGACCTAACTGTGGTGGTGGGAGATCATGCAGGCCAGCCTCTAAAAAATGCTCTCTTAAAATAGGAGAAATAATGTAGTTGATATAGAGCCTTGGTTAACAGATTGAGGCCTGTTTATTTATAGCCCATTAAGTAAAGGTTTAAAAGAAGACTTTCATAACACAAATTTCCATGTTAATTAAATTTCTTTTTTTTTTTTTAGAACACAGCCTCAGTCACTTAATAACTTACTATCTATGGCTACTTTTATGCTCCAAAGGCAGAGCTGAGTAGTTGTAACAGAATCCTTATGGCCCATAAAGCCTATAATATTTACTGTCTGTCCCCTTAGAGACAAAGTGATTGATAGAGGTTCTCTAATAGAGAGCCTCTGCTTTCCAGGCTCAGAAATTTGTGCTTTTAGATTGAAAAGAAACTATAAAGACTATGAGTTCTTCTTGCCTTATTTGAAAGATGAAGCATCTTTTAAGGCTGTGATTTCCTAGATTGCAAGTGCTGTAGAAGACTTTAACAAATTGTAGAGGGTTATTCTGAATTTTCATATACACTGTGACAGGATAGAGTATTCTGAGCACATTAGTCTGTGTTGTGTAGTTACTTTAGGGAGAGCATGGAGCCCAATTATGATCAGTGCATAGGTGACTGGACTCATTAAAGAAATGGATGTTAAAATTTACCACACTGGCAAGAAGATGTGGAAAATGGATACTCAAATACATTTGTTGATAGGGCAGTCAACTGGAACAACACACTGGAGAGAAATTTGGCAGAACCACAATTTTAAAATGTGCAATACCTAATTGGTTAGCCATTCTGGAGGAACACTTACAAATATACCCAAAGAGACATGGATGAGAGTGCTCTTTACAACTTGGGAATAATAAGGTGAAATGGCCCCAATGCCCATAGTAAGGAGATGATTAAAAAATGGTTATCATACAATATAACATTTAAAGAAATTAATTAGATTTTCACATAGTAACATGGATAATGCAAACTTATGGAACACATACCCAGAATGATGACATGGTTTTTTTTTTTTTTTTTTTTATGGTAGTATGTGTGCAAAAGTACCCTTTAAAGTTCTGGAAATACAAACACTAAACCTACAGTAGAGTGGGGGCAGGGGGATCACAAAATAACATCAGATAGAATAGTCTAGTTTTTTTTTTTTAATTTATTTTTTAATTGAAGGATGATTGCCTTATAGAATTTTGTTGTTTTCTGCCAAATTTTTTTTTTCAGTATAATGTGTTCATTGAGATTATTTTTAAAACAACCCTTTAAGATGGTAATGATAACCCTGTATGCGAGACAGCAAAAGAGACACAGATGTATAGAACAGACTTTCGGACTCTGTGGGAGAGGGAGAGGGTGAGGGTGGGATGATTTGGGAGAATGGCATTGAAACATGCATACTATGATGTAAGAAACGAATCACCAGTCTCGGTTCGATACAGGATACAGGATGCTTGGGCCTGGTGCACTGGGATGACCTAGAGAGATGATATGGGGAGGGTGGTGGGAGGGGGGTTCAGGATTGGGAGCTCATGTACACCTGTGGTGAATTCATGTCAATGTATGGCAAAACCAATACAGTATTGTAAAGTTAAAAAAAAATTAAAAATAAAAAAATAACCCTTTAAGAAACTGGTGACTGATTTGAATGTTCCTAGTGTTTTCGCTTGCATTTGTTGAGTATGTTATGAAGATTACTCACTTGATAAGACTTAAATATGCTAATGAAAGATTTAGTTAGGGAATACTGAGAAAAGAATGTCTTTCTCTTGCTAAAATTACATTAACTGCTATTTTAGAAAATCCAGTAGATATTGTATACATCAGGGAATTAGTCTTAACATGTAAAGTTTTGTAGATGTTTTCTTTTTTTTTTCATGTCTATTCCCATATATAGCTGAATTGGGAGTCCCCAATTTAGATAATAAAGGCACGAATATTACAGAAAGCTGCAGTGAGAATGCCGAGGAAAATGGATAGGATGTAAGATTCAAGGTTAAGAAAGTTTTATGAGATGAGAGTGGAAATTGCTAGCCCAGGGTGATGGTTATAGAGACCAGGCCAGAGAGGGTAGCACAGCATAGTAGGAACATGTACTAACCACCTTTGGTCAAAAGAATTGAACAGTTTTCTCATTTTCTAACTTATTATTGTAGTGATATTATTCTAGAGATCAGAACTGGCTTTATGCTTGTTCACATTGTGAGTGTGAGTAGCCCTGATGAGGGTTAACTTGTGATTCTCGTTCTTAGGGATAAAGTGGCTGTTCTTCAAGCACTTGCATCCACGGTGCACAGGGTAAGTAGGAATTTCAGGGTTTTGTATCTAATTCAGCTGATAATAAACTTAATGTTCATACCTCTTCTTTATTCACAATTAAACTGTTGTGGATCTAGAGAGTTTCATAGCACTATCTAGCCCAGACTCTTCATGTGACGAATGAGAAATCTAAAGCTTTTAAAGTAATCAGCCCAGGGCTGCTCAGGATATTAAAACCTTGACTTGGTGCCATGGTTTTTCCCTCCAGATTCAGTGTTTTTATACTATGCCAGTGATTTTTAACCTCCTAAAGAGCTTGTTGAAATACATGTTCCTAGGGAATGGTTGGGTATGATATTCTAACGCAAGTGACCTGTAGAACCACTTTGAGAACGGTGTACCCACCGTATTCAAAGAAATTCAGTGATTAAGAATCTGGGTCTTGGGGCCAAATGTTCTGTTTCATCTTTATCCCAAAGTTACCTTTTCTCTTGATACATCAGGGAATTAGTTTTGACATGTAAAATTTCCTACATGTTTTCTTTTTTTTAATGGCATATATTATGAATGTTATATCAAACTTATTTAGAAAAATACATCTGGTTTATAATCTGTTTTCTTACCTGTAAAATGGGTGTTCACTTATAGCACCAAACATTGAGGTTTCGGGTGAGAAATAAGTTAGTACATGTGAAAGGGCCTAGGACATCAACTAGCACAAAGGACATGCTCTGTAAATGCTGGCTATTTTTTTATTGCTCCAGCTATCTGATTTATTTGTGAATAAATTCCTCCCTTCACAATTCAAGAATAGGGCCTATAGTCTTGATAGATAAAATGAAATCATAGTAAATGCCTCAGAGATAGAACTTTCAAGTTCTCTTTTTTTTTTAACCACAATATCTATGTGGATTCTCACCCTCATTGAGGCAGTTGTCACAGATTTTCAGAACTGTTTTTCGACTATGGGTGTTAAACTTATGGGCCAAATACATCCTGGAAGTTTCTGAGGTTGGTTTTAAAATACTGCATCTCCATTCTAGCAAGATACTTAGATTTTCAGCTCACATATCCATAAATAGGCACTTGAAATGTAAACTCAGGGAAATAGACCTCAGAGATTGTTGTCAGTTTTTCAGTGAGATTAACCCAAGGGGTATTTAAGTCAAAGAAGTTGTAGAATTATGTGCACACTTGTCTGATTTGGTCCTGGGCTCTTAAAATCCCGGGGACAATTATTCATTCATTCAGGAACCACACATTCCAGCCCTTAATGGTGCTTACCAGGTCATCCAAGCCACCATCATCTCTTACTATGTTGGATTAATTACAGCAGTCTCTGTTCTCTTGACTTCCTCAACCCAGTAAGCAGCCATAGCGACCCTGCTAAAACGTTGACTCACATCACTCTTCTACTCAGAACTCAAATGGCTTCTGATTTGTTATAAATGAAACAAAAACTGAAACTGCTCCAAGGGCGCCTGAGGCCCTGCCTGATCACCCCCATCCCCACCCTAGCTCTGACCACATTTCCTGCCATCTTTCTTGTACCCTGCTCTAACCAGGCAGCCTCCTAGCTAGTTCTCAGTTTCTTATCAGGCACAGGTCTGCCTCGAGGCTTTAATGCTTTCTATTTGTTCTGCCTAGTTTATTTTTCCCTGAGATAGCCACATAATTTCTGCCTTTATCTCATTAAGTCTTTTCCTTGAGATCTTCCCAGACCATACCATATAAAATTGTATGTTTATTTTCTGTGACAGCTTGTCCTCCCTCCCTCCCTTTTCCACAGCAGTTACCGCCTTTAAATTTACTATATGTTTTATTTGCTTTGTTTTCTGGAGATTTTATTCCCCACTAGATTTTGAGTTCTGTGGAGGATAGGATTTTGTTGTCTCCCTGGCACATATGAGGTGCTCAGTAAATATTCAGTGAGTGAATAAGGCAGTCACTGAACTAAGCAGCGGTGGCTGGGGAAAGGGACAGTGGAGTAGGTAGAGGATTTAAGGAACTGGAGTCAGCCACAACTGATGACAGCTTAGTTGAATGGAAGTAGCGGGAGAGGATCTTTAACTTGGGTTGCAGAGTGCTTGGTACCCTTCACTGAAATGGAGACGATAAGAGGGGAGGTCAGAGAAGAACAGTTGGAGGTAGATTTGGTGTGAGGCATCTGGGCTACAGGACCAGAGTTGAGGAGTTTCTCAGAAACCATTAAGGTCTTGGAAATCACTGAGGGAGGAAAATGTGGGAAACAAATAAGAATAAAGTCTAGTGAGAGAGGTCCAGCATGTGACCCAAAACTAGAGGCCCAAACAGGTATTTGATAAAGATGGTGGACAGGACAGAGCCAGGCAGCGGTTGGGAATCATGGAGTAGATGGTCCAAGGAGGCCGTCCTAGAACTGCTTCCTCTGAGTTGTCCTTCATACCCGTCACGTCGTAGCAGAGAGTGGATGCATGCGTGCTGAGTGGTTTCAGTTGTGTCCAGCTCTGATCCCATGGACTGTAGCTCGCCAGGCTCCTCTGTCCATAGAATTTCCCAGGCAAGAATACTGCCATACCCTCCTCCAGGGGATCTTCTCAACCCAAGGATCAAACTCATGTCTCTTACTCCTGCATTGGCAGGCAGGTTCTTTACCACTTTCGCCACCTGTGAAACCCAGAGATCACCTGTGAACCAGATGAAATGAGCCTCAGAGGAAGGTAAAGGGAATACAGGATTTGAAAGTGGTATCAGGAACTGAGAGCCCTAAAAAGTACTGCTTCTAGGCCCTAGGTCAGGGCATCCTTCTATTAAGAACCACAGGGAAGCTCTCCCCCAGAGAGTCCAGGTGAATACTTCAGGGTGGCAAGGGGACTGTCAGAAGAGATTCAGGAAGTAGGTTGAGTTTTTTCTGTGAAACAAAGTTGCCAGAAGGTACAGAGAAGGGGGCTGTGAAGGAGAGGGGAGGAATAGAGGAAGTAATTTGAGGGCCATTCTAAGAGAGACTGCTGGTGCCAAAGAGTTAATCTTGTTCAGGGTTCTACCTGAAACAACTTAAAGAAGTTTGGAACCTTGGGAAACAGGACACTGGAGACGCTGCTGCTGTTCCCACTTCCTGAGAGGGCCGCGTATAAATGTTATCCTCCATTTGAAGGAGCCTCTTGGGTGGTTAGTGCCATGCGTTGAAGGGATACCCTAGTTCAGGAAACTGGTGCCCAGGCTGGTTAATTCAGAGGCTCTTGACTTTGCATTTAAAACGGTGATATCCCTGCTGATAGCAGCCCCTAGTTAAAACCAGTCATGGAGATTTAAGCCATTGTTTGCTTTAAATTGTGCATAACTATAACCAAGTCTCACAGAGCCTAGGGTACAGCGTAGGTGTTAGTGTCTACCAACATACATATTTCTGCATTTGTGATACACGCAGTTAAAACTTCCACACGGTCCTCTTAATAAAAGCCTAGCTAAAGAGACTTGTGTGTCTTCTCCACAGGATACCACAGCTGTACCTTACGCATTTCAGGATGATCCTTACCTCATCCCGACATCCTCTGTGGAATCTGTGAGTATTTTTAGGTAACTTGGCTAGTGTTATGTTTTACCTTGTTGGTTTGGGTGACAGGATGGCACATATGACTTATTTTACTTGTAGACACCTTTGGAAAGTTCATAGAGGCTAATAGATAAGTTGGTAGATTTTCTGATTCCTTTACTACTTTTATCAAAAAGTTTTAGAGATTGGCTATGGAGAAGGTATTTGGTTTGGATTTTTAGTACTTTGAAATCTTTCCCACTCTAGAGCAATTCACTCAGTTTAAAGGTATTGTTTTTACACACCTCAAGCTGTATGTAGGATCCAACCTGAAATCATGTCACATTCAGCGGAATAATAATAATAATTAGGTAGTTTAACTTGGAATTCTGTGTATTACAGTGTTGTTTAGTTGGGGCGGGGGAGGGCAGAATAATTCTTGCTGAGGGTATGACTTTGATCTAAATTATATGTAGTATCAATTTACGTCTTTTTCTTTATACAGCATTCATTTTTGTTGGCAAAGAAGTCCGGAGAGAATGCAGCAAAATTTATTATTAATTCATATCCCAAATATTTTCTGAAAGACATAGCTGAGCCTCATATACCGGTAAGGAGAGGTAATTGCAGTTTTCGGATAATACTATGTAAATATAAACTTAAGCTGTCACAACTAACGTTTCAGTAGCCATTTGAATGTCTACAGTATTTGGGTCTAATATTATTTCACCCAGATAATATTTACGTCTTTTAATATTTATGGTTATCATTGCTCACTGTACTCACCTTTATTATCATTTTTAAAACTACATGTATTTGCTCTTCATTTTGTTTTCTTCATTTGACTTCTGCAACACCAGGCTCTCAGATCTTTACTTCTGACTGCCCTTTTTGGTTCCCTTAGTTGATTTTCCATCCACTCCTCAAACCTTGGTGTCTTTTTCTCATGATTCCGTACTTGGTCACTCTCTTTTTTTTCTCACTGTAATCTTCCTGCTTCACCAACCCTTATACTCCATTTGGCATTCTTGTATGTTGGCCTCAATGTCTCTACTTTGGACTCCAGACACTTTTTTTCCAGCCCCCTCTGTTCTGTGGGCGTGAGGGGTGAGTGTGGAGGGCCTGCTGGGTGTTTGGCATTGCACTTAGTGGGTCCCACAGTGCTCAGCTGAACATGGGCTCTGCCTCTGAGCTAAGTAGTGGAAATAGTAACTCAGACTCATTGTGTCTAAAACTGCTTCCTCTCATATCTCCCTACTTTGTAAGCGCACACACCCAGCCACCCAGACACCCCTTGTGCTTCTCAAACAGCAAATCTTAGGGACAAATTAGGACGTCAGAGTGATTGTGTCCATAAAGGTTGAAATCCTGAACGAAGACAGTGACAGCAGTGGAGTGACCATTTGTAGGGCCTGCTCTCTCCCCTCTATGTTTCTGACCAATAGTTACTCTTCTGTGTGTAGTTCACTTCTGCTTGAAGCCTTCCCTGGGTCCCTAAGTATTTGAATAATTTGGTGAGTGAGGTAAAATCAACATACCTTGGTTATACTGAATGTTTACAGTAAAAGAAGTTATCAGGGAGCGAAGGTTTCCGTCTTTACAAACTAGATATACTGTGGAACCTTCGGCCAAGATTGAGAGGAAAGTAGGAAGGGTGGTTTTAGCAAGGGAAAAATAGTAAGTTCAGCTTGAAATTAGGGGATTTAGTTCACTGGGAACTAAATTCACTGGGAAAAGTGGAGACTTTTAATTCATTAGGCTGTAGTTCTTCGATATGGGATTCTTCAAATACAGACTAAATATTTATAATTAGGAGCTTTTAAATTCTTTGCCCCAACTTAGGAGATCTCTAAGTAATCTTGTTTTGGTGACTAGAGAGGTAGAGTTAGATTCCTTAAAGAGACATTCATGTTAAAATGATAGGTGGTATCTAATGCATGAAGCATGAATATTATGGTGTGTTAATCAAATACTGTGGTGTGTTGTCTTACTCTGTTGTGCTTTCCCATTGACCTGTTGGCACTGACTTTAACCATCTTATTTTCTAGTGTTTAATGCCTGAGTACTTTGAACCTCAGATTGAAGAAATAAGTGAGGCTGCTCTGCAGGAACGAATCAAGCTCAAAAAAGTCAAAGCTTCTGTGGACATATTTGATCAGCTTTTGCAAGCAGGTGACTAAGTTCATTTGAAGCCCCCAGGTTCATGTGAAGCTCCCCTGGGAATGTGGGCGTGGAAGTAGGCCACAGTTGTGCACGTGATCTAGACAGTTGTGAGTACGAGTTAAAAGTGCTATGCTTCTTCCTCTGCTTGGTAGCTGTTTTTATATTTTTTATAGTTTAGGAAGTCATATTTCAAGTTCTGCTTTAGTGTCATTTTAAAACTGGGTAGGATAGAGTTGTCCTTGCCCGTGTGTTGTCCTCTTGTGCAGGTAGAGAAATCTTACAGCCATTCTTTCTTAGCTTCTATTTTTAACATGAGGTTTGTTCATACTGTATTCACATTTCTTACATTCTTTAAGTACGTGTGAGAGGCAAAAAACAGACTAGAAAGAAATACTTAAAAAGGAAAGCGCACTAAGCTGCAGGATCAGACGCTTGGGTAGGTTCTGGCACTGATTAGTGCTGTAGCCTTGAAAAGCTCAATTCCTTTAATCCTTCTGTCTCTCAAATCCTGTGGCTATCTGAATTTGATGTGGATGAACCTCTAGGGGTTTAGGTGGCAGGGCTTGTAAGCTACCATGAGATGAGAATATACCTAGAGTAGCATGAAGGCAGCAGCATTGCTTAAGTTTTGGAATCTGGTATGCTGGTCAGTGGTTTAGGATAAAAATCAGCCAAACATTCAGTCCAGAGAGAGAAACTGGACTGAATCACTCAGTATAGTCTTGAATATGGCAAGAAACATTTTCAGAAAACTTAAAGAATTTTGGTGTGTAGCCTGTTAAAGCGTCAGGTGTACAAATGAATTGCTGATGCAGATTGTCATTTAGGGAGGCTTTTTCCTCTGCTTGTTGAATATGATAAACATCATTATATTAAGACTTGTCTTCCTCTGTCTTACACACTGTGTGGTGTAGATGCAAGCAGCTGTTCAGTGAACCTTAGTAAAGACAGGGTCAGAGCTGTAACACTCAGCTCATTCAGAGTAATGGAATGAGTCGACATACTAGGAGAGGAAATATAGAAAATTTTAATATCAAGGCCTAATAAGTGCCAAGCACTTTGTAGGCATTTAATTCTGTAACACCTTATGAGTTGGTGTGCTTGTAGTCATTTATAAAGGAAACTGACTGACTTCAAGTAATCTTCAGGGTCACAGCTTTGAGATGCTATGAGGCAGTCAGGTTACACACCATCACCTGTTTCCCCTGCACTCTGTCTTTTGTCTTTTCTAAAGGCTTTTAAGTTTCCTGATAGCCATTTGTATTATCAGTATATTTTCTTAAGAAAAATTCAGCTACTTTTCTTTTTAAAGCACTAAATTCATACTGCTTCCTGTTCCCTTTTCTCCCTCTTGATAAGTGTCAAGTTGGGAACATAACGTTTGAAACAGTAATTTTTTAAAGGCTGCTATCTCTAGGCATGCATTTCAGCGAGGGCCTGGATCTAAGCGAAACAGTCCGATTGCGTTTGTGAAGGAACTGGGCTCTGGGGGACTACATGGCAATCATTTCCAGAGCGTTCATTTCGAAGGTGATAGGTAGAACTATGAGAGGGTTTCTCTGGGAATATGAGTACATAGAATAAATGAGCCCAGGGTCAAACTTGGCTCTGGTATTTTATCTCTTCTGTCAGACAGCACTGTTAGGGATTCTGTGCTATCTGCATCACTCCAGATGTTTAAGCTGATGTGGGGTGCAACTCGCCCTTGGAGAATGGAATCCAATAGGCTTTAGTTCTTTGATGTTTGAAAGATTCTCCCCCTCACCCTTTTTTTCCCCACCCACAGGAACCACTGTATCTCTGGAAACAACTAACAGTCTCTTGGATTTGTTGTGTTACTATGGAAACCAAGAACCCTCCACTAATTATAATTTCCAACAACAGGAACAATCAGAAGAGTTGGTAATGATTTTTTAAAGTTTCTTTTGGTAGTAATTCTTTCTCATTTTAAGGTGATTTCTTATGCCTTATGTTAGAGATTTGTGCTGAGGTGTGATATAGCACAGTATGTAGCCTGGACAAAAGGTGATGTGGAGGAAGAGATGGATTTTAACAATTGTTTTACCCTGGTTCCCTCCTTAAAAGTATTTTGACCTTGCCTGCCACATGCAGAAACCAGTGACCAGAAATGTTTGGATGGGCCCCTTTGTTGTTGTTTCTCAAAGTGACAATATGTTGTATATGGGACAGAAGGGAACACCCCTGGCCCCAGCCCTCTTGAAAATTCATGCATATATAGGCAGGGTCTCCTTTTTACCTTCTACCAAATCTTTATTTCCTTTGCTTTTCTGAAATTTCCTCTACCTTACCGGTTCTGAGTAGTATAGCTTGGAGAATGCTTTCCGTTGTCGTATTCTGTTTTATATCTGTTGGTGATGGCTCATTTCAGGAAGAGGGCGAAGAGGGGGATAACGTGAAGTCTAAGAAGAAGGCTGGTCACCAGCTTGGAGTTACTTGGAGGTATGTTACAGGATAATTAGAACGTTTATGGATCCTTACGGTTGTGGAATGTTCTCCGTCACCCCCTGAAGAAGACACAACCCTGTAGTGTTCTAAAATGCAGTTTGTTCTCTGTGTGCAACGTAAATGTCACCATTGTTTTTCATATGTGTTTGGGCCATTTTTTATTAGATCTTTACTTCCAGCCAGCTAGAGGTACAGGACTGGTGTTGGTTTCTTTTTTTTCCTCCCCCGCCTAACTCCATGTAACCATCATGGTATGGTTCTTTTGGTAGTTTCATTAGTAGTCCTACCTTGCACTATATGCCTCTAACTCTAAAAAGGTTCAGAATTTTAAAAACTATGTTAGAATACACAAATGTCAGAGCGTAGTTCTAAATTAAGACTGCTGGCTAACAAATAGAAGTATTCAGTACCAAACAAAAGATAAATATCATTTATGTAATGATTCAGGATTCAAATGAACTGAGTAAAACTGTCTAAAAGAAAGGTATTTCGTAAGGGTGTCTGGAAAAGGAAAGCTACTGTTAATATCAAAATGAGTGAATAAAAAAATTAAACTTCTTCAGTAGATACTAATAATTTCTTATAGTGGTTGAGAACAGGGACTTGTGAGTACCATTTTGGCCCAAATGCAGGCTCTATTTTCCAAGATGTGTTGGTAACAGAAAATGAAGGTGCAGCGTGATTTGTATAACATAGCACGTTGACTGACTGACTGAAAGAGCCAGATTATATAAGCTAGAATAGGATAATGGATTCTAGGGCACCACATGTCTGCGGTTGCCTCTGATTATTTATATCCAGTTGAAAGAGGGTGGAGGAACTTCACTGTGTACCCTGCTGTGCAGTTTGCTTTTTATTTATAATGCTGAGTATATATTCGGAGAAGGCAATGGCACCCCGCTCCAGCACACTTGCCTGGAAAATCCCATGGATGGAGGAGCCTGGTGGGCTGTAGTCCACGGGATCGCTAAGAGTCAGACACGACTGAGCAACTTCACTTTCATGCATTGGAGAAGGAAATGGCAACCCACTCCAGTGTTCTTGCCTGGAGAATCCTAGGGACAGGGGAGCCTGGTGGGCTGCTGTCTGTGGGGTCACACAGAGTCAGACACGACTGAAGTGACGCAGCAGCAGCAGCAGCAGCAGCAACCAGATCTCCCTCTCTGGGTGGGAAGAATTACTTGAAATTATATGCAGAAAATGCTTGGAACATTGCAAATACTCCATGTGGTAGCTGTTACTGGTTTTATCTGTTTCCACTGGTTCACGTTTACTCTTGTGTCTAGAGCCAAAAACCATGCTGAGAGAATCTTTGCTCTGATGCCTGAGAAAAATGCACATTCTTACTGCACAATGATTCGAGGAATGGTGAAGGTAACATTTGTTCTGGATAGTTGTATGTTTTTGTCTTTAATTTCTACTGAATCGGGGTTTCTCAGCCGCAGAACCCTTCACAGCTGGGCCACATAGTTTGTTGTCGTTGGGGGTTTCCAGAGCCTTGAAGAATGTTTGAGAACTGCCTCTACCCACTTCATGCAGTAATTCATCCTCCCATCCCCCAGTTGTGAAAATATAATTCTCATAGTTGTTTTTTCATTGAAATAAGATACACTTATTGAAAAAAAATTATTAGGAAAAAGTTTTTAAAAATTGAAATCACCGCATTGAAGTAACAGGAATAGAAACTGTATTATGCCACACTGCTCATTTAAAAGGAAAAACACTGTCCATTCTGGTCTATCCTTTTACTTCTGAGAACAGTAGATATGTAAATATTTATTAA
The DNA here is from genome assembly GCF_042477335.2 of Ovis canadensis. NCBI lineage: Eukaryota > Metazoa > Chordata > Mammalia > Artiodactyla > Bovidae > Ovis > Ovis canadensis. Next base: position 58,137,455 of record NC_091247.1, read on the forward strand.
AGACAACTTTTATGGTGTTTAATTTTCATCCTTTCCCTCTTCCAGCACCGAGCTCATACACAGGCATTAAGCTTGTACGCGGAACTGTTAAACAACAGACTGCGTGGTGAGTTGTGTCTGGAGAATTCATCTCTGTCCTTCCTTTCCTTCTCATATGTGGGCGTGTGTGCGTGCTCAGTCATGTCCTAGCTCTGCATGCCATGGACTGTACCTTGCCAAGCTCCTCTGTCCATGGAATTTCCCGGGCAAGAATACTGAAATTGGCTGCCATTTCCATCTCCAGGGGGTCTTCCCCTCCCAGGGACTGAACCCGAGTCTCCTGCATTGGCTGGTGGACTCTCTACCTCTGCATCACCTCTGCATTCTTACCTGTGTATCATTGTATCAGGAGTGTATACAATCGCAGGATTTTGCCTTAATGATTTGCTCATTCTTAATCTTTTCCTCTGATGTTGGTGATTGAAACGAGAATCCAGAGCCAGAGAAAAGAGTGGTTTTCTAGTTTTGTGGACTCATGTGCATGACCACTTGGCCTTTAATCACTGACCCCAAATTTTGTTAAAGTAGTTTTCTTCTTTTATAGCTGATGTGCACACCTTCAATTCATTAATTGAAGCAACAGCATTGGTGGCGAATGCGAAATTTGAAGAAAAGTGGAATAATATATTGGTAAGGAGGAACCCTCACTTTGGCTACTAATAGGCCAAAATATCCTTTGCTGGGAGTCCTGAAATGCAGGAGACACTAGTTCATTCCCTGGGTTGGGAAGATCTCCTGGAGAAGGAAATGGCAACCCACTCGAGTATTCTTGCTGGGAAATGCTAGGAATAGGGGAGTCTGGTGGGCTACAGTCCATGGGGTTGCAAGAGTTGTACATGACTCACCTACTACACCACCACCAACCACCATCCTTTGCTCGGAGTGCATGGGGTGGAGAGAGCATTCACTGAGCTTCTTTGTGGTGGTCATCTTTGCACTGGGCACTCCACTTGCAGTGGCCTGTTCACACCCTTCTAGCAACCCTTAGTTTAATTAGCTGTATCTGACATGTGACCCAAGCATACAGCTAGAATCCAGGAAGATCAGTTTGCTATATTATATTCATTTGTTTCCTTATAATCATGTGGGGTTTTTTTTATATTAAAACATTTATTGAAAAAAATTACTCGGAAAGTTTTTAAAAATTGAAATCACAGGAACAAAGTAACAGGAATGGAAACCACACTATACCATTCATTGTTGTCCAGTCACCCAGTTGTGTCCAACTCGTTGCGGCCTCAGGTACTGTAGCCCGCCAGGCTCCTCTGCCCATGGGATTCTCCAGGGCAGAATACTACAGTGGGTTGCCGTTTCCTTCTCCAGGGGATCTTCCTGACCTAGGGATCGAACCCGCGTGTCCTACATTGGCAGCTGGGTTCCTTAGCACTGAGCCACCAGGGACGTGCATACCATACCATACTGCTCATGTGAAAAGGGAAAAACCAGTCTGTTCTAGTCTCTACTTTTGCTTCAGTCTTAGACTCTTTAGGCCACTAGACTCTTTAGGCCACTAGAGACAGTTGGACACGGACATCACATGGGGGTTAGAGTGACTGTTGAAAGGGCCTTCTCTCAGGGGCACTAGATAATTCTTAAATGGGGGGCTTATTAATCTGCTTTAAACATAGGCAGACAGCCCGATTCTTTTAGTGTGATCTGTTAGTTTATTGGACAAATTACCCACCGGGCATTAAAAAAAATAATACTCCTGCTTTTGATTCAACTAGGACCTGCTGAAACAAATGGTTGCACAGAACGTGAAGCCCAATCTACAGACTTTTAACACTATTCTCAAATGTCTCCGAAGATTTTATGCATTTGGAAAATTGCCAGCCTTACAGACCTTCCGGGAAATGAAAGCCATCGGGATAGGTGAGGGGTGTCCTCATGTCCCCACTGGAGGCAGTGCTGACCTGAGGCTTCAGGTCCAGGTGATCCAAAAAGAGACTAAACTTTTCTGTGCTGTTTACATAATATGGTAGGAATTTCCTTTCCACCATTAAGCACACTTTTCAATGATGTATATTTAGTATAATGGGAGCTCTTTATCATCTTTTTGCTGCTTATAGCGAATTACACTCTTGGGATTTTAGATACTTTTTAATGGATTTCTTGATTCTAGGGAGAATTGTTCACTTACAGTTGGCTGGTTTTAAAATCTCGTGACATTTTCTGGCATAATTTAAGTATTTGAACCCAATTGTGTGCTAGTATGTTGTATATTTTTCAGTATTTATGTTATTGAATCAGTTCACTTCTATCTTTTAGTGTTCTTAAATGAAACTCACAAGAGTATTGACTGTAATGTTTTAGTGATAGGTGTCTGGACTTTCTAAGAGGAATTTGATCTCTATGACACCTTTCCACCTTTACATTAATCACATCAGCTGGGAAATGTCTTTGTTCAGAGGAACGGAATGCATCTTCTACTTACGTAATACCACTAATGTTTTTATTCACAGTAAGCTATATTTTGTATAGCTGTGTTTGACATTTCTTTCTTTTTTTCTTTTTTCTATGTACCTGGTAACATAAGAACCCTCGCTTGCAACATATCATCATATTATTCAGCTGTTTTATCAACATGGTATGTATGTATGTCATTATGTTTATGTAGAGATTAGGCTAACTTCACTGCTAATGAATAAAGATTGGATAGTTCACATAATAGCGTTGTCTATAGCCTGAGCAAAAAGTTACTCGTGAGGGTACTGTCATCTTTTTGTGATGTAAAACTTAAGTCGGAGTGGAGGAAGGTCATTAAATGTACTAACGGGTAGTATATGGTTTTGGCCAGAAGGTACTTGAGTTTGGAATTCCTTTTGCCCTCTAGAACTGTGCTGTCCGATACAGTAGCTACTTAGCCACACGTGGCTATTTTTTTTTTTTTTTTCTTCCAGGAGATGGTGAGTTTTATTTTGTCTTGTCTGGATAGAGGTTTGATTTGCTCTCGAATGTTCCAGGTTGGAGAGAGACTAGGAGAAAGCACAGAATGCAGAGGTCTATTCGGTGTAATCTCCCTCATTTTCATCTTCACCGTCAATGGCAAGAGCAGCGTATTTGCTTGCAGAACTGAACTTCGAGGCTGGATTTTCTTCAGCTTTCTTTGGCTCAGGTGCAGATCTGGAGTCGTGATCCTTTTTGCCATCTTTCCTGTCTGCCTCCTTCCAGTGGTCTTTGTTCCCTCCGTCTCCCGGACCACGGCTGGAGTTCCCACTTTGGCCTTTTGGGGCACTCACCCCATCTACTTTATTTTCATCTTTCCTTGCTGATCCTTCCTCAGATGGTTGAGCTGGAACTACTTTCCCTCCACCACTTGTAGGGGACTGCTGCTCTGTGTCTGAGCTCTGAGATCGAGCAGGAGGGTTAGAACTTCGCTTCACCCAAGCATTCTCCTTTGGTGGAGGGGCTGGCATTACCTTTAGAGGCTGTTCAGGTTTGGGAGGCTTAGAAGTTGGAGACTGACAGTCTTCCTCTTTATTGGGGGTTTCATTTTCTAGAGACTTCTCACTCTCTCTTCTTCGTGCATTTCTGCCAGATGTGGCTGAGGTCCCAGTCTGTGATGACTCACTTCCTGTCCTTGATCGTTCCCGTTCCTGAGTTTCTTCACTTCGCCAGCTCGGGTGTCTCTCCCGAGGCCGTCGCTCTAGTTTTGGCTCATCCAGCTGACGCTGCAGTTTCTCCTGTTCCTTCTGTAGCCGCTCTTCTACTTCTCGTTCTCTAGCAGCTGTGTCAACAGGCTTTGCCCCTCCAAAGATAGAGGCTGCGCGACTGGACTGGGAGGTGCTAGCGGAGGAATCATCTTCCTTAGGAGTACTCCGAGGCTTTAGGTTCAGTTTGGGTCTTTGGGGGGGACCTCTGTCATCCCGCCTATAATCATCCCGAGAGTAATCATCTCTCGAACTCCAGGACCGGTCATCTCGTCTGTCGTATCTGTCTTCATAGCGGTCCCCGCCTCCTCTGTAGTCGTCATCCCTACGGTACCCGCTACCGAACGCTCTTCTGCCACTGCCTATCCTGGAATCGTAGCCTCTGTCATAGTCTCTGCCACCTCGGTCATCATAGCGATCTCGGCCCCCGTATCGATCCATGTCCTGGCGTGGGCCATCACGGTAACTGTCCCGATACCCGTCACGATATCGGTCTGAATCGTAACGATCTCGATACTTGTCTCCAAAGCTATCATCACCCCTTCTAGGCGGGTAGTCATCAAAGCTGTCTGCAGCAGGACGGGCCCTCCAGTCTGTATCTGTTTTGTCAGAATCACGATTTCTATCTCGGCCAAAAGAACGATCATCCCTGTCTTTATCCTGTGCTTGATCAGCAACGTCCACTCGAATTCTCCTGTTACCTAGAGACTCTTCGTTGAGGCTCAAGGCACTGAGCAAGGAATCCAGGTCCTCAAACTCAGCATAACCAAAACCTTTTAACCTCTCAGGATTGCTGGGCTCACGCGGTAAACGCACCGCACTGATATTTAATCCTCTAAAGAATTCCTTAATGGAGTCTTCTGTCACATCATAGGGCAGGTTCCCTAGGAAAGCAGTGTAGGGTGGAGATTTGGGAAGACGGCTCCGGTCGATATTGGGTTCCCGAGCAGCCCGTGGAGCAGTGGGCAGGATGGAACGGTCAATTGGAGGTGCCCGATACACATCATCATCATTACTATGCCAAGTGGTTGAAACATCCCCTTCCAGATCGTCTGTTTCATCAGCCCAGCTGACTGGTTTGGGGACATAGGTGCTGCCTCCACCAGTCCCTCCATCCTCAGCCAGAAAGTCTGTTAGGGAGATAGTCTTCCCCTTCTTATTCTTCTTTTTCGCTGAGGCCGCCATGTTGGGAGAGGGAGAGAGAACGCCCACACGTGGCTATTTAATTAAATTCCTTCATAGCATTAGTGCTCAGTAGCCACCTGTGACTGCTGACTGCATCGTCAGTGATACAATTATAGAACATTTCCGTCTTTGCAGGAAGCTGTTGAATAGTCCTGCTCCACAGTAAACATTATTTTGAAGCCTCATGGGAGAACTTCAAGGCTCCATTTGTTACCTAATTTTAGGTCAGCTGTGCTCTATTGAATGGATTTTGGAGCAAGGCACACCTCAGTTGAAATTTTATCTCTACCATTTACCAGATGTGTGGGAAGGGACTGGATGTCTTACCCGAGTGATGCCATCACGATGTAATGATGAAATGAATTATGTGTAGTGTCCCGTTCATGTTTGGGAGGCATGTAGTAAGTACTGTAGGTTCTTAGCCATTTGCCCCAACCTGCGAAACAACCCTAGGTATAGAAATGACAGTTCCAGTCTTTCTCTCCTGTAGTGGGCTTTTTGTGTGAAAACAACAGAAAATCTTTATTTTGGAAGGGTAGTTTTGCAAAATTCACATTCTCACACATAGGGAAGTAGGAGCCGTTAAATGACTTTATCTTGAAAACAGGTGAACTGTTTCCACAGTAATTTTGTCATCTAAAATTTTACTAAACTTTGGTGGTATTGTACTGCTACTACTAAGTCACTTCAGTCGTGTCTGACTCTGTGTGACCCCATAGACGGCAGCCCACCAGCCTCCCTCGTCCCTGGGATTCTCCAGGCAAGAACACTGGGGTGGGTTGCCATTTCCTTCTCCAATGTGTGAAAGTGAAGTCACTCAGTCGTGTCCGACTCTTAGTGACCCCATGGACTACAGCCTACCAGGCTCCTCCGCCCATGGGATTTTCCAGGCAAGAGTAGGTATTGTACTAAAACTAAGTAATTCTCACCCTAAAGCCTATTCCACTACTACATCACACATCACCTTGGCTAACTAAAGTCACTGGTGCTTGTGTTTCCTAAGTAACACCCAGGGTCATAGGGGCAGGAGTGTCAGTGTGTCTTAGGGATATAAATCTATTATTGTCTGTAATAATAGTTGCTAGGAATTTACCCAAAGGAAAAAGCCTAAAATAATGAAGAGATGATACATATGAAATAGGCTATTAGGAAATAGAATAATTAGAACAGTAACAAGTGCAAACATCCTTGAGGAACTAGAAGTACATCTGTGCTGTCACTGAAACTATATTATCACTTGCAGGTGCATAGGTGGGGAAGGGAATATAGATAAATAATGTGAAATGTTCAACTGGAAATGTCACAGATACATTTTGATTCTATAGTTTTCTGTTTCTTGGCTCTCATCCTGGTTATATTTAAAAGGAGCACAAATGTTTATTAGCAAAAAACATGTTTGTTTTCTAAGTAGGCAGGCTTGGTGAGGGTATCCGTCTGTCTCCCATTTCAGTGCAAGTCCGCCTTGTGAGGAGACTAAGAAGGAGGGGCTGCGTCTGTTGGGAGCGCTGTAACTGACCCAGGCCTTGGGGAGAGCTGCACTCAGCAGAGGGTGCTCTCATTCCTCTCACAGGGATATGCTTGGCCAGCTCCATGGCTTGGGTGGAGGAATGAGAAAGGCAGCCTTAGGACTAGTTCTGCCTACCCCATGGAAGTGCGGGAAGTAGGCTCCTGAGAAAACCCAGTTGCCTTCTTTTTCTGCAGAAAGCCCTTCAAAAGGATCATCCCTCATCATCTATGATATCATGGATGAAATAACGGGAAAGAAGTTTTCTCCAAAGGACCCCGATGATGGTACGTGCAGAAATTGCTGCCGTAAGACAGCCAGCCTCTTTTCCTGACTGGGGTTATAGAGCCTTGTGATGAGGATGGGGTTTGATTTAGTTTAGCCATCTTTGGGTGGTTATTCTGAGAAAGCAGAGTGTCAGTGGCTTGTGCTGTATGTTGCTTCTCCTTGTGTTTTCATTCTTTTAGGTTTGTCCTACACCTTACCAGTTTTGTTGCCAGGATTTTTAATTAATGTTACTGACCTGAAAACATACTTTATGCATAGTAACCAAGGCTCTTCTGAACTTTGATTTTTCAGATATGTTTTTTCAGTCAGCCATGAGGGTTGTAAGTACCATTTCTTGCTTAAAACTTCGTTTTTCTTTTATCCATTTCCTAAATTCATCATTGGTGGTTGGGAGGACTCTCCCTGATTCTTTCACTTCCTAACTCTTGTGTTCATGTCATTAGTCCTAATTTTTTATTCCTCTAAAATCTCTACAAAATCACAGCATTCCTACCCTGTGTTGATTGTGTTTGTTGTCTTTTTTTATACCTTTCTTCAGATAAGGTTTCAGAGTATTTCATATTTGCCTGTTGTTAACTTATTAGATTGATGGTTATATCTAATTTTGTTTTTTCAGCTTATCGTGCTAATCATAGGAAACATTTTCAAGCAGTTTCAGAATGAATTTAGCAGTCTTATTTCCTGAGGATAATTGCTTTACTACTTAGTGTGTGTCTTTCTAGGTTCTTTCCTCTGGGTGTTCAGACATGCATGTCCACACTCATTTCCGTGGTATCTTGTTTGTTGTTGGCAATATAGTGTTTCATAGAAGGGAATGACTTGTTGTTGGGTGGGTTTTGGAGTTATTTCATGGGGATTTTTGCCAGTATAGTGATGCTAGAGATAGCACTCCATCTGTCTTAAGCATGACATCCCAAGTGTTTTTGTCTAATACTAAATATAGGTGTAATCACTAGATTAACATTATTTTGTTTTAAATTTCACTGAACTTGGTGATTTTATCCCTACCCCCAATTTCTTATAATTCATTTGCTGTCAGTCAGTAAAATGTTAAATCAGTATACGTGTTTCCCCAGGTATCTACTTTCTTGCTTCATGTAGTGAGCCACCTTTGGCTGATAAGGATCACTGAGTGATGGTTATTTACTACTTCTACATTTTCAGTGCTCTTCTCTCAGAGATCTAGAACTTGCTTACCAGGTCCATGGCCTTTTAAACACTGGAGACAACCGGAAATTCATTGGCCCCGATCATCGGCGTAATTTTTATTAGTAAGTATATTGGAAATATATCCTTCGCATTAACGGAACACCTGTATGCAACTAGTGGTCAGTTCTGCAGGTGGGAGACTTGGCAGTCTTATTTTAGGCAGCATGATCCTGACTTTAATGATACCAGTTATGTGAACACTTGGAAGGTTCAGTGGTAAAACTGATTTGTCAAACTGAGGTGTCCACTGTGTATCTTTTAAGCTATTTGTAACTTTAAATCTGTGTATCTTTTCCTTCTGTTGTTCTGTGCTTATTCTCTATCCTGTCAGACTTTTTGCGACCCCATGGAGCCCACAGGGCTCCTCTATCCATGAGGATTCTCTAGGCCAAATACTGGAATGGGTTGCCATGCCCTCCTCCAGGGGAATCTTTGCAACCCAGGGATTGAACCCAGGTCTCCCGCATTGCAGGCGGATTCTTTACCCTCTGAGCCACCAGGGAATCCCAAGAATACCGGAGTAGGTAACCTAACCCTTTTCAAGGGGTTCTTCCCAATCCAGGAGTCGAAATGGGATTTCCTGGATTGCAGGCGGATTCTTTACCAGCTGAGCTACCCAGGATGCCACACTGTCCTATTTTATATTTTCAAATTCATAGCAGGGTGAATCCCTAAAGATTTCATCTTAGCCTCTCTTGTTTTTAAAGATGTTGGAGCCCAAAGAGACTCCTTACATGGGTTTGCTTTTAGGCAGATAAAAACAAGAATGTAAGAAGGCAGCCTGTTCATAGGTGCGTGGTGGTTCCCTTCCATGTGTCCAGATCCTCTCTTCACATTGAACACTTGTTGAGTAGTATCCTCACTCCTCTCCACCACGAGCTGAGAGTGTATGGCGTTGGCATCAGTGACCAGTTGAAGATAAGTGTCAAACTGGAAAGTCCAGAAAGCACAGTTAGCAGCACCTCCTCGGTCACGCATTGAGCTCTGTCACTTGAAATTGTAACATAAATTGTCTTTAAGTTCTGTGTAATATGTCATTATATGACTGTGCTGTAATGTAATCATTCCCCTACTAGGCAGGGATTTTAGACTAAACCTGTTTTCTTTCTCCGTCACAGTTCCAAGTTCTTTAGTTTGCTTTGTCTGATGGAACAAATTGATGTCACCTTGAAGTGGTATAAGGACCTGATACCTTCAGTAAGTGATTCATGACTTAACATTTGTAGATGTTTGTGTGTGTCTTAACATCATTGTAGATGTTTGTGTGTGTCTTTGCTGAGTAATACTTAAAAATGTATTTGTATTTTTCTTAACCAGGTCTTCTTTCCCCATTCCCAAACATTAATAGATCTTCTCCAAGCATTAGACGTAGCCAATCGACTAGAAATGATTCCTCAGATCTGGAAAGGTCAGTTTCAGTCTGTGTGTCCTGACCCATCTTACTCTGTTGTCTTACGTTTTGATTCACAAGCGTGTTAATGTGGTTAGGGAAGAAAGCTTCCATTTTTTCACTAAATTAAACTCTGTAGTTGAGGTCTCCTTCAGGGTGACTTGCTTGTGTTTCATGTTGGATTGCATGAGTAACAGTGGGGTGGAAAGGACTTCAGTTGGTTCCTCTGTGACCAGAAAAGGCTGGGTTTTGTGCACTTGTGTCAGTTACATGGGTCACCCGAGATCGCAACCTGCAAAGCCTGTGCCTTTCATTCACTGGACTGTGATGCATCTCTGTGCCTCAGGAGCGAACAGTGATACTGGTGATAGTATGGTTTCGAAGGAGCAGCCGTGACTGTGTGTGTGTGTGTTACACATGTAAACTGACTGCGGAAGATGCTGTAGCTCACCCACGAGGTGACTGTGATCGTAAAATCCGTTCCTCTTTGCCTCAAGTTGACATGAGACACTGAGACCATAGCTCTGCCGTCCTGCCTCACAAGATTGCTCTGGTGGCAATGTACAAGGACCGTTGACGACTCCCACGCGCTGTAAAACCATGGGGAGCGGGAGTCTGCTTGAGTGTGGCCCACATGCTGTTAGCAGTTGCCCGGGAGCCAGTTACTGGCGCTGGCTTTCAATACTCTCTGGTCCTTTTCCTATGGTGAATCATGCTAGTTTCTAGAATCCTGGAATACATATCAGCAATGAATTTTCTTATTTTCTTCTCCCTTCCCCCACCCCCCACCCTCTGCCCCAATATGGATGACTGCTGACAATGGACAAAAAGAATGTTGGTTTTACATGATGGTGATCATGTCTCACTCTGTTCCTTTTTGTTTTAAGATAGTAAAGAATATGGTCATACTTTTCGCAGTGACCTAAAAGAAGAGATTCTGATGCTCATGGCAAGGGATCAGCACCCACCAGAGGTAGGCTTGTTTTGCTCTCTTTGTCAGATATACACTAGCCAGCATATCCTCTAATACTGAGCACTTAGGGAGGGTAATTCCCATGGTTTCATCTACTCTGCAGAATTTTGCCACCTAAACCCAGATTTAAATCTACACATCTGACTTCCCTGGCAATCCAGTGGTTAAGACTCTGCACTTCCATAACAGGGGGCCCAAGTTAAGATACTGGATGTGTGTGGTGTGGCTGAAAAGATAAAAAAGACACATCTCAACATACCCAACCAATTTGAATACCCTTCCTTCGTTTTTCTTTCCTTTTTTGTCTCTAAAGAGAAAACCCATGGTTGGATTTGAAATACATGGCTAAACAAATTATCACATCAATGTCGGGTGCTTTGCCTTTTTTTGTTGTTATTAATATGTATGTGCTGTACATGCGATGTGTTCAGATGGTAAGATGCAATGCTCAGAAATTTTAATGGTCCTGTGGAGTCTCCTGTTCTTAAATTGTCATAAAACTAGCGAGGCAGTTCTGCTGACTCTCGGGGCCTCTCAGCTGCAGGCGGCATTTGCTGACTGTGCTGCAGACATCAAATCGACTTACGAAAGCCAAGATGCTAGACAGACTGCTTCAGAGTGGCCAGCCAATTCTCTGAACTACATAGCCATCCTCTTCTTAAGGGCTGGGAGAACCCAGGAAGCCTGGTGAGTACACGAAACACCACACGTGTCACTGGAAGCACCTCTAATGTGGCTGTGTGATGTGTGGTTTCTCAGGAGACAGACGGGTTTCTGCACAATGAGTTGTGTTTTGGTTTCTTTTTTTTTTTTTTTTAAATTTTGGTTATGCTGGGTCTTCATTGCTGCACCTGCTTTTCTCTAGTTGCAGGAAGTAGGGCTCCTGGTCTAGTTGTGGTGCACAGGTTCTCATTGCGGTAGCTTCTTGTTGCGGAGTGTGGGCTCTCGGGCTTCAGTAGTTGTGGCTTCTGGTCTCTCGCGGAAGTTCAGTAGTTGTGATGCACGGACTTGGTTGCTCCACAGCATGTGGAATCTTCCCACACCAGGGATCGAACCCGTCTCCTGCATTGGCAGGCAGATTCTTTACCACTGAGCCACCAGGGAAGCCCTATAATGAGTTTTCTATGGGAACGTGCAAATACTAACTAAAAAGCAAACTTGGGGAAGAAAAATCAATATGCGTGTGTAAGGAAGGATGTGGTTCAGTGGGCTCAGTCTCTTTATCTTCATTTTCTGTACCTCTAGTCACCTAAATAGAACACAATGACCAGAGAATCTTAATTTTGAAAGTGTTTTGGGCATTGGTATCTCATTTATGAATGGTTTCCACACACCCATAGCCCTGGCTTAAAATGTGGGCTGTCTACTGGAACTTAAGGAAAGTGGCATTTACCAGTATCGACTAAACCCAGCCTTGACTAGAGCCCATCATTGGTTTGTGCCACTGTATTCTGTTTCTGTGTGTTCTTGTTGGCAGTTCATTCTCATACTCATTTCTAGTGTTTAATTGTGAATGGAGACGTTATGCATATTCATTTTTCCAAAAGCAGAGAAGTCAACAAAGGAGTACTTGGTTGGGGTGGTCATAGTTGCATGATTCCACTGTATGTTGTTTTGGATTTAATGTTAGTTGTTAGGACCAGTGAGGGGGTAGTTGTGTATGGTTGTTCCCAAGAGAGGACCTTATGTTGAACATAACGACTGTCAGTCCAAGGTGTGGGTGTTCGCTCTCTCTAGGAAAAGCTGGTGGAGGCTTTGCTGCCTCAGCTGGTCTTGACTGGTGGTGAATCACACAACTTGCTGCACAGCTGCTGACCTGTGATGCCTGGAGTTGTTGACTCGGGCAGGTTGACACACGTTGTGAATCAGGCTGTGATGATTGGCGCAGGGGTACGGACCTCAGCTGATGATGGGAGCTGAGTGTATGTGCTTCTCCTTCATCCTGCATGTGGCAGGATGCTGGTGAGCGCTTACATGAGACTAGTGCCTTAATCTGAGCCTGCTCTTCATAATGTCAGCTTAAGACACGCTGGATCACGAAAGAGAGGAGATTGTACAGCATTTGCCTCCCTCCCTTCCCTCTGCCCACGTGATACTTTCCCTCCCTGGGGGGACTGAAGTGATCCTCTAGAGGAGGGTGAACCCCAGCAATTCTCAACGCTCATAACAAAACACATTTGCCTGTGCAGCGTGTCATGTTCACACATGAAGTTGGAGAAGAGGGTTGAGGCACCTGGAGTGATTCTTATGTAGAGATGAGGCTGGGAGCTGGTAGGGCTTCCAGATGTTTGTCTCCGGGAGCTTCCACTGTAGGTGGAAGGACACTTAGTGTCTGCGTCCGGAAGAATAGCTCTGGTCACTCGATTGCCGTCTGTTCTGCTACTGTTCCTAATCTCTTTCCTATCTCATCTTGAACAGGAAAATGCTGGGGCTTTTCAGGAAACATAATAAGATCCCCAGGTAAGTTCAAGTTAACAGGCCTTCGTGCATACATCCTACATTAGCCATGTAGGTTTCACTCTTACAGGGTGGGTGGCGGTGTGGAATTTCTCATGTACGTTAGTGGTGGCAATTGGGCACTTTTCTGTTAGGCAAGCAAATGGACAGTCACTCCCACCATCTGAGGCATCCTGAGGCAAGTGCAGTTTTCTTACTCTGTGCTTAGTGGTCACATGTTAATATACTGTGGATAGATCCACATTCAGCATGCTGAATCATGTTGAAGATGGTAAATGTAATGATGAAGATGTTGAGGATGAAGGCATGTTGAATTAACAGTATTCATTATCTCATTAGCCCTTTAAAGTTAAACTTCATGTAACTGTCTCCAAAGCTACCGATCTTTGTAAGATACTAGATTCTGTATGTAAATCTGTGAGGGGCGTAGCTAGCAGATGTTGACATTTTGCCTTTTACAGGAATGAGTTGCTGAATGAGTTTATGGATAGTGCCAAAGCATCCAGCAGCCCGGCCCAGGCCATTGAGGTCATTAAGCTGGCGAATTCCTTCAGCCTGCCTATTTGTGAGGGCCTCACCCAGAGGTTAATTGCCGACTTCACCCTCAGCCAAGAACAGAAGTAAGTGGGCTCTTGGGCTCTGGGTCATCACCATGAAGAAAAGTTAAGAGATGAAGCAGCCCATCTATCTGCCCATTCACATGTCTGTAGCTTTCTACCCCTGAATTCCCTTTTTTTAGAGAAAGTCAGGATGTGTTGGTTTAATGCTGTTTTTTGTCATACGAGTCAGGGAGGCCTATACATTGACTTACTGGATCTTGTCCTCTGTTGCTATAGTGCAGCTGTAGAGACCCCCAGCCCCCAAGCCTGAGTTTCAGTGTGACCCTATTTATTTTTCTTACAGGGAAGCCCTGGGAGACCTAACCGCACTGACCAGTGACAGTGATAGTGAAAGGGATAGCGATACCAGCGAAGACAAATAAAATAAAAAGTGTGTGAATCAGGAGCAGCTGTGACCAAGCCTAGCTGTGATTACACTGGATACCTGAGATGTTAATATCTGTAATAGGAAGAAAACAGTACAGATTTGGTGAACCTTGAAATACAGTTGATACACACGGGCTTGTTTAGGTTAAATTCCCAGGCTAGCCACCTGTGTGAGGGTTACCACGTGGAGAGCAGCAGCACCGCTGTTCTCACTTCTGTGGACACACTGTGGGGTGTGCAGCTCGTTGGAGCACACCTGCGGCAGGCATCTTGTGAGCTGACGTCAGCGCCATTTGCCCTCCCCTGCTGTGGACTGTACCCTTTGTTGGCTGATGCTGTGACAGTGGCCCTTTCTCCAATTCACAGAAAGAGTCTAAAGGAAGATTTTGTGCAGTTTCATCACATTGATACTGGGTCAGTAGTATCCCAAGTTCAGGGATGTTTGTATGTGGAACATGGTGCATCTGAGAACTGAACAATCACAGGACTTTAGGCTGCACAGCTGGGAAGATGAAAGCTGTAAATAAATATTGTGACTAAGGTATGTGTGTATGCATCTGCCTTCTTTCTGCACACCCCAGTCTCCCAGTAGGCTTGGGGCTGACACAGGTGTGTCCTCTCCCCCTTTCTCTGAGCGTGCTGGCACCTTCTTCAGGTGTGCTGTGCTTCCAGTGATTTGATTGAAGGCTTGTGAAAAGAGGACTCAAGTGTTTCTTTGACATGACTGCCTGTTGCTGGTCATCAAATCATGTAAGTGTACCTGGTCATGATGTAAAGCTGTTTTACTGCTGGTAACAGGACCTGCTATGAGACAGCTGTCATTAGTGTGGACGGGTAAGGCAAGGTTTATCATTTAGAATCATTTAGATCTTAGTGGAGGATTGCCAGTATACCAGAGAAATGGGCTTATTTCTTTGAGATAAGGCAGTGTGTTAGGGCATGGGATGCTGAAATGAAAGGTATGCAGAGGAGGGTGGGAGGTGCTGAAGGAGTCTCCAGCCTGGCCCAGGAAGGAGACTAACCTGTAAAAGAATGCTGTCTAGCTGACCTGCACAACCATGGGCTTTATAAAAGATTTTAGAAAGGTGAAACCCAAGAATAGTTTAGCTCAGAAAGACTTGAGGGACTTCCCTGGTGGTAGAGTGAATAAGAGTCCACCTGCCAGTGCAGAGGACATGGGTTTCATCCCTGGTCCAGAACATTCCACATGCAGCTGAGCAACTAAGCCTGTGCACCACATACTGAGCCTGTGAGCTGGTACTAGAGAGTGGCTGCTATCCACAACTAGAGAAAAGCCTCCAGCAGCAAAGAAGAACTAGCACACCCCAAAATTAACCCCAGTTCAGTTCAGTCGCTCAGTCGTGTGTGACTGCAACTCCATGAATCACAGCATGCCAGGCCTCCCTGTCCATCACCAACTCCCAGAGTTCACCCAGATTCATGTCCATCGAGTCAGTGATGCCATCCAGCCATCTCATCCTCTGTCGTCCCCTTCTCCTCCTGCCCCCGATCCCTCCCAGCATCAAAGTCTTTTCCAATGAGTCAACTCTTCGCATGCCAACATCCGCTGGATCATGGGAAAAGCAAGAGAGTTCCAGAAAAACATCTATTTTTACTTGATTGACTATGCCAAAGCCTTCGACTGTGTGGATCACAATAAACTAGAAAATTCTCTTTCAAGATGGGAATACCAGACCACCTAACCTGCCTCTTGAGAAATCTGTATGCAGGTCAGGAAGCAACAGTTAGAACTGGACATGGAACAACAGACTGGTTCCAAATAGAAAAAGGAGTGCGTCAAGGCTGTATATTGTCACCCTGCTTATTTAACTTATATGCAGAGTACATCATGAGAAATGCTGGACTGGAAGAAACACAAGCTGGGAGAAATATCAATAACGTCAGATATGCAGATGACACCACCACCCTTATGGCAGAAAGTGAAGAGGAACTAAAAAAACCCCAACCCAGGCCTAAACAGTCTACTGGATTCCCAAATCAAAGGACATTAGATGCCATGCAGACTTGAATATAACAATCATTAGCTGGTATCAGTTCAGTTGCTCAATTGTGTTCACCTCTGCAGCATGCCATGGACTGAAGCACACCAGGTTTCCCTGTCCATTACCAACTCCCGGAGTTTACCCAAACTCATGTCCACTGAGTTGGTGATGCCATCCAACCATCTCATCCTCTGTTGTCCCCTTCTCCCACCTTCAATCTTTCCCAGCATTGGAGTCTTTTTAGATGAATCAGCTCTTCGCATCAGGTGGCCAAAGTATTAGAGTTTCAGCTTCAACATCAGTACTTCCAATGAATACCCAGGACTGATTTCCTTTAGGATGGACTGGTTGGGTCTCCTTGCAGTCCAAGGGACTCTCAAGAGTCTTCTCCCAACACCACAGTTCAAAAGCATCAATTCTTCAGTGCTCAGCCTTTATAGTCCAACTCTCACATCCATACATGACCACTGGAAAAACCATAGCCTTGACTAGACGGACCTTTGTTGGCAAAGTAATGTCTCTGCTTTTTAATAGGCTGTCTAGGTTGGTCATAACTTTCCTGCCAAGGAGTAAGCATCTTTTAATTTCACAGCTGCAGTCACCATCTGCAGTGATTTTGGAGCTCCCAAAAATAAAGTCTGTTTTATTTCCCGTGAAGTGATGGGGCCGGATGCCATGATCTTAGTTTTCTGAATGTTGAGCTTTAAGCCAACTTTTTCACTCTTCTCTTTCATAAAAGGCTCTTTAGTTCTTCACTTTCTGCCGTAAGGGTGGTGTCATCTGCATATCTGAGGTTATTGATATTTCTCCTGGCAATCTTGATCCCAGCTTGTGCGTTTGATTCCAGCCCAGCGTTTCTCATGATGTATCCTGCATATAAGTTAAATAAATGAAGCAAAAGTAGATGTTCTGGAACTCTTGTTTTTTCGATGATCCAGCTGATGTTGGCAGTTTGATATCTGATTCATCTGCCTTTTTCAAATCCAGCTTGAAAATCTGGTCACGGTTCACATACTGTTGAAACCTGGCTTGGGGAATTTTGAGCATTATTTTACTAGTGTGTGAGATGAGTGCAACTGTGGGATAGTTTGAGCATTCTTTGGCATTGCCTTTGGGATCGGAATGAAAACTGACTTCTTCCAGTCCTGTGGCCACTGCTGAGTTTTCCAGATTTGCTGGCATATTGAGTGTAGCACTTTTACAGCATCATCTTTTAGGATTTGAAACAGCTCAACTGGAATTCCATCACTCCACTAGCTTTGTTCATAGTGATGCCTCCTAAGGCCCAATTGACTTCACATTCCAGGATGTCTGGCTCTTGGTGAGTGATCACACCATCATGGTTATCTGGGTCCTGAAGATCTTTTTTGTGTAGTTCTGTGTATTCTTGCCACCTCTTCTTAATATCTTCTGCTTCCGTTAGGTCCATACCATTTCTGTCCTTTATTGTGCTCATCTTTGCATGAAATGTTCCCTTGGTACCTGATTTTCTCGAAGAGATCTCTAGTCTTTCCCATTCTGTTGTTTTCCTCTATTTCTTTGCACTGATCACTGAGGAAGGCTTTCTTCTCTCTTCTTGCTCTTCTTTGGAACTCTGCATTCAGATGCTTGTATCTTTCCTTTTCTCCTTTGCCTTTTGCTTCTCTTTTCTCAGCTATTTGAAAGGCCTCATCAGACCACCATTTTGCCTTTTTGCTTTGCTTTTTCTTGGGGATGGTCTTGATCACTGCATCCTGTACAATGTCACAAACCTCCATCCATAGTTCTTCACGCACTCTATCTAATCCCTTGAATCTATTTGTCACTTCCACTGTATAATCATAAGGGATTTTATTTAGGTCAAACCTGAATGGTCTCATGGTTTTCCCTACTTTCTTCAATTTAAGTCTGAATTTGGCAATAAGGAGGAATTCGTCATCCATCTGAGCCAGTTAGCTCCTGGTCTTTTTTTCTGCTGACTGTATAAAGCTGCTCCATCTTTGGCTGCAAAGAATATCATCAATATGATTTCAGTGTTGACCATCCGGTGATGTCCACTTGTACAGTCTTCTCTTGTGTTGTTGGAAGAGGGTGTTTGCTATGACCAGTGCATTTTCTTGGCAAAACTCTAAACCTTTGACCTGCTTCATTTTGTACCCCAAGGCCAAATTTGCCTGTTACTCCAGGTATTTCTTGACTTCCTACTTTTGCATTCCAGTCCCCTATAATGAAGAGGACATCTTTTTGGGGTGTTAGTTCTAGAAGGTCTCGTAGGTCTTCATAGAACTGTTCAACTTCTTCAGCATTACTGGTCGGGCACAGACTTTGATTACTGTGTGTAATATTGAATGGTTTTCCTTGGAAACTAACAGAGAACATTCTGTTGTTTTTAAGATTGTATCCAAGTACTGAATTTTGGACTCTTGTTGACTGTGAGGACTACTCCATTTCTTCCTGCCCACGGTAATACATATAATGGTCATCTGAGTTAAATTCACCCATTCCAGTCCATTTTAGTTTGCTGATTCCTAAATGTCGATGTTCACTCTTGGCATCTCCTGTTTGACCACTTTCGATTTGCCTTGATTCATGGACCTAATGTTCCAGGTTCCTATGCAATATTGCTCCTTACAGCATTGGACTTTACTTCCATCACCCATCACATCCACAACTGGGTGGTGTTTTTGCTTTGGCTCTCTCTTCATTCTTTCTGGAGTTATTTCTCCATTCTTCTCCAGTAGCATATTGGGCCCCTACCAACCTGGGGAGTGTCGTACCTTTTTGCCTTTTCATACTGCTCATGTAACAATCATCAGCTGGTATACTCCTGCAGAAATAATCAATTGTCTCTTTTTTTATGATTTCCAGGTATGTTGCTCAGATTAAAATGCCTCTTCAGTAATCTGTGTATGAACACATGCCTCCACAAAATTATGATTTTGGAAAAAAATGTTGACAGTAATTTCATGAAATGAAAAATAAAAGATAAAACATTTGTTAATGCTTACCCACTAGGAAATTGTTCTAGTCTTCAGAGAAGCAAGGTAAGCAAGTTCTCTGGGTCTGACAGCAATCCAGTTCAAATCCCTTTAAGATTCCAGGCTCACCACCCCACTTCATTGGAGAGATTCACAGTCCACACACCAAATAGGAACAAGGGCAGCTACCGGGGTGTCAGAACTCAGAGCCAGGAACTCTTCTGAGGGCTGTGGCATTAATTTGTGGGCAGAGAAGAGACCAACATTTCTCTATGCCACAGACCAGAAGAGAGTGCATCACAAGTAGAAAAGAGGGACTTCCCTGGTGGTCCAGTAGCTAAGATGCCACGTTCCCAATGCACAGAGCCCGGGTTCGATCCTGGGTCAGGGAATAAGATCCCACGTGCCCCAACTAAGAGTTTGCATGACACAACTAAAGATTCCACGTGTCACAACCAAGACCTGGCACAGCCAAATAAACGATGCTAACAATAAAGAAGGAGTGGCTCCAGAAACTGTTTCAGGTACACACACACATCAGGGCATGTGTGAATGTATTGTGCCCCAATGGGAAACAGTTTTTCCCTGTGGTAGCAATCAAAGTTTGGGATACACTCTATTTCTAATGCCTTCGAATCACTGGAATGATATATTTCTAATTATAAATATAGTGCCATTTTGGCTTATCTATATAACCCAACTCACAGCCTAGAAACTGAGCACCCAGGAGTTCCTACTTCTGTTGCTGCTTCTAAGGAAATTTTCTATATACACAACAAACCAGAAATGGTACTTTTTGAAACGGGATAAGCTACTCAGTTTTCATCTTTTTATTTTATTCAGTTTGCTCCAAGGGCAAAATCAATAGTAATAGTGATCACAAACATTATTTGACTGGCTCACCAGCCTGATCAGTAAAACCTGAAGAACAGAAAATGTTACACAAGTTGCAAATAACATACTCCTGGAGTGGACTGACATGATAGCAGGTGGATGCAACAGGTGTTAACATTTGCAACAGTACTCGTAACTTTCTCACTTCTAGACAATTCTAAGACCCTGTTGCAAAACCTTCAGGTGTTACTGCCGATTTCCTCTGATACAGAACATGACTTTACGGGACTCTTCCTAGGCCTTCCTGCTGTTGCACTTGAGTGGTCCCTATCCCCACAGCACTGGCATATGCTGTCAGGATCTCTACTATCTGCCTGGTTTCCAGGGTCACACGGGCTTCCTTTAGCCAGCCCTGGGCTGCTCGTCTGGACTCCCCTTTCAGCTGATTGACGAACTTTGCTGCCAGCTCGAGGTCGCCGTGCTCAAGGCAATAGGAGGCGTATGACAGGAGCGTAAACGTATCTGCATCCTCAGGGCAGAGCTCTGCTGGCGGCTTCAGCTGCTGAGGGGGGAACAGGAGCAGGGACTGTATGTAGGAGAGGAAGTACTGGTATAAGCTATTTCTGGTCTCATCGATCATGGCTACCCTGCGGGCCAGTTTCTGGACAGCATAGAAACGGACTCTAAGGGTCTCTTCACTGTACACCCCACGGGTCAGGGACTCTGGAGGGAGGGCCGCGGTTAGTGCCTGGGCAAATTCACTATCGGAGCAGCTGGCTCGGATGGCCTCAACAGCACTGCCCAGGGGAACCGTGGGCAGGTCTGCAGACGCTGTCTTCATGCGGTACCTCAGGGCCTCCACTGAGAGCCAGAGCTGGTGCACTTTTCGGGCCTCCTCCTCAGCAACTGCATGACCTACAAAAAAAGACAGACTGTTTTCCCCACTTAACTACAAGTCCATCTCACACATGCAGAGAACTGATGCACTTTCAACAAGCTGAGTCCACAAAAGGGGAAGATGGGGCTGGACAGAACCTCTGCCTCGCCCATCCCACCACTTGCTTCTGGTGCAGTCTTTCCTAGCCGGCCTCTTCACATGAGGACACCAGTCACAACATACTTGGCTGAGGACTTCGTGGTGGTGGGGGTTTTTTGTACACAAATTTTCATCACAACTTTATTTGTAATCACTGGAAACAACCCAATGTCCATCAGTGGCTGAGGACTTGTTTTGACTACAGCTCTGGAGGGAACGGGGCAGATGGATGTACACAGGTGAGTCTCCCTTCCCTCTCCCTGTGACATCTGGGACAATGCACGGTATCTAATTCAGATATGTTTATCTCCAGAAATGTTTGAGAAAGAAACACACCTCTTAATCTAGGCTAAGACTTCTACTAAGGCCATCAGAAACTTCCTGCAAAAGAATGGGAGGCTACTGGATCCTGAAATTTCATGAATACTCAGTTTGTTCTACTAATCTGACAAAAAAAAAGGCTCCATCACACCCCAAAGAAGCCCATTTCATTAATCACATCTTCACTGTCAGGACATTTCCCTCTCAGTGCGGCCCATGGAGGCTTCAGTATTAACTACTGTCCATCTGGTGGGTGGAACAGCAAATCACCCCCAGCTAGCCCTGTGACAGCAGGACTGCACATGGGTCAGCAGAGCCTTGCGGGTAAGCATGCCACAACACTGACCTTTTCTCCACTTGGCGTGTGGGACACAACCAAAGTATGTAGGGTAAACTGCCATGTAAATGGTGACCTCATGCTGGTCACATAATGAGCTAACTGCAAGGTATTTTAGGTTTAAGTTTTAGATTCCTTAAGTTTTAGGCTTCCCTGGTGGCTCAGATGGTAAAGAATTTGCCTGCAATGCGGGAATCCTGAGTTTGATCCCTGGGTCAGGAAGATCCCCTGGAGGAGGGCATGGCAACCCACTCTAGTATTCTTGCCTGGAGAGTCCATGGACAGATGAGCCTGGTAGACTACAGGCCATGGGGTCACAAAGACTGGACACGACTCAGTGACCAACACTTTAACTTTTAGATTCTTTTAAGTGTCCTCTCACAGCTCTGTAATCCAAACTTAACCAAATCTGATGCTAATTTTCTAAGAAATGAATAAAACTTATTAGAGTGATTTTGGCATCTTCATTCCCTAATGTCAACGCAAGTACGCCATTATCCTTGTAACGAGAATTTACTCTTAAGAAGTAGGGCTGAATGAAGTCAGCTGTAAGAGGTTCCACGTGCTTACTCTGAACGGCCTGCTCGATTCCTCTCAGTCTGGCATAGGCAGTGTTTATATCCAGAGTAAAGTTGTCAACCTGCTCCTGGCTGAGCCGACGAAACTGTAATTCTTGTTCAGCAAGTTTCTCAGACAGGTCCTGAAATTATAACAGTTGACAAAAAGTGATGCTACCTCCATGTATGTCACTTATTGGGTCACTAAGTCTTCCAACAACTGCAATGTTCAAAAGCAAAAAGGACCTTTATCTCAAGACAGGTGTCACGAAACTCCTACAGTGTGTGTCAAGTTTCAAAAATTTCTTAAAATTTATAGCTGATGTTTAATTTTAATCTCCTACAAATTTACAGGTGGAACCTAATATTAAGAGGAAGAAGACCAGAAGGAAGAAGTCTATTAAAATGAGAAAGTGACAACTTTAGAAAATAAAGTAACTATATAGCCACCCATATTTACATTCAATTCAGTATCTTCTTGAGTTCATTTTTTTTTCTCAGAAAAATATGCAACAAATAGAATTTAAAGTAATACACCTTTTCCTATCGGCATAAATTTCAATTTTCCAGAAGCTTTCCTTAGTTAGAAAACCTCATTTCCTTCTTGTGAGACAAGATAATAATGTATTATAAAACGGCCGGAGTAGAAACTATTTTCTGTATTTCCAAACTTCACCTCTCTGGGATGTTTCCTCAGATATAAAAATCAGTACTACGTAATCCACAGAGTTTGTGGAGATAAAGCAGGAAATGCATGTGCCAAGTATCATCACCTGCATACCTGAAACCCCTGTACCAACACTCCTTAAAGCTCTGAAGTCTCCAAATGACTAGGACATAGATATAAAACACATATCTGATCACACAGGACACCTTAATGTAAGAAGGAGCAGATTTGCAAATATACAAAAGCCCACCACTTTACCCACTCAACCCCCAACCAGGACTTACCTGGTGGTCCAGTGGTTAAGAATCTGCCTTGCAATGCTGGGCACTAGGGTTTGATCCCTGGTCAGGGAACTAAGATCCCACATGCTGAGGAGCAACTAAGTCTGCTGGCTCAACTACTGAGCCTGCACACCACAACTTGAGTCTGTGAGCCTCACAAAGATCCCACATGCTGCAACTAAGACCCAACGCAGCCAAATCAATGAATATTTACAAGACAAAAAAGCTCCCCCTTCCCCTGCACTCCACGATGGGTACCATTAGAAACTTTTCTCCATGCTTCCACACCTCATATGAAAGGACGTGGAGACGTTAGATGAAAGCAGTGACTGTTTATAACATAAATGGGAAAAGAAGGTTGAAGAGGAGACAATGCTTTACAACAGGTCCTCACCTGCTCAAACTCATACTTCAATTCCTGCTCTTGGACCCTAAGGACGTCTCGTAAGTGATCAGTGTGGGCAGCAGCCTGCCGGCGAAGCTGGGTTCTCATTTCATTCTCCATGGCGTCTCTGACTTCCTCTACCTGTGAAGCCAAGCACAGTAATGAGGAGTTCTCAAATCTGCACAAATGCTTATGCAAACGAGAAAGACCAGTAACCACCATGATGGCAGCTTGTTGGTCTGGAACCCCTATGATTGGCTGTCAATGTGAACACACTCTGTACTTCGAATGCTAATATGAATCAGAAAGCTAAGTGTGGGGAAGCGACTCATATAAGGTCACACAGCTATGTCACATGGCTATAGCAAAATCAGATTCAAACAGGGGCTTCTTTGACCCCTCCCTCAAACTTGTGTTTCCTCCATATCACCAAGCTGTCTCCTAAACAAACACTGTCATTTCCTGAATCACAAACTCCCCTGGGAATTAAGAAATCCAAGGTCATTGAAAAAAACAACTATAAAGATTTGAGATCAAACACAGCTTCACTGCAACTATCTGTCTGCCCTCAGGGAAATTATTCATCATCTGTCTCCATTCTATCCTCTGTGAATAATAATGCCTACCATGCAGAAGTGTTAAGAAAATTAACAAATATCTGGCAGTTATTGAACACAATCTCTCTCAACAAAGAAAGCTTCTCTGAAACTGCTGATTTTTATATGAATTTAGATTCACACAGGCCAAAGCAAGGCAAAACTGGAAAGTCTATCAAGTCTGGCTTAATAATTAGACATGGATCATGCTACAAATTACTTAACACTAATTACCTAGAATTCATAACTTAATTTTTCTCAGAAACAATACAGTTAATGAATGAATCCATTCAGTCAATGGATAAATATTTATGAAGTGCCTGTCCTGTGCCAAGAACTGCCCACTATAAGCGTGAATGAAATGGTGCTCAAGGTAGACAAACTTCTCGCACTATTGCCAAGGTATACTATTTCAAGAGAGGAATGAGTGACATCTCAGACTGTGATACCTGTTTTTAAGAAAATAAATAGGGCAACAGACGAAAAAGTAATACAGAGGCTCCACTCTAGAGGGAAGGGAATAGGAATGGGAGCATTTAGTTGTTGGTCAGTCACTCAGTCGTGTCCAACTCTTTGCAACCCCATGGACTGCAGCATGCCAGGCCTCCCTGTCCATTACCAACTCCCGGGGTTTGCTCAAACTCATGTCCATTGAGTTGGTGATGCCATCCAACCATCTCATCCTCTACTACCCTCTTCTCCTTCTGCCTTCAAAAAGATGTAGTCAAGGCACCAAAACAACATCAACAAAAAAACTCAGGGAACCTGCGAAATAAAACAAGTAAGGGAGGGAGCCTGGCTCAAACAGGAATGAGATCAAGGGCTTTCCAGGTGTAAGTTACGAATTTGGATTTTATATTAAATGCAGTGGGCAGTCAGTGGAGAATTTTCAGCAGCATAGTGTCTGATGAGAATATATTTTATAAATAAAGACCACCTGCCTGTGTAAACAAAGAAAGATGGGTATGCAAACAGGGAACCTGCCAAGAAGACAATGTGGACTAAGGCGGTGGTTAATGAGAGAGAGACTAGTGGAGAGTTTGGGGATTTACTCTTGATGCAGAGCTTGGCAGACTCTCAGTGGCCTGAACGCGAAAGTTGATGGAAACACCTAACTGGGCACGATTTCTAGCTTGATCAACTGAGTGCATGGAGATTTATTCAGAGAGAAACAAGTTGAGGGCCTGGAAAACAAGTTGCACAGAATCAACAAATTTGTTTTGAACATGAAATGACTACTGAAAATCCAGCTGGAGTCATCAAGTCAGCCCAAGAAACCAAGGCAGAGATCAGAGCCTGCAAAATAAATGTCAGTGACATTGGCCACAGATCTAACTAAGAGCACCTGGAGGCAGCAAGATGGATAAAAGGTTTCAGGACAATGCGAATGCACGCTGATATTTGAAAGGCTGAGCAACAGAGGCCAAAGAGTGTCAGCAAGGTGGGGGAAGGGCCGGCAGAGTGTGGTATCTGGCAGTCTAAGGAAGAAAGCACTTTTAGGAATAAGTGACCAGCTGTGCAGCTGAGAATACCCGAAGGTAGAATGAGTAGCAAGGTTCCTAATCAGTCAGTAGACACCTCTTTAATACAGTGTGCACAGGCAGAAGACCACAGCTATTTCATCCATGCTTAACTACCAACCACTCAGAAACACTCAGAAAAAAATATTCTCAGAATCCAGTAGGGACTCCTGGGCTTCCCAGGTAGCTCAGTTGGTAAAGAACCCGCCGGCCAATGCATGAGACATGGGTTCGATCCCTGGATTGGGAAGATCTCCTGGAGAAGGAAACGGCAACCCACTCCAGTATTCTTGCCTGGGAAAGCCCATGGATGGAGGAGCCTGGCAGGCTATAGTCCCTGGGGTCACAAGAGCCAGACACAACTGAGTGACTAAACAACAGAGACTCTTTCAACACTGCTTAAGGGGCTGAAAGGCTCCACTGGGAAAAGATAAGCTAGATAATCCTGGATGCTAGCAGCTCATTACTTTCTGGCATTTCTGCATCTGCTCAACATAAAGGCTTGCTGTTAGACCCGTCCTTCCCTAGAAGTTCTGACAAGAACAAGGGCAGAAGCTCCATTCAAAGGTGCACTGGCCTAATTGACAGCTAGTATTCTGAAGTCAGTGACTGCTGCTATTATTTTCGAGAGGTAGATAATCAAGCTAGATTCACATAAATATTGGTTAACTTTACTCATTTCTTTACCTTTCTGTCCTGTTCAGCCTGTATCTCACTTCTGTGATGCTCTAATGCTTTTGCTACTGCAGAGTCAAATGCCCGCTTTTCCTCCAGCTTCTGTTTCTCCAAGGCTAAGGCAATGTGCTGCTTCTCTGTGGCTTTCTGTTCGGCCAGTGCTCTGTTCAGCTGGTCAATGCGGCGATGAGCATGAGCAATCAGGGCGTTCAGGTCGTCGGCAGACAGCTTGTCAGCTAAACCAAACCACATGAAAATGTCAATGATGTCACCCAAATCACAATCCAAGTAACTTGCCTCAACTGACTGCAATTTAATTTTCAAAGCTAGAAAGAAAAGACAAGAGGAGCTGACATTTCATAAGAGATACAGAGGCTGCAGTCTAATCAGAAATGCACAGCTCATGCCCAACAACTAGATATTTCCAATTCCAAGCAAAACTGTTCAGGGAGGACTTCAAGTATAGAATCAGTTTTTGTTTTTTTTTTTTTCCAGTAACCCAAATTAGTAGTTCTTCCAATCTAAACTAATTATAAACTGGCTTTATAACTCAATGTAATTTTGCCTCTCAGGACAAGCTTACATACACAATCATTTTCTTTCAAGCATAACAGGAATCCAAATAAAGATTCTTTTCTGCTAAAACTTGACTCAAATTCAAATTCTCTCAGACTTTTCCCTAATCAGAGCTATGTACTTTTTCTTACACAGGTAATATAATCCAGGACAGTCATCTGCAGCCAGACCTGTCCATCAGAACCATTTTTAGAGCTTTTCAAAATAATCATACTCAAAGATTCTGATTCAATTTTTTTTTTCTTTCCCAATCTCACACTCCACAAGTGTTCAGAGATATTACCACAGGTTAACAATTACGGCTGTAACAGCAAAATAAAGAATATGGGAAATACTATATAACAAATGATGCAATTCCACAATTAAGTAGATCAAAAAGCAAAAAAAGAATAAGATTTATAGACCAAGTTCAGTATGTGTAGCTACTTTAGATATTGATTTGATCAAAAAGAACTTAAAAAAAAAAAAGACTCATTCCAAAAAGTGGGCTATTTGAAGTCTGAAGCAACATTTGATAACACAAAGAATTATTGTTGAGGGTGACAATGGTTTGGTGATAACAGTAAAAAATACAGAAAGTTTTTACAAGTGAAAGAATATGCTATTTTGGATTTGCTTCAACATAAGCTGGGGGAATAAATGAGACAATACCAGCCAGGTGTTGGTAACTGCCAAAGTTGGGAGACAGGTCCACAGGAGTTCATTCCAATTTTCTTCTTACTTTTTAATGTTTGAAATTTTATCAAATAAAAACTTAAAATATATATCTTCACATATATCACATCTATAGGTTTCCGATCACACGGTAAAAACATTTTTGTTACTGAGAACATACGGATGACAAAAATATCCAAATTAGATTTATGGCATGCAACATAATTCTACTTTATATTAATTTTGATAGTTTAGTATGAGAATCACAGGCAAAATAAAGACTTGAGCCTTTTTAAGACTTAAAACACAAGTCTTTAAACATAAAATGCATGTAACTACTCACCTAGGTCAGAAATACCTACAAAGGAAAAGAACAATGGTTTGAGAAAAAGAAAGTACATGCATCAGTTATTAATCACTGTATAGAAATATCCAAAAGACAACAAGAAGGAACCAGAAGCCAGTGGTAGAAAAAGCACATTTTAGTGCTGAAAAGCAAAATGATGAGTGTATTTCCTAAAAAAGTTTTAAAGGATCATAAAACAATATAAATCAAGGTAAATCCTAACATTTCAGAGAATCAGAGATTGAATGCCACTGAAAGTAGTTTTGGTTTCTGGGGACTCATCTCTTTTCATGAAGCAATCAACTAAATTTTCACACAGGAACTACAGTTCTTGTTTATTCCCCCACTTCACATCAGCTCGCAGGCTATTTCAGGAAGTCACAGTCCATTAAACCAACCACTTAATCTGGTTCTCAACCAAAGAAACAGGGAGCTGACCCAATGCTGCAGGAAGAACAGGCAAAGATGGACAAGGCAAATAGCTCTGTCTCAACCTATTGCCAGACTAAACTCGGTGGATTTCTCCACTTAATCCTTTCATACAAATCCTGATTTTATTTTCTGCTTTGACGAGAAACCGCTATCTATCTCCCTCTTAAGTGAGTCAACCACAAGAAAAAGAAAACTAACTTCATGTCTGAGTTATTTTTTGATAGCCTTGATTCTACTTCTTGCCATTAAATCATTCTGGTTGGCCCTAATGCCGTTAAAATCCCTGCACTGGTATTATTACCTGAGCTACTTAGACCAGCCTTGGTTCTATGATGCAGTTTCAACACCCTCACCCGAGAGAGGCCTATATCACTAGTTCTTCAAATGCTACCTGACGTTCAGTTTCTAAAAGACACTGGCATTTAGGAAGTACTATTTTGATCTTGAGACTCCAGATCTCTGTGATTTCAGTCACACAGCGCTTCATGCAGTTACAATGTGTAATTGCCACCAAATTCCCGGCAATCTGAGCTATTTGCAAGCTGAAGGCCACACAGCCTGACCTTCCCTTTTCACCTAATGTCCCGGGGTGAGTTCTCAATCAGGGTTGTCACAGAGCAGCCACAAGGTATGCTTAAGTAATTCATTATGAATATTTTTAAAGTGCCAAACCTGTTCAATAATTTTACATATAATAGGCAAATAAAGTCAAGGTTAAAATATCACTTCACTCACTAAGATTCCACACTGGCTGGAATTTGCGTTCACCATTGCTAAACCGGGTGTGTCACCTGTCACAGGTATGACTGAAATAAAATGCTGAAAACACTATACTGCACAAGAGATGAAATATGCATGCCAGAC
This sequence comes from Ovis canadensis, assembly GCF_042477335.2. Classification (NCBI taxonomy): domain Eukaryota; kingdom Metazoa; phylum Chordata; class Mammalia; order Artiodactyla; family Bovidae; genus Ovis; species Ovis canadensis. The sequence continues at coordinate 58,166,177 of NC_091247.1, forward strand.
GGGTTTAGACCAGAGAATGGAACTGACAAGTTTAGATCAGATGATCAGTTGTTTAAAAAAAAAAACTGAAAAAGTAAAATACCAACACTTCAGTTGCACTTACTCATCCCCTTCCACCCGGGCAAGACTTCTGGAGTAATACTGTCCAGCTCTCGTTTAAAGTCGTCCCGGGCTTGGACCACGAGCTCATGATACTGAGACACGACCTTAGCCTCAGATTGAGCTGCCTGAACCTGAACAAATACAAGGGGTATGTGGTTAAAGTGAACAAAAAATACCATAAACACTCCAAAAAATATGTCATATTCATGTATTCATTTACATTTGGTTGTGAATATATAAGTAATACATAGGAAGAAATCTAAAGGTCAGAGAAAGGAATGTAAATATTGTCTTTGTTTCCATCTAATTCTGTTCAAATGCCATGGATAAACCCTTTCCCATCTCCTTACGCCATTGGCCCTCTTTCTCTGGGTCACGGAAAAACTGACCACACAGATCAGAAGTGCAGACAAAAGAGATGCTACAAAATGGAAATTTCCGTAAGTAGTAAAGACCATGAGCAAACACTTACCTATTATAAAATGTATCAACAATACTGAACAATCCACTTCATGTCCAAAGCAAGTTTCTAAAATTAGTAACAACTAATATTCTTTTCCAGGGGAAGGGAGAAAGATGAAAGGAATCTTAATATTTTCCTGAATTCTTAAAAACCCCTTGACAAAACGACATTAAAAAATAAAAAATACTTATAAAAGACCTGAAAAACACACCTTTTGGACCACATTATCCAGATCAACGATCATGTTGTGAAGCTTCCCCTCTGCAGCGGTTATATGAGATTTGGCCCCAGCAACCTCTTCTTTCTTTGCGTTTTCAATTACACTCTTCATCTTCTCTAACTCTTCTCTGGAAACCAATAAAACAAAGGTTTAGTATTAATCCTTGGCAACTTTATTAAAAAAACTGAAATCAATACAAGTTATAGCCACAATTGTAACAAGTTACAATTAAGTCTATGAAACATTTAATTTGAAACAACTACTCAATGCTTTTTCACACTCAATAGGCAGAGAAGTTTTCCTCACCAACTGAAAACACCTCAGTTTTTTAGCACCTCAAGTTAGATTTAAAGAGTGGACCACTTTCTAACACCGTACACAAAAATAAACTCAAAATGGATTAAAGATCTAAATGTAAGATCAGAAACTATAAAACTCCTAGAGGAGAATATAGGCAAAACACTCTCAGAAATAAATCACAGCAGGATCCTCTATGATCCACCTCCCAGAATTCTGGAAATAAAAGCAAAAATAAACAAATGGGATCTAATTAAAATTAAAAGCTTCTGCACAACAAAGGAAAATATAAGCAAGGTGAAAAGACAGCCTTCTGAATGGGAGAAAATAATAGCAAATGAAGCAACTGACAAACAACTAATCTCAAAAATATACAAGCAACTTCTGCAGCTCAATTCCAGAAAAATAAACGACCCAATCAAAAAATGGGCCAAAGAACTAAATAGACATTTCTCCAAAGAAGACATACGGATGGCTAACAAACACATGAAAAGATGCTCAACATCACTCATTATTAGAGAAATGCAAATCAAAACCACAATGAGGCACCACTTCACACCAGTCAGAATGGCTGCGATCCAAAAATCTGCAAGCAATAAATGCTGGAGAGGGTGTGGAGAAAAGGGAACCCTCCTACACTGTTGGTGGGAATGCAAACTAGTACAGCCACTATGGAGAACAGTGTGGAGATTCCTTAAAAAATTGCAAATAGAACTACCTTATGACCCAGCAATCCCACTGCTGGGCATACACACCGAGGAAACCAGAATTGAAAGAGACACATGTACCCCAATGTTCATCGCAGCACTGTTTATAATAGCCAGGACATGGAAACAACCTAGATGTCCATCAGCAGATGAATGGATAAGAAAGCTGTGGTACATACACACAATGGAGTATTACTCAGCCATAAAAAAGAATTCATTTGAATCAGTTCTGATGAGATGGATGAAACTGGAGCCAATTATACAGAGTGAAGTAAGCCAGAAAGAAAAACACCAATACAGTATACTAACACACATATATGGAATTTAGGAAGATGGCAATGACGACCCTGTATGCAAGACAGGAAAAAAGACACAGATGTGTATAACGGACTTTTGGACTCAGAGGGAGAGGGAGATGGTGGGATGATTTGGGAGAATGGGAATTCTAACATGTAAACTATCATGTAAGAATTGAATAGCCAGTCCATGTCTGACATAGGGTGCAGCATGCTTGGGGCTGGTGCATGGGGATGACCCAGAGAGTTGTTGTGGGGAGGGAGGTGGGAGGGGGGGTCATGTTTAGGAACGCATGTAAGAATTAAAGATTTTAAAATTAAAAATAAATAAATAAATAAAGAGTGGACCAGATGAGTAGCATGGTGTACAGGAAAAGACATAGGCTTCAGAACCCGGTAGACCTGGATTTAGCTCCCAGATCAGCCTCTCCTTTGTTGCTCACCCTGGCATAGGGATTAGAAGTAATTCATGAGCAGTGTTTTGCACAGTACCTGCTACTGTGCTATCGAGAGCACTCAATAAATGGTAGCTTTTGCAAGGATTAGATTGATTCCCTTGCCAATGAGAGCTTGAGAAAGACGAAGGCAAGGGAGAAAATCAAAGAGCTCACTGAGCATAGAGCTGGGTCTTCTGGAGCCCTCTCGATTCAGGCTGGGTAGACTATAATCTACAAACCACAAACACAGAACTCAGAGCTCTGAATCATAACCTACTGATGTGATGAACATCATGCGGTCAATCTCCTAAAAGACATGTTAGCTTTATCAGAAAGCTTCCCTTTCTCTATCAATTATAAATATTATGTTAAGACAACAAAATTCTGAATGACAAATAACAGTTCCATAGTGTTGATGAGAACCCATTTTCAAATACAGGTTCCTATTGACAGAGATTGAACTTATGTTTGGTTTGCTTGCTTGATTCTAGTTTTAGCCAACTTTCAGGAATCAAGGTCAAGGTAGCATAAAACTAGACCTATTATATGCTAACTACTTTGGTAGTTAAGGCAAAGAGAGTGTGACACACTCCTTAAATTCTTATAAAACTGCTCAACCCATCCCAGAAAAACCTTGAAATAATGGCAGAATCTCTGTAAACCATAGACATATCACCTAAGTAATACTGCAAATAAAATACAAAATTGTTTATGTAAGTTTCTGCCACATTTATTTTGGCCAGATTATATATTCTATTCTCTCTCTTCCTTTTAAATTTTCATGTTCCTAAAACCAAAATACAGTATAGGTGGAGAAGGGAAGGGTTTCTCTGCCTCCTCTTTCTATGTAGACAGTACAAAGAAAACAGAGCCAAAAGAAAGCCACCAGGAGGCCCTAATTACTTGTCAAAGTCCATGAGTAATTACTTGGCTTTGAGAAGGGCATCAGCAGCCTCATCTACTGCCTTTCTGCGTTCCTTCAATGCGCCCTCCACTGTGCGCCACTGAGCTGATTTCTTGTCACCTGCAATCTAAACAAAAAGCTTTAGTTATGAACACATGAATAAACATTAGTACTGTCACAATAACATGACTAAATACAGAAAGTCAAAGGTTAAAAAAGTATATATAACATTCCTCCCAAACAGGAACTCTTAATCTAATGTTCATGAGAGGTTCAAAGAAGTCCATGAATCATCTCCCATCAACCAACCCACCAAAACTGTAAGAGTGTGTTCCAGTGCACAAGTATACTATAAGGAGAGAGAATATTTTTACTAGATTCTCAAAAGGAGATATGAAGCAGAAAAGATGAATAAGAACAACTTGTCACGAACTGTCTGTGAATTAAATCTTTCTTCAATGAAGCATCAGTACTTAAAATTTTCTTACTTGCAGGTCTACTGAAATATTAGTAAGTATAATAAAAAGTTTACACACTTGTGGGGTTTCTACTTCCCCAAAACATTACCCCCAAGAATGACTCTCCATAATCTTTAAGGAGAAAATCAAGTCTTGTCAAGAACACCACTCCACTTTGAGCTGGTTTTACACAATGTGGACTTCATACAAATGTCTCCCTTGGAAATTCCTTAAGGCAGGTTCAACATTTTTTGCTCCAGCATTGGAACTGACTGCCACCTTCTTCAGCTGAGCAGAGCTGGCTCATATTTACGGCATGTATCATACCAAAAACAAAAACCACCTCTAGCAGAATAATCACACTCTATGAAGCAAGATGCTCACACAAGAGACGTGTAAGAACCCTTGCAACTGAAGGTGTGGCACAGATGAGTCCAGTTTCTATCCTCCCCCTCACTCTGCATCACATAAACAATGAGCAAGATGCTATCTGCAACTGTTTCAACTCTTTAAAACTACTTTTAAAATTAGTTATTAACTATTTTAAATGACCTTTCCTTCTCCCTTTCCTTTGCCAAGTAGATATAGGTTAAAGTAGTATATTATGTTTAGATATGACAAAACCACCTTAGGGCTTATCTTTAAAGTACAGCTGACCATTTAACAACACAGGTCTAAACTGCACGGGACCACTTATATGAAGATCTTCTTTCAGCAGAGTACTACACAATAGATAGCTGGCTCAATCCTCAGATGCAGAAGGGCCAATTATGAGAATTGAGCATCCCTGAACTGTGGTATCCCTGGCTGATACTGGACCCAAATCCCCTGTACATACTGATGCGTGACTATACACTATACCAGGACCTTGGTGAAAAACAGGAACATATTAAATTATCAGAAAATAAAATATTTATTGTCAAGGAAAAAATGACTACAGTAGTTCAATAATTATAGTTCACAAGTCACCAAAGAGAGTCACCGCAAGGGCTGCTGCACACCCAAAACATGAGTGCCCTCTGAGTTAGGTGTCCTGGGCCTTGGATGACCATCCTGTGTCTTCCACTGTCAGAAACACAAGTGGTTTTGCCTCTGAGCCCCAGGCCTGCTACTTGAAGGGGAAGAGGACTCAGTAATGCCTCTGCTTTGGATCACTCACAAGCAATTCTCAACCTTATGCGTTCCCCTTGACATCAAGTGTGATCTTCATTTTAAAGGTACATTCATTATCAACAGAAAGTTTAAACAACCAAGTTCCTTAAGGCAGGATTAACCTGGCCACTGGACCACTGTGACAGTCTGAGGAAGCCTCTCTGAATAACATTTTTAAATGCTTAAAATGAAACTACGAGATTACAAAGGAGCCCAATTACACTGAAATTTGATTAAAAAATATGTATTTTTTAATTCTTTGACACACAAACCAAGATTTAGTGGCAGGACTAATAAATACTCTAATCTAGAAGTAGTGATGAGCATAAATGATATTTCAACAGTCTGTAAGTACCCATAATGTGATAGGAAAATACTTGCGCTCTCTCTTGGTAATAAAGTTATGAATACTACTAACACTACTGCTTTTGTTGTCAATATAAATAAATGAAGGAAAAGCTTTTGAGGCTAGTGAAAATAAAGATATTTTCCATCCAAGTTTAATGAGCCCCTGAATTCTATCCAGACTTGACCCTAGGTTAAGAACTGCTTTTAGAAGAAATACTTGGTACTTTTTTACCTTTGTATCTCACTTTTGAACTTTTTATGTTTTACATAGATTGTTGTAAAGTAACAAAACAAAGTTATTTCATGGTACAAATAATCAAGTTGAGGTTTAGGTAAACTACCACTCTATCCATCCTGCAAAATAAAATATATCAAGAAAGCATGCTGGGGTTTCCCTGGTGGTCCAGCAGTTAAGAATCCACCTGCCAATTCAGGGACACAGGTTCGATCCCCGGTCTGGGAAGATCATGCCTCGGAACAACTAAGCCCATGGGCCACAACTACTAAGCCTGTGCTCCAGAGCCCAGGAGCTACCAACTACTGGGCCCCTGGGCTGTAACTACTGAAGCCTGCACGCCCTAGAGCCCAAGCTCTACAACAAGAGAAGCCACTGCAAACAGAAGCCCACACACCACAACTAGAGTGCAGTCCCTGCTTGCCACAACTAGAGAAAAGCCTGGACAGCAAAAGAGACCTAGCACAGCCAAAAATAAATAAGTTTTTTCAATTACTAACAAAAAAAAAGAAAGGATGCTGGTTTGGGCCATGTCAGTATCTTGTCATGTGCAAAAAATTTTACAAGACCTTACTGTATGCTGTTACAAGACCTTGATATCATACTAGGATAACTCTTCATAACTAACCCAAATAGACTCATGAATCATGTTAAGTGTCAATAACATATCTGGGGGCCAAAATGGATCTCCCTCCACTTGTAGAGATCCAAAGATAAGCTGTCCTATAAAACAGACACCAGATTCCCCTACAATCCTCTGGTCCAACTGTTTACAGGCACTGCCTTTTAGAAAGTAACTCAGTATATATTATAGAGTGAGCCTACATGCACCTACAGCTTTTTACTAGAAGAAACAAAGTTGGGATCAATTTTTAACATTCCAAAACTTGTGCTCGTACATTTTTCTGGATTATTTTGTTAACACCAGCTAACTTTGCCTAATCTGGTTAACTTATACTATAAGGTATCCTTTAGTTGTAAAATCTAAATTATAATAGATTTTGTACTGTTCAAGCGACATGCACCACATGTTATATGTTCAGTGGGGAGAGGAAATACCCTCTTATGTATAGCCTTCCACCAAAGTAATACCATTGACATTTTAAAGTTTCTAATCACTGTCCTTCTGAAAGAACTTACTTGGGTTCACACTCAACTTCCTGATATCATGCAACTTTGAGCTTTCTCACATGTATATAATCAGTATATTAAATATTCCCTGTGTGGTTTCTTAGAATGAACTTTTAAGATTTAAGCTTTGTTCTTGGACTTTAAATAAATAGAATCTTCTTTTAATTTTTCCAAGGCTGTAGTTTCTTGGCTGTTTGCAACAGAAGTATAATTTAACTGCTTTGTGATATATGTGCATATGCCTAAAGCAATGTAAAGTGTATTTAACTTTTAAAAACCTCAGTCATGATGGCAAAATAACTTTATTGATGATGCAGAATCCTGATCCCTGAGATTTATTAGGTTCTCTATTTTATTCTTTAAATGACTTGATGTCAAGATGCATTTTTATACACTGAATAACTGAATGTAATGATAAAGGAAATTTACTAAGTCTCAGTATTACATTTTAATTAGTGTAATTACTTTATTCTTTGAAGTGTATAATGCAAATAATCAGCATAAACATTTAAAGTAGCTAGTGTTTTGGGAACCCTGGGATCTCTGTATTATTTCTTACAACTGTGTATCCATCTCAAAGTATCTCACAAAAAAGTATACTTTAAAAAATGGTTGGCAATTTTAAAGCAAAACAACAACAACAACAACAACAAACACATTCAAGCAGTATTAAAACATGAGAGCAAATTCAAACTAATCTTAATACCACATCATGGTTGTGAAATAAAGCATTATATATAAAATTCATTAAAAAGAACATTTCAAGTTTTCTTTTTTTTTTTTTCATTTTTCTAAAAAGACAATCATTCTAGTTTGCTTTCACTTGGTGAGAGAAAGCCAAACCTAGGAGGAAGAAATCACATGTAACGTTCTTTGCCCACCTCAGAATCATCCATGGCTGCTTTCAGAATGTTCGCATGGGCAGTGACAGCCTGCACCGCAGCATTCTGAGCCACAATTGCCTGCTGAGTGATGCAGGCAGTCTGGCTCAGAGCATCTTCTAAGCTCTTAGCTAATGCTGAAGTTAAAAGAAAAAAAAGTTAAAAACCAGATCTTTCCCCACCGATTACTTTAATCTTTCCCTCTTTACCTGTTGAGTCTTGTGTCACATTTCCCCCCAAAATGAACAAACAAAATACAGTTTTAGAGAATCAAAGTTACACTTAAAAGTATGATAAAATTATTGAATCCAGGGACTTCCCTGGTAGTCCAATGGAGGGGGCACAGGTTCAATCCCTGGTCAGGGAATTAGATCCCACATGCTGCAACTAAGACCCGGTGTAGCCAAATAAATAAATTTTTTAAAAAAATTTATTGAATCCAGATGATCAATCTATGGGGGTTATTATACTATTTTTACCTTTATGTATATCTGAACTTTTCCAAAATAAAACAAGTCTGGGGTTTTCTATACACAAGGGAAAATCACAACAGGAAAGACAAATGTATGAAAGGATTGACGGTCACTTAAATAAGTTAGTACATAGTTTAGAAAATAATCCAGAGAATGCTGTGAAAGCAATTATAACTACAAGGAAGAGGAAAAGGATAAACATGAAGATATAATATAGGATGTCAAAATGAATAAATGTGAGGAAGGGGAGAAAGAAAACAGATATTTTAGAATGTGCTTGAGCTTATATCACTATCAGCCTAACACAAGTACATATAGTAATAAGCTAACATACTTGAAAACCTGGGTAACCAAAAATCAAAAAAATATGCCACAGATTCACAAACACCAAAAAGAAAGGAATTCAAGCATAATACAAATGAAAACCATCAAACCACAAAAGTGAACACACAAAGAAAGAACTAGTACATTAACTGGAAAATAAGGTTTAAAATGGAGATAAATACATATACATCATTAATTATCTTAAGTGTCAACAGACTGACTAATCCTAACAAAAACACAGAGTGGCAGTACAATGAGAAGTCTGCTCACCACAACTAGAGAATAGCCCACATGCAGCAGCAAAGGCCTAGCACCTAGAGGGGTGGCATGGGGAGGGAGGTGGGAGGGATGTTCAGGTGGGAGGGGACATGGGCAAACCTATGGCTGATTCATACTGATGTTTGGTAGAAACCAATGCATTATTTTAAAGCAATCATCCTTCAATTAAAATTAAATTAAAAAAAAAAAGACAGCATAGCAAAAAAAAAAAAAAAAGTTACAGATTGGATAATAAAACAAGAATCTACAATATGCTGCCTATAAAAGACCCATTTCAGGGTGAAAGATACACACAGATTGAAAGTGAAGGGATAGGGATGGAAAAAGATATTTTCATTTCATGTGAACAGAAACAAGAAAGCAACAGAAGCAAAATTCGTATCAGATGAAACAAACTTTAAAACAAAGGTCATAAAGGACAAAGGTGGACACTAATGATAAAAGGATCCATAGAAAAAGAGGATATTTTTTATACTCATTAATATATATGCACTCAATATAGGAAAACCTAAATACATAAAAGAAACACTAACATACATAAAGGGGGAATCTGATGTGAATACACTAATAGTAGGAGACTGTAACACCTCACTGCCATTAATGAGCAGATCTTACAGACAGAAAATCAGTGAGGCAACAGATCCTGTAAATGACACAATAAAACAGACTTAGCTGATATCTATGGGACATTACATCCAAAAAATCAGAATACACATTCTTCTCAAGCATGCATGGGAACGTTCTCTAGGACAGACTACATAATTGGACACAAAACAAGCCCAACAAATGTGCTTATACTGGCCCATCTACTCTTTACACAATTCTAACAAACTTGCTTCCTAGGAATAAGACAGAATTTTAGAAGAAAACCAAAAATCATTAAAGGGAGAAAGACAAATAAATGGAAAGAACACAAAAAAAACAAGAAAAAACACCTACAAACAGCTGTCATAAGAGTTTAAAACTAACAACTCTCAGTCTAGCAAAAAACTACATGCACACTACCTCCAGGGACATCAATATCCTGCAGCATTATACAATAAATTATGTTCCATGTGCCTTAAGGCAGGAAAATACATTTTTAGATAACTAGTATCTTTTTTCTTTAAACTATCAAAAAACCTAATATAAAACTGAAACCTAAAAAAGGAATAAGCCTCCGCTGGGTGGAAACCCGCAGTGTGTGGAACATTCCATCCCTCAACAATGTCATAAAAAAGGACGATGATACTGAGTCCAGAGGCCAGGTAACAAACTAGAGAAGGAGCCATTTCTGACCTGCACAAATAAATGTATAAGCATAACAATTAGAAGACTTTTAGGCAAGGTGTCAAAACATAAATTATTCCTGTTCTGCAAAGTATATAGAATCTTCAGCACTAACCATACTAAAAACAAATGAAGAAAGTATATGTATCACTTGGAATTTACACCAATTTTACACTAAGAATAACCCCTTGACACCTGGGTAAAAGTTTAGATGGAAAGAACACAAATGATGAAATAAAGGTGGTGAATAGGAGCAATGCCACTAAAGAAACCGCACAGCTGACAGATGAGAAACTTGCGCAAAGGTTGAAGAAGAAAGCAGCTGAGAGACATGACCCAATACTTAGAAAGCGTCTGGTTACATACACTCAATCTTAACTTGTTCTTGCTTCTCTTGTTGGGCAAGTCGTGCTGCAACTTCTTCAGGTGGCCGCTCCCTTACAGAAGTTGAGGATGCTTCCTCTTGCAGCAAAAGTAAATAAGAGGAAATCAAATTTCAGCACAGAATTTCAACAGCTAATGGGGACACAAAAACACCATCATTTGTATTTGCCAGCTATATCAACTTGAGGGTATTTTTGTGATAAAGACTATATGATTCTAACATGAAGAAATACAGGGTCAGTGCTAAAGCCCCTTGTTTTCAAAGATTTATTCTCTGAAATATCAAAAATTAGCTAAGCAAGGCTGCAGACCTAAAGACAGTATAAATGTGCACTTAAGAGTGTCTAGCAATTGCCTAGACAGTACACAGTTCTGATGAACACATCATTTATAAAACCACATATACAGATAATTTAACTACCTGAAGTTGCAGGCTTGGGTTTTCCTTCACCAGTTTCAGGGTGATCAGTTTTTATAAGTTCCTCATGCTGAACCACAGGGGCTGGGACCGACAGTGTGTCACCTGCTGCAGAGATAATTTGAGCTGCCTCTGTAGGTGCTATAAATATATGTTACATATGGTATATAGTTCCTGGGTTAACAGAGAACACACAGGAATCTACTACTACTACTGCCACTTCACATCTAACTCCTTAAAGACACAAATGCATGTGATGCCACTACTCAAACACACAAATTAGTCAGGGGCTCTGTCCACTGCATAAATCCACAAGCAAAGAACAATGGTTGGGAAAGCACAAGAGAAAGGAGTCTGGTCAGCATCCATATGTATTCTAGCCATCATTCTCAACCAAGGCTTCTAGTAATAGTATTAAATGGTACTAATACTTAACATGAGAAGGGGACATAACATGCGAAAATAACAAAGGGGGAAAAGGAGCCTGTAATGAAGAAAGAAAGCAAAAAAAAAAAGTAACCAAAAACCATTTTTTTAATTGCTTTGAAAAACGGTAGAGATGAATGAAGAGGTGTGAACAAAAACAAGATGGCAATTTTAAACACAGAGGAAAAAAGTTCAGTTTAGATGGTGAGTTAGAGAACTCAGTCAAAAAACTTATGTCATAGACATATTTTTAAAGAAAGGAAGGTTTAAAAATCAAGAGCCTATAAATTATAAACAAAAGTGTTGATGGAAAAGTGATTAATTCTGAAGATAGAATAGATGCAGGGGACAACAAAATGGAGAAAAAAATTTCTTAAATAAACTGAAGGTCCCATTTAAGAGTTATAGTTGGATTATCACAAAGCCCACTAACTGGTCTCCTTGCTCCTTGTTTCCTTTGTCTATCCTCCACAATAGCCAGCCTGCATATCTGCTTAGTTGCTTGGTAATGCCCAACTCTTTGTGACCCTATGGACTATAACCTGCCAAGTTCCTCTGTCCATGGGATTTTTCCAGGCAAGAATATTGCAGTGGGTAGCCATTCCCTTCTCCAAGGTATTTTCCTGACCCCAAGATCAAACCCAGGTCTTCTGCATTGCAAGTGGATTCTTTACCATCTGAGCCACTAGAGAAGCCCACAATAGCCAGTGCCAGTAGTCTTTTTAAAATAAAAGCTATCAATCCCCTGACCCATAACCCTCCCAACAGCTTCCCATCTTACTCAGACTAGAAAGCAAAACTCTTAACGATGGTCACTAAGATCTGGCATGCTGGCTTTCTGCTCCCTCTCTGACCTCATTTGCTGTTCTCCGCTTACTCCAGCCCAGCTTCATTTACTCCTTGCTTGAACATGCCAAGTCGGCACTAGCTAATCCTTCTACCTGGATGCTCTTCCCCACAAGCCTTTTACATGACTGACTCCCTCATCTCTGGTCTTTGCTCAAAAGACGCCTTCCAGAGGAAACTTTTCTGCCCACTTCATTTAAAACTGCAATATTCCCTCCCACATTTACCATTTTATGCCATCCTATACATAAATTACTTGTGCATCTACATACAATTTCCCTCCCCTCATCCCACCAAGAAATATGCACAGCATTTGTATGCTTGTTTTTACTATTTTGTTCATGGCTATAACCTCAGTGCCTAGAAGACACCCACCACCTGGCACACAATAGATACTCAGTATTTACTGAATGAAAGGTGATTTCATCAAGGCAGAAGTGAGTACAGAGCAACAATAAATTCAAATGTATGCTGAACAGGTGAGGATGCGGTAAATGCTGTAAACTGGTGTGGGATTACTTATAAATCATGAAGACAAAAACTACCTGCATATCAAAACCTAGATCAAGACACTTTGATCACTAAGACAGAAGAGAGGAGAACGAATTGGTGAACGAGTAGAAAAAAGAAGTGGGGACAGAGAGCAAATCTTAAAATCTAAGGAGAGGGAAAACTAGGAGTCAGAGCAAAGGAAAAAAAAGTAACTGTGTTTCAGGCAAGACCGAATCCTGTTCTTACCAGTACTCAGTAGCTGTTCATAAACAAAAGCCCCATTCCATATCCCACTCAACCCCTAAAACGAGGGCCAAGAAGACACAAGAGAATATTCCTTTCCCAGGGTCAGGGAAGACTCCTTCATGGGGACAGAATCCCTCACCTTTGACCATGGGTACAAATACATTAAAACAATTCATTTACCCACAATTTTAAAAGAAGGATTCTAAATATAGGTACCTGTTGTTGAAGCTGAAGTATCTCCCTTTTGTTTCTGAGGTGGTGAGGCAGGCTGTTTTGATTCTTTCATTACCTCTGATACACTAGAGATTTTCAGTGGACCAGACTCAATCTTGGAAACGAAAAACATTTAACGTTTCAGACATAAATAGTGTTTTTTAAAAAGGCAGCATACAGTAACTTGTATTATTTAAAAAGTCAAGTTTTTCAAGCTTGGGAGTTATCAATAATTCACAACAATGTATTTTATTAACCACAGTAAAAGAACCCATCATACTAGGAAAATGCAGTCCAAAAGTAGTCCATATTTTAATAGTAACAAAAACTTCTCCTAGGGTAACTAATGTACGTGATATATGACATTCCCTTTAAATACCATTACTTTTATGTGTACAACACTGAGAAGGCTATTTCCATTCATTTTCTAAATCCAATTATGGTGTCTTCTAAATACATTCAGTTAGAAACAAACATTTTTTTAAAAGCTCTGAGTAAAAATAAAAATTCGTTTTTCCTTTCTTTAATCTCCAAGATTCACATACCTGCACTTCCGAGATATATGATGCAATTGCAATGCCTGCTTTCCTCTTTCTTAATAACCATATGGTTTAAGTTTAAGGCACCATTCATGAACAGGACTGTCAAATGATATGCCAGAGAAAACTACTGAGTAACAGAAATATTTTCATTTACAGCCTATGTGGTCTCCCTTTTTGCAAGAACTTGGTATTGGGACTCAGATATCCTAAGATGACTACTCAACCATAATAGAAATGGTTCTGAATTTTGTCACTACCAAAAATCAGAAATATACCAATTTTCTTTTTATTAAAATTTTAATACTTTTATCTCATAAAATGCATGCTCATTATAACAAGCAAAATAGTATCAAGATAGAGCATTGTTTTATTTAGGCTCTTCATTGCTCCTTCCAGGCTTCTCAGGGAGCCACTGCTAATGCCCTGAAATCTATCCTTCCACTCATGAGCTCAGGAATATACACATATGCAGTTTTTTATTTCTTTAAACAATCTAAAATAGGTAATTCTATATTATACAAGTTATCATATAACTTGCTTTTTTCATTTAACAACGCATTAATACATTTTTTTCATTTAACAACAACTCATTTGCTTCTTTTAAAGAAATTCTTTTTAAATTCTTTAAATTCTTTTAAAGAAATTAAGAAATTCCTTTTAATTGAATAATATCCCAATTTAATTGTATATCCCAATGGAATTTCAAATTCCGTAATCTGGGTCTATTATTCCACTATTTATGGACATTCAAACTGTTTCCTGTTCTTTGTTAAGCATTCTTGTCCACAGACAACTGAAAAGCACTAGAGTATGGTGTCTGCAGGATAGTTTGCCCCAAGAAACACTGGGTCAGAGGACTTGTATATTTTTAAGATATTATCATTTCACATGAGGTTCTAGCAACTCACATTCTCACAATGAACATGTATGTGTTTGTGTACAAATATGATCTATTTGTAGACTCAGTTGTTCTATTTCTCTAATTTCTATTCCTACGTCAAAATCTTCTTGTTTACAACAGTAGGATTATAACAAAATCAGTATCTGGAAAGGTAAGTGTCATCTGACTCCCTAACCCAACACTTTCAAAATGTCCTTGACCAGTCTTGTACATTCCTTATTCTTCCATGGGAACTTTAAATCGTGTCTAATTCTTCACCCTCTGGAAAAATCAATTAGAAATTTTATTAGATCTGTGTGTGTATTATGTATACACACATACATGTCATAAAAATATTACTTCTCTCAAATACATACACATTTAAGAGATTTGACAGAAACACATATATTTAAGAAAAATGCCATTTTTATAGTACTACATTCTATCCAGGTACATAACATTTGTCACTGTTTAGGGAAGTTATCGTCTACGCTCATCAAAAAGATTTTAGCAGGGGAAGGAGGGGGTGGAATAAATTGAGAGAGCAGTATTAAAACATATACATTACCATATGTAAAACACAGAGCTAGTGGGAAGTTGTATATAACACAGGGAGCTCAACCTAGTGCTCTGTGAGGACCTAGAGGTGTAGGATAGGGGTGGAAGGAGGTTCAGGAGGGAAGGAATATATGTATACTTAAGGCTGATTCACGTTATTGTACAGCAGAAACCAACACAACATTGTAAAGCAATTATTCTCTAATTAAAAGAAAAAAGAAAAAACTAAATTCAGATACAGCATTTGTATCTATAATGAGACAATAAACTAACCATGTGAAAAACATTTTAGGATTATCTTCTCTCAGTATTTACTGTCTATACATAAATAACCATGTTGACACTAAAAGGGTTACCATCAAATGAAGTGCAGTTTCTAAAATCAACAAGTTTGTAACAATGCACAACAACTGAGAGTACTGAATAAATGGGACAAAATAAAAACACTAACTGCTACCGGAATTCAGAGGTGAGAGAAAACTGACTTTGGTCTGCGTAGTGAAGAATGCCAGTCTTAAAGAAAACAACAGAAGACAAAAGAAAGGAAGTCATTCTGGGTAGAAGACAACCATGGGAAGAGGTATACAAATACAAAGATCTCTGTTTAGTCTTCTGCTTTACCAAGGACCTTGGAACAACGCCTGGTACATAATAATCACTTGACTGATATCTGAGTAAATGAATGAATGGAAAGTACAGGCATATCCATACAGTAAACAAGTACGAGACAAGGATTTATGTGCAGGACCATACAGAGATAAAGGCAGAAGTGTAAGTAAGAACCACACTGCCAAGGGTACTGAATGTCAACCGAAGAACCAGCAAAAACCATAAACCACAGAAATAAAGGAACCAATAGCCAGCTCCTAGGCTAACATTTAACCACTCTTGGCTTCACTTTTCTTATTCATACCATGAGACAATTCAAAGCCTTACTTGTTTTTATATTCTGTCTTTAAAACAATAGGAATCAAAGTCCCTGATTAAGTGATACAATGAAAATGTCATGAAAACACCACAACACTTATTCTAGAAGATTCTCTAAAACTGATAAAAGGATGGCCTAGATGATGTTAAGAGTGACTGGGGGGCGGAGCCTGGAGGTGGGAAAGAAAAGCTGTGTTAGGGAGGAACAGCACTGCTGACCTGCTGAGCAATTCCACTTGTCAGCTCTGCATGTCTGCATTACACCACCTCAAAATTTGCAGTCTTTTAATTCTTATTTTTCAATAACTTTAGTTTTAGTTGTACTGCGTCTTCACTGCTGCACGGGCTTTTCTCTAGTTTCGGTGAGCAGGGGCTACTCTTCGTTGCAGTGTGCGGGCTTCTCATTGTGGCAGTTTCTCCTTTGAGGCATGTGGGCTCAACAGTTGTGGCTCCTGGGCTCTAGAGCACAGGCTCAATAGTCTGGCACAGGGGCTGAGTAGCTCCACAGCATGTGAGATCTTCCCAGATCAGGGATCGAACCTGTGTCTCCTGCACTGGCAGGCAGGTTCTTTACCACTGAGCCATCAGAGAAGCCCTTGCACTCTTCTTAACTTGCTTTTTTTAATATTAATGATTGTACCATGCTATCAGGTAGCTAGGTTAGAATTCTTGGATTCACCTTCACAGTTGCCCATATTTTGCTTGCTATCCTCTCTTGTTTAAACTCTAATTACTTTACAATGTTGTATTGATTTTGCCATACATCAACATGAATCCGCCACGGGTGTACACGTGTTCTCCATCCTGAAGCCCCCTCCCTAAACTCTAATATTTATTCTTTTTCTTGCCACCATTCTTACCCTATTTCTGACCTTTAACAGCAGGGTAGCAAAAGTGGAGCAAGAAGAGGTCAAGGCTATTGAGAATGACACTTGGAAGTCATGTCCAGGGAGAAAAGAACACTACTCTGAACTGTGTAGCCTGACTCCATGCTCCTGGATGCTTCCAGCTATTTCTCCCAGGTCACGTACCTCAAAACAGACCCAGGACTTTAGCCACAGGATTCTGCTTCTACTGAAGCTGCAACTCTATCTTTCCTGAGCCAGCATAAACACTTTAAAGTTCACATGGATGAATAAACCATGTAGAACATTTTGTATCATTTGGGGAAGGGGCAGGAGAAGTCAAAGGACACCTGCTTTTCCATATAGTAACTCTGTCACACGTCTGGTCTCAAGACCTTGCTATATACTGGAGAAAAGACCTATACCCAGATTCTAACAAAGAACTGGTCAGCCATGTTCAACCTCATAGACTAAGGAAATATCCAATACCAAATCAGCAAAATTCATGCTCTCTTTCATGAATCTTTTTTTCAAGCACCTGTTTGAAAGAAGGAATATGTACGATGTTAAAAAAAAAAAAAATTGTAAGCCTCATGGAGAAAAGAAAGATGAAACTGAAGAAAATGCACAAAGTTCCAGGAATACTGGAAGATATTCCCGTCACTGACTCAGTATGTAGCTGAAAACTCTGTGACTGCTTTGTGATCTGAAAGGGCCATTACTAACCATAACATGGGATCCTGGTGTCAGGACCACTCTTCGTTTACGCTTTTAGTGTTCTAAGTCAGAGTCTGAGAGCTGCAGTGCTGGAGGCTGACACAGAATCCCTGGGTCCGCAGGGCAGCCAGGGTTACTTCAGCCCAAGCTGCTCTTCCATTTAACCTGTGGGCCACATAATTATTTTCCATGTAATGTGGACTAAATGAGAGCACGTATGGGACTCCAAAGGGATAAAAATCCTTTATAAAACATTAGTTCAAGTTAAAGAAAAATGACAAACAATGCTACAAACAATGCTGGCAAAATATTTTCAAGATGAAAACAACCTGCTTTTCAAACAGGATAAACTGAAACTGTTTAAAACTCTTACCGGTTTCTTTGGCAATGGAACAGTGTAAGGTGGGGAACCAAGGACCATCTCAAAGAGTTTATCTGAGTAAGGTATGGTTTTCTCTACATTCTTCCGGAAATGGGAATCCCATTTGGCATACAGGATGGTGCCACCAATACCGCCACCAACAAATAAAATGCCAGCTCCAGCAATTTTGCTAGCAGACAACCTAAGTGAAAGAAATAGGAAACACAGGTTTATTTTTTTTTTTACTCTCCTAAACCTTCTTTCCTAGACCAGTAAGTCTCAAAGACCTTTAAGCTCCACTTCTCTACCACTGATTCAGATCATAGCAGCCCAGTTTATCTCCACACGCTGCACATCACCTTCCCCTGGTTTGTTTTTTAACATGTCCAAAGTAAAAAATAACATTTCTTTATGGATAACTTTTCCTTAATACAGTAATATCTAGGATAGGAAGAATGAAGCAATCGGCCCTTTCATACTTAAAACTTAGCATGTTCACACTCATGAGGCTTTCTTTGAACCCCCAAAACAAGTATCACTAATTTTCAAAGCCCCTTAATTAAGCATTTCTGTAAATACAATAAAATAAATATTAAGCTCCAGTGTGCTGAGTTCTAGATATAAATCTATTTGCCATATAATGGAAGCCAGCACAGGGAGCAGGGGATGTCCACCCTGGATGACATCCAACCACCAAAGAGCCAAAAGGAGCACCATAACAAATTTTCACCTACAAATATATATGCTCTAAAGGTATTATGAGAAAACTCCAGTGTTTCTACCCTTTAGAAAAGAAGATTTTAAGTAGATATTCCCATATTCAAGGAATGAACACAAACACACACACACACACACACACTTCAGCACTTTTACACTTCCCTGTAAAAGTCTGTTTACAGGGAGGTATGCTACTTACCGAGAACTGCCTGAAGCGGAGTATCTTCGGCATGGTCGCAATGGACGGAGGACAAACTTCCCACAAAGACAATTCTAGAGAGGAAAGAGAAAACATTACAACCAACAGTTACAAGAACCTAGAAGGTTTTTAGGGTAGGGAAGTAAATCCTTTTACTACAAACACAAACTTCTTAAAATTTTATTTTACTTTCATAAACCAACTTACCATGAAACATATTTACAGGTCCTTAAAAACAGTTGACACGTCCTGCACCCCAAGACTCATATAAAATTAAAGATTTCAAAAAAAAGGGACTATGAAACCACTTTCCCCTCCTCCCCCACTGCCTGCACCATGCAGCTTTCGGGATCTTAGTTTCCTGACCAAGGACTGAATCTGGGCTCCTGGCAATGGAAGCATGGAGTCCTAACCACTGGACCACCAGGGAATTCTCCAGACCACTTTCTTTTTTTAATTGAAGTATAGTTGATGTGGGCTTCCCTGGTGGTTCAGTGGTAAAGAATCCATCAGTCAATACAGGAGACATAGGTTCAGTTCCTGGGAGAAGGAAACGGCAACCTACTCCAGCATTCTTGCCTGGGAAATCCCATGGACAGAGGAGACTGATGGGCTACAGTCCATGGGGTAGCAAAAGAATCAAGACACAGCTTAGTGACTAAATAACAACTACATAGTTGAGATACAATATTATGTTTCTCGTTTACAAAACAGTGTTCACAAATTTTTAAAGGTTATATTTCATTCATAGTTATTATAAAATATTGGCTATATTCCCTGTGTTGTACAATATACCCTTGTAGCTTATTATTTTACACACAGAAGTTTCTACCTCTTAGTCCCCTACCCTTATCGTACCTCTCCTGCTTCTCTCTTTCCACTGGTAACCCACTAGTTGGCTCTCTTTATCTGTGAGTCTGCTTCTTTTTATTGTAAGCAACTAAGAGTCGCTCGGTCATGCCCAACTCTTTGCGACCCCACAGACTGCAGCCCACCATCTCTCTGTCCATGAGATTTTCCAGGCAAGGATACTGGAGTAGGTTGCCATTTCCTTCTCCAGGGGATCTTCCCAACCCAGGGATCAAACCCGGGCCTCCTGCACTGTAGGCAGATTCTTTACCGACTGAGCTACAAGGGAAGCTGTAGCTTTTTTCTGGAGAGAAAAGGAGGATGCAATTGAGAAGGTTCACACAGGGCTTCTAAGAGTAATGCTGCAATTTTTAAAAACGTGTACACAAGTGTCCTGTTGTTCATGTAAGTGATATCATATAGTACTTGTCTTTGATTTATTTCACTTAGCACACTCTGATTATAAAATAATCCTTGCATGATTTTACTCTCATGGTTTCATTTTTTTACGTTTAAATCTTTAAATCCAGTATAAAGTATATGGTATAGATTAACTACTTTTTCCTAAATGTCTATTCAGTTATCCCTAAATCACAAACTGAATAATTTATTTCTTCCAACAATTTGAAATGCCACCTTAAAATATACTCTATTTCTTGATGCATTTAGATTTCCTAATTTGTTCCACTGTTCCACCCTATTCACACACTTCTATTAATAGACAAATACCACAATGTTTTAAAGACTGCATCTTACAATTAGTTTTAACCTGGTAGAGCTAGTCCTCTTTTCTAGTACTATTTTTTTTTCAGAATTTTTCTGATTCTCTTGCTTTTGTTGTTTTGAAAGCTGAGCTTTCAATTAAACAACTATAACAACTGTAATATGCACCCTGATTTAAGAAGATTAAATGTAAAAAAAATTTACCTTTTATGACCAAAAAATAGTAGCAGTTTCATATCTCTATGCCAAAAAAAATAAAATAACTGACTGTATCTTGACTCAAATTAGTAGGTATTTTAAATCTGAAATAGTGGCTCATGATTTTAAAAACTGTCTACCTGCATAGTCTATAATAAATTTTATATTCCAAATAAAGCTTTAAAAGTCAGGAAATTGAAGCTTTTTACAGTTTTATCATATAAGTATGAATCCCTAGATATAAAGTTTAATCTTGCCTATTAAATATACTTAGACACCTATATCTTCTAAGTCTCTTAATCCTCAAATCTTTTACTCTATAGATGTTTCCTCCAGTCATTATTGGAAGAATCTGCTTGTTCGGTCTGCAGAGTTTTCCACAGACTGGTTCTGTTCAAGGTGCAACTTAAAACATGCCAGTCCTCTGTGTTTCCTGCAGCCTGGAGCAGAAACCGGGCACCTGACCAGACTCAGGCTTACTCTCTTTGGCGAGACTTTACATGGTGGTGTCTTCTTTCACTGTGGAGGCACACAACGCCTGCCTGTCTCTCTTTTTGTAATGTTATCAACTGTGCTGATCTACAATGTCTAGATCCATTAATTTATTGGAAGTTGCCAAAAGCGGACTGCGATTCTACTTTTCATTTATAATTTGACATATTTAATAAAGAGATGCTTACCCTCGTCTACAATTTACTCAGCAGTACAGTTTATGGAGGAAAGGAAGGATAAATGGTTGATTCTTTTTATCCTTTTATCCAGTCATCCTCTCATGACGAACAATTGCAGGGTTTTTTGGTTTTCATTTATTGTGACAGATTGTATTTTCCCAAACTTGCCACATTTCACATGCTTTTCTAGAACCTTGCCACCTCCCCACAACCCTGTAAGCTTATACGATCCCAAGAACCTCCTAATGTAACCTCCTTAGAAATGAAAGATAAATATTTACTATTATTTCCTTGTATGTATATATGCATATGCTAAGTCACTTCAGTTGTGTCTGACTCTTTGTGACTCCACGGACTACAGCTCACCAGGCTCCTCTGTTCATGGGATTTTCTAGTCAAGAATACTGGAGTGGGTTGTCATGCCCTCCTCCAGGGGATCTTCCCAACCCAGGGATCAAACCCACATCTCTTACCATCTCCTGCACTGGCAGATGAGCTCTACCACTAGCGCCACCTGGGAACCATGTGCTAATCTTTATCTGTATAATAATAAATACAATTTACTGTAAAAGAACAAATAATGTTATGGTTAATTAATACCACTAGGTTTGGGGTGATCTGTCATACAGCTATAACCAACCATATGCTTGCACCTGGAAATGGGGTGCTACTATAAAACATAAAACATGTGGTAATGACTTTGGGATGGAACTGGGGGGTGGAACTGAAAGTTGGAAGGGCCTTGAGGAGACTGTCAGCAGAAGCCTAATGATCTTCACGGAAGCTGTTTTGGTGAGGGCTTAAGAAAAGCGTGAAAAATATTTTGGGAACCTGGAGGAAAAAGGAATCTTTGTACGTAGTGGTAGAAGTTTATCAAAACTCTCACGATGGTAAGATGTGGAAAACAGAAAATTAGGCACTGCTGTACATAATGAAGGGGCTTCCCAGGTGGCGCTAGTGGTAAAGAATCCGCCTGCCAATGCCAAGAGGTGCTGGAGACAGGAGTTTGATCCCTGGGTTGGGAAGATCCCCTGGAGGAGGGCGTGGCAACCCACTCCAGTATTCTTGCCTAGAGAATCTCATGGACAGAGGAGCCTGGCAGGCTACAGTTCATGGAGAAGCAAAGAGTCAGGCATGACTGAAGTGACTTAGTGCACACTGTCTAATGAACTGATGGATTTAGCTAGACAGAGTACCAGGCAGAATGTTCACAAGCGCCAAGTGGTTCCTTTCAGCAGAGTAAAAAGGATAGAGTCAAGCTTCTAAAACATAAATCAAAAAAACTGTTTAGCTTGCAAGCAAAATTTGAAGAAAATATAAAAGACCCAGTACTTGGTGGGTTAAAAAATGAGACTGTTTCTCATTCTCAGCCTCTCCAGTTAGCACAGATCCTTTAAGACCTCAGAAAGATCTCAGGAGGTGTTCCTCATAGAACTTTTTACACTGAGAAAAGGCTCGCTAAGGACAACCTTAAGAGTATGCAACCCATATTCCTTTCATTAAACAACAGGACTGCTGAGAAGCTTAAGGGGTTTCAGACCACAGCAGCCTCACAGGGAGCCTAAAATGGAGAACAGCTTATCCTGGTCAGATTTACGGGTATGGCTTTTGTCTAATGGAGGAAACCCCAGAAAGACCCATAAGAAACCTACAAAGTCATTAAGATGAAAAACAGGCCAGCCTGGATCAAAGGGGAAAGAGTACAAAATGAATTGAAGTTTTTGGACTCCAGAACGTCTACAGACAAACATTAGACTGAGAAAATGATTCAGCTGCCAACAGGCTACGTTTCTAGAATAGGAAGGATAATTTAAGGAGTGAAACCTGAAGCCCAGAGGGTAGAACCAAGAGTTAAGGAGAAACATTCCTAAGCAGAGGGACTAAGTCCTAATTAAGCACGCAGCAACTCATGCCAGATAGATCTGACATTTGTTATGAACAGTGACTGCTGTGTGTCTTTTTTTTCCTGCCTTTTCGGATGGGAGTGTCACACTATATTGTACATAGGACACATGGGGAACAGATAACTTGTCTCTTTAATTCACAGGTCTTTAGACTGAAAGGAAAAGCACTTAAGGAACTGCACCCAAGGGATCACACCCAAGATGTTTTGTGTGCAAAGGGAACTGATTTGATGACAGGATCCTGGTCTGTTAGTCTAAGTCTGATGCTGTGATGGGATGAGGTTCTGGAGGATTCTAAGGAAGGTTGTGAATACATCTGCATGTGGGAGGGATGCAAGCTGCTGTGGCTACAGGACAGACCATATTATCCAAAACTGACTACAGTAGTACTTCCTATCAGTTCTTCCAGCAACTCGCTGTCCTCCGTCAAACTGAGATCTATGCACCATTCCCCGGAACCAGGACAGGCCTAAGTTATCAATTTACTAATAAGGGCAGTGAAAGTGAAACCAGGAGGACATAAAGGGAACACAGCTTCTGCCTGGCTCTGCCTCTTATGACACTTGCTCTTGGAACCCAGCCTGCAAACAGTGAGGAAGCCCAGACATGTAAAATCCCACATGTAAGTGTTCCGGCCAACAGCATCAGCTGAGGTCTCAGCTGCAGCCAGTATCAACTGCCAGACATGGGAGTGAGGAAGCCTTTGAGATGACTCTAGCCCTAGCCACTCACTGCCTGACTACAGCCTCACAAGGGATGCTGACCAAACTGGCCACCTGAGGCCAGCAAACCCCCAGAACTGAGTGAGGCAATAAATCTTTTACCCCAAGATCAAGGTGTCTCATGTAGTTACCACAAACCAAAACAGGATCTTTACCAACTCACAGATTTAAATACTTTTGATGGACTTAAACCAGCTGCAATTATCATGTTTGAAAATTCAAATTGTCCCAATTTTGGCCAATGGATACTACTTCAAGTTTATTATGTGTTATATTACTTTAATATTACACACACACACACATCTATTTATCTGTCTTTAGATATCTACCTGGAGGGCTTCCCAGGTGATGCTAGTAATAAAGAACCTGCCTACCAATGCAGGAGGGCTTCCCTTGTAGCTCAGTTGGTCAAGAATGTGCCTGCAACACAGGAGACCCAGGTTCGATCCCTGGCTTGGGAAGATCCCCTGGAGAAGGAAATGGAAACCCACTGCAGTATTCTTGCCTGGAGGATCCCATAGACAGAGAAGCCTGGCAGGCTACAGTCATGGGGTGGCAAGAGTCAGACGTGACTTAGTGACTAAACCACCACCAATGCAGGAGATGTAAGGGACGTGTGTTGGATCCCTGGGTCAGAAAGATCCCCTGGAGGAGGGCACAACAACCCACTCCAGTATTCTTGCCTGGAGAATCCCGTAGACAGAGTAGCCTGCTAGGCTACAGTCCATAAGGTCACAAAGAGTTGGACATGATTGAGCATGCATGCACACACTTCATGTATCAGTTCATTTCCAACTTCCTGGTGCTTTTTCTCTGCACGATAAAATTCACTTATAAAAGTCACCATTCAGAGTGCACATGTCAGTGCCATTTAGTACATCCACAATGCTATACAACCCTCACCACTATTTAGTTCCAGAACAGTTTCATCACTCCAAAAATAAATTCCTGTACCACCAGGTCTCCCCACATTCCGTTCCCCTAGCTCCTGGCAGCAATTATCTACCTTCTGGCTCTACAGAGCCTGTTCTGGACTTTTTGTATAAATGGAATAATGCAATATGTTGCCTTCTGTGGCTTGTTTTTAAGGGTCATCTATGTTGTCACATGTATCACGTATGTAACTCGTACTTCTTTCTGTGAAATTAGTTTGAACTAGTTCAAACTGAATGAACTAGTCTGTTGTATAGACATACCATATTTTGTTTATCTAGATATCAGCTGAACATCTGAATTGTCTCTATCTTTTGCTATAAACATTCACCTACACATTTTTGTTTGAATACCTGTTTTCAGTTCTTTGGGGTGGAACTGCAGGGTCATATGGTAATTCTACGTTTAACTCTGCACCATTTTACATTCCCACAGTGAAGTATGAGGGTTCCAATTTCTCCATATCCTCAATTATTATTTTCTGTTTTTATCAGAACCATCCTGTTGGCTACAAAGTGGCTATTTCACTGTGGTTTTGATTTACATTTCCTTAATGTCAAAGGATTTTGAGCTCTTTTCTAGTGCTTGTTGGCCATTTATACATCTTCCCTGGATAAATGTCTAGTTAAGTCCTTAGCCCATTTTTTATTTGGGTTGTCTTCTTGTTCCTAAGTTGTAGGAGATCTTTACATATTACGGATACTAGATTTTCATCAGTTATATGAGTTGAAAATATTCCCTCCTGTTCTTTTCATTCTTGTGTCACTTGATGCAAAAAATTTTTTAATTTTGTGAAATCAAATTTATCTTGTGTCTTTTGGTGTCCTGTGTTGAGAAACCACTGCCAAATCCAAGGTCTACCTCCAAAATTCTTTCTTAAGCACCAGACTAAACTCTTTCTTTATTCATACAAACTAAATATCCTAACTTTAACACAAAAGATACTGGACACCTCTTAATTCTGGAATACCTTTTATTAATAATAAACAACAATATAGAAAAGACATTACTGTTTCAAAACAATTTGCCTTGACATATAACTTTGTAATAAATGTTGTAAGGTCAACGCTACTGCTTCCAACCTATAAAAATATGATTTTAGCAAACAAACCAAACCAAAGGAGAGATAAAACACAATTTTCATGTGATGTTTTGGTACAGACCACTAATTACTTAGCCTTGCCAAACTAAAGTGAACATAGAAAAGGAAACCACAATCCTGGAAACAGAGACTGTAATACAAGGACCCTCATATAAACCCTATCTGGAGATTGCAGGTTTCCTTTCTAGACTAGGGGGTAGCTGTAACTGATATTTTTGAAATCTGTCATAAGAATTCCTCCCACACAAACAAAAGACATCCAGACATTAATGGCCAGTTCTACATTTGAAATACAGATTAATATGCAACAACTTTTTCTACAGTTAACTAAAAACACTTGATAGGAATCATGGATTAAGGTTAAAAATATACCACACATAAAAATACAGTAAATTTTATATGAAAGCAGTATTATTTCTCAGTAAATTCATATTCTAGATCTAGGAGAAAAAGGGCTCTTCAGTTATGATAAAGAAATGGCAGATATTCATCAGTATGGCAGAAGCAGGAAGGTGACATTTCCCTAGTTTTCTCTGCATCTATGTGTGGATATACATTACCTATATATTCTCAATCCTGTACTCTAAGTCACAATGTAAAATGTATTTCAAAATGGTTTGAAAACAACTGATCTAGAGAAATAAAAATGAAGAATAAAAAAAAGATTCTAATATCTGTAGAAGTAAACAGGCTGCATCATGTATTAAACTACTTTCTACCATGTACACCTCGCTACCTACATCTATCACTGAGCAACAGTGTTTTATTATCCTAGTGAAAAGAAAGAATTCTAAAAGATGATAGCTAAAAATATCCACACACAAGTTCAGTCTTAAACTAGCCCTGCTGTCAAACTTGACCTTAGTTAAATAAATTAGCTTAGTCAATCCTCAAGAATAATAATGTCTCCTTCTCTTTTAAGATCAATGCATATGCAGTGAAGACTCCCAAATTTATAGTCTGGGAGAGCGTCAGGCTAGACTGAAAGCCTGGGTCCTCCAAACCCCATGTCCACCTCAAAAAAGGTTGGGCCTGGCCATGCAGTCCTGGGACTAAGAGAAGATGGATGGTGTCAGGTCTGGCAAGTGAGGAAGAATCAGCTCTGAAGCTCATTTCTGGGAAAGAAAGAGCAATTCATTCCTGCTGAATACCCACATGGATGATTAAGTTCAAACACTGAGAATCAGTTAGATGTCAGCTGAGGTGGTTAATTTTATATGTCAAAATAGGTGGTTTTAGACGAGATCAACATTTAAATCAGTGAACTATGAATAAAGTGGGTTGCCTTCCACAATGTGGGTGGGCCTTATCCAACCAACTGAAGGCTTGAATAGAACAAAAAGACCAGCCTGACCAAGCAAGAGGCAATTCTCTAGCAGACTGCCTTCAACCAAAACTGCACCATCAGCTTTCCTGGGTTTCTGGCTTGCCAGCCTTCAGACTGAAAATGTACCATCTTCTGGGTATGTGCCTATCAAGCCCACCAGCCTCCATTACAGATGTTGGACTTGATAGCCTCCACAACTGTATGGATCAAATCTTTATAATAAGTCTATCTATATACGCATCCTATCAGTTCTGTTTCTCTTTGTGTGTTAGTCATTCACTTGTGCCTGACTCTCTGTGACCCCATGGACTGTAGCCCGCCATCTCTTCTGTCCATGGAATTTTCCAGGCAAGAATACTAGAGTGGGTTGCCAATACCTTCTCCAGTGGATCTCCCCAACCCAAGTATTGGACCCAGGTCTCCAGTACAGCAGGCAGATTCTTTACTATCTGAGCAAAGTTTCTCTAGAGAAGTTCTAAAACCTATGGAGGTTTAAGGGAGGTCACATCAATACAGTGGCTGACTTGATTTTTCTGGGCTCCAAAAATCACTGCAGATGGTGCAGCCATGAAATTAAAAGACGCTTACTCCTTGCAAGGAAAGTTATGACCAACCTAGACAGCATATTAAAAAGCAGAGACATTACTTTGTCAACAAAGGTCCATCTAGTCAAGGCTATGGTATTTCCAGTGGTCATGTATGGATGTGAGAGTTGGACTATAAAGGAAGCTGAGCACCAAAGAACTGATGCTTTTGAACTGTGGTGTTGGAAAAGACTCTTGAGAGTCCCTTGGACTGCAAGGAGACCCAACCAGTCCATCTTAAAGGAGATCAGTCCTGGGTGTTCTGATGTTGAAGGACTGATGTTGAAGTTGAAACTCCAATACTTTGGCCACCTGATGCAAAGAGCTGACTCACTGGAAAAGACCCTGATGCTGGGAAAGATTGAAGGCAGGAGAAGGGGACGACAGAGGATGAGATGGTTAGATGGCATCACCGACTCAATGGACAACGGTTTGGGTGGACTCCGGGAATTGGTAATGGACAGGGAGGCCTGGCATGCTGCAGTGGTTCATGGGGTCGCAAAGAGTCAGACACGACTGAGCAACTGAACTGAACTGAACATCCTCTTATGGAAATTAAGAAAAATTCACAGAACACATTAATCTTTCATTCAAACATGTCACACTTGTGACATGTTCATTTACTGAGTATCTATTAGGAGCTACGGGCTACTATGAGTACTGATATAAATACAGTCCCTTTGAGGAGCTTCCATTTGAATGTGGAAAATACATAATTAATACACAGTATGTCAGGAAGTATAAAAGCTAAAAGTAAAACCAAGTAGGGTAAGGGTAGGTTCCAGATTGATGCAAAGGAGAGAGTGATCAGAGGTGTTTTAGATAGGGAAGGCCTCTCTAAAAGAAAAGTGATATCTAAGAAAATATCTGAATGGAGTGAGCTAAGCAAAGATGTGTGGGAGGACTTCAGGGCAAACAGCAAATGAAAAGGCAATCAGAAGAACAGAATGAGGCAGAGTAAAAAAAAAAAAAAGATATGCAAAGAGCCAGATCATGAGGAGCCCTGTGGATAGGTAATGAGTTTAGACTTTATTGTGATACGATGGGATGTCACTGGAGGGCATGGCATGGTCCAGTCCATGTGCTTTTTTAAAGGCCTTTGTTAACAACAAGGTAAAGAACTGACCCTAGGGTAGACTGAGGAGATAGTTCAGTGACAACCATGCTGTAACCTTTGGGCAGAATAAGGAAGAGTGGGCCTGAAAGGAGGGCCCCAAAGATACACCTCTACAGTTTTGCCCTGAAAGATTGCTCCGCTTCCTTCATACTCCCAGGCCCACTTGGCTTTTGGTAGCCCAGATTCTAAGATGGCTCCCATGATCTCTGTCCCCAGTGGTTAAGCCCATGATTAGACCTGTACAGGCAAAAGGGATTTTACAGATATAAGGGGGTTTCTAATCAGTTGACCTGATTTATCAAAAGGGATTTATCCAGGTGGGTTTGCCCTAATCACATAAGCCTTTTAAACCTAGGTCTGGAAATCAGAAACAGGGAAGATATAT
This sequence comes from Ovis canadensis, assembly GCF_042477335.2. Classification (NCBI taxonomy): domain Eukaryota; kingdom Metazoa; phylum Chordata; class Mammalia; order Artiodactyla; family Bovidae; genus Ovis; species Ovis canadensis. Next base: position 58,195,439 of record NC_091247.1, read on the forward strand.
TAAAGTCTGAGAGACAAGCTCATGGTAGCCTGCAAGAAAGTAAACATCTATGTTATAAACTGCTTCTGAGAATCTTGTGGCAAAGAATTTCAGGCTGCCCCCAGGTAGGTGAGGTGGGAGCTAGCAAGAAAACAGGGACTTCAGCCCTACAGCTGCAGGGACTGAATCCTGCTAATGAACTGAAGGAGCTTAGAAGAGGACCCTGAGCTCAAAAGAGAACCACAGCAGGGACACACTTTGCACCCCTGTATGACAGCAAGCAGATAACGGTAACCATTCACCTCTAGAAACAATAAGGTAATAAATGGGTGCTGTTTGAGGCTGCTCCATCTGTGCTACCTGAAATGTACACACAGCAATAGAAAACTAATACATACTCCACTTTCCTACAGAAGAGCCTGCTTCTCTTACCCTGGAAACGAAAGGGGAGATGGAAGATAAGCAAACTTGGAGGAAATGAAAAAAAATTGACTTTTCTAACCCACTGAGGCCAGGGACTTTGCTCAATTGCTCGAGTCACAGAACCTGTTTTGTAAATTCCACATTTTGCCAAAATACAAATTCTCTTTCAATTGTGAGCAATGGAAGTAGGTTTACTATTTTAAATTTCAGTAAATTACTTTGATGTGTGTGCTTAGTCGGTCAGTCCTGTCCGACTCTTTGCGACCCCATGGACTGTAGCCTGCCAGGCTTCTCTGTCCATGACAGTCTGCAGGCAATACTGGGGTGGATTGCCATTTCCTTCTCCAAAATTACTATGATAATTATGCAGAAATAAAGGTAACTACTTGGACGTCTGCCAAAGTTGTTCTAGCACCTAGAGACAGAGATCCTCAGGCTAATCTCAGAAACGAGCACAAGGTCAGGGGCTTAACCTTCCTCGAGTTCTAGAAGCTCGAGCTCTTACTCTGTTTTTGTTCAGAGTAAGAATAGCTCAAGAGGCGTTCTCAGCTACTTAAAGAAAGGCAGTCCTTCCTGGATAATTACAACCTTGACCCCTAAAACGCGGTCTCTAGCAGTCCAGGCACCTCCTTAAGGTGCAACAAGCCAAGAATATGCGCGTCCCTCTGGGAACTGTAGTTTTCCCCCCGTCGACCTTCAACCACTGGATCCGCGAAACCTCTCACGCGCCCAACCGGCGACCCGGGCGCCAGCAGCCTCGATTGGTCCTAGACTGAGGCAGCGAGGGGCTGATTGGATGGCACGTCCCCAAGGCCGTGCCTCCCGTCCTACACCCGCCTCCCCGCCACCTTCTCTTCTCCACGCCCCATCCCGCTTCAGCAATAACCCTCCAGTCATTCCCGTCCACCGAACTCCCGAATTAACTGCCTCACGGGCCCACCCAGGACTCTCGCGATAAGGGCGGCCCGGAGACACGCCTCTGTCCTGGGGCCTAGGCAAAGCCAATGCCTCCCTTATTTTCCGCTGGTCAGTTCACCCACTATGCGCTGTCTCCCGGCGCCCCCGTCCTCACCTGGGCGGTGGATGTCACGCCGGATAACTGACAGGCTCGCAGCATCTCTACTAGGCTGACGCCGCTGCGGGTGTAACTGGGAGCTAGGGCGGCGGCGCGTGTAGGGGACACGGTGCGTCCGTGCGTGCCTGCGTCCGTGCCGCCTCTCCGCGCCGGGCGTACCGGAAGGGCAGCAAACGCCACTGCGCATGCGCAGGCCCGTCTTGCTCCTGTCCCGGCCATTTGAAGAGGGTGGGCCCTTTCCAAGCGGAAAGGGCAATTTCCCCTTCCGGGTCGCGCTGAGACGTCGGCTCTGTTACCCGAAGTATAGATTGTTAGGTAAGCGGGAGGGCTGGCGGTGGATCTGAAACTCAGGCTTTGGTCCGCCCAGGAACCAGGCAGGTGTGACTCGTCGAGAATTCAAGCAAGAAATTATCTCAGCCATTTCTGTCAGCTGAATATTTCGTAGAAAGAAAGGGATTTGCCGAAAGTTACGTAAACAATGGTGTGGTCTCTGCGCGTTCCTTTTGTTTCGCAGCCCTTCAGGGAGTCATCCTGCTTAAGGGAGATTCAGTTCAGTTCAGCTCAGCCTGTCAGTCGTGACCAGCTCTTTGCAACTCCATGGACTGCAACACTCCAGGCTTCCATGTCCTTCACCGACTCCGGGAGCTTGCTCAAACTCATGTCCATTGAGTCGGTGATGTCATCCAACCATCTCATCCTCTCTCGTCCCCTTCTCCTACCCTCAATCTTTCGCAGCATCAGGGTATTTTCCAGTGACTCAGCTCTTCGCATCAAGTGGCCAAAGTATTGGAGTTTCAGCTTCAACATCAGTCCTTCCATTGAACACCTGGGACTGATCTTCTTTGGGATGGACTGGCTGGATCTCCTTGCAGTCCAAGGGACTCTGAAGAGTCTTCTCCAACGCCACAGTTCAAAAGCATCAGTTCTTCAGCGCTCAGCTTTCTTTATAGTCCAACTCTCACATCCATACCTGACCACTGGAAAAACCATAGCCTTGACTAGACGGACCTTTGATGAAAAAGTAATGTTTGCTTTTTAATATGCTGTCTAGGTTGGTCATAACTTTCCTCCCAAGGAGTAAGCCTCTTTTAATTTCATGGCTGCAGTCACCATCTGCAGTGATTTTGGAGCCCCCAAAAATAAAGTCAGCCACTGTTTCCCCATCTATTTGCCATGAAGTGACGGGACCAGATGCCATAATCTTAGTTTTCTGAATGTTGCACTTTAAGCCAACTTTTTCACTCTCCTCTTTCACTTTATCAAGAGGCTCTTTAGTTCTTCGCTTTCTGCCATAAGGGTGGTGTCATCTGCATATCTGAGGTTATTGACATTTCTCCCAGCAATCTTGATTCTGGCTTGTGTTTCTTCCAGCCCAGCGTTTCTCGTGATGTACTCTGCATATAAGCTAAATAAGCAGGGTGACAATATATATCCTTGACATACTCTTTTTTCCTATTTGGAACCAGTCTGTTGTTCTATGTCGAGTTACAGCTTTTGCTTCCTGACCTGAATACAGGTTTCTCAAGAGGCAGGTCAGGTGATCTGGTATTCCCATCTCTTTCAGAATTTTCTACAGTTTATTGTGATCCACACAGTCAAAGGCTTTGGCATAGTCAATAAAGCAGAAACAGACTTTTTTCTGGAACTCTCTTGCTTTTTTGATGATTCAGTGGATGTTGGCAATTTGATCTCTAGTTCCTTTGCCTTTTATAAAACCAGTGTGAAAATCTGGAAGTTCATGGTTCACATATTGCTGAAGCCTGGCTTGGAGAATTTTGAGCATTTCTTTACTATGATGAGTGCAATTGTGCAGTAGTTTAAGCATTCTTTGGCATTGCCTTTCTTTGGGACTGGAATGAAAACTGACCCTTTCCAGTCTTGTGGCCACTGCTGAGTTTTCCAAATTTCCTGACATATTGAATGCAGCACTTTCACAGCATCATCTTTTAGGATTTGAAATAGCTCAACTGGAATTCCATCACCTTCACTAGCTTTGTTCATAGTGATGCTTCCTAAGGCCCATTTGACTTCACGTTCCAGGATGTCTGGCTCTAGGTGAGTAATCACACCATTGTGATTGCCTGGGTTGTGAAGATCTTTTCTCTATAGTTTGTCTGAGTATTCTTGCCACCTCTTCTTAATATCTTCTGTTTTCTGTTAGGTCCATACCATTTCTGTCCTTCATTGTGCCCATGTTTGCATGAAATGTTCCGTTGGTATCTCTAATTTTCTTGAGATCTCAAGTCTTCCCCATTCTATTGTTTTCCTCTATTTCTTTGCATTGATCACTGAGGAAGGCTTTCTTATCTCTCCTTGCTATTCTTTGGAACTCTGCATTCAAGTGGGTATATCTTTCCTTTTGTCTTTTGCCTTTCGTTTCTCTTCTTTTCTCAGCTATTTGTAAGGCCTCCTCAGACAGCCATTTTGCCTTTTTGCATTTCTTTTTCTTGGGGTTGGTCTTGATTACTGCCTCCTGTACAATGTCATGAACCTACGTCCATTGTTCTTCAGGCACTCTATCAGAGCTAATCCCTTGAATCTATTTCTTACTTCCACTGTATAATCCTAAGGGATCTGATTTATGTCATACCTGAATGGTCTAGTGGTTTTCCCTACTTGCTTCAGTTTAAGTCTGAATTTGGCAATAAGAAGTTCATGATCTGAGCCACAGTCAGTTCCCGGTCTTGTTTTTGCTGACTGTATAGAGCTTCTCCATCTTTGGCTGCAAAGAATATAATCAATCTGATTTTGGTATTGACCATCTGGTGATGTCCATGCATAGAGTCTTCTCTTGTGTTGTTGGAAGAGCATGTTTGCTATGACCAGTGCGTTCTCTTGGCAAAACTCTATTGGTCTTTGCCCTGCCTCATTTTGTACTCAAAGGCCAAATTTGCCTGTTACTCCAGGTATTTCTTGACTTCCTACTTTTGCATTCCAGAAAACTAACCAATCTGATCACATGAACCACAGCCTTGTCTAACTCAATGAAACTATGAGCCATGACGTGTAGGGCTACCCAAGAAGATGAGTCATGGTGGAGAGTTCTGACAAAACACAGTCCACTGGAGAAGGGAATGCAAACCACTTCAGTATTCTTGCCTTAAGAACCCCATGAAAGTGTAAGCAAAGTTGCTTAGTTGTGTCTGACTCTGAGACCCATGGACTGTAACCTATCAGGCTTCTCTGACCATGGGGTTTTCCAGTCAAGAGTACTGGAGTGGGTTGCCATTTCCTTCTCCAGGGGATCTTCCCCACCCAAGGATCGAACCCCGGTCTCCTGCATTGCAGGCAGATGCTCTACCATCTGAGCCACTTGATCTTAGCCAAGAACCCCATGAATAGTATGAAAATCAAGGTAACGTGTTAAATATTGAGCAACATATTCAGTACTATTAGTAGTAATAATGATCTTACCATCACAGTATAGTGGAAACTAAACTTGTGTATCTGTTGCATTTGCAAAGTACTTTCAAGTCTTAATGCTACCAAATCCCATTTATAAAATAGAGAAATAGATTTGAAAATTATCTAAAACCAGGTAATTACTTATGTTTGTATAGGTTCATTACTTTTCAGAGTACTTTTGTCATTGTATTACACTGTTTCATACTGCTATCACTTAACAGCTTCCAGAGCAGCTCCCATTTTTTAAAAATTAATTTTGTGCTTGAACTGCCACCGCAACCCCTCCATCCCATCCCTGCCCACTACTGTCAATTTCTGTAGTTTCCTAACCTCTAGTTTAACCAAGTCCTTAATCCTCATCTTCCACATGCAATGTAAAATTTTTTTATTTTTGCTTTAAAATGGCCTCTCCTAAAGTAACTTAGAAATTTAATTCATTCCCTTGTTCAAAACTTTAGGTGACTCCCACTGGCAATTCAAAGATCCTTAAGAAATGTCTCAGAGTACTTTTCCAGCCCGTATTCATGTTTTATGGCTCAAAGTGGCCACCGTAGGTAGGAGATCAAGGTAGCAACAACGAGGTTCATGTGGTTCATGCTCATCAGACTCTTGTCTACCCTAAAACTCAGAGAAACTGAAATATAACCAACTTAGAGATTCTCAAAGTGTAGCCCAGGACTCCTGGTGAACCTGAAACCCATAAAGAGGGTCCATAAAATCAAAACAACCTTCATAATTTTAGATATTTGCTGTTTTTTACTCATTATTCATAGTTGTAGAGTTTTCCCAGACACTAGGTAACAGGTAATACCACAACAAATTGAATGCATAAGCAAATTTCAAAATCCATCTATTAACCCAGACCTTGAAGAGACTTGAAAAAAGGTTAAACAATGCCACTCTTCTCATTAATTTTTTAAAAATTTACTTTCTTGTTTGTGTCAGGTCTTAGTTGTGGCAACCAGGATTTTTTAGTTGTGGCATGTAGGATCCAGTTCCCTAACCAGGGATCGAACCTGGGCCCCTGCCTTGGGAACACAGAGTCTTAGCCACTGGATCACAGGGAAGTCTTCATTAATTTTTAATTTTGAAATAACTTTTCCTAAGATATTTGTTAATATGTAACAGGTTTATAATTTTTTTTCTGCACCACATCAGCATGCAGAATATCAGTTTCCCTACCAGGGATCTAGTATGCAGGTCAAGAAGCAACAGTTAGAACTGGACATGGAACAACAAACTGGTTCCAAATCAGGAAAGGAGTATGTCAAGGCTATATATTTTCACCCTGCTTATTTAACTTGTATGCAGAATACATCATGAGAAACGCCGAACTGGATGAAGCACAAGCTGGAATCAAGATTGTCAGGAGAAATATCAATAACCTCAGATATGCAGATGCATAAGTCACTTCAGTCGTATCCGACTCTGTGCAACCCCACAGATGACAGCCCACCAGGCTCCTCTGTCCACAGGATTCTCCAGGCAAGAATACTGGAGTGAGTTGCCATTTTCTTCTCCAATATGCAGATGACACCACCCTTATTGCAGAAAGTGAAGAACTAAAGCGCCTTTTGATGAAAGGGAAAGAAGAGAGTGAAAAAGTTGGCTTAAAACTCAACATTCAGAAAACGAAGATCATGGCATCTGGTCCCATCATTTCATGGCAGGTAGATGGGGAAATCGTGACAGACTTTATTTGGGGGGCCTCCCAAAGCACTGCAGATGGTGACTGCAGCCATGAAATTAAAAGACACTTGCTCCTTGGAAGAAAAGTTATGACCAACCTAGACAGCATGTTAAAAAGAAGAGACATTACTCTGCCAGCAAATGTCCATCTAGTTAAAGCTGTGGTTTTTCCAGTAGTCATGAATGGATGTGAGATTTGGGCTATAAAAAAAGCTGAGCGCCGAAGAATTTATGCTTTCAAACTGTGGTGTTGGAGAAGGCTCTTTAGAGTCCCTTGGACAGCAAGGAGATCCAACCAGACCATCCTAAAGGAAATCAGTCCTGAATTTTCAGTGGAAGGACTGATATTGAAGCTGAAACTCCAATACTTTGGCCACCTGATGTGAAGACCTGACTCATTTGAAAAGACTCTGAAGCTGGTAAAGATTGAAGGCGGGAGGAAAGGGGACAACAGAGGATGAGATGGTTGGATGGCATCACTGACTCAATGGACATGAGTTTGAGTAAGCTCCAGTAGCTGGTCATGTACATGGAAGCCTGGCATGCTGCAGTCCATGGGGTCACAGAGTCAGGCATGACTGAGCAACTGAACTGAACCTGTCCTCTGTGGTGGAAACAGGTTCTTAACCACTGGACTGACGGGAAAATCCCTATAATTGTTTTGTAATAAAGTAGTAAAACCAATGGGCAGAATACTTATCTCCCAACAGGTCCACATTCTCCTAATCCCTGGAGCCTGTGAATATGTTACCTTACATGGCGAAAAAAGAATTTTTCAGGTGTGATTAAGTTGAGAATCTTCAGATGGGGATTGAGATAATTCTGAAATGTTTGTATGGACCAAATGTCCACACAGGGGTCCTTAGGAATGAAAGAGGAAAGCAGGAGGGTGAGTCTGAAAAGGAAGTATGACAATGAAAGCAGAAGTCAGAGCGATGTCGCTTTAAAATGGAAGGAGGCAGTAAGCCTCTAAAACCTGGGAAAGGCAATGGAACAAATTTCTCTAGAACCTCTAGAAGAAACACAGCCCTGGATACCTTGATTTTAGCATTGTGAAGCCCATGTTGGACTTCTGACCTACAGAACTGTAAGATAATAAACTTCTGTTGCTTTAAGCCACCAAATTTGAGTTAACTTGTTATAAAAGCATTAAGAAACTAGCAAAATAAATAGTTTCTGTTTTACTTTCAAATGTAATACATGTTAATAGATATAATCCATATAATTATAAGCTCTTTGGGGTCCTCAATTTTTAAGCATGTAAAGAGGTTCTAAGACCAAAATGTTTGAAAGCCACTGCTCTAAGTAAATCCTGTGAGTCTCTGTCTTGGTTCCCTCTCTTTTCACCTTAGCTCTTGGTGTTCTTACCACCAACAGTGACCTTGCTCTTGTTAAAATCCTCCCCATTCTTTAAGGTCCATATTATATTCCGTCTCCTTGTCCCTGACCACCTCAACCAAAAGCCTTCTCTCCTTAACTTTGAATGCCCTGTGAGTCAGTTATCTGCCATGTAGTTTTGGTCTGTTCTTTAGTAAGTCATGTTTGACTTTTGCAACCCCATGGACTGTAGCCTGCCAGGCTCCTTTGTCCATAGGATTTCCCAAGCAAGAATACTGGAGTGGGTTGCCATTTTCTCCTCTAGGGGATCTTTCCCACCCAGGGATTGAACCCATGCATTGCAGATGGATTCTTTACCCCTGAGCCCCCGGGGGAAGCCTGTAAATAGTGCCATATATTGTATATGCCTCAATGGCACCCCACTCCAGTACTCTTGCCTGGAAAATCCCATGGACGGAGGAGCCTGGTAGGCTGCAGTCCATGGGGTCGCTAAGAGTCGGACACAACTGAGCGACTTTACTTTCACCTTTCACTTTCATGCATTGGAGAAGGAAATGGCAACCCACTCCAGTGTTCTTGCCTGGAGAATCCCAGGGAAGGGGGAGCCTAGTGGGCTGCCGTCTGTGGGATCGCACAGAGTCGGACACGACTGAAGCGACTTAGCAGCAGCAAGCATCTTAGACAACGAAGATGGGAGAGAGTTGTTTATTTTCTGTTTGAATGAAACTTTTTTTTAATGTGTAATCAATAATTCTCAGGAATAAGATAAGAAATGTAAATTGTTCAGAAAGAGTTAAGATGTTGTTCTATCAAATGACAGTGCTATTGATTACAGAAAAAAAAAAGTGTGTGTGTATAATGTCCTCAGGATATTTACATTGATTTTATTAGAGCTGGAATTCAATTTTTTAAAATTTCTAATAGTGCCCCTACTTCCTATCCATTTAGCCTAACATATAGTAGCTTTGGGAGGATACACTGTATCCTCAAATAAATTGAATGAAATGAGCAAAAAGAAAATGTTTCAAATGTGTTGGTACTTAAATACATCAATCAAATGCTCAGTAAGAATTTATTGAGAGCCTACTATATGCCAGGCGCTATACTATAGGCACTTGTTTTACAGCGCTGGAGGACAGTCTGGCATATAGAAGACATTCAATAAAGGTAGATCTGACCATCCCTTTATTCATTTTTCTAACTCCCTTTCTTGACTCCGCCCAGGTTAGTTTTCCTAAAGTCCCTCTTGTCCTGAAGGTTTTAGACCCAATGCGGCTGCCGTACGGCAGCGTTGCAAGATGGCGGCCTCCGCGTTCGCTGGTGCGGTGAGAGCAGCCTCCGGTCAGTGAGAAGCGACGCGCTCGGTTTACGCCTTCATAGAAGCGGGGACTGGCGCGGGATGGAGTGGACGTTTAACGTGGGTGGAGGTTAACAGGAAAGGAAAAAGAAAAGAGAGGTGGTCGTTATTGAGGACTGAAGCTTGTTCCGAATTTTCTCTGGAGTGGCCTGTATTCGATCTCAGCTCCAGAGAGCGCCGAAATTCTTGGACCCTCGCGGACCTGGGGTTTCCCCCGGTTTCCTCTTGCTTACCGGCTCGTAGCCGTTCCGCTTTCCCTAGAAAACAATCCCGAAGGACGAGGGTTAGGGTTAGGGGGTTGCGAGGAAGACAGAAAAGTTCCACCAAGGCCAGGATCCGTCATTCCCAACCTTTGACCTTGAGGTGTTACTTAATATTTTTGAACTTCAGAGGCTACGGCTCCAAAATAGGGCTAACAGCATCCACGGAAAGTTCCTTGTGTCCTATCTGGGACGTGGTATGAGATTCAGGCAGTGTGCAGGGGATGTGCCTGTTTGGTTCCCTCAGTCCCAGAACAAGGGGTCTTAAAAGAGACAGGAGTGAGGATTGCCTTCACTCTGAAGACTTTTGCGAAGGTTAGAGATCATTCAGATACGGTTTTAGAGAGTCCCATGGACAGAGGAACCTGGTGGGCTATGGTTCATCCAGTTGTCGAACATTTCCATCAATCTGGAGTTTTATCAATATACACACTCTTTATTATTATTGTTTCTAATTTTTATTGGAAAATAGTTGATTTACAATGTTGTTACTTTCTGCTATATAGCAATAGTGGATCATACATACATATACATATATCTACTCTCTTTTAGATTCTTTTCCCATGTAGGTCATTACAGAGTATTGAGTAGAGTTCCCTGTGCTATACAGTAGGTCCTTATTAGTTGTCTATAATATGTATAGTCGTGTGTATATATCAGTCCTAGTTTATCCTAGGACTAGAATATCTCCTAGTTTATCCTTCCCCCCTGGTAACCATAGACTGTTTTCTTCATCTGTGACTCTGTTTCTTTTTACGTTCACATTCTTGAGTCCCTCACTAGTCTCAGTCAGAATCTGCAAGTGGAGCCCGAACTCTGAGTGATTCTGCATTGCAGCCATGGACTCTTGAGTCTGGTGATTGTGTGAAAGATTGATAAAGAAGACACCTAGACCCTCCATGTTCTGCCTTCTGAGCTGCCACCACTCCTCCATGTTAGGTCCGGTCCCTGCTCCCAACAAGGATTTGTCTCAGCTTCCTCACTTTTGCATGTGTTATCCTACTTAGAACTGTGCCTCCTCCTCTTGTGGCCTGTTCATGTTCGAGAGGGAAACTCAAGTACCTCTTATGTTATCTCTCTGCCGCTCTGGTCTCTCCAAGGAGCTGTGGAGCTTTCATGTGTCTGCCATGCTGTTTCCTGTGTTATGGGAGTTCTATGTCACCACAGTGTAAGATCTGGTGGTGGGAATTAACTTTACATATGTTTTGTCCTCTACTGTTGACCACAAAACTAGGACATATCAGACTAGATTTTGGTGGTGGTAGCATCTCTCTTAAAAAAGGATTGACTTATACACACATGGGTAATTTTGTAGTGTATAAGCTATATCACAATAAGGATAAAAAGTTCCACGTGTGAGTCTAATGCTCAAGACCCATTAATTAATTATAGCACTTAGTCGCTTTGATGTTACTTCATTTTAAATATCTGGGTGTGTATTTTTTTGTTTGTTTTGGCTGTGCCCCTTGGCTTGCAGGATATTAGTTTCCCAATCAGGGATTGAACTCAGGCCCCAGCAGTGAAAGCACCAAGTCCTAAACACTGGACTGCCAGGGAATTCCCTGGATGCATATTTTGGAGTGTCATATTAAGTATATATGCTTTTGTCTCTCTGCAGGAATTTTACGGCCCCTGAACATTTTGGCATCTTCAGCCTATCGAAACTGCACCAAGAATGTCTGTCTTAATTCTGTACTGTCCTCCCGACATTTCGGTCATATTCAGACACCAGTTGTGTCCTCTGCTCCCAGACTGATCACATCTGTCAGAAGCCTGACATGTGGGCAGACTGCCACAGTCCTCAACAGGTTGAGTATTATATTTCGGTAAACATGACTCTTGGACAAAAATTCTAAAATCTTCATGCCTACCACAATATCTTAGGAGTAGATGAGATTCTGTGCCTACCAACAGTTGATTATATAGAGTTTGCTTGATAAGATTGGAGAATATGTATGTTAGCAGAGATGTCCACTCAGGACCCACTTCTGATGTTCTAGATGTGGTTTTCAGGGTGGAAGCTGTCAGCCAAAGTAGAAACTGGATAAGATGCTCAACTTAACAAGGCTGGGCTGCACATGGTGCTCATTCAGTCAGCCAAGGTTTAGTTTAAGCACTCCTGGGTGCCCAGCACCATACTCGGCAGAAACCATACAAGGATAAAAAAGTTGAAGCCCTCAAAGAAGGTTTTTTATTTTTATTTCTGTATATGACTGCATCAGGTCTTAGTTGTATCACGTGGGCTTTTTTGGTTGCAGGCCCTAGAGTAGGCTGGCTCAGGAGTTGCCCCATGGCATGTGGGATCTTAGTTCCCTCACCAGGGATTGAATCCACGTCCCCTATATTGGAAGGCAGATTCTTAACCACTGGATCACCAGAGAAGTCCCCCTCAAGGAGTTTATAATCTAGTGGGCAGATGGGTAAGAAATCAGGTGATTAAGTTATACCAGCGTAAATTCTGCAGGGATTAAGAGAGTAGATTATGGAGGGCTTGCAAATTGATGATAGTTCCTATTCTTATGGGTAGCATCATGGATCATTTGAAGTAGTAGTGTATATTGAAAGTCACCTTTATTCCAGTGGAGCTGCTGCTTTCATTTCTACGAAGCGGATTTTATCCTTTAATGTCTTATTGCTGAGTTAAAATTTTTTTAATGTATTTTAGAATGGCCCTCTTGATCCCAAACGTCCTGAAGCCACCAGTCAGAACTGTAACATACTGCAGTTCGAGAAAAGGCAAGAGGAAGACTGTGAAAGCTGTCATCTATAGGTTTCTTCGACTTCATAGTGGCCTGTGGCTAAGGAGGAAGGTGAGTCTTCACACAGTGACTTGCTTAGAAAAGGAGTGTGAGGTTAGATGGAACTGAAGCAAAATTCAGTTAGCCTGTTCCTTGACACATCTTCCCCACATCTTGGCAGTAGCTTTTACAGTGCTGTGCTTGAGTCCCAGCTTTGTGGGCATCTCTTCATGTAAGCGAATCCATATGAAGAAAACATGTTTTAGGATTCATATAACAAAATATTATTCACAGTGGCAGAAGTCTGTACTGCAAAACAGGTTCATCTCAGGTCTCTTACACATCTGGCTTATCTAAAGATTACTAGAATCCCTTTGAGGTTCCTAATGTGCAGTATCTTGTAGGGAGGCTCTGTTTAAGCTCCAAGCATTAAAACATTAGAGGGGACTTGAAGGACTTAGCTCCATGGTGAGGTTTGGGACTGAAGCACTTCCAGCTGACCCTGGATTAGGTTCTCAAGGTGACTTAATTTTTATGGCGGAATAGTAACCCCTCATAACCCCCACCCCTTCTTTTTTTTTTAACTTTACAAGTTTTTGTCTGTCAGTGTGTATGATTGGCAACCGTATCAGACAGAACTCTTAGTACTTAATTCTGATCAGGAACCACGGCCTCTAGAGGGGGACTCTGACAGATTACAGATTATTCCTGTTCTGTCTTCTCCCACAGCAACAGGTGGGTAAAAGTGAATGTGGGCTTTTTCATTCATATCCTTAATTATTCATGGAAGCAGAATGGGTAGTAACTAGAAAGCAGCTGAAGACCCGAGTTTTCTAGGACACTATTGATAACTATTCAAATCCTAATTCCCTTTTACTATTTGGAAGTTAACAAACAATTCTTTAAAGGTCAAAATTTGTTTCCCTGTGAAAATAAAGTAATTGGTAGGATGGTCTCACCATTTGAAGGGTTGAAAGGATTATCTTCTCTCTTATAAACTATCCTAAATTTGTAGACAAATAAGTTGACTGGCACTCTCAGCTCATTTCTCCATTAGAACAATCCTGTGGTAGTTAATTTCTTACGCTAGTCAGTAGAAGTTCATGTAACCCATAAGTACCTGAACTAAGTAATTCAACAGATAGTTGTGAATTTTGTGCCATTGGAAACATTCTTTCCCCTTTGCTAGTAATTATTTCCAGGTCCACATGTGACCCAAGACTAAATGAAATGGCTGGTCTTCCTTGCCTTCCTTTCCACAATCCCTTTTATTGGGCTCTGAAACCCTCACAGGTCAAATGACCTGGTCAAGCTCCCCAATCATAATACCTAGTCCCTGCTCAAGACCCCCAAAATGTTCCATATATAGAACAGCCTGCTTCATCAAAATCTGATTTTAAGAAGAAAACAAAAAAATCCAGATGGGTTAATTTACACTAATGTATAAAAACATTAGTATAAACATTTGTATAAATGTTTATATAATATGCCTCTGCTACTGCTGCTAAGTCGCTTCAGTTGTGTCTGACTCTGCGACCCCATAGATGGCAGCCCACCAGGCTCCCCAGTCCCTGGGATTCTCCAGGCAAGAACTCTATTTGTTTTTATACAAATGTTTTTATATTTATATTTTATATATAAAAATATATATATTTTATATTTATACTAATTAATTACTAAATACTAATTATACTAAATACTAATTAGTATTATATTAGTATAAATATGTATATTTATATATAAAATATAAATATAAAACATTTATACTAATTAATTACTAAATAATTAATGCTAAATACTAATTAGTATATTAGTATAAATTAGTATAAATATGTATATATATATATAATATAAATATAAAAACATTTGTATAAAAACAAATTATTTTCTGCAGCACAGTTTCATCCAAGTGTTCCTAGTCTTTATTCCCTTCTTCCATTTCTGACCCTAGAGACTGTCTAAGAAGTCTCAAGCACTTTCTCAGTGGCCACATTCCACAGAATAATCTTTGACGGAGATAATTCTGTTGGTGACGGGCAGGACAGTAAGCTAGCTAGCTATCTGTCAGATCCACAGGGACCCAGTTTGGCTTGCAAACTAGAAAACCTGTTAAACAGATACGGGGATTTTGCTTTGAATCTTTCAACTTAAAATTGTAAGTACTGAGAAGTAACAATCTCTGACATTGTAAAGTCAGAACTCTGAAATAATCCTTCCTTCTTTCTAAGCCTCACTGTACTCTATAAGTTGCTCACCACCAGTGACACTAAGGCATGTGAAACCCACAGCACCTTCCCATCAAAGAGTTGTGGCTTTGTTCACTTAGCATGCTGCCCTAAAGGAGCCCTTGGCTCTTACCAATGGTTCAGGTTCTGGTCTCACCTTGCCTATAAATTACTGTATGGTTTTAGCCAAGCATTAACCTGGATGGCACATAAGGTCTCTTCTACTTTAAATAGACTATTGGGACTTTCTTGGAGGTCCAGTGGTTAGGACTTCATGTTTTCACTGCCAAGAGCCCAGGTTCAATCCTTGGTCAGGGAATTCTACAGGCCACAAGGCCAAAAAAAAAAAGGAAAGAAAAAAGAAAATAAATAAGCTACGATTATAGTTTTTATATTCAATCTCATTATCTGTTTCTTCAGAATTTCGTCAGAATTAATTATGTATGGATGATATATATGGCAGTTCTGGATTAAACATATGGTGTAACTATTCCTTCAGCACTCTTCCTAAGAGTTTTCCTGTAGTCATTATTCCTCAAAAGAGTACTTATTACAGAAACTGGTCCCCAGTGTGTGAAAAGGATAAATGACACAGTATACTTGAGAACTCTGCTTCTCAGCCCTTGTAATACTTAGTTCCCATAAATGAACATACGTGTCACCAGTCAGCTAGTACTCTATTATTCTTGACATTTTGAAGAGAGTAGTGTAACGGTTAAGAACTCTAAATAGTTCTGGGACCTCAATCTGCTACTTAACTGCTCTAATTGTTTCTCTTTTATCTGTAAAATCAGAATAATAGTACACTACTGTTGAAGAGATAATAAGGTAACGCATATAAAGTTAGCTGTTAAAATTGTATATCATTACCCTGTACTTCACAAGCCACAATTTATTTAGCTTTATTTTCTGTGACTTTAAATAATCTTTTTAAAACCATTAAGTTATTAATACTTGTTTTTCAAACTATGCATGCTTTCTGTGCCTACCCCCCGTTGAGAATCGTATTTTTCTGAAAAACATACCAGCCCCTATGAAAGTTTAGTCTCTGTTCCCAGTGGGCCTATAAACCATAAGTAGTGAAGATAATCTGTTTTTTTCTATATAATATAATGTTGTAAATGTCTTTGTAATATTATCTAACAGGCTGGTTATAAGAAAAAATTATGGAAAAAGACGGTTGCAAGAAAAAGACGCTTAAGGGAATTTGTCTTCTGCAATAAGACCCAGAGTAAGCTCTTAGATAAAATGACGACGTCTTTCTGGAAGAGGCGAAACTGGTATGCTGATGATCCTTATCAGATGTATCACGATCGAACAAACTTGAAAGTATAGATCAGAAGATCCATGATTTCTCAGTTATTAACTGTGTATCTGTGTGTGTATGGTGTCTTTGCAAAGATGAAGTGGTATAAGACATGATGTAAATTGTACCAACTGATACTTGGAACATGGGGTACCAACATTAAACTTAACAATGTTTTAAAACTTAATGGATTAAATATTCCCAGATTTGTTTGGGGAAATATAAATTTTAAATTATTGATTAATTTTAACAAATGGCAGTGACTTAACTAGTTGTTCCACTTAGGCTTATTTAGTTACAAGGCATCTCCAGTTGGGACAGACATGAAAAGACTATAAAGCTAACAAGTTAGTTCAAGCAGTGTGACTTTATTTTAAGGACATGTGCCAGAAATACAGGAATACCTCACACCACCCAGAACTAACCCCCAGGCCTCAGGGAGAGTAGAAATTATAGGGTGATCCTGGATCCAAGGAACCTCCAGGGGCCTCAGCAGCAGAAACAGTGGCTCTTTAGGCTTGGGTGGTCTGCCATGCACGTGACCAAGTCCTTTTTACATCACTGGCTCCATTCTCTCCTCTCCAACTCCTCTGATTCACAGCTGTTGTTTATTCTTAGTGTCTGCTGCCTCATCCTAAGGCTAGCTTGCACCCTTTGAGGTTCTTTTCTACCCTCAGTTTTTCTGACCCTCAGCTCCAGTCTCCCGTCTCTAATTACCAAGAGAGTCTAATAGGACCAGTTTGTCTTTTTATATCAGGTTTCATCATGGGTCACTGACCAATCAATGTAAGGACTGACTTTTCTTAGGTCAGGAGCCCACCCTGGCTCATTTGATTATGCTCGAGGTTCATGTAGAGCCGAAGATAGTTATGTGAGCAGTTTCCCTCAGAGGTGAGCCTGGGGTGATAACACACACCTGGTATACCAGGTAAACAGTTATCACGGAGTTTACTGGAACAGGACTTTTTATTGAGAAAAGAAGAGATAAAATAGCCTATCAATATGCCCATTCATGAAATAGAGAGGCTATATAAGTGGAGACAAAAACTTCTTAACCAGGAGTTAAAAGATAGTATATTTCATAAAAGTTAATTTATCCCCTTGAGGTTTCACATGTTCAACTGTGAGGGTAAATGTTTTCCAGAATTTTCCACATTGTAGAATGTAAAGGGGAAAAGGTAATTTCAATCATTTTTAGAAATGATGCACGATGCATTGTTCACTTGAAGAGGACCAGGTAAGCAGCACCGAGGAAAATTCTGTTTTTCAGGAATGGTTATAGTCCAGGGCAGTGGTTCTCAGCTCTCCCATCAGAATCATCTGGAAAGAATGTTGAAACAGCACAGCATTTTGCCTGGCTGAAAATTATCATTAAATACAATTATGCTTCAGTTACTGCTTCAGATCCCTTAGTAGTTGATGATGATAAGATGTAGTTCAAATAAATTAAAATATAACCAAACTGTCATTCTGTGGCATATCAGAGACTAGGGTTATTAGAGGAATTCCTTGAAACTAGTGTGTTCATTAAAAGGAAAAAGGGCGACAAACAGAGTGTTTTAAAACTGCAAGGCCAAGTGTGTGCCAGGTTCCCCTGGTGGCTCAGCAGTGAAGAATCCACCTACAATGCAGGACACCACCCTGTAAAGCAAGGGACACGGGTTTGATCCCTGGGTCAGGAAGATCCTCTGGAGAAGGAAATGGCGACCCACTGCAGCATTCCTGCCTGGAGAATTCCATGGACAGGGCAGCCTGGTGGGCTACAGTCCTCGGGATCTCAAGAGTCGGTTATGACTTAGCGACTCCACCACCACCACCACCAAATGTGTGTCTCTCTATGGGACCAATTGAAAAAAGAACAGACATTTGATTTGAGAATCTCAAGAGCCTGAAGCATGGGATGGCTTTCTGTTCTGATGAGGTTTCATTTCCTCCTGCTTCCTGTTCCTCACAAGGGCTCCCCATCATTTCTCACTCGCCTGGTTCCTTACCTCTTCCACTCACCCCTGGAAGCAGGATACAGCTGGTGCCCTACAGAGCCTTTCACATGCCTTCATGACTTCTTAGTGCAGTGTGGACAACCAGGTCTTGGGGACTCAGAGCACCTTGGTTCCCCTCTAGGCCAGTGACAGGAGAGGTAGAGATGAGGACAGGCCCAGCAGCCAGAGATGGACTGAAGTGGAAGGGCTAACTGGATTTAGAAAAAGGAATTTTCATATATATAATTTTTGTTTTGTGGATAGCAGGGCTTATCAGACACTAATTTTGTAGTTTGACAACAAAATCTTATTAAATTAAAGGTCTATCTAAGTGACATTCAAGTATATGTAAAAGTGTAATTTATTTATTAAGCACCTGCTATGTCCCAACATGTAGCCACAAAACAGCTAACCCTCCTATCACCCTTCCAAGAAAGAGGGTGACACTATCCATCCCTAGTTTAGATGTGCAGAAACTGAAGTTCACAGAAGGGAAATACATTACCCAAAGTACAGCAAGTGAGTCCCAGAACCCAGGTTGTCTCCTTGGAACCTTGTATATTTCCAAGTTTTCCAACAACATGAAAATTCACACTGAAATCCATAAGTGACTGAAATCTAGCACCGTAAATACTAACCACCACCTCATGACACTGAAACAAGTCAGCTTTTAAATTTGATAACTTTGCTTTTCTGTTCTCTTAACCTGGTTAGTCACATTTCCTTTGACCACAGACTTGGCTCAGTAAATGAATGAATGAGTGGATTTTCAGCCTGCCTTTGATCTCTTCTGTCTGTCTCGGAATCATCTTCTTTACCTGCTGAGCCTATGCTTTACAGTCCTCATGTCAAACGTTTAGGACTACAAAAGCAAAGAAAAAGTGTGTTTCATTGTGCTGTAAGTCTTTGTGACTGCCCAGTGAAGCGTACATGTACCCGTTTCTGTCTTTAAGGCGAGGGCTGTAGTTGCATTGAGGGCCCCCACACCACCCGGTGCATCTCCGTGTGCAACGCCCTCTTCTGACCTGCACACGTTCTCCCGCATTTGCAGATAAGAAAGAAAGCAGGTTCCAGGAAGGAACGCAGCAGGCCAGAGGTCTGTCTGCACAATTGAAAGTGCCTTCCAGCCGAACTGCTCTGCGTTCACAGCTACCTAGTTTCCACTGGTGACCTTTAAAAATGTAAACAAACCTACTGCCAGATGAATGTTTTATGTGATCAACTGGTTTTCAAAAGCACTGATAGCATTTAATATTTTCTCTCTGCAACAATTCTGTGCAGTAGGCACAGCCCAGACACCAGGCCCGTTAGTGACTGCACACTCAGCTTCTAATCCTTGCTCATGAATACATTTTTAAGATATTTGTTTATTTTATTTGTTCCTGTGGTGAGCCATCATGGCTGCACACAGGCTTTCTCTGGTTGCGGCGAGCGTTCTCTGGTTTCAGTACACAGGCTTCTCAGTGCGGTGCTTTTTCTTGTTGGAGAGCATGGGCTCTAGGTGCGTGGGCTCCAGAGCTCGGGCTCAGTAGTTGCGGTGCCCAAGCGTAGCTGCTCCATGGCATGTGGGATCTTCCTGGACCAGGGATCAAACCGGTGTCCCTTGCATTGCAAGGCAGACTCTTAACCACTGGCTCACCAAGGAAGCCCAAATACATTTTTTTTTAAATGGATTTTCTCTTTCTTCATAAGCCCAACATTTACAAAGATGTCTTTTAAAAGAAACATGTTAAGACTTTATTCAAGATATAGATCAGGCATTATAACAAAACAGAACTTCAACCTTTGGAATACTGTAATTTTACATCCCTTTGATGCACAGTCCAGTATACTATTTGATGATGGATCGTCCTATAGGATTACAGAGATAAACTAAGGGGGAGTGTGCACAGTCACCATTCAGAACGCCAGTCCTCTGGTGCCTGCCGTTCACGAATGAAGCACATCCTTTACCATTTCCAGTGCTGTGCAAGATGAACAACTAGGAAGGTACTCAATGGCGGTCGTGGTTGACAAGCACTGTTATCACAGACACACGGACAGTTTACTACGGAGAACACACAACTCAGAGGCCAGCAAAGTGAGCAAGCTATTCACACAAAGCCAGGGGGGATTATGCCTAACTCTCCAGTTTGTAAGTACAACACCCTCTCTCGTCTCCTCAGAAACAGAACAGGTGCTCAAAAGCAAAGAAAAAGTTACTACGTGAAAGGTACAGACTTTCCATTAGCATTTTGTAAACAGCCCGTGTCTGTAAATCAGTAAATTCAAAACATTCAGCTTTATCGTCTCAACAGAACTCCACACCACTATGTGTACACTTGGAGGCATTCACATTTTTACGTCAGTCCACACAAATATACAGCTTGTTGGATAAGTAAACACGTTTTGCCAGAAATATGACAGCTGCTCTCAGTTGTACAGTGAGTGTTTTTAAGAAAGAAACCAATTCCCTAAGCAACACCTGAAGGAAAAATAGTTACGTTAAGACAGCAGTTTGGGTACCTTTCTATTTTTTTAAATCTTAAATGAGAAGTAATACAGCTTGTCTGAGAGTAGAGTGCTTCAAAGTTATTTTTGGCATCGTTGAGTGCAAACTTGAGAGCCCATACTTGTTAAAACTCTCCACAGTAAAATGGTGAAAATATAGCTTGTTCACAATAGGATTTTAATCTCTGCTGCTAAAGGCATTTATTATTTTGGCCAGGAAAAAAAAAAGTTGCTAAAAAGCTGCTTAATAAGCTTTTTTTTTTGCATTTGTTTCTGATAATTCTGGGTATTCCCAATAACAGGTAAATACATTTTAAAGCATATATTTTTCCTCTGTCTGAAACTACTTTGTGAGCTTGAAGAAAACAGGTTTTCTAACAGGATTTAGCTGTTGGTGGGTATGGGGCACAAACATTAAACAGACAGCCTCTGTTTGCCCTCCTGAACCCCACATTTGCTTTTAGGTTTATTTTCCTAAATCCTTTTGTAAATTACCAAGTCACCTTCAGAGGCATTATGAGGAAAAGGGATTTAAATTTGCAATCTGGTAACAACTTCAAGTAAAACCCTTTCCGATGTGGCTAAGATCCAGCCAATGTGTCATCAGCAAAGACTGATGTAGGTTTGTGTAGCTCAGTCATGCTACTGTCTCTAACTGGGCCTGTTTATAGCTGACTGACAGTAGGTTCTATGTGGTACGTGACACTGATTCTCTAGTGTTCAGGGCCTACCTATGAACAAACACGATCCAAGTATAATAAGTAACTGGGTTGTGACCCCTGCATGCATCACACTGAAAGGAAACATCAATTCTAAGCACAAGTAGACGAGTCCTACATTTAGGCTTGGCGCTTCCAGTGGGGAGCACCCGCCGCTGACCGAGATGCTCTTTCAACCAGATTCTTCTTTTCAGGTAAAATTCTCAGTCTAATTAGGGAGTCGCCTCAGACGGCGGTTTGTTCTCTTCCTAAAAGATGTGAGCCTGTATGAAATACAAGTGCCCATGAACATGCCACTTCTGTCTGGCTCACACTCCACACAACCCAGGAAGCAAACAGAGGGCACAAGCCACCACTGCCGGTGGAGCTGAGCAGCAGGTCACATTCATGAAGACACAACCTCTACAACCTTCTAGAACCCAGAGTTGGGATCGTTACCCAGATGTCTCAGATGTACTTCACGGAGCATCTGAAACAAAGCATGGTTCTAGGGTTGGTTTTGTTTGGGTGGATTGGTTTGTTTTTGCCAGTCACAGCGCAGGGTTCTATGAAGGAAAAATAAACACTCAGTGATTCGTCACAACAATCCCAAGAGTTTACATCCAAAGGTGAGCCAACCTGCCTAAGGCAATGAGAAGTCCTCACCCCGGAAGGACTCAGAAGCTCCTAATCCTGTGTCTATGGGGGAGACAAGCTTCCTGTGACTTTTCTCTTATTCTAGGCTGTTCCCCTGACCTCATTATACCCACCTCTGGTACTGAAATATCAAATCTCCATTCTAAACTTCTCTGGTATACTGACTGAAGAATACAGACCATCGCCCTGTAGGAAAAACGGATGTCCTTGAGGTGTGTTTGGAAGCTTCGTAAGCACATCTGAGACACCCTCCAGAATTAAAATAATCTTTTACACTTCTGTTTTTGCAGTTTTCTTATACATCAGAACCTCTGGCAGCCTTTGCAAGTCCACGGTATCAAGCCAAAAGCCATAAATATGTACATCATAGTCCAAAGTATTAGTATCAACAAAAAAAAAGTTTTTAAAAAATTGCTTTGTTTGCATATATAGGACTAAAAACAAAGTATGCAACAAATAAGTTACAAATGTACATCTCAGCAGCTTGGTGGGGGGATTCTCTTGTTTCTGCAAACACTGCTGTCTATGCCAATCCAATGGTGGGAAATGACTAACCTCAGAAGACCTAAGGTCGCACCCCCCCCACACTACCTTTCCCTTATCCTCTCCCCAACAAAATAAAGAAAAGGAAATGGGGGGCTCTTAGAGGGGAGAGAGGAAAGGGATGTCCGAGGCTGTGCACAGAGCACACCAGCTTGCGGGTTTCTATGTGATTAGTGAATAAATAGCTCTTTAAGGCAGAGAAGAAACATTCTGTGGATCCGGTGCTGTTGGCTCATCTCACTCACGTGGTTTCAGTGGCTGAGGATGAGGTACTTTTCTTCCTGAAGCGAGATCGAAGGATTCTAGGCGGTGCCTGGCAGAGAAAACAGAAACAGGACTGACCCCTCAGTTTGGTATAAACACGAACGCTTTTGAGGACAGTACCTGGATGGGTTTGTGTTGGGACTTCAGCTCTTCCGGTCAAAAGTCCATGTGTGTGAGCAAGCTGGTGGGGCTGGGGACCCCCTTGGGGTCTCCACCACAGCAATCAGAGTGGCCTCCTAAGCATCCCCATAGAGCTGAGCCAATGGAGGAGCCCAGTGCCCCCGTCTTCATGCTCTCCTAAGTCCCCGCACCTCCCAAGTGCACAGCTGCATGGAAGCATGACAAAACTTGTTTCTGCCTTGGGAGCAAAATGATCTTAACAAGTGACTCAGCCGAGAGAAAGGCCTCTCCATCACTTCCCTGGCTTTTGTTATTTCCTTTGGGAACTGGCCTCGCGTTTCTTGGTGCATGCTTAAAATTTCCATCACTGAATTTCCAGTCCTCCTCCCAGATGTGAAATCCTTTCATGCAGAAGCAAACCACACAACACAGGAAACACTGGCTTTCTGCATGAAGGGTTCTACCTCATCTCCCCTACCAATGACTATCAAGGGACCCCCTCCTCCCATGGGACACAGATCATGATTAAAGACTAGTTTCATGATTAAAGAAAAGCGAAATACTTTCTCCTGGCATAGTGCACTCAAGGGGTTCACCACTGGCCCCGACCTACCCTCAACTCCCATCTGTCCACTTCTCTGTACTCAGCTGCGTTTTCTACACTATCCTTTCATATCTCCATCCCTTCTGACCAGAGGCCTTTCCTCCCTTCTCTGTCTGGTTATCTCTAGTCCTCTTAGGAACAAGCTCCAGAGTCACTCCTGAGCCCCACCCCCACAGCCCAGTCACAGCCAGGATCAACTCCTTGGTTCTCACACTGTTTAGCAGATGGCAGGCCATCAGAGACGGAGCCCACAAGGGAGCGAGCTGCTCTGCGCACTGTCTTCCTCGGCCACACTGTGCCTTCCTGGGGGCAGGAAATGCACCACCCTCTCCCAGCAAGGAGCTCCGTGCCCAGCGGGCGCATGGAAGGGAGGCGGGAGGGAAACAAGCACCAACAGAAGGCTCTGGCCTTCCATATACTGAGTCCTCCCACCACACTGATGACAGAAATGTTTACCAGCCACCTCTGGACAGAATGAGAGGAGAATCAGTGACCTGCCTCAGGCAGTTTAACCATAAGCAGTAAAGCAACATGGGCGGTTTTAAAAAACAAAACCAGGGACTTTCCTGGCAGTCCAGTGGGTAAGACTTCACCTTCCCATGCAGGGGGAACGGGTTTGATCCCTGGTCAGGGAGCTAAGATCCCACATGCCCCGTGGCTGAAAAACCAAAAATAAAACCATAAAACAGAAGCAGTGTTGTAACAAATTGAACAAAGACTTTTAAAATGGTCCACATTAAAAGGAAAAAAGAGGCACAAACCCTCAAGACCTAGAATGGTTCTAGCACCTTGCATGCCCTCTGGGCTGGGTCCCTCTCCCCATCATGGGGCTGGCCAGGCTGTAAAGGACTCCTTGGACAGAGTCCAAACCCAGAATATCTTCTACCAAAACCTCTCAGTTCAAAAGGACCCCTGCGTGCCCCACTTTGGGAAGGAATCTGATGAACGCATGCGCTCTGCGGTGGGAACAGCTGTGACCTTGGTGGGAACAGGCCGCCAGGCCTCTGTGTTGGAGAAGGGCAGCTTGTCCACACACTGCCTCACCTGAGTCTCACAAGGGTCTCTGCACTGAGGGCAGGGGGGCTCCCAACTTGCCTCAGTTGGACTCTCAGGTTGCAGCGCTCAGCAGGAGGGGAAGGAGGGGAGACCTGATGAAACAGAGAGGAAGACTCTGGGGTCCCCCAATTTTGCAGGCCCTGCGTCTGAGCCCAAGGCTGTGACCCTGCCTGAGGCTCTAGGCTTGGCCCTCCTGCCGCCAAAATTCCATCCACATCTGCACTTGGCCAGAGTACATATATCAAGTGCATTGGTTTGCTCATTTGGCTGTGCCCCATCAATAACATTTTATGAACATCTCCTGGGTTGGCCAACAAGTTCATCTGGGTGTTTCCAAACCTGAACAAACTTTTTGGCTAACCCAGTATTTTGTATCGGCTACTATGTTGTGACATGGAGATAAAGAGATGAACGAGCTCTCTTTATAAAGACATGTCATAAGACATTCTGAATCTTTCTCTCCCTCAAAACACTCATTTGGTTTGCTTCTCACTCACACATCATCTTAAGTTGGTAGCTGGGTGTTTTGTTTGTTTTGTTTAATCCCTAGACACGATCTCATTTCTTCTATTCCCAAATAAAAGTGGCAGGGTCTTTTTCAGCCCTTGGCAAGTAGCTAGACGCTACCTAGTGGCTTCTCCTGCCTATTTGATGGAGGGAAGTCTCCCCTCCTCAGGCACTCAGGAGATGTTGGGTATCCCAAGAGATGCCACTCTCAGGAGCCCCAGATCTCCAGGGCAAAGCCCTCTGTGAAAATACACGCTCCACCCCACAGCCCCCGATACCATGTACCTCCAGGGGGAACTCCGTCTTTCGAGGTGCTTTAAACTTGTACATGAAGTCCAGCAGGTCTTCCTCCTCCTCGTCAGAAAACGCCAATGGGTTTTGGACCTGGTGGGGCCCCCAGGCCTTCACACCACCCTCATTCACATCGCCCTCAACCACTGAATGGCCATTTACAATCTACGCAGGGGAGACAAAGTACAGCAAGGTGGGATCAGTGCAGAAAGGAGCGAAGAAGGGCAGGCCAAGGTTAGGCACACAGCACAGCAAGCCAGGCCAGTTAGGAGAACTGAGGCCCCGACAGCTTCCTGGAATGTTGCAGGGGATCCAGGACCACTGCAACCGTGAGGCACTATGCACAGGAACAAGCAAAGGCTTCAGAATCTACTGACAAGCTATCGGAGGACATGGGGGTCCAGGTGGGGGTACCTCTGTCTTAACAGATGGGTCACACCCTACAGCTTAGGGCTGTAAGGCCACACCAGAAGAACACCAGAGGGAAAGAATATCCTCTGGAAAGGATGGTGGCAGTGAGTTCCGGAGGGGAATAACACAGTTTTCTGCATGATACATACAAGCTGATGGTGCCTTAATTATACTTGCACATACAGCTCCGAGCTGTCCTTAAGAGAGAGGATGTAAAATGCCAGGAAGCCTTCAGAAAGAACCTTAAGCAATGTAGATTTTTCATATCAAAGGCCAAGTGCTAGACAGAGAAGCAAAGGAGCCTGGAGGAAGGAGAACCTAGCCGCAGTCTTCCCCTCAAAAGCAGCAGCAAGATTCCTGTTTTGGTCTGCCATGACTAATCCACGTGGAAAACTCCAGAACTTATTTGTGTCACTGTTGTTGTTCACTCAGTCATGTCAGACTCTTTGTGACCCCATGGACTGCAGCACGCCAGGCTTTCCTGTCCTTCACCATCTCCCGGAGTTTGCTCAAACTCATGTCCATTGAGTCAGTGATGCCATCCAACCATCTCATCTTCTGTTACTCCCTTCTCCTCCCACCTTCAATCCTTCCCAGCATCGGGGTCTTTTCCAATGAACTGGCTCTTCAAATCAGGTGGCCAGAATATTGGAGCTTCAGCTTCACGTCACCGAGTATTTCTGCAACATCGAATGTGGAGCATATTCCATGTCATCTGGCCACGTGATCCTATCTCAGTCGAGATATAAAATACTTCCTGTCCCAGTCTATCTGACACTCAGAGACATATCTTTCTAGGCTTCGTATATTGTTTTTACCTAGAACCACAGAAGGCAGAGCCGGGGGCCCTCTGATCACTTGATCTGACCACCCGAGGCCTGCAGACAGAAACCAGAGCTGTTCTGGGACACCCTGCTACTTCCCCTAAAAACATGTTCAGCCACCAAATGTATTCTCCCCATCAAAGAGCGTATGACAGCATCCAGTGTGGACTTCAAAAAACTAACAGTGGGAGCCTAGTCTTAGCTGCTTTCCCAGTCATTGCTGCTATACTCCCAATAAACAACAGGGGGCAGCATGAGAGCATAGTTGTCTTAACCATGAATTTCAAAGCTGACTTGTAGACTGGGAGCGACCAGCTGAGACAGGATAGAGCCTAGCCTGAGATTGTTAACTCTCCTTTGCATTTTATTGCTCCTGTGCATTCCCCAACCTGTTTCCTCTGGGTTTAGGCTCTCTCTGGTGCCTTCCCCTGCCCAAGTCAGCTGCCTCGCTAAGATGGATGAACGTGAAAACTGGTCAGTCTGGCCCTCCTTGGATGCTCTGGTCTTCCCCAGCCTGTCAACTCACCCGGAAGGTCTTGGAATGTGTAGCACGTGGCTTGTGCCTCGAGCCCGAGTTCTCCTGTCCATCAGTTTCTGCCTCAGCTTCAAAGAAAGTGTCCTGAGCTATGGCTGATCCCCCTTGGTCCCTCTGAGCAGCGGATGCAGGACTGCGCCCACAGTGGCCACCCATCCACTGAAAGAGGTGGAGTCCTGACATCCTCTCAGAGGGCTCGACTCTTGTCCCAGACAGAACTCAACATCCATCACAAGGACATTCCTCTGAACACCTAACAGGAGAACAAAGAGGCAGGCCTGCCTAGGACCGAAAGACCAGGGCAAAAGCAACCTGCCCAGGTCTGCCCCAGCACAAAATCTCCCATCTTGAAAGCAGACTAGGGTTTGAATCTGTGCTTCTGCACACAAGGTTCCCTCTAAATTCAGGGCCACGGCATTCCCTCTACGTATCACTCTGGGGTTCAGAAGGCAGCCCAGAGTCACCAAAAGATCCTCAGGCATGGAACAGTTCAGCCTGCTCACCCATTCTGGACTCACTGGGACTGAGCAGTGAACTCACACACTATCAGAATAACAACAACAACAACAAGTGCCATCTCAAGAATGAAGCAAAAATGCTTTGAGTTAGTTCTCCACTGCATCCTTGAGCAGGGACTAAATGGTAGAAAAGAAGGGCCACTAGGAGTGATGGATCAAGGGAAGTCCAGAGATCCAGGCAGGAATGGAAAACAAGGTTTCAACTCAGCAGAGGTGGGGAGTGAAGGAAGTCAGTGTGGGCAGCTCGGGGACCAGAAGTATCTTCTAATAGAAGACACAGAGAGAACCTCTTGAAAAGAGGAGAATCCTTCTGGTCACTGTGTTCGTGGAGAGTTTTTGCCAAGAATGTTGTTTGTAATATTCTGCTTGAGTCTTAGGACTTAGGAGATGAAACACTGTAGACAAGCTGAGCCTCTGAGCCTCCAGATGTCTACTGTGTTGTGACAGTGAATCTCTCACTCATTTTTGGCTGTGCTGGGTCTTTGCTGCACTCAGGCTGCACATGGCCTTTCTCTAGTTGCAGCGCACAGGCTTCCCATTTGGGTGGTTTCTCTCGCAGAGCATGGGCTCTCGGGCAGGCGGGCTTCAATAGTTGCAACACATGGGCTCAGTAGTTGCGGCTTCCAGACTCTAGAGAGCAGACTCAGTAGTTGTGACATACAAGCTTACCTGTCCCGTGACATGTGGGATCTACCCAGACCAGGGATCGAACCTGTGTCCTCTGCATTAGCAGGCATATCCTTAACCACTGGATCACCAGGGAGGTTGGACAATGAACTGCTTAACTGCATTTCGCTCTTTGCGCTGGCTGCGAGGAAGCCCAGCATCTCAGACTGTCTATGACTTTGTGACAAGCACCTATATTTTTCTTCTCGTTCTGACTCCATCTTTCCTGCCTCCTCCCTTCCCCTCCAAGCTTCATTTTTCTTATTTGGTTTGATCTATCATCTGTATTTCCACAAGCATACTTAAATCCTTTAGGGAACAGGGAGGAGTATCAGTGAAGAAATAAACCCCACAGAACATGGGCCTATCTTTATGGGCACCCAGATGAAAATAAGGGGCTGAGCAGAAACGTGGTGCCGGACCTCCTCAGCACTCCTCTTCCTGTACATCCAAACGGAATTTGTGATCCCACAGGTCCTCACCCAAAAGGGCGCTACGGTCTACATCTTAATACTCTGATGGCTCCTGAAGACAACTTGCATGAGGGGAGCATCTCATGCAAGGTCATGACCACAGCCACCTGCAAGCCTCAGGGGGTGGCAGCCAAGCCCTCAAGCCCACAGAGCTGACCACAGTGGCCAGGGCTGGGCGGTCTCCAGGAAGAGACAGGGGTCAATCTTATTTCCCTCAGTGGGGGAGTGAGTGTGTGGCCTTGGCTTACTTTCTGTGTTAGCAAACGTGCGTAGAGCAGGCTGGGAAGCGGCTGCACCTCTTCTCTCTGTGGGGAGTGCAAGGAGGGAAAAACTCCCAGCCCTTCAAGGCTGAGCTGATCCATCTGCAGGAGCCCCAGGCCTCCCCACAGCCCTCCCCCAGGGCAGCAAACACCCCGGGTTAGTGAACACTTCCACATAGCACACATTAGTGGGAGCCATTAATCAAAGTCAGCAAACACGTTTGAGGAGAGCATGCCCATCTGGACCACTTACATCCGAGTCCCCAACAGCCACCGAAGAGAAAGGAAAGAATATCCTGTTAAAGAAGGACCTTTGGGGATGAAACTCACACACATGTGGGAGTGTTCGTGCACACGCACACATACACACGCACTCACTCACTCACTCACTGTCCATGCTCCAAACCTCTGACAGCTCCTGCTACTGAGGAAAGAAACTGCCCCAGGGCCCCACTCACAAAAAGATGCAGTTCTCTCTCTCTTTTAATAGGATAAAAAGGGATGATTCTGCTTTTTAAAATGTGTCCCATCTACTTGATTTTAAAAGGTGGGGGGACCCACCTCTATGACTCATTTCGAGCAGTGACAGAATTCAGTCTTCAGTTCTATATAACATCAAGGTAGGCAGAGAGAAAAGTGGGGAGAAAGGGCGGTAGGGGTGGGAGACAGAGATAATAACAGAAGCACAGAAAAAGAGAGGCAGATGTGCAGGAAGCAACAGGAAACGGCTGACAGGCAGGCCAGAATGGAGCAGAAAGTTCTCTTGGGACATGAGAGGCATGGATGGAAATCATCTCATCGTTTCCGGGGACCAGGAGGGCCCCTCTGGGCAGAGCATCTGTGATCCACAGCATCCGTGCCCCAGCCCCAGGTGTGAGACACACCTCCCCCTACACCATCTGCTGACGCTTCACAGCCAGCACCCTTCACGGGTCAAGATGGAAGGGTCCCCGGAGCCTCAAGTTTAATCCCTCACCCCATTTTACAGAGGAGGTGACTGAGGCCTGGAGAGTCGAGGAGCTTTCCCACCGTCACAGAGGGAAATGGTGCAGATGATTCACTAGCTGTTTCCTGGCAAGGAGACCTCAGGGAGATGGGGTAGAACTCCAGGGCCTTGGATGTTCAGAAGGCTGAGAAAGGCAGGGCTGGGGCAGAGGCTCCCAGATCATGACTCTGAGCAGGTCCACCCCAGCCTGAGGCCTCCACTGAGCCCCACCTGCGGCCCCATCCCCAACAATCCCCATCCCCACAGCTCCGAGGAAGGCCAGGCTCTACTCAGTGCTCACCACCAGCTATAATTCTATTTTAACTTCTATTCTAACGTCCTAGAAAGGCAGGCTTTGATGATGAAATCACCAGGTGTCGTGGGGGTGGCGGGGGCGGAGGACTTCCCAGAGGGCAGCATGGAGCAGGCCCACCGGGCAAGAGCAGAGCAGAAGGCTTCTCTCTTCTCCCAGGTCCCAAGATGACAGGATCCCATAGGGAAAGGCTTTCTGAGTGGCTTAAGGTATTTACAAACTCCAAATTGTAGGGTGACTAGGTCGAAATGAACATAGCTGCCTGAGGTCACTGGGATGGGTGTTTTCCACGAACTAGTGCATCCAGCAGGCTTCCCAGGTGGCGCCAGTTGTAAAGAACCCGCCAGCCAATGTAGGAGACGTAACAGATGCGGGTTTGATCCCTGGGTTGGAAAGATCTCCAGGGAAAGGGCATGGCAACTCACTCCAGTATTCTTGCCTGGGAAATGTAATGGAGAGAGGAGCTGGTGGGCTATGGTCCGTAGGGTCACAAAAAGTTGGACACAACTGAAATGACTTAGCAGCAGCAGCGTCCAGCAGACCCGAGTATTATGTGCCAGTAGTGCTGGACACAGCTGTGTGCAGCCCCTGGGTTTCTTTCATCCTTGTTGAGCCTATGTACACTCCTCTGTTCCGGCAGGACGATGGTCCCCACAGCCTCCTGCTCAGGAATCTTTAGACCATCCATTCTCATTAGGCTCATGGCCTCTGAAACCCCCAGGTCTTCTATAGACCTTTAAAAATCCAAGAGCTGAAATGTCTAAGGCAGGGGTCCCTAACCCCTGGGATCTAATGCCTGATTATCTGAGGGGAAACTGATGTAATAATAATAGAAATAAAGTGCACAATAAATGTAACGTGCTTGAATCATCTTGAAAGCATCCACCCACAACCCCAGTCCATGGAAAAACTGTCTTCCACGAAACCAGTCCCTGGTGCCAGAAAGGTTGGGGACCACTGGTCTAAGGGACTCCCCTGGCAGCCCAGCGGTTAAGGCTCTGTATTTCCACCGCAGGGGGTCCAGGTTCAATCCCTGGTCAGGGAACTAAAATCCCCCATGCCATGTGGTGTGGCAAAAAAAAAGAAGGGCAAAAGTCTTAAAACTGAAAAAATAAAGGGAAAAGAGGATCCTTCTTAGAACACAGCTCCCTGTCTTCCTGCTCGCCACTTCTGTGGGAGGCATGAACCACGTCTTGGTGGCAACAGGGCTGGGGGCACAGGCAACCGTGGCACTAGGCTTGTCTCCCTCATCCCCCAGCCCCACACCAGCCAGCAGGCCAGGGCTGGCCCCTCTTGCCTTCTGAGCCAAAGGAAACTCCTTCAAGGGGTTGTAATGGGGACTTGGGTTAGTTCAGCACCATCTCTGGTCCCTCACATGTTAAGATCAAGGAAAGAGCAGGAGCAGGTCAGAAGAAAGCCACACAGCCCAGACACCACCCTCACCCAGGGAGGGTGGCAGCAGAGGCCCTGGCCAGGCCTGGGAGAGCCCGGGTCCATCCCCCTGAGGCCTTCTGGCCATCACAGTCAGCATCATCACCATCATCACTCTTCAAAAAGCCCTTTCACAGATACTGTCATAGCAGCGCAGTGAGGTGGGGAAGCGGGAAGCTCTGCCTCTATTGGAAGGAAACCCAGGCTTATGGTGGTTAGGCCATTTGCACACAGTTGCATGGCTGGCGAGTGGCAAAGCAGGACCAGGGCTCCCTTGGCTGCACAAGGACTGAAACCCCCAGAACTGCAGGGCTCATCACTTCCGGGGACCCGGGTAAGTGCCTGCACTCCTATCACAAAGAGCACAGGGAACGATGACTCTGTGATGGTTTTAAAGTCTCTCCATATTCCTTGTTACTCCTCCCTCCAAGAGGTGGAGATGAATTCCCCTTCTCTTGAGGATGGGCTGGACTTAATGACTCACTTCCAACAAACAGAACAAGGGAGAAGTGATGATTTTGTGCTTTCCAAGACAAGGTCCTAAAAGGTGCTGTAGCTTCCCACCTGGCCTCTCTCCTGCATCACTCACCCTGGGTGAAGCCAGCTACCATGTGGTAAGGATGCTCAAGCAGCCGCCGGAGAGGCACGTGGAACGAGCTGAGGCCTCCAGCCAAGAGCCACAGGAAGGCTGTGTTCAGTCAAGCCTTCAGCCAGCTGTGGCCCTGACTGACACCCAGACCATAACTCTTGAGAGTCCCTGAGCCAGAGACACCCAATTAAGCTGCTCCCAAATTCTAGCCTGAATTCGCTGTAAGATAAGACACGCTTACTATTTAAAGGAGTTAACATCCTCACCCCACCCCACCCCCTGACCCTGCAGCTGAAAGGGAGCCCCAAGGTCAGACACCAGCTCACAGTTAGAGCCTCCTCCCAAGGCAGGTCTTGCACGCTCCAGGGAGGCTGGCTGTGTACTCACCTTTCCGGGTCCTGCAGGTGGAGCAGCAGGTACACACTGTGGGGACGGGGCATCATCAGTGATACCCCTCACCTGGACAGGAAGCAGCCCCAGGCCAACAGGGAGGCCCCAGGGAGGTGTGGGCATCCCCATGTGTTCACTATGGGATTCCCAGAAATGTGGGTCTCTGTAGAGACACCAAGGTGGGAGAGGGGATCACCCTAGATTCTGCTTCCTCACAGGTGCTAGAAAATGCCCTTGTATGGCGCGCAGAGGCCAGTCCTTGTGACCTGCAGCCCGAGGGGAGGGAGGGGATGAAGTCCAAGCTTCCTCTGAGAAATAACTCCAACTGCCCCTTCTCTCTCTCTCTCTCCCAGTTCAGCATGGCCTGCAGAAAACCTGCTCACACTGACCTCTGAATCCCCAAAGGGCTCTCTGTCTGGCGTTTGGCCCCAGTGGCTAACTGGCTGCTGCCTTACACACTCCACTGGTCTTGGTGTATATCTGGGCCTTGTTATTGTGTGTATGTGTGTGTATGCATGCTCAGCCATGTCTGATTCTTTGTGACCCCACTGACTGTAGCCAGCCAGCTTCTTCTGTTTATGGGATTCTCCAGGCAAGGATACTGGGGCAGGTTGCCATTTCCTTCTCCAGGGGAACTTCCTAACCTAGGGATCAAACCCACATCTCCTGTATTGGCAGGGAAATTCTTTACCGTTGAGCCACCTGGGAAGCCCTTGGTATACAGTAGGTGCTCACTGAATACAGGCTGTCTCCAAGTTCATGGAGGGCAAAGATCATCCTTTCAATTCCCTTTGTACCCTTCCCTGGGTTCAGTACCAGACTTGCAATTAATGATGTCTGACAAAATACCTCCCAGGCCATTTATTCTGCAGGGTGGGCCACAGAAATTGCATGGTGTTATTTCATACCAATTGGCATGTATATTTTACATAAATTATTACATAATCTCTTATTCCATTTTGTACTTTTTTCACTAGGCCTCATGGTTCCAAACTGTACCTAAATGTGCACTGAAACTGTTCCTTCCAACAGCTGCACACAACTCCCTGGGGTGTGCAGCCACCGCGTCCTACCCAGCCTGTCTCCAACAGTGGCCTCCGGTCCAGGACTGGCAAATTACTAATACCTCAACTGCTCTCCTCACCACCCCGAGATGGAGGCCAAGTAGGGATTCTGGTGTCTCACCTTCAAAGGCAAAGTCTGAAGCGAACTGGGTTCCTTTCCTGGTCCAAGGACAAATCCTCTGATAGGAAGGTTGTGAGACTGAATATAGGCTCAGTGGGAACAAGAATGGCGACTGCTTGGTGACGTTGGCCTCGCTGTGTTGCCATCTCTGCCCAGGCCCAGGGTCACTCAGTCAGGACAGATGCCCAGACTCGGGGCCATTTCCCAGACCAAACCATTCCTGGTGTCCGAGGCCAGGGCCGGGAAGGGCACACCAGCTGGGCCTCCTTTGGCGGACTTCCACTTAGGCACCCTGACCCTCCCCTCCGGGGCTATGACAACTCCAAAGCCTCTGACCTGGGTGCTTCTGCCCTTGACCCAGGCCCTGGGCCATCTTTCACCTGTCTTTCTTTCTGAGCTGCCTTTTATTTTAGGCCCAGAACAGCTAGGGCAAAGGCAAGTCAACGGTCCCTGTCCTTCCTGCTAGGTCAGCACCCCGCTTGCTGGCCCTGAAATCATGGGTGCCACAGCCAAGGGCGGGCAGGGAGGAGACTGCACTTTGTCGCAGCACAGCAGGCTCTGGTTCCCCAGGAACTCCACTCCCGGGGAACCAGAGAACTCCACTCGTTCAGTCTGCAGACCTGCAGCCAGAGTGCCCCCGTGCTCTCTGGGGCATCATGGAGCACAGAGCGGGCAGGGCCAGGAAGACAAATCAACCTAAGTCTGTTCCCATCAGGCGCTGGCCTGGGAAAGTGGGCAAAGCCCAGGGGATGCCCCCATCGCCTTCTCTTTTATAACTGCAGTACAGCTGACTCACAATATTTACTTTCAGGTGTACAGCAGAGTGATTCAATATTTTTTATAGATCATACTCCATATAAAGATGTTATAAGTAACACAGATAAGACTACCTTGGTGGTCTAGTGGATAAGACTCTGTGTGTCCCCTGCAGGAGACACGGATGCGATCCTGGTCAGGGAACTAAGATCCCACATGCCACGCAGGGTGACCAAAAAGGAAGAGAAAAACCTCACACAATCCTAGCTGTATTCCTGGCCTGTGCACCGCATCCTTGCCACCTGCTTTATACTCAGCAGTTTGTAGCTCTTAATTCTCCTCGCCCATTTCACCCTCCCCCTCCCCTCTCCTCTGGCCACCACCAGTCTGTTCTCAGTACCTATGAGTCTGTTTCTAGTCCATTATATTAATTTGTTTCATTTTTTAGATTCCACATATAAGTAAATATATATAGTGTTTGTCTTTCTCTGACTTATTTCAATAAGCATAATACCCTCCAGGTCCATCCATGTTGCTGCAAATGGCAAAATTTCATTCCTTTTTATGACTGAGCAATGTCCATCTCCTTTTAGATCCTACCAGACCTCTCTTTTTCCCAGTTTTGAAGCTGCTGCAAATAATCCGCCAAGGGGAGGACTAAGCAGGAGACCTGGATTCTGGTCCTGTGTGGCCCTGGCACAGTATGTGACCCCTCTGAGCCCACTGCCTCTGCTTAGTTTGCCTCCATAATGACAACATAGACAGGAAGGGACTGCAGGCCCACCTCGACTCACTTCCTGGCCAAAGCAGGAACTTGGTACATGACTAACTCTGGTTTAGGCCCTTCCAATGTCAGGGATCTCACTACTTCACAAGGCAGCCCATTTCCATTTTAGACACCTTAATATTAAAGTGCTTTTCTAGGTAAGTTAGACAGCAACAACAACAGTAATAGCAGCTACTACTTAGAGTGCCAGGCATGACCCTAAGCACCTTCACATGGCTTATTTCATTTGAATCCTCATGACAACTCTGCACATGGGGCTAGTCATTCTGTGTGTTCAGATAAGGACTCTCTGGTGCAGAGAGGATAAAGTGCTTGCCCCGGTCACACAGCTGGTAAGCGGCTGCCCCCTCAGAACTCTACCCCGTTGGTTTTAGCTCTGTCCGCTGAGCCTCACAGAATTGGGACCCTTTATCAAATCAAAGCGACAGCTTTCATTTGAGGTTCGGTAGCCCAGAAACTGATCAAGGATGGAGGCTCACATGCCTAGAAGCCCAGGAAGTCAGAGGCTAAAGATGCTCAAGGAAACCTGATGGCCAGTGGGTGAATGGATAGAAGGCACTGACCCGGGAGTCGGGGCCACAGGAGAATGCCACCAGCGGGCGCAAACCTGATGACAGCTACCTTCCCTGGGCCTTTGTCTCTTCGTTGGTAAAATCAGAGGGTGAGACTGAGTGATCCCCAAGCTCCCTTCCTGCCTGGCCCTTAGGGTTTCCATACTAAGTTCTCCTGGCTCAAGGACAAGGTTCCCCTAACCAAGGGGGATCTCACCCCCATGGCCAAGCCTCCATCTCCCCAACCCTAGTAGGGCTAAAACATCTCTCTTCCAACAGAAAAGCCACAATCTTCAATCCTAGGTAGAGGGGACATTCCCGAGAAGGGAGGAAACTGGCGGATGCCAGGCCTGGTTCTGAGCTGGTCTCCTTTTCCCGGCATGGAGCACACGCTATCATTCCCAGGGCAGCCATGAAGCTCCTCTTTCCCATCCATGTCTAAAACCCTCAGGTTGGGTGGGCCTGGAAGGACCCTGTGCTCAGGACTCTAAGATGCCCCCTGCAGGCTGCATCTTACAGCACACGACCCAGGTCTAGGTGACCTGGACATCCCTGTTTATACATTTAAAGGCAGGCAAGCCACCTGGCACACGTCACAGCCAGAGATTGCCAGAGTGGCCCCATATCCACAGCCAGGCTCAATGTCCCATCAAGCAAAAGGGATGGAGGTGGAGATTCAGAACCATGCCCTGCAGCCTGCCCCCTCCCCATCAAACCTCTGCTGGCAGCAGCAGTGCTCAGCCCTGTAACCTCCCCTAGGAACAGTCTGGGGAACCAGAAGTGCTGGCCAGCTCCCTACCCCTCTAGTCCCCGACCCCAGCCTCCACAAACCAGAAACCCCTTGATGCATCAGACGTTGGTGGGCCCCAAATGTGGCTGCACCTTGACAGCATCATGTATCAGGGTCTCATCCTCAACAAACTGAATTCCCTGGGGGTGGGCCCAGGACTCTACACATTTAATAATAAGGTCCCATGTCAATTCTGGCACAGGGACCCCTCTCTACCAGGGCAGACACGGAGGCAGAGGTGTGGTTTCATACAACCCTGGGCTCCATAGGAATTAGATCTCAGGGCTAGTGTGGCCTTGGCACCTGGTGGCCCAGGGTGAGGTTTATGGTGGGGGGAGGGGGGAGGGGACGAGACGGTAGAATGAGAGGACAGGAAACACCATGTCAAGAAAAGGGACCACAGGAGCCGTAAGCCCTGGGTGTGGGGAGGAGACACTCAGGTGCTCATGACAGGTGAGCTCTCCCGGGAGCATGTGGACAGAGAGGAAGGAAAGAGAGAAAGCTGCCTTGGCCAAGGACAGCTGGCCCAGTCACCTCTAGGCTTGGTCTATGTACCACTATTCAACCACCTTCAACACCCTCCCAACCCAGATAATCAGATGGGGGAGGCAGGACCCTTGGTGTAGGTGACCTAACTCTGCCCCCATCAGAGTTCCCAAGGCCAGCTTCCCATCCTGGCCTGAGTGGTACTCAGTCCCTTGGCTGATGTGAATAGTCTGATGGGTATCTGTGTGAGTGGTGAGTCCTTGGGGAAAGGGTCCTAGGGTGGCCTGGGCCTCTCACTAGGAAAGCAAGGCCTAAGAGGTGGGAAAGAAGGGAAGTGAAATGACACCTACCTGAGCTGCCAGCGCTCTCAGAAGCACTCCTGGACATCTTAGGCTGGCCGTGCTTGCTGCTGGCCCGCCCAGGGCCCGGTGGAGGGGGGCCCGAAGGAGCAGGGGTGCCATCTCCCCTGATGGTGGAGAGATCCTGCATGCTGAAGCTCCGGAGTCGCTCCGATAAGGCACCTTGTCCCTGGACGCAACACAGGAGGGACACCCATCAGAGGCCTGCCCCACAGGCCAGGGGCAGCCGTGGGGGACACACATAGGAGGGACACCCATCAGAAGCCTACCCCACGGGCCAGGAGTAGCCATGGGGGACACACACAGGAGGGACACCCATCAGAGGCCTGCCCCACGGGCCAGGGGCAGCTGTAGGGGACTCTGACAGTCAGCACAGTAGAGACCAAGCCCCTGGAAGGACTCTGCACAGGGCAGCTGCCCTGCGTACTTGTAGGAAACACAGAGGGGGACCAGGCCCAGAATGTTCCAGGGCCTCTTATAGGTTCAGCCTTGTTTCTCTGCCTCCCGACTCTCCTCTCCTTCAGACGTCCCCACAATAAAGCAGGGCCTCAGCCAGATCCAGGGTGGAGGAAATGACCGTTGCCTTCAGTCCCTAACTCTCCAGGGCTTGTCTGTGGCTTCTCCAGCCTTACATAGATAAAAATTCTTATATAGCTACTTTTTTCTCAACCCTCAGGACACAGGAATCTGGCCAGAAGATCAGAACTTAATAATCTAATAATCTTAATAATGTGCTCAGTCCTTAGTCTTTTCAAAGGAAATCAAATGTAGACAATATTTTTTAAATGTATGACAACAGCAATTTCTTTTATCTACTCATGTGACCATCCATGAGTCACACTGACTGCCACTGGTGTATCTGAGCTTCATAAAATAGCCAAAGGTAATGAATCAGGAAGGAAAAAGATGACATGAAAAAATAATAACATACATGCAGTAAAACCCTGCTGACTGTAACCGTTTCTGTCTTGCTTGCTCAAGTCGCTTCAGTTGTATCTGACTCTTTGCAACACTGTGGACCATAGCCTGCCAGGCTCCTCTGTCCATGGGATTCTCCAGGCAAGAATACTGGAGTGGGTTGCCATGCCCTCCTCCAGGGGTCTCCCCAACCCAGGGATCGAGCCTGCCTCTCCTGCGTCTTCTGCATCACAGGTGGATTCTTTACCACTTAGCCACTGAGGAAGCCCTTTACTGTCCTGAGGGAGCCACAGACATCATCTCAGGCAGAAACTGTTCTTTTGTTTAGGAAAGCAAAATCGATCCATTATACTTAGGAAAGGGAAGGGCCTTGTTGTCTGGATGAGAGAATCTGTCATTGTGAAAAGGATCATAAGGCAGGCACAGGGACGATGGCGTTGTCTTGGGTGCACCTTGGGGGCTGGAGGACAGACTCCTGTTTACAGAAAAGGAAACCTGCAGTGGGGGGCTGGTAGGAGACTGGGGTTACTGAGGATTGGGTTGTGACCTGGAATAAGACGTGACAGGCAGACTTCCCTGGTGGTTCAGTGATTAAGAATCTGCCTTGTAATGCAGGGGATGTGGGTTCCATCTCTGGTGGGGGAATTAAGATTCTATACATGACAGGGCAACTAAGCCCCCACAACAGCAACTAGTCTGTGCATAAGAACTAGAGAGTCCATGTGCCACAAAGAAAGATCCTGTGTGATGCAATGTCTCCTGGAAACTAACAACACAAAGAAAACTAAGTAATCAAATACACAATTAGAATATGAAATCCAAGCAAAGGGTATCCAAAGGGAAAAAGGTGGGCTTTCCACGTAGCTCTAGTGGTAAAGAACCCACCTGCCAATGCAAGAGACATAAGACATATGGGTTTGATCTGGGTTGGGAAGATCCCCTGGAGGAGGGCATGGCAACCCACTGGAGTATCTTTGCTTGGAGAATCCCATGGACAAAGGAGTCTGGTGGGCTATGGTCTATAGATTTGCAAAGAGTCGGACTTGACTGAAACAACTTAGCACACGTGCACGTATGAAAAAGGCAGAGATTGTCCTGGTTGCCTCAGATATTGCCCTGGGACGATGGTGGGCAAGGGGTTTGAGGCTTAACCTACCAGATATGACAGCTGGGTAGTATTTGCCAAGAAAATGAGGCCTGGACTGGCTGCCCAATGTAAACCCATCCAAATCCATCAGTCAATGACCCATGATATTTCTACTCAGAAACATTCATGATGACATATAGAATTTGGAAGAAATGAGACTAAAGAACAAAAACTGATCCTGAAAAGAGGGAGGAAATATTCTGATAATTATAATGGAGTATTCTGAAGGAGATCAGCCCTGGGATTTCCTTGGAAGGAATGATGCTGAAGCTGAAACTCCAGTACTTTGGCCACCTCATGCGAAGAGTTAACTCATTGGAAAAGACTCTGATGCTGGGAGGGATTGGAGGCAGGAGGAGAAAGGGACAACAGAGGATGAGATGGCTGGATGGCATCACGGACTCGATGGACATGAGTCTGAGTGAACTCTGGGAGTTGGTGATGGACAGGGAGGCCTAGCGTGCTGCGATGCATGGGGTCGCAAAGAGTCAGACATGACTGAGCGACTGAACTGACCTGAACTGAATTCAATATTAGGTTAACATTCAGGAAAACTACTTATAAATTTGCTCTTTCATTCATTCTTCCATTTATCCCTTATCTATTTCACAAAGATTTATCAAGGATTGGCTATGGACAGGACACTGTACTGGGTGTTACTAGGAAGTACCAAAAATATAGCTCGATTTCTGACAAAATGTAAAAAGACAAATGGACAAATAACCATTCAGAAGTGCCATACCAGAAGCTACAGAAAATGAAGATTAAGAATCACACAGAAGCAGAGAGTGGACATATGAACACAGCGGGGGAAGGGGAGGGTGGGACAAATTGGGAGATTAGGATTGCCGTATATACACTACCATGTGTATATTCCCTGGGAACTCAGATGGTAAAGAATCTGCCCACAATGCAGGAGACCCAGGTTTGAACCCTGGGTCGGGAGGATCCCCTGGAAAAGGGAATGGCTACCCACTCCAGTAGTCTTGCCTGGAGCATCCCATGGATAGAGGAACCTGGTGGGCTACAGTCCATGGGGCCCCAAAAAATTGGACGCAACTATGCAACTGACACTACATGTGTAAAGTAGATAGCTAGTGGGACCTGCTGTATGGCAGAGGGAGCTCAGTTTGGAGCTCTGTGACAACCTAGAGAGGTGGGATGGGGGTCGAGTGGAAAGGAGGTGCAAGAAGGAAGGCATATATGTATTTATGTGGCTGATTCACTTCGTTGTACAGCAGAAACATAACATTGTAGAACAATTATACTCCAGTAATAAATAAACAAACCACAGCTCTAGAGTCAGACCTGGATTCAGTCCTATCACTTACAGCTGGGTGACCTCAACCTGTCATCTGTAGAACAGCATCCATGTGGCAGGAGGGTGGGGAGGAATAAATGGGATGATGGCATAAACTGTCCATGACAGAGCCCAATGTGTAGTAAGTGGTCCCCAAATGTCAACTATGATGATGGTAACATATTACTCTAGCTACCTGAGACATACACATTGCTGCTGAAATAAAAAACAGAAAGATCAGGGACTTCCCTAGTGGTACAGTGGTTAAGATTCTATGCTTCTGATACAGGGAGTGTGGGTTCGATCCCTGGTTGGGGAACTAAAATCCCACATGCCACACAGTGTGGCCAAAAGCAAATGAACAAATAAAATATAAATTTTAAAAAATGAGAAAACTCCAAATGCATTTGATCACAGTGAGACAGACTGTTAACTGACCATCCAAAAGTCATCCCCAATCCCATTCTCAAAATGGTGAGAAAAAACAGATTTCGCAAACTCCCTCCTATCTACTCTGCATGGCCATGTGATGCAGTTCTGGACTGGGAGGTAAGGGGAAACCCGCTAAGGGATTTCTGGGAGAGATATTTTCTCTGTCTAACATGCAGAAGGAGAAAGGCCTGACCCTGCTTCCTGCTTTCTGCCTTTGAGTGTGGGAACTGCTACCTTGTGACAACAAGACTCACCAAGACATTCACCCGGAGCCTTGGCATCACTAAGACACTGAGATACTGACAGTGTCCGCTTACTCCTAGACTTCTTGTGAACAGTGTTCATCAATTATAAGACATATTTTTTTTTACTTCTGAAATTAGGGTGAGTCATATGATTGCTTGCCTTATTCTTGTTGTCACTGCTTACACACGAATGCACTTGGTCGTTATTCCTGAAGGCAGGACCAGACAAAGGAAACTCGAGACTGTTCACTGTTACCAAACCAAGACCTACTGGAGGAAGGGTTATAAGCCCAGGTTATTTAAAACACAGTCCATTGACACCTTCTAGTAAGATGCAGAAAGTGGCAGGATGGGAAACAGCAACATGGTTGAAAATCTCAGAGACAAAATATCTGCATCACTAGCACTTGGGAGAGCACAAAAAGTGATGTGGCTTCATCATATATGGATACTGATAAGTGATTCAAAGGAATCCTAGAAAGACTTCAACCAATTTATTGGGTGTATAGCATCCCTTTACTGCATGTATGCAAGTGACACACAGGAAAAATCTAAAGACTCCAAGAGAGTCACTTTAATAAGTAGAAGTAGAGGAGTTCTTTGGTGTGTGTGTGTGTCAGTTGCTCAGTCGTGTCCAACTCTTTGCAACCCCATGTGCCGGGAGCCAGCGTGAGGAATTCCACCTGTGACAAGGTCATGCGGCAAGAGCTCTGATGGCAAGGCTAATCAGACCTCAGGTTTTCCCCCTGGAATTTCCTGAGCATCCACCCCACCCCCCCCCCCCCCAGAAAAAAATAAGTGTCTGCCTGCTTTTCCACTCTTCTGATATTCTCTGGAAAAAGTCAAATCAGGGCTTTAGCCTTCTGCATTTGAAAGGGATGTTTCAGTTAAACCCCCTCTGATAGCTCTCTAGCTTGCCTAACAGGTTCCCCAGACCTCTTACAGCTTGTGAATTGCTTACAACCCCCCAACCACGAGAGGCACAAAGCTTAAAAGCATCTTAAAGATACAGAGCCTTTTCTAAAGAGTTAAAAATCATATTGGTGACGGGTTTTCACTGTTGACTCAATGATTGCCACCAGGCCTCCATATTCTTTATCTTTTAGGCACCTGGGAGGATGTTAATCAATGTAAACGGGATATGGAAAAAGATATATAGTAGTTTTGATGTTAGCAACACTAGACTTTTGAGTTAATTACTTTTCTCTTTGTTATATATCACTGCACTCTTCTTGTGTCCTTGCTAAGTAAGAATGTAACTTTATTTAGTGCTTTCTGAGAATGGCACCAGACTTTGGGAAGATCAACACAAATAAGTCTTCTAGTTAACAAACCCTTATCAGAAAAAAGGCTGTAAAATGTTAATTGGCCCTTGTTGGCCAGAAGATGATGTAAATCACCTAAGACTTGTGTATACAATTAGGTATGCAGAGAGAAAAGCCTGGTTTTGATAAGAGTCTGGACTGCTAACACTGCATAATTTTGTATTACCCATTGATCTCTATGTACAATCAAAAAAAGGTATAAAAGGCCTTCTGAACAATAGGGGCCAGAGCCAGTCACTGGACTGGTTTCCCCCGTGTCTCTCTCTTTTTCCTCTTTACTTTAACTTCAGGCTGAATTCCCATCTGGGGTGTGGAGGCTCACCAAGTCTACTTACTTGCCCTGGCTGTTAAGACCCCTGCGAAAGGGAGCCTAAGGCGAGGCACCCTTAGATATTCAAGCAAGCGCCGGTGGCCCAACGTAGATGGTGCAAATTCCTTGTCTGGAATGTTATTGGCCTTCCACATAATCCAAGTTATTCAGCCCTCTTTCTCCACTTAATTTTCCTACTACACACTTGTTTCTCAATCTAATCTTATATCAATAAATAAACAAGTCTTTCCTCACTAACGCCGTCCACGCTTTGAATTCCCTGGATCCACTGGGGCTGGACCCTGGCACCCATGGACTGTGGCCCGCCAAGGATTCTCTAAGCAAGAATACTGGAGCGGGTTGCCATTCCCTTCCCCAGGGATCTTCCCGACCCAGGGATCAAACCCGGGTCTCCTGCATTGTGGGCAGATTCTTTACCGAATGAGCCACCCAGGAAGCCCCAGTTATACCATGTTAATGGCCAAATAATTAGATTTGGGAAAGTGCCTGCTGAAAGGTTACAGGGTTTCTTTTACTTATTGATTTTTAAAATATTTATTTATTTATTATTTTTGGCTGCGTCAGGTCTTAGTTACAGCTCGTGAACTTCTCTCTAGTTGTGGGACAGGGACTTAGTTACCCCGTGGCACACGTGATCTTAGTTCCCCCACCAAGAACTGAACTCGAGTTCTCTGCCTTGGAAGGCGGTCTCTTAACCACTGAACCACTTAACGGTAAGTCCCATTACAGGATTTCTTTTAAAACAACTGTGTCAGGGTTCCCCAGTGGTTCAGTGGTTAAGAATCCACCTTGCAATGCAAGGGACACTGGTTCGATCCCTGGTCCAGGAAGATCCCACATGCCTCAGAGAAGCTAAGACTCTGTGCCACAGCTTTGAAGCCCATGCACTGCAATGACCAAAGTCTGTGTGCCTAGAGCCCATGCTCAGCAATAAGGAGCCCACACACAACAAATGAAGAGTAGCTACAGTGAAGAGTTGCCCCCACCCACCACAATTACAGAAAGCCCAAGGACAGCAATGAAGACCCACTGCAGCCAAAAAATGAAATAAAATGAATCTTAAATAAATAAATAAATAAAAAACAGCTCCAGAGGAGGGTGGAGGCAGAGGAGTAAGACTGACTTTTCACCTGATGCCCTCTTTTGTACTTTTAGAATTGTGTACAATGAACATGTATCGCCTTTAACACAATAAATCATTACAGTTGCATTTCCAGTAACACCCACAGCACTCTTCCATGACCACCCTGTGGACTCCAATCTGCAAATATGAGGCTTGCATGATGCTGACAAATGCCATCTAGACCAAAAAAATAACATGGGATTGTTTAAAACAAGTGGGAAAAGAGAAGGAGAAGCGGTTTCTCCATAAACTGCCGTGTACTCACTCTCCA
Organism: Ovis canadensis; assembly: GCF_042477335.2. Taxonomy (NCBI): domain Eukaryota; kingdom Metazoa; phylum Chordata; class Mammalia; order Artiodactyla; family Bovidae; genus Ovis; species Ovis canadensis. The sequence goes on from NC_091247.1 coordinate 58,239,844, forward strand.
GCCTTGAAAGCCTGGGCTCAACTCTGCCTGGGGGACCCCAACCCATCCACTTGGTCCTGCTCAGCCTTGCAACCTCACTGGGAAGTTAAAGGGTTGAGTAAGATTCCCTTCTGGAATTCCCAACTGGAAAATTTTAACTTCGAGAATGTATGGCCTTCTCCTCTACAGTTGATTATGTGGCTCAGATCGCAACTCTAAGACTTTTCAGAGTAATTTGAAAATCTCTAGAATAAATGTTGGGCCTCCCAAGGTAATTCTGAGGAAAGGTAAATAAAATTCTGGTGTGTCTGTCTTTAAATTCTTGTATCGATTTCCTTCCCAGCCAACACCAGGTTTAGAATATGAACCACAGGAAAAGCTGGGAAGTCTGGAGCCCTTTCATGAGCCAAGGTCGGCTACTTCAGGCACATTGTGAGCACTTGTCCTGGACGCTGCAGGTCTGCACTGCCTTCAGCATCTCGCCCCTGGAAGAACCTCCCCGCGGCCCAGTATCACAGGACCAGAAAGGGAGACACAGTAGGCCTTCCATGAAGACGAATCTCCTATTTGTATTCTGTCCTACTTGGAGCTCTTTATTTCCCCCGTATTATAAGCATGGTCTACCCAGTCTTGTTGCAGCTGCTAGTTTATACGCTGTTTGAACAGACTCAATCTTGCTTTTTTTCCTGGCACATTGATACCACATGGCCCAGTGGCTCTCTCAACTCTTTAAAATACCAGAAATCCCATAGAAGTATCTTTGGGGCAAGGAAGGGAAGCTTATTACTGATTAAATTTTTTTTTTCCTGGCTAAAACCCAGAAAACTGACCTTTAAGAGGTAAACCATGTCACTGAATTTTCTATTAATCTGAGATCTTCATTTTTGTGTGTGTGTTCCAATTTTATTGATGTATTTTTTCATTTGTATTTTAAAATTTTACTTTATTTGACTGTGTCTGGTCTCATTTGCGGCACGTGGGATCTTCCTTGCATCATTCTGGATCTTCCACGGCAGCGCTCGAACTCTAGTTGTGGTGCATGGGCTTAGCTGCCCTGTGGCCTGTGGGATCTTAGTTATCCAATCGGGGATCGAACCCAAGTCCCCTGCATTGCTAGGTGGATTCTTAACCACTGGACCACCAGGGAAGTCCCTCCGTTTGTACTTCATTATTATATTTTTCTAATTTTATAGATGGATTCAAGATATAAACCTTAGGGGCTTACAAGTACTTTCACATACGTATTTAAACTTAACATGTATTATAAATTTTTTTTAATTTTAAAAGATGTTTTAATAATTATTTTTTATTGGAGTATAAATGATTTACAGTGTTGGGGATCTGAGATCTTTAATTCCTAATTCTTCTCCTAATTTGTAAGAAATAAGAAATCCATGTAGCAAACACACCAAATTCTCTTTGTGTTAATGCTTTTCTTAATCGGGAGAGCCAAGTGTGTTCCTGGGGAAACCCATCAGACCTCTACTAATGTGATACTCGAAGTAAAAAATTTACCACTAATAGAATACCTCCCATTAGGGTCCACAGAGCCCCGATTCAACACAGTCACTAAGTGTGGCTGCAAGCCCTTGAGGAGGTCCTCTTTTCCAAAGGGACACAGTGGGGAAGGGACACCAGGAATCTCACTGGGGGCTCCAGCAGGGCATAAAGTTTAGCACACCTCACCTCACATCATATCTCAGGCCTGTGACTGATGACAATGAGAATAAAGTCAGAAGGCTTCAGTGAGTCAGTCTGTTGATAACAAAGCCATCAACAGTAACCACAATTCCCACCGGCGATTTAAAGAGTGTGAGTGCTTCCTTCCAGATTCCCACGGGGTACCCACCTCACTGGCACAGTTAGCCTCTACAGATACACATGCTCCACACCAAGCCCGAGCAGGCTCCTTCTCAGCATGCTTGATGAAGGCAGGGGCCTCCGTTTCTGCCACAGAAGTGGGTTAACAAACAAGAGAAAGAATCCTTCCCACCATTGCATCAACAGTAGCATCAATCACCAAACCCAATTCACCCTCCAGGCATGAAACAAACAAACAAAAACAAGTTAATCGCATGTTAGATGCCACCACATTAACACAATAAGAGGCTCTGGGAGGAGGCTGACCCCGGCTCTGGGATTAACGCACATGTACACACACGGGTGTCGGCAGGAGAGACACCGGGCTTGGATCCAGACCATGGGCTGGTAGGCAGAGGTGGCTACTGGCCTCTCTCCCCGACTGGATCAGTTCGAAGTTAGTCAGACCTCTCAACGGGGTTACCTGCCCTTCTCTGAGGTCCAAAGAGGAGATAAAAGGAAAAAGTCGAGCCACCTGATAAAGGGGAAAAGAAAAAAAAGCCATGGGCACCAAGCCTATGAAATGGGTTGAAGGGCAGCATTCTGCTGCCCTGGCCTCCGACTCTCACCCATTCACTCATATTACTTCATTCACCACCAATGCTGATACTGTTCCTGAAGCTCTGAGGGAAGCCCAGCGGAGGACAACAGATGGATATGAATCATGACACAGTTCCTGCTTCCACTGTTCTTGCCTGGAGAATCCCATGGACAGAGGAGCCCGGCAAGCTACAGTCCATGGGGTCACAAAGAGTCAGACACAATTGAGCAACTAACACTTTCCTGCTTCTAAGGGCCTCACAGTCCGGCCAGGCATCAAGGCACCAACGCAAACAAGACAGCAAAGGGCAGACGGCAAAACACGTGACAGACATTCAAGGCCCAGAGAGAAAGAGAGCAGTGTTGGCAGGGACCCCAGAGAGGCTTCATCCAAGAGTTCAGACTGGAGCTAGAGATGAGGGCTGCACCATCAGAAAGGGAGAGGAGGGATGTTGTGGCTGGAGAGTTGTCGAAGCCAAGGCGTCAGAGAGGAAAACCTGGATTTGGGAAACTGAGATTGAACCCATCAGAGAAAGGGCCAAGGTACCCGGTGAGCAGCAGGAGGTAAGTCTGGAAAAACTGTACTTTGTCTAAACCTAGACTTCGATGAGAGTGCCACTGACGGTTTCTGAGTGGTGACCCAAGTGAATAAAGCAGGATTTTAGAGTCACTTCCATGGTGGCTCAGATGGTAAAGAATCTGCCTGCAATGCAGGAGACAAGAGTTTGATCCCTGGGTTGGAAAGATTCCCTGGAGAAGGGAATGGCAACCCACTCCAGTATTCTCGCCTGGAGAATCCCCATGGACAGAGGAGCCTGGTAGGCTACAGCCCAAGGGGTCACAAAGAGTCAGACATGGCTGAGTGACTAACACTTAAGAGTCATGAGAACATTCCAGATATACTGTGTGGCCCACACGGAGAATGGCCCCTGGTGTGTGCTCTGCCTTTCTTTCTCAAGTTGGAGCTAGGCACATGGATGTCTGCAGGGAAGACTGAAGTGTGGGACTTCCCTGGTGGTCCAATGGTTAAGACTCCAAGCTTCTACAGCTGGGGCTGCAGGTTCCCTCCCTGTTCTGGTAGCTAAGACCCCACATACCTCATGGCCAAAAAACCGAACATAAAACAGAAACATTTTGTAACAAATTGTACAGAAATATTGTAACAGACTCAATAAAAACTTTAAAAAATGGTCCACATTAGGAAAAAAAAAAAAGGACTAGAAGTGCCCTTAATGGGAGATGAAGTGCAAAAATGAACATTAGCTGGTGAGGGAAGGCTGGTTTGGAGCACTGGCTGGATCTGAGGTGTCCACAGTAGCTGCTGAGGAGGTGAGGAGCGGGATGGGAAATGAGGACATTATGCAGGATAACGACAGTGAGCAGAGCCCCTGTAAACCAGAGCTGGGCCTGGCCCTCTGAGCCAGGCTGTCACTCGGGTGATGGGCTTTCAGGGTCACCAGGAAGGACTCCAGCTGTCCCAGCCCTCACAGGCAGAAGGCCACCATTGAGACCCAGCCAGAAGCCCTATCTGGTCCTTGGAGTGACAGGACCCTGAGGGAGCTTTGTGTGAGGCAGATCCCTGTTCCAGGGTTTAATTTCTTTTTTCTTTCTTTTTATTGAAGTATAGTCTATTTGCAATGTTATATTAGGACACTGTGGTGCTGGAGAAGACTCTTGAAGTCCCTTGGACAGCAATGAGATCAAACCAGTCCACCCTAAAGGAAATCAATCCTGAATATTCATTGGAAGGACTGATGCTGAAGCTCTAATATATTGGCCACCTGATGGGAAGAGCTGACTCATTGGAAAAGACTCTGATGCTGGGGAAGACTGAGGGAAGGAGGAGAAAGGGGCAACAGAGGATTAAATGGTTGAATGGCATCATTGACTCAACGAACATGAGTTTGAGCAAACTCTGGGAGATAGTGAAGTACAGGGAAAGCCTGGTGTGCTGCAGTCCATGAGGTCACAGACTTGAACACGACTTAAGTGAATGAAAAACCAATTAGGAACCAGTGATAAAGCTTTAGAGAATCCATCTTTAGTATCTTAAGAAAGTTAATTAATCATTCATCTTTGGCCGAGCTGGGTCCTCACTGCTGCACTCGGGCTTTCTCTAGCCGTGGCTAGCCAGGGCTGCTCCCGACTTGAGGTACTCAGGCTTCTTATTGTGGTGGCTTCCCTTGTAGCACACAGGCTCTATGCACACGATCTTCAGTAGTGGCGGCACGCAGGCCCTGCTGCCTTGTGGTATGTGGGATCCTCTTGCACCAAGGATTTGAACCCATGTCCCCTGCATTGGTTGGTGAACTCTTAACCACTGGACCCCCAGAAAAGTCCCTATCTTTAGTATCTTAAGGTAACTTGTGACCCACTGCCCAGCATTTAAGTGTGGCCCAAGCCTTGCCCGAAGAGCTGACAGACAACCTTAAAAGTACCCAGGGTTGGTTCCATAATTCTCAGCGGCAGACTGGCATCTCTCAGGCCCTCACCGCTGGGTCCTCCTGGCCAGGGGGTGAGGTCCAAGCACAACATGGTTAAGGAAGCATTGGTCTGGTGTGTGTGGAGGGGAGGGGGCTGTGGGGGTGTCTGGAGTGACGCAGGAACAAGCAACGGGCAACTAGAGTCTCACTCTCAGGCTAGCTAGGCCCCTAACAGCTGTGTGGCCTTGGCAGCTGCTTGGCACTAGGGTCTCTGTGTCCTCCCCTGTGCAGTGAGGGGCTACGGACGGCAGCATCTAAGGCTCCTGTTCTAGTCACTCACAGGGTGACATTCTTCTTTCTCTCTCTCTCTCGGCTGGGGGGTGGGGGGTGGGCAGGGGCTCATGTGTTATACAGAAGCGGCTGCCCAGGCACTCCCTGCCTCGAGGCTGAACAGGTGGCAGAAGTCGAGCCCAGAGTTAAGAGGGACCTGAGGCCCCCGGAGGGGGCGGGTCTTTCGCAGGGCCACACAGCACAGGCAAGGTGGACGGAGCACAGGCAATGCCCAGCTGTGCTCATGCTACCACACCCAGAGGAAAGACGGGATTGTAAGTCGCGTTGTGAGGCCCGTGTTGGACTTGTTTCTTTCATTTGGTTCATCAGTGAGTGAGGATCATGATCAACCTCAGGGTGTAAGCGGACACAGGAGTGACCAACAGGCAGCCTCCACATGCGCTCTGCATCTAAGAAGTCTCTGCGGACATCACTTCACAGCTATTTTGCAGCAGAAACCGTCGTCACGCCCATTTCGCAACTGAGGAAGACTGAGGCTTCACAGAGAGGCTCACAGAGATGCAACAGCAAATGGAGGAACTGAGGTTTGTTGGGTTTCTTTGCCTCACAGCATGTGGGATATTAGTCCCCTGGCCAGGGATCGAACCCACACTCCCTGTATCAGAAAGAAGCAAGAAATCCTAACCACTGGACTGCAAGCAAAGTCTTGGAGCTGGGATTTCCAACCTGGGTCTGCTTATTTTCAAAGCCCACACTTGATACTAAGCATTGCTCTTCTGGCTGTGACAGCTAAAAATAGGTACAGCCGTCCTCCGTTCCTTCACTATTTACTGTGTAACTAGTAGGGATGCAGACAAGACACGGCTATAAACGACGGCAAGAGGGCCGCTGGGGGACCACGAGGTGAGAGACTGGTTTCACCAGGAATCTGAGGAGGATGCGGCTCTCGATTTTGAAGGGTGGACAGGATCTCAAACAGTTGGGAACAGAGGCAGATGAAGAATTGGCATCAGAAGAGGCAGGAAAGAGAAAACTGTAAAAACAGCATGTTAGTCAGTCAGCCATGTCCAACTCTTTGCAACTCCATGAACTGTAGCCCGCCAGACTCCTCTGTCCATGGAATTCTCCAGGTGAGAACACTGGAACGGGTAGCCATTCCCTTCTCCAGGGGATCTTCCCAACCCAGGGATCAAACCTAGATCTCCCGCCTTGTAGGCAGATTCTTCACCATTTGAGCCACCAGGCAACACCATATGGAGTTGCTATTGCTAGCCCAGCGCAGGAAGTGGCGCTGTCAATACAAGAGCCAGGAACAACTAGACAGGAAGGCGGGGATCAGTACAGGAACGCACAGGCCTCAAACAGGGAGAGTGGCAGTAGCACTTGAGTGGCTACTGCAGTAGTCCAAGCCAGAAGGGAGGGTGATGGGAAGAGGGCAAGGAAGGGAGGAAGGGAGGAAGGAAGGGATGTCAGATGGGCAGGTCTTGAAAGGAAGAGCACCAAAGATGACTAAGATTTAGAGCTTGGGGACCAGAGAGGATGGTGGTTTCATTATCATCTGAAAGTTGGGACACAGCAGGAGGGGTGGATTTGGAGTTAGGTACCTGGCACTAATGGTACCAAGAACAAGGGAGAGGTTCAGAGAACTGGTAATCCTGGACTTGAGGCCTGGGGAGGAGCTGATTTGGGAGCCAGGAGCATCAGGTGACAGCTGAAGGCGAAGGAAAGGATGAGGTGGCCCTGGGGGTTAAAGGAGCAAGCTGGGGTCCTGGAGAATCCCAACACAAGGGGGTTAGGGCAGGGGGCAGGGAGACACATATGGCTGCTGATCATGATTGCAGGCAAGTTGCCTGAGCTTTGGCTGGCAAGTCAGCAAGTGCGAGAGCAGGCCTGGACCAGGGGCGAAGGTGAAGAAACAAAAGCTCCATCATGGGCAGGGCTGCAAGTTGAGTCTCTACATCCCTGTTTTCCTGGTGAACCTTATATACAAAGGCCTCAAAGGGCTGAGCGGGCGAGGGAGATGGTAGAGACAAGCGTCGAGGAGGAGGAGGCGACCATCCTCCTCCACGGAGGCTGTGGTACCATCGCCACAGCCACTCATGGTGATCCTAAAAGTGGTTTCTCACACCTCCTAGGTTCAACCATGCTCAGAGTGGTCCTCAGAGGCCAGGCAGGCACATGGCATCTCTTCTTCCACTGCGACCCTTGGTGCATCCAACAACATCATCCCCACAGGCCAACTTGGAACCGAGGTGGGGCAAGCAGCATCAGATCAGTAACTCTTCCTGAGTGCCGGCCCTTCCACCGACTTGTGAGGCTGAGTCTCTTGCTTGTTTTGATCCACCAGGAGTGGATTCCAAATAGAAATCCGGAGAGAAAGGGCATTGGGTAACAAAGGCGAGCGTGGTAGAACCACAGTGAACAAGGTTTGCTTGGTTCTGTTTTAGCTTGTTTTGGAAACAAGCTCCAGTGCAGGCTGATTTGTTGGGGAGACTAGAGGGCAGGGACTACTTCCAAATTTTTTCAGTGGGTTGTCCATATGGTTTAGATAATCTTGGTGTTTAAATGGTTGCCATAGTGAATTCTAAACATTGATTTTATGTCACCCAGTCCTTGGCTGAAACAGAAAGAGGGCTAACTTGACGTAAGTGAGCACAGAGGCTGGGAAATGTTGCTCTGAGGGGTGAAGGGACAAGCATGAAACTTCCTGGAGTCCCTGGGTTTGGCAGACACGATGGTTTGAAGCCACACAAGGGAGACATGGGAACCTGGAGGGGCCAGCAGTCTCTTCTTCTTCCTTGGAAAGCATGTCTTCCAAGTATGAGTGGATATAGGGAGATGTTATAAAAAGAAAATAAATATTTAATCGATATAATTAATTAAATGGGTTAATTATAATTAATCTGACAGACTGTAAACAGGTAGGTTATTATTATTATTATTTTTGTCTTTTGGGTTTTTGCTAGGAAAAAAAAAAACAAAGGCAAACAACTCCAATCTGGTCAGAAATCTCAAATCACTAGGCTTATGAACTTTCCAGAATTAGCTTCTGGTTCCAAAAATAAAGTTCCATGATCATTTGAAAGCAGCATTTTATTCAAGCAAGATTTTCAGATAAAGCAATGATGGATAAAAAATAAGGGTCGGAGGTAGACAACTTTTTTTTTTTTAATTATGGTGAATTGTTTCATAGAGTTTATTTTTAAAGCAAAAAAGAAGGTGAATTTTTTTTTTTCCAATGAGTAGGAAGACACTGTAATTTATCTCTCTGTGACTGTGCCTAGCTATTTGGATACTAGGGCTATAACCAAGGTTTGGCTACACCCTGGTGGCCGCGGACCATAATGGTAGGCAAAGTGCCTGAGCTTTGCCTGACAAGTCAGCAAAGTGTGAGAGCAGGGCTGGACCAAGGGAGAAGGTGACGAAGCAGAAATTCCACCATGGGCAATGCTGTAGGCTGAGTCTCCATCCCCCTCTTTTCTTGGTATACCTCATATACCAAAGGCCCAAAGGGCTGGGCAGGTGCGGGAGGAAGGGGCCTTGGTTAAAGCAGAGCACTGTACGCAGGAAGATGGAAATAAGGCGAAGGAGAACCCAAGAGGCATAACAGAGGTCCTGGTACAGTGCTGTCCAGGAGAAATTTCTGTGAGGGTGGAGCATCCTATCCCTGCGTCAGCCACTAGCCACACTGGCTGCTGAGGACTTAAAAGGGGGTTAGTAAAGACTGAGGAATCGAATATTAAAACTTACTTAATTTCAAATAATTTAAGTAGCCACATGTGGCAAGTGGCTACCATTTTGGACAGAGGATTGGAGGCCTCAAAAAGTTTATTCTTCAGATCAATTAATGAGGTTTAATGAGTGTAAAACAACAAACAAGAAGGCAGTTTGGCTTTTGCTGCTGCTGCTGCTAAGTCGCTTCAGTCGTGTCCGACTCTGTGCGACCCCGTAGACGGCAGCCCACCAGGCTCCCCCATCCCTGAGATTCTCCAGGCAAGAACACTGGAGTGGGTTGCCATTTCCTTCTCCAATGCATGAAAGGAAAAGTGAAAGTGAAGTCGCTCAGTCATGTCTGACTCTTAGCGACCCCATGGACTGTAGCCTACCAGACTCCTCCGTCCATGGGATTTTCCAGGCAAGAGTACTAGAGTGGGTTGCCATTGCCTTCTCCAAGTTTGGCTTTTGGTGTTGTTTTTTTCCTAAATGAGGAACAAGGGAAAAGAAACCAGAGCCACTTATCACCAGGAGCTCACAAACTAACAGGAAATATCCAATTCTAGGGAGGGAAGAGAGGGCAATGGCAACCCACTCCAGTATTCTTGCCTGGAGAATCCCAAGGACACAGGAGCCTAGTGGGCTGCCGTCTATGGGGTTGCACAGAGTCAGACACGACTGAAGCGACTTAGCAGCAGCAGCAGCAGCAGCAGCAGGGAGGGAAGAACCCACAGGCAATCTGGGGCAGAAGCATCCCTCACGCACAGAGTGCCAGCTTTACTGAGAGCATCTATCTTGAAACAGGTGACTCTAATAACATTATTGGCACCGCTGGAACTGTTCTAGGACAGGATCTCCAGAGGAAGTAAAATGGCATTATTTTCCAAGTTATGAGACAAGTAAAACACAAGATTGGTTTACCAGGCCAGAGAACTGGGCAGATAGAAGAGACAGAGGATATAGTTCAAATGTCAGGGGGAATGAGGGGGCCTGGATATCTCACAGTCTTAAATTTCTTTCTTTTTTTCTTTAGTGAAAAGTGTTTATTGGGAAGAAAAGAGTACAGTTTGTGTGGATAGACACATGGGCAGAGCCAGAGTCACTAAAACTCTTGCTTAGTTGTTTTTTTGTCTCTATGGTTTCTCCTTATATGAGAATGCATTTTGCTTAACTAATTAATTTCTCCATTCTCTTTTCCAGGGGATCTTTCTGACTCAGGGATCAAACCCAGGTCTTCCACATTGCAGGCAGATTCTTTGCTGTCTCAGCATACCAGGGAAACCCAGTGAATTTCCAGAGAATTATTTTTTAAAAAGAGAGCTTTCCAATTCTAGTCTTAAAAAGATGTGGGGCTCAATATTCCCTCCAGGTGGAATTACTGACTGGGAAATATTAATAGCTAACATCTAAGTTCAGAATCAACCAGGAGACTAGGGACACTTAGAAAGACGGTACTAGCGAAGTGTGTTCCCAGGAAGGAGACAGAGCAGCTGTCACTGAAAGCAAAGATGCACTGCTACTTCCCAGGGACAAGGACTAGACCTTGGGGAAAACTGGGGGATGTGTTGGGGTTAATAGGTCTGAAGAGACATTTCCAATGTGCAATATTTTTATTTTACCTTTTCTAGTTCTAAGATAAAATATCAATAGCAACTTAAATTCATACAGTGACAGGCTCTATTTTCTTGGGCTCCAAAATCACTGCTGACAGTGACTATAGCCGTGAAATTAAAAGACACTTGCTTTTTGGAAAAAAAGCTATGACAAACCTAGACAGCATATTAAAAAGCAAAGACATCACTTCACTGACAAAGGCCCATATAGTCAAAGCTATGGTTTTCCCAGTAGTCATGTATGGATGTCAGAGTTGGACCACAACCAAGGGTGAGGGCCAAAGAATTGATGCTTTCAAACTGTGTTGCTGGAGAAGACTCTTGAGAGTCCGTTGGACTGCAAGAATATCAAACCAGTCAATCCTAAAGGAAATCAACCCTGAATATTCATTGGAAGGATGAATGCTGAAGCTCCAATACTTTGGCCACCTGATATGAACAGCTGACTCACTGGAAAAGACCCTGATGCTGGAAAAGATTGAGGACAAGAGGAGAAGCAGGCAATAGAGGATGAGATGGTTGGATGGCATCACTGACTCAATGAGCTTGAGCAAATTCCGGGAAATTGGACAGGGAAGCCGGGCGTGCTGCAGTCCATGGGGTCTCAAAGAGTTGGACATGACTGAGCAACCGAACAGATGGTTTACAAACCCTCTTCACATTTCATGATTATTTGCAAAAACCCTGCAAACATTTGGAGAAAGGGCTCAGGGCTCAAAGTTACAAGGAAGAAGAATGAACTAAAAGTGTAGGTAAAAGACCTTTCATTCTTCCAGTTAAGCTTTGCAGCTCCTCTTGGAGAAGCATCAAAGGATGGAAGAAAGCTCAGATGAGGAAGAGGTGCCCTCCTCATCTGGTCTTGGTCCCAGGCTCTCTTCAATCTGTCTGAACTCAGAGCGAGGCTCTCAGGCACCTCACCCCGTCTTCTGCATCTGTTGAGCTAATGCAGTAGGTATGCAGAGTGAGAATTGATTTGTCAGTTGAGGGTGTTTTCTGGAAGGAGCAGGCAGGGTCCAGGAGCCGCGGGTCCACGTGGTCCAGGGGCTTCGAGTACTGCGACCATAAATTCCAGTTTGTTCGGAACAGACCTAGTTCATACCTGTTGTCCTAGCATAATAATTAGAGCATCCTTTCACTCTCAGATGTGTCCTGTCTGAATATTATATTATACGGTCACCCTAGCCACTGGGACTTGACATGGTGTCTTTTTTTTTCCCCCCCAAAATTGCTTTGACTGTTCCCCTGGGGTCATTGACAAGGTTTTTCTGGACTCAGCTTTCTCATTCTCAAGGTTAATGCTTCTACGGGGCTAAATTTGCATCCCAGGAATGTTAAAGAAGTTAACTATTTTAACCCTAATCACTTGTGGTTTATGGCTCTGCATGGGGCAAGTGACCCATAATGAGCTCGCTGTTTGAAAATCATCTGGGGAACTTGTTAAAAATAGAGATGCAAGGGCCCATGGCCTGAAATTCTGATTCAGCACATCTGAGAATCTATTTAAAAATGAGAAACAAAGCTTCCCAGGTGGTTTGAACACTGAAGCCAGATTTGAACCCACTGGTGAGTTATCATTCTTCAGCCGCTGGCTGGAGTGGTCCCTTGTTGCTATGGAAACCACTGATCTACCCCTCAGCCAGTCTGAATTTTACTTTTTTTTTTTTCAAGTACACATCTGTTTCAAAAATAGAGGACCTTATTTTATGGAGAGAAGAGTATTTTCTCTAAGACATTTTGAGAGGAAAAGCAAAGCTCCTAAAAGGCAGAAAAATTTCTAGTCTGAAACCAAATTCAGCAGAAAGCAGGCATCCCTCACTACTTTAGCAAGACAAGAAAGAACCGGTGAGCAGTTATTTTCTGAAGCAAGTTTCAGACTGTCTGGAGCATCCTTCAGGTTAGCTGTAAGGTGCCTGGCTGGAGGCCTGGGCTCATGGGCTTCCCCAGTGGTCAGAGGGGCTGATGGTGACTGGCCAAGATGGTATCAAGACTCAGGAGACTCTGGCTAGTGAGGGACCTGGAAAAGGATGGCCCTACAGAATTACCATCAGAATATAATTTACACACACGGCTGAGTAGCCAGGCGGCCCGCACTGAGCCACTCTGATAAATATACCACACTGATGCTCTGAGCTGAGGAAAGAGCAGTAATCTGTCCTTTAGGTGCAGAAGCAGAGAAGATGGGGTGGAGGAAGGGGCCTAGGAGAAGGCTTCTATAAGCCTCATGTGGCCAAGCTGGCCTGATGAATTCAGAATTTAGCAATTCCGAGTTCTCTTTCAGCTTAAACACAAAAGCATAAAATGATTGCATCTCAAACAGAATGATCTTAGAATTCACTGCTCTTTGTAAATTCTGATATCTGAAGATAAAACAGCAGAATTTCCCCTCCAAAGATACTCCCTGGGATTCACTGCTTTGCCAGCAACTATTGTACTAAGGTGGACAGGGACCCCCCAGGTACCAGCGGTAGAAGCAGCGAGACAATTCACTATGATTCTGTGTTACATAAGCAGCTGGTCCTCTCTGAAACGGGAATCATGCCCTTTTGGTTCTCCTGTATACCTGCCAATCTATGTCTGCAGAAATCCTTGAGTTTATGTGGATGGTACTTTTCAAACACTCATCCCCGTGTGCTTTATCTTTCTCCCAGAAATGGTCCTAAAGTGCTTTTCCCTGGGCCTAGAAAACCCAGCTCCGTCCCTTGACCCAACTCACTGTCCACACACTCCATTCTACCATCCACCGGAAGCCCATGGAGCACCAAGATCAGTATTCAAAGTCCTTTTCCAAATCCTTTCAAAGCTCTACCCTCTCTTCCCCCAAAACTCTCACATCACCATCTAGGACTCATAGCTTCCCTTTGCAAATACAACTCATCTCTTAGCCCCAGACATAAGCATAACTGTCTTTTCTCCATCCTCCACCAACTGTAGACTCCTACTCCACATCTGAGTTTGGGGGAAGCGATTTTTACACGGGCAATCTGCTGAATTTGCTCTACAAATAAACGTCTACTAATTACATTTTTCAGGGGTGAGCACATGATAAGAAACTGACACAATGACAAGGAGAATGTGATGGAAGAAGAAGCTGGGAAAGAACACAGAGGGCCTTTGAACAGGGCTGGGTGGGAAAGAGAAGGAAGTAATGACTTACATCACAATATCCCACAGATTTGCGTTTATTTCAAACCTCCTCTACTGTATGATATTTGTTTTTCTCTTTCTGACTTACTTCACTCTATATAACAGGCGCTAGGTTCACCCACCTCACTACAACTGACTCAAATTCATTTTTTATGGCTGAGTAATATTCCCCTATATATATCCACCATATCTTCTCTATCTGTTCTTCTGTTGATGGACATCTAGGTTGCTTGCACGTCCTGGCTATTGTAAACAGTGCTGCGATGAACACTGGAGTACATGTATCTTTTAAACTTGTGGTTTTCTCAGGGTATATGCCCAGTAGTGGGGTTGCTGGGTTATAATGAATATATATGAAATCTAGAAAAATGGTATTGATGAACCTATTTGCAAGGAATAAATGGAGATGAAGATGCAGGGAATGGACTTGTGGACACAGAGGGGTAGGGAAAGAGCAGGGTGAATGGAGAAAGTAGCATGAACATATATACATATGGAGGGGAGGGAGGCTCTAGAGGAAGGGAATATATGTATAATCATGGATGATTCAAGTTGTTGTATGGCAGAAACCAACACAACACTGTAAAAAAAATTATTTTTTAAAAACCCTCTTCTACTCTAGTTATTGCTACTCCACATATGGTCCTCCACATTCAAGCCACTCAACTTATTCAGGACTCTGGGTTCCTTCCCCTGGATCTTCAGGGTCATGTGAACCTGAAGTGCACCTGCTCCCTCAGGTAAGTCTCTGCACCTGTCTATTTAGGTGACTCTCCCAGTGCATGCTGGGAAATTGCAAAGAACTGCCTATCTCCTCCCCTCCCCTCTTCTCTGTGTCCAAGGTTTATGCTTCAAGTAATTTAGAAGTTCTTAACATGAGAAGCACAGGTGAGCTTCAGGGGCTCTGGGACTCTCTCGGTATTGCATAAATCATTTGCGGGTGTGTGTGTGCACGCGAGCATGCAGCTTTCTGAGGGTAATATTCACCCTTTATCCCCTCAGCTTTTCAAGGGGACCCCAGCTATACTTAGCCTGTCTCTAGATGAGTTACAGCCGTAGTGGTCAGGTCCCGGCACGGTACCTTGGAAGCAGCCATCACTGCCGCCGTGGCCGCCACGTTCAAGCCTCGCTTCCCAAAGTGCACAAGGGCATCGTAACTTCGGTCTTTCGCTTGGACCAGGCAATCATCAATTTCCTGTCAAAGGAAAACAGGCACTTTGACTTGGAAGGTCCAAATAAACCTCTATTCTTTCTCCCCTCTCCTGAGAGCTGAGCTTGGCAGCTTGCTCCATCACTGATTCTCGCTGGCACTGCCACTAATTGGCTGTCAGACCTGGGTGAGTGCTTAGCCTCTACACATGGTTCTATCTTCTGCAAAATGAGGACAGTGGCGGCACCTAATTTGTGGAGCATGGTGAGAATTCATTGTTGTTGTTTAGTTGCTAAGTCCTCTCTGACTCTGTGTGACCCCATGGACTGTAGCCCGCCAGGCTCCTCTGTCCATGTGATTTCCCAGGCAAGAATACTGGAGTGGGTTGCCATTTCTTTCTCCAGGGGATTGTCCCAACCCAGGGATCGAACACGTATCTCCTGCATTGGCAGGTATATTCTTTACTGCTGAGCCAACCTGGAAACTCCATGGTGAGGACTACATGCGCTCGTTCCAGAAAAGCACCTTATACAGTGGCTGGCTTCAATAACCAAGAACCATTGTCATCTTCTTTATCTCAAGGAGGTAAAGCCCTGGGATCTCTGAAATTCTATTATTGCATAGCAATTTCATACAATATCCAAATTCTTCCTATGTGTATATCGAGGGGAGAGATTAGGATGCAAAAAGAGATAGGGGATATTTTTCTTGATAGAGGAGATCATTTTACAGATAATTAAATAAAAACAGAAACCAGAAGTCAACTACAAGGTAAAGGTGAGGTGGGAGAGAGGATTGAGGTCTACTTAGGGACCAAGAGCAAGTAAAATATTGGTTTAGTTCAAATTTGGATCAGTGCTGGCTCATTCTTTTTGTTGTGTTTGGCTTCTTGTTGTCATTGTTTTAGGAACACAGCCATTCTGTAATCATAGGAGCAGAGTTCAGTCAATGACACTTGGCCTCTGTCTCATCTGAAGTTCAGCACATTGGTGCACTTCCTTCACTTTGAGGCATACAGGTGGGCATTCAACCCCTTGCCTGGTCCTTGTTTAAAATTCCTCAGGAAGTCACAACACTCAGTTTCCATTGTGACCCCTGGCTGACTCTGGAAGTGATTCTTGGCAGCTCTTAAGAGTCAGTCACCTCCGCGTCAATGGAAATTGCATTAGTGGCTTCAGAGTTAAGTCCAGTGCTTAGAGAAAGGGAAGTAGGAAGAGCAGAGATCTGATAATGAGGTGGAGGCAGGGATTACTGTTTCTCAAACTTTACCCTCTGAGACAGTAAGTGTTGTGTCCTAGTTCCTAAAGGGTGTCTCAGAAATGGCTAACAGTAACCTGTACTGGAGTACCTCCAACTAATGTACTCAAAGCCTTGCCCTGGAAATCCAAAGTGTACAACTTTCAGAAGCAACAGAAATGAATATATCAAGCCACCTATAGTGAAAAAGTTGGCTTAAAGCTCAACATTCAGAAAACTAAGAGCATGGCATCTGGTCACATCAATTCATGGCAAATAGATGGAGAAACACTGGAAACAGTGACAGACTGTATCTTTTTTTTGGCTCCAAAATTGCTGCAGATGGTGACTGCAGCCATGAAATTAAAAGACGCTTACTCCTTGGAAGAAAAGTTATGACCAACCTAGACAGCATATTAAAAAGCAGAGACATTACTTTGCCAACAAAGGTCCATCTAGTCAAGGCTATGGTTTTTCCAGTAGTCATGTATGGATGTGAGAGTTGGACTGTGAAGAAAGCTGAGCACAGAAGAATTGATGCTTTTGAACTGTGGTGTTGGAGAAGACTCTTGAGAGTCCCTTGGACTACAAGGAGATCCAACAAGTCCATCCTAAAGGAGATCAGTCCTGGGTGTTTATTGAAAGGACTGATGTTGAAGCTGAAACTTCAATACTTTGGCCACCTGATGCGAAGAGCTGACTCATTTGAAAAGACCCTGATGCTGGAAAACATTGAAAGAGAGAGAAGAAGGGGACAACAGAGGATGAGATGGTTGGATGGCATCACCAACTCAATGGAACTGAGTTTGAGTGAACTCTGGGAGTTGGTAACGGACAGGGAGGCCTGGTGTGCTGCAGTCCATGGGGTCGCAAAGAGTCACATGACTGAGTGACTGA
Source organism: Ovis canadensis (assembly GCF_042477335.2). Lineage (NCBI taxonomy): Eukaryota > Metazoa > Chordata > Mammalia > Artiodactyla > Bovidae > Ovis > Ovis canadensis. Next base: position 58,256,691 of record NC_091247.1, read on the forward strand.
CCTGAACTGATAGTGCTCTTCATTCATATGGTAGAATCTTACCACACAACCAGTTCAGAAAGTCATATAATATCATTAATGAATTACAGCATGCTGGACCCAATAATCCCACTCTCAAGAATTTATTCTAAGACAAGAAGTCAATAGAAGTTGACTGTATACTATATGTGGTAATGTTTGTGGGTCCTTATGGACCCACAAGTGGAAAAGGATGGTATGCAAACGTGTTTAAGATTTCAGAAGACAAGTAATGCATCTGTTCAGTTTTTTGTAGTTATTGCTTTGGGGTTTTGTTTTGGCTTTTTGGTGTGTGTGTGTGTATGGTTAACATTTTAAGGAAGCATTACACAGACTGGATTGAATGACAAAAGAAGCTACCAAACAAATTAATAAGACAGAGATCATTTATTTCAATGGTTTCTGCATCTATTATTTCCCTTAGTGTCTCAGTGGTAAAGAATCCACCTGCCAATGCAGGAGACACAGGAGATGTGGGTTTGATCCTTAGATTGGAAAGAGCCTCTGGAGGAGGAAATGGCAACTCACTCCAATATTCTTGCCAGGGAAATCCCATGGAGAGAGGAGCATGGTAGGCTACAGTAGGACATGACTTAGCAACTTAGCATGCATATGTCTCTTATTGTATGAAATCTTAACAAAACCACAGAACAATCCATTGAAAACAAATCTGACAAATCAGGTTCAGAGATGTTAAACAAAAAATAATTTTATAGACAGTGACATTATCTTAAAAGTAGCTTAAATTTCTTTTCAAGAGGTATAAGTTGTAATTCCTCCTTGTATCCTTAGATATTGTTGACTCCTTCCCGCAATTTCTCCCTGTCTTATTTTTTCCATCTGTGACATTAGACAAATCTACATTTTCATTTCAAGGATGTACGCGAAGCAAAACTTTGAAGCAAAACACAAAAGGCATGAAACAAATTATTATGTCTATTCTCATTAACACACTTATCAACTGATAACTTGTAAAGTATAAAAATAGCAGGTATTTCATTTGTAGCATACATTTTATCATTGATCAATAAAGCAAATGTACTAGAAATTTAATATATTCCAGTCTCTGTTGTACCTATCTAGGCACAAATTCAAGTCTTTTCATCTCTCTAGGCTTCAACTTTCCTGTTTCTGTTAGGTTTTTAAAAATTTATTATTTTTATCTTTAAAATGTATTATTTCTATTTTTTTTGTCTGTGCTGAGTCTTGGCTGCTGCTCAGGCTTTTCTCTAGTTGCATCAGTGGGGGCTACTCTAGTTGTGGTGTGTGGGCTTCTCACTGCAGCGGCATCTCTTGTAGAACACAAGCTCCGGGCGAGCAGGCTTCAATAACTGCGGCACATGAGCTCAGTAGTTGTGGCTCCTGGGCTTGAGAGCACAAGCTCAGTAGTTATGGTGCATGGGCTTAGCTGCTCCTCAGAATATAGGATCCTCCCAGACCAGGGATCAAACCTGTGTCTCCTGCACTGGCAGGCAGATTCTTTACTACTGAGCCAGCAGGGAAGCCCTGTACTAAGTTTTAAAAGTATTTTTTAGTAGTATATATAAAAATTCCATCTACAAAAGGACAGGTGCTGAGCCTGATGAAAGGAAAGAAATTCAGTTTGGGAAGTTGAATTATGAGTGAATATTTTTCTGTCTTTTGTTTCGATGTATGGAAATATTTTACAATAATAGTGATGAATAATATCCTTTTGAGAATTTCACCAGGTCATAAAAATAGACTTAAAAGAGAAAGATTAGAAGGAACAATTTTCGGGTAGGGGGCAAATAAGTCAATCAAGAGTCTCCTTCAATAAAATCATATGTCTTTTAAAAAAAAATCACTTAAAATTTTTTTTTCACTCACTGGAAGAGGGGAAAGGCAGAACAGCACAAATTACCTTTTCCTTTGAAGACAGTGTGGGATGTACAAACTTCCTGTAGAGGAGGCTGGAGCCTTTTGTGTAGGGAGACAGCAACCAGGCTACAAATGCTATTTTCAGCTCATAATAGAATGGAAACCTGGAGAGAGATGAGAAACATACGCATTCCATTAGGTTTTCAGCAGCTCTGCCCTGAGCCTATGAAAGACAGAACCTGGGAGCGCAGATAGCTCTCCTGCCTGCACACAGCCTGGTCCTCGGATTCCCATGAACGTGTGTGCACACATGCACATCCGAGGTGCAAGCCCAGGGCCTCTTTTGAAAACCAGTTCCTTTTCTGTGTGTGTGTGACCTCAGTATGAGGCTTGTAGGATCTTAGTTCCATGACCAGGAATTGAACCTGGGCACCTAGCAGTGAAAGCACAGAGTCTTATCTATGGGACCACCAGGGAGTTCGCAAAGCCCATGCACATTTTCTTTTGTTGTTAAACAAGCTAGGGACCTAGGGTCTCTCAGCAGTCACTCTATGACTGTGCCTGACAACTGGTGCTTTCTGCCAGGCTCTGTTCACTTCCCCTGGAGCCGGAGCTCCTGCAGGCCCAGATGCCACATCCACCCTCGCCTGAGTTCCCAGTCATTCACTCTTTCCTGGAGGCCAAGAATGGACAAACACCTGGAGGATTCACAGCAGGGAAGAGCTGACAAAGAATCTCCACTTAGAATGAAAGCCCCTGTCCCTTGGCTGTCTTCTTAGTCCCCAAACAGGCTGGACAGGAGCCCAGCTCTTGCAGGAAAGAGGATGCTACTTACCCTGTTCAAACCAACAGCATGTTGGGGGAGGGGGGCAAGGAATAGAATACAAATAGTAAAATACAGGAAAGCCCGGCGTGCTGTAGTCCATGGGGTCGCAAAGAGGTGGACGTGACTAAGCAACTGAACAAGTACAATATATATAACTGCTTTATATACATATACTTAAATATACTTATATATATACATATATGTATATATATACCCCCTGGGAATCCCTTGGACAACAAGGAGATCAAACCAGTCCATCCTAAAGGAAATCAGTCCTGAATATTCATTGGAAGGACTGATGGTGAAACTGAAACTCCAATATTTTGGCCACCTGATGTGAAGAACGGACTCATTTGAAAAGACCCTGATGCTGGGAAAGATTGAAGGCAGGAGGAGAAGGGGACGACAGAGGATGAGATGATTGAATGGCATCACCGACTCGATGGACATGAGCTGGAGTAAGCTCTGGGAGTTGATGATGGACTGGTAAGCCTGGCGTGCTACAGTCCATGGGATTGCAAAGAGTCAGACACAACTGAGCAACTGAACTGAACATATATATATAGTTTCAGGTGCACAGCAAAGTGATTCAGCTGTACACCTGACACTAACACATCATTGTGAATCAATTATGTGTGCATGCTAAGTCATTTCAGCCATGTCCGATTCTTTGCCACCCCATGTAGCCTGCCAGGCTCCTCTTTCCATGGGGTTTCCTAGGCAAGAATACTGAAGTGGGTTCCCATGCCCTCCTCCAGGGGATCTTCCCAACCCAGGGATCAAACCCTTGTCTCATATATCTCCTGCTTTGGCTGGTGGGTTCCTTACCACTACTGCCACCTATACTTCAATAGAAAAAAACCCTAAAATTTAAAAACCAACAGCAGGCAAAAAGGTTTTGATCATTTTGGTGCCAAAAGAAAGAAGAGTTCAAGGTACAGATAAAATACAACTCTGAAGTTTAAAGTCCTGGGTACTATTCACTGATGTATCCCATAAACACTTTGCTAGCACCCATATGTGGCAGTTGGTGCTGGGCACCAAGACGACACTGGGGAACAAAGAGGACCTGAGCCCTGTTCTCTTGGAGCTTCCAGTCTAGCAGGAAACACAGACAAGGTTCTGGCATCCTCGGAACTGACAGTCCAGTCCAGGAAACAAAGATTGCTCAAATCAAGACAATTAGTATAGAATAACATCCTGAGACAAGCGCCATCAAGGGTCTCTGTTAACCCATGTGGTACTTCTGCACGTATGAGAAAAAGCCCAACCCTTCGACTGGATGCAGTCCTGTGAGCATATGACTTGCAAACAGGGCTTCATCTGAATTTCAGCTCCACTGGCCAGGTATCTTGTGCTATGAACAACCTGTGCAACCGTACTTGGCAGGTCAAATGGGTATTAACCAGGTCTTTTTATTTTTCCTATTCTGATGCTTTGACATCTTGGAACCTTGCAGATGGAGAGACTGCCTCTCTCATGGACACCACAATACAGGCTCCTGCCCACACGTCCTTCCTCTGCTTCCTGATCTGCCTGTGTGACTCTGCATGACACACTGTGTCTCTAGGGATCTGTGTATCTTTTTTAAAATATTTATTTATTTATATATTTGACTGTACTGGGTCTTCACTGTGGCACACAGGATCTTCAGTTGCAGCATGTCAACCCTTAGTTGCAGCATGTGGGATCTAGTTCCCTGACCAGAGATTGAATCAAGGATCCCTGCAATGAGAGTGTGGACTCTTAGCTACTGGATCACAAGGGAAGTCCCTTGGGATCTGTGAAGTTAACAAACTTATTCCTTCATGATGGTCATTTCTGTGTCTGCATGTCTTTGCTACGCTGTGCTTAGTCGCTCAGTCTCGTTCAACTCTTTGCAAGCCCATGGACTGCAACACGCCAGGGTCCTCTGTCCATGGGGATTCTCCAGGCAAGAATACCGGAGTGGGTTTCCACGCCCTCCTCCAGGAGGTCTTCCCAATCCATGGATCAAACCCAGGTCTCCTGTACTGCAGTCAGAGTCTTTACTGTCTGAGCCACCAGGGAAGCCCAAGAATACTGGGGTGGGTAGACTATCCATTCTCTAGGGGAACTTACGAACCCAGGAATCAAACCAGGGCCTCCTGCATTGCAGGCGGATTCTTTACCAACTGAGCCACTAGGGAAGCCCCTCTGCATCTCTTACCAAACTCAAAAACAAACCCTGGGTACCATTCAAACATGATGCTATGAGGGAGCATGATACCTGGGCAGGTTTGAGGCGTCGGAAAAGTAAAGCCCTTTCAGGCCATCCTCATGATAAGAGAGCAAACACAAACAGTAATTTCTAGCAAGACATTTCAGAGGTCTTTAACTCTCACATCACTCCAGACAGCAGCTCCACCCACCCCTTCTTTCCATCCTAGTCCACTGCCTTCTGCTCCTGGCAGGCCCTTCCTGAACATTCCCCTAGCAACTAAAGGACACTTTCATGTCGAGATTGTTTAATGCTTCACAGCCAGAAAAGAGAAGGAGCTGAAGGAACAGAGATGTGGTCCTCTCATATTTGAACACTCTGGTGATTAACAATGGAGAAAATTTGGTCTTGAAAACAAGTATTTGTCAGTCCAAGGGGCAAATGGGCCTGGCAAGCTCAGGCACCAATCCAAGATACACATAATCCTAGGGGGAATCTGTCACACCGTGGCTCTTTCATTTATTATATAACAGATGTGGGTTTTTTTTTTTTTTAATAGCTTCTATGTGCACATAGTTTAAAAGATTCTAGAAGTCCAAAAGGGGACATAACAGAGTCTCTTTCCCATCTTGGACCCTTTTCCAAAAGCACAAAAGCATCATCAGTTTCTTGTAGATCCTTCCAGAAGTGGACTAGGGCTAAGATATACAATCATGTGGGTATGTAGGACACCTGCAATGCTCCCTACACTCTCTTAGTGGTATTCTCTGCTCCCCTTCACACCACACCTTGCTTTCCCCACCACACATACAATTAAGAGTACACTCTGGTGGCTTCAGCAATATGTGAACTATGAAATTCCAGATGTTCAAGCTGGTTTTAGAAAAGGCAGAGGAACCAGAGATCAAATAGCCAACATCCACTGGATCATCAAAAAAACAAGAGAGTTCCAGAAAAACATCTATTTCTGCTTTATTGACTATGCCAAAGCCTTTGACTGTGTGGATCATAATAAACTGTGGAAAATTCTGAAAGAGATGGGAATACCAGACCACCTGACCTGCCTCTTGAGAAACCTATATGCAAGTCAGGAAGCAACAGTTAGAACAGGACAGGGAACAACAGACTGGTTCCAAATAGGAAAAGGAGTACATCAAGGCTGTATATTGTCACCCTGCTTATTTAACTTATATGCAGAGTACATCATGAGAAACGCTGGGCTGGAAGAAGCACAAGCTGGGATCAAGATTGCCAGGAGAAATATCAAAAACCTCAGATATGCAGATGACACCACCCTTATGGCAGAAAGTGAAGAGGAACTAAAAAGCCTCTTGATGAAAGTGAAAGAGGAGAGTGAAAAGTTGACTTAAAACTCAACATTCAGAAAACTAAGATCATGGCATCTGGTCACATCACTTCATGGCAAATAGATAGGGAAATAGTAGAAACAGTGGCTGACTTTATTTTTTTGGGCTCCCAAATCACTGCAGATGGTGATTGCAGGCATGAAATTAAAAGACACCTACTCCTTGGAAGGAAAGTTATGACCAACCTAGACAGCATATTAAAAAGCAGAGACATTACTTTGTCAACAAAGGTCCATCTAGTCAAGGCTATGGTTTTTCCAGTGGTCATGTATGAATGTGAGAGTTGGACTATAAAAAAAGCTGAGTGCCAAAGAATTGATGCTTTTGAACTGTGGTGTTGGAGAAGATTCTTGAGAGTCCCTTGGACTGCAAGGAGATCCAACCAGTCCATCCTAAAGGAGATCAGTCCTGGGTGTTCATTGGAAGGACTGATGTTGAAGCTGAAACTCCAATACTTTGGCCACCTAATGAGAAGAGCTGATTCATTTGAAAAGACCCTGATGCTGGGAAAGATTAGGGCAGGAGGAGAAGGGGATGACAGAGGATTAGATGTATGGATGGCATCACCGACTCAATGGACGTGGGTTTGGTTGGACTCTGGGAGTTGGTGATGGACAGGGAGGCCTGGCGTGCTGCGGTTCATGGGGTTGCAAGGAGTCGGACACGACTAAGCGATTGGACTGAACTGAACTGGAGATTTTCTCATACCAGTACATGGAGAGTGGTTTCTCTCTCTCTATTTTTTTGGCTGCTCCATGTGACTTGCAGGATCTTAGTTCCCTGGCCAAGGATTGAACCTGAGCCCAGGACAGTGAAAGCACTGAGTCCTAACCACTGGACCACCAGGGAATTCCCCAGGCCTTACCCTTCTTAATGGCTGCATAGGGGGCATGAGCATCTACCCAGACCCCCACAGATGGATATTTACAAAGGTCACAACCTTTAGCTACTACAACAGAGCTGCCGTGAATCTCCTGGAGAATGCTTCTTTATGTCCTGATGATAATGTACCTTTAAGAAAATGCTCAGAAGTGAAATTTCTGCAGGTATCTGATTTATAGGTAGAAGCTGCGCTTTTGTGCAAGCATGGATACAAGAGCCTGGTTCCCCGCAGCCTCACGCTCACAGTGTAGGACAGTGAAAGAGCCTGCCCCAGGTTATGAGGATTGGTGGGGCGGTGGAGCGGGGGGCGGTGGGGTAGGATGGGCATTAGATCCTGAGCAGTTCTTCTGAGCTGCTGGAGCCCCTGTATTTTCTGGTCAGCCTGCTGCTAAGCCTCCTTGTTCTTCAAGATCTTTCCTGAGTACCCCATCCACATTAACATGACCTGAAAAAATAATTAATTTATTTTTAGTTGCACTGGGTCTTCATTTCTGCATGAGTTGCTCAGTCATATCTGACTATTTGTGACCTCATGGGCTGTATCCCACAAGGCTCCTCTGTCCATGGGGATTCTCCAGGCAGGAATACTGGAGTGGGTTTCCATTTCTTTCTCCAGGTTCATTGCTATACATAGGCTTTCTCTAGTTGCGGTGAGCAGGTGCTACTCTTAGCAATCACTACATTTTCTTTCTATTTTTTTCCTCAAGCTTTTTTCCTGCCCCACTTTCTATTCAAAGACAACTGCTGGCTTATTGAGTGATTCATTCAGTTGGGAAAATTTAACTGAAAAGCTATGAGGTAAGGGGCCCATACTAAGCAGTTCAGGGAAACCAAAGCTAGGGTAGAAACATCCTTGCCCTTAGTGGTTTGTCATTTAGCAAGACCAACAGGTAACCCCATAATGTGCAGTGAGTAATGGAACAATATCTCAGTGAGGCTCAAGGGCTTTGCTTCTCTCCCAATCATCATCCATTGCTCACAAACATACACCTCAAAATTCTTACTATGTATGTGGCCAAAGGTCCATACAGTCAAAACTATGGTTTTTCCAGTAGTCATGTAAGGATGTGAGGCTTGGACCATAAAGAAGGCTGAGCACTGAAGAATCGATGCTTTCGAATTGTGGTGCGGGAGAAGACTCTTGAGAGTCCTTTGGACAGCAAGGAGATCAAACCAGTCAATCCTAAAGGAAATCAACCCTGAATATTCATTGGAAGGACTGATGCTGAAGCTGAAGCTCCAGTATTTTGGTCACCTGATGCAAAAAGCCGACTCACTGGGAAAGACCCTGATGCTGGAAAAGATTGAAGAAAAGAGGAGAAGCGGGTGACAGAGGATAAGATAGTTGAATGGCATCACTGACTCCATGGACACGAATTTGAGCAAACTCTGGGAGATGGTGAAGGACAGGGAAGCCTGGCGTGCTGCAGTCTATGGAGTCGAGGGAGTCAGACACAACTTAGTTACTAGACAACAATAACAAAATTTTATGTGGATAAGCCCTTGAATTGCCCTGATCTTGAGAACTACGACGTATTTGAGAAGAAAAGGCTGGATGAACTCATCATATCCAAGGCATTTGTATAGCACTCAGGTGCCATTCTATGCTCTCAGTACAATACTGTCACACTCAAGGGGGTAAGAGTTTCCTTTTTTTTTTTCCAGTCATGCCGGGTGGCCTGCCTAATCTCAGTTCCACAACCAGGGATTGAACCAAAGCCTCAACAGTGGAAGCTCTGTGCCCTAACCACTGGACTGCCAGGGAATTTCTAAGAGATTTCAAAGAGGGTTGGGCAAGTGATGAAACTGTCAAAAATATACGCAATTAATGTGTACAGAAAATTTCTGGAAGAAAACACAACTGACTTTGACCACGCTAACCTCTGGGGAGAGAGTCAAGGGCCTGGGGGAGGGGGGACTTACTTTTTAGTGTATTGTTTCAATTTTATTTTGCCATGTGCATGTAGTATTATATGCATATATATTTAAATCAAATGAAATAATCTACACAAATTGTGAAACAAACAGCCATCCTATCTCTTCTGTGACCATACACAGTTGCTGTTTTCATCAAGATAGAAAGCTTTTAAAAGTTACCTGTGAAGAGAGAACTGTTCTAAGGGTGAGGTGGAGAGAGCAGGGTGGGGATGGATGCGTGAAGACTGAGAGGAAAAGTATAAACATGAGGTGTGATTTCCAGTCCAGGAAGTGAACAGAAGTGAAAGATGCTTCTAGGAAGCCAGAGGTAGCCACAACTACCTCTCCACTTCTTTAATTATAAAAAGAACTTGGAGCTGCTGAATTGGGGTCCATTCCCTGGAAGGGAAAGGGGCTCTGTCTGTCTGATAGGCCTGTTCTGGGTCCAATCCCTGGGCGAAAGAGAGGATGGAGAGGGAGGACTATTCCAGAAGGAGACCAGGATCTGTGATACCTGGAGGTCGTCAGGAAAAGGCAGAGCAGGCTGAGGGCATGTCCAGACTGTAAGCTGAGGCAGCCACAGGTGGCAGTGGTTCAGCTGCAAGTCGTGTCTGACTCTTGCAACCACAGGGACCATAGCCCACCAGGCTCCTCTGTCCATGGGATTCCCCAGGCAAGAATACCGGAGTGGGTTGCCATTTCCTGCTTCAGGGGATCTTCCCGAACCAGGGATCAAACCTGGGTCTCCTGCATTGCAGGTGGATTCGTTACCAACTGAGCTACCAGGAAAGTAAGGCAGGAAGGGAAGGATCCCATGAGTCCTTCCCTGCAAAAGCGGAGCCCAAGGTGCCAGGAGACAGGCAAGGGACCCTCTCCTTCCACCCACAAACTGCCTGGACAGTGCGAGCTCAGGGGGACCAAGGAGGGACCATATGACGCCTCTACATGGGTCAGGAAGAGAGGGGGTTTCTGCTCACACTGCACACACACTCCAAACACACCAGCTATCAGATGCCTTCCTGTGATAGGCAGTGTTTTGATCCTAGGAACTTCCTCCCCATGTTACCCACCAATATGTCACCTCACATGGCATAAGGGATTCTACAGATGTAATTAAGGCAATTAATCTGCTGACTTCAAGTTAGGGAGATTGGGACTTTCCTGATGGTCCAGCTGTTAAGAATCTGCCTTCCAGTGCAAGGGATGCAGGTTCAATCCCTGGTGGGGAGACTAAACCTGTGCACTGCAACTATGGAGCCCACATGCCACAGTGAAGACTCAGCACAGCCAAAAAAAAAAAAAGAAAACTGAACATATGAAAATTTCAAAGTTCAAGTCAATGCATTTGGTACATGTATTGCAAGTGCTCTTAATCATGAAAAATTTTTAAGATGGGAGATTATATTGGATTATTGGGGTGGGCTTAATCTAATTACATGATATCTTAAACAAAAAGGCAGAGACTATTCTCTGGCTGGTAACAGAAGAGGACAGAAATGACATGCCATTGTTGGCTTGAAGATGACAGGATGTCACATGTCAAGGAAGTGGGGACCTCAGTCCTACAGCCCCATGGAACTGACTCTGCCAACAACCTGAACAAACCTGTAAGTGGAATCTCCCCAGAGCCTCCAGATAAGAGCCTGGGCTGACCCACACCCGGGTTTTGGTCTTGTGAGCTTCTCAGCAGAGGACTCAGTTGACTCTATTTGAACTTCTAACTCACAGAAACTGTGAAATAATAAATTTGTACTGTTTCAGGATGCTAAATTTTTAGTAATCTGTTATGGCAGCAATAGAAAAGTAATACCACCTCCCCCAAATCAAAATTAAATCAACTCCAGAAATAGTTGTTGACACTTGGGTTGCCATGCCCTCCTCCAGGGCACCTTCCTGACCCAGGGATTGAACCTGAGTCTCTTTATGTCTCCTGCATTGGCAGGCAGATTCTTTACCACTAGTGCCACCTGGGAAGTCTACTTATTAGGCACGAGACTAAAATTCCAGGACCATGGGTTAAACATATCCCAGCTATTAGGGAGCAGCACATCCATCATTAGGTAGGATTTCCACCCAGCAAAGTGGTTGAAATGCCAGGACCCTCAGGAAAAAGCTCGTGAGACTAACGTTCTTCCCCACAGTGTTCATAATAAAGGATGAGAGGCCAGCAGGAGGCCAGCAGCGCCAGCCAAAGGGAGGGCATTAAGACAGAAGACTAGACCACAAGAAGTGCTGGCCATACTCTCTCTTTTTTTTTAAATTGGAGGACAGTTGCTTTACAATATTGCGTTGGTTTCTGCTGTACAATATTGCAAATCAGTCGTAACTATGTATTTATATCCCCTTTCTCTTGGGCCTCCCTTGCCACCCCCTTCCACCCCTCTAGTTCATCACAGGGCACCAGGCTGGGCTCCGTGTTATTAACATGTTAGCACCTACCCACTAGCTATCTACTTTACACATGACAGTGTACGTCAATGCTACTCTCTGAGTTCATCCCACCCTCTCGTTCCCCCGCTGTGTCCACATCTGTGTCTCCATACCTTCCCTGCAGTTAGGTTCATCAGTACCATCTTTCTAGATTCAATCTATATGCTTTAATATACTATATTTGTTTTTCTCTTTCTGACTTACTTCACTCTGTATAAAAGGCTCTAGGTTTATCCACCTCACTAGAACTAACTCAAATTCATTTCTCTTTATGGCTGAGTAGTATTCCATTGTATACATGTACCACAACTTCTTTATGCATTCATCTGTTGATGGACATTTAGGTTGTTTCCATACCCTGGCTACTGTCAATACTGCTGCAGTGAACACTGGGGTAAGATGTGTCTTTTTGAATCGTGGTTTTCTTAGAGTATATGCCCAGTAATGGGACTGCTGGGTCATATGGTGGCTATGATCCTTAACCGATTACACAGTCCTCACTAGGTCCAGCCTATTCTCCTCATCTCCACTAGACAGACAGGAGCCTCCCCACGGAAGCTCTGATGAAAATTGGGTTTGCCTCCTAGTGCCAGCCCGTGGGGCCTGGGGAAGGAAAAAAAATGGCTCAGAAGAGTTCTGTCTCCATTCTTAGAGCCTCAGCCCATCTCTGGTCTGCTGTTAACCTGGGCACAGAACAGGGCAGGATGGCATAAGCATATTAAATTAGGTCATCTAGATTCCTTCCTTCCAGCTTGAGGTCATAATAGCTGAGACATCTATCTCTCCCAGTGCAGATGAAAGCCAGGCTCCTTCAGGGGAAAAACTACATACACACTGAGCCAAGACAGGATTCAGTGAAGTAGTGTTCAGAAAAGTGGACGTCTTTGACCCAGGACACCCCAGAGGATAAGTCCAGACAAATCCTTTTTTGGATGAGAACTTTTTTCTCCAAAATGGAAATATCCTTATTATTTTTTTCTGATGATATTTGATCATGGTAAAACATTCATAAAACACAGAAAAAGTGAAACTGACCTCATGATCCCAAATTTCAAAAATAACCCTAGTTAAGTGATCAGTATTTTCCACACTATTTTTAGTATACGTTCACATGTGCACAAACTCAGACACTTCAGATATAAACAGGATTCTATATATTATTCACAACCTCTTTTAGCTAAGACACAATATATCAGTACAAACACATAGCTTATGATTTTCACTTGGTTCACCACTATAACTGTACTGGTCATAAGAGAAAAAAAGCTGTCCATCAAAAGGGAACAGATTAAATTATAGTCCATCTATACCATGGAATTCTATGTGGCCTTTAAAAAAAAGTAGGTAGATCTATTTATGCTTTCATGAAAGCATATTTGAAAAATAGATTTAAAAAACAAAGTAAGAACTATTAGGTATACTATAGTTGTTGTTCAGTCGCCCAATCATGTCCGGCTCTTTGAGACCCCATGAACTGCAGCACGCCAAGTCTCCCTGTCTCTCACCATCTCCCAGAGTTTGTTCAAGTTTATGTAAATTGCATCAGTGATGTCGTCCAGCCATCTCATCCTCTGATGCCCTCTTCTCCTTCTGCTCTCAATCTTTCCCAGCATCAGGGACTTTTCCAATAAGCATCTGTTCATATCAGATGACCAAAATACAGGAGCTTCAGCTTCAGCATCAGTCCGTCCAGTGAATATTCAGGGTGAATATCCAGTGAATCTCCCTTAACGTGACTGGTTTGATCTCCTTGCTGTCTAAGGAACTTTCAGGGGTCTTCTCCAGCACCACAGTTTGAAGGCATCAATTCTTTGGTGTTCTGCCTTCTTTACAGTCCAGCTCTCACAACCACACATGACCACTGGGAAAACCATAGCCTTGATTATATGGACCTTTGTTGGCAGACTAATGTCTCTGCTTTTCAACACGCGGTTTGTCATCGTTTTCCTGCCAAGAAGCAATCATCTTCTGATTTCATGGTTGCAGTCACCATCTGCAGTGATTTTGGAGCCCAAGGAGAGGGAATCAGTCACTATTTCCACCTCTCCCCCTTCTATTTGCCATACAGTAATAGGGCATCTGGTCCCATCACTTCATGGGAAATAGATGGGGAAACAGTGGGAACAGTGTCAGACGTTATTTTTTTGAGCTCCAAAATCACTACAGATGGTGACTGCAGCCATGAAATTAAAAGATGCTTCTCCTTGGAAGGAAAGTTATGACCCACCTAGATAGTATATTCAAAAGCAGAGACATTACTTTGCCAACAAAGGTCCATCTAGTCAAGGCTATGGTTTTTTTCTGTGGTCATGTATGGATGCGAGAGTTGGACTGTGAAGAAAGCTGAGTGCCGAAGAATTGATGCTTTTGAACTGTGGTGTTGGAGAAGACTCTTGAGAGTCCCTTGGACTACAAGGAGATCCAACCAGTCCATTCTGAAGGAGATTAGCCCTGGGATTTCTTTGGAAGGAATGATACTAAAGCTGAAACTCCAGTACTTTGGCCACCTCATGCGAAGAGTTGACTCACTGGAAAAGACTCTGATGCTGGGAGGGATTGGGGACAGGAGGAAACGGGGACGACAGAGGATGAGATGGCTGGATGGCATCACGGACTCAATGGACATGAGTCTGAGTGGACTCTAGGAGTTGGTGATGGACAGGGAGGCCTAGCATGCTGCGATTCATGGGGTCACAAAGAGTCGGACACGACTGAGTGACTGAACTGAACTGAACTGAACTGAACTGAATGGGGCCGGACGCCATGATCTTAGTTTTTTTTTAATATTTAGTCTTAAGCCAGCTCTTTCACTCTCCTCCTTCACCCTCATCAAGGGGCTCTTTAGTTCCTCTTCACTTTCTGCCATTAGAGTGGTATCATCCACAAATCTGAGGTTGTTGATGTTTCTCCTGCCTATCTTGATTCCAGCTTGTAACTCATCCAGTCTAGCATTTCTCATGATGTGCTCAGTGTATAGGTTAAACAAACAGGGTGACAGTAGGCAGCCCTGTTGTACTCCTTTCTCGATCTTGAACCAATCACTTGTTCCAGACGGGGTTCTAACTGTTGCTTCTTGACCTGCATACAGATTTCTCAGGAGACAGGTAAGACAGTCTGGTATTTCCATCTATTTAAGAGCTTTCCATAGTTTGTCATGATCCACAGAATGAAAGGCTTTGGCATAGTCAATGAAACAGAGATGGATGTTTTTCTGAAATTCTCTTGCTTTCTCTATAATCCAGTGAATGTTGGCAGTTTGATCTCTAGCTCCTCTTCCTTTTCTAAACCCAGTTTAGACATCTGGAAGTTCTTGGTTTGCATAATGCTGAAGCATACAGTGCTGTATGTTGTGCTTAGTTGCTCAGTAGTGTTCAACTCTTTGTGGCCCCCACGGACTGTAGCCCACCAGGCTCCTCTGTCCATGGGATCCTGCAGGCAAGAGTACTGGAGTGGGTTCCCATACCCTCCTCCAGGGGATCTTCCCAACCCAGGGATCGAACCCAGGTCTCCTGCATTGCAGGTGGACTCTTTATTATCTGAGCTACCAGGGAAGTCCAAAGCATTTGGTACATCCTTAAAAAAAGGAAAAGTATGTGTATATGTGTGTATCCCTGAATATTCATTGGAAGGACTTTTGCTGAAGCTCCAATATTCTGGCTCCTGATGTGAAGAGCCAATTCATTGGAAAAGACCCTGATGCTGGGAAAGATTGAAGGCAAAAGTAGAAGGGGAAGGCAGAGGATGAGATGGTGGGATGGCAGAGGATGAGATGGTTGGATGGCATTATCAACACAGTGAACATGAATTTGAGTAAACTCCAAGAGATAATGGAGGAGAGAGGAGCCAAGTGTGCTATAGTCCATGGAGTTGCAAAGAGTCAGACACAACTTAGCAACTGAACAACAAAAAAAGTGTGTGTACATATACACACACACACACACTTAAAAAAATTGTATACAACTGTGAAAAGCAGTAATTGGTGAGTCAATGGTGCTGGGGGAAATTTAGTTTTATTGCACACTTTTGTGTATTGTTTCTTATTTTCCTTTTAATTTTTTTTAACATATGAATGTTTCTTTACCAACTCCATTAACTGAAGAATTTTGTTTATTTTGCCCATCTTTATAAGAACAATACCTGCTCTGATAAGGGCATTCAATAAACATTTACTTGAAGAACAACTTTATAGACTAGTTGATTTGAAATGTTCCAGTGAACATCCTTGCACCTGCTTCTCTGCTGATAAGGTTTAAGACTGTGGTCAGACCTTTTCCATCTCTCCCTTGAGACTAGGCAACATCTTTCCTGGAAAAGTCCCAATTCCTGGAGTACTTACCAACAAAGGAAGATGTCAGTGAATGTCTCTGCTGTGGTGAATAGTGCAAATATAATCCAGTACATCATCCATTTGACCTGTTGAAAGAGAAAGCAATAAAGCTAGCAGAAAAGGTCAAGGATAAATGGTTGCCAACTTCAAGAGAACAGGCTCCAACAGCAGATGTTGAGATGGGTCCAGGCAGCCTTGCCTACCACTGGTCACCCCTTCTCCTATCCCTCCCCAGGTTGGTCCAGTTCCACTCCAGACCCTGGGGCTGCAAACATAGGCCATTTCCACAACTGACCCAGGCTCAAGCTCAAAGTAGACTTTAGGTGCCCTTCACTAGTCCTCAGGTTGAGCCAGTGAGACCTGAAGACCAGCAGTGACTCAGGATTCAGTCAGGTCATTTTGCCAGGACTAATACCAGGTGAATAAAGTTTCCAAGCTTCCACAGAGACACACTCTGGGATGAACTTTAACCTAGCCATATTCTCTGAGATAAATAATGGTAATCCTCACTGATCACTTAAAAACACTTCTGAGGACTTCCCTGGTGGTCCAGTGGTTAGGACGCAGAGCTTCCACTGCAGGGGACATGGGTTTGATCCCTGGTCAGGCAATGGCACCCCACTCCAGTACTCTTGCCTGGAAAATCCCATGGACGGAGGAGCCTGGTAGGCTACAGTCCATGGGGTCGCTAAGAGTCGGACACAACTGAGTGGCTTCACTTTTGCTTTTCACTTTCCTGCATTGGAGAAGGAAATGGCAACCCACTCCAGTGTTCTTGCCTGGAGAATCCCAGGGATGGCGGAGCCTGGTGGGCTGCTGTCTATGGGTTTGCACAGAGTCGGACACGACTGAAGCGATTTAGCAGCAGCAGCAGCAGGAACTAAGATTCTACATGCTGAGGTACAGCAAAACAAGCGAACAAAAAACTCTTTCATGTGGGAAAGCCCTCACAGAAACTGGATATTTTCTTTTATCTCCCCCATGTGACCATCCTTTTCCATTTCTACTGTTTCTCTTCCCCAGGTGAAGCCTTGGTTTCCCCCTTCCTGCCCCCCACTCTCTTTAACTACTGTAAGAGTCTCCTAACTGCTTTCCTGCCCTTTGACTTTCCTCTTACCAATCCATCTTGCAAACTATCCCCACACTCATCCCCCACAAAGCATGAAGTCATCCTACTAACCTTTCATTTAAAATCTTCTAGCCTGCAGAATAAAGTCCAAAGTCCTTAGTCTGCTTCTCCTGTTTTTTGGAAATGGTGGGGTAGTTTGTATTGGACTAATCCTCTTGCCAATAATGATAATAAACTCAGAACAAAATATTTTATTCTATCTATCTTTGGCCACACCACGTGGCATATGGGAAATCTTAGTTCCCTAACCAGAGATTGAACCCACACCCTCAGCATCAAAAGCACAGAGTCCTAACCACTCGGCTGCCAGGGAATTCCCTAAACAAAATATTTAAAAATAACTGTCTGAAGGCTAGAAAAGCTATCAAAAGCTGGCAGAAACTGGAAAGGATCCAACTCTTGATATGTGGGGACCACACCAGAGTAAATCCACGTGGATGCAGCTAAAGAAACCACCCGGCCAGCAAATCATGGGGCAGACAGAACTCCAGAAGAAACCCATAGTCGAATTTGCCTGAGGAAGTAGAAAATAGAGTTTGAAATGGTCAAAGATGCTGGAAATTGAAAAGGAAAAATCCTCAGTAAGAGGGAAGCATAAGTCATAAACCAAACTCACATATAAACTTCTTTCAATTTCTTAGCTGGCTTCTGAATTGTACAGAATCAGGTAATATTCCAAGGTGGCTGAGTAAAATACAGCTAGGAAGTGGAGAGTCGAGCAGAGATTCAGTTTCTGCCCACTACAGGAGAAACAGTTTGGAGTTCAAGTTTTGCCTAATTAGAGAAGGTTGGTAAACATTTGGGAATTTCCAGGGGAACATTTAAAAGGTCATACTTCAGGAATACAAATTACAACCTAGGACTTAAGAGATTAGCTCTAGGACTAAGAGTAAAACTGAAATACACCCGCCCCAGGAAAATGTAAAACTTAACTACCACAAGGTCAAGGTGATCTGTTGGAAGTTAACTGCCTGCTAGAATAAAAATTAACCTTCTTCACAGGAAGACAACATAGATCTGGAGTTCCTATGACGAAGTATATATAAAAATTCCAACAAACAAAAAAGGTGTGTGTGTGTGTGTGTGTGTGTGTGTGTATATATATATATATATGAAGAAACAGGAAAATATGCTCCATGGTTAAGAGAAAAACTAGTCAATAGAAACGGATCTGTATTTGACTTAGATGTTACAATTAGCAAAGACTTTAAAAAGTATAAATGTATATTGAGAAAACTAAATATTCACACATTAAAGAATGAAGATGGACTTCTACCTCACACTATATACAAAAAAGTGAACTCAAAATGGATCAGAGACCTAAATGTAATAACCTTACAAGAAAACACAGGAGTAAATTTTTGTGGCCTTGGGTTAAAAAATGTTTTCTTAGATGTGACACCAAAAACACAAGCAACAAAAAAAGAAAATAGATATATTAGACCTTATAAAATTTTTAATTTTTCGTACTTCAAAAGATACCATCAAGAAAGTGAAAGACAACCCACAAAATGGGGGAAATATTTGCAAATCACTATCTAACAAAGTATTTGTATTGAAATAATAAAGAACTTATATAGCACAACAATAAAAAGATCAAATCCAAGTCTCCTGCATTGCAGGCATATTCTTTACCAACTGAGCTACTAGGGAACCCCCAATAAAAAGACAAATAAGCCAATTTAAAGTGTGTCAAGGGCCCATATCTTTTAGAAAATGAATCAGTAATTAATAAACCCAACACCCATTTATGATAAAAGACCTGAACAGCCAATATGATACTGAAGAAGAGAAACAAAGTCAGAGAATTGACACTGTCTAATTTTAAGACTTAATATAAAGCTACAATAACCAGGAGAGTGTGGTATTAGTGAAATAACAGATAAATATATCAAATAGACTAGACAAATAGAATAGACAGCCTCCAAACAGACTGCACAAATACAATCAACTAATCCTTGACAAAGGAGCAAAGGCAATTTGATGGAGAAAAGACAGTTTTTTTAATAAGTGGTGCTGGGAACAATTGGATATTTACATTCAAAAAACAAATAGATATAGGCACTGATCTTACATCTTGCACAAAAATTAACTAAAACTATAAAATTTCTAGAAGATAACACAAGAGAAAACCTAGGTGATCTGGAACTTAGTAATTCATCTTTTAACACACCACCATGACCCACAGAAGAAAACAATGATAAGCCAGACTTCATTAAAATGAAAAATTTCTGCTCTGCAAAAGATATCGTTAAGAGAATGAAAAGACAAGCCACAGACTGGGAGAAAATATTTGCAATACATATATCTGAAAAGGGACTTGTATCCAAAATATTCAAAGAATACTTAAAACTCAACAACAATAAAAATAACAACCCAATTTTTAAAATGGCAAAAAATCTGAACATATATCTCACCAAAGAAGATATGTAGCAACTTACTAACAGATATTTTGTTATAGATTTTTTTAATTCACCACTTAACAAGACACTTATCCTAGGAGGAAAAGGATGGGTTCAGGATTATTTTTTTTAGTATAAATATGTTGTGTAGTCTACCAGGCTCCTCCATCCGTGGGATTCTCCAGGCAAGAGTACTGGAGTGGGTTACCATTTCCTTCTCCAATAGGAAAAGGTAGATACAGTGAGTGAAGAAATGGGAGATTTCAAGAGAAAGAAGGAAAATCTTTAAAAAGAACCAAATGACATCCTAGAACTGAAAAACAAAACATCTGAAAAAAATGTTTTTAATTATTGAATGAAATTTATAGGAGTTTGGTCACAACAAAAGATCTGTGAACTTGAAGACAAGACAACAGAGTCAACCAGGCTGAAGCCTAGGTTAGGGGGTGGGCTGGGGGATGAAGAGTCTCAATACCTGAGGAACACGCATCAAGCAGTCAAATATACGTGGAACAGGAATTTGAGAGAAGAGAAAAAAGAGAATTGGATAGAAAAATTATTTGAAGAAATACTGCCTAAAGTTTTCCAGAATTTAACCAACATATGGTCACAAAACCCAGTGAATTGAAGCAAGATAAATATGAAGAAAACCACATCTAGCCACATTATAGTAAAACTGCTAAAAACAGAGAAAACCTTAAGTGAGGGGGAAAAAAGACATTACATACAGGGGAATGACAGTAAGAATTACAGTTGACTATCAGAAACAACGAATACCAGAAGAAAATGAATAACATCTTTAAAGTGCCACACACACACACACACACACACACACACACACACACAAAATAGTGCCAACCTATCAATCTATACTTAGCACAAATATCTTTCAAAAACCGAAGGCAGTTCTGGTGAATCTCATTGCCTCTGTGACTCTGAAACATGTGCCCAAGTAGATCAATTAGAGGCCTTCTCTATTTAGAAAAACAGAATAATCCCTTGGGAACAAGGCTGGCTTAGTCCATCAAAAGAAACTTATCTGTGACACTATATACTACCAAGGTTATATGCAGCAGAACGGGCTCCTTAGCAGGGAGCAAACAATCTTATCCAGCTGTAAACTCCCTGGTATACTGGGGCCCAGGATCTAAGAATTCCCAACACTGGTATCCATATACACTGCAAGGAGCCTGAATTCCCTCTCTGGAAGCTTTTTCTTTTCAGTGTTCAAACCATGTTCCAGGGACTTCCCTGGGGGTCCAGTAGTTAAGACGCTGCACTTCAGTTGACTTTTTATCAGAAACAATGAACTGGCTTACGTGGGTTTTTGGGAAGATGGGATTAGATAGCTTACAAGGCAAGAAATGGTCCCCAAGAGAAGGATGGCTAGGTATACATGGGAGGGAAGGGGCCTGCTGAAGTCAGGGCGTGAGTGACTGATTGTTATGGAACCACTCACATTAACAAGAAAAAATAAAAGCCAAATTGGGGAGAAGAAGCTGAGCTCCATGAGGCTGAGGACAATCTGAGGGTTTTGGAGGCCATCTAAGAAAAATGCCCAATGGGCCTCTAGAGAGGCAAAAGTAAATCTCAGGAAGGAGATTGGGGCTGAAGACTGAAGACAAAGATGAGGAAGCCATGGCAGAGAGGAGGCTGGAAGGGACAGCCTAAAGAATTTTCCATCATGTACTCCTTCACCTTAAAATACTTTCATGCAGAAAGAAGGGTCTGAGAATGACTCACTGAGCCTAACAAGGTAAATGAAATACTGGTGACTCAGACATGGAAACCATAAATAAATATCTGGAAATGGTCTCCCAACCTCTCCTCCGAGAAACCAAAGGGAAGCTGTTTTTCCAAGATTTGAAATAGAACTTGCCATGTTAGAGGGATTCTACCCCAAACTCCCTGCAAGGTGAGTGGGAGTGTGGTGGGCCAGTACCCAGAATAGAGAGAGGAAGTTATTGTTGACTTGTGACGTTATCATCAGGGGCAGCTCTGGAGTGGACAGTAGACAGCACAACTGGGAACTCCCTCTGGACTGGTCAAGCACAGGAATGAGGAGACAGGAGAGAAGTGATGACCCTAGGTCACAACAAAAGGGTGGGAAGCAGATCTCAGTGACTTTCCATGAGTCACAGAATGGGCTGAGACCCCAGGACCCATCAGATCCTGCCCCCGGGGCTCCTGGGAGCCTGTGAAAGGCCTCCTCCACGAACTCTGGAGGCAGCAGGCTCAGTCAACTCTTAGCCTCACCTCACCTTTGGACCCTCCCCCACACCAGTCACACTAATATTTCTTAAGCCTCTCACACTCGCTTCTGCATCTGAGCTCTGCTCCAGTCTCACAGGGAACCCTCTCTGACAAATGACTGAGGAAGGACGTATCTGAGCCAGGTTGACAGATGAGTTGGCACCATCTGCTGGTACAAGTTCACAGGGGACAACTGTAAAGTCAGAGGTGGCTGGGAGAGGGTAGGGAGGGAAATGCCCTGTAAGCAGAACTGTGAGCAGGGCTCTCAGTCCCGTGGGAGAATCGTCCTGAGGTGTGGCATTTATACTGTCATCACGTATATTAACCATATTCCTATTTTCTGTATTTTTTTTTAGATTTTTCTTGATGTGGATCATTTTTGAAGTCTTTACTGAATTTGTTACAATATTGTTTCTGTTTTATGACTGCAAGGTTTTTTGGCCACAAGGCATGTAGGATCTTAGCTCTCCAACCAGGAACTAAACTTGCATTCCCTTTCATGCACTGAACTTGCATTGGAAGAAGTCTTAACCACTGGACCACCAGGGAAGTCCCATTTTCTGTATTCTTGATGTTGGGGTCTTGCTGACTGGAGAGACTGCCTCTCTTATGACTAGCTAATTCATAGAGATAGCAAATTTCTTATCCCAGGGCACATCCACAAACTGAGCAATCTGGGGTCCATACTACAAACCACCTCCTTTATGGAGCTCTCACAGGTTGAGCTAATATCTCCCAGCCCTAGTCATCTGGGGCCAGCTGCCAGATAACTGGAGGCAGATCCCATACCCCAGAGCCTGCTGAAATTATTCAAACTAGCCAGTTGTAAGGTTTCTCACTCTGCTTTGCCTTGAATTCCCCACAAAAACTGTAATAAAGGTCAATGCCCATGTTTTCCCCTTGCTCTCCCTCTAACTCCTAACAGACCTGGTACTTCTCCAGTGGCCCTGCATGATGTGCTGAACCTCCTACTTCCAAGGAACTGTGAGTAAAAACTTCTTCCTCTATGAGTCATTTCTGTGTCTGTATGCCTTACCATAGCTGATTAAAACAAATCTGGGATACATTTTAAAACACCACATAAGAATTTGGATAGATGATTAGGTACTTGGAAGGGACAAGACTGAGAATTTTGTGTTGAGGTGGTTTTGAAATTATGTGGATGGGTCCATAGAATGCAGATATTTGTGGCTCTGCTAATGCTCACCAGAAGGTCCCAATGGCAGAGGAGGCTCTTGGTAATCGGGGTGAGATGATCAGCTCTGTAGATGTCTGTGAGCCTTCTAGTTCAGGCATGATATTGCTTGATCAATGGGCTCATGTAGCAGTGGTCATGTGGACAGAGGAAAGACACTGGCTCAGCAATGTGCATTTCTCTCACCAAGGATGACCTGGCCATGACCTCTGCCCAGACACCAAGGTGCCAACAGCAGTGACTAAGCATCTCTAGGACGGTACCATAACTCAAAGCACCAGCCAGCCTCCTGGGAGCAGGCCATCATACCAAGTCCCGTCCTTCATAGAAAGGGGAGCACAGAGTCTTTCTGGAATATTCATTCATTGGGCATGTGGGCTTGCTTTCCCCACTGCCATGTTTCTGGCATCCACACAACAAACTGTGGACTCCATTGAGGATCCTTCTCATTTTGATGTATTCCACCCAACAATCCCATGAGAGGAGCTTGGCAGGCTGCAATCCATGGTGTCATAAAGAGTCAAACACGATTGAGTGCGCGCGCGCGCACACACACACACACCCAACGCTGCCTCTGACCAAAGGCTCTCTTTTACAGCCAAAGAAATGCAACAATAGGCTGATGTCTCGGGGAATCTCTGATGTAATCATGTATCCCAATGCTCAGAAGCAGCTGGCGTTATACAATGCTGCAAGACCTTCGGAGAGTGCCAGAAAAGAACCAGGTGGGAATTAGCATTCTGGGAAGTTGCCATGCTCTCCTAGACAATGCAGTTTCCTCTCTGAACTAGTAACCAACACATGGTACTGCATCTTAGCCAGAATCTAAAGGTTCAGGAACCAAGGAAATGAGGGTGGTGTTTCTTAGGATTAGGCCTAATGCTAGCACCCTGCAATTCAAAGTGTAGTTCATGAGACTGCAACATTAGAATCCCCAAGGAGTTTGTTAGAAATGCAGAATCAGCTTGTTAGAAGTGTAGCATCTCAGGTCCCACTCCGGAGCTAATGGATCAGTTCTACATTTTAATAAAACTCTCTGCTTATTCATATGCATGTTAAAGTTTGAGAATCACTGGTCTAATCCACTCACAACACTTTAATTCACATCCTCAGACTTCTGAGCTCTGGTTTTTAATAATTTTAGTGCTTGAAGGATGGATGCTTCCACCAGGGATATAAAATGGTTCTGATGAAGTGGAAGCAGAGACTAGAAGGTCACCTGGCCATTTCAAGACCACCACATCACAAGGAAACAGATAATAAAGGGCTTATAGACTGCAAGAAGATCCAACCAGTCCATCCTAAAGGAAATCAGTCCTGAATATTCACTGGAAGGACTGATGCTGAAGCTGAAACTCCAATACTTTGTCCACCTGATGCAAAGAGCTGACTCATTTGAAAAGACTCTGATGCTGGTCTTTTCAAGATTGAAGGTGAGAGGAGAAGGGGATGACTGCGGATGAGATGGTTGGATGGCATCACCGACTCGATGGACATGAGTTTGAGTAAACTCTGGGAGTTGGTGATGGACAGGGAGGCCTGGTGTGCTGCAGTCCATGGGGTCGCAAAGAGTCAGACACGACTGAGTGACTGAACTGAACTGAACTGAACTGAACTGGGCTTTTGTAGGGTAACTGATACTGCTTATGAAGGGGAACTAGAGTTGCTATTACACAATGTGGTGGGAAGGAGGTTGGATGGAGGTTACGAATCCTTTAGGGCAGCCATCCCCAACCTTTTCAGCACCAGGGACCAATTTCAATTTCGTGGAAGACAATTTTTCCATGGATGGGGGTTGGCGGGTGGTTTCAGGATGGTTCAAGTGCAGCAGGGTTTGTGCTCTTATGATAATCTAAAGCCACTGTTGATCTGATAGGAGGTGGAGCTCAGGTGATAATGTGAGAGATAGGGAGCAGCCGTAAATACAGATGAAGCTTCACTTGCTTGCCCACTGCCCACCTCCTGCTGTGTGGCCTGGTTCCTAACAGGCCATGAATACAGGTTTGTAGCCTGGGGGTTGGGAACCTCTGCTCTAGGGGATCTGCAAACATTGTTTTGTTCAGGGGTAAAAGTCAATGGATCATTACTACAACTCTCCAGAGGCAAGACCACTAAGGCCTCAGATTCCCCAGGAATGAAGATTTAGGCCACAATCTTGGAGAAGAAAAGGGGCTTCCCTGGTGGCTCAGATGGTAAAGAATCTGCCTGCAATGCAGGAGACCTGACTGCAATGCAGTTCAATCCCTGGGTTGGGAAGATGCCCTGGAGAAGGAAGTGGCAACCCACTCCAGGATTCTTGCCTGAGAAATCCCATGGACAGAGGAGCCTAGCAGGCTACTGTCCATGCAGTTGCAAAGAGTCTAACACAACTGAACCACTAACATTAAGACTTGGAGAAGAAACCACACTCACTAAAGTTGAAGGCACAGGGAGCATGGACTGGATGGTGGAAAAGGGAAGTAACAGGAAAAGCTGTGAAAGACTTTGGAATGGGTGTCCTGTGGACTGCTAGGTGCTAGCCAGAGCAGCCAGCCTCCTGAATTATTTTAACTCTGCAGGTGTCTTGTTTTACAATATCTTTGAGTTATTTTACAACTTGGTGAGTTATCGAAAACTGATTGCAATGCAGATAATTTAGTCTATAGAGGTGAACAATAATTTTGTCCCATGGAGGTACAACTGGGTCCAATGATCACATTTCCCAAGAAATCAGTTGAAAATCTATGAACAAACATTTCATCATACCTCATTCAGTTCAGTTTAGTCGCTCAGTCATGTCCGACTCTTTGCAACCCCATGAATCACAGCACACCAGGCCTCCCTGTCCATCACCAACTCCTAGAGTTCACTCAGACTCACATCCATCGAGTCAGTGATGCCATCCAGCCATCTCATCCTCTGTCGTCCCCTTCTCCTCGGGCCCCTAATCCCTCCCAGCATCAGAGTCTTTTCCAATGAGTCAACACTTTGCATGAGGTGGCCAAAGTACTGGAGTTTCAGCTTTAGTATCATTCCTTCCAAAGAAATCCCAGGGCTAATCTCCTTCAGAATGGACTGATTGGATCTCCTTGCAGTCCAAGGGACTCTCAAGAGTCTGCTCCAACACCACAGTTCAAAAGCATCAAGTCTTCGGCACTCAGCCTTCTTCACAGTTCAACTCTCACATCCATACATGACTACTGGAAAAATTGCTTACATACATATCTGTTCTTTGGAGTCTCCTTTGGACTGATTTCTTTTTTAATACCTTATTGGTTCCCACATTACTCAGTGAGTTAAGTAAAATTTTCAACATGTGTTAATTTTCTATTTGTATAAGAATCATGATTTCACCCTTTTTAAAATTCAGTCAGTTCAGTTGCTCAGTCGTGTCCAACTCTTTGAGACCGCAGGGACTGCAGCATGCCATGTCCATCACCAACTCCCAGAGTTTACTCAAACTCATGTCCATTGAGTCGGTGATGCCATTCAACCATCTCATCCTCTGTTGTCCCCTTTTCCTCCCACCTGCAATCTTTCCCAGCATCAGGGTCTTTTCAAATGAGTCAGTTCTTCACATCAGGTGGCCAAAGTATTGGAGTTTTAGCTTCAGCATCAGTCCTTCCAATGAACATTCATGACTGATTTCCTTTAGGATGGACTGGTTGAATCTTCTTGCAGTCCAAAGGACTCTCAAGAGTCTTCACCAACATCACAGTTTGAAGGCATCAATTCTTCTGCACTCAGCTTTCTTTATAGTCCAACTCTCACATCCATACATGACTACTGGGAAAACCATAGCTTTGACTAGATGGACCTTTGTTGGCAAAGTAATGTCTTTGCTTTTTAATATGCTGTGTAGGTTGGTCATAACTTTTCTTCCAAGGAGTAAGCATCTTTTAATTTCATGGCTGCAATCACCATCCGCAGTGATTTTGGAGCCCAAGAAAATAACGTCTGTCACTGTTTTCACCGTTTCCCCATCTTTTTGCCATGAAGTGGTGGGACTGGATGCTATGATCTTAGTTTTCTGAAAGTTGAGTTTTAAGCCAACTTTTTCACTCTCCTCTTTCACTTTCTTCAAGAGGCTCTTTAGTTCTTTGCTTTCTGCCATTAAGGGTGGTGTTATCTGTGTATCTGAGGTTTTTGATATTTCTCCTGGCAATCTTGATTCCAACTTGTGCTTCTTCCAGCCCAGTGTTTCTCATGATGTACTCTGCATAGAAGTTAAATGAGCAGGGTGACAATAAACACCCTTGATGTACTCCTTTCCCAATTTGGAACCAGTCTGTTGTTCCATGTCCAGTTCTAACTGTTGCTTCCTGACCTGCATACCGATCTCTCAAGAGGCAAGTCAGGTGGTCTGGTATTCCCATCTCTTGAAGAATTTTCCACAGTTTGTTGTGATCCACACAGTCAAAGGCTTTGGCATAGTCAATAAAGCGGAAGCAGATGTTTTTCTGGAACTCTCTTGCTTTTTCGATGATCCAGCGGATGTTGGTAATTTGATCTCTGGTTCCTCTGCCTTTTCTGAAACCAGCTTGAACATCTGGAAGCTCATGGTTCATGTACTGTTGAAGCCTGGCTTGGAGACTTTTGAGCATTACTTTACTAGCATGTGAGATGAGTGCAATTGTGTGGTACTTTGAATGTTCTTTGGCACTGTCTTTCTTTGGGATTGGAATGAAGACTTAAATTTTTCCAGTCCTATGACCACTGCTGAGTTGTCCAAATTTGCTGGCATATTAACAAAGACATACATACCAAGCATGAACTCATGACCACTGACTTAAATAAGGACTCTAGCTTCTATTCATGTTTTCTTTCTTTCTGTGTCATGTATAGATTTAAATATTTTAACTAATTTTATTTTTATTTATTCTCCTTCTCCCCTTAACATAGTACATGGGCTCTGCCAGTGATGGTTCACTTGACAATTTAATCTTTAGAGTGTTTACTATTAAGGTTAAATCCTGTCAGAGCCAGAAGAAGAGAGAGGACTTTGCCAGAGATATGGATCTCTGGAGCTGGACTCAAATGAAGGAATTTGGATTTGGCAAGAAGATGGTATAGAATTCTTATTGGAAGAATTTGTTTTGTTTTGGGGTGAAACAGAAAAAAATAGCTTTGCTGCTTTGGGAGGCAAAAGGGGACACAGTGGGATTGTGCCTCTCAAAACTGTGTGTCCCAACCTGGAAAGAATTGGTGAGAAGTTTTATTCTTGCCTCAAGCGGTCTCCTGATCTTCTCTGAAGAATACTTCATCAAGGGTGTTCCATCTTCCATTTGTTCTGGAAGAATTTTTTAAAAGGTATAGGAGTGGATGTTGTGTAGCCCAAGAAATAACTGTAATATAGATAACTATATATTTTCATATATATAATAAATGGGCATATCTCCTTTTATTGTTTATTTTTTAAATGCTCTTTGCAGACATTGAGTTTTTTTCACAAATTGAAAATTTGTAGTTGAGCAGATATACTGGCACCATTTTCCCAACAGCATTATTTTGAATGAGGGTGTATATAGTCTCTTAGACATGGTATTATTGCACAGCTAATAGACTATAGCATAGTGTAAACACAAGTTCTGTGTGCGCTAGGAGACTAAAAAGTGCATGTGACTCGCTTTTTGGTGATACTCATTTTATCATTGTAGTCTGAAATCAAACATGCAGTCTCTCTGAGGTGTAGGGTGTGTGTGTGTATTTTTAAAACTACTAGCATCCAGGGACTTCCCTGGCAGTCTCCTGGGTTGCACTGCAGGGACACATGTTCAATCCCTAGTCAGAGGACTAAGATCCTGCATGCCTCATGGTGTGCCAAAAAAAAATTATGAACTACTAGCATCCAAAGCCTTCTAATCTGGAGGGCATCTCCCAGCATGTGGATCTTTATGGAAGGCAAATATATTACCCAGACTTGGAAAAACCAAATGTCCCTATCCAGGGTTTTGAATCTTCATGGGATGTTCCAAAGGCAAGAATGTTCCAAAGGCATGGGCAGCTCGCAGCCAGTTTGGTAGTGGTGACCTGGGCAGCAGATTCCTAAACAGACCCTTCCTGCAGCACAAGCTTGGCCATCACCCAGCCTTCTTGGACCTTCCTCAATTTCTGAGTATCTTTCCCCAGGCTTCTAGTTAATTCTATGAAAGTGAAAGTGTTATTCGTTCAGTCGTGTCTGACTCTTTTTGACCTGATGGACTATAGCTCTCCAGGGCTCTCTGTCTGTGTAATTCTCTAGGCAAGAATACTGGAGTGGGTTGCCATTTCCTCTTCCAGGGATCCTCCCAACCCAGGGATCAAACCCAGCTCTCCTGCATTGCATGCAGATTCTTTACCATCTGAGCCACCAGGGAAGCCCTATAAATTCTTTCCTATTTAAGCATCTGCCCATCAAACCTTGACTAGTGTAGTAAGTTTGGAAAGACATAAAAAGCTATGAATGTCAAGAGCAGTGTCTCTCAAATTAAGGATTTTGTTAAAAATGATGATTTTTGAGTAGAGTTACCTGTACACCTGAAACTAACACAACATTGTAAATCAACTCTACTCCAATAAATATTAAAAAACTGAAAGTAAATAAATACAATCAAAATAAATTTAAATGATAATTTTTTTTAATGCCAATTTTTATTTTGGAGGTTTGGGTAGGGCTTGAGATTCCAAGTTCCAACAAGCTCCCACGTGATGTGGGATAATGCCAGTCCACAGACCACTCCTTGGGTGCTGAGCTCAGGAGCACTGAATGCTTGTAGAGAAGTGGCTAGAAAGTGGGAAGGAGCAAGGTCAACAGGGTTCAACACTATCTAATGGAGTTTGGACTTGATCCTGCAGGGAATAAGCAGCCATTAAAAGACCGAGGGGGAGTGAAATGAATACATTTCCATTTCTCGAGGGCTTGTAGACATGATGTAGACAACAGAGCATGAGAGACAGGAGGCGGAGGAAGCAGTGAGGGATCCAGTGGGCAGAACAGCAGCCTCCACCCCCAGATGTCCTCTTCCTCATCCCCAGAACCTGTGCATATGTTACATTATATGATAAAAGGGACTTTGCAGTTATTAAGTTAAGGGCTTTCAGATGGAAAGATTATCCTGGATTAACCAGGCAGGCTCAGTGTAATCCAGGAATCCTTACAAGTGGAGAACCCTTCTCAGCTGTGGCCAGAGGGAGATGGGATTACAGAAGAGAGGTCAGATCCACAACACTGGTTTCCCTGAAGAGGCAGGAAGAGGCTCAAGCCAAGGCAGGCAGGTGGCCTCCAGGAACTAGAAAAGGCGAGGAAGTGGGCTCTCCCTACAGCCTCCAAACGGAGGCTTGATTTCAACCAGGGACACCCATCTGACTTGACCTTCAGAACTGTGAGATAGTACATCTTTGCTTTTCTGGTTTAGTTGGTTTTGGTCTTTTTTTGGCAGGCGGGGCGAGGGGGGGCGGCAGCTGTACATAGGGCTTGTGGTACCTTTGTTCCCTGACCAGGGATCAAACTTGTGCCCTTGCAATGGAAGCGCAGAGTCCTAACCACTGGACCACCAGGGGATGCCTGCATTTGTGTTCTTCTAAGCAACAAAGCGCATGGTAATTTGTTACAGGGGCAAAAAAAAAAAAAAAAAAGGATATGGGAGGCCACGGGGATATTCAGGGGAACAATGATGAGAGCCTCATTGAAGAGAAAGTATTAGTCTCTCAGTCATGTCTGACGAGTCTTTGTGACCCCAAGGACTGTGGCCCGCCACACTCCTCTGTCCTCGGAATTCTCCAGGCAAGAGTACTGGAGTGGGAGGCCATTCCCTTCTCCAACGGATCTTCCTGACCCAGGTATCGAACCCGGGTCTCCTGCGCTGCATGTGGTTTCTTTACCGTCAAAGCCGCCAGGGAAGATCTCGTTGAAGAGAGAGGGCAGCACAGAAGGAGAGACCTGGTTTGAAAGATTATTGGGACGGTAGAGATGGAGGTTCGTAGTTACCCGCTGGGTGTGTGGGTGGGGATGGGTGGTGAGGAGAGGCAGAAGTCAAAGGAAGCTTTCAGGTTTCTCTCTCGGACAAAGGGGTCTGTTGGTCAAAAGGAAGGAAAGAAGTGAGTGTGAGTCTGAGTGTGAGAGAATGTTTAAGTGTGCACGCAAGTGTATGAGTTGAAGGCGTGTGAGAGATCCCAGAAAAAGGAAGGAGTCTCCCTTAATACCACTGGGCTCTTTCCTTGCAGTTCCATTTTTACCAAGAAACTGGCTAATCTTACTCTCAAGCTTTCCCTCCTGAGAACAGCACCGCCAACATAAACAGCTGCTCTGCCTGTCAGTTATATTTTTCAGTTTAAATTAATGAATGGCCATTCTAGTCCTACACCAGGCTCCCCTGAGTTTAGTCAGGGCAAAACAATTCCCCGGGGGTTCACTGTCTCCTGGGTGAGCGGACAGAATTGAGTTTTGTACATCTGCAAAGTGGAGGATCAGAATTGAACCGCGCTGACTCGTTTCGTCTCCTTCCTTGGTACAGCGTCCCGCGTCCCCGGCTGGAAGGGGTCGGAGAAAGGGAGGGAGACGTGGCGGAGGCTGCCCAGTGCTGTCCCCTGGGCCAAGGCAACTAGGAATCATGAGGTTCTGTGCAGGCAACTTCACTGCTATTTATAGTTCACACTCTGAGATTCCTTCACATACGCTTTTCGGGGACCCAGCCTCCAGAGGCGATACACCCCATTTGGATCCCCTGCATGGTAGCAAATGCAAGCCAGGCAAGCCATTCTGGGAAACTGGGGGGTGGAGGCAGGTTCGGCTGAGTTGATATAGAGGCAGCTGGTTCCATCCTAAAGACATCCTGGGAAAGTCAAGAAAATAACTTCAGGGCAGGTTACCGCTCTGAATGATTTCTTTAGCTGTGCCTAACTTGCCAAATGAGTAAAAGGAGAGCAAAGATCCTTTGTCCCTCCCAATGCTAAGGGCTGGGACTATTGATATCAACCCATTGCTCAGATGAGGAAATTGAGGCTCTTGGAAGTTAAAGTTCTTATCTAGTATTGGGTCAATCAAACATCAGAGCCAGGATTTAACTTCAGTCTTTTGATGACAAAAATCTCTATCCTTTGTACTTTGACGGAGAATTCTGTCCCCTCTGGGGAGGGACACCCCCCACCCTCCACTCCCAGCAGGCCTTTGTCGATCAGTGGTAGTCTGACGATTCTCCTGCCTGGAGGTGCCCATAACATTTAGGGCTGTGACTGGGGCACCCAGATCACCCAACAGTGACACAATCCTCCCAGTAAGTCCTCCTGATCCCCTACCTGTGTGTCCAGCCCTGGGCCAGGTGCTGTGGAGGACGGTACAGGAAGTATATGTGGAGGGTGGCACAGCCGTAGGAGGATGGTAGCTCCTGTTCTCTAAAAGTTTATAAAGCCACAGTGCTTAGACTGTGGGGTGTTCAAACCACAGAACTGGAGTGGGGTTCAGAGTTGCTGAGCCAGGACCTTAGGATCCGAGCCCCTGCCCCTAGTGCAAGACTGTTTCCCAGAAACACTGCCTTCCACTCCAGACAAGGGAACTGACACTCAGAGAGATAAGCCATGCTTCCAAGCCCATGGCCTGCGGCCTCTGGCAGCCTCCAACTCTAGCTACCATTTCCTCTTGCCAGGCCTCCCCACTCTCATCACTTCCACATTCTACTTGTAACACCTCTGTTACTCAGCATAGCCGTTCATTTGTTTAAAATAATGCTTAACTATGTCACAGTCATGACCACCAGTCAATGAAAAAATTGTGTGAATATGCAATCATCTCGTTTCCTATGGCCTCCACCTCACTCCATGCATTCTCATGACTCTTCATAAAAGGGTATGAAATCTCCTTGGTTAGCAAGGTTAAAGGAGAGGACTCCTGGGTGACCTCTGGCAGGTCACTGCACTGCCCTGCTCCCAGTACCCACCAAAGAGAGCATCCGCCCTGCCCCCACTTCATGCTCAGCCTCCCCCACTCAACCCCATCATCACCCACCCCACCCACTCAAAAATTGTGCTACTTACATATTCTTTAATGTCCTTTGACTTCACAGCCTTGTAGGAATAATATGCAGGGTAAAGAGTGCCAAATATTAGCCTGGAGGGAAGAGAGAGGGAAAAAATGAGAAATGTGATTTTCATTCATTCTGTTTGATGGAAAATGTTGTCTTCAGTACCAGAGCATCCTCTGAACTACAGAACATGCTTCTGTGGGGCTTGGGTTATTTTTCTGAAGGCCCTGAAGCTTTTCTGCTCATGGCTGGGACGTGCTTAGAAACCTCTATGCCCTGTTACAACTCCACACACACCTTCCTTCAATCTGTCATTTGCCATACAGGAGGGTGGTTTGGGGTCATGAAAGCCAAAAATGGGAGGATCGGGGGCTCTGGAGGTGGGAAACCAAAGCTGAGCAGCCAAGACCCCTGAAATTAAAGGCCCAGTGTATTTCCCTGGTGGTCCAGTGAATAGGAATCCACCTGCCAATGCAGGGAACACAGATTCCGTCCCTGGTCCAAGAAGATCCCACACGCCATGGAGCAACGAAGCCTGTACACTGAAACTTCTGAAGCCTGTGCACCTAGAGCCTGTGCTCCAGAGAAGGAGAAGCCGCCACAATGAGAAATCCACACACCGCAAGGAGGAACAGTCCCCACTCTCTGCAACTAGCAGAGTCCTTGCAGCCACGAAGACAGACCACAGCCAAAACTAGAAATTAATAATTACATTTGTTTTTAAAAGGCCCAGTGTTCCTCCCTGCTGTGAATCCCCATCAGATGCTCTCTTAAGCCCACCTACACCTTGGGCTTCCTTTTCTACCAAAACCGCATCACTCCAAGTTTCTTCAAATTTCACTCCCTTCAGATTGGATTTCAGCATCCTGCAGTCAGAGTCAGCTGTTCAGTCTGTAAATCCAATCAAGCCAACCCTTTCTCCCACCAGACACATAAATCCCCACCTTGCAATAACCTGCTTCCCACTGCTCTGAAGATGTAGAAGCAAAAATAATGACACCAGTGTGCTGTTTGGGCTTCAGCTCTCACTGAGTCATCGCTCCTGGGGCCCTGTATCAGGTCATTAAACAATCAGACTCTGCATAGCATAGCTCCACTTGCCCTCTTTCTCTCTACTTTGTCCCTTTCCCACCCCCAACCACTGAGGCTTTGCCTGTTCTGTCCTTTCCTTCTGGAATCTCTGCACCACCACCCCCACCTCCTTTGTCAGGTTGGTGCCTATTCACTCATCAGATGCCAGCTCCCCATGACCTCTTCCTGGAAGCCTTCCCTGACCTCTCCCCTTAAGTTAAATCTTCCCACTATACTCTCAAAGCATGATATACAGTTTGATCAGGGCATGTGATGTTTTGATTGACAGCATCCCCCAATTGGACTCTGTACAGAATGGATCTGTTTTGTTCAACAGTGTGTTTCCAGCACCTACCACATAGGAGACTCAATAGATACTTTAATAATTATTATTTTAATTTTACTCATTTATTCATTTTTGGCTGTTCTGGGTCTTCATTGCCGTGCACAGGCTTTCTCTAGTCGTGGCGAGTGGGGGCTACTCTCTAGTTGTGGTGCTCGGACTTCTCATTGTGGTGGCTTCTCTTGTTGTGGAGCACAGGCTCTAGGGCGTGCAGGCTTCAGCAGTTGCAGCTTGCAGGCTCTAGAGAACAGGTTCTGTAGCCGTGGTGCTTAGTTGCCCTGTGGCATGTGGGATCTTCCCAGACCAGGGATCAAACTCATGTCCCCTGCATTGGCAGGTGGATTCTTAACCACTGGACCACCAGGGAAGTCCCCTCAATAGATATTTTTAAATGAATGAACTGACAGGATGCTGGAGCTGGAAGGGTTTCATCCTTTCACCCGACAGGTGAAGTCACCTCTACATGTCAATTCAGGTGCCAGCTGTTGTACCATCCTGGCTCTGTCCCCACAGGGACCAGCATCTTATGTGACAACCCTATGGACAGAGCAATCCAAGGAGACACCACACTCAGGAAGCCCAAAGCCATGGCTGCTTCACCGGCGGGGGGTCATACAGAGAACTCCCATCAGATGCTATTTATCAAGCAGGACTTAGTTTTACAATAAGCTGTGGCAGGTAACACCTTGACAATCCACATTCATCAGGTTTCCATGGAAAAACAGAAAGCTAACTGAACAGAATCTGTTTCTGGTGCTGAATGGGAAGCGGAAAGGGTTTTGTAACCTTGACTCACACAGGCCCTGCACCAAGTGCTCTGCAGACATGAGCTCAGACAGCCTTGGAAACAAGAACCTCATCCATAGACAGGGCATCAAGGCTGGAGCGGCTAGTCCAAGCTTGCCTAGTTCCATGACCAGTAAGGGATAAAGGCGGGGAAGGGACCCAGCCAGACTGGCCTCCTTACCAACACTGTCCGCGGCCTTGGAGAGCAAGGCCATGCCCTGGGAAGGCTGAAATTGTATCTAGGGAGCTAGATAAGACAGCCAAAGGGACAAAAACATAGTCTGAAAGAAATCAAAAAAATTCAAAAAGAGACAGTGACTTCCTCTGACTGTCCAGTGCCTAAGACTCTGCGCTTCTTACGCAGGGGTTGTTTGGTCATTCAGTCACGTCCGACTCTTTGCAACCCTATGGACTGCAGCACGCCAGGCTTCCCTGTCCTTTACCATCTCCTGAAGTTTGCTCAAACTCATGTCCATTGAGTCCAATGCAGGGGGCCCAGGTTCAATTCCTGGTCAGGGATTCCACATGCCGCAACTAAGAGTTCGAACGCCTCAACTAAAAATAATCCCATGTGCCACAGTAAAGATCCAAGATCCTGCATGTTGCAGCGAAGACCTGGTGCAGCCAAGTAAAAAGTCAAAAAATTAATTAAAGAAAAAAAAAGATGGCCACAGTGCCAAAGACACAAGCAGCCCAAGGAAGTCCACTGGGATCTGTCACAAGTCAGCTCAGAGGAGGAGGTTTCCCCAACCCCCCGACCCAGCCCCACTTCACTCTAAGCAGTGTTCTCAGATACTCGGGAGAATCTCCCTTTGTCCATGAGATCTTTCCTGACCTCAGCATCGCCTGAAGATTAGGTTCCTCTTCTGTTCTTCACTGCCGCACCCTGGATGGTCCCCTTTCTTAGCTCTGATCCATATCACTTGCATCAGTTTTTTCCATGTCTGTCTCTCCCACAAGACAAGTTCCACAAAGTTGGCTTGATGTTGTCTACTTAAGGGTCGAATCCACACCCCTTGGGCAGAGGAAGTGCTTGGTAAATATGTATTCCCTCTGGGAAATTTCAGAAAGTGGTGAAGCAAGGGTCAGAGCCACCCAAGGGACGCTCATGACTTTGGGGCTGAGGTCTCAGTAGTGAGGAGATGCTGGACAGCACCAGGCTGCTTCAGCAAAGCCTCCAGCACAACGTCACAGGCCGCAGAGAAACAAACACACCCTCCTTTGGCACAGAGGCCTTGGTCAATAGTCACGTCTGCCAGGACAGAGGAGCCTGGCATGCTGCAGTCCATGGGGTTTCAGAGTTGGATGTGACTGAGCGGCTGAACAACAGCAACGGCCAGGAGGGTGTCCAGCCCCTGCCTTGAGGCAGTGTGTGAGCAGCAGGAGAGACAGGTGGAAAGTGCATCTTGACCTGACAGCCCATGGATCAGCCCTTCTGTGAACCCCAAAGGCCAGCGACACCCCCCGAGTGGACATAGAGGCGGAAAGCCTCATGAGGGCCAAGACAATGGAGGCGGGTGCTCCGTCTGCCTGGGGGACTCAGATGGGAATGGCTGCCAGCATCCCCTACCTGGCTCCCATCTGCCAGCACAGGGACAGCGAGACAAATGTGCCTGTGCTTTCCAGTCTCCAAAAGCTCAGAAACACCGGCATGTAAGGGACGAGACTCAGTATTTCACTGCCCAGAGGAGGCAGAACGGAATGAGGAGGGCAAGTTCTCCTAAGTCTATTTTGGAGAAAAAAATAAATGAAGCAGGTCCCTGCCAAAGGGGTTCGAGACTGATGTCCATTCAGAGCAAGTCCCCCTGGCCAGGCCCTTCTCTTTCCCCCCTCCCTCAGCTCTGGACCTAACCCTGACCTCCTGGCCAGCGGCTGTTCCCCACTGAGCCATGCTTGCACGCTCACAACGTGTCACTTTCTGGGACTTCCCTGGTAGTGAGTGAGTAACAGGCAGGATGGCCAGGGGTCTCCAAACAGAGGAAATAGGCAGCAAGTGTCAGATATATTTTATCTCTCTCTTAAACAGCAGGAGGAAACAAGTGTTAGGGGTTTTTTTCCCCTTCTCTATACAAAGTTTAAAAAGGTTTCTCTTAAAATTCTCTTAAAATAATGACACCTGGTTCTACCTGAACTTTTCTCAAACCTTGAGTGAACCAATGTGTTTTTCTTATGAAAATGTTTGTCTTAAGTTATGTTAACGAACTGTGTATTTACCCTAGACTCCGTCTTTCAAGTCAGTTCCCCCTCAGAAACGACTTGACAAACCTGTATATTTCACTCATACATTGTTCTCCTAATCTATGTTAACGAAACTATATATTTACTTGGAAACCTGCCTTTCTTCAAGATTCAAGTCAATCATTTTATGGCCCAGGATAACTCACCTAGTGCCAGTGTTATCTCAAAATGAATGTTGTGGGTGAGGGGTCTGGTGCCACTCTGAGTTTTGAGACATCTCCTTTCTATAATTAACAGCTTGCTAGTAGCTATATAACATCTGGATAAAGACTAGCAGTGGGGCACTCTTTCTGCCCCTTTCTGATGTCTATGTCAGAAACTTTTTCTATCTCTTTTATACTTTAATAAAACTTTATTACACAAAAGCTTTGAGTGATCAAGCCTTCATCACTGGCCCTGGACTGAATTCTTCTCCCCCGGAGGCCGAGAATCCCAGCGTCTTTCATGGCTCAGCAACAACCTTTCAGTAGGCCAGTGGCTAAGATTTCATGCTCTCATAGCAGGGGGCCCAGGTTCTATCCACAATCAGGGAACTAGATCCCACATGCCATAACTAAAGAGTTTGCATGCTGCAACTAAAGATGGAAGATCCTGCATGTCACAACTAAGTCCCAGTACAACCAAAGGAATAAAAATAAACTTTTTCTTAAACATGTGACTTCCTATTGGCTACCTCTTCAATTTTTTTTAAAAAATATTTATTTGGCTGCATCAGGCCTTACTTGCAGCATTTGAACTCAGCTTTGGCTAGTTCCCTGACCAAGGATAGAACCCAGGCCCCTTGCACTGGGAGCTTGGAGTCTTAGCCACTGGACCACCAGGGAAGTCCCCCAGCTTGTTCTTCTGCCTGAATCTTAGTGCATGACCTTCCCACAACTCCACACCTCCCCCACCCTGCCCCCACCAGCTCCATAAAGTCTCACTAATCCTTTAAGACCGAGCCACTTCTGTGCATCTTTGATCAGTTGGCTCTCAAGATTTTCTTGACACTGGTTAAGTCTCCTACAGCTCTTATGTAGTAGTTTTAATAAGAAGACATTAAAAATAATGATATGAATATCACTGAGTGCTCACTCATGCCAGGCACTGCTCTACAGGCTGTCCATTCTCAGTCCTCTCAACATCAATCCAGGATAAGAATTTGTGTATTGTTAGTCGCTCAGTCGTGTCCGACTCTGTGACCCCATAGACTGTAGCCCACCAGGCTCCTCTGTCCATAGAATTCTCCAGGCAAGAATACTGGAGTGGGTTGCCAATTCCTTCTCCAGGGGATCTTTGTGACCCCATAGACTGTAGCCCACCAGGCTCCTCTGTCCATAGAATTCTCCAGGCAAGAATACTGGAGTGGGTTGCCAATTCCTTCTCCAGGGGATCTTCCAGACCCAGGGATAAAAGCCAGGTCTCCTGCACTGCAGGCAGATTCTTTTTCATCTGAGCTACCAGGGAAGCCCTAAGAATTCTTGTGCTTAGGTGCTCAGTCGTGTCTGACTCTGCGACTCCATGGATTGTAGCCCACCAGGTTCCTCTCTGTCCATGGAATTCTCTAGGTAAGAACACCAGAGTGGGTTGCCATTTCCCTCTAAAGGGAAGAATTCTTACTACTCCATTTTACAGATTAGGACACAGATTAGGACATTTTACAAGGACAAACAGCCAGGAGCTGAGCTGGAATGTGACCCAGGCCACCAGACAACAGGCTGACTGTCTTCTCCCAGGGCGGCCTGTGCTGACGGGGTCAGACCATCCAGGCCAGGGGATTGATTAGTGGGGTCCCCAGCACCTGACACAGCTCCTGCCCAAGTGCCTGCTGGCGAATGTCTGATAGATGAATAAATATCAAACAACTGCAACCTCTCTCCAAGGAACTTCAGCCCACTTCAGATTCACATAACTCTCTCTATAAGGTCAAGAGAAAAGCTGTGCAATTCTTAGGAGGAATAAAGCCACTTAAGTGCTTAAGGTTGGCTCAAGAGCGGGAAGGAAGAAGGCTTGAGTGCCTTCTGTAGAGGGGAAACCAGGCTCCGTGTTCACACACTCCACCTGATTATCTGTGAACAGAGTCCCACCTGGCGCTCCAGAGCCACAGAGCTTTGCACCCACCCACCCTCTGCCCACGGCCATTTACTGCTCCCCGGAAGCCCCCAACCCAACCTACTGCCTCCATGTATCTGCTTGCCACATCCCTGCTATCTTTGCCCTTGATTCCTCCTCTTGCTCCAAACTAGGGGCCTTCTTCCGGGTTGCCGCCTTTGCTTCCCCCCAGCGGCAGCAGGGGGGTGCGGGATGGGGTGGGCAATGGGCCTCCTGTGAATGCTAACCTCGGAGACAGCAGTTCCCAACTGGGAGCAAGACATCTGGGCAACATCTGAAAACATGCAGGTCATCACAACTCAGAGAACGCTACTAGCATCTTGTGACGGGGGGAGGCCTGGGCTGCTGTCCAACATCCTACAACACACAAGACAGCCCCCCAAAGCCTGATTGGGTCCATAACATCAGAAGTGCCAAGGTGGAGAAACCCTTGTCTAGGTGCTGTTTTTCAATCCTTGGGCCTTGCTCATTTCCTTCAGCTTAAATGACATAAGATAACTGCTTTGAGTAGGACCCAGGGGCCTCTCTTCTTTCTCCAGTTAATTTCCAAGGAGTTAAAATTTCCTAAGAAGAAAGGGCTTCCCAGGTGGCACTAGTGGTAAAGAACCTGCCTGCCAATGTAGGAGACATAAGAATCTCAGGTTCGATCCCTGGATTGGAAAGATCCCCTGGGGGAGAGCATGGCCACTCACTCCAGTGTTCTTGCCTGGAGAATCCCATGGACAGAGGAGCCTGGCAGGCTACTCTAGCAGCCATGGCCAGTCCATGGGATCACAAAAAGTTGGACACGACTGAAGCGACTTAGTACAGCGTAAGAAGAGAAGTAAGAGGTCTGTTGAAAGCCTGACTGAGCCCCACTGAGCCCCTCACTGGGCTCACCAAGCCAAACAACAGCAGAGGGTCCCAGAGGGTGAGCCCATGCCTGATCTCATCTCAGCCAAGTCCACAGGTTCCCCCCTCAACACTCAGCCACCCCTGCTTCCAGCCGCTCCACCATTTCCCAGCCCTGCTGGGACCCCAGCACTGGGAGCAACATGCACCCTTGGCACCGATGCGAAATATACAATTTCTGATTATGGTCCTATGTAGGTTTTTCCATGAAAGTTTATGAATCCATTTTTTCAAATATGTACTGATTTTTGTCTATCTGTTTGGCTGTGTTGGGTCTCAGCTGCAGTACACAGGATCTGAGATCTTCGTTGTGGCATGCAGGGTGTTTAGCTGCAGGTTGGGAACTCTTATTTGCAGCACGTGGGATCTAGTTCCCTGACCAGGGATTGAACCTGGGTCCCCTGGATTGGGAGCACAGAGTCTTAGCCACTGGACCACCAGGGAAGTCCCTATGAATCAGTTTTGATTACTTTCCAAGAGAATTCATTTCCAAGACCGTTTTTACTTTCTACTGTCACACAAGGGTCCTCCTTGGTGCTAGAGTGCCTACTAGCATTTCAATAAATATGCTACAATTTTTAAGATGGAAAAAACTTAAAACAGGAGAGAGAGATCTGAAGTCTCCTATATGTACTCTTTTCTCATATTTTTCTGTCCTTCCTTCCCCCAAATAAGCAACCTCCTGAATTCAGTGTTTCTCATTCTATTTCTCACTAATATTTTTACTAACTCTGTAAGCCATGCTGAAACAGACAAAAATGTATTTCTATTTAAACATTATATAAATGGAATCACACTATATGTATTCCACCGAAATGTGTCTTCATTCAAATTTATGGTTTTGAGATTTTGATCCGTATTAAGACTTGTCTTTCTAGACCTTTTTTGTTGTTCTTGTGTTGGGTCTTCGTTGCAGTGTGCAGGCTCTCTAGTTGGTGTGTGGGATCTTAGTTCCCTGACAGGAAATCAAACGCACATCCCTTGCATTGGAAGGCAGATTCTTTTTTAAAAAAATTAATTTATTTATTTTAATTGATTGGAAGCTAATTACTTTACAATATTGTAGTGGTTTTTGCCATACATTGACATGAATCAGCCATGGGTGTACATGTGTTCCCCATCTTGAACCTCCCTCCCACCTCCCTCCCCATCCCATCCCTCAGGGTCATCCCAGTGCACCGGCCCTGAGCTCCCTGTCTCCTGCGTTGAACCTGGACTGGCGATCTATTTCTGGAAGGCAGATTCTTAACCACTGGATCACCAGGGAAATCCCTCTAGCTCACTGTAAACCTCTGTATACTATTTCATTATGTGAATTTATCACAGCTTATTTACCCATTCTATTGATGCGTATTTAGGTTCTTTCCAAGTTGTCACTATTACAAACAGAGCCAGAATGAACATTCTTATACAAACCTCCCTGGGCGTGGGTGGGACTTACTCTAGGGTTTACACACAGTGTGGGACTGCTGAGTTGCAGGGCATAGCACCTTCCTCCAGACAATGCCAAACCACTCCCCAGAGAGGTTATTATACCAGTCTCTACTCCTTCTTGCCGTGTAAATGAGTTCTGATATCCTCCATTCTTTTTTTTGGTTGCGCTGGGTCTCCATTGCTTCCCTTGGGCTTTCTCTAGTTACAAGGAGGAGGGGGCTACTCTTCACTGCAGCGAGTGGGCTTCTCATTTCGGTGGCTTCTCTCATTACAAAGCACTGGCTCCACGCACACAGCCTTCAGTAGCAGCATGCACGCTCAGCAGTTTACATGGGCCTAGTTGCTCCGTGCCACGTGGAATCTTCCTGAACCAGGGATCAAACCTGTTCCCCTGTATCGGAAGGCACAGGATTCTCCATTCTTTTCAAACTAATACAGTCAGATTTAAAATTTTTTTGCCAATCTGAAGGATGTTTAACAGTATCTCAAATTTGTTTTAATCCATATTTCCTCAATTGCAAGTGAAGTTGATTAACATTTTATGCCTCTTAGCCATTTGGCCCCCTTAACTGAATGAACTATTTATATTGCTTCCCTCCCCAACCCCATTCAGTTCTTTATCTTCTTCTTACTGATTTTTAGGACTTCTTTGTGAATTCTGGGTATAAATTATGCCTTGGACATACGGATTGCAAACATCTTTTCCCAATAAAAAGCCCTTTTAACTTTCTTTGCTGTGGTCTCTTCTGTTGCACAGAAGTTTTAAATGTTAAATGATAATATATCAGTCTTTTCTAGCTTGCTTTTTTATATCTTGTTGAGAAAATCCTGGCCACATATATCTTCTCATAAAAGTTTTTAAGGTTCACTTTTTCACTGTTAGGTTTTAATTCATCTGGAACTTATCTTTATGTATGTTATGAGTTAGGGATTCAACTTTATGCTTTTTTGTAAGGATCCCAACTGTTCTAATAACAATTACCAAATTCTTTCCCACTGATTTTCAATTGTGCCGTCACGTGTAATGTTTTCTAATGTGTATAGATATTATTTCAGTTCTCCATTCCCTTACCCTGGTCTACCGACCAACCATGCACCTATACCACAGGGTATTAATTTCCATAGCTTTATAATAAATCCTGATATTCTTTTTAAAAAGTATTTATTTATTTGGCTGTGCTGGGTCTTAGTTGCAGCATATGGGATCTTTAGCTGCAGCATGCAAACTCTTAGTTGTGGCATGTGGGATCTAGGTCCCTGACCAGGGATTGAACCTACATTGGGAGCACAGTGCCTTAGCCACTGGACCACCAGGGAAGTCCCCTAAATCCTGATATTCTTAACACTGTCTTGCCTATTCTTAGCCCTTAGATTTTCTATATGGATTTCATGACAGCTTGTTAAGTTCCATGAGAAACGTTATCTATTTTGATTGAGAGTACACTGAAATTACAGATTTACTTGGGAAGAGTCACCATCTTTATCAGGTTTCCTTTCCATGAATATGATCCCTTCTACTGAGTCTTCCTTAACGTCTTTTCAAGATATGCTACAGATTTTTCTATAAAGACCTTGGACTTGTTTTGTTTTCTTTATTCTTAAGTATATATTTCAAGAGGGTTTTTTTTTTTATGGTATTACGAGTTTTAAAAATTAGATAGTCTTTTGGTTTTTAATGTTATACAGGAATGCCATTGGTTTTCCACGTGGATCTCAGAACCACTCAACTTGCTGCAATCAAAAATGCATTTGGAGTCCCAAATGCATTACAACTCCATGAAAAAAGTCAAACCCCAAACCAATATACTGTATGATTCTATTTATATGCTATTCTGAAAAAGGAAAGGTTATAGGGATAAAAAAAGAATCAGCGGTTGTGCAAGGACTAGAGATGGTGGGAGAGGTGACTACAAAGTAGCCTGAGAGAATTATGGAAAATGATGGAAGATTCTTGCATCTTGATTGCAGTGGTGCCTACATAATTGTCCATTTGTCAAAACTCAGAATTCAAACTCAACTTAAAACACTCATACCGGGATTTCCCTGGGGCAGTCAAGTGATTAAGAACCTATGTTTCCAAAGGCAGGGGTACAGGTTCAATTCCTGGTCAGAGAAAACTAACCCATGTACGCAGGCAAAAAAATTTTAAGTAAATAAATAAAATAAAACTTATCAAATTGATTTAAAAACCTGACCTTAAAAAGAAAAAGCATCTGGAAGAATTCACACTCGTAAGTGTATGTGTGTGTGTGTGTGTGTGTGTGTGTGTGTGTGCATTGGTGTCCAAAAATGCATAAAGCTGGCCAGGCATTAGCCTCCAAGCTCGACACAACTTCCTGATATTGGAGGGTCCATGTGTGACAAAACAAGGATTTGCAAAAAACATAATACACCTCTAGGGGCTGCTAATACTATAGCTCTGAAAGGACTGTCTTAGACACACTATGGACCTGGGTGCTATATGCAACTGAGCAAGCCTGATCTTTACCATGCTGTGTAGGGAACGGCCTTACTCACAGTGGTTATCCATAAGCCTAAGCTGGGCAGCTTCTCAGGCTGGGCACAGAGCTCAAGGTTCCCATGGCACAGCAAGCCGGCTGGGCTCTGGTTGCCATGGGTCCCACCCCTTGGGCTCCTGCTTCTATTTACCCACTGTGACCTTCTAAAAGGCTAGAGGGAGAAAACAGGAGAACAGCAGAACTGGCCCACTGGGCATTTGGGCTCCTTGGAGACTATATGACTATGATTTATAAGTTCTTCTTTATTTACTGAGTATCCATTAGTTACCAGGGACTGTGCAAACTTCTTTATAAGCAATATCACTACTCATCTTCATATGGCCTATGAGAGAGAAATTGTTTTTTTCTATAATACAGACAAGGAATCTCATAAAGAAGGCTGAGCACTGAAGGACAGATGCTTTTGAACTGTGGCACTGGAAATGACTCTTGAGAGTCCCTTTGACTACAAGGAGATCAAATCAGTCAATACTAAAGGAAATCAACTCTGAATATTCACTGGAAGGACTGATGCTGAAGCTGAAGCTCCAATCCTTTGGCCTGATGCAAAGAATCTT
Source organism: Ovis canadensis (assembly GCF_042477335.2). NCBI lineage: Eukaryota > Metazoa > Chordata > Mammalia > Artiodactyla > Bovidae > Ovis > Ovis canadensis. The sequence goes on from NC_091247.1 coordinate 58,301,359, forward strand.
TGGAAAAGACCCTGGTGTTGGGAAAGAATGAAGGCAAGAGGAGAAGGGGACGACAGAGGATGGGATGGTTGATGGCATCACTGACTTAATGGACATGAGTCTGAGCAAATTCTGGGGGACAGTGAAGGACAAGGAAGCTTAGCATGCTGTAGTCCATGGGGTCACAGTCAGACATGACTTAGCAACTGAACAACAACAAAGCTGATCTCAGTCAGACATAAATAAACCATGTCCTTCTTTCTCAACGTGGCATGTGATTCTGCTAGCCCCTGCCTATAGACCCTTCTCTTTTTCTCTTGGTCTCACTGTGTGGCACGTAGAACTTCTCCAAACAGGGATCGAATCTATGCCGCCCGCATTGGAAGCACGGAATCTTAATCACTAGACCACCAGGAAGTCCTGTAGACTCTTTCTTTTCGGTGTGCTTCAAGCCCAACTCCTCTCTGCAGACTTGAGACTAACAACGTGCAAAACTGTTCCTAGGTGAACACCCAACAAACACCTTATTCTTTTATTTGCTCCTTTGGTCTACACCACAGCCCTCTGAGACAACTGGGATTCTTTTCAGTTAATAAAAATCTGAGGCTCAGAGTGGTTCAGAGACCCACCAAAGGCCCCTTCCTTATCTGACAAGACTCAAACCCAGGTCTCCTGCCCTGAAGTCCAGGACCATTCTGAAGCCCCTATCGCCCTGGCACAGAGAAGAGTTTATTACTTATTTAGAGTTGTGTATAATGTGTGTGGCAAAAATACAAATTTAAATTGGATTACAGAAATACTCCGAAGTCCAATTTAGATAAACACAGAACAGAACAGACATGCTGCAGATTTCAGTTCATGCTGTTAAGCGTTAAACTCTGCAGTCCAGCCCACTCAAGTCCTGTTCAAGCGTCGGTCTGAGTGTTTTTTTAAAAACCTATATGATTGAGATTTCTATTCTTAAGAAATCCAGAAGCTAAGCTCTGGCATCAGACCTGAGTCCAAATCTAGCTCCATCACTGACTAGCATGGAACTGGGAGTGTGTTTCTTAACTCCTCTGGACCAGTTTCCTTGAGGCTGGAAAAGAAAAACACCTATGGTCAACAGACACTGCACGGATTAAACAAGGAGACCGTAGGCGAGAATTTAACATTTCAGAGGCAGTGTAGAAGGATGACAACACAATGTTTTGTGTTTCCTTCCCTTCTACAGAAACAAAAGGACCACTTCTATTTACAGAAATAGTGGCTTCAAATGCCAGTTCCTTTAGGCACAAAATAGTTTTCACCCAATCATTATTTGCTGAGCATCTACTACGTACCCTGGGTCCTCTGGTAGGGAAGACAGCCAGCAAACAGATAATTATACAAATAGTTGACTAATAACTGCGGCTTTGAGTCTCACTGAGTATGTTTTGAAGGAGAGAATGGATTTCCTTTACAATGACTGTCCTGTGGTCGTCCACTTCTCAGCTCACAACCCCTCCCAGGATCTGAGAGCCAGAGACCTTGGCCAGATGGCCCCCTGGTAAAGGGTTATGGTTCTCCTCCTGGTGAACTTGTCTCTAAAGCACCCTACAAGGGATATGGGGCTTCCCAGGTGGCTCAGTGGATAAAGAATCCACCTGCAATGCGGGAGACCTGGATTCAATCCCTGGGTTGGGACGATCCCTTGGAGGAGGGCATGGCAACCCACTCTAGTATTCTTGTCTGGAGAATCTCATGGAGAGATGAGCCTGGTGGGCTACAGTCCATGGGGTCGAAAAGATTTAGACACAACTGAAGTGACTGAGCATGCAAGCACAAGGGATATACTTGGTGAGAGGAAAGTAGTGATGGACCTTTCTCTGCCTACGCTGTGAGAGAGGGGGAAGGGGAATAAGCCTGAGGGGTGCTCTGAGCTAGATTTGAGGTGGTAGCTGTGGGGTACCTGTGGGATTCTCTGGGAACCTGGCTGCTCAGCTTGTGCCCCCCCGCACCATTCCCACAGAGCAGGTGCTGGTGTTGCTGTGCCCAGCTTGGAGGTCGACACAATGTGCACACACCTGTCCAAAGAGGGTATCAAAGGGCTCCAGGGAAGATCTTTACTGATGCCCTACAGGCGCTCACTGATGCCCACAGCAGTCAGGTGAAGTCGTGACTATTATCCCCTTTCTAAACACGCAGGACCTGGGACTCGAGGAGGTTCCATTCTTTCATCCGTTCATTAGATATTCATTCAGCACACTCTGTGCCAAATTCTGAGTCTAACACAAAGTCACAGAGCTGCCAGGTGGGTAAGCTGAATTCAAAGTGCCGTCACTTCCTGGCTTCAAACCCTTTGCTCTTTCCAGTCCAACATAATACCTCAAGAAGGTAAGAGATTTTATGCTCAGGGGGATCAGAAATACCTGGAGTGCCAGGTCTATTGGAATGAGATAGTTAGCAGAGCAAAGCTGTGTGTGCTAAATATTGAAGGAAAAGCCTACGGAGGTGGGCCCAAGAGCCTCCTCCGTTAGACTGTGAGCTCTCTGATGGCAGGAACTGGGACCTTCCCTTCCTTTCATCTCCAGTGCTGGGCACAGAATGGGTGAGACATGCAGTAACATGGTGAAATTCAAATGTGTTATGCTAAGTGAAAGAAGGTGAAGGTGATAGTTGTGTCCAGCTCTTTGCGACCCCATGGACTGTAGCCTGGCAGGCTTCTCTGTCCATGGAATTTTCCAGGCAAGAGTACTGGAATGGGTAGCCATTTCCTTCTCCAGGGGATCTTCCCAACTCAGGGATCAAACCTGGGTTTCCCGTATTGCAGGCAGATTCTTTACCTTCTGAGCCACCAGGGAAGCCAGACTCAAAAGGCTGCATGCTGCTTGACTCCACTTATATGACATTCTGAAAAAGACAGAACCATTAGAGACAGAAACAGATACACTGTCAGAGGCTGGGGATGTGAGAGGAGTTGACTTCTTCAAAGAGGCATGTGGAAATTTTCGAATGTGATGGAATGGTTCTATACACTGTGAAAATGATTACACGACTGCATGAGTTTGTCAAAGTTCATAGAACTACATGATAAAGAGGGTAAATTTCATTCTATATAAATTATACTCTAATTCTTTAAAGGGGGAAGTTCTATATAAATTATACTCTAATTCTTTAAAGGGGGAAGAAAGAGAAAAAGAGAATGAATATAAGCAGAAGCAGATTTACAGAGAAGCTAATGAAGCTTAAATTTCAAGACCCCTCAACTGCATGGGTCCTGGGAGGGGTCCTAGTAAGCATACTTATCAAATTTTTTACGACTGTTTTGGAGAAGGCATCTTTCTTCCACTATAAATGCTTCAGGATCTATTAAACCTAGATCCATGTCTGAATAAAAGTATAAGAACAGATCAAAAGAAGAATGGTGCACTCCAAGGTATTAAGACTCAAGTGGGACCCTAAAGAAAGGCAAGACCTGGTTCCAGCAGAAGGAGGTAAGGCAGACAACCCAGGGGACACAAGTTCATGGTTCCCAGTGACCTCATGAGCATCAGGAAACTGGGGTTCCTACACTTATGCTCACTACTCAGACACAGATGTCCGGTGTGATCTCTTCAGACACATCAAGCCGTTCAAGGCAGGTAGAGCTATGACCTAACAGGATGTGAAAATTCTACGTGCCCGTGTAACAAGCTTGTATCATTCTTCTGGCTACCCACACAGCAATGACCCCCCACTGCCCAACAGAGGGAAATTTTACATTATGTTTCTGAAACGGAAAATGGTTGATGTCCACTTTTCCAGCCTTCCCTCCAGCAGGGATGTGTGTTTGTGGTAGACACACCTGCACAGGTATGAACCCAGGTCCCTGCAGCCCTCTCATTCAGCTGTGCTGAGAATGCGTCCTTCAAGGGGACAATCTCATGATACTACAGGAACAAACACAGCCAAGTGCGGCTGGTCTTGTGGGTGGAGTTGCTGATCTCTTTATGGTTAAAATCAGCCAAGTTATCAGTAGAATGCAGCTCCAATTTTAAAGCAGTTCTGTTACAGAGAAATATTTGCACACCCATATTCATAGCAGCATGATTCACAATAGCCAAGGGATGCAAGCAACTTAAATGTCCAATGACAGATGAAAGGAGAAACAAAATGCAATGTCTATTTATTTTTGCTGTTCTTTAGTCACTAACTTGCGTCAATCCCAGGGACTGTAGCCTGCTAGGCTCCTCTGTCCATGGGATTTTCCCAGGCAAGAATACTGGAGAGGGTTGCCAGTTCTTTCTCCAGGGGATTTTCCCCACCCAGGGATCAAACCCATGTCTCCTGCATTGGCAGGTGGATTCTTTACCACTGAGCCACCTGGGAAGCCCATATATATATATATATATATATGTATATATAATTATATATATATACATATAATTTTATATATATATATATATATATGTAATTTTTAAGAAACAAAATACATTGAGTACAGGCCATTAGCTCATTTAATGGTTCACTGCAACAAATTTAGAGGAAAACAGAATTTATATAATTTTTCAATTACATCTGTTCTGCTTCATGGTACAATGTCATTTATTTAATTTACTGAAATTGTCTAACCAAATAAAATTTTCCAATTTTAGATGGCATTGTAAACTCATCTCAATTCATTAGAGAGGATATAATGACATTTAAGATGAATAAAAATTAGCAAGCAATGCAAAAATTGTATTTTTTAAATGGTTCTGGTTGTAGAGGAAAAAACAAAGTCTGTATATTATGTTCTATCCAGAAGTTTCACTACTAAATATGTTCCTGCTATTGATAGACAGTAAAGAATCTGCCTGCAATTCTGGAGACCTGGGTTCAATCCCTGGGTCGGGAAGATGCCCTGGAGGAGAGCATGGCAACCTATTCCAGTATTCTTGCCCAGAGAATTGCATGGACAGAGGACCCTGGCAGGCTGCAGTCCACAGCATTGCACAGAGTCGGACCTGACTGAATTGACTTAGCATGTACACAAATACCTACACACACACTCTGCACATATATATTTGGCTGTGCTGGGTCTTCATTGCTGTGAACAGGCTTTCTCTCTAGTTGCAGCGAGTGGAAGCTACTCTTTATTTCAGTGCACAGGCTTCTCATTGCAATGGCTTCTCTTGTTGTGGAGCAGAGGCTTTAGGGTGCATGGGCTTCAGTAGTTGAGCCTTGCACGCTCTAGAGCACGGGCTCAGTAGTTGCAGTGCATGGGCTTAGTTGCCCTGCAGCACATGGGATCTTCTTGCACCAGAGATCAAACCTGTGTCCTCTGCATTGGAAAGTGGATTCTTAGCCTAAGATCACCAGAGAAGTCATATATATATATACATACATATATATATATATATACACATACATATATATATATATACATACATACATACATACATATATACATCTTGATTTCCTCTAGAAAAGATCTGGAGGTGACTTGGTTATAAATTGTGTGACACGTAAGAAATTATCACGATTCCAGGCCCCTGGGCTTGTCTGCAGGAAGGCTTGGGCAGCCAACAAAATCACTGTCACCTCACCCAAAGTGGGAGGAGCTCAGCTCAGTTCAGTCGCGTCCGACTCTTTGCAACCCCATGAATCGCAGCACGCCAGGCCTCCCTGTCCATCACCATCTCCCGGAGTTCACTCAGACTCACGTCCATCGAGTCAGTGATGCCATCCAGCCATCTCATCCTCTGTCATCCCCTTCTCCTCCTGACCCCAATCCCTCCCAGCATCACAGTCTTTTCCAATGAGTCAACTCTTTGCATGAGGTGGCCGAAGTACTGGAGCTTCAGTTTTAGCATCATTCCTTCCAAAGAAATCCCAGGGCTGATCTCCTTCAGAATGGACTGGTTGGATCTCCTTGCAGTCCAAGGGACTCTCAAGAGTCTTCTCCAACACCACAGTTCAAAAGCATCAATACTTCGGCACTCAGAGAGAAAGGCTAATCACATCCAGGCCTGACTCACCCGCTCCTGAAAGAACAGAGATTGTCTGCAGCAGGGCTGTCTGGCCAGTGCCCAGAACGCCTGCCTGATGAGAACACAAAAGCCCAGGAAAGGAAAAGGCAGAGTGGAAAACAGCCAGGGTTTCTTCAGTGAGTGCAATTTCAATTTTGAGAGGAGGTTCTCCAGCACATGTCTCGATCGTCAGGGAGTTGTTAATGACAAGGGACAGTTAAGGAAAAAGTGCAGCTAATGACTGCTACAGAACGGATCTGGCTGGGCATTGTGAACTGGGCTCCTGAGCTGGCCAATCCATCATCAAGAACATCTGTGCTTCAGGTGATGTAAGGAAGCCCACGGCTTCCCTGGGAAAAGATCAGCCAGTGCCAGCCTCCCAGATGTGCTGGTTGCTTACAACTCCTGGGGTGCAGCCATCAAGAGCAGACGGCCCCTGAGAGAGAAAGGCAAGGCCTTGGTTTGGGTAACAACATTTTGACGCTTGGAAAGGTAATCCTTGGTAGTGCTCTAAAAGGTGTGGAGGAGGGAGTTCCCTATTGGCTACTGGTTAGGATTCTGGGTTTTCACTGCCATGGCCTGGGTTGGATCCGTGGTCAGGGAACTGAGATCCTGCAAGTCACTGGGCCAAAAAGGAAAAAAAAGTTTTTTTTAAATGAGGGGTGGGGGTGGGGGGAGGAGGCAGGGGGAGGGGCTTCCCTGGTGGCTTAGTGGTAAAGAATCTGCCTGGCAATGCAGGGGACACAGGTTCTATCTCTCATCTGGGAAGGTCCTACATGCCATGGCAACTAAGCCCTGTGCACCAGAACCACTGAAGCCTGTGCCCTAGAGCCCAGGAGCCACAACTACTGATGCCCATGGCTCTAGAACCCATGCTCTGCAGCAAGAGATGCCGCCGCAGTGAGAAGCCTGTGCGTCACAACAGGAGAGTAGCCCCCGCTCACTGCAGCTAGGAAAAGCCCGTGCAGCAACGTAGACCCAGCACAGCCAAAAATAAATAAATAAAATTATATATAAAAAAAAGATGAGATAGAAGGATGCTTAGTGGCTAAGAAGCTGAAATACATCAAATAGTTTGCTTCATTTAGAAAAGATATTCCTCTCAACTACACAGAATGAGAACTGCTTTGGAACATCTGTTCCATTTGCTTTTGCAGATCTGAAAAGAATGGATAAAACTAGGTCACTAAGGAGAAAACAATTTCCAACACAAAACACAAAGAGTTGGATTAGAGGAGGGTGATATAAGAAATTTAGTCAATTCAGAATGAAAACAGTATGCTTTCTTTCCATTTGTTGCGAGCTCCAGATGGCCATGAAGACAGGGTGAACAGAAAGGGAAGTCCTGGTGAGGGATGGCCTGCTATCCTGGGAAACAACAGCAAGCAGAAACACTTCACATTTGGGGGGGGGGGGGGTTAACATCCCATAATAAGCGGTGCTAATTACTGAGCACAGTCCTAAGCACCCTATGTGCATTTGCAGGTACAACCACTCTAAGAAGTAGGCATGATTCTAATCTACATTTCTCAGGCTGAAGATGTCCATCAGAGAAGTTAAATAATCAGGCTAAGGTCACACAGAGGATGAGATGGTTGGATGGCATCACCGATTCAATGGACATGAGTTTGAGCAAGCTCCAGGAGTTGGTGATAGACAGGGAAGCCTGATGTGCTGCAGTCAATGGGGTCACAAAGAGTCAGACACGACTGAGGGGCTGAACTGAACAGGTCACACAGTGAGTCCATGTCAGGACTAAAATTAGAACGTGAGATTTCAAAGCCTCGGTGCTAAACGGATGTCCCAACTTTTTTTGACAGCACAAAATCAGTAAAATATTATGATATTCCTCAGGCTTTGCTGAGGAAATCTTGTTAAGTCATCATGAAGGCTGGTTTTATCTAAAATGAGCCTATCTAATACATAAGCCCACTTCCCAAGGCTCTTTCAAACTGTAACACAACTTGGGTCCTGCTGAAATCAAACAAAAGCTTAAGAGAACCTCCCACTGCATTGCGAGCCTACCCTCCCAACCTTGGGGCCTTCCCCAGGGAGTGTGTGCAGCGGGCCCTTTTCCCAGGCAGACCCACTGCCTGCTCTGCGCCAGCACTGCACTGTAAACCACCCATCCCATCTCCTCTTATCTTCATGGGGCCCAGAGGTTTCGCTGCCCACAGAGCTGGTCTGTGCTGCACCACTCACTGGGTGACAGTCCTTGGACAAGCACCCAGGAGACTCTCTGGGTTTATGTCCTCTACACAGTGGGGTATCCCCACCAGAGCCAGGAGTCCTGTCAGATTGGATGACATACAAGAAAACAGCGATGCATCACGAGACACGCAGGGCTGGAGGAAGCACAGGCTGGAGTCAGGACTGCAGGGAGAAACATCAATGACCTCAGATGTGCAGAGGACACCACCTTTATGGCAGAAAGTGAAGAGGAGCTAAAGAGCCTCTGGATGAAAGTGAAAGAGGAGGTGAAAAAGTTGGCTTAAAGCTCAACATTCAGAAAATGAAGATCATGGCATCTGGTTCCATCACTTCATGGCAAATAGATGGGAAAACAGTGGAAATAGTGTCAGACTTTATTTTTTGGGGTTCCAAAATCACTGCAGATGGTGACTGCAGCCATGAAATTAAAAGACGCTTATTCCTTGGAAGGAAAGTTATGACCAACTTAGATAGCATATTCAAAAGCAGAGACATTCCTTTGCCAACAAAGGTCCATCTAGTCAAGGCTATGGTTTTTCCAGTAGTCATGTATGGATGTGAGAGTTGGACTGTGAAGAAAGCTGAGCACCGAAGAACTGATGCTTTTGAACTGTGGTGTTGGAGAAGACTCTTGAGAGTCCCTTGGACTGCAAGGAGATCCAAACAGTCCATTCTAAAGGAGATCAGTCCTGGGTGTTCTTTGGAAGGAATGATGCTAAAGCTGAAACTCCATTACTTTGGCCACCTTCTTCCTGTAAAGAGTTGACCCATCGGAAAAGACTTTGATGCTGGGAGGGATTGGGGGCAGGAGGAGAAGGGGACGACAGAGGATGAGATGGCTGGATGGCATCACTGACTCGATGGGCGTGAGTTTGAGCGAACTCTGGGAGTTGGTGATGGACAGGGAGGCCTGGCATGCTGCAATTCATGGGGTCACAAAGAGTCAGACACGACTGAGCGACTGAACTGAACTGAAGCTCCAATACTTTGGCCACCTGATGTGAAGAGCCAACTCACTAGAAAAGACCCTGATATTGGGAAAGATTGATGGCAGGAGGAGAAGGGGGCGACAGAGGATGAGATGATTAGATGGCATCATCAACTCAGTGGACATGAGTTTGAACAAACTCTGGGGCATTGAGAAGGACAGGGAAGCCTGGCATGCTACAGCCCATGGGGTCGCAAAGAGTCAGACACAACTGAGCAACTGGGCAACAACACAAAAAAATACATTGAAAAGAAATGCTGCACACACCTGTGACGCTATTTCCCTATGGTGGAGGCTGTGAGCAAAGGACCACAGTGTCCCACTAACAGCAGGGTGAAGCAGGAGCTACCATGGGAGTTATACCTGAACAGCCCTGGGTGGGGCTGAGTCCAGCCCTTGTGCCTATAAGATGCAGGGATGCTTTGTGGCTGGGAGACCAGGATGGCACTGCCTGCAAGCCCCTTCCTGGGGTTAGTGGACACTAACATCCAACGAGCATGGTTTCCAGAGCACAGGGAGGAGTGCTGCTGTCTCAGTGGACTCTTCAAAGCATCCCGCCCTGAGTCTTTGCTTCCTTCTGGCTGCGTGACATCAGGGAAATGCCTGTTCCCAGAAGGTTCTGGCAGCGTCAGGGACACCTGTATTCACCCTGCCTCCATCCCAAAACAGAGAAAACGATGGACAAGCTCACACTACCTCCTCTCCCTGTGTGCATTTGACCAAGGAGGTTTTACTGTGAATGGTACACATGCTCGTGTGCTCAGTTGTGTCCAGCTCCTGGCAACCCCATGGACCATAGCCTGTCAGGCTCTTCTGTCCATGGGATTTCCCAAGCAAGGATATTGGAGTGGGTCACCACTTTCTACTTCAGGGAATCTTCCCAACCCAGGTATTGAACCCACGTTTCCTGCATTGGTAGGTGGACTCTTCACCACTGAGCCACTTGGGAAGCCATGAATGGTATGCTGCTGCTGCTGCTAAGTCGCTTCAGTCGTGTCCGACTCTGTGTGACCCCATAGATGGCAGCCCACCAGGCTCCCCCGTCCCTGGGATTCTCCAGGCAAGAACACCGGAGCGGGTTGCCATGTCCTTCTCCAATGCATGAAAGTGAAAAGTGAAAGTAAAGTCGCTCAGTCATGTCCGACTCTTAGTGACTCCATGGACTGCAGCCCACCAGGCCTCTCCATCCATGGGATTTTCCAGGCAAGAGTACTGGAGTGGGGCGCCACTGCCTTCTCCATGAATGGTATAGTTTAGCCCAAACTTCAGCATTGATAGGATCTTTTCTCAAACCCCAGCTCTGACTGGTCTGTGAAGAATTAAGCCTAGGCTAGCTTCCCAGGGGGCTCAGTGGTAAAGAACCTGCCTGCCAATGCAAGAGATGTGGGTTCAATCACTTGGCGGGTTAGATTCCCTGGATGAGGAAACGGCAACCCACTCCAGTATTCTTGCCTGGGAAACCCCATGGACAGAGGAGCCTGGTGGGCTACAGTCCACAGGGTCACAAAGAATCGGACACGACTCAGCAACTAAACAACAAGGCACCAGCCCTGGAGGTGTCCCTGGGGGTATGCTCTTCTGGGAGGGATAACTAAAGGAACCACAGCCTGTGGTGTAGTACGGTGTGGTTCTGTGGCTCATTTGCAGGTAGAGAAGGCAAGTTGCTTTTTACGGTGGGTTGGTTAGTTGGTTAGCAGTGGACTTCAACAGGAGGGGACTGGAGCACAGAGTGCTGGGTACAGGGGCCTGGTCTTCAGGAGGATCTGTATCAGTCAGGGCCTAGGGTGACATCTCTGGGTCCCTATGCACTGAACGGGGTGCAGCACAGAAGAAGGGCTCCCAGCTGAGGGTCAGGAACCATGTTTCTAGCCTCAGCTCTGATCCCAACTGGCAGCGTGATCTTGAGCCATCACACCATCCTTCCCAGACACCAAGCTCCCAATGCAGGGGGCCTGGGTTCAATCTCTGGTCAGGGAACTCGATCCCACATGCCACAACTAACAGTTCACATACAGCAACCAAAGATCCCAAGGGCCCAAGCCAAGACCCAGCGAAGCCAAATAAATAAATATTAAGAAAAAAACGAAATCACTGACCTACTGACCTATTGTATTGACCTGGTCCAGCAAGTGTCCAGCACTGCTCTGCTGACAAACCAGCAGTGAACAGATGGGGACAGAACCCTGTTGAGTTCTGGGGTACTCCTTCCCCTGGCTCAGGCATTCTTTCATCTGATGGCTGCAATCTGACCCAGCTCCAGTCCTGGCCTCTACTTAGCCTCTTGCCCTGTGTGGACACTGCTGAATGTGAACTGTCCCCTGAGCATCAACCCTGTCCCACTCTGCATCCTGAAAGAGCATGAGGATGTCAGCAAACACCCAAACAGTGGTGATGAGCAAACAAACAAAGCTGCTCCAAGGCCATCTGCACAGACGTGGACAGTCACCCCTCGCCAGGGTAGATTCCTGGGAAACTGCAGCAGGAAATAGAGCGGTCCAAAGGCAGATCGTGTTTTTGCTGTATCCCTTTGTCACCAGTAGATGGGAATCACGGGTCAGCAAAGCAGAATGCTGACACAGCTTTCCTTCGGATGGACGCATACAAAACAAAGAATGGACGGCCTGAGGTGGAAAACAGGAGCATACGGGTATGACTGAGTCTATGGGTGTGCAGATGAGCCAGCAATGAGGCAAAGCTGGGGTGAGGAGAAATGATACGCTTCTTGATGGAGCGATTCCACTGCTCCAAAATCTTCCATGGTGTGACTGCCCTGGTGGCCCAGTGGCTAACACTCCACCCTCCCAATGCAGGGGACCTGGGTCTGATCCCTGGTCCAGGAACTAGATCCCAAGCGCCACAGCTAGGAGTGTGCACGCCACGACTAAAAAATCCTGCATGCTGCAACAAAGACCCCCCCCCCCCCCACACCACAATTAAGACCCCACTCGGCCAAATAAATAAAGACAAAACTTCCACAGCTCCCGACTGACCGCAGGACACATCCAATTGCTTGCTTTGATATTGAGGGCCCCCACCAGCCAGCTGGGCCCACCCCACCAGCCTCATGTGCCCTCCACTAACTCCTGGGCACACATCATGTGTTTTTGCCACTGTGCCCTGCCATCATTCTCTTTGCCTGGAAGGTTCTTTCCCAGCTCTGTCTGCCAAAATCCCAAGCACTGGATTAGAAGCCTTGACATCGGGAGCCAGGTAATTATTTGCTGGTCAGGGAGGGGGCTGTCCTGGGCACTGAAGGATGTTCAGCAGCAACCCTGGTCTCTCCACTAGATGCCGGTAGCATTCCCTCCATCCCACCTGTGAGGATCAAAAATGCCTCCAGGAGGGAGATAAGTTCAAGTGGAAGGGGACATATGTATCCCTATGTCTGATTCATGTTGATGTATGGCAGAAACCAACATAATACTGTAAGGTATTATCCTTCAATTAAAAATAAGTAAATTTAAATTAAAAAGAGAAAAAAATGCCTTTAGAAGGACTTCACAGGTGGTCCAGTAGCTAAGACTCTGCACTCCCAATGCAGGGGGCCCAGGTTCAATCCCTGGCCAGGGAACTAGATCCCACATGCTGCAACTAAGGCCTGGTGCAGCTAAATAAATACATAAATACTTTAATTAAATGCCTCTAGATACTGGCAAATGTCCTCTGGGGGCCTAAGAGCCCCTGGCTGAGAACCCCTATTCTACACTCAGATCCCGGGCTACTCTTTTCATGAAGCCCTTCCCTGAACTTCTTAGAAGTGTAAATGGCTTTTGCACGCTTTGTAATAATCTATTAGCATTTAACATAGCTTCCTTTCAGCTTGATTTATATGTGCTTATATCACCCTCCCTGTCAGGCCATAAATTCCTTGAGGGCAGAGATCACCTATTGTTCATCTTCTACAAGCCACTCACTACCTGCTGGCCTAGTGAAATTCGACCACTAGGTTTAACTTGCTTACTGTTAATGTATGGATGTGAGCGTTGGACTGCGAAGAAGGCTGAGCGCCGAAGAATTGATGCTTTTGAACTGTGGTGTTGGAGAAGACTCTTGAGAGTCCCTTGAACTGCAAGGAGATCCAACCAGTCCATTCTGAAGGAGATCAGCCCTGGAATTTCTTTGGAAGGAATGATGCTAAAGCTGAAACTCCAGTACTTTGGCCACCTCATGCGAAGAGTTGACTCATTGGAAAAGACTCTGATGCTGGGAGGGATTGGGGGCAGGAGAAGGGGACAACAGAGGATGAGATGGCTGGATGGCATCACTGACTTGATGGACATGAATCTGAGTGAACTCCGGGAGTTGGTGATGGACAGGAAGGCCTGGCGTGCTGTGATTCATGGGGTCGCAAGACTGAGCGACTGAACTGAACTGAACTGTTAATATAAATATAACCTGTCTATGTTACTTGTTTCTGCTTATTGTAAAAAAAATTTTCAGACAGAAAAGGACAAGACCTGGACCTGGCGGTCCAGTGGTTAATTCCACTTCAGGGTGCACAGATTTGATTCCAGGTCAGGGAACTAAAAAAAAGAATAAAATAAAAATTACCCAGAATCCCACCATCCAGCAATAACAGTACTTAAATTGTTATACTGAATATGTCCTTCCAATACTGGTATACCAATAAAATACTGGTACATGTCCCTCCTCAGGGCTGCCCTGGTGGCTCAGTGGTGAAGAACCTGCCAGCCGATACAGGAGATGTGGGTTCAGTCCTTGGATGAGGAAGGTCCCCTGAAGAAAGAAATGGCAACCCACTTCAGTATTCTTGCCTGGGAAATCCTATGGACAGAGGAGCCTTAAGTTTAAACTATTCCTCAAACTTAACAACAAGAAACCAAAGCTTGCCGTAAGATTCAAACTCTGTAAATAATGGAAATAGGAGAAGAAATAAAGTTAAAAAAATTTTTTTTAATTAAAAACAAAACAAAACAAAAAGGGGAATTCATTGTAAAGAGTTAGGGAGTTGCAGCTGGACTCCATGGGGTCCTAGAAACTGGGCTGGAAGCTATTGGGAAGCCTATAGTTTAATAGTAAACTATTAATAGTAATAGTTTAAACTCTGCTGATTTAGGAATTAGCAGAGTCCATACTTTCTCTCCTTGTTGGCCGCACCACTCAACATGTGGGATCCTAGTTCCCCAACCAAGGATCTAACCTGTGCGCCCCACCCTCTGCAATCTTAACCACCGGACCACCAGGGAAGCCCCCAAATTCCCCTTTTTGGATGATGCTAAATCATCCAGTTGGTTTTGTCTCTCCTGGTTCATGTCGGAGAAAAGGGAGCAGTTGGGGGGGGGTGGGGGTTGGGGCAGTGAAGACTTGAGTAAGACACAGCCTCTGACAACTGATGCCTGAAAACTCAGATCCCCTTAACCTTCTCCTCTCCAACCTGAACTCAGGTCCCCTGGAGCTGACCGAGGCCTCCTGAGGGCAGATTATGCACCCGTGTGCATAAAGCCATTCACACTGCAGTTCTCCCAACAGACTCATTGTGATGGTGCCGAAACGTGAGGCTCCAGGTCCCGAGCTGAGAGAGCTGGAAATCCAGGACAGCAGTACCCACCCAGAGAGTATGTTTGCATAAGGATTCAGATCACCCCAACTAAACACAAGCACCCACCGTGAGGGTCTAAGGCCAGGGAAGCTGGGAGCTGTCCAACTTTTCCATCTGCTTCCCTTTGGAGCGCCTCTAAGCTCCTCTCAGAGCAGATCCTCAGCAGAAACCACAGCAGGCTTTCTCCTAGGGGCACACAGCCCTGTCCCTCCCAGGACCAGGTAACGGCAGCTGGCTTACCACCCCCTTTAGTCCAGCTCCTGCCAGAGCCAGGAGAAAAACCACCCCCTAAATACCGAGAAGGGCATTTCATCTCTACCACTTACTGACTTCATGATTTTGAATGTTACTTAAGTTCTCTAAGTTTCAGTTCCCTCATCTACAAAAATTAGAAATAACAACAGTTCCCACTGTAAGGATGAAATGAAATGAGAATTTTAAAGGGACCAGAGTATTAAAACAAACGTTAATAGCTTTAAAGTGTTAGCTTTCCATCTCCCATTTTGTTCATATTAAATGTTTTAATTAATTTTTTCAATTTGTGCTGTGTGTTGTGTCTGACTCTTGGCGACCCGATGGACTGTAGCCCGTCAGGCTACTCTGTCCATGGAATTCTCCAGGCAACAATATTGGGTTGGGTTGCCATTTCGTCCTCCAGGAGATCTTCCCCACCCAGGGACCGAGCCCTCATCTTACATCTCCTGCGTTGGCAGGTGTGTTATTAACCACTAGCACCACCTGGAAAGCCCATTCATATTAAATGTTTTACGTAATTTTTTTCAATATAATGTCAATTTAAAAAACATAATCTATGTGAGATCCTCCTTAGCTGGAAAATAAAAACTTGATTAGGGTTCATTCTATTTTTTAAGTGTCCTCAAAATGGCACCAATTCCAGAAGTATATCAGCAAAAATAAGCAATACCACGGTTTAAACAGGGATGCCAATAGCAAGTGGATCTTATCGCCTTTGGGGGGCTACAACTGTACCCCTCAAAGTGAATTTGCAGGTTCTGTGTGCTTAGTCACTCAATTGTGTCTAACTTTTTAAGACCCTGTGGACTGTAGTCTGCCAGGCTTCTCTGTCCATGGGATTTTTCAGGCCAGGATACTGGAGTGGGTTGCCATTTCCTCCTCCACGGGATCTTCCCAACCTAGGGATCAAAACTACATCTCTTGTGTCTCCTGCATTGCTTAATGCAGAGTATACTTAATATTTCAACAGATGTATATGTGCAAGAGGGTGCAAGTTCAGCTTCCAGGCAGGTCCAGTTTCCTGCCTGGAAATGAATGACCTCTTGGAAACCCACCTTTGTTTTCTCCTGGGCTTAACTGGCCAGGAAGCCCCAGGCAGATGAATGCACAGTAGCGACCTCTCTGCACCATGACAGCAACGAATGCTGCACCTTCACTCCATTTTCCTTTAATGTCTGGTAGATTTTATAAAGCCAGATGGGCTTCCTGAAGCTTGAATTCCTCAATGATGGATGTTCAGCCAATGCATTGCTGTCTGAAGCCCCCTGCCCACAGGTCAGCAAGCAGCTTCTTTCCCTCCCTACTTCGGAAAGCCACAGTCTGTCTGGGGTCATGGAAGAGGCAGCTATGCTGAGAGCCCTGGCCCTTGTCACTGAGGGCCAAGCTCCCAGCCCTGGACTGCAAGGCAACAAGCCTGTCTCCACACAGGGGCTCCAAACACAGGAAAAGCTGACACTTCCTCCAGACAGATTTTCCAGGCAAGAATATTGGAGCTGGTTGCCATTTCCTTCTCCAGGGGATCTTCCCATTGCAGGGATCGAACTTGCATCTCCTATGTCTCTTGCATTGGCAGGTGGATTCTTTACCACTAGCGCTACCTGGGAAGCCCCCTCCAGATGGAAGCCATAGCCAGTTAAGAGGATATCAGGCTGATTCATGTTGATGTATGGCAGAAACCAACAACACTGTAAAGCAATTATCCTTCAATTAAAATTTTTAAAAAAGAGGATATCAGTGCTTCTTTTTTTTTTTTTTCACCTCCATTTGTTTTTTTTAAAGAATTTACAAACCCAATCATCCAGAACTGCCGATGGGAGGAGAGATTGGTATGATCTTTCTGGGAGGCAAGTTGCTCTTATCTCTCAAATCCTTATAGCTTTGCTATCCTCTGACCTAGTAACTGTACTCCTGGGAACCTACCCAAAAGAAATCAGAGGTAAACAAAGATTAAGGCACAAATACATCCCATGGTTTTTTATTACAAAAGAAATGGAAAATAATACAGCTGTCCAACAATTTTAAAAAGAGGAATTGACTGTACAATTTTAAAAGGTTACTAAAATTCTGTTTTGAAATATTGTGGACACAAGGATATATTAATATAATAATGTTAATGGGAAAGCAAGATACACAGTAACTCCAACCACACAAAATTTTTGTGTTCAGAAAGCCTTAAGGATCCCCCCAGAATGCATTTCTATAATGGACTTATGAGTGACTTTATCTTCTTTATCCTTTCCTTTTCTCTGCCATCCTATTGCCCAGAGTAGCATTCAATCCTTATCCATCAGTCAGGATCTAAAGATGAGTGGGACAGTCCTGACATCACCAAGTTCAAGTCTAGCTGAATGACAGTCAGGTCATCACACCCACAGCAGCGCTCTGTGAGCTGAGGCTGGGCTGCTAAATTAGCAGGGGATGCTCCAGGAGATGTTGAACGATGAGCAGGAGCTTGGTAGATTCAGGAGGAAGAAGGGGACACTTCAGGAAGGGAAAAAACATGAGCAAATCCCAGAAACAAGTAAGAGCATCGTGGGTTTGGGGCTACAACACCAGCTGGGTACCTTCTGCCAGGGGGGGTCCTTCCAAAGGCTGAGAGGAGGAGGGAAAATTAAAAAGGAAGTGCCAAGGAGGGTGATTGAAAATAGGAAGCAGGACAAACTCTAGGGGACTTCCCTGGAGGTCCAATGGTTAAGGCCCTCCCCCACTTCTAACGCAGGGGATGTGGGTTCAAACTCTGGTGGGGAACTATGATTCCACATGCTGAAGGGCGTGGCCAAAAATTAAAATAAATAAAACAAACCTGAAGTAGGATGAAGTCTATCTCTTTACACAGTGCTTGGCACACAGAAGCTATGAGTAAATAAGTGAAGGAATGAGTGAGTGCCTGCATGAATGAATGAATGACTCAGGGGCAGAGAGAAGGTTAGAGAAGCAGTTTACGACCAAAACAGCAAGGAAAACCAGGGAGTTGGAGTTTCCCCTCTTTGGAAAGTGGGTAGAGATCCATTCACACATACGCCTCATGGTCTCCCAAAACTTACAAATATTCCAATAAAATAAAGGAACAATTCTTGTAAAACCGTTAGCAACTAAGCCCCAGATTTCATAGGAAAGAAAGATGCATGGACCCAAACACACCACAGCCCCAACCAGATGAAGGTGAGTCTGCTGTGCTCGAGAAGGAGCACACAAGCCACTGCAATTCCCTCCACTCCCCTCCTTCAGGCTCAGACGCCCAGACTCCGATGTTTCATTTGTAATCACCGACTCTTGGGGAGAACAGCGTTAAAAGCTATCACCTGCCCCCAAAAGGAAAAGAATCACCCTGTGAGTCCCTCTGCACCAACAAGCTCCTCCCCTCCCATCCCCTCCTCCCGACTCCACCAACAATAAGGGTTTCTAATAATTAGTGCACACAAACCCTCAAAGGGGCCCCACCGTGTTGCAAGAGTGCGCTGTTAAGAAGTTCATTATAAATGAGAACAAAAACCATTTCCCCATACTAGTGGATCACACTAGTAACCATGAAAACACTGCACTGAGGCACAGACACTGTTTGGCACAGCCACGCTGCCCATTCACCTCTCTCACAAGGACCCCCCCCCACCCCCCCCAACCCCAGGCACGAATAGAGGACCCTGCCTCCAGCCAAAGCTGATTCAGGCACTGTTGGCCCCCAGCTGGACCTCTCCAATTCTCCCCCCGCCCAGGAATTTAGAATTAGAGCTGAGCGATCTACAGGTTACTAAAAATGAGGACTGTAGGCACAGTGGCAAAGAATCCACCTGCCAATGCAGGAGAAGCAAGAGATACACGGGTTCAATCCCTGGGTCAGGAAGATTCCTTGGGGAAGGAAATGGCAACTCACTCCAGTATTCTTGCCTGGAGAACCTCATGGATAGAGGAGCCTGGCAAGCTACAGTCCATGGGGGCGCAAAGAGTCGGACACAACTAAGTGTGCACGCGTGCACACACACACAGACACACACACACACAGAATGGCCATATCTGACCAAATGCTCACCAAAGCAAAAAAGGATGTCTGCAGAGACAGAAAGAAGGGAGCACAGAGAAGCAAAGACAATATTTCATGCTGAAAGAGACAGACAGACATGCTGTATAAGGACAGAGCTGAGTCTTTTTATTTTAAGCTCATATACTCTCTGGGTTCTCACCATGCTCAGCTCCTGGTTTCAGTCCTTTCTAAAGTCCAGGTGGACTCTGTCCTCTCATACTCCGGGTGCCATCCCAACATCCTTCCCACAAACATCCTCTCTTGCTGAAGCTGATCAGAAGCACATTTCTTTTCAGTTCAGTTCAGTTGCTCAGTCATATCTGACTCTTTGAGACCCCATGGACTGCAGCACACCTGCAGTCTCTCCTGGAGTTTGCTCAAACTCATGTCCATCAAGTCAGTGATGCCATCCAACCATCTCATCCTCTGTCATCCCCCTCTCCTCCTGCCTTTAATCTTTCCCAGCATCAGGGTCTTTTCCAATAAGTCAGTTCTTCACATCAGGTAGCCAAAGTATTGGAGTTTCAGTATCAGTCCTTCCAATGAATATTCAGGACTGATTTCCTTTAGGATTGACTGCATTGATCTCCTTGCAATCCAAGGGACTCTGTTACTTGCAACCAAAGAGTTTTACTGAGACACCACCAAAACTGCTTGGGCACAACACTCCATACACCTGTGGGTGCACAGATTGGGCAAGGCCAGTGTCTACACCAGCCCCACCACCCCTCTCCCTAGCTTCCACCCCCTCCTCCAATCTCCAACAGCTGTCAGTATTTCCTCTTGGATCATATACTTCCCCTCAAACCCCATTTCCTTATGTCAGGGGCTCTTAAATGTGAGGTACATCAGAATTCCTCGGTGGGCTTGTTAACACACAGATTGCTTGGCCACCTCCAGAGTGTCTGAGTCTGTGGGTCTAACATAGGGCCCAAGCCTGTCTTTCTAGCAAGATCCCAGGTGGTACTACAGCTGGCCCTGGAGCACAGCTTGAAGATCACTGCCCTATTTCCTTCCATGGAAACAAGGCATCCACCCCTGTTCAGGGGCTTCCCTGGCGGCTCAGACGCTAAAGAATCCACCTGCAATGTGGGAGACCCAGGTTCAATCCCTGGGTTGGGAAGATCCCCTGGAGGAGGAAATGGCAACCCACTCCAGTATTCTTGCCTGGAAAACTCCATGGACAGAGGAGCCTGGCGGGCTACAGTCCAGGGGGTCACAATAGAGTTGGATATGACTAAGCACACACACACTGATACAGGTGTGCAGTCTGGCCGATCCAGCCACACCCAGCACACCACGGGAGTTCTCACACGGCCCTCCTGATGCTCCCTGTGCTCTGCTCCTACTCTAAATCAAGTCCCACCTCTTCTGTGAGACTTCTCCCACCCACCCTCATCAAAAAAACACTAGGCCTCTCTTCCTGAAATGCAGAATATACAAAAACAGTTGAGTAAAGATAATCTAGTTTCCCATTTCCCCACCGTTGCTTGAAAAAGTGTGATCATAATAAAATACTTCCAATTGGCTTACACTGGTAGGTAGTCTTTATCCACTCGTCCAAAAAAAAAAAAAGAAAAGGACTGATGGCTTTTCATGTAAAACAATCTACAGCATCACACTGGCAACGTTTTCCCACATGCTGGAGACAAACAGTTACTGTAACTTTATCAAATGAAAGAACAAAATGTATGTCCCTCCCTCTTGCTAAGGGTCATGCGATCTACAAACAGGCGGCTGGGAGTTCTATGGACAGACCTCAAAGAACACTAACAGAAACAGCTATTTGTTCTCACTCAGAACCATACAGGAAATTCTGACAGGGCCACTCACTACTGGGAGCAGGGGAATCAGTGCTCTATGTATGAAAGCCATTTGATGCCATGCATCAAAAGCTTTTCAAAGACTCACACCTGTTTATCCCTAATTCCATCAGCATAAGGAAAACATCTGAAAAACAAAGGCCAGCAATACCACTCCCTATAGTCACACACATGCACAAAGTCAGAAACAAACGGGGCGTCTCACACGAGCATGACTCTCACATCCACAAATTCATCTATTGTCATCCATGCTCCCCAGGTGGCGCTGGTGGCAGAGAACCCACTTGCCAATGCAGGAGATGCGGGTTCCATCCCTGGGTGGGGAAGGTCCCCTGGAGGAGGGCACGGCGACGGGGATGGCAACCCACTTCAGTATTCTTGCCTGGAGAATCCCATGGACAGGGAAGCCTGGTGAGCTACAGTCCATGGGGTTGTAAAGAGTCAGACACAACTGAAGTGACTTAGCACATGCCAAAAAGGATTTACTATATACTTAATTGTGTTCAATTTAGAATGGATAACAGCCCTTAAAAGTGGATATTTACAAACTATCTGAAACAGCACAACACTGTTTAGAGCATTATCTTCAGGTGAAAAGTAGAATACAAAATTGTTACTATGTATAAGCACAACTGCATATTTTTACAAATTAACTTCAAAAGCAGAAAAGGACCAGAAAGATTCTCTATGGTGTTATCAGCAGTCCTGGTGGGAAGACGGAAACAGTAATACTTTTTCCTTTATATTTTTACGTGTCTTCCAACTAATGATGAGCTCATTTTTAAAGCATAGCTTAACATAAATATAGAAACCAAATGGGGTGTGGGCGTCAGGTGTTCCCTATCATATAGCTCGGAGAAAATCACCTGTTCTTGATAGAAACATGTATCACCTGTTCTTGATAGAAACATGTATCGGATTACGAGAACAAAAGGCAGACCAATGCAGAGAAGGCAGGGCTGGGAAGACCTTTGCTGTCAGCCAAGTGCACACTGCTAAGAATCTTTTAGATGCAAGATTCAAAGGCAAAAACAACAACAACAAAAAAAAACGTGAGTGGTGACAGCCCTGCTGCTCAATTGGACAGGATTACAGAAAAAGAGGGGGAAAACACATGTGATGTTAGGAAGGCACTTTCAAGGATGACCCAGCTCAGATCGTGTCTTAAACTGCTGGCAGTGAAAGAATAACAGCATTTCTCCTGGGGGTCTCAGAGCCTCCCAGGTCTGCTTAACAAGTTCACCCTACGAGCCCAGAAGGGCAGGACTGCAGACAGCTGGTGTAAGGACCAGAACTGCAGTCCAGACTATCACTCACTGATGGAGACCTGGACTAGTCAGCCTCTGGGCTCTTATTGTCCTCCTCTGTAAAATGGGAGGGTCTTGGAAGAGAGTCATTTGGTTGTTAGTAACAGAAACTGCTCAAGCTGGCATAAGCAACAAAGTGAATCTGTGGGGAGGACCCTGGGGTAAAGTCAGAACCCCAGGGCAGCTGGGCTCTGGGAGCGTCTAGGACTGGGGACTGGAGAGCCTAGGAAAGCAGGCAGGGTTTCTCACACCTCTGTGCTCCCTAATTATCTGCGTCACTCTTCCTTCTCTGCTAACCCATCTTCCACATGCTCTTTGTGGCAGAACACAGCCTGCACACCTCCTCAGGCTTACTTATGACGACTCCTGCCTCTTGAATAATTGGTGTTTTAGCTCAGGCTACCATAATGACGTACTACAAACTGAGGGCTTAAATCACAGAAATTTATTCTCCCACAGTTCCGGAGGTTCAAAGTCCAAGATGAGAGTACTGGCATGGCTGGGATCTGGTGAGGACTGACAGATGGCCAGCTTTCTCTCTGCGTCCTCCTGTCACAGACAGGGTGGTGCGAGAGCTCTCTGGCACCTCTTCTTACAACAGCACTAATCCCATCATGGTGGGGGGGGGGGGCATCCTTGTGACCTCACCTGAACGTAATTACCGGTGGTAATTCCTTGGTGGCTCAGTGGTAAAGAGTCCACCTGCCACAGGAGATGCAGGTTCAATCTCTGGTCTGGGAAGATCCCATATGATGTGGAGCAACTGAGCTCGTGTGCCACAACTATTGAGCCTGTGCTCTAGAGTCTGGGAGCCACACAACTGAAGCCCACACCCCCTAGAGCCCAGCTCAGTAACAAGAGAAGCTGCCAAATGAGAAGCCCTGATACCGGAACTAGAGAAAAGCGTGTATAGTGACAAGACTCAGCACAGCCAAAACAAAATAAAGAAGGTTATTTATAAATAAATAAACCTAATTACTTCCCAAAGGCCCCACCTCCAAATATAATACCTTCTCACTGGATGTTAGGACTTCAATATATAAATTCGTGCCTGCATGCTCAGTCGTGTCTGACTCTTTTGTGATCCCATGGGTTGTAACCCACCAGGCTCCGCTGGTTCATGGGATTTCTGAGGCAAGAATACTGCAGTGGATCCCTCCTCCAGGGGATCTTCCCGACCCAGGGATCGAATCTGCATCTCCTGCATTGGCAGGCAGGTTCTTGAATCACCTGAATCACCTAGGAAGCCCCTATATAAATTGGAGGAAAACACAATTCAGTCCATGGAAACTGGCTACTTCTGAATCTCACTTCTCGGTTGCCAAGAGAGGGAAAACAGAACTGGTTCAGTCTTGAGTCAAGTGGTCATCCAGCACAAACCTGGTTTCCAGGATTGTTTCCCCAGTCCTGTCTCTACCCTGTCACCTGAATGAAAAGCTATTAAAGCAGCAAGTCAAGAACTGTTCCTATTGGTCAATATTTCCCACAAAACTAAACACTCATAGAGGATAAAGGTCATTTCTGTCTTATCTACCACCACCTCCTCAAGCCCATGACAGAAGCAGGCACACAGAAAATGTTCAATGCCTGATGGTTGCTTTTTGGCAAAATGGGGATGGACTTCCCCAGTGGTCCAGTGGTTGAGCATCCACCTGCCAGTGCAAGGGACACAGGTTCAATCCCTGGTCCAGAAGGAGCCCTGGTTCACACGCTACAGGGCAACTTAGCCCATGCACCACAACTACTTGGACCAAACTCGCAAACTGATGCTCTGCAGTAAGAGAAGCCATCGCAATGAGAAGCCCATGCTCCGCAACTAGAGAATAGCCCCCACTCGCCACAACCAGAGAAAGCCTACATGCAGCAACCAAGACCCAGTGCACTGAAAAGTAAATACATTTTTTAAAAATGGGAGAAGGATAAGGAGTTTGTACTCCAAAGATATATATATAGAGACATACCATCACTTTCTTGGAGCCAGAGTATGATTTCCACCCTAAACGTCAAGAAGACTTTCCTTTGAGTCAAACTTTCTTGTTTCTTAATTTTTCCCAGGCAAAGAAAATTATCACCTACCATTGCTTGGAAAATGCACTACATGTATGTTGAATACTAACAATGTATAAAGTGTATAGAGCAGAAAAAGGATCAAAAGACGGATTGTCTACCTTCAAGGACTGAGACCTGAGCCCAACCGAAAAGCCATCAATATTAGCAAAGAAATAAGAAAACATGTGATATGTCTCAAGACAGCTGGGAAGAATATTGTCCAGTGACCGGTGCGAGCGAGCAGAGTGTGCTTTGAGGGTGTAGGACACGGAATCAACCTTAGTCTAGAGTGGCCCAGGAAGAAAAAGCAGATGTTAAAGATGGGTGGGATACAGCTTGGTGAGGTAGGGATGTGGCCTTCAGGAATAGGGTAGCAGCGACTCAAGTCAAAGCATGGAAAGCACACAACATATGTAGGGATGGTCACAGAGAACAGTGAATAAGGTCCTTTAGAAATACATTATGGAGGGCCTTGAACAACTGCAAAATTCTATACTGGATAACTGAATGGCTGTGAGCACTGAAAGGGCTTCCCAGGTGGCCCAGGGGTAAAGAATTCACCTGTCAATGCAGGACACACAGATTCGATCTCTGGGTTGGGAAGATCCCCTGGAGGAGGAAACGGCAACCTGCTCCAGTATTTTTGCATGGGAGATCCCATGGACAGAGGAGCCGGGTGGGCTACAGTCCATGGGGTCACAAAGACTTGGACACGACAGAGCAGCTGAGCACACAAAAGGGCACTGGAGAGGAGATAGAACAAGTACCTGGACCCTGAGCAGGTCCTCTAAGGACAGTCATGCCAGGCAGCCCTGTTTCTTCTTAAAACAGGGAAACCAGCAGGGGACTGTGAGTTTTGCAAGGTCATGAGTACAAGTTCCCATAAACTTGATATAAGAAATTTCCATAAACTTGATGGCTTAAAATAACAAATTTATTCTCTCAGTTCCAGAGGGGAGACGTCTGAAACCAAGGTATCAGCAGGGCCACACTCCCTCCAAAGGCTTAAGGGGAGAATCCTTCCCTGTCTTTTCCGAGTTTCTGGGGGCTGCCAGCAGTCCCTGGTGTTCCCTGGACTGCAGAGGCATCGCTGTAAAATGCCTCAACTGTTACATGGTATTCTCCCCCTGCATGTCTCAGTCTGCATCCAGATTTCCTTCTTATAAGGACACCAGTCACTGGATTGGAGCCAACCCTAATCCAGAGTGAACTCATCCTAACTTGACTACATTTGCAAAGCCTCTATTCCCAAATAAAGTCACATTCTGAGGTCTTGGGTGGGTTTCCCTGGTGGCTCAGCAGTAAGGAATCTGCCTGCAGTGCAGGAGATGCAGGAGACGTGGGTTCAATCCCTGAGTGGGGAAGATCCCCTGGAGAGGGAAATGGCCACCCATTCCTTGAATATTCTTGCCTAGAGAATTCCATGGACAGAGGAGCCTGGCGAGCTACAATCCATAGGGTCACAAAGAATCAGACGTGACTGAGCATGCACATATCTTTGTGTCTTGTGTATATGAGGTCTCAGGTAGACACGAACTTTGGGGAGACACTCTTCACATCAGCACAGACACTAAATAACTCTCACCTTTATGTGCTGGTTCGAGAAACTAACAGCCACATAAGCAACTGTTCCATTATCCTGCATGAAAAGTGACTCAAAGGACTTCCCTGGTGGTTCAGAGGCTAAGACTCTGCACTGCCAATGCAGGAGCCTGGGTTCGATCCCTGGTCAGGGAACTAGATCCCACATGTTGTAACTAAAGAGTTAACCAAGAGTTTACATGCTACAGCTAAAGATCCTGCACACCACAAGGAAGAACGGAGATCTCACATGCTCCAACTAAGATCTGGCACAGTCAAATAAATATTAGAAAAAAAGTGACTCGATGTACTACTGTGATGGACGCCACCAAAGGAGGAGTCCCCACGCCAGGACAAGTTAAAGCTCTAGATGACTTCCAAAATTCCTTCCGATTATACACACGTGGGGTTCAAGGTTCCATCAATTATTTCTGTTATACTGACTTAGCAATTCAGGCCTCTCTCTCCATTCCTACTGCCAAGACTCTGGTTCAACCCTGTTGCTTCAAACTTGATAGAACTGTTTTCACATCACTTCCTCTTTCTAAAAACCTTCACTGGCTCACTCCTGTCTAAAAGCAAAGTCCTGTACTTTGACCTCAAATCTACCTTCCCCACCTGAACTCCCTAGACATCCCAACATGAATTCTCAACTTGAGTCAGTCTGGTCCTTCAAACACAGCTGGCACGTTTCACCCCCACACCTTAGCCTGGCACGTGCCTGCCTCCCGGCAGAAGGGAATCCAAGTTGCACCTGGAAGACCACTTGCTCCTCTTTCACATCACCTCTGAGGACCAACCAGCCCAGCCCTCAGTGCTCTGGCATCTCCGTGAGTCTGACTGCCCGCAGAAGGGCTGGATCCTTGCTCTCTCACTGCCTTCCACTATTGATGATCCTTTCTGGACACAAAGAATGCTGCAACATCCAAACAGAGACAGACAAAGGCTGTGAAATCAGCGCCAATGGATAACCATTAAGAACTGGGCAAATTCCTTAACCTTTCTAAGCCTCAGACTGCTCATCTGTAACACGGAATAATACTACGTACCTATCCTATCAGACTATTGTCAGCGTAAAGTGAAACAATACATGCACAGCTGCCCATGCAACATCTTACATGGAGTGCCAATAAAAGTACTCATTTGCAGACTTCCCTGGTGGTCCAGTGGTTAAGACTCCACGCTCCCAATGCAGGGGACCTGGGTTCGATCTCTGGCCAGGGAATTAGATTCCATATGCTACAACTAAGAGTGACTAAGAGTTCGAAGGCTAAAGCTCCTGCATGCCACAACTAAAGATTTTGCATGCTATAACTAAAAAAAAAACACACAAAAACTAAAAGATCCTGTTTGCTGCAACAAGGACTTGAGATCCTCATACTGCAACTAAGACCTGGTGCAGCCAAATAAATAAATGAGTATATTTTTAAAGTACTTACTTGTATCATGGTTGTGATGTGCTAAGTCGCTTCAGTCGTGTCTGACTCTTTGCAACCCTATGGACTGTAGCCAAACAGGCTCCTCTGTTCATGGAATTCTCCAGGCAAGAATTCTGGAGTGAGTTGCCATTTGCTTCTTTAGGGGACCTTCCCAACCCAGGGATCAAAACCTGCATCTCTTATGCCTCCTGCATTGGCAGGCGGGTTGGACCCAAGTTTTGCGTTTAGGTCTGGGGACCAAGGCACAGATCTGTGTCCCTCCAGAACCAAGCAACAAACAGCCAATGACTATCAGGTGACATATGTCGTAGGACCCTGTAAGCATTTAGCTACCCCTCCCCTCATTTTATGAATGGGGAGACTGGGACCCAGGCAGGCAAAGTGACTCACCCGAGCTCACAGAACTGTTAAGCAGCAGAGCCACGAATGAACTGGGCAATGACTATTTTCTTACATCAAATGTTGAAGTCAGTTTGGGCTTTGGTTACCTCACTGGTAAAACAGGGATACTAATGCCTACCTGCCCAAGTTGCTCTGGAAATACTGCATCAGGCTGGTGAGGGAAATGACCAGGTGTATGATGAGCAGTACAGAAAAGATCTTCACAACCCAGATAATCACGATGGTGTGATCACTCATCTAGAGCCAGACATCCTGGAATGTGAAGTCAAGTGGGCCTTAGAAAGCATCACTACGAACAAAGCTAGTGGAGGTGATGGCATTCCGGTTGAGCTATTTCAAATCCTAGAAGATGATGCTGTGAGTGTTGCACTCAATATGCCAGCAAATTTGGAAAACTCAGCAGTGGCCACAGGACTGGAAAAGGTCAGTTTTCATTCCAATCCCAAAGAAAGGCAATGCCAAAGAATGCTCAAACTACAGCACAGTTGCACTCATCTCACATGCTAGTAAAGTAATGCTCAAAATTCTCCAAGCCAGGCTTCAGCAATACATGAACCGTGAACTTCCAGATGTTCAAGCTGGTTTCAGAAAAGGCAGAGGAACCAGAGATCAAATTGCCAACATCCGCTGGATCATCGAAAAAGCAAGAGAGTTCCAGAAAAACATCTATTTCTGGTTTATTGACTATGCCAAAGCCTTTGACTGTGTGGATCACAATAAACTGTGGAAAATTCTTCAAGAGATGGGAATACCAGACCACCTGACCTACCTCTTGAGAAATCTGTATGCAGGTCAGAAAGCAACAGTTAGAACTGGACATGGAACAACAGACTGGTTCCAAATAGGAAAAGGAGTATGTCAAGGGTGTATATTGTCACCCTGCTTATTTAACTTCTATGCAGAGTACATCATGAGAAACGCTGGACTGGAAGAAACACAAGCTGGAATCAAGATTGCCGGGAGAAATATCGATAACCTCAGATATGCAGATGATACCACCCTTATGGCAGAAAGTGAAGAGGAGCTAAAAAGCCTCTTGATGAAAGTGAAAGAGGAGAGTGAAAAAGTTGGCTTAAAGCTCAACATTCAGAAAACTAAGATCGTGGCATCCGGTCCCATCACTTCATGGGAAATAGATGGGGAAACAGTGGAAACAGTGTCAGGCTTTATTTTGGGGGGCTCCAAAATCACGGCAGATGGTGATTGCAGCCATGAAATTAAAAGACGCTTACTCCTTGGAAGAAAAGTTATGAGCAACCTAGATAGCATATTCAAAAGCAGAGACATTCCTTTGCTGACTAAGGTCCATCTAGTCAAGGTTATGGTTTTTCCTGTGGTCACGTATGGATGTGAGAGTTGGACTATGAAGAAGGCTTAGTGCCGAAGAATTGATGCTTTTGAACTGTGGTGTTGGAGAAGACTCTTGAGAGTCCCTTGGACTGCAAGGAGATCCAACCAGTCCATTCTGAAGGAGCCCTGGGATTTCTTTGGAAGGAATAATGCTAAAGCTGAAACTGCAGTACTTTGGCCACCTCATGAGAAGAGTTGACTCATTGGAAAAGACTCTGATGCTGGGAGGGATTGGGGGCAGGAGGAGAAGGGGACGACAGGGGATGAGATGGCTGGATGGCATCACTGACTCGATGGACGTGAGTCTGAGTGAACTCCGGGAGTTGGTGATGGACAGGGAGGCCTGGTGTGCTGCGATTCATGGGGTTGCAAAGAGTCGGACATGACTGAGCGACTGAACTGAACTGAATGATGAGCAGTGGTAATCTCCAGTAGCCTTCAGTAACCGGACCAGGTGGGGCTGAGTAGACCCAGGGGCATGTGCCCCAGGGGCAGCCACTGCTCAGCTCAGCTGATGCTGCCCTGCTCAAATCACCCTGGGGCCTCGATTGTCTGAGTCTTCCAGAGAAGACAGAAATCTGGATGCGGGTGCCACAGCTCTCAATTTTAAATGTGGTTAATGACTCAAATTTCAAATACCACAAGGCAAATAAGGGCAGGTGAGCTGGTCTCAGCCTGGAAGCCACCATGCTTGTGACTCTGTAACCAACAAGAGGGGCTTCCCTGGTGGCTCAGTGGTAAAGAATCCACCCGCCAATGCAGGAGAAGCAGGTTCAATCCTTGGGTCAGGAAGATTCCCTGGAGGGCACAGCAACCCACTCCTGTATTCTTGCCTGGAGAATTCCATGGACAGAGTCTCATGTAGATGGGTGGGCTACAGTCTGTGGGGTCTCAAAGAGTCAGACACGACTGAGCGACTGAGCATGCCCATACACACCATGGGGTAAAGAAAGGACTGCCCCACAGTGAGTGGGATGGTCCATCTATCTGGAAAGCTGCCTCCAGACTGTCTTCCCAGGATCAGAGCTCCCACTCCAAGTGACTTCACCCAGCCACACAGCTCCCAGCCTGGTGACCACTGTTGATCTTACCCTGCCCCCAACCGGCACCATGTCCTGCAGGAAAAGTACCTGCTGGCTCAGAGCCTCATTAAGCTCAAAGAGCTGCCCCCAGGGCAGTGCTGAGCCTCAGTTACACCCAGGGGGAAACTGCAGGGCTGGGCTGACCTTAGAGCTTGGAGGCCACCTCTCCTGAGATGAGGCAAGCACAGGTTGGGAGAGCAATCAGGCAGGACTGAGCCGGCCAGGCCAGGAAGGACAGCACCTGGGCTTGTTCAGTTGCTCAGATGAGTCCATCTCTTTGCAGTCCACTGCAACATGGCAGCTTTCCTGTCTTCCACTATCTCCCAAACTCCTGGAGTTTGCTCAAACTCATACCATTGAGACAGTGATGCTATCTAACCAGACAGGTGTGTGACCAAAATCAGGAGGGCAAGATGCTTGCTAGGAGCTTCTGAGGAAGAAGCTTCCTTGTGTCCCATGAAGATACTCACAGAGATGTCCTCTTCCTCATGGACCCCAAAGCCCCTAGAAGCTGCTAGAAATCACCATGTGTCCACAAGGGGAACCAGCCTTAACACTGGTGTAGGGGAGAGACCAAGAGAACCAGGTGCTGACCCTGGGCTGCTGGATCAAGCCTCATCTGAAGTCAGCCCCATCCTAGACTTTTAAGTTATGTGAGCCAGCATGAGCTGTATTTTTTTTTTTTCTTGGAACCAAAAGAATTCTAAGTGCTACACCTCTGAACCTCAGAAATGAGCACTCAAAAGGATATCATTATTTTCAATAGTATCAGAGAAGATATTTGGATATTACCCTCCCATTGAAAACAACTAAAAATTCTGGATTTAAAGAAACGGTAAATTTTTTCTTTTTTACCAAGTGATCAAGTTTAGTGGGCTTCCTCGGTCGCTCAGTGGTAAAGAATCCACCTGCCAATGCAGGAGATGTGGGTTCAATTCTTGGATTCAGAAGATCCCCTGGAGAAGGAAATGGCAACCCACTCCAGTGTTCTGGCCTGAGAAATTCCACAGAAAGAGCCTGGTGGGCTACAATCTATGGGGTTACAAAGAGTTGGACATGACTTTGTGACTAAACAAGGATGACGACAAGTTTGGTGTAATCAATCACGGGAGAGCCGGACATTCTGTCCACTTGACAGAAGGTAGTGGGAAGTGCATCTCACCATCTGTACAATGTTTGACTTGACTCTAACCATGAGGACAAGTCTGACACGTCCAGAACATCTATATCACAGTCAAGAGTCTCCATAAAGTTGACAGGACTTCCAGGTGGCACTAGTGGTAAAGAACCCACCTGCCAATGCAGGAAATATAAGAGAAGCAAGTTCA
Organism: Ovis canadensis; assembly: GCF_042477335.2. Lineage (NCBI taxonomy): Eukaryota > Metazoa > Chordata > Mammalia > Artiodactyla > Bovidae > Ovis > Ovis canadensis. The sequence goes on from NC_091247.1 coordinate 58,332,682, forward strand.
ACCCCTGGGTCAGGAAAACCCCTGGAGGAGGGCATGGCAACCTACTCCAATATTTGTGCCTGGAGAATCCCATGGACAGAGGAGCCTGGCAGGCTATAGTCCACAGTGTCGCAAAGAGTTGGGACACGACTGAAGTGACTTAACACGCACAAATGGGGGACTGTTCTAGGTTAGTCAGAGATGCAATAGCCAGATAACATGTGTGAGCTTTAACTGGATCCAAATAGAAACAAGAAAAAAATAAAGAGTTTCTTAAAAACTGGGGTTAGTTTGAGTATGGACCACATGTTGGATGAAGCTGTGGAGTGGCAGTTATTTTCATTAAGTATGGAAATGATTGTTGATTGTATAGAACAGTGAATGGTTCTCAAGCAGGCTCCACAGACTTCTGGGAAACCTCCAAACCCTTTCCAGGGGTTTCTGGGACCCTGTCAGATATTTTAATAATAATATGAAGACATCCGCCTTTTTCACTGTGTTGAATTTGCACTGACGGTGCGAAAACAATAGAGGGTAAAACCGCGGCCTTTGCATGAATCAAGGCGATGGCATGAAACCTTAGCAGTAGTCACTGTATTCCTCACCATGACCCAGTAGGAGGGGAAAAAAAAAAGCCTGTTTCATATAAGAATGTCATTTATGATAAAGCAGAAATCATCAATTTTATTAAATCTTGACCTTGGAGTAGAGTTGTTTTTAATATTTTGTGATGAAATGGAAAGTATGCATTAAGCACTATTGCATACCAACGTATGACCCCTGTCATGAGGAAAGCCCTTGGATCATTGAGTTATGTGCTGATTATCCACTATTTTTCAGGGAACACTATGGCTACTTGATTGACTAACAAACCATGGTTATTCATCTGGCAAGCATGTTTTAGGAAATGAGTCCATTTCTTCAAGATAAACAAATACGGTTTGTTGTCAATGATAAAATTTGATATTTCAAGCAAAGATTAGAATTTTTGAAAATTTTCCTCTCCTACCATGAACTTGACAGTGTCCTAACACTTAAAAGACTTTTCTGATGAGATTGATGATGACATTAATGAAAGCGATTTTTTGATATTGTATATTTGTCAACATTTAGAAGATCTGCATTTAACTTGGTGAAATCAATAGTTTCTAAATGATTCATGTGTGACATTACAAATAATGCATGGATAAAAGATCCATGAATTTAAAATATGGGGAAGGGGGCTTCCCTGGCAGCTCAGTGGCAAAGAATCTGCCTGCCAAAGCAGGAGACACGGGTGTGATCCCACATGCAACAGAGCAACTGAGCCCGTGCACCACAACTGCGGAGCCTGTGCTCCAGAGCGCAGAAGCCACAAGTCCTGAGGCCGTGCGCTGCAGCTGCTGAAGACTGTGCACCCTAGAGCCTGTGCTCCACAACAAGAGAAGCCATGGCGATGAGACGCCCACACCCCGAAACGAGAAAAGAGCCCCCACTCAACCCAACTAGAAAAAAGCCCACAGAGCAACCGAGACTCGGCACAGCCAAAACTAAACAAATAATTAAATAAATTTTAAAAAATCTTAAAATATGTGGAGGGAACAGAGGCCATAAAGTATGACCAAATAGAAATAAGCAGCTAATTAGAGACAGATGTGGATAAAATTATTCATAAGCAGAGGAGGGACTTCCCTGGTGGTCCAGTAGTTAAGAATCCACCTTGCAATGCAGGGGACATAGGATTCGATCCCTGGTAGGGGAACTAAGATCCTACCTGCTGTAGAGCAACTAAGCCCATGGGCGGCAAGAAAAGATTTCTCATGATACAAGGAAGATCAGCAACTAAGACCCGAAGCAGCCAAATAAATAAATAATTTTTTTGAAGTAATAAAGACAAAAGAGAAATAAGAAATGAAGAGATATGGAAGACAGTAAGAACACCTACCATATAGCTAATGAGAGCTAGATTTAAAAAAAAATTTTTAATTCCCTTTTTTCCCTCAATGGTGTAATTTGCTTATTGAAGTAGTGACATTAATCTCAATCATAAATATTGCTAAAAAAAAAAAGCAAAAAGGAGTGGGGGACAGAAGCAATGTTAACTACCAATAAATTTGAAAAATTAGTAAAATGAATGAACTCTAAACTGACATTCACTCGGGAAAATAGAGAAAATCAAAAATCATCAAAGAAATCAAACAGATATGTTAAGTTTTTCCCACAGAATAATATACCTGGCCCTGATAATTTTTCTGGTAAGGTCACTTATTTTACACACAAGAAAGAAATCCAATCTTACACAAATTATTCCAGAGTATAAAAAGGAGGATATATCTGCCCTCCACTTGGTTTATAAGGCTAGCATAATCTTTTTAACCAAACCAGACAAGACAGAACAGCTAATATAACTCATAAATATAATTTTAAAAAGAAAAACTAAATATTAATAAGTTGAATCTCAGGTTGTCCTAACAACAAAAAAGAAAAATAACTTTATAACTAAATTGCCTTTATCCAAGAAGGCAAAATTCATTAAAGGTAAAACTAATACAATTTGCCACTTAACAAATGAAAGGCCAAAAAAATCATTATCATCTCCAAGGAAGAATCAGATAAAATACCATATCATTCAATAAAAAAATTCTCAGCAAACTAGGATGAAAACAAAACTTACAATGATAAAGTTTTCTTTACCATTTAAAGCTTCTTTAAAGTTTTCTATAAAAGTTTCTTTAAAGTTTTCTTTTCAAAGTTCTCTGAAAACCCTACGGCAAGCACAATACTTTATGGGGAAATGCTGAAGCATTCCTCTTTAAATCAGGAACAAGACAAGAAGGTTTGCCTTCATCACTGGTTTTCATCTTGCACTAGAGATCTTAACCAGGATAGTGAGGGGTAGGGATAAAGGGGGATGATTACTGGACAGACACAACACTGTGCTCTTCTCAGATGGCATGACTCTATCTAGAAAGCCCAAAAGATCTACAGTTTGACAAGGATGCAGTCTAACAAACAACTGGAAGATGAAAATTTTAATAAGATACCAAATACACAGGCATCCACAAACATCAAGTAACTGGGAATAAATCTAAAAAATGATACATAAGATATTTACATTAAAAATTATATTGAAAATCATTAAAGACCATAAACATAGATAGAGACCATGTTTATGGATTGGAACACTCAATACCTCAAGAATATCAATGTTACTGCAATCAAACCCCCAAAAGATTTTTGAGTGAGTATGTGTATGTCTCTGTGTGTATGCATCTGTGTTTTAACATATAATTTTAAGATAATTCAAAACATGTATATGGAAGAGAAAGGGCTAAGGCACTTTTGAAGGTGGGGGGGACTTGCCAGGACAGATTCCAAGAATTTTCATAAAATTATGGTAATGAAAACAGTGGTATGGGAACAGGGCCAGACAAACTGCTCAAAAGAACAGAATAAAGAGCCCAGAATAGACTTACACATCATGGAAACTTACTTTATGACAGGCTGGAAATCACAGATGTAAAGAGATAGGACACACTTTATAATAAACGGAGCTATGACAATTGGTTTTCTTTATAGAAAAAAAGACCCCTCTAGTCCTATTCCACATCATACACCAAAATCATCTCAAAATGGATTAGGAAATTAATGTGAATGACAAAACTATTAAACTGCTCGTTAGGAACAATAAAGGAGAATAGCGTCATGATTTCAGGTAAGTAAGGTTTTCCTAGGACACAAAAAGTATAAATTGTAAATGAAAAAATTGCTAAATCCATCGCAATCAAATTAAGAACTTCTGCTTATCAAAACACACCACCATGAGAGCTAGATTTAAAAAGATGAAAAGAAAATGAAAAAATAAACCAGAAACTGGGAGAAAACACGTGTAATGCATAGTGACAGAGGATTAGCATCTAAAATATTTAAAGAACTCCTACAAACCAGTTGGATAAGGATAAGAGAAAAATTGGCAAGACTTAAACAGGCTCTTCACAGAAAAGAGATCATGAATGGGCAATAAACATATGAAAAGATGTTCAACCTCATTAGTATTCAGGGAAATGCAAATTAAAACCTATAATGAGATTCCATTCTGTACCCACCAGACTGGCAAAAATTCCCAAGTGTGACAATAGCAAGAGATGGTAAAGACATGGCACAACTGAAGTAATATATTTCGCTGGAGAAAAGCATTTCAGATAGCAATTTATAACAAAAAAATGTGGAGACTTGCCAGGCCAGATACCAAGAATTTTCGTAAAAGTTACGGCATCGAAGACAGTGTGATCCTAGTGCAGGGTCAGACAAGTTGATTAATGAAATAGGATAAAAAGCCCAGAAAGAGACCCATACATCTAGGAAACTTAATTTATGTTATTTGGCCTAGTGAAATCACGATACATATACCCTATGTGTCAGCCATTCCATTCTTAAAGAAATTTGTGTACCGGTGCACCAGGAAACACACACAAGAATGTTCACTGCAGAAATCCTTTCCTTTCACAAGCAAAACAGAAAGACAAAAATCTAGGAAGACCCCAAATGTCTGTAAACAGTGATATATTGACACAGTGAAGGTAACTTTCTATTTCTTAAACTGGTTGGGGAGTAAAGGAGCATTCATTTATTATCCATTACTGTGTATCCTAACCACTTCTTTGTAATCTTTTCTACTGACTCAATAGTTACTTTTTACAAATCAAGGAGAATCTGGAAATAGACACAAAGTAAGAACATCAGAGTGTTCTTTCTTTAGGCTATTCTTTTTTCAGATTCTTTTTTTTTTATTTTATGTAGACTATTTAAAAAGTCTTTATTAAATGTTACAATACTGCTTCTGTTTTACCTTTTTTTTTTTTTTTGGACCCAAGACATGTAGGATCTTAGTTCCCCAAACAGGTATGGAATCCACACCCCCTGCATTGGAAGGTGAAGTCTTAACCACCGGATAGACAGGGAAGTCCCTTTTTAGGCTATTCTTGACTCCCCTCAGCTTGGCGGCAACAGAACCAGCAGTTTGGTGGGCTGAATTTTGTTTCCATTGTCCTTGTGCTCGGTTGTGCCCAACTCTTTGCGACCCAATGGACTATAGCCTGCCAGACTCCGCTGTCCATGGAATTCTCCAGGCAAGAATACTGGAGTGGGTTGCCATTTCCTTCTCCAGGGGATCTTCCCGACCCAGGGATCGAACCCCGTTCTCCCACACTGCAGACAGATTCTTCACCATCTGAGCCACCGGGGAAGAGGCTGGATTAACTTCTATCAGATGCTGCAGGAGTGATGCTGTTCTAGAACCAATGTTTATGTTAATCTCTCAGCTAAGGGCATAGAGACCATGCAGAATGTGTTCATTTAAACCCTAAATCCATATAAGGACAGGGCCATAGAAAGCTTCAAATTCCCAAGGGAGAGTTTCCCCCTACCAAGAACGCTGGGCAAGACAGACAAACTTCACTGCTGTCTTCCTGTGCCAGTGGATCTATGCTTTCACTCAGGACTAGGCTGAAAAATGCCCTTCAAGTCTGAGCTGTATGCAACGTTCAGCTCTGACTTATTACCCCCACAGACTCAAGGCCCCTCTTTTCTCTATTGAGATACTAAAATCAAGTTAGGCCAGTCCTCCAGGATGGTATATTAAAGATGGCTGCAAATTACTTCTCCCCATCCTATGGAGAGGGAGAGTCTAACCTCTCTCTCTTCAAATCTAGGATGGCTTTAGCAACTTGTTTGGCCAATAGAATGCAGCTGAAATATTGTCCTGGGACTTCTGAAACCAGCTGATGAAAAGTTTTGCAGGAGGCTTCCTTGATGGTCCAGTGGTTAAGAATTCACCTTGCAAGGCAGGGGACAAAGGTTTGATCCCTGGTGGGGGAATTAAGACCCCAATGAGGTGGAGCAGTTGAGCCCAGGTGGCACAACTAGAAAGTCTGCAAGCCACAAGGAAAGATGCTGTATGACAGTATCATGTGGGATCATGTGGGATCTTTCATTATGGTGCAGGGACTCTCTAGTTGTGAAACACGAGCTTTACAGTGTGCAGGCTCAGTTGTTGTGGGCTCAGTAGTTGCAACATGCAGGCTTAGCTGCTCCATGGAAAGTGGGATCTTAATTCCCCTACCAGGGATCGAACCCACATTGTACTGCACCAAGACCAGCCAATCTCTTAACAACTGGACTACTAGGGAAGTCCCTCTTGGACACTCACTTTTGCAGCTCTGAGCTGCTGCTGCTGCTGCTAAGTCGCTTCAGTCATGTCCGACTCTGTGCGACCCCATAGACGATAGCCCACCAGGCTCCCCCGTCCCTGGGATTCTCCAGGCAAGAACACTGGAGTGGGTTGCCATTTCCTTCTCCAATGCAGGAAAGTGAAAAGTGAAAGTGAAGTCGCTCAGTCGTGTCCAACTCTTAGCAACCCCATGGACTGCAGCCCCCCAGGCTCCTCCATCCATGGGATTTTCCAGGCAAGAGTACTGGAGTAGGGTGCCATTGCCTTCTTCACAGCTCTGAGCTACCATGTAAGAAACTTGACTATTCCAAGGCCTCCATGCTGGAGAAATCACATAAAAAGACCAAGCGGAGAGGTCTTGCAACACATGGAAAGTGAGAGATGGCTAGTCTGCCACTTGTTGCTATTTGCATCATCCCATTTGAGACCCAGATACCACGGGGCAGAAACGAGTTTTGTGGTTCGTGTCCTGCCCAAACTCCTGAACACAGAGCCAGAGAAGATGATAACAAAATGGCTGCTGTTTGAAGCTAAATCTCAGGGTAGTCTGTTGTGCAGCCCAGCAAAACAATTCTCTCTCTGTCCTGCCTCTTGGCAAATTTCTTACTTACTTAAAAGTTTGGCTATGTTTTTAGGGGATCACTTAGATTTCATCCAAAAGTTTTAGAAAAATGTTTCATTCCATTTTCTTATGGGAGGAGTTTCAGGCTATATAGTTTTTCTATATTGCCAGAGGCAGAAGCCAAATCTTTCACTTAACAGATGAGGAAATTGAGGCTTAGAGAGGTTAAGCTATGTGTCACGGTCACGAATCTGGGTTCCACAAACCTAGGTTTAAAAAAGGATCTTCTAGCTGCTCTTACCTCCTGGGATGGCCCACACTGAGTCTGTGGGGTGTTGCTCTCCAAATAAATCCACTTCTTACCGATCACTTTGTCTCTCACTAAATTCTTTCCGTGATAAGATATCAAGAACTCGAGCTTCATTAATTCTTGAGACGAGGTATAGTCTCAATTAAAAGACTGTGGGTTCAAGTTCCAATCTGATTTATACAGTTACACTTTGACATCACTTTTTCTGATCACAAATCTCAGGGACAGGAGCTCCTCTGTGGGGCGTGCAGATGGTGGACAGGGCATGACAACACATCAAGAGGACCTAGTCATCATAAAATTTTTTTAAAAAAGATCTTCTAACCCCAGAGGGAATACAAAGTCAACATTCATATTTTTATCTACTTATTTATTTATAAACAGAGGCATATGGGATCTTACTTCCCCTACTAGGGATTGAACTCATGCCCCCTCTGCAGTGGGAGCAAGGAGTCTTAACCACTGGACTACCACGAAAGTCCCTGGATATTTTTTAAACACCTACTATGAGCTTAGAACCACTCTAGACACTAAAAAAACAGCTACTTGCTATTTGCATCATCCCATTTGAGATGATACAAGATAAAACAGGAAAAAAGTTTCAAAACAAACCATGGAGATCATATCCTAGTAGAGAGATAGACCAGAAACAAGTGAGAAAAGAATTAAAAGCATAATTTCCAGGAGGGACGAGAGCAGAGGTGTGGGTGGGGGATATCTTGGAGAAGGTGATCAAAAGAGGCCTCTCCTGAATACGTGACATGTAAGCAGAGACGTGATAAAAAAAGGGAAAGGACCATGAGTGATCCAGGGCAGTGTGTTCAGGGCCACGGCCCACCCACTCCAGGGTGTTCAGGGCAGAGGGCACAGCAAGTGCAAAGGCCTCTGGGTGGGACAAGCTTGTCACCCTCCAGGAATAATGAAGATGATGGAACTGAGTAAGCGATGGGGGAGCAGTACCAGGTGAGGTCAGTGCAGTGGGCAAGGGCTGGGCCTTGCTGAGTCTTGTTGAGAATGGTGAGGAGTCTGAATTTTATTCTCTGTGTGACGGGAGATCTTTAGACAGTTTTTAAACAGTAGGGGAAAGCTATGATCTATTTTATTTTATTTTTTGAAATCTTTTCCCTGAATAAAGTATACTCCAATAAAAATTACTTTTAAAAAGGAATATATAATTTTTGAAAAAGGAAAAAATATTTTCTTCTATAATATTTATTTATTGAAGTATAGTTGTTTTTTTTTTTTTTTTTTTTTTGGCTGCACAGTGTCTTAGTTGTGGCACACAGCACCTTTTAGTTATAGTGGGACCTCTTTAGTTGTGGCATACAAACTCTAAGTTGTGGCATGTGGGATCTAGTTCCTTGACCAGGAATCAAACCTAGGTCCCTGCTTTAGGAGCATGGAGTCTTAGCCACTGGACTACCAAGGAAGTCTCTATTGAAATATAGTTGATTTATAATAATGTGTTAGTTTCTAGTCTATGGCAAAGTGATTCAGTTATACAAATATAAGTGTGTGTGTGTGTTATATGTATGTGTGTGTTATCTTTCATATTCTTTTCCATTATGGTTTATTACTGGATACTGAATGTAGTTCCTATGCTATACAGTAGGTTCTTGTTTATATATATATATAAGTTTTTCTTTGGCCACATTGTGCCATACATGGGATCTTAGTTCCAAAACCAGGGAACAAACCCATGCCCTCTGCAGTGGAAGCATGGAGCCTTAACCACCGGACTGCTAGGGAAGTCCCCAAACCTCCTTTTAAAACCATCCAACAGGATAAAGAAAATAGGTCAGAAGGAGAGAGAAAGGTTTTTCTACTGTGAAGAGGTAAAGGAGTATGTTAACACTGTCCTGGTAGCAATAAAGAAAAAAAAAAGAATCCCATCTCACCCCAACTTCAACAAAAAAAGGCCATGTAGAGGTTTGCAAAGCTGGTGAGGATTCATTCATTCAACATATATGGTGGTCACTGGGGCTAACGACAGATATTTCGTGAGATTGGAAGTCTCCACCCAGTTGAATTCAGGCTTGGTCATACGATCTTCTTTGGCCAATGAAATGGGAGCAGAAATGACACGTTACTTCTGGTTAGAGGTGCTTAAGAGCTGGTACATGACTCTCCATTTTCTTTCCATACTCCAGTGAATCCTGGTGCCTTATGTTGTGATAATAGCACCTGGAGACAGAAACTACTCAGTCAGCCTGAGCCTCTGGTGATGACCATGAGCAGAGTGCCTCTGCCAACCCACAGTGAACAGGCAGCTTTTATAAAACAGGAAATAAATCTTTGCTGTCTCTAGCCACTGGGATGTAAGCGTTGTTGCTGCAGCATAACCCAGTCCATCCTTACCACTACAATAAATGTTTAATTAACACAGCACTATTTGGGACTTCCCTGGTGGTCCAGTGGTTAACACTCTGAGTTCCCAATGCAGGGAATGCAGGTTCAATTCCTGGTCAAGAAACTGAGATCTCACATGCTGGAAGGCACAGCCAAAAAAACTACAAGCACTATTCAAGGCCTTCATTGTAGGATGTGGGATAGATTAAGGAATCAAAAGAGGAGCTGCAGGAACCAGAGCCTGAGAAACCAGAATCAAGACTCTGGTGCCAGCTTCCTGCTTTCTATTCCTGCATCTCATCCCTATTTATCTCTGCTTTGCCATAATTACCCCTTCGGTCTACACATTCTTCTTGTGCTGGGTAGCCACCAGCAGTCCCACCTTCACATCTTTCCAGTTCTGGGTCCCCCAGGCAAGTCTATTCTCTCTCAGCTTCAAATCAAGAAGCCCTGGAGAAGGGTCTAGGGGTTCCATTCGGGTCACATACCCACCCCTGAACCAATCTCTGTGCCCAAGGAAATGTGCAGCTAGGCCTGAGCCACTGCCCACATCCACAGTGGAGTGGAGTAGAGGCAGGTAGGATGGGGTATGTTACCAAGTGGGAATGGGAAACATATTTTGAAGCCCAAAGTACCATCCACATCCCTAAAGGAAGTGGAAAGGATATGTGTACAAGTACATGAGAAAAGCCAAGGGAGAATGTAACTGAGCTGAGGCTGGTGAAAGGCAAAGGAAAGCATGGCATCTGTGTGATCACCCGGAGAGGACAGAGGCAGACTACAGAGGCCCTGGCTGGACAGCTCCCTGTGCTGGCATCAAGGAGGCACCTGCGGTGTCGTACTGCCACGTAATTGACAAAGCCTGGTGGAGACAGGATGTGAGGAGGGGATGTCGAGTCAGATAAAGGATGTGGCTCTCTGTTTACTAACTTAGGGAACAGTGGGATAGATCTTCTGTGATGGGGAACAGGCCAAGTTTGGAAGAGCAAATACTGAACTAATCTGTATGCTCCATTACCATCTTCCCTACATGAATCCTTATTGGTCTCCTTCACCAGTGAGCCCAACTCAGGTTTATACCCCATCTCAAGACTGGTCCCAGGCAATCTCCTGTCAATTATAAGAGATGGAACCCACCGGCCATCGTGGTTGAGGTATGCATACCATGCTTGAGAGCTATAATACCAGGTTACCTGTCCAGATTCTTTCAGACACCCCTACTGTGTACCAGATACTTGGTTCTTTATATTTACTTTTTCTCTATAAATCAAAGGAAAGGGCCCCAGGGAAACTGAAATGAACCAAAGGGAAAACAATGCACTTCTGTGTGAAGATGGGTGAGATCTGAAATTTCAGAACAAACCATATGTATGTAACTATCCAACTTCCAATCCATCAGGGCCTTCCCAAGGCCCAGAAGTGAGAGGAAAATATTCTCTTGGCCCAAATGCAAACTCTCTTAACGCTTGTTGGTTCTTGGAAAAATTTCCACAGACACCAAGAATCCTGGTCACCAGTTGGGCATGTGCATGGCTCTTTGTTGGCAATAAAATTCCAAAGATGCCAGGGACTTCCCTGGTGGTCCAGAGGCTAAAACTGTGCTCCCAATGCAGGGGACCCGGGTTCAATCCCTGGTTGGGGAACTAGATCCCACTAGGCTGAAGCTAAGACCTGGCACTGCCAAATAAACAAACAAAAATAAATATTTTTTAAAACTTCCAAAGGCTATCGCACAGTCAAGTCTACCCCACCTCCCACCCTCTTGAAATCCCTTGGACAACACACACTCACACACACACACATACACAATACAAAATAACAATCTTTCCAGGTGGCTATTTGAGGGTCTGATCCCCCCGTCTCTCATTCTTTGCAGGGCTCATTTTCCCTGCAGATAATATATACCCCAAAGAGGACAGCTCGATTTAAGAGGAAGGGGAGGACTGAGCCATTACTAGCTTGGTGAGACCGTCACTTGTCAGCTACCCTTCAAATTAAGACCCAGCAGGAAGAAGGGCACAAAAGCTACTTCCCAGCATGCAGGCAGGATTAACAAACAAAAATCAGGGCAACAGAACAGCAGCACATCTAAGCTGATATTTTTCACTTCCTTGCGGATACTTGCCCCGTTTATAAACAAACATGGTGCATATGGGCCAGCTGGGGGATTTGGAGAAAAGGAAGGGGCCCAGAGGAGCAATGGCTCTTGGAAGGTCACCAAGAATGATGCTGGTTAAAAATCTTGTCTCATAGACCAGGAGTTGGAGAAGGGCATGGCAACCCACTCCAGTGTTCTTGCCTGGAGAATCCCATGGACAGAGGAGCCTGGTGGACTACAGTCATGGGGTTGCACAGAGTCAGACATGACTTGGCTACTAAACAACAGGCCGGAAGCAGGGCCCTAGCGTGGGTATGAGTTGCCCTCAGGACCCTGCTGGCAGGTCAGATCAGCATGTGGACTAGAACCTGGCATCCTTCCTCTCAACAATACAACTGAAATGTTCACCAGGCTCCTACCCTGTACCACACCCAGTGCCAGGAGCAAAATCATTAACCCACCTGAACCCTCCATTAACAGGATCACATTTCTGCATTCCACTTTTCAGAGCAGGCCCCAAAGCAAAGCAAGCTTATATTTAAGAGTGCATGGTTTTTTCTTTTTTCCATTTGTGTTGCAATAGGTGGGGAATATCCCGAGGACAACCCACATTCCTTCCAGACTCCTCTACGTGTCTATCCCTGATCCAGAGCACACAGATTTCACACTCCAAATCCCAACCCTAGGACTCAGCTAGATCTTCAGCTATCAATCCAAGACTCTGTTTCAAACATCAGACTTTCACTTTCTAAAAACTAACATTTTTTAAAGATGTGCAATGTGGAAAGGTGGCATTTTTTGGCACGTGAGTGTGTGCTTAGTCGCTCAGTCATGTCCGACTCTTTGTGACCCCATGGACTATAGCCCACCAGGCTCCTCTGTCCATGGGGTTTCTCCAGGCAAGAATACTGGAGTGGATTGCCACGCCCTTCTCCAGGGCATCTTCCAAACCCAGGGATCGAACCCAGGTCTCCCGCATTGCAGGTGGATTCTTTACCATCTGAGCCAACAGGGAAGCCCAAGAATACTGGAGTGGGTAGCCTAACCCTTCTCCGGGGGATCTTCCTGACCCAAGAATTGAACCGGGGTCTTCTGCATTGCAGGTGGATTCCTTATCAGCTTGGCTACCAGCGAAGCCCATTTTTCGGCATAGCTATTGGTTATTTAAAATTATTGGTGAATTAGGACTCTCTTTTTCCCTAAGCAGTGAGTTGGAGTTTTGGTCTACTATCCTAGTAAGTGGCTTCCTTGGTGGCTCAGTGGTAAAGAATCCGTCTGCCAATGCAGGAGACTAGGGTTCAATCCCTGGGTCAGAAAGATCCCCTAGAGTAGAAAATGGCAACCCACTCCAGTATTCCTGCCTAGAAAATCCCATGGATAGAGGAGCCTGGCGGGCTACAGTCCATGGAGTCACAAGAGTCAGACACAACTTAGTGACTAAACCACAACAACCCAGTTAAGTGGTGGGAAGCTCTGGATCCATTTAGCCAACAGCCTGGGTCTCAGACTAAATTCTGTCCAGGGACTTTCTTAGTGGTCCAGTGGCTAAGACTCTGAGCTCCCAATGCAGGGGGCCCAGGTTCGATCTCTGGTCAGGAAACTAGATCCCACATGCTGAACTAAAGATCCCACATGCTGAACTAAAGATTCCACATGCCACAACTGAGACCAGGTAATCAAATATATAAATAAATATCAAAAAAATTCTGTCCAGAGACAATGAGGCAACACCTGCTCCTCAGAATAAATGCTTCAAGACAGTGCATTCTCCCAAGAAGCACAGAGGACGCTCTGTGTGCCCCCAACTCCCCCCAGTGCACATGAATTTACCCTCCACAGTTTGAAATTCTTTCACACCTAGGCCTTGAGTGGTTTGGAAAGAAAACAAAGTATTTTAAAGAAGGCAAGCAGCCCAGGCCTAAATGAGCTTCCATGGTCCCCGCAGTTATCAACCAGGTTTTAACAAAGCCAGCTTTGTTGTTGTTGCTATTTAGTTGCTAAGTCATGTCTGGCTCTTTGTGACCCCACAGACTGTAGCCCACCAGGCTCCTCTGTCAATGGGACTTTCCAGGCAAGAATACTGGAGCGGGTCGCCGTTTTCTCCTCAGGGGATCTTCGCGACCCAGGAGTGGAGCCTGCATCTCCTACACTGCAGGAGGATTCTTTACCACTGAGCCATCAAGGAAGCCCTAAGGGCTACCTGGCTACTGCACTAATGTTTCTTCCTTAATTCTTCCCAGCTAAGTGAAGGGACTTGAGAGGAAGACAGCTGGCAAGAGAGAAGGATCTCAAATCGGTTCCCGTTCCAAGAGCTTCGCCCATTGGACACAAGCCTGTGCCAATGCCCACTAACCTCCGTCCCCAGAGAATAACCCTGACCAGCTCCCTGGCTTATCCCAGGGCCTCTGACCTCATTCAACACAACCAACATTTACTGAGGGCACAGAGTACCAGGGACTTCACAAAAGAGCCTTGGGAGGGGGCAAGAGGTGGGAGAGGAAGAAAAGCCACCACCACTGCCCTCAAAATGCTCACAGTCCATGGCAACACAGACAGCCACAAATACAGCTGGCTGTCCCCAGACTCCATCAGCTTGTCTTGATGCCTCCGGTTGGAAGGAAGATACTCCCTCCCCATTCTCAGAACACAGCGATAGGTCTTCCTTACACATTCTTTGATATGACAGAGACTTACCAAATCATGAAAAGATTGCTTACAGAAAAAGGGACTTGTGGACAAAATCATAGGACTTCATACTAGAAGTCTTGAAAGCTTGAAAGACATCATTTTAGGTCAAGGGCCGGCAAAGGTGGAAAAGGCACTGACCCCAAAATCCAGTGCCTGTGTCTTTCTCCAGCTCACCTCCTGCCCTGAGGCAAGGCACACTCCACTAAGAGTTTTACAGATGAGGAAAGGACTGGTTCATCAGTTTTTATCAGAAGTAAACCCCACAAAGTTTCCAAATTACATTTGCTCTAGAACCCCAATATATAAAACAAAGAAAAGGGATCAGGGCTGCAAGCCCAGAGCCAACCCACTAATGCTAGGTGGCCACCAGGGCAGCCAGTTTGAAATCTGTAGGAATAACATCTGAAAGCTCCTTCCAGAATTTGTACACCCTCGCTTGGACGACAGAAGGAGGGGATTCTCGTTGACTGAATGCTTTCAACGGTCCCTGACAATTTATTAGTCAAGGATCATTGAAATCTCTGCAACAGTAACATGAGTTCAACTAGTGCTTGTGAACTAGTATCTCCTTGGATCTGAGCTGTGAATTGGGATGTTGGCAAGAGGCAGAACTGGGTTTTGAATCAAGGGTTTTCTGCCTCCAAACATGGGATTTCTACTCTTTGCTAAGGAGTGTGTGGAAATGTGGGCTGAATCAATAATCTCCTTGAATGGTAAATACAAACATACGTGCATATGTGCCTAGGAAAACACATCTTGACAAATACTTCTCTTAAAATTATTATTAGCTGGGCTTCCCAGGTGGCGCTAGCAGTAAAGAACCTGCCTGCCAATTCAGGAGACAAGAGAGGCGGATTTAATGGGTGGGTAGGGAAGATCCCCTGGAGGAGGGCATGGCAACTCGCTCCAGTATTCTTGCCTGGAGAACCCCATGGACAGAGGAGCCTGATGGGCTACAGTCCTTGGGGCAGAAAAGAGTCAGACACAACTGAAGTGACTTAGCACACACACACATATGGTAACCAGGCAAATGATTTATAGTCTATATGGTCTATATTTTCTAATTTTCCTATAATGAATAGGTATTTTTATACAAAATAGGTACTGCTTATTAAAATGGTTTTAACAATTCACAACTGACACATGTTGGGTTTCTGTAGAATTAGGGGCTGGAGGGATAAATGGTATCTCTGAACTTTTGGAGTTGACAGTGGGAATAATAACGCCAAATTCCAAAAACTCTCCCTAGGAGTAGAGGGCCCTGGGCAAAGGAGCAGTTCTCCTGGTCATTTAACAGCTGGGGAAGGAGAGGGTGGGGCAAATTGAGAGACTAGAATGGATATATATATACATTACTATGGCTCAGACAGTAAAGAATCTACAATGCAGGAGACCTGGGTTCCATCCCTGGGTTGAGAAGATCCCCTGGAGGAGGGCACGACAACCCACTCCAGCATTCTTGCCTGGAGAATCCACACGGACCGAGAAGCCTGGCGGGCTACTGTGCATGGGGTTGCAAAGAGTTGGACATGACTAAGCGATTAAGCACATATATGTAAAATAGCTAGTGGGAAGCTGCCGTATTACACAGGGAGCTCAGGCCAGTACTCAGTGGTGACCCAGAGTGTGGAAGGGAGGGGGTAGGGAGGCTCCAGAGGAGAGGATATTTGTACACTTATGGCTGATTCATGTTGTTGCACAGCAGAAACCAACATAACACTGCAAAGCAATTATCCTTCAATTAAAAATAAATAAATAAACAAAACATTCTCTGAAATGAAACTGTTCACTTCTGGGAAGTGTGGTTATTTTTAAAATAACAGCAAGTCCCTAAGACCCCACCCAAACCTATGCTTCTCTTCTCCACTCCTCTCAGGGACCTCATATATAGGCTGAGGGTGCTAATAAAATTAAAGATGGTCACACGGACCCCTTATGACACATGGACCCCAGAAAGCCTGGCTCCTCAGTGTTCTAGCCCCAGCCCAGCAGGACCTATGGGGAGTGAGCCCTCCAGCCTGGCCAACTCAACTCTCTGGCCCCACCCTGACGTCCCCCCAGAAGCCACTTGAAAATATGACAATCACAGCACTACTTCAGGAGAAAAAAAAAAAAAAAAACACCCAGAAGGCAAGACAGGCCTTGATCCGGCATGAGGTGGGGCCAGCCACCGTGCCAGCCACTTCCCTGGGTTATTCATGCCAGCCCTACCCGCAGAAATCTTCTAAATATTTAACATGCCACCTCTAGGTACAGCACAAACCCCCAGCAGGAGGCAACAGCTGCGGACAGGCCCGCAAGGAATGAACAGCTCGGGGGGCTGAAAGGCACACGCACTGGCTTTGGGAGGAAAGCCCAGAACGGTGGCCGGTAGACAATGCTGAGTGCTGCTTCCGAAAGCGGCCCCGACCGGCTTCTCTGAAAAGCAGGAAAGAAGGGTAGGAGATGGGAGGTGTTTCCAAACGTGGAGGGTGATGGTGCAGAATCAACCAGAGTCGGGAGCCCCTCTTTCTCAGACAAAGGAAAAACCGGAATCGCACCACCTGGCCCCTCTTACCAGACCAATTTCACCCCGGTTCCCCTAGCAGGTGGCAAATCTGACTCAGGAGAGGCTGGTCAACGAAGGGGAGGAACTCGAATAGATGGCTATATCTACCTCCAAAGGAGAGCAAATCCACGAGAGAAGGAACTCTTCAAAGGTCTAGTAAGCTCTGGGGCTTGTCAGAGCAGAAAACGCCCCCCACGCCCACCCGCGATGACTTCACGCAGGCCTCACCCCGGATGACTCTGCGCTCTCCTGCAAGGCCGGGGAGGTGTCATCGCCACCGTCAGGGTGGCCGTCTGTCACTTGGAAATTTCCCGGAGATACCTGTCTATCTTTCTCCTTCAAACCCCCCGCCAAAGGACCCAGACAAGGGGACGCGAGGTTCAGAGGTGTCCTTCTCCGTCCCACTTCCCTTGGCCGCTGTCAATTTGAGAACCCTAAAAAGGAGTCTTTTTCAACCCCCTGGGGAGCCCCGCCTTTGCCTCTCTGCCCTTCTCCGCGACTACCCCTCCAGGCAGCGCCCAGGCTCTGCTGTCGATTTCACCCGACAAAAGCGTAGCGGCGGGGCGATCGCAGGCCAGCGTTTCTCCCCCAAGGAGAGGGACGCGTGTCCCCGCGGCGCGCCCACTCGGGGCCTCTACCAAGCGCATCAAGCTGGGGAACAAAGCGGCCGGGCGCGGCGACACGCGGCCCCCGGCGCAGCCCCGTGCGCCCCAGCCCTAGCGGCCCCACCCGCCGGTCCCCCGCGCCCCGGGCCCTGCCCCGCAGGGCAGCAGCCGCGTCCTGCGCCGCCCGATCGCCAGCGACCTCGGCAGCTACTGTACCTGCTAAATTTAGCGGCCGCCGGGTATTAATAGCCGGAGCCACCCGGGCCGGCGTTCTGCAGGGGCGCGCGCAGCCCCCGGGGCCGGCGGCGGCGAAGGAGGGGAAGGAAGGAAGGAAGGGACGCGGGGAAGGAGGCCACTTACACCACCAGCCTGGAGATGATCCATGCCACCATGGCGGGGGCCGGGCGGGCGCAGCTCGGCGACGCGGGGCGGCTCGGCTGCGGCGCTCCGGGCACGTCCGTCCGCGCACGGCCGCCGCCGCCAGACTGAACGCGCCCGCCGCCCTGCCTGGCGCTCGCGCGTCGGCGCAGCCGCGGCACGTTCCGGCGGCGGCCCCAGCCCCCCGGGGCACCGCGGGCCCGCGGCGATTGGGCGGCGAGCGGCTCGGGCTCCCGCGGGACCCGCCCCGCCCCGCTGGCCCCGGGTCCCCCGGCTACACTCGGGCGGTTCCTCAGCGCGCCCCGGTGCCCCCGCCGTTCACTAGGGGATCCTGCGGTGGCCTAATGGGCAGGACAGAGACCCCGGGGCCGCCCCACCCTCTGTGCTCCGGGGGCTAAACTGAGGCGTGGACTTTGGGAATCTGTGTCCACCTGTTCTGATTGGAATACAGTCATCCCTTGCCCGGATACTGCGCTGGCCTCGTAAAGGACTTAGCCACATCTGACTGCTCCAGTTGTCCCCCCGCAAGGCGTTATCTGCCTAAGAAACAAATCTGGGCCTGTGTCTCCCGTGGTTAAAATGCTGAAGAGTTCCTACAAGATCTGGTCTCTGCCTACAAACTCACAGCTACCACCATGGCCCAGATCCCCGCTCTGGGCCTTTTTACTTCAGGCATTTTGGACTTAGACCACGTTGTCCCCTCTCCCCCGTTTATACAGTCCATGCCGTGTCTCCTTCTTCAAGGCTCAGATAAGGGTTATTTCCTAAGGACAGCCTTTCCTGGAAGCTTCTCCAGCGTCTCTGTGTCGAAGTGGCTCCAAGTGACCCGGAGGAAGAGAGAAGCTGGTATTGCCTAGCGCCAGTGCCCTGTGGAGCCATTTTGGAGTCTTAAGCCAAAGGGAAAATACGGATCTAGAGCGTTTGTTTTGTTTTTAAACATTGCACTAAATGTGATTTATCTTGATAACTATGTCTTGCGGCCCTCCCTTACATTTTGCCACTGAAAAAGTGCCTCAACCTTCTCACCCAAATCCTGGCCCTTATTATAGACGTGCTCCCTGGTACATTATTCCATGGGAGCTTGAAAAACCTTTGTCTACTGCGCCTGCCCTTGGCTGCTGCTTTCCTCACTGCCTCCATGGTGCCTTCTGAGAGCCTCTGCTTTGCTGATGCGATGTCATGTATAATTCAGTGTCAGATGCCAGAGACACAGGAAAGAGTCAGCTTAAAGCTTTCTTTAAAGGAAACTTGCCCAAGACAGCTTCCTAGCAGAGGAGAGAAGACCTCAGACCTTGGAAAGAGGCTGAAAATGTTCCTTCAGAGGGAGCAGAGAGACAGCGAGGGTGTGATACAGGCAGAAAAAAGACCTTGCCCACAATAAGGGAACGGGAAAGAAGACATTCTCTATGATAAGGGGTCTCCTAAGAGCGCATGGGCTTTCCCAGGTGCCTCAATCAGTGAAGAATCCCCCTGCAACGCAGGAGACCTGAGTTCGATCCCTGGGTTGGGAAAATTCCCTGGGGAGGGAAATGGCAGCCCACTCCAGTATTCTTGCTGGGAAATCCATGGACAGAGGACCCGGGTGGGATCCAGTCCACAGGGTCATCAGGGTTGGACACAACTTAGCGTCTAAACCACCAAAGAACCCACAAAACACCTGTAATAGAGTTGTTGTTTAAAGCTGTTTTGACCTAGGTTTGAGGCCCCGCAGGAACTAGTCAGTTCCCCTTCGTCGGCAGCCAAATAAGTCCACACCCCACCACCTGCCTTATCAGAGTCTGGCACAGGCCACTATAACCCAGCTTATCACTCCAGGGCCAAGTACCAGATGGCCAGGGACAGCTTCTATGTCCTCGAGCCCCCCGAAATTATTCAAATTAGCCAGTCCTAAACCTGTTTATCCTGCCTTGCTTTTTCCTTCCCACGGAAACCACGATTTCCCTCCATCTGTCTGGCTTGTCATCCACCCCCATGTTTACAGCAAGTAACCCTATGCGCAGGGTGTGCTCTGTC
Source organism: Ovis canadensis (assembly GCF_042477335.2). Classification (NCBI taxonomy): domain Eukaryota; kingdom Metazoa; phylum Chordata; class Mammalia; order Artiodactyla; family Bovidae; genus Ovis; species Ovis canadensis. Next base: position 58,352,420 of record NC_091247.1, read on the forward strand.
CAGGGAACTGTGAGTATAATAAAGCTGTAAACCTTTTTGCTTTCTCCTTCCTGATCCAGCCTCATCATACCTGACTCAAGGTAATATGGTGAACATAGTTGTTGTTCAGCTGCTAAATCATGTCTGACTCTTTGTGACCCCATGGACTGTAGCCCACCAGGATCCTCTGTCCATGGGATTTCCCAGGCAAGAATACTGGAGTGGGTTGCCATTTCCTTTTTCTGGAGATCTTCCCGGATCAGGGATCAAATGGATGTCTCCTGCATTGATAAGTGGATTCTTTACCACTGAGCCACCAGAGAAGCCTGGTGAAAACAGTATCCCACAGGAAAAAGCTTGGAATATCTACTAGACAGATCAGGACAGTACCAAGCTAATAGGAATTTGCTCCATCCCTCCCTGCACCCAGGTCAGAAAATGCTGTTAGTGGTCATGGGGGGTGGATATGGGAGGAAAATCGTAGTTTAAAGAGAGACTTTTGGTGGGAAATTAGAGAAGCTGGTCACTTGCTATTTCTCTTCTAGTTGTTTTTGTTGTTTAGTTGCTAAGTCGTGTCCGGCTCTTTTGTGACTACATGGACTGCAGCCTGCCAGGCTCCTCTGTCTGTGAGATTTCCCAGGCAAGAATATTGGAGTGGGTTTGCTAATTCCTCCTCCAGGGGATCTTCCCGGCCCAGGGACTGAACCTGTGTCCCCTGCACTGGCAGGAGGGTTCTTTACCACTGAACCACCAGGGAAGCCCTTCTCTCCTAAAGATGCCCCCTATTCCTAGAAATAGAATTCTCAGGTTTGACTGATGCACACAACTGGACATTTTCATTAATGAAATGAGACTATTCTTGGGATTAAAATATCTGAAGGTCTTTCTGTTATCTGGAGTACCAAAAAGCTAGTGGGACCAACCAGATTTCATTCAAGGGTTGGGAGGAAAAAAAAAAAACAAAACAAAAAAAACCATGTTCAACAGCACAAACAGGCAGGGGAGGGGAAAGAACACAGAGAGAAGAAAGTTGCTTTTCTATTTCTTTCTATCTCTTTCAGGGTAACTGTTACATGTGTTAACTCTCTCCTTCATAGACTCCTTCCAGTTTGTCCTTGACCCTGGAAAACTTCAGGCCAGGGGAATAGATAGAGCCTTTGAAACAATGAGACTCTTGCAGCCCTATCAGCTGGTTCGCTTTCTTTCTCACATGAATTGCTGTTGCTGTGGATACTTAGGTGGATACTTACAATCTGTTTCCCCCATACTCTTTCTTCTGGGAAGATCAATCCATTTTGCATTGAGGAGTGATTTTCCCTATCCTCCAATCTTTTTTTTTTTAATTAAAATTTATAGCTAGTTTACAATGTTGTGTTAATTGTCCGGTCCTTCAAATGTCATTTTCTCACAGGTTCTTGCTACCTTGACTGGCCACAGGTGAGCACTGGACACAAGCTGAGCCAAGGTTCTCCCCTGGGATTTTTAAAGTTGAAAATAGGAAAGAGAGACTTCAATTTTTCATCCATTTATACAAAATTGTAGTCAAGACAAAACCTTTGGCTCTGCAAATTCTAGTTTTCTACCTAAACTATCAGAGTAACAGAAAATACATCAGTGTTTCCCAGATGCCAAGAATGGGGGAAGGGAATTGACTGCAAAAGGGCAAGAAGGAACTTTTGGGTGATGAAAAACAATTGCAATTATAGCATTTTCAGTGAGAAATATCAAGACAATATAGTGCACTTTTCATAAAGCTAATGTATGCCATCTAAAAGACCATCTCTTACTCTGAGGTTGTCTTTTATACCTTTGGGGTTCCTAATATGTCTTTTCTTTTATGACATCATGGTGATAGCAATTTAGTGGTTGCTATTTTATTAATGTCCTTCCTGGCAAAGTAAAAAACTACCAAACTAACGTCATTCCCTTCAGTTTCTTCCTTTTTTCTTCTTTTTCAAGTGTCACTATTGCTTGAAATTCAAAAGTCCAGGGGCCATTGCTCTGCCCTAGTCTTTGGGTATCATGGACTCAAGAGGTGAATAATTGGACACTTGACATTGTTGTAGGGTTTTGTGGTTGTTGTTTTTTTTTAAATTTTTCCATCTTCCCTTGTAGAACTAGCATATGTGTTGATTTATAATTTATACCCCACTTGTTTCCGTAAGGATTCAAGGCTGCAAGACAGTTTTTCCCCTGGCATCCCCCCAGACTCTTGTAACGGTTACTGAGTCAGATGGGGCCCTTTCCTGGGTGCCGACAGGATTCAAGCAGCAGGAGTGGGAGGATGAGGCATGATCTTGCGCTATCTACTGCAGGCAGAGCTGCCACATCGCCGTTTGGCAGAGCACAGCAGGGAAAGGCAGAGATTGAGACCAGGGGCCCTTGGCACACATCCCGGCCCAGCCCTCAACTGTGGACCGGCAGCTGCAGCTCTGTCTCCTGGCATGTGGTTCTTCAGACGTCTATCTTCAGGCTGTAAAGCTTTGACTGAGGCCACACGCATCCCTTCAGGTGACTGGGTGCTTTTGTCAACCCCCCCCCTTATAAATGACTACCTGTGATAGGACCCCAAAACATCTTGGGAGAATAATGTAGCAGAGGAGGTAACAGTCTGATCTCTGGAGGAACAGTGGCCCGATTGAACCCTGATTCTGCCTCTTACTAGGCACATCATGTCCTTGGGCAAGCCACCGAGCCTTCGCAGGCCTCTGTCTCCTCGTGTGTAAATTGAGGATGGTAACAGCAGAACATGCGTCGTGAGGTGGTCATGAAACAGGGCCTGGGGACTGCCCCAGGGGTCCAGTGGCTAAGACTCTGCACACCCAATGTGGGGCGCCCAGCTTCAATCCCTGGTCAAGGAACTAGATCCCATGTGCCCCAACTGAGTTCACCTGCTACAACTCGAGGTCCCACATGCTGAAACCGAGACCTCGCACAGCCCCCAGAAAAACACAAACAGGGCCCAGGAGAGGCCATTTAAAACCACCGTGAGGACTTCCCCGGTGGCTGAGTAGAGAGGAACCCGCCTGCTGGTGTCGGGGACACAGGTTTGGTCCCTGGTCTGGGAAGATTTCGCATACTGCAGAGCAACTAAGCAAGTGAGCCACAACTACTGAGCCCAAGCTCCACAGCCTGCAAGGTGTAACTCCTGAGCCCACGTGCTGCAGCTGCTGAAGCCCATGAGCCTAGAGCCTGTGCTCCGCAGCAAGAGAAGCCACTGCAATGAGAAGCCTACGCACTGCAGAAAGAGGAACTCCTGCTCATCACAACTAGAGAAAGGCCACTCGGAGCAATGAAGGCCCAGAGCAGCCAAAAATAAAAACAATGATTAAAAACCCACAGTGAGATAGCCCACCCACCCAGGACAACAACTAAAATGAAAAAGAATGACAATACTAACTGCTAATGAGCAGGAAGCGCAAGTGGAATTCATACATTGTTGATGGGAATGAAAAATGACACAGCCACTTTGGAAAACATGTTGGCAGTTTATAAAATGCCAAGTGTTTTTTAAAAAATTTCATTCATAAAGTGAAGTATTTTAAAACACATACAATGCATAAATATTAGAAGATGCATGTCATTACAAAAAAAAAAAAGAAATATGTATTTACCAAATGGCCCAATATACATTTACCTCCTGGATATTTTACCTAGGAGAAATAAAAGCATATGATCACACAGACTTGTATACAAATGTTCTCATGCATGTGTGTGTTTAGTTGCTCAGTCGTGTCCAACTCTGTGACCCCATGAACTGTAGTCCACCAGGCTCCTCCGACCATGGGATTCCCTAGGCAAGAATATTGAAGTGGGTAGCCGTTCTGTTCTCCAGAGGAACTTCTTGACCCTGGGGCCAAACCCCAGTCTCCTACATTGCAGGCAGATTCTTTACCACAGAGCCATAGTAGCATTATTTGTAACTGCTAAAAATGTAGACAATATGAATGGCCATCCACAGGTGGATGGATAAACCAAATGTGGTATTTCCATACAGTGAAATGCTGCTCAGTTGTAAAAAGGCACGATCTACTGATACGTGCAACAACATGGATGAATCTCAAAAAGCTTTATGCTAAGAAAAATTTTTAAAAGCCAACAACAAAAGGGTACATATCATGTTACTCACTTATTAAAAAAAAACTCTAGGGAGGACAAATCTAATCTAGAGTGACAGAAAGCAGACTGTTATTTATGTAGGGTGGAAAGAGAAGACTGGGGGAGAGCAGAAGGGAATTTTGAGATGGTAGAAATGTTCTCTGTATATATATTGTGATGGATGCAGCCCAGTGTATGCATTTTAAAAAATACAACCAGGGAAGGAGGTTCAAGAGGGAGGGAACATATGAATACCTATGGTTGATTCATGTTGAGGTAGGGCAGAAACTAAGACATATTATAAAGCAATTACCCTCCAATTAAAAATTTTAAAAAATACAAACAACCATACACTTAAAATGTATGAATTTTATTATGTGGAAATTATACCTCAGGAAATTGATTTTTAAAAATCTACCTGTTTGGGACTTCCTTGGTGGTCCAGTGGTTAAGAACTTGCCTTCCAAAAAGAGAAAAGAAGAATCTGCCCTCCAAAACAGGGGACACGGTTCAATTCCTGGTTGGGGAACTAAGATGCACATGCCAAGGGGCAGCTAAGCCCCCGTGCCTCAACCGGAGAAGGCCCTGTGCTGCAACAAAGACCCAATACAGCCAAAAGTAACCACCACCACAACAAAAACTGCCTATTTGTATACAACATAATGCTCTAGCTGAAAACTGGGCTAAGGAAAGGAAGACAGATATAAAGTCAGGGAGAGAGAGAATGAGGTAGAACCCATGAGCCTGAGCTGAAACCTACAAGGATGGACAGGAAGCCATGTCAGTCACTCATCACCTCCAACCCTGATGAAGGGAATCCTGCAGGGGAAGCTGACCTCCTTTGTCATAGAGCTTAGCACACCCCTGGCTCAGCAGTCAGAGAAACTGAAGAAGCAGGACACGATGGAGCAGTGCAGGCCTGGATGGCTGCCACAGTCACCAAGGTGAGAAGCAAGAATGTGCAATAAACGCAACTGTCCTGACCTCCCACACGTGAGAAATAATATGACTGCTGCTTCAGTTTGGACCTCCAAGTCTCAGGAAAAGTCTCTCGTGGCCCAATTCAGCATAAACATCCAGGGAAGGGAATTCCAGGAAATTCAGTTTAGGCCAGCCAAGTGGACACATTACAAAGCCAACCTTGAATTTACAGTTTCATTTCTTAAAGCCGGTAGGTAGTTCTGTAAATGTTCGTGTTGCTATTCTCCCTATATATTTTGTATGCCTGAAATATATTTTTTATAATTTTATTTATTTATTGGCGGTGCTGTGTCTTCGTTGTTGCCAGTGGGCCTTCTCTAGTTGTGGCAAGTGGGGACAACTCTTCCTTGCGGTGTGCAGGCTTCTCTTTGCGATGGTGTCTCCTGTCGCAGAGCAGGGGCTCTAGGGTGTGGGGCTTCAGTAACTGCAGTGCACAGGCTTAGTTGCCTCATGGCACGTGGAATCTTCCTAGACTGGAGATTGAACCCATGGCCCCTACATTGGCAGGCAGATTCTTAACCACTGACCCACCAGGGAAACCCCTGCCTGGAATGTTTGGTGATAGTTTAAATGTTCCTACAGCTGGGGAGTTGTAATCTTGTTGGTTACACCTGCCCCTGACCTCTACAGCCTATACATTCAGAATCACAGCTGTGGCTGTTGAGACCCCAGGTCACCCAGCCAGCAAGGGGCAGCGCTGGGACCCAGGCCAGCCTTCCATGCTCTTTGTTCTAGAGCAGGCTGCCTTCAGCAAACATGAGTTACAGGTGACCTAAAGAGGTGCGGCTATGGTGTACTGTCCTTTTACCTAATTTTCTTGTTTAGCATCCATCTCTCATCACTGAAATGTAAGCTCCAAGAAAATAAGAACGTCCATCCATTTTGTTGGCACATTAATCTTGGACTTCCCAGCCTCTGGAACTGTGAGAAATAAATCCCTATGGATTAAGCCACACAGCCTATGGTATTCCTGTTATAATAGCCCAGACTTCAGGGTCTTCAAGGTAAGAACCCTGCATTTTTTTTTTGGCTGTGTGGGGTGGCCTGTGAGATCTTAGTGCCCCAACCAGGGATCGAACCCTAGTCCCCTGCATTGAAAGCCCAGTCTTAACCACTGAACCACCAGGAAAGTCCCAAGGGCCTAGCATTTTAAAAAGAGGTATTTGGAGACAAAATCTTCAACTTGGGCAAGGGGGGAAGTTCTTTGGGGGTAACTGTTCAGGGTCCATAGGACCTATGGGGCCCCTGAACTCATCCCACACAAGTGAAGCTACTAACGCATGCTTCATAAGATAACATACTAGAGAAGCAATGCCAATTAAGCAATGTGGACTGTGCTGCAAGTCAGAATTTCCAGAGTTCTGCCTGCACAACAAGTGAGCCGTTGATCTTGGAACAAATTACTACCTGTCTGAGCCGCAGGTTTTTGTTTTCCACCTGGAATGTAGAGGAAATTATCTTTGCCCTGCTTACCTGATGAGATGGTTGTAAGCCTCAAATGAAACTCGAATAAACATGAGATGTTTATTCATGCCTAGAACAGAAAGGAAAATGAGATCACAGAGGGACAAAAAGGGCCAACAATTCCCATGAAAGACTTTCTGACTGCTGGGGACACCAGAATGCTGAGGGATATCCATCAAGAGCCAACTACAGGCATAACCAGCCCCAAGTACTGGTTCTCTGAGATGAGAACCCTGATGCCCACACCCACAGCCCAGACTCCCCACAGCTCAGCTATGGAAGAGTGGAGTTTCAATCCACAGCACATGCCCCTTTGTAGGTGGATTTTAATATTGCTTTCCCCACTGCTGGCTTTCTCTCTATGGCACACAAAATTGCAGCATCCACCGTGCTTATCCTGGCTGTGCTCAGGGTCAAGCAGATCCTTTTCTCATCACCCTGACTCTTATGCATTATGTAACATCCTGTCTGGAACATGGGCAGAGGAGCCTGGCAGGCTACAGTCCATGGGGTCACAAAGAGTTGGACATGACACCCATACACACGAGCAGAGCTGCTCACTCCCTACTTTGTTTCTTCTGAAGTTTCATTCACACTTAGCAGGGGGTAGTGAGATGCCTTGTATTTGATGACGCATCCTTCAATCCTAGCAGATTGGGAAATTCTGGAGAACATAGGCCTAGTTTATCCATGCATGGTTTTGGGCTCCTTGGCTCATGACCCAGTGGTAGGCATGTGGCAGATATTACGTATAAACTTGTTGAATGAATATAGAATGAAAAACACTAGGGTGGGAAGTGGGAGGGAGGGAGATTCAAGAGAGAGGGGACATGTACACCTATAGCTAATGCAGGTTGATGTACATCAGAAATGAAAGCAATTTTGTAAAGCAATTAAACACACACACACACACACACACACACACGACAAGCTCCCAGGCTATGCCAACTTTACCAGAGCTGTATTTCCCTTACTCTGCCTCTCTGATATTTATGAATACATGGAGGTGGTAGCCACATAGAGGGCTGAAGACAGATGGTCCAGCAGCCCCAGACTTCTGTCCTCCCAGGTTAGCAGCTCCAGAAGACAGAGAATCTCTATTCCCTCGTATCAAACCCAGAGGAGTAGCTGATTGCTTCTCCCCCACCCCCAGCTTCAACCCAACCTCTTTAGCTTCCTGACAGCTTTCAAGAGTGTTAACAGTTTCCAAGAGTGTTATAGTCTCATCAGTGAGACCATCTAAGGGGTTCATTTACTACTTCACGAAGCTGGTGCTATAGGCTGAATGTTTGTGTCCTCCCCTCATCACGCCACAGATTCGTATGTTAATAATCCCCATCAGCAGGAACAGAGACTCAGACATGGAGAAAAGACCTGTGGACACAGTGAGGGAAGGAGAGGGTGGGACAAACTGAGACAGTAGCTTTGAAACCTGTATATGAGCATGTGTAAAATAGACAGCTAGTGGGAAGTTGTGTTGCAGGATGGGAAGGAGGTTCAAGAAGGAGGGGACACATGCGTACTTATGGCTGATTCACATTGTTATATGGCAGAAACCAACACGTCATTGTAAAGCAATTATCCTTCAATTAAAAAACTTTTTAAAATGTGACTAAAAAAAAAAAATCCCTATTGGAGGTGGGCCTTTGGGACAAGATTGGGTCATAACAGTGGAGTCTTCACGAATAAGATTAGTGCCCTCAAAAAACACTTACCCACCTCACCCCTTCTGCCAAGCGAGGGCACAGCACAACGGCTGCTGCTGCTGCTGCTGCTGCTGCTGCTGCTGCTGCTGCTGCTGCTGCTGCCACTGCTGAGTCACTCCAGTCGTGTCTGACTCTGTGCGACCCCAGAGATGGCAGCCCACCAGGCTCCCCTGTCCCTGGGATTCTCCAAGGAAGAACACCGGAGTGGTTGACTATGAACTAGGAAGTGGGTTCTCACTAGACATGGAAACTGCATCTTGGTCTTAGACTTCCCAGCCTCCAGAACTCTGAGAAATAAACATTTGTTGATTAAGCCACCCAGCCTACTATGTTCTGTCGTAGTAACCTGAATGGACTAAGACAGCTGGGCTGGACAAGGGCTGAACTGAGCTCACTGCATACTCCTCTTTTCCCAAAGGTCCAGGATCCTCTGGGCAGGAGCCCAGAGAGAGCTGATTAGCTTTCAGAGTAATGTCCCACCGAGAAAAGTGAAGGAAGTTCACACTTCCCTGCAATGCCATCGTTCCAGAACACCTGGCTGACACATCCGGGAAAACAAGCAGAGCTCACTCACTCTGTAGAACTGTACAGATTCTACAAGTAGAGAATTTCCAGATCAGAGGGAACCTGGCTCATCCACCTGACTTTCAGGGAACATAACACCTAGGCTATCCAGGAAAGAAGAGTCTATCTCAGTAGAAACAACAACAGCAATAACGATGATGCTGAGCTATCTGAACGTTTGCTTTTAGAAACTCCGTTTCTTATCCACAGAATGGTGATCTCCCACAGGATTATTTATAAGATTTAAATTAAGTTATACCTATGACTTCAAAATAGGGCTTCCCTGGGGGCTCAGATGGTAAAAGAATCAGCCTGCAATGCAGGAGACCGAGGTTCATTCTCTGGATGGGGAAGATCCCCTGGAGAAGGAAATGGCAACCCATTCCAGTATCCTTGCCTGGAGAATTCCATGAACAGAGGAGTCTGGTGGGCTGCAGCCCATGGGGTCATAAAGGGTCAGACAGGACTGAGAGTTAGTCACCTTCTGTTCCCTTTCCTTTCCATATATATATGGAGCAAATACGGGAGTAGACGCAAAGGAAGCACTCCCTAAATTTCTCCTGTTACTTGACATAACCAGCCCCTATCTTCCCGAACTGGAGAATGAAAGTCCATAAATGATAACTTTTTTGTTTGTGTGCCATACATCAAGACTTGTGGGATCTTAGTTTCCTGACTGGGGATTGAACTTGGGCCCTCAGCAGTGAAAGCACAGAATCCTAACCACTGGACCACCAGGGAATTCTCCATAAATAATAACTCTAAGTGGATACACCCATCTCCCCACACACATATACACACACATTTATTCTGGATATTTGATTTTTTTTTAATTCGATGACTATATATTATTATTTTAATGACAGAATCTTTTACTTTCATATTTTAATTGATTTAGTTGGAAACAGTTCCTTCAGATACAAGACCAACACTCATAATTTGAGCTATCTGAGTGTGTGAAATTCTGGCTTCTGTGATTAGCTTAATTTTAAGTTTGCCTTCTCTGATTAGCAGACTGATGAGATTTCTTTCTAGTTATTTTAATTCAGAATTAATTAAAGCCTTCTCTTTTGCTCTCCAGGCAGAAGCAGGTTGTGTGGAAGGTGGCTGAATTGTTACCATAAACTCTAATTAATCCACCCGGAGCCCTGCTATTATGAGGAGCGCTGGCTAGCCAAGGCACGGCAGAGTGATGCTTGTGGGACACTTGGATGTGAAGTTGGGAAGCGTTTCAACTCAGAGCCAGGACCACGTGAAAAGGCTGCTTTGTCTGTTCTTACTGTTGAGCTCATTAAAGTGGATTACCGTCAGGACAACCAAGCCCCAAATGACCGACTCAGCCGTGCTGCAAGAGCCCTTCAGAAGCCCTCTACAGAAGCAGGCTTGCATTTCCCCATGGAAACTGACGCTCCATCCAGAACAGCACTGCCTTCTCTGATGACCCCTCCAAGCTGAGGGTTCCAGCCTGAGTTCTGGAACCCAGGCCAGGGAGCCTGCCCACGTGGGAGGCAGGGAGACGGTGCTGGTGTGATGTTTCTCTTTTCCAGGGTACACATTGCTGCTGTTGACCCCAGAAAGTCTGTGAAAATGATATTCGTTTGTTTGATTTTACTTATTCATTTATGGCTGTGCTGGGGGTTCGTTGCTGCTGCGTGGGCTGTGCTCAGGTTGTGGTGTGTGGCTCCTCGTTGCCGTTGCTTCCCTTCTCGCGGAGCACGGCTTCAGTAGTTGCCGCACAGGCGCAGTAGTTGTGGCACATGGGCTTCACTGCTTTGAGGCATGCGGAATCTTCCCAGATCAGGGATTGAACTGAGTCTCTGGCATTGGCAGGGGGATTCTTTACCACCAAGCCACTAGGGTAGCCCGCAAACATTGTTTTATGTGTGCATGTGAGCTTCGATCAGGGGAGCGGTTCCAAAGCATCCCCGTGCCTCTCAGAACTGTCACTGACACCTCCACCTGCCCACCCCCACCCCAAAAGGTTAGAAACCCTTGTCTTAGTACAGACCTTAGACAGTCTGGCTCCATCTCACCTTCTGTTCTGCTTTTCCCAAGGATCTCCTCGTGGCAGCATGCCCCACCACACACAGACCTTCCCCTATACTCTCCATTTGAGGTGTGGATGTGTGCCCAGTCACTTCAGTCATGCCCTCCTCCAGGGGATCTTGCTGACCCAGAGATCGAACTTGGGTCTCCTGCATTGCAGGCAGATTCTTTACTGCTAAGCCACTGGAGAAATCCATTTGAGGTGTTGGGCAGGGCAGCGGGGAGGGGGGCAGTTGGTCAAAAGACTCCCTGAGTTACCTGGGAGTCTTCCCTAGAGCTGCTTCCTGGGACCTGTTCTTTCTTTACTTACAGGACTATCTCCAGTGCAGGAAACTCAGGTTTGATCCCTGGATCAAGAAGATTCCCTGGAGAAAGAAATGGCAACCCACTCCAGTATTCTTGCCTGGGAAATCCCATGGACAGAGGTGATTGGTGGACTATAGTCCATAGCATCACAGAGTCAAACGTGACTGAGCAGGCACGCACTGAAATGCAGTCGCAGCTTTGTAGACAGTGTAACCCTCTCTCTGTGAGGGACCAGGACCACATCCTAGGAACAGCAGCAACCCCACTGGTGAGATGGGGAGGTAAGGGGACACTGTGGGATGAGTAATGGTCCCCTGGGATTTATATCCCCCTGGGAAATCAAAATATGACCTTACTTGGAAATAGAGTCTTGTAGATGTAAGTGGTTAAGATGAGGCTATACTAAATTAGGCTGGGCCCTAAATCTGATAACTGCTGTCCTTAGGTGAAGAGGCAAGGACACACAGACGCACACAGGGAAGAAGGCCCTGTGATGATGGAGACAGGGATGTTGGGAGTGATACATCTCTAAGCCAAGGAATACCACGGATTGCCAGCCATGATAGGAAGCTAAGGCAGGGACTTCCTGGTGGTCCAGTGACTGAGACTCTATGCTCCTCATGCAGGGGGCCCAGGGTCAATCCCTAGTCAGGGAACCAGATCCCATATGCTACAACTATAGTTCTGGCATTCAACAGTGAAGATCAAGGTCAACAGTCAAGATCAAGTTGCCTGCCACAACTGAGACCCAGTGCAGACAAATAAATAAATAAAAATTTAAAAGTGAATATTGAAAAAAAGAAGCTAGAACAGAGGCATGGGTGAGGCCCCCTCCACCCACTGGCCCCCATTGCCTCCAAAAGAAACCAGTCCTGCCCACACCTTGATTTCAGACTTCTAGCCTGAAGTCATGAGAATAACTTTCTGTTGTCTTAAGCCGCCAAGTTTGTGATAATTTGTTGCGGTTGTTCTAGAAAACTGATATAGGCAGTACTTTCAGAATCCCGGGGGATCTGCCTTTGTTTTCTCCCTGTTCTCTGGAGGCTGGGCTCTTCCTGCATCCTTGGCAGGGCACAGAGTGGGAATCACAGTCACGTGAGCAAAGCACACAGGGTCCTGGGTTTGTGACAGCCAGCCACAAGGCTGCCCTCGGAAAACAGCTCCATGCGAAGTCCAGTCTCGGGCCCAGGGCCAGGAGGCCATCCACAGCTCAGTCACCCCTCTCTACTGTAGAAGTGATGAAATGAGCCCGTGTGTAGGTGATATTAGTGAATGAGCAGATCGTTACTAAAAATAGGCAAGGGTGGGTGCTGGGGAGACAATGAGGAGGCAAAAGCACTTAGAGGTTATGCTCCAGCTCTTGTTACTAATGTAATGATAAAAACTACCATTTACTGAGCACTTAGCATGCCAGGCAGTGTGCTATGCACTTTACAAGCATTATCCCATTTTAGCCTCACATCAGGCCTTTGGAAATAAATAACATGCCCAAAGTGAAAAAGCCAGGAGCTCACAGAGAAGGGCAGATAAGACAAGGGCACATAAAAAGAAAGAAAGAGACAACAGAACTAAAGATAATATGTGCTTAGAACATGATTTGGGCTTCCCTGATGGCTCAGACTGTAAAGAATCCTCCCTCAATGCAGGAGACCTGGGTTCGATCCCAGGATAAGGAAGATGCCCTGAAGAAGGGAATGGCTAGCCACTCCAGTATTCTTGCCTGGAGAATTCCATGGAGGGCTGCACAGTCCATGAGGTCGCAAAGAGTTGGACACGACTGAGCGACTAACACTTTCAGAACATGATCAAGTAGAACATGATCAACATTCAGTGCAGAGAAATCTGTAAAATAGAGACAAAATTAATTCCAACCTCATGGGTTGTTCTGAAGTCTATAGGAGCTCATGTTTCAGAGGATTTTTTTTTCTAAAGTATCTCGCAGAGAGTAAACTGTCAATAAATACTAGGTATTCTATTTACTATTTAAATGAGTAGGGCAGAGAGAACTTTCTAGATGGAAAGATTATCCAATGAAAAGTAGAGATTCAGGAGTGAGTATTTTATTCTGGAGTCAAGTGTCTACACTGAATATGGAGATGGAGAAAACAGATGTGTGACTGAAGTAAATTTTTGTTGTTTAGTCACTACGTCATGTCTGACTCTCTTGTGATCATCATGGACTGCAGGCTGCCAGGCTTCTCTGTCCATGGGATTTCCCAGGCAAGAATACACAAGAATACACTCCAGGCTTCCCTGTCCTTCACCAACTCCTAGGGCTTGCTCAAACTCATGTCCATCAAGTTGGTGATGCCATCCAGCCATCTCATCCTGTCGTCCCCTTCTCCTCCCGCCTTCAAACTTTCCCAGCATCAGGTCTTTTCAAATGAGTCAGCTCTTCCCATCAGATGGCCAAAGTATTGGAGCTTCAGCTTCAGCATCAGTCCTTCAAATGAATATTCAGGGCCTTTTTCCTTTAGGATGAACTGGTTGGATCTCCTTGCTTCCAAGGGACTCTCAAGAGTCTTCTCCAACACCACAGTTCAAAAGCATCAATTCTCGGCGCTCAGCTCTCTTTATCGTCCAACTCTTATATCCATACATGACTACTGGAGAAACAATAGCTTTGACTAGAGAGACCTTTGTCAGCAGAGCGATGTCTTTGCTTTTTAATATGCTGTATAGGTTTGTCATAGTTTTTCTTCCAAGGAGCAAGTGTCTTATAATTTCAAGGCTGCAGTCTCCATCTACAATGATTTTGGAGCCCAAGAAAATAAAGTCTGTCACTGTTTCCATTGTTTCCCCATCTATTTGCCATGAAGTGATGGGACTGGATACCATCTTAGTTTTCTGAATGTTGAGTTTTCAGCCAGCTTTTTCACTCTCTTTCACTTTCATCAAGAGGCTCTTTAGTTCCTCTTCGTTTTCTGCCATAAGGGTGGTGTCATCTGCATATCTGAGGTTATTGATATTTCTCCCAGCAATCTTGATTCCAGCTTGTGCTTCATCCAGCCTGGCATTTCGCATGATGTACTCTGCATATAAGTTAAATGAGCAGGTGACCTTGACTTACTCCTTTCCCAATTTGGAACCAGTCCATTGTTCCATGTCTGTTTCTAACTGTTGCTTCTTGACCTGCATACAGATTTCTCAGAAGACAGGTAAGGTGGTCTGGTATTCCCATCTTTTCAAGAATTTTCCACAGTTTGTTGTGATCCACACAGTCAGAGGCTTTAGTGTAGTCAATGAAGCAGAGATAGGTGTTTTACAGCATCGTTATCTACCAGGCTAGTGGCAAGTGCTTTAAATGTATTTTTCTCACACTAATTCTGCAAGGTCTCCTAAGGTTTCAGAAATGGTGAATAACTTGTTCATGGTCACGCAGGAATACAGGGTCAGACAGGACCCAGCAATCTGACTCCTAAGCCCAAGCGGACCCAATTTCTCCTCCAAAGAAGACAGTCTCGCTAACAGAAAGCCCGCACTGTGCTCCCTGAGAGGGGATGCCACTGGGACTGGCCTGGGGCGCCTGCGCCCCCTAGGGGAGCCGGAGGAGAGGGCTCGAAAAAAGTCACCAGGCCGGGTTGGGAGGAAGGGCAAGACACTGAGGACCGCGCTGCCTTCAGGAGGAGCTCTGCTCTTCACCAGGCAGGGCAATTCAGTGAAACCCAAGTTCAAACCCGGACCGTTCTAACACTTATGCCCTGGGAGGATCTAGAATGCATCGGGAATAGGTGGGTGAGAATAACAAAACAGGGGAGGTTCCCGGAGCTGGTCAGAGGTGGCCACGTGAAATCCAACTCAGAGAGTGTCAGAAATGAGGGAAATAGGACCACCGACTGTTACAGAAGGTGAAATTTTAAGTGTAGTGGACCACTTGACAGTCATAAAGGATTCCCGAATTGGATACAAAATAGGAATTAATAGAAAACCCTGGAAGTGAAAGTTGCTAGATTTGTCTGGTTTTCATGCTAGTGGGTTTTCATGGACTGCAGCCCACTAGACTCCTCTGTCCATGGGATTTTTCCAGGCAAGAAAACAGGAGTGGGTTGCCATTCCCTTCTCCAGGGGATCTTTCACACCCAGGGATTGAACCTAAGTCTCCCACGCTAAGGGCAGATTCTTAACTATCTGGGCCACCAGGGAAGCCCCTGAAGTTTCTCTAATTGAAGTTTCTGTATCAAGCATCTGTGATTCTACTGCCAAGGGCTTAGGGTCAATCCCTCGTTGGGGAACAAAGATCCAGCAAGCCAAGAGGCTTATTTATTAAAATTAATAATAATAATAAAAGAATCTGTGACAGGTGCTGCTCTAGGGTAAAGCACATTTTGGGAGTCTTCTCACACCTGGGGTTCATTGAGTTCATTGAGGCTGACAGAAGCACATTTGGAGGAAAGACTGAGAAAGATGGGGGTGGGCTAACCTAGTTGAAACCTCAACTCATATGGGACTCGAACCCACAATGTTCCATCTGAAACTATACAACTCATCTCAGGACTTAATGAAGCTCAGGTTCTTTAAGTCTCCATGCAGAAGGGATTCAGAAAGATGCAAAGTGATAGGTAAGAAGCAGATTTATTGATATCCTTTGCAAAGAAGTTATAGGAAAATGGGGTGTGAGAGGATGGCTGTGTCCTGGTTCTCTGACAAGTTCCTGGGACAGGTAACCAGGTGAGCTGGAAATAACTCAAAGGCAGTCACAGTAAAATGAAACCAGAGGTACACATTCCAGAGACTGAACGCCCTCTGTCTCAAAAGGTGAGAGAGCCTCAAGGTTTTGGGGAGTGGTTCATTTTTATGGGCTGGCTAATGTCACAGGCTAACGAGTGGGAGGATTATGGAGGATTTCAGGGAAGGGGCATGGCTTTCCAGGGAGTGAGCCACTGCCCATTTTCAGCCTCTTTTGCTGGGCCTTGGAACTGTCATGGCACCTGTAGTGTGTCATTTAGCTGATGTGTTACGATGAGCGTGTGATGAGGCTTGAAATCCACTGGAAGTCAGTCTTTTGTCATCTCGGACCTAATCAGTTCTCACCAGGTTTTGGTGAATCCAGTTCTCAATGGCTGTGCCATTCTTTTAACGATTGTGCCCTGCCCCCTGCCCTCTTGTCTCATAGAGGTTCTCAAAATGTGGTTCCAAACCAGCAGCTTCAGCATCACTTGGGAATTTGTTGAAAATGCAGATCTGGGGATGCTTACCCAGACCTACTGATTTAGAAAGTCTAAATTGGTGGGGCTCAGAAATCTGTGTTTTAACAATCATCCCTTCTCCACCCTATCCAACCTCACCTTCACTCCAAGATTCTGATGCAAGCTACAGTTTGAGAACCACTTGTCTAGAGTGCATCTTATACTAGTTTTTCTTGTCCTCTGAATGTTGATCACATAGTATCAATTTTATTACCCATTAATATAACAACGTAGTATTCATTAATTAGGCACTTAGTAGTCAACACAGAAGTGAACAAGATATAGTAACTTTCCAGTTGGAATTCACAATTTGATGGGAAACTTGATTTCCCATCAAGACAAACATACCATAGACATACTATGATCTGCTCTACAGCCAAGGGATAAACATATTAAGGACACAGAGCAAAGAAGGAATTTACTCCCACTGATAAGCTGAGAGAAAGCATCACTGAAATGTAAGTATGTAGAGTAAGAGGTCCCAGAGGAAGAGAACCAGGCATGACTTTCTTGACATAAGAAAAGCCATTTGGGGTCTAAGCCTGGTCACAATCCTTGCTCTTAAACTGGTCTCAGTAACTAGTGATCTTAAGGGAACAAAAGAATGCAGGAACAAACAACTGTTTTCAGGCAAGAGAAATAATGAAAGCAAAGGTGATATATTAGTTATAAAGACTCCCAGTTCTGTTTCAGTGGTAAAGAGGAGCCTGAAGCATTTTCCTGAGCTGTTTTCCCAAATGCAAAACGCCTCCAGTGCTCAACAACCAGATCAACTGGAATCTGAGGAACAATGACTTGACTTTTTCTGACTGCTATGACTTCTGTCAACCACAGCTTGGACTCTGTCAACCTTTGCCCCAATTCTATGCGGAATTCTCAGCTGCGCAAGCCTCCTCATGAATATGCAGGTACCCTTACCTTAAAACTCCTCCAGTTTTGCTCTCCGGGAGACCTGCTTTGGGAAAGATCCTTGGGGTCCTCCTTACTTGCTACAAGTAATAAATCCTTCCTTCTGCTCTTTGGCTTGATTGTGTCTTTTGGCTCAACACTCGTCAAAGACAAACCTAGGTTTCAGGTAACAAAACAGTGACATGTACTTTGGATCTTGAAGGACTGTGCAATTTCCAGAAAGCCAGAGAAGGAGGAATTTATTATTACTTAATAGTATTTAAGAGCTTCCCAAATGGCGCTAGTGGTAAAGAACCCACTGGCCAATGCTGGAGACACAAGAGACACGGTTCAATCCCGGGGTAAGGAAGATCCCCTGGAGGAGAGCATGGCAACCCACTCCAGTATTCTTGCCTGGAGAATCCCCATGGACAGAGGAGCCTGGCAGACTAGTCTATGGGGTCGCAAAGAGTCGGACACGACTGAGCGACTAAGCACAACAACACAACCTCATCCCAGCAGGAGATGTGGGTTTGATCCCTGGGTCAGGAGGGTCCCCTGGAGGAGAACATGGCAACCCATTCCAGTATTCTTACGTGGGTAATGCTATGGAGAGAGGAACCTGGCAGGCCACAGTCCATAGGGTCACAAAGAGTCAGACACAACTGAAGTGACTTAGCGCGCACACATTCAATAATACTTAATATATCCTTAAACTGAAAGTGAAAAAGTGAAAATGAAGTCGCTCAGTCGTGTCGACTTTTTGCGACCCCATGGAATATAGCCTACCAGGCTCCTCTCTCCGTGGGATTTTCCAGGCAAGAGTACTGGAGTGGGTTGCCATTTCCTTCTCCAGGAGATCTTCCCAACCCAGGGATCAAACTCTGGTCTCCCACATCACAGGCAGACACTTTACTGTCTGAGCCACCAGGGAAGCCCATCCTTAAACTGAGGGTTTTCTTTTATGTTCAACAGAGCAGAATAGCTGTTATCCTTGTATCTTGTATTTACCCAGTATGTCAGACAGCCTCATTTGCTGGCGCTCTGAAAACAGAAAAGAGAAGATGTATGATTTTCATTAGTTCACTAGGTCACTGATCACCCAATGTCATGGTTGAGGACTGTTAAGTCAGATGCCATTGGTTTTGAATAGAGCAGTAGGTGGAAAGGAGAGTTACCCAGTGGCAGCAGGAATGCATTGCTGTGTGTAGAGGGTTAAGTGCCTGAAATGTGCAAAGAAGGATGCAGGAGGAACTGACTGAATTTGGTGGCTGCTGAATAGAGGCCATCAGAAAAGAGGAGGAAACAATAGTTCAGTGGTCCATATACTTTGCCTTCTAAATTAAACATCAATAAAACTTTCAACCTGAAAGCTTAAAAGGCCATTTAAATCAGTGTTTTGACTGTTTAATACTACAACACAGAATATTTGGGTCTGGGTCAGAGCTGAGATCTAGGTTGGCCTGAGGAGTCAGGCTGCATCACACATGAGAGAGATCAGGGCGGTCTAGCCCCAGGATCAGTTAGGGTCTGATCAGAAAAGAGAAACTGGACTTTGCTGGTGGTCCAGTGGTTAAGAATCCGCCTGCCAATGCAGGGGACTTGGGTTTGATCTGTAATGGAGGAAGATCCCATATGCCATGGGGCATCTTTGCCAGTGGACCACAAATACTGAGCCTGTGCTCTAGAGCCTGAGAGCTACAACTACGGAGCCTACACACTGCAACTACTGCTCTGCAACAAGAGAAGCCACCGAAACGAGAAGCCTGCTTACCGCAACTAGAGAGTAGCCATGACTCGCTGCAACTAGAGAAAGCCCTTGCACAGCAACAAAGACCCAGCACAGCCCCCCAAGTTTTTTTAGTTCTTGAAGAAAAGAGAAACCACAGAGCAATTTGAATAGGAAGGGTTTGATGCAAAGAATTATTCACTATAATAGTGGGTTGGAATAACAAAGGATTGGCTAGTAAGAAGCAAAGAGAACAGAGCCATAGCAGATAGATACAAGGAGCGGCTGCGACCCCTAGGGCTGCCACGATGCACAGGATGGCAGGGGTGCTGATACTGCGCAGCAGAACTTGCTGGGAATCAGCCCTCTAGGGCACTAGGGAAAGCTGCTCACAGGAGGTGGCACAGGAGGCATTCTGCTACAGATAACCAGAGGTAGGGTGCCAGGGAAAGCTACACCCTTCAGTGTTGCCAGAGCCTGGGGCTGGAGACACTGTGCCTGCTGCAGGAACCTGCTGGACAGGCACATTGGAATGAGGAAGCAAAGCTTCCCTTCTGTAGTGTCTCTCCAGCACCCTCTACTGACAAAGCTTTACAGACAGTTGGGAAAGGAAAATAATATTTCAAGGTCCCAGCCTCATTTTCAGAGAGCAGTCAAAAAGGGTCAATTTGGAGTTCAGAAGCAATCAACTGATAACTGGCATACTCTGTAACAATTTTAGAATGTTCAGGACATGAAAAAATAGTGTTCTTTGATTTTCATGAGACTCATGTTGCCTTGGAATTCCCAGGTGGTTCAGTGCTAAAGAATCTGCCTGCCAAGGCAGAAGACGCAGAAGCCATGGGTTTGATCCCTGGGTTGGGAAGGTCTCCTGGAGAAGGAAATGGCAACCCACTCCAATATTCTTGCCTGGAAAATTCCATGGAGAGAGGAGCCTGGCAAGCTGCAGCCCATGGGGTCGCAAAGCGTCAGACACGACTGAGCATGCACTCATACATGCACACTGCCTTAGGAAACAGCTTGAAAGTGAAAGTGAAACTCGCTCAGTCATGTCAGACTCTTTGCGACGCCATGGACTATACAGTCCATGGAATTTTTCAAGCCAGAATATTGGAGTGGGTAGTCTTTCCCTTCTCCAGGGGATCTTCCCAGCCCAAGGATTGAACCCAGGTCTCCCACATTGCAGGCAGATTCTTTACTAGCTGAGCCACAAGGGAAGCCTCAGAATACTGGAGTGGGTAGCCTATCCCTTCTCCAGTGGATCTTCCCGACCCAGGAATCAAACCAGGGTCTCCTGCATTGCAGGCAGATTCTTTACCAACTGAGCTGTCAGGGAAGCCCAGGAAACAGCTTAAATTTGAATAAATTGGAATTTTGGCAGGTGAAGACCTGCCTGATGAGTACCTGGCTGTGAATGCACCAAAAACTATATAAAAATTCATGTTTGATGAAGAATTTCTGCTTCTGAAGACTCACAATAAGCACATGCAAAACAAACAACCAAAAAATTCATTGCCTGTTTTGTTTTGTTTTGTTTTGTTTTGGGTCACACCTCCCAGCTTGCAGGATCTTAATTCACCTATCAAAGATTGAGTCCAAGCCCTTGACAGTAAAAATGTGAAGTCCTAACCACTGAACTACCAGTGAATCCTCACCATGCTTTATAAGAAAAAAAGTCCTTAAAAGTCTGACAACAGGAGAACAGCTAAATTATGGTGTGTTTACAGAATGGAATATTATGTGGTCATTAAAAATGAATGACATTTTAAAACAATTTTTTGATGAAATGGGAAAAGAGGATGCAATGTAAAAAGAGAAAAAGGATCCAAATTATGTATAGTATATTCCAATTATGTTCAAGTAAAAAAGGTGTGTGGGAGTGTATAAGGAAACAGAAGGAAATCATACTAGTGTTTATCTCTGCATAGTGATAAATTTTTCATTTCTTTTTCATATTTATTTATATTTCTCATGTTTCCTAAACTGAGCACATGTGGCTTTCATAATTAAAAGAAAATGTGGGGCTTACCTGGTGAGTCAGTGGTAAAGAATCTGCCTGCCAATGCAGGAGACATGGGTTCAATCCCTGGTCCAGGAAGATCCCACATGCCACGAAGCAACTAAGCCCACATGCCACAACTATCAAGCCTGTGCCCTAGAGCCCAGGAAATGCAACTACTGTCACCCATGCACCCTAGAGCCCATGGTCCACAACAAGAGAAGCCATGGCAATGCAGGGCCCAAGCACGGCAACTAGAAAGTAGCCCCCACTCACTGCAACTAGAGAAAAGCCTGTGCAGCAACAAAGACCCAGCACAGCCAAAAATAAATAAATACAAATGTTTTTAAAAAGAAAATGCATGGTACATTTTAAGGAATACGCACATCTCCAGCATTCAGTAGCAGGAGGAAAGCTTGACTTCACAATTCCTTCCGGAGCATTACATTCAAGACCCGATTTCCCCCCAGGGGCACAGACATTGAACTATTTACAGTCCACTAGGGTGAGAGCAGTGGTCTATTTCTGCCCTTCTCATTTCCCCTGAATCTTTCTTCTCTTTGTGCAAGAGGAGCGAGAGAGCAAAATCATGCAGCAGGATGATAACATGATCTCATAAAACTCTGTGTCTGACAGTCACAGCCAACAGCAGGGCATTTTGGTTTATTAACTAACTGCAGAACCCCCGCTTCCCTCCTTCTCAAGACCTTCCTCCTGATTTGCTAGATATTTACCAATTCGTTTGTTTTCAGTGTTCCCTCTGAAACAACCACTTGGATGGGATGAATGGCCAGATCAGCATCCAAGAATCTTGTTTTTTAACAGACCTCAGTTATGGTAAAAAGAAATACATGTGACACAACAATAAAGTCTAATGCTCATGTCGAACAATAAAGAGTAGTAATCAATAGTTATTTTAACAGCTCTCTTTGTAATAAAAGGAATTGCATTGTGATACGACACTTTTAATAAATCACCATGTGAAGACTCCTTCCTCTTCTCATGAGTCTGAGGGAGGGTCAGCAATTTAATGACAGGAATCACTGGAGGAAATAATGGCAGAAGAAGAATGGGAAAGCTGAGGAGAAGGGTACTGTCCTTAACCAATGTGTGCCCCCTGCAACACACACGCACACACAAACATGCTCTTGACGGGAGATGAAAGGAGATAAAAAAAATTCTCCCTGGCCTGTGGAATAGAAGACAGCTGGTGAGGAAGCAAGAGAACTGGTAGTTTCTCACCTGAGTCAGATCCAAAGGAAATGGAAAATAGTACGTTAGAGGTGTCTAGTGGGACTCTTAGTGCTGATGGGAACATTCTCTATCTGTACAATCCAATGCAGTAGCCACTAGGCACATGTGACTGTTGTAGTGTGGCGAGTGTAACTGAGGAGTGAGCTTTAGATTTTACCTCATTTTTTAAAATATTTGCTTATTTGGCTGTGCCAGGTCTTAGATGCCGTGCTTGTGCTTAGTCGGATCCGACTCTTTGTGATCCCTTGGACTGTAGCCCACCAGGCTCCTCTGTCCATGGTATTACCCAGGTAAGAATACTGGAGTGGGTTGCCGTGTTCTCCTCCAGGGGACCTTCCCCACCCAGAGATCAAACCCACATCTTCTCCATGGGCAGGCAGATTCTTTACCACTGAGACCCCTTATCTGCGGTACTTGGGATGTTTACTTGCAACACGTGGGATCTAGTTCCCTGACCAGGGATTGAACTCAGGCCCCCTGCATTGGGAACGTGGAGTCTTAGCCATGAGACCCCCAGGGAAGTCTCAGATTTTACTTAATTTTTACAATTTATTTTTAAATTTTTATTTTATATCGGAGTATAGTTGATTTACAATGTGTTAGTTTCAGGTGTACAGCAAATTGATTCAGTTATACATATACCTATATCTATTCTTGTTCAGATTCTTTTCCATACAGGTTTTTACAGAGTATTGAGTAGAGTTCCCTGTGCTCTTTACGTAGGTCCTTGTTGTTTATCTATTTGTATATAGTAATGTGTATGCGTTAATCCCAAGCTCCTGATTTATCCTCCCAGATTCTACGTTATGTAAACGAATTTAAAATTAAATGACCCACACGTGGCTAGTGGCTACTGTATGGGCAGGACAGAAAGAGATGCAAGTTTGGAGATCTGAGAGATCTGGAGGAGGAAGAGCTCTGCTCCCCTTTTCTCTCCAGAGCTCTGGCACCATACAGCAGTTCCCCAGGCCTTCCTGCAGTAGCAGCCATAGAGGAAAAGTGGCTGGCTGGGACGCCAGGGACACAGAGGTGCTAGGACAGCCTCCCCTAATTTCCCATGACTCTTCCCATAGTGTTGCGGGAACAGCCAGCCACACATTCCTCAGCCCCCCTCCCCCAGAAGGTGCAGAAGTTAGACTTAAAAAAGAGGAATGCTAACCTCCAAGGGTCACATTCGGTCTTAAAGAGGGGATGCTGCCTTAGAAAGTGGTGTGAGCTCCAGGACTGTGGCTGTATAAGAACACCACCAAGAGCTGGAAGCCTCACTTTATGGATAATATAGTGCTTCCCCCCACCTCGCCACCCCCCCTCCCCCCCGTTGTTCCCCCTCTTGGTTATTGTCCAGTTGCTCAGTCATGTCTGACTGTTTGCGACCTCATGGACTACAGCATGCCAGGCTTCCCTGTCCTTCACCATCTCCTGCAGCTTGCTCATTAGTTTGAGCAAACTGTCCATCAAGTTGGTGATGCCATCCAGCCATCTCATCCTCTGTCATCCCCTTCTCCTCCTGCCTTCAGTCATTCCCAGCTTCAGGGTCTTTTCCAGTGAGTCAGTTCTTCACATCAGGTGGCCAAACTATTGGAGCTTCAGCTCCAGCTTCAGTCCTTCCAATAAATATTAAGGACTGATTTCCTTTAGGATGGACTGGTTGGATCTCCTTGCAGTGCAAGGGCCACTCAAGAGTCTTCTCCAACACCAGAGTTCAAAAACATCAATTCTTCTGTGCTCAACCTTCTTTATGGTCCAATTCTTATATCCATGCATGACTACTGGAAAAACCATAGCTTTGACTAAATGGAACTTTGTCAGCAAAGTAATGTCTCTTTTTAATACACTGTCTAGGTTTGTCATAGCTTTTTATCCAAGCTTTTCTTCCCTCTCTTGGGGACAGTGGCAAATGCAGTCAACCAGGTGGTGCTAATGGTAAAGAATCTGCCTGTCAATGGAGGAGACTCAAGAGTTGTGGGTTCAATCCCTGAGTCAGGAAGATCCCTGGGAGTAGGAAATGGCACCCCACTACAGTATTCTTGCCTGAAAAAATTCCTTGGGCAGATGAGCCTGGCCAGACACAACTGAGTGACTGGGCACCACCACCACCAGAGAGTAAAGACCCTTCTCTGATTTTCAGGGCTCCATCAGCTCTCTGGAGTGCCAAGACAACTTAGCAGGGGAAGGGGAGAGGGTGAAACAAAGGAGGACCCTATGGGGCTCCTGGACACAGAAACATTTTTTGTTTCTTGTAGGCAAGGCTTCCCAAGTGGAGCAGTGGTAAAGAATCTGCAGGCCAGTGCAGGAGATGCCAGAGATGGGGGTTCGATCCCTGGGTTGGGAAAACCTCCTGGAGAAGGAAATGGCAACATACTCCAGTATTCTTGCCTGGGAAATCCCACGGATAGAGGAGTCTGGTGAGCTACCATCTATGGGGTCGCAAAAGAGTCAATTTAGCGACTAAACAACAACAAAGGTAAGAATCCAGCCTCTGTGACATTCCCTTAGTTCCAAAGAGCAGATTTGAACAGTTGCTAATCAAGGGAGGAGCAGCCAAGAAAACACCTGAGGCAGGATTAAAAGGATCAGAGAAGCTCATCCAGATAGACCAATTACCTGAGATCCTGCACACACCCTAATCTTCTCAGCAACCCCACTCTTGAACTATTGCTATAAAACTCCTCACAAAATCCTCTTGGGTGGGCAAAATAGTTTTCAAGAACAGAAGCCTGCCGTGTCCCCCTCTGACTGGTGAAACAATAAAGCTATCCTTTTCTCAGTCAGTTCAGTCGCTTAGTCGTGTCTGACTCTTTGCAACCCCATGAACTGCAGCACTCCGGGCCTCCCTGTCCATCACCAACTCCCAGAGTTTACTCAAACTCATGTCCATTGAGTCAGTGATGCCATTCAACCATCTCATCCTCTGTCATCCCCTTCTCCTCCTGCCTTCAATCTTTCCCAGCATCAGGGTCCTTTCAAATGAGTCAGCTCTTCGCATCAGGTGGCCAGAATATTGGAGTTTCAGCTTCAGCATCAATCCTTCCAATGAACATTCAGGACTGATTTCCTTTAGGATGGACTGGTTGGATCTCCTTGCAGTCCAAGGGACTCTCAAGAGTCTTCTCCAATGCCACTGATCAAAAGCATCAATTCTTCAACGCTCAGCTTTCTTTATAGTCCAACTCTCACATCCATACATGACTACTGGAAAAACCATAGCTTTGACTAGATGGACTTTTGTTGGGAAAGTAATGTCTGCTTTTTAATATCTGTCTAGGTTGGTCATAACTTTTCTTCCAAGGAGCAAATGTCTTTTAATTTCATGGCTGCGATCACCATCTGCCGTGATTTTGGAGCCCAAAAAAATAAAGCCTGACACTGTTTCCACTGTTTCTGCATCTATTTGCCATGAAGTGATGGGACCAGATGCCATGATCTTCGTTTTCTGAATGCTGAGTTTTAAGCCAACTGTTTCACTCTCCTCTTTCACTTTCATCAAGAGGCTCTTTAGTTCTTCACTTTTTGCCATAAGGGTGGTGTCATCTGCATATCTGAGGTTATTGATATTTCTCCCGTCAATCTTGATTCCAGCTTGTGCTTCTTCTAGCCCAGCGTTTCTCATGGTGTACTCTGCATATAAGTTAAACAAGCAGGGTGACAATATACAGCCTTGACGTACTCCTTTCCCAATTTGGAACCAGTCTGTTGTTCCATGTCCAGTTCTAACTGCTGCTTCCTGACCCGCATACAGGTTTCTCAAGAGGCAGGTCAGGTGGTCTGGTATTCCCATCTCTTTAAGAATTTTCCACAGTTTGTTGTGATCCACACAGTCAAAGGCTTTGGCATAGTGAATAAAGCAGACATAGATGTTTTTCTGGAACTCTCTTGCTTTTTCGATGATCCAGTGGATGTTGGCAATTTGATCTCTGGTTCTCTGCCTTTTCTAAATCCAGCTTGAACATCTGGAAGTTCATGGTTCACATACTCTTGAAGCCTGGCTTGAAGAATTTTGAGCATTACTTTACCAGCGTGTGAGGTGAGTGCAATTGTGTGGTAGTTTGAGCATTCTTTGGCATTGCCTTTCTTTGGGATTGGGATAAAAACTGACCTTTTCTAGTCCTGTGCCACTGCTGAGTTTTCCACATATGCTGGCACATTGCATGAAGAACTTTCACAGCATCATCTTTTAGGATTTGAAATAGCTCAACTGGAATTCCATCACCTCCACTAGCTTTGTTCATAGTGATGCTTCCTAAGGCCCACTTGACTTCGCATTCCAGGATATCTAGCTCTAGGTGAGTGATCATACCATTGTGATTATCTGGGTCATGAAGATCTGTTTTGTATAGTTCTGTGTATTCTTGCCACCTCTTCTTAATATCTTCTGCTTCTGTTAGGTCCATACCATTTCTGTCCTTAATTGTGCCCATCTTTGCATGAAATGTTCTCCTGGTATCTCTGATTTTCTTGAAGAGATCTCTAGTCTTTCCTATCCTATTTTTTCCCTCTATTTCTTTGCATTGATCACTGAGGAAGGCTTTCTCATCTCCCCTTGCTATTCTTTGCACAGCTGCGTGGCTGGCGCTGGAGTGACTGTGAGGAAGTACTCCACATCAAAGGGCAGAAAAGCCCCAGCGAGATGGTAGAAGGGGTGAAATCATGTTCAGAATCAAACCCCATACCTGCCAGAGATGCTCAAAGGGCTCAAACAAACCTTGTGCACACCAGGACACCAAGACCCCACAGAGACTGAGACAGAGCTGTGTTTGAGTGTCTCCTGTGGAGATACGGGTCAGCAGTGGACTGCCACAGTGGCAGGGGCTCTGGGTGCAATAGACCTGGGTGTGGCATAAGCCCTCTTGGAGGAGGTCGCCATTAACCCCACCATAGAGCTTCCAGAACCTACATAGGACTGGGGAAACAGACTCTTGGTGGGTACAAACAGAACTTTGTGCATACCAGGGCCCAGGAAAAAGGAGCAGTGACCCCACAAGAGACTGACTCAGACTTGCCCATGAGTGTCCAGGAGTCTCTGGCAGAGATGTGGGTTGGCGGTGGCCTGCTGCAGGGCTGGGGGCACTGAGTGTAGCAGTCCATGCATGGGACCTTTTGAAGGACATTGCCATTATCTTCATGACCTCCACCATAGTTTGGCCCCAGATAAATAACAGGGAAGGAATATAGCCTCACCCATCAACAGAAAGTTGTATTAAAGATTTATTGAGCATGGCCTCAACCATCAGAACAACATCCAGTTTCCCCCCTCAGTCTCTCCCATCAGGAAGCTTCCATAAGCCTCTTATCCTTCTCCATCAGAAGGCAGACAGATTGAAAACCACAATCACAGAAAACTAACTAATCTGATCACATGGACCACAGCCTTGTCTAACTCAATGAAACTATGAGCAATGCTGTGTAGGGCCACCCAAGATGGACGGGTCATGGTGGAGTGTTCTGACAAAATGTGGTCCACTGGAGAAAGGAATGGCAAACCAATTTAGTATTTTTGCCTTGAGAACCCCATGAACAGTATGAAAAGGCAAAAAGACAGGACACTGAAAGATGAACTCCCTAGGTTGGTAGGTGCCCAATATGCTACTGGAGATCAGTGGAGAAATAACTCCAGAATGAATGATGAGACAGAGCCAAAGCAAAATCAACACCCAGTTATGGATGTGACTAGTGATAGAAGTAAAGTTCAATGCTGTAAAGAGCAATATTGCATAGAAACCTGGAATGTTAGGTCCATGAAGCGAGGCAAATTGGAAGTGGTCAAACAGGAGATGGCAAGAGTGAACGTCAACATTTTAGGAATCAGCTAACTAAAATGGACTGGAATGGGTGCATTTAACTCAGATGACCATTATATCTACTACTGTGGGCAGGATCCCTTAGAAGAAATAGAGTAGCCATCATGGTCAACAAAAGAATCCTTGTCTACTTCATCCTAAACTCTGTCTCAGAGATTCAGTTTGGCACCAGAGCACAAAGAAGCTGAGCTTTCCGCATCACGGGGAGGGGCCCAAGAGTGTCCAAGATGGATTTTGTGGGAAGGATGAAGTCTTAGAGTCAGAATTAAGTTGATTTAAGGAAAATAAATTTAGCAAACTAAGATTCATACCCATTATATTTGCTTGATTGTGTAGCTCCCTCTTTCCTACTTCAGTTCAGTTCAGTCTCTCAGTTGCGTTTGACTGTTTGCGACCCCATGAATCACAGCACGCCAGGCCTCCCTGTCCATCACCAACTCCCGGAGTTTACTCAAACTCATGTCCGAGTCGGTGATGCTATCCAGCCATCTCATCCTCTGTTGTCCCCTTCTCCTCCTGCCCCCAATCCCTCCCAGCATCAGAGTCTTTTCTAATGAGTCAACTCTTTGCATGAGGTGGCCAAAGTATTGGAATTTCAGCTTTTTTTTTTTTTTTTCGGAGTTTCAGCTTTAGCATCAGTCCTTCCAGTGAACATCCAGGACTGATCCCCTTTAGAATGGACTGGTTGGATCTCCTTGCAGTCCAAGGGACTTTCTTTCCTACTTCACCCCTCTTAAAAGTAGATTACCATTTGTAAAAGCTATAATATATACATGTATTTTCCCCATATAACCCTGCTCCTCACACATTCTTAGCCTTCCCTACTCTCTACATCCCACACCAAAATGGTGTATTTGTTACAACTGATGAACCTATATTGACTCATCATTATCACCCAAAGTCTGTGGTTTACCTTTTTAAAAAAAAAATTTTTTTTAACTCACTTATTTATTAGGCTGATTATTTTGGGCTCCAAAATCACTGCAGATGGTGATTGCAGCCATGAAATTAAAAGACGCTTACTCCTTGGAAGGAAAGTTATGACTTACCTAGATAGCATATTGAAAAGCAGAGATATTACTTTGCCAACAAAGGTCTGTCTAGTCAAGGCTATGGTTTTTCCAGTGGTCATGTATGGATGTGAGAGTTGGACTGTGAAGAAAACTGAGAGCCAAAGAATTGATGCTTTTGAACTGTGGTGTTGGAGAAGACTCTTGAGACTGCAAGGAGATCCAACCAGTCCTTCCTAAAGGAGATCAGTGCTGGGTGTTCATTGGAAGGACTGATGCTGAGGCTGAAACTCCAATACTTTGGCCACCTCACGTGAAGAGTTGACTCATTGGAAAAGACTCTGATGCTTGGAGGGATTGGGGGCAGTCGGAGAAGGGGATGGCAGAGGATGAGATGGCTGGGTGGCATCACCGACTCAACGCACATGAGTTTGGGTGAACTCTGGGAGTTGGTGATGGACAGGGACGCCTGGCGTGCTATGCTTCATGGAGTTGCAGAGAATTGGACATGACTGAGCGACTGAATTGACTGACTGACTGACTGACCAAGTCTTAGTTGCAGCAAGCAGGATCTTCATTGCAGAGTGTGGGATCTAGTTCTCCAACCAGGGATCCAAACAGGGTCCCTTGTGTTGGGAGTGCAGAGCCTTTGCCATTGCACCACCATGAAATTTCCTGTAGTTCACTCTCGATGAGCATTCTATGGGTTTTGACAAGTGTATAATGACATGCATCTACCATTGCAGTATCAGACAGAAGTTTCACTGCCTTAAAGCTTCTCTGTGCTCTGCCTGTTCATCCTTCCCTTCCCAACCTCCCCACAACAATTAATCTTTTTATGGCCTTTTCCAGAATGTTATATAGTTGGAATTTTACTATATGTAGCCCTTTCAGATCGACTTCTTTCACTTAGTAATATGCATGTCTTTTCACAGTTTGATAGCTCATTTCTTTTTAGTGCTAAATAAACATCTCGGTTTAAATGTACCAGTGTTTATTCATCCATTCAGCTACTGAAGATCATGTTGGTTGTTTTAAGTTTTGGCAATTATGAATGAAGATGTTATAAACCTCCATGTGCAGGTTTTTGCATGAACATAAACTTTGAATTCCTTTGGGTAAATACCAAGGAGGGGCTATTACTGGATCATATGGTTAGAGTATGTTTAGTTTTTAAAACTAAACTAAAAACATTTGACAAACTGTCTTTCAAAGTGGCTGTACAATTCTGTAGTCCCATCAGCAGTAAGTGAGAGTTGTTATTGCTCCACCTCCTTTCCAGTTTGGTGTTTATCAGTGTTTTGGATTTTGGACTTTCTAATAGGCATGTCGTGGTATCATGCTGTTGTTTTAATTTGCAACTTTCTAATGACATATGATGTTGAACATCCTTTCATATGCTTACTTGCCATCTGTATATCTTCTTTGGTGAGGTATCTGTTCAGGTTTTTGATCTATTTTTTTTAAACAGGTGGTTTATTTTTTTATTGTTGAACATCGTGTTCTTTGTATATTTTGGATAATAGTCCTTTATCAGATGTGTCTTTTGCAAACATTTTCTGTGGCTTGACTTTTCGTTCTCTTAACATTCTCTTTCACAGAGTAGAACTTTTTAATGAAATATAGTTTATCTTTTCATGTAGTTCAAAATATTTTAAAACTTATATTAAGATTCTCTTTTGGACTTGTTATTTAGAAGCATGTTGTTTAGTCTCCAAATATTTGGAGATTTTCCCAGATATTTTGTTGTTATTGATTTCTAGTTGAATTCCATTGTCATCTAAGCAGATATTATATGATCTCTATACTTTTCACCTTGTTAAGGTGTGTTTTGTGGTCCTGAATGTGATCTCTTGGTGAATATAATACATTTTTTTATTATGTGAAAAGAATAGCATAATGAGTTATATTTTCATCCCTCATCTTCAGCTGTTATCCACACATGACCAATCTTATTTCCTTACTGATTTCTCCTGGCCATCATAAAGCAAATTTTATTTATTTATTTTGAACATCTATTCATGTGTTTGGCTGCATCTGGTCTTAGTTCCAGCACACAGGATCTTCATCACATCGCGTGGGATCTTTCGCTGCAGTGCACAGACTTTCTAGTCATGGTCCATGAGCTCAGTGCTTGCAGCTCTGGGTCTTGGTCACTCTGAGGCATGTGGGATCTTAGTTTCCTACTAGGGATCAAACCTGCATTGCCTGTATTGCAAAGTGGATTCTTAACCACTGGACTACCAGGGAAGTCCTTGTAAAGCAAATTTTAGATAATATTATTTTATCCATAAATACTTCGATATATATCAGAGTGTAGTCATCACCCCTGAGAACGTGGTCCTTCTAAGCTCAACAAAATCAGCCTATGCCCACTGATACTCATTGATTTTCATGGGTATCCTACTTTTACCCACTCTACCCTGTGCCTTCTCCCTTGACCAAAGCTGGATCAATCTAATTTGACTCTTTGCATTGAGAAGACTCCAGAAGCTGATGATGTGTATAAGATCTTAGGCAGCTACTTTGGATGGGCAAAGCAATAATGTTGCAGTTGGCAGTTTGAATCCAGGTTCCATCACTTTTATTTATTTTTATTCATCTTTTGGCTGTACCATGCAGCATGTGGAATGTTATTCCTCTTTCCACAGATTGAACCTTTGCCCCCTGCATTGAACCCTTGAAGTCTTAACCACTGAACTATTAGGAAAGTCCCAGGTGTCACCACTTTTGAGACCCTTGAACTTGAGCAAGGCCTTTAACTTCTAGAGCCATGTCTTAGATTTCCTCTCTGATTAAATACAGATTATAAAACCTACTTCACCAAATTGTTATGAAGCTTAACTAAGTCAGTAGAAATGAAAACCACGCTAGTCATTATTATCCTGATTTATGCAGCAACAAAACCATGTTAAGGATGGAGGTTTTCAGTTAGCTTTTTTGTACAAGGGCCTCTTTTGCATAGGAAGCCCTGTGATCTTTAGAGAAGCCTAGAAATTCCATGAACCCACAAGTCCCCAGGCACCAATTATCAGAACAAGGCTGAATTTGGGCCCAATAGCGATTGAATCTTGAACATGGGACACTAGGCAGCAAAAACTCTCCCTCATGAACTGGATGTCATTTGATCCACTGAGACATAAAGTTGGAACAGCATTCAGTGTCTAATGGAAATAGTAATCAGAAGATAGGGCTCCAGCAGGTCTAAAAGCTAAAGAAAATTGCATGAGCAGGTCAGCCGTACTCCCATGGTTCTTGCTCCTACTGTTCTACCATTTCTCTCTCAGCACATATCCATAGCCTCATGGGGAATTATTACTAATTGACAGTGGAAGGAAAAGGAGAGGCTTAATTTACAGATGGGGGTATATGATATGGCCTCAAGTGAACAGATGCTGTTTACCTCTTCCTATAGAAACAAGTCTGATAGACAGGAAGGGAGGAAAATCCTCCCAGTAGACAGTGTTGGGTTTTTTGTTGTTGTTGTTGTTATTTTATTTTACATATTTATTTATTTCTGGCTGTGCTGGGTCTTTGTTGCTGCACCAGCTTCTCTCCAGCTGCAGTGAGCAGGGACCACTCTCTAGTTGCGAGTACACGGGCTTCTCACTGCAGCGGCATCTCTTGCTGTGGAGCTCGGGCACTAGGGTGAGCAGGCTTCAGTATTTGTCGCATGTGGGCTCCGTAGTTGTGGCTCCTGGGCTCTAAATCTTAGGCTCAATTGTTGTGGTGCATGGACTAAGCTACTCATTGGCATGTGGGCTTTTCCCAGATCAGGGACTGAACCTGGGTCTCCTACATTAGCAGGCAGATTATTTACCACTGAGTGAAGCCCTGAGAGTGTTATAAGTCTACATCTGTCATCCTATTAATGGAGAGATGGCCCAGGGTATGTAAGTGTCAATTTACAGTGAACAGTCCATGGGTTGGAAGATAGCCATTGGCTTTTGAAGAACAAAACTAGAAGACTGGGGACAAGGAAGTCGGGGTCTCTGCCTTCACCTCTTTCCAGTTTATAACCCTGGTCCTCCCACCACCCCAACACTGTCTTCTCGTTCCTGCTCCTCACAATGCAGCTTTCACAGACCCACAGAGCAAACCAGCCCCAATGCCACAGATAGCACTCCACACCCATAAACAGGGTGCCCACCTCTTTCCCCAAGGATGAGTCCCCAGAAGCTGGGTTAGCCTGAGACCTTACCTACATTCCTCTTGTGATTCTGGAAAATATGAGGTGTGTTTTCAGAAATGAACTGTTATGTTCTGTTCCATCTCAGAGCAGTTCATAATCCACAAAGTATGATCCAGGAGCTTGGAACCAGACTTTATTATTATTTTTTTTTTACTATGCTACAAAGCATGTGGGATCTTAACTCTCCAACTAGGGATCAAATTTATGCCCCCTGCATTAGAATGATAGAATCTTGGACTGCCAGGGAAGTCCGGACCCAGGCTTGGTTCTGAGTTCCAATCTACCTATTAGCTGTGTGGCCTTGAGCTTCATGCCTCTGAGCCTCCAGCTCACTGATCTGTGAAATGGGGATAATAATAACTACCTGACAGGATTCCATGGGCAACAAATGAAAGGGAGGAGAAAGCAACACAAAACCCTGTCCTGGGAAAACAAGACTTCAAAACCACCAGTTTTTCTTCCATGTCGAATATGATGCTAGATATATTCCCTAAAAAACTTCACTTTGGCAATTTGGCCTTTGTTTCTGTATTTCCAGAAAATAGCATTTATGTGTGTGTTTGTGTATGCCAGTGTACACATGCATATTCTCCAGTTCTGCTGAAAGGGAGAAGGTCAAAGTCAGTCTGGTGTGTATGTGAGTATGTTTGTGTGTATTTGCATGCTCATCTTGGATAGCCCAAGAAAATGAATCTGTCAAACCTGGCTCAGATCATTGTCTGTTAGTTTTTATAGTGGGTCATCATTAAGACCTTCCTCTATGCTTGCTCTAGATTCCATGAAGCACAAATCAGTATGAGATAATGCTTTCTGCCTACAAGGATTTACTAGTCAAGACTCTTCAAACTAGCTTTAAGAAGCAGAAATATACTGGCTCAAGTTGAAAGACTACAGAAAGAGTAGCAGCAATCTGCTTTCAGATTTGGCTTGATCCAGGGCTTAAACTCTGTCAGGATTTTTCTTCTTGTGTTTGAATCTCTTTTCCTTTCTTCATTCTAACCTTTGCTCTTAGACTGGCTCCTCCATGGGGTAGGATATATGGCCATAGGGCAGCCTCAGTCTTGCATCTCCAGAGCATACAACCCGAGAGAGAATAAGGCTCTTTCCTGCAAGTTCTAATGAGAGAAGTCCTACAGAAAAGCTCTGATTGTCTAGGCTTCAGTTCAGTTCAGTTCAGTTCAGTTCAGTTCAGTCCTCCAGTCATGTCCGACTCTTTGTGACCCCATGAATCGCAGCACGCCAGGCCTCCCTGTCCATCACCAACTCCCGGAGTTCACTCAAACTCACGTCCATTGAGTCAGTGATGCCATCAAGCCATCTCATCCTCTATCATCCCCTTTTCCTCCTGCCCACAATCCCTCCCAGCATCAAAGTCTTTTCCAATGAGTCAACTCTTTGCATGAGGTGGCCAAAGTACTGGAGTTTCAGCTTCAGCATCATTCCTTCCAAAGAAATCCCAGGGATGATCTCCTTCAGAATGGACTGGTTGGATCTCCTTGCAGTCCAAGGGACTCTCAAGAGTCTTCTCCAACACCACAGTTCAAAGGCATCAATTCTTTGGCACTCACCTTTCTTCATAGTCCAACTCTCACATCCATACATGACCACTGGAAAAACCATAGCCTTGACTAGACGGACCTTTGTTGGCAAAATAATGTCTCTGCTTTTCAATATGCTGTCTACATTGGTCATAACTTTTCTTCCAAGGAGTAAGCGTCTTTTAATTTCATGGCTGCAGTCACCATCTGCAGTGCTTTTGGAGCCCCCCAAAATAAAGTCTGACACTGTTTCCACTGTTTCCCCATCTACTTCCATGTATTTATTGCTGGCCCAATCACTATGCCTTAGGAATCAATAATGGGTTTTTGTTGTTGTTGTTGTTTTGTTGTTTATTTTGGCCACACTGCACAGCGTGTGGGATCTTAGTTCCCTGATCAGGGACAGAACCCTCTGGTATAAGCATGAAGTCCCAACCATTGGAACACTAGGGAAGTCCCAGAAATTGATGGTTTTGGTTTATTTTTTAACATTTAATTTTTAAAATATTAATTAATTTTTATTTATTTGGCTGTGTTGGATTTTAGTTGTAGCGCACAGGCTCTTTGCTCCATCATGGGGATCTTGCATTGTGGGGCATGGATTCTCTAGTTGTGGTGCTCTGGCTCAGTAGTTGCTGTGCACAGGCTTAGTTGCTCAGCAGCGTGCGGGGTCTTAGGTCCTTAACTAGGGATCAAACCCTCATCCCCTAAATTGTAAGACATTCTTAACCACTGAACTCACCAGGGAGATTCCAGGGATCACTAGTGTTTGGCTTACACTACCCACTGTGATATTGTAATTTATAAGAAATATATGTTTGGTCATTCAGATAACCAAAATACATTTCTCATATATATTAGGTCTTCATCCACAGTTCCTGGTTCACAGCTTCTGCAAATCTTGGAATTTCCTAAGTGATAAAGCTGTCTTTTTTGCATGAGAGAGGTGATTTTTAGAAGTAGCTATGGATGGGGGTTGAATGCAAGAGAAACCAATCATGTGATTAGAGGGTAGAATTTTCAGTCCTTCCCTATTCTCGGACCTCAGGGAGGGAAGAAGGGCTGGAAGTTGAATTAATTCTCACTTGCCAATGATTTAATCAATCATAACTATGGAATGAAAGTGAAAGAAAGTGAAGTCGCTCAGTCATGTCTGACTCTTTGCGACCCTGTGGACTGTAGCCCACCAGGCTCCTCTGTTCATGGGATTCTCCAGGCAAGAATACTGGAGTGGGTTGCCATTTCCTTCTCCAGGGGATCTTCACGACCCAGGGATCCAACCTAGGTTTCCTGCATTGCAGGCAGACGCTTTATCCTCTGAACCACCAGGGAAGCAACCTCCATAAAACCCCAAAGGATAACTTTTTGGCCCTTTTTGGAGAGCTTCCACATTGGAGAACAAGAACAGTTCCAAGTGCCACCATGCCAGGTTTCAGGCTCCATGAGGAGAGAAGCTCCTTTGTTTGGGATGTTACTCTGAGTATCTCTTCATCTGGCTGTTGATTTGTAACCTTTGATATCCTTTTATTGGGGCTTCCCATGTGGCGTTAATTGTAAAGAACCCACCTGCTAATGCAGGAGACACAAGAGACACAGGTTCCAAAGATCTCGTGGAGGAAGGTATGGCAACCCACTGCAGTATTCTTGCCCAGAGAATCCCATGAACAGAGGAGCCTGGCAGGCTGCAGTTCCATGGGGTTGCAAAGTGTTGGACATGAGTGAGCATGCAGAATAATCCTTTTAAAATAACTTGGCAATCTAGTGAGTAAACGGGTTTTCCTGAGTTCTATGAGTCATTCTAGCAAATTAACTGAACCCAAGAGGAGATCATGGGAACCTCTGATTTAGAGCCAATCAGTGAGAAGTACAGGTAGCAACGTGGGCTTGTGATTGGTCTGAAGTGGAGGGTGGTCTTGTGGGACAGAGCCCTGTACCTGTGGAATCTGATTCTATCTCTAGGTAGATAGTGTCAGAACTGAGCTGAAGTCTCTGACATCTTGCTGGCATCCAAGAATTCCTTGTTGGTGTGGGGAATTTCGTGTGTGCACACATGAACACATACACGTGTGAGCACGCACACACAGACACACAAAGACAGTCACAGAACACACACACACACACACACACACACACACACACACACTGGAATTGGGCCCAGGGATCCTTAAGATCTACCCTCACTGGTAGCTGGAAGTGCAAGGTATCAAGAATGACAGACTTCTGTGTCTGGAGGGCAGGGCAATCTCCCAAAAGGAAGTTACAGTTACGGGCAGATAATATAAACAATAATCTGTCACACAGATGCATGTTAAACATTCTTATGGAGGAAATACGTGTCAGTGACATAACTAGTGAAAAAGTCAATATTCTTAAATTCTATTTTGATAGTGTCAGTAATAGATTGTCTTCTACACAATTAGAACAAGGTATTTGTCTTTTGATAATAGAAACTGACAATGTATTTAAAAGTTTTAGAAAGGGCTTCCCTGGTGGCTCAGTGGTAAAGAATCTGCCACCCAATGCAGGAGACACAGGTTCAATCCCAGGTCCAGGAAGACCCCACATGCCGTGGAGCAACTAAGCCCGTGTGCCACACCTACTGAAACCCACACACCCCAGGGCCCACGCTCCACAAGAGAAGCCACTGCAATGAGAAGTGTGTAAACTGCAGCTGGAGAGTAGCCCCTGCTCTCTGCAACTGGAGAAAAGTCCGAGAAGCAATGAAGACCCAGCACAGCCAAAAATAAATATATAAAACTAATTTTAAAAAACTTAAAAATTTTAGAAAAAAATGTATCGTTATTTTCAGGAAATTACCACGGCTTCACAACTCAATGCATGTCCATGAGATGAATGTTTCTCATTTACCTTATAGTAACCTTTCATAAAGGGCTTTTAGTATGTCATGATTTGGGGTAAATTGAATTATGCTACTTTTCCAGTCTACCCCATACTGCGTAGGGATTCTTTCTGTGACCCTAAATGCCCATCAATCCTGATATTAACATTTTCTGATCAATATCATAATGTGAATCTGCTAGATATAAACAGATACAATAGTCTTTGAATTCTTTAATGATGCTTTCAGAGAGAAGTTTGGGATCCTGGGATTTGTTCCAACTTTTGTGATGTCTTGGGATAGAACCAGAAGTACCTAAGACCACAAAGAATGGGAGGGGCTTAGACCTGGATATGAACTTGATTTGCTGACGTGGTGGACATTGGGAAAGGTGGGCCAATGAGTCAAGAATTGTGGAGACAAGACCAATAGTCCTTGGCAAGTGCTTGGGAAAAGGGGACAAAGTAGAGTGAGGAGCCTGGAATGATACTGAAGTAGGGTGGAGGTACTGGTCCCAGAACCAGGAGACGGGGAGGCAAAGTCTGTTGGAGGAGAGTCCCATTTTATTTATTTATTTTGACTGAGCGGCTTGCAGAATCTTATCTTGGTTTATTGAGCAATGAGCGAACCAGTGTCCCCTGCAGTGCACAGAGTCCTAACCAGTCTGTATTTCCCAGTCCCCAGGGAAATACCAAGAGGCCCATTTTAGACAGTAAGAATGAGCTGCCAGTATCTGGCAGTACCACGAGACTGAAACTCAGGAAAGAAGATGGATTTTGGCAGCCTTCCCTGGTGGCTCAGGTAGTAAAGAATCTGCCTGCAATGCAGGAGACCCAGGTTTGATCCCTGGGTCGGGAAGATTCCCTGGGGAAGAAAAAGCACCTCACTCCCGAGAAGTCCCATGGACAGAGGAACCAGGGGGCTACCATCCATGGTGTCACAAAGAGTTAGACACAGTTGAATAGCTAACACATACAGTGTGAAGGTAACAGCTGAACTCTGACAGTACATGAGTTTGTCAAGTGAGGAAATGTAGAGAGAAAAGAAAAAATAAAACTTCTGGGGAACACTCCATTCATGGGTAGAGCAAGCGATCTCAGCCAGAGAGGGAAGCAGAGGATGTGGCGTTAGCGAGGAAGTGGAAGGAAGGAGTCAGGATACAGGCTTTAGAGAAGATCTGTGCCTAGGAGAGTGGCCAGGGTGTCAAATGTTGAGTGGAGCCTGAGGAGGAGTTCCTGAGGGCACACAGAAAAATCTCTGTTAGGTTGGGGTGTCCCCATTTTGGAGAGATTCCCCAGAAGCAGACCCAGAGAGGAGAATTCCTGTGCAAGGGACTTCCCAAGGAAGAAGTCATCACAGAGTGGGGCCAGCAGGACAAGGAAAGGAAGGGGAAGCAAGAATGTAGGTTCCACCACGTCTTAGGGAGGGGTGCTGCAGCCTGATTCTGCCTTGGACGCTTTGGGGTGATCCTGCAGTGGGTTTGCTGAGGAGTCTGTTGTGCTCAGGTCAGAGATGGGCTGAGAACTGCAGGGGACAGGTGAGAGATGCCCAGGAACTTCTGGGCTCCCTAGTGTCCCAGGACCAGCCCACCTCCTACCCTGAGACACACACACTCAGGGAGGGGTTGATTGCCATTTTTGATGATTCCAGGCTAGTTTGAAGGATATCCCTCAATGTATTTGTCTGGCTGTTTTCTCATGATCACATTTAAGCTCAATATATTTTAAAAATATTTATTTAGGTATGTTGGGTCTTAGTTGTGGCATGTGGGATTTTCTTTGTGGTTCACTGACTCCCTTGCTGTGGCTCGTGGGCTCAGAAGTTCTGGCATACAAGTTTAGCTGCCCCAAGGCATGTGGGATCTTATTTCCCTCACCAGGGATTGCACCTGCGTCCCCTGTATTGCAAGGCAGACTCTCAACCACTGGACAACCAGTGAAGACCCAGGTTCAATATTTTTAGGGGGAATGTTTCACAGATGATGTCATGTTGAGCACATAAAGAGTTATGACAAAATCCTACAGACTTGGTGGATTACATTAATAATAGCAGAAGTTATTAATATTTCTCATCATTTTGGAGGCTGGGGAGTCAAAGGTCAACGTTTGGACACACTTGGTGTCTGGTGAGAACTCTCTTACTAGTTCATCAATGTCTGTCTTCTCCCTACAACCTCACATGGCAAAACGGAGTGGGGAGCTCTCCAGAGCCTCTTGTTGTTTAGTTGTTAGGTCATGTCTGACTGTTTTGTGACCCCATGGATTCTAGCCTGCCAGGCTCCTGTCTGTGGGATTTCCCAGACAAAAATACTGGAGTGGGTTGCCATGCCCTTCTCCAGG
Organism: Ovis canadensis; assembly: GCF_042477335.2. Lineage (NCBI taxonomy): Eukaryota > Metazoa > Chordata > Mammalia > Artiodactyla > Bovidae > Ovis > Ovis canadensis. Next base: position 58,392,336 of record NC_091247.1, read on the forward strand.
GGATCTTCCCAACCCAGGAATCGAACCTGCTTCTCCTGTGTCTCCTGCATTGCAGGTGGATTCTTTATCATTGAGCCACCAGAGAAGCCTGGAACCTCTTCTTATAAGTGCTCTAATCCTATTCATGAGAAGCATGAAGTGACAGTTGCTCAGTCGTGTTCAACTCTTTGTGACCTCATGGACTATGCAGTCCATGGAATTCTCCAGGCCAGAATACTGGAGTGGGTAGCCTTTCCCTTCTCCAGGGGATCTTCCCAACCCAGGGATTGAACCCAGGTCTCCTGCATTGCAGGTGGATTCTTTACCAGCTGAGCCACAAGGGAAGCCCAAGAATACTGGAGTGGGTAGCCTATTCCTTCTCCAGTGGATCTTCCCAACTCAGGAATCAAACCAGGGTCTCCAGCATTGCAGGCAGATTTTTTACCAACTGAGCTATCAGTGAAGCCCCTATTCATGAGGACTCCACCCAAATTACCCTAATTACCTCCCAAAGGCCCCACTTCCGAGCACAATCACTTTGGGATTAGGCTTCAGTGGAGGGACGCACATTGGAGTTATAGCACACATCATGGCAACGAGCCCCATTGTTAGTGCCGTTAAGTTGAATCATTTCGGTGACTGTGTGACTTGTCTTAAGACCAGACACAAGGATGAGGGTCCGTAGACTCAAGGCATGGAGAGACTTGGCTAACAACCAGGTGGCTGATAGGCCTGTTTGAGATCCCCTAACTTAGAACAGCATTTCCCTTCTGAGGCTTTAAAGGTTAGGTTGGTTTGAGACTCCTTTTTCAAAGTCCTGCAGCCACTGTAACCACAGCCCAGAGCCCGGGGTGGTGGGAATAGGAGGCAATGACAGCCCGCTGTAGTTTGCTACTGAAAAAGCGCGGGACTTACCTTGTGGTCCAGAGGTTAAGGCTGTACTCACTGCAGGGGTCCTGGGTTTGATCCCTGGTCAGCGAACTAAGATCCCACATGCAGCGTGGCCAAAACAAACAAAAGATGTTAGACTGGACAAGGGGCAGCCAACATGGGTGAGAGCGGCTGAGCCTGGCTCTTCCTTCCCCATTACTAAGGGTCCGATTATCCTGGCACAGAATTTTCTGGACTCTGGGAAAACTGAGATTTGGAATCACTGTCTAAGAAAACTCTGCTGTGAGCTGGGTCCAGGCTCACAATGGGGTATGGAGGTAAATGCTGTGTGTCAAGTGCCAAGGCCACATCCCAGGCCCTCTGGCCAGGTGAGAACACGATCCCCACCCACCCCACCCCACCTGTCCCTGGAGTCCAAGGAATTTGTTTGGAAGGCAGTAACAAACAGAGAAGAAAACATCACATTGGGGAAGTATTCCTGACTGATGGAGCAGTGCCGTCTTGACTTGCCAGTAGCCTGAGACAGGGAGAGCAGGTGGGATATTTTGCTCTCTTCTGGGCTTCCCTGGTGGCTCAGAAGATAAAAAATCTGCCTGCCATGTGGGAGACCTGGTTTGATCCGTGAGTTGGGAAGATCCCCTGGAAAAGGAAATGGCAACCTACTCCAGTATTCTTGCCTGGAGAATCCCATGGAGCAAGGAGCCTGGTAGGTTATAGTCCATGGGGGTCACAAAGAGTCAGACATGACTAAGTGACTAACACTTTCATTTACTCCCCATCCAAAGGCGACCCACAACCAAAGATTTACTAACTTGGGCCAATATGAAAAGAAAGATCTTGGAAAAGGGACTTCTGGAGCTTTGTGGACCCACTTCTTAGTAAAACTGGTAAAATTTGTTTAAAAAATCATCTAAAGTCTCTAGAAATGGTCCCAAAGGCATACAGCAAATGAACACATATTTTTAATTTTTTATTTCTTTATTTTTGACCGCACCGGGTCTTCCCTGCTGCAAGCAGGCTTTCTCTAGTTGCAGTGAGCAGAGGCTACTCTTTAGTTGCAACAGACAGGCTTCTCATTGCAGTGGCTTCTCTAGGGTGTGTAGGCTTCAGTATTTGTGGCTCTTGGGCTCTAGAGCACAGGCTCAGTAGCTGCGACACAAGAATTTAGTAACTCCAAGGGCCTGTGGGATCTTCCAAGACCAGGGATAGAACCCATGTTCCCTGCATTGGCAGGCAGATTCTTAACCACTGGACCACTAGGGAAGTCCTTGAACAAGTATTTATTCACAAAAACCTATTAAAATTCAATATTTAAAAAAATCAATATGACTAATTCTAAGGTATTTGAACCCAGATGTGCTCCCTGCCTTCAGCTTTCCAACTTGGCAGGATGGAGACTCCACTCCAGACTGGTTCAGCCAAGCACTCAGGGCTCCCACCTCTCTTCCTCAGCTCCCAGTTGGAGAACTATCTTCCTGAAAGGGGCAGTGTATGGTCAGGCCACTCGAAGTGTCTGTTCTCTTGCTCTCTGTACATTCCTGCTTGACCAGTGTTTGCTTCACGTATATCATACTCACATGACTGAACTTACACATACTTACCCCAGGCACCAGATAATGATTATCCTTATCAAAGAAGCATTGAGGGGTGTGCTCCTCTGCTGGTTTCCCTGGTAACACATGAACCAACCTGATGTCCATCTCCCTGATAACTGGCAATCTCCACTTCCTCCTGGGAGCAAAGACTGCTGCCATGTCCTGCCTGCTGTCCACCGTGCACAGAGGTATGTCACCATCGCTTCAGAGGTGTTAACTCCTCCATCCATCACACCATTGATGTCTCTCACTGATCGTGGCTCTTTGGGTTTGAAGCTGGGCAAGGACAGGCCGTGTAGGCCTGAATGGTGCAGCACAACAGGCAGGACATCAGCATTTCTCATCTGGCCCCCAGTTACCTGTGTCAGGCAGGTGGCTGGCTGGTGGAGGCTGCCGTTTTTCACCCAGCTGCCACTCATGAGGAGGAAGCTCTTTCTTGGGCATGGTGCCACTGAGAATACTGGGACCCCAACTGCCCTTGTCCCAGCTCATAAGGCAGTCATTTCACACCAAGAGAAAGAAGACAAGGAGATCTGAGACTACTGCCCCGATTTCCCACCCACCCTCACCCCACCCATCTACCAAATGTCAGACTCCTAAATGGGAGTATCACTCAGAGAGAAGAAGGTCTCTTCTGTCTTTACTCCCAGATCCAGAACTGTGACTCAGAGATTTTGCCTGGGAAGAGAAATAAGCTGTAAAACAAATAGTTCCTAATCTCTTCTCAAGGAACTGACTTTATTAAGAACAGAGTACAAAGAACTTCAAGCCTAAGAGCGCTATCAGAAACAGTGGAGGTTGTGGTGAAAGGCAGTTAGGAAGATTAGTGGGCTCACTGGGCATATAGGTTAAATTGGAGGCCAGCTGGATTTTCCAAAAGTCTGGAGAAGAGAAGCAGCTGAAAGGAGCTTCTTGATGTTTTGTGTCCTACTCTTTGCAACCCCATGGACTGCAGCACACCAGGCTTCCCTGTCCTTCGCCATCTCCCAGAGTTTGCTCAAACTCATGTCAACTGAGTCTGTGATGCCATCCAACCAGCCTGAGATCAAATCTTAAAAGCTGACTTTGAGAACTATCCCTTCTTAGAAGCCAAATTTTATTGGTTTAGTCTAAGGAGCAGTTTATGCCCCCAGGACATTGTTGAAAACAATGGAGAAATCAGATGATAGTTCAGTTCAGTTCAGTTCAGTCGCTCAGTCATGTCCATCTCTCTGTGACCCCATGAATCACAACATGCCAGGCCTCCCTGTCCATCACCAACTCCCGGAGTTCACTCAAACTCATGTCCATCGAGTTGGTGATGCCATCCAGCCATCTCATCCTTGGTCGTCCCCTTCTCCTGCCCCCAATCCCTCCCAGCATCAGGGTCTTTTCCAATGAGTCAACTCTTTGCATGAGGTGGCCAAAGTGCTGGAGTTTCAGCTTCAGCATCAGTCCTTCCAATGAATACCCAGGACTGATCTCCTTTAGAATGGACTGGTTGGATCTCCTTGCAGTCCAAGGGACTCTCAAGAGTCTTCTCCAACACCACAGTTCAAAAGCATCAATTCTTCGGCGCTCAGCCTACTTCACAGTCCAACTCTTACATCCATACATGACTACTGGAAAAACCATAGCCTTGACTAGATGGACCTTTGTTGGCAAAGTAATATCTCTGCTTTTGAATATGCTGTCTAGGTTGGTCATAACTTTTCTTCCAAGGAGTAAGCATCTTTTAATTTCATGGCTGCGATCACCATCTGCAGTGATTTTGGAGCCCAAAAAGATAAAGTCTTGACACTGTTTCCACTGTTTCCCCATCTATTTGCCATGAAGTGATGGGACCAGATGCCATGATCTTCGTTTTCTGAATGTTGAGCTCTAAGCCAACTTTTTCACTCTCTTTCACTTTCATCAAGAGGCGTTTTAGTTCCTCTTCACTTTCTGCCATAAGGGTGGTGTCATCTGCATATCTGAGGTTATTGATATTTCTCCCGGCAATCTTGATTCCAGCTTGTGCTTCCTCCAGTCCAGTGTTTCTCATGATGTACTCTGCATATAAGTTAAATAAGCAGGGTGACAATATACAGCTTTGACGTACTCCTTTTCCTATTTGGAACCAGTCTGTTGTTCCATGTCCAGTTCTAACTGTTGCTTCCCTGACCTGCATACAGGTTTCTCAAGAGGCAGGTCAGGTGGTCTGGTATTCCCATCTCTTGAAGAATTTTCCACAGTTTGTGGTGATCCACAGTCAAAGGCTTTGGCATAGTCAATAAAGCAGAAACAGATGTTTTTCTGGAACTCTCTTGCTTTCTCCATTATCCAGTGGATGTTGGCAATTTGATCTCTGGTTCCTCTGCCTTTTCTAAAACCAACTTGAACATCTGGAAGTTCACGGTTCACGTATTGCTGAAGCCTGGCTTGGAGAATTTTGAGCATTACTTTACTAGCATGTGAGATGAGTGCAATTGTGTGTTAGTTTGAGCATTTTTCAGCATTGCTTTCTTTGGGATTGGAATGAAAACTGACCTTTTCCAGTTCTGTGGCTGCTGCTGAGTTTTCCAAACTTGCTGGCATATTGAGTATAGCACTTTCACAGCATCATCTTTCAGGATTTGAAACAGCTCAACTTGAATTCCATCACCTCCACTAGCTTTTTTCGTAGTGATGCTTTCTAAGGCCTACTTGACTTCACACTGCAGGATATCTGGCTCTAGGTGAGTGATCACATCGTCATGACTATCTGGGTCGTGAAGCTCTTTTTTGTAGAGTTCTTCCGTGTATTCTTGCCACCTCTTCTTAATATCTTCTGCTTCTGTCAGGTCCATACCATTTCTGTCCTTTAAATGTTCCCTTGGTCTCTCTAATTTTCTTGAAGAGATCTCTAGTCTTTCCCATTCTGTTGTTTTCCTCTATTTCTTTGCATTGATCGCCGAGGAAGGCTTTCTTATCTCTCTTTGCTATTCTTTGGAACTCTTATTCAGATGCTTATATCTTTCCTTTTCTCCTTTGCCTTCTGCGTCTCTTCTTTTCACAGCTATTTGTAAGGCCTCCTCAGACAGCCATTTTGCTTTTTTGCATTTCTTTTCCATGGAGATGGTTTTGATCCTTGTCTCCTGTACAATGTCATGAACCTTTGTCCATAGTTAATCAGGCACTCTGTCTATCAGATCTAGTCCCTTAAATCTATTTCTCACTTCCACTGTATAATCATAAGGGATTTGATTTAGGTCATACCTGAATGGTCTAGTGGTTTTCCCCACTTTCTTCAATTTAAGTCTGAATTTGGCAATAAGGAGTTCATGATCTGAGCCGCAGTCAGCTCCCAGTCTTGTTTTACACATTTCACACTACTGGGTGTGGTCAGGAAAAGACATAGTAAAAAAGAGCCCTGCCCAAACTACCTTCATCCCTAGGGGACTGCAAGACCCCAAGGCTGCATCTCCAAGGAACAGCATCAGAAGCTAAACAGTGGGGATGGGTGGGATGTTCTTGTTTAGTTGCTCAGACCCTTTGCGACCCCAGGGACTGTAACTCACTAGACTCTCCTGTCCATTGGGATTTCCGAGGCAAGAATCCTAGAGTGGGTTGCCTTTTCCTTCTCCGGGATCAAACCTGAGTCTCCTGCATTGCAGATTCTTTACCACTGGGCCACCTGGGAAGCCCATGGGCAGGAGAGACTACATCAAATAATCCAGCTAGTCACTAAACACAAAGTTGCAAATAATAACAATCCTTAGAGTGGGGAGGTTGCTACAATATATATCTAAAATATCCAGTTTCTAAAAAATATTCTCAGGTGGCCCAAATTACAAAGAATCTGCCTGCCAATGCAAGAGACACAAGAGACAAGTGTTTGATTCCTGGGTTGGGAAGATCTCCCCGAGGAGGAAATGGCAACCCACTCCAGGATTCTTGCCTGGAAAATCCAATGGACAGAGGAGCCTGATGGGCTATAGTCTATGGGGTCGCAAAGAGTCAGACATGACTGAGCTTGCAGGCACAGCAGAACAACAATAACAACAACAACATCAACAACAAAATGAAAGTATGACTTATACTCTGGGAAAAATAGCAGTCAAGAGAAACTACCTGTGAGAGTGAATGAATGTCACATTTTACAGAGATTTCAAAATAGCTATTATAAGTATGTTCAATAAACTAAAAGAAAGTATGATTAAAGAAGCAAGGGAAAATGTTATTACAGTGTTGCAGCAAATTGACAGTATCCATAAAGAGATGCAAATTGTGAAAAGAAACAAATGGAAATTCTGAAGTTTTAAAGTACAATAAACGAAATGACAGCTTAGCTAGAGGGACTCAACAGAAGATTTGAACTAACAGAAGAAAGAATTAAAGTACTTAAAACTGTATCAATTAAAAAAAACTATATCAATAGAGATAATGCAGTCAGAAGAAGAGCGAGGGAAAAAAAAAGAATGAGGAAAATGAACAGAGCCTTTGATAAATATGGGAAATTATTAAGTACCAATATACATATAATGGAAGAAACAGAAGTAGAAGAGAGAAAGGAATAGAAAATATATTTGAGGAAATAATGGCTATAAAATCTCTCATATTTATTGAAAAACAGTAATTTACACCTCCAGGAAGCTAAATGAATCCCAAGTATGATAAACATAAAAGGTTCTACAGGCACATCATAATAAAAATGCTGAAAGCCAAAAACAAGGCAAAAATCTTGAAAGCAGCAAGAGAAAAATGATGCATCCGCAAAAAGGGAACAAAATAAACAGCTTACTTCTCAGCAGAAACAACAGAGACTAGAAGGCAGTGGGACCACACAAAGATCACATATACAAAGATCAAAAAAAAAAAAAAGCTGTCAGCTAAGGACCCTATATCCAGCAAAGCCATCTTTTTATTCCCAGATAAACAAAACATTTAGAGAATCTGTAGGTAGTAGACCTACGTTACTAAATACTAAAGGAAGTTCTTTAGGCTGAAAGCGTGACCACAGAATTTGAAGCCCCCTGGTGGCTCAGAGGGTAAAGCGTCTGCCTACAATGCGGGAGACCTGGGTTCGATCCCTGGGTGGGGAAAATCACCTGGAGAAAGAAATGGCAACCCACTCCAGTACCCTTGCCTGGAAAACCACATGGACTGAGAAGCCTGGTAGGCTACAGCCCATGGGGCCGCAAAGAGTCGGACATGACTGAGTGATTTCACTTTCACTTCCAAGGTGGCCGTTAATGGTGGGAGGAAAGAATAAAGACGATATAAATGCACGTAGTTTCTTCTTTTCAACTGATTTAAAAGACAATACATATATATATAAATAATATGAGTATAATGTATTGTTTAGTCTATAGCATATAGAAATACATCTGCCAGTAAAAGCCCAAAGGAGGTAGGTGGGAGCAAAACCGTACTGAGCTAAGGAAATGACTCAGATGGTAACTGGAATCCATAAGAACAAATAAAAAGAACCAGAAAGGACAAGTAAAAGATTAATATAATGGAAAGTATTAATATATACTTGTTCTTTCTTCTCTGTATAAAACATCAGCTTGTATAAAACATCAAATTATATAAAGTAAACATTATAACAATTATAGATGCAATATGTATAACAATACCACAAAAAGGGGGAAAAGGGAAGAGCTATATAGGAGTAATTATTCTACATCTGATTGGAACTAAGTTAATATAAATCTGAAGCTGTCTTTAATAAGTTAAGATGTATATGATAAACCAAATTAGGAAACACCTAAAAAAAATGTAGTGAAAAATCATTATAGTAATTAACATACCACATTAGTAAATATTTGCTTAATACAAAAGAAAGCAGGAAATGAGTAATAGAGGAACAGAAAACAGGTAAGTAAATGGTAAATGTAAATCCAACTGTATCAGTAGAAATATTAAATGTAAATGGATGAAACAATCCCCTGAAAAGGCAGAGATTATCAGACTTGAATTAAAAAAGCCAAATAAGATCTTAACTACACGTTCTCTAGAAAAAAAGAACATATGTTAAATTCAAAGATACAATAGCTTGAAAGTAGAAGAATGAAAAACTAGCATGCAAGCAACAGCCATAAGAAAGCTGGAGTAGCTCCACTGCTACCAGACAAATGGATTTTAAGTAACAAAAAAAAATGGTACTAGAGATTTAAAAAGTCACTTAATAATGCTAAAAGAGTTCATCAGGAAGACAGAACAGTTGTAAATATATAGGCATCAAAATATAAGAGGCAGAAACCAACCAAACTGAAGGAAGAAATGGACAGTTAAACAATAGAGCTGGAGACTTCAATACTTCCTTACAATCATGAATATAACAATTAAACAGAAAATTGAGAAGAAAAAGAAAACAGAAGACCTGAAGAACACTAAAAACCTAAGAGGCATTAGTGTAATGCTCCACCCAACAACACAAGAATATACATAATTCTCAAGAGCAGATGAAACATTCTCCAGTACAGACATTATACTAGGCCATAAAATAAACTAAAAACAATAGAAATCATATAAATACAAATTATATTCTCCCACCGCAGTGGAATGACATCAGAAATCAGAAACAGAAATTAGGGAAACTCATAAATATGTTGAAATTAAAGAACATATTCCTAAATAACCAATGGGTCAAAGAAGTCACGAGGGAAATTAGAAGATACTTTGAGAAGAATGAAAATGAAGACACAACATTACAGGATTTATAAAATACAGCCAAAGTCGTACTTGGAGGAAAATTTATAGTTGTAAATATCTATATAAAGAAAGAAAAAAGACCTCAAATCATAACCTCATCTTCCATCTTAACATACTGGAGAGACTTCCCTGGCAGTCTAGTAGCTAGGATGTAGTGTCTTCACTGCTGTGGGCCTGGGTTTGGTCCCTGGTCAGGGAATTAAGACCCCACAAGCTGCAAAGTGAAGCAAAAAAAAAAAAACCGATATTGGAAAAGGAAGATCAAACTAAACCTAAAGAAAGCAGAAGGAAGGCGATATTGAAGATTAGAGTGGAATTTAATGAAATGGAAAATAGACAAACAACATAGAAAATTAAGTTAAATGTTGTTTGTCTGAAAGTTCAACAAAGTTGACGAATATTTAGTAAATCTTAGATTTACAGAGGAAAAAAAAGAGAGAAAACTTAAGTTGCTAGAAACCAAAGTTAGGGGAGACATTGTTACTTACCATACGGAAATAAAAAGGATTATGAAAGAATATTATGAATAATTGAGGGTTTCCCTGGTGACTCAGATGGTAAAGAATCTGCCTGCAATGCAGGAGACCTGGGTTCAATTCCTGAGTCAGAAAGATTCCCTGGAGAAGGACATGGCAACCCACTCCAGTATTCTTGCCTGGAGAATCCATGGACAGAGGAGCCTGGTGGGCTACAGTCCATGGGGTCACAAAGAGTTGGACACAACTGAGTGACTATCATGAATAATTGTATGCCAATAAATTAGATGTCTTAGATAAAATGAACAAATTCCTAGAAGGATACAAACTACCAAAACTAACTTAAGAAAACTTCCTGAATAGGCCTATAACAAGTGAAGAGATGGAATTCATAATAAAAAAAACTACACACAAAGAAAAGTCATCTCTGCTGATTTGTCTCTGCTGAATTCTAACAAGCATTTTAAAAAGAAGTGGTACCAGTTTCTCACAAGCTCTTCTAATAAACAGAAGGGAAGAGTACACTTCCCAAATCATTCTATGAAGCCAGTAATAACCAGACACCAAAACCAGACAAAGATATCACAAGAAAAAAAAAACCAACTATAGACCAATATCTCTAATGAACATGGATACAACAGAATATTACCAAACAGAACCATCAACATATAATAAGAATTATACACCATGACCAAGTGGGATTTATTCCAGGAATGAAATTGATTTACCATCTAAAATCAGTTATGTAATATACCATATTAATAGAAAAAAACAAAAATCACATAATTATCTCAATATACACAGAAAAATTATTTGACAAAAATCCAACAGCCTTTAATGGCAAAATACTAAATAAACTAGGAATGAAAGTGAAAGAGCTAATCACTCAGTCATGTACACTCTTTGCAACCCCAAGGATTCTAGCCTGCCAGGATCCTCTGTCCATGGAATTCTCCAGACAAGAACACTAGAGTGGGTTGCCATTTCATTCTCCAGGGGGTCTTCCCAACCCATGGATCAAACCCAGTTCTCCTGCATTGCAGCGAGATTCTTTACCGTCTGAGCCTCTAGGGAAGAAGGAAGTCAATTTTATATAGGGTATCTATCCCAAAACTCACTTTAACATCATACTTAATAGTGAAAGACCAAATGCTTTTCCCCTATGACAAGGAGTAAGATAAGGATGCCCACTGTCACCATTTCTGGTGAACATTGTACTGAAGCTTCTAATCAGGGCAATTAGGCAAGAAAAAGAAATAAAAGTCATCCAGATTGTAAAGGATGAAGCAAAGTCATCTCTATGTACAGATGATATGTAGAAAATTGTATGTAGAAAAAATGTATGTAGAAAATTCTAAGGAATCCCCTTAAGAAACTATTAGAACTAAAACAAATTCAGCATGGTTGCAGGACATAAGATTAATATTTAAAAATCAATTATATTTCTATATTCTTGCGGTGAATAATTTTAAAATGAAATTAAAACCATTCCACTTAAAAAGAGTAAACCAGGTATAAATTTAGCAAAAGAAGTGCAAAAGTTTGGAGGAATGGATATCCTGACTTTTTTTCAGTCTTGAAAAGATGCCTCTGTCTTTAGAAGGCATGAAATAGGTGAGCAGAGACTTGGCTCAGATGACTAATGACTGGACAGAATCCAAGCATGTGAAAATGAAAGTGAAGTCTCTCAGTCGTGTCCGACTCTTTGCGACCCCATGGACTGTAGCCCACCAGGCTCCCCCATCCATGGAATTTTCCAGGCAAGATTACTGGAGTGGGTTACAGGGATCCAACCTGGGTCTCCTGCATTGCAGGCAGATGCTTTACTGTCTGAGCCACAAGGGAGCTGACTTAGACTGGAGTAAGGTTCTCAAACCACGATACAACTGTGGATGGGGGACTTTGGCCAGGACTCAAGTTAGATTCTTCTGCTAGGCTGGATATGGAATTTAAGGTGAGTTGCTCAGATGGTAAAGTGTCTGCCTGCAATGCGGAGACCTGGGTTCGATCCCTGGGTTGGGAAGATCTCTTGGAGAAGGAAAGGGCAACCCACTCCAGTATTCTTGCCTGGAGAATCCCACAGACGGAGGAGCCTGGTAGGCTACAGTCCGTGGGGTCGCAAAGAGTCGGACAATACTGAGCGACTTCACTTCACTTCATAGAAAGTAATGAAGCTCTGGGACTTACCTGGTAGTCCAGGTAAGTAACAGATTCTGGCTTCCACTGCAGAGAGCTAAATTCAACCCCTAGTTGGAGAACAAAGATCCCAAATACCCTGGGGTATGACCCCTCCCCTCCCCCCAAAGCAAAGAAGCTTCAATTTCTTACAGACCTGAGATTCACACCTACTTGCTTGGAGAAAGCTTTTTTCCAGGAGCATAAGGACCAAGTGGCTTCCCAGGTGGCTCTGTGGTAGAGAATCTGCCTACCAGTGCAGGAGACGTGGGTTCCATCCCTGGGTCAGGAAGATCCCCTGGAGTAAGAAATGGCAACCTACTCCAGTATTTTGCCTGGGAAATCCCGTGGACAGATGAGCCTGGCAGAATACAGTCCATGCAGTCACAAAAGAGTCAGATAGAACTTAGCAACTAAACAATAACAAAGACCAAGAACAGTGAATATCAGCACAAAACAATCCCAGGTGAAAGCTCACCATTTGACTACAGTGTGTAGCTCTGGCATTGCTTCAGGGGCTGCATTCTGACAAGCCGCTCCCAAAGCCCAGTGATGGTGTCTGATAAATCCATGCCCTCCGCTGATGCACAGCAAACTCTCCGTGGTCAGGAAGGCATTCTTTTCAGGAGGGGTAATTTGTTTCCCTTATTGTTGTTTTTTTAATCTTTTGAGTAGTGCAGGCACATGTGAAATCTATTAAGAGAAGCCTGAGGGACAGCTGTAGCCAGAGCTGAAATCTTGCCAGCTTATGGTGAGAGTTTTTGTAGAAGTTTTCAACCTCCCAGCAACTTCTTGATAACTGTTACAAAAACAAACAGTAAGATGTAGAAGTTAAGAAAAGAAGAAATAGATGAAGCTATTAGGATAAAGTTATCTTTTTTAAGGAGATAAAGAAATAAAAGGAAAAGGAAAGGGAAAGAATTGTGATTCAAATTCATGAAACAAATTCAAAACAAAGGCAGAAATTTAATAATTGATCTGGTCAAAACAATGGTACCGTTTAAATACAGAATTATTTTTAAAGGAATTTAAAATAATGTAAAACATGAAAATAAATACCAATAAAAAAGTACCAAATAATCCTTAAATAAATACTAAAGCTAAAACAGTGTTCAGGTACAAAGGAGAAAATGAACTTGAGAATAGAAATTATAAAATAAATCAAAACAAGGAATTTAAAATGTAACGAACTAAAAAAAAAAAGAAAACAGATTGAAACAAGTAAAACCAGAAGATCAAAAATATTGAGGATAATATAGTGAGTGCTGAAGTATAGTAGTGAAATTGAAAGTGTCAGTCGCTCAGTCATGTCAGACTACTTGCAACCCCATGGGTTATAGCCCACCAGGCTCCCCTGTCCATGGAATTCTCCAGGTAGGAATACTGGAGTGGGTAGCCATTCCTTTCTCCAGGGCATCTTCCCAACCCAGGGATCAAACCTAGGTCACCTGCATTGCAGGCAGATTCTTTACTGTCTGAGCCACCAGAAAGTTTGAAGACAAAAGGAGAAGAGGGTGGCAGAGGATGAGCTGGTTAGATGGCATCACTGACTCAATGAACATGAACTTGAGCCAATTCTGGGAGATAGAGTACATGGAAACCTGTTGTGCTGCAGTCTATGAGGTCGCAAAGATTCGGACACGACTGAGTGACTGGTCTGATGATGAAAATAAGTCAGAGCCATATACACACTACTAGTTTATAAAGTAGCTAACTAGTAAGAACCTACAGTATAGCACAGGGAACTCTACTGAATACTCTATAATGAACTATATGGGGAAAGAACTTTAAAAAGAGTGGATATATGTATATTTATAACAGATTCACTTTGCTATACATCTGAAACTATCCACAACTCTATTAGAGTAAATCAACTCTATTCCGATAAAATTTTTAAAATAAGTCAGAGCAACATAAATCAGGATAAAAAGAACAAAGTACAGAGTTAAAATATTTTAGACTAAACTCTTAAAAAGGAAAGATATGAAAAATAATCAAAGGTGAGTATTTAAGAAGGGATTTAGGACTGAAGTGGGATTTCCTGGTGGCTCAGACAGTACAATCTGCCTGCAATGAGGGAGACCTGGGTTCGATCCCTGGGTTAGTAAGATCCCCTGGAGAAGGGAATGGCTACCCACTCCAGTGTTCTTGCCTGGAGAATTCCGTGGATGGAGGAGCCTGGCAGGCTGCAGTCCATGGGGTCTCAAAGAGTCAAACATGACTGAGAAACTTCACTTTCTTTCTCAGGCCTGAAGCAGCCCACAAGGAGGTATCCGAAGTGGGAGGGGCATAGAGCAAGAGAGCAGGACCCCTGTGTTCTGGCTATGGTCCCCAGTGGGAGCCCCTTGCAGGGTGCTCTTTGAGAGAAAGCACACTGAGATTGTAGGCAGCTGGCAGCCAAATCTGTCAAGCCAACTGTGCTGCCAGGAGGCCCCTCTCAGCCCCCTGTACACTCTGTCACAGCTGCAGCAGTCAATAATGGTCTAAAGCAGAGTCAGGCACCTTTTCACACTCAGGGTCACACATTGTATAAGACATATCAGGAATATCCCCTGGAATAGGAAATGGCAACCCACTCCACTATTCTCACCTGGGGAATTCCATGGACAGAAGAGCCTGGTGAGTTACAGTCCATGGGGTTGCAAAGAACTGGACACACTGAGCAACTGAGCAACTCACAAAGACACACCAACTCACCCTTCTTAGCTACATGCTCTTAGGCAAATTTTCTAATCTTTCAGAGCCTCCAGCTGCCTGTAAGAAAAGTGAGAGTAATATATCTACCTTATAAGTCTATCTTGAAGATTCTACGAGATGATAAAGCTTACATATTATGTAATCAGCAATTAACAAAGGCTAGCCTTTGTTATTAACTCATTAGAAGAAAAAAGTTCATTTTCATCACAGTTATATGAGGAGTGGAAGCATTTTTTAAATATTAGGATTTTCTTTTTTTAATTTATTTTAATTGGAGGCTAATTACTTTACAATATTGTGGTGGTTTTTGCCATACATTCACATAAATCAGCTATGGGTGTACATGTATTCCCCATCCTGACCCTCCCCCCCCAACCTCCCTCCCCATCCCATCCCTCAGGGTCATCCCAGTGCACCAGCCCTGAGCACGCTGTCTCATGCATTGAACCTGGACTGGCGATCTAGTTCACATATGATAATATACATGTTTCAACACTATTCTCTCAAATCATCCCACCCTCGCCTTCCCCCACAGAGCCCAAAAGACTGTTCTATACATCTGTGTCTCTTTTGCTGTCTCGGATATAGGGTCATCGTTGCTGCTGCTGCTGCTAAGTCTCTTCAGTCGTGTCCGACTCTGTGCGACCCCATAGACGGGCAGCCCAACAGGCTCTCCCGTCCCTGGGATTCTCCAGGCAAGAACACTGGAGTGGGTTGCCATTTCTCTTTCTAAATTCCATATATATGTGTTAATATACTGTATTGGTGTTTTTCTTTCTGACTGACTTCACTTTGTATAATAGGCTCCAGTTTCATCCACCTCATTAGAACTGATTCAAATGCATTCTTTTTAATAGCTGAGTAATATTCCATTGTGTATATGTACCACAGCTTTCTTATCCATTTGTCTGCCAATGGACATGTAGGTTGCCTCCATGTCCTGGCTATTGTAAACAGTGCTGCGATGAACATTGCGGTACACATATCTCTTTCAATTCTGGTTTCCTCAGTGTGTATGCCCAGCAGTGGGATTGCTGGGTTGTATGGCAGTTCTGTTTCCAGTTTTTTAAGGAATCTCCACATGTTCTCCATACTAGCTGTACTAGCTTGCATTTCCACCAACAGTGTAAGAGGGTTCCATTTTCTCCACACCCTCTCCAGCATTTATTTGTAGACTTTTTGATAGCAGCCATTCTGACCCATGTGGAATGGTACCTCATTGTGGTTTTGATTTGCATTTCTCTAATAATGATTGATGTTGAGCATCTTTTCATGTATTCCTTAGCCATCTGTATGTCTTCTCTGGAGAAATGTCTGTTTAGTTCTTTGGCCCATTTTTTTGATTGGGTTGCTTATTTTTCTGGAATTGAGCTGCAGGAGTTGCTTGTATATTTTTGAGATTAATTCTTGGTCAGTTGCTTAATTTGCTATTATTTTCTCCCATTCTGAAGGCTGTATTTTCACCTTGCTTATAGTTTCCTTTGTTGTGCAAAAGCTTTTAAGTTTAATTAAGTCCCATTTGTTTATTTTTGCTTTTATTTCCATTACTCTAGGAGGTGGGTCATAGAGGATCCTGCTATGATTTACATCAGAGAGAGTTTTGCCTGTTTTCTTCTGGGAGCTTTATAGTTTTTAATCTCACATTTAGATCTTTAATCCATTTTGAGTTTACTTTTGTGTATGGTGTTAGAAAATGTTCTAGTTTTATTCTTTTACAAGTGGTTGACCAGTTTTCCCAGCACCGCTTGTTAAAGAGATTGTCTTTTCTCCATTGTATATTCTTGCCTCTTTTGTCAAAGATAAGGTGTCCATAGATGCATGGATTTATCTCTAAGCTTTCTATTTTGTTCCACTGATCTATATTTCTGTCTTTGTGCCAGGACCATACTGTCTTAATGACTGTGGCTTTGTAGTAGAGCCTGAAATCAGGCAGGCTGATTCTTCTAGTTCTATTCTTCTTTCTCAAGATTACTTTGGCTATTCAAGGTTTTTTTGTATTTCCATACAAATCATGAAATTGTTTGTTTTAGTTCTCTGAAAAATACCATTGGTAGCTTGATAGGGATTGCATAGATTGCTTTGGGTAGTATACTCATTTTCTCTATATTGATTATTCCAATCCATGAACATGGTATATTTCTCCATCTATTTGTGTCATTTTTGATTTCTTTCATCAGTGTTTTATAGTTTTCTATATATAGGTCTTTTGTTTCTTTAGGTAGATTTATTCCTAAGTGTTTTATTCTTTTCACTGCAATGGTGAATGGAATTGTTTCCTTAATTTCTCATTCTGTTTTCTCATTGTTAGTGTATAGGAATGCAAGGGATTTCTGTGTGTTAATTTTATATCCTGCGAATTTACTATATTCATTGATTAGCTCTAGTAATTTTCTGGTGGAGTCTTTAGGGTTTTCTTTGTAGAGGATCATGTCATCTGCAAACAGTGAAAGTTTTACTTCTTTTCCAATCTTTTATTTCTTTTTCTTCTCTGTAGGATTTTCTTGAGGGAGAAAAAGAATAGGTTCAGCCATGGACTTTTTGTTTGTTTATTTAAAACACAAATTTGTTGTCGTATAGTTCTGAAGCTTAGAAGTCCTTAAATCAAAGTGTCAACAGAGCTAAATTCTTTCTGGAGGCTACAGGGAAGAATCCATTTTCTTGCCTTTTCCAGCTCTCCTGCATTCCTGGGATTATGGTCCTTTCCTCCTCCATTTTCAAAGTGATCAGAATATCTTCAAACCTCTCTCTTTCTGTCTTTTTCCTCCTCCATCTTCAAAGTGAACAGAATATCTTCAAACCTCTTTCTGTCTTTCATTTCTGTCATCATCCCTCCTTCTCTGATCCTCCTGCCACCTTTTACATGAAGACTATTGCAGATTATATCAAGCCTACTTGGATAAACCGGGGTAATCTCATCATCTCAAAATCTTTAATTTACTCATATCTACAAAGTCCCTTTGCCATATGTATGTGCGTGCTAAGTCACTTCAGTTGTGTCCAACTCTTTGCGAACCCATGGACTCTAGCCTGCCAGGCTCCTCTATCTATGGGATTCTGCAGGCAAGAATACTAGAGTAGGTAGCCATGCCCTTCTCCAGGGGATATTCCCAACCCAAGGACTGAATCTGTGTCTCTTATAAGAAGCCAAAATAACAATAGCTTGAAAAGAGTTTGTTTTTCACTTATGTAAGAGTCATGGGGTCAGGAATCCAATTCCTTCTCTGTCATTAACAGCTTCCAAAATGGCTGCTCCAGTCTCTACCATCACATCCACACTTAGAGCGACCAGCTTGTCCCAGTTTGCCTGAGGCTTCCCCAGTTTTAGCTCAGAATGCTCTGCAACTCAGGAGTCTATACAAACCGGGACCATTGGTCACCCTTTAACACTCTATCCAACAGAACGTGGAAGGGAGGCTTGGAGGTCGTACCTTCCCTTTAAAGGCATGACCTGGAAGTCCACCTTACTGTTTCTGTTCATATCACATTCACCAGCACTTAGTCATATGGTCACATCTACTTATAGAGTAGGCTCAGAAATGTAATCTTGACCTGGATGACTACGAGTCAGCTACAATTTGGGTATTTTTCCTAAAAGAGACATTAATGGATATGCAGAGATAACTAGCTGTCTCTGCCCAAATATGTGATAAAGAGTGATGTATCACATTATAGGGATATGATGTAAGTAGGGTGCTTCTCTGGTGGCTCAGATGGTAAAGAATCAGTCATGTCCAACTCTTTGCGACCCTATGGACTGTAGCCCACCAGGCTCCTCTGTCCATGGGATTCTCCAGGCAAGAATACTGGAGTGAGTTGCCATTTCTTTCTCCAGGGCATCTTCCCAACCCACTGATTAAACCTGGGTCTTCTGTATTACAGGTAGATTCTTTACTGTCTGAGCCAACAGGAAAGCCTAATTTACCTTTAGGTAAACCTAATTTTACCTTTTAAATTAGCCTTAGTATTACTAAAGGAAATCAGTCCTGAATATTCATTGGAAGGACTGATACTGAAGCTGAAACTCCAATACTTTGGCCACCTGATGTGAAGAACTGACTCATTGGAAAAGATACCGATGCTGGGAAAGACTGAAGGCCAGAGGAGAAGGGGACAACAGAGGATGAGATGGTTGGATGGCGTCACCAATTCAGTGGACGTGAATTTGAGTAAGCTCTGGGAGTTGGTGATGGACAGGGAAGCCTGGCGTGCTGCAGTTCATGGGGTCACAAAGAGTCGGACACAACTGAGCGGCTGAACTGAACCAGTATTACTATTTATTATTTATTTATTATTGGCTGTGTCAGGGCTCAGTTGTGGCACAGGGGCTCCACTCCAGAGCACTCAGGCCCAGTAGTTGTGATGCATCGGCTTAGTTGTTTCAACAGCATGTGGGATCTTAGTCCCCAGACCAGGGATTGAACCCTCGTCTCCTGCATTGGAAGGCAGATTCTCTTTTTTTTGGTTATGCTGGGTCTTCATTGCTGCATGTGGGCTTTATCTAGTTGTACAAGTGGGGGATTCTTTTCATTGCCATGAGCAGGCTTCTCATTTTGGTGACTTCTCTTGTTGTGGAGCATGGGCTCTAGAGTGCATGGGCTTCAGTAGTTGTGGTGTGAGTGCTCAGTAATGGCTGCTTTCAGACTTAGTTGCCCCTTGGTATGTGGGATCTTCCCAGAGCAAGAATAAAACCCATGTGCCCTACATTGCAGATGGATTCTCAATCACTGGACCACCAGGGAAGTCCCTACCCTTAATATTATTAAATGTAGCTTTATCTAATCTTTGTCTCAAATGGAGACATTGATTTTGGAATTCACCTTGAATCTTATTTTGAAGCCTGGGACTAGGACTTCCACTTACCTACCAGACTCACTTTTCCTGTCTGTTTTCAGTAGGATTTCTTCTTCTTCTTCTTTTGTACAGCATTATGAAAAGTATTTTGTTTACGCCTGCAGTCATCCTCTTGACATGGCTAGTAGCTAAGTAGGCACTCTCCCCTCCAATAAAGACAAACAAAACAAAACAAGCCATGTGAGCATGGTTTATCCTGGGCTTGTAGTGAGATATTTTAAAATAGATTTCAAGCTCCCAGTAAGTTACTGGTCTTTGAAATTCTACCTGTCTTAATAAAGAAGACATGTAGATCTGTGGTAGAAGCACTAACTCTCTAACTTATCAATGGACAAATAATATAAATAAATAATTTTTCGAAAGAAGAAATGTTCAGCCTTACTAATAATCAAATAAAAGTAGATTTGGGAAACCAGATTTAAATTTGGTTACTAGAAAATTAGCAAAAACAGAACTTGTAAATCTCCAATTATATCAAGAATGCAGGAAAGATGTAAGTTGTCCAGTCTTTTTGGAAAGCATTGTGACAATATGTATCAAGACTGTTTATAATGTTAGTAATATTTCCACAATTGGGCATTTCCATGTGCTAAACTCTTTTCCAGGCTTCCCAGTGGTAAAGAACGCCTGCTAAAGCAGGACACATAAGAGACGTAGGTTTGATCACTGGGTCAAGAAGATCCCCTGGAGAAGGAAATGACAGCTCACTCCAGTACTCTTGCTTGGAGAATCCCATGGACAGAGGAGCGTTGTGGGCTATAGTCCATGGGGTTGCAAGGAGTCAGACATGAATTAGCAACTGAGCACACAAGCCCTCTTCCTGCCGTTTTTGGCCAGAATTTCAGTTAACAAGATACACAACAGTTCTTCTCTTTCTGGTGTGTGAAAGAGGGTGACAATGGATAATTAACAGGTAAACAAATCAACAGGATAATTTCAGGTATTCTGAGTTTCAGAAGTAGAATAACTGTGTTAGTGGTGGATGGGGGTGAGGAGAGGGAAGGCAGTACAGAGAGGGGCTTGCCAGGGAAGGCCTTTTAAAAGGAATAAATGCTGAGTTGAAACTTGCATGAGTCTTAAGAACATCTGGGAGAAGAGAGTTCCAGATTTGAGCACAAGTGGCATGGTCCTAGGTGGGGACATGCCTAGTGAGTCTAGGAAGTGGCTGAAGCCTCGTGCAGTGTCAGGAGGTCAGAGGGGAGACCAAAGGTGGTCAGGGACACAGCAGGAGGATGTCCATGCCATGGTAAAGGTTTGGGTTTTATTTTGGATGTGAAGGAAGTCATTAAATAAGTCTAAACAGGGGAGTGATGGGAATTAAGATTATTCCATAACTCTATATCTACTAAGTTAAAAGTATATCCATGGTACAGTGTTATAGACCTAACCCTGCACTGAAGCTTATAGCATCTTGATGGAAAAGAGGCTTGAAATAAAATGAGGTGGCATTATTGAAAAAGTTAATACCTGTTGCTTCTCTAAGCTGCTGTGGGCTGCAACTTTTGGGTTTGTATAAAGAGACAGTGTTATTATACATTTGGTGACTTGTCAACAACTGCAGCGAGACTGTCTATGTTTGAGCCCCAGAAAAATCCCAGCAACCCTGCTTATCGTGACATGTCCTTAGGTGAGTTAATCAGTTGGGATAGGCTAAATGATGCTGTGGGAACAAATGATCCCCAAATCTCTATTTATAGCAGCTAAGGTTTTTTTATTTTTCTTCCTTGGGCTACATATTTATTGAGAAGTATGCTGTGTCTCTATTCCATGTTGTTTTCACTTCAAGACCCGTGTTGATGGAGCAGCATCTGTATGAAATATTGTCAGTCATTGTAGCTGAGGGGGAGGAAATGTGGAGAAGCATGGTCTAATTCTATTTATTTATTTTTGGCTGTACTGGGTCATCATTGCTATGAGGGATTTCTCTAGTTGTGGTGAGTGGGGGCTACTCTTCATTGTGAAGCCCGGGCTCTAGAGCATGGGCTCAGTAGTTGTGGCACACATGCTTAGTTGCTCTGATACTTGTGGGATCTTTCTGGACCAGTGATCGAACCCATGTCTCATGCATTAGCAGAAGGATTCTTAACCATTGAACCACCAGGGAAGTGTATGGTCTAGTTCTTAAAGCTTCAACTTCAAAGTGATCCACTTCATGTTTGCCAGCAAATATTACTTCTGAGTTCAACAGGGTGGGAGTGAGAGCTTTTGAAGAGGAAAGAGAAAGGGGGAACATACAGGGAGAATCAAAGAATAAAGTATGTCCAAACATTATGCAGCACATAAGAACAGAAAGCACATGCTTCTTGAGGACCATGCTCAGAGGATACAGGACATGGATCAATCATTCTGTGGTGAGGATAAAGACACCACAATTGACACCGTCAAGCTCAAATTTTCATGGAAATAGACTTTGTGGTGAACCACAGGAGTCAGGGCAGTCACTGAGGGAATGCCACTCAGGAAGTGTAAATGTGAGCGAGGCCACTGTGTGAACACGGAATGAGATCCTGACTCTTCACTTCTCTCACCCCTCACATCAATCAGTCAGCAGAGCCTTCAGAATACACCTATCATCTGACTGCCTCTTGCCACCTCCACTGCTAGCCCATCTCCCACCTGGACCACAGCAACAGCCTCATACCCGGACCCCTAACTTCCATTCTCCATCCAAGGAGCATCCTGGGCAAACGTATATTAAGTCATTTCTCTCTTTGTCTGAAAACCTTCCAGTGGCTTCCCATTTCATTAAGATGAAAATCCATGGTGCTTACAGTAATTGTCAGTTCTTTTTTTTTTTTTTTTAATATTTGCTTATTTGACCATGCAGGTCTTAGTTGCAGCAGGCAGGATCTTTAGTTAAGGCATTTGAGATCTTTTAATTGAGGCATGTAAACCCTTAGTTGCAGCAAGTGGGATCTAGTTCCCTAACCAGGTATGGAACCAGGGCCTCCTGCATTGGGATTGTGGAGTCTTAGCCAGTGGACCACCAGGGAAGTCCCAGAATATCCTCAATTTTGATTTTTATTTTAAATGGCAATGTGGTCAAAATATTTTGAAAATGCAGCTCATGACATGTTCCTCTACATCCTCAGGTCTCTACCGCAAGGTCTCACTTAAGACCCTATCCTACTTTTTTTTTTTCTTCCTAGAACTTATTGTCTTCTCTTATTCTGTACAGTAAACTAATTTTCCTTCCATCTCCCCATTAGCACAGAAGCCCCAGAGAGGCAAGAATTTTTTTTCTGTCTTATTTATTACTCTATCCTCAATGCCTAGAACATAGTCTGGCACATAGTAGATGCTCAGTAAATTTTTGTTAAATTTTGAATTACTCCACTGTAGCTGATACATAAAATGTTAAGTGGAAAATATATATATATATATATATATACCCCCAATGGAATATTAATCAGCCATAAAAAAGAATGAAAATGCTATTTTTAGCAACAGGAATGGACCTAGAGATTGTTACAAGTCACACAGAGAAAGATATTCAATATAATATGATATCATTTACATGTGGAATCTGAAACACAATGGTACAAATCAACCTATTTACAAAACAGAAATAGACTCACATACCTGGAAATCAAACTTTTGGTTTGATTGGGGAGTGATGAATTAAGAGATGAGGATTAACATATGGCAAGGGAAAGCGAAAATGTTAGTCACTGATTCATGTCCGACTCTTTGCGACCTCATGGACTGTAGCCCACCAGGCTCCTCTGTCCGTGGAATTCTCCAGGCACGAATAGTGGAGTGGATATTTCCTTCTCCAGGGGATCTTCCTGATCTAGAGATCAAACCTGGGTCTTCTGAATTGCAGGCAGATCTGCAATTTTTTTACTGTCTGAGCCAACAGGAAAGCTCACTAACACATATACACTATATATATATAATAAATAATGAATAAAGACACATTATATAGTACAGGAAACTCTACTCAGTACTCTGTAATGACTTACATGGGAATAGAATCTTAACAAGAGTGGATAGATGTATATATATAACTGATTCACTTTGCTATACAGTAGAAACTAATACAACATTGTAAATCAGCTATGCCTCCTGCCTGCTAAGTCGCTTCAGTTGTGTTCAACTCTTTGCGACCCTATGGACTGTAGCCTGCCAGGCTTCTCTGTCCATGGAATTTTCCAGGAAATAATACTGGAATGGGTTTCCATTTCCTTCTCCAGGGGATTTTCCTTCTCCAGGGGTTAAACCTGTGTCTCTTGCATCTCCTGCATTGGCAGGTGAATTCTTTGTCACTAGTGCTACCTGGGGAGCCCTAAATGGGACTCAGTAGTCATGGCACATGGGCTTAGTTGCCCCACTGCGTGTTGGATCCTAGTTCCCAGACCAGGGACTGAACCTGTGTCTCCTGCATTGGTAGGCAGATTGCTAACCACTGGACCACCAGGTAAGGTCCCCTCCAAGTCTTTTCATGGCTTGATGGCTTTTAAGCACTGAATATTATTCTGCTGTCTGGATAGAGCCATTTA
Organism: Ovis canadensis; assembly: GCF_042477335.2. Taxonomy (NCBI): domain Eukaryota; kingdom Metazoa; phylum Chordata; class Mammalia; order Artiodactyla; family Bovidae; genus Ovis; species Ovis canadensis. The sequence continues at coordinate 58,416,159 of NC_091247.1, forward strand.
TCCATTCACCTGCTGAAAGATATCTTAGTTGCTGTCAGGTTTTAGCAATTATGAATAAATTTTGTGCAAACATCTATTTGCAGGTTTTTATGTAGACATAGTTTTCAACTCCTTTGGGAAATACCAAGGAGCATAACTGCTAGATCCCATGGCAAGAGTGTGTTTAGTTTTGTAAGTAATTACCAAACTGTCTTCCAAAGTAACTGTACCATTTTGCATTCCCATCGACAATGGTTCTGCATCTTTGTATCAGCATTTCCTGGTGGTGTTGATTTCGATTTTGGTCATTCTGATAGGTGTGCAATAGTATGAAACATGATTTCAAGGATGCCATGTGGCAAGTAAGTGGACCAGAGTGGATTTCACTTTTCTAGAGCCAGATCATGGCAACAATATCCTCAAACCAGCCTTATTATTGGTTTTACCAAACAAGGTCACTGTTGAGTCAAATAATCAAGCCAACAATATGCTTGTGTTTTGGAGGTGATATGTTCATAATAATTTCTCCATTGGAAAATAGAGTTAAGGTCTATTTTGAAATGAAGGAATGGATCTAAAAATGAGTGGGTTTATTCATTTTTCATGATACGTTCTCAAACTTCCAAGGTTAGGTATTGGATTGGTGTGAAAGTAACTGCTGTTTTTGCATTGTTGAAATTTGCTGTTTGATATGAGAATACATTTTTAAACAAATGCGGTTACATTATGTATCATTTTAATGCACATTTCTGGCTTTATGTTTTTCTGCTAATGACATTACTTGCTGTTTATTTTATATTTATTTTAGACTAGGGAAATGATGTTAGACAAAAATCAAATTCAAACAATTTTCTTATTTGAGTTCAAAATGAGTCATAAAGCAGTGGAGATAACTTGAAACATCAATAACACATTTGGCCTAGGAGCTGCCACTGAACATACAGTGCAGTGGTGGTTCAAGCAGTTTTGCAGAGGAGACAAGAGCCTTGAAGATGAGGAGCATAGTGATCAGTCATTGGAAGGTGACGAACAGTTGAGACCCATCGTTGAAGCAGATCCTCTTACAACTACAGAAGTTGCTGAAGAACTTAACATCAACCATTCTGTGATCGTTCAGCATTTGAAGCAAATTGGAAAGGTGAAAAAGTTCATTAAGTGGATATCTCATGAGCTGACTGAAAATCAAAAAAATCATTGTTTTGAAGTGTTGTCTTCTCTTATTCTGAGCAAAAACAATGAACCATTTCTTGATCAGATTGTGACATGCATTGAAAAGTGGACTCTATAGGACAACTGGCAATGACCAGGTCAGTGGTTCAGCCAAGTAGAAGCTCCAAAGCACTTCCCATAGCCAAACTTACACCAAAAATGGTCATGGTCATTGTTTGGTGATCTGCTGCTGGTCAGATCCATTACAGCTTTCTGAATTCCAGTGAAAGCAATACATCTGAGAAGTATGCTCAGCAAATCGATGAGATGCACCGAAAATTGCAATGACTGCAGCCAGCATTGTTCAACAGAAAGGGCCCAATTCTTCTCTACAACGTCTGACTGCTTGTCGCAAAACCAAGTCTTCAAAAGTTGAACAAATTGAGCTATGAAGTTTTGCCTCATATGCCATGTTCTCAATAACTTTTTGCACACAAAACACTTCCACAACCAGCAGGATGCAGAAAATGCTTTCCAAGAGTTTGTCGAATCCCAAAGCATGGACTTTTACACTATGGGAATAAACGAACTTATTTCTTGTTGGTGAAAATGTGTTGATTGTCATGGTTCCTATAGTAATTAATAAAGATATGCTTAAGCCTAGTTATAAAGATTTAAAATTCAGATCGAAACCACAATTACTTTTGTACCAACCTAATATTACTTCCCTGCAGCTCTTGCTAAACCAGGAACTTCAAGGATGAAACTCATGTTTCTCCAAATATAGAATGGGTAAAGCCAGTTTTAATTCAGCAGAGCCTTGTAATAAGGAATGAAGGGGATACTTCTCTAATTGTAGGCAAAGGAGATGGAATTCTGAAAGACTATCAGAGTCTAAAATTAGTGAAATTTTGTGAAAATTAGTGAAACAGTGAAAACCTCTCACTTCATCTCAATTTTTTTTAACCCCTGATCTTACCAGTTCAACCATGAGCTCCTGGATCATTAAAAAATGTATGACTTACGTATGTGTTTCATAGTCCACAATGCAAACCATGTCTTCTTTGATAAATTAGGAGGAAAATTTTCCTCATTCTTCAAAGGACAGTGTTATTTTAAAATTGATTTTATATTGTAGTTGAATATGTATGCATTAAAGTATGCATAACTAGAAACTTTCCTGGTGGTCCAGTGGCTAAGACTCCATGACCCAAACGCAGAGTGCCCAGGTTTGATCCCTGGTCAGGGAACTAGATCCCACATGCTGCAACTAAGACCAGCAAACCAAATAAATAAATAAATATTTTAAAAATATGCATAGCTAATCGTCTCATCTTTCATAAAGATAAGATTACATATATGTTATTTTTATCTTGTCCTCATGAATAACCCAGTGTGGTAGGTATTACTGGGGCATTTTTATCTGTGAGGACACTGAGCTCCATAGAGATTAGATATCATGCTCAATCATCCAGTAAGTGATGGAGTCAGGGCACAAACCTGGGCTCATGAGTCAAAGCCCTTTCTCTTGCCACTGTACCAGTGCCTCTGCTGTGTCTGTTTTTCTATAGTGCAGTTAAGAACCTCCAGCAACACTGTTAATAACACCTCAAGAAATGACCTTCACCTCCAGATCTTTTTTTTTTTTTTTTTTGGCTGCAGCATACAGCTTGCAGGATCATAGCTCCCCAACTAGGGATTGAACCTAGGACCTTTGGCAGCAAAAGTGCAGAATCTTAAAGCTAAAGGGACTCTGTTGGATATGTACCTGATGACAAAAATAGAGACTCTAGAGGGTGAGACTCAGAAGCACAGTTGATTGGTTGTAGATACTTTGTCATGAAAACGGTGTAGACTCTGAAACACCCGTCCAGACCCTACTAGTACAGCCTATGCCTAAGGCAGAGACATTGAGTTGGACTTCTGTTTATTTCACAGGTCACCAGCATTTCATTGGTCCATTTTAGTGTCTCTGTTATTTCTGCTCTTTTAATTGAAGTATAGTTGATTTATGACATTGTCTTAATTATGCTGTAATTACAGCAGTGATTCAGTTGTACATATATATAATTCTTTTTAAAAATATTATTTCCATTATGGTTTATCATAAGATATTAAATATATTTCACTGTGCTATACAGTAGGACACTGTTTTTTATCCAGTCTATATGTAAAAACTTACATCTGCTAACCCGACTCTGCCACTCCATCCTTCCCCAACATCCTCCCCCGCTTGACAACCATCAGTCTGTTCTCTATGTCTGTGATTCTCCTTCTGCTTCATAGAAAGCTTCATTTGGGTCATAGTTTAGATTCCACATATAAATGATATCATATGGTATTTTTCTTTTTCTTTCTAACTTACTTCTCTTAGTCTGATAATCTCTAGTTGTATTCATGGTGCTGCAAATGACATTGTTTCATTCTTTTCTAATTAAATCCATTGTCAGGAGAGAAAACTGTCAGTAGAATCAGACACAGAGCTGTCCCATATGTTGACAAAATAAAAATTCATATTAAAAATAATCATGAGATGTAAATAAAAGATTTAGTGAGAAAAGTGGACAACATTGTTAACTGATGGGGACTTTTTATGGAGAGAGGAAAACTATAATAAAGGGCCAAGTGTAAATGCTAGGTATAAAAAAAGTAATATACGAAATAAACAATTTTTATTTTTATTTTTTTTTTCCAGAAAAATTTAACAGGTTTATTTATAATTGTTATAAAGTTGAACTGCTGAAACTTGTTCACTGAAACATTTTGACTTTCATTAATGCTTTATGTCCCCGCATTTATATTAAAAATTCACACACAAATGAAAATGGAAAAACTGCCAATACCTGATTTCTGTCCCCTATTTTCCACTTGCAATCATATACTTAGGTACCTTTTGACCCCATGGAAAAAAAATATCTAACGTTCAGAACTACCAATAACAGGAAGAAGAGATTTTTTTTTTTTTTTAAAGAATGAAATGTTTCCCATCATAGTGGATTCTTAAGCACGTTCTCCACGTATGCGGCGTGCTAGCTGGATGTCTTTTGGCATAATTGTTACACGTTTGGCATGGATAGCACACAGGTTGGTGTCTTCAAAAAGGCCAACCAGATAGGCCTCACTTGCCTCCTGCAAAGCACCAATAGCTGCACTCTGGAAGCGCAGATCTGTTTTGAAGTCCTGAGCAATTTCCCGCACCAGACGCTGGAAGGGAAGTTTGCGAATCACAAGTTCAGTGGACTTCTGATAACGTCTAATTTCACGGAGTGCCACAGTACCAGGCCTGTAACGATGAGGTTTCTTCACCCCTCCAGTAGAGGGCGCACTCTTGCGAGCGGCTTTTGTAGCGAGTTGCTTCCTCGGTGCTTTACCACCGGTCGATTTGCGGGCAGTCTGCTTTGTACGAGCCATGGTATAGAGACCTCCTTACTTACCCCCCTTCTCCTTCGGCTGGAGCTCGGCGAGCTAGAGGCGGCGCTGGCGTTGGACAGCGACCGAAATAAACAATTTTTAAAAAGAGGAGGTTAGATACAGACTTTATTTAACTTCAAGACAGGTCATTAGAAATACCCAAACCAAAATACAGAGAAGAAAAGAGTGAAAACAAAATACCTGAGTGCATAAAACAATGTTGAACAGTTTAATACATGTGTGAATGAATTCCTACAAGGAGATGAAATGAAAACATTTAAGGAGATATTGGCTAAGAATTTTACTAAAATTAAAGATATTAACATGGATCTAAGAAGCTCAGTAAATCTACAGTAGTTTAAATACAAAGAAAACCACACCTAGGCACATCAGAGTCAAAATGCTAAAAACCAAAGGTAAAGAGAAAATTTTGACAGCAAAGACTGAAAGATACATTACATATAGGGGAACAATTATAAGAAAAATATCATTCCTACTTCTTCTCAGGAGTAATAGAGACCAAAGATAATGTATTTGGCATCTTTCAAGTTAAAAGGGGGAAAATTTTTTGTCAATCTAGAATTCTGTATCTAGCAAAAATATCCTTTGAAATGAAGGTAAAATTATGACCTTTTTTTCCTTTGCCACAAAGCTTTCAGGATCTTAGTTCCCTGACCAGGGACTGAACCCAGGCCCCAGCAGTGAGAATGCTGAGTCCTAACCACTGTACCACCAGGAAATTTCCTAAAATTATGGCTTTTTAAACAGACAAAAGCTGAAAGTATTTATCTCCAGCACATCTGTACACTATAAGATCTACTAAAATTAGTCCACCAATGTGAAAGTGCTGAGCTCTACCTGAACTGCAAAAATTAATGGTTTAGGTAAATTTATAATAAATTTGTTGTTGTTCAGTGGCTAAGTCATGTCTATCTATTTGCGACCCCATGGACTGCAGCATGCCAGGCTTCCTGTCCTTCTCCATCTCCTGGAGTTTGCTCAAACTTTTATCCATTGAGTTGGTGATGCCATACAACCATCTCATTCTCTGTCATCCCCTTGTCCTCCTGCTTTCAGTCTTCACCTGTATCAGGGTCTTTTCCAATGAGTCAGTTTTTTGATAGATTTAATTAAACTTTTTCTTCATAGAGAAAAATTAAAATCACTCATTTGAAAACAAAGAAGTCTTACCTTCCAATTATCCTTCTTATGGATTCTTTCCCAAGTAAAATGCTAAATATCATTTTGTACTTTTCTTCTTATGTGTGTGCTATGCTGTAATAACACTCCCCATATCATTGAGCTACTCTTAAAACTAAAAAAGAAAAGCAGCTTTATATCATGTACATAATTTTTGTTGTTGTTGTTCAAATCACACACATAGAAACTTGTAATACAACTGAGTGGAATATATAACACATCCTTGGTTTAGTATTATCAATAGAATTACACAGTGAACAATTATCAGATAATTCCTTTTATTGGTCCTCTGGAGTGCTGCAGTCCATGAGGTTGCAAAGAGTCAGACATGAACTGGTGACTGAACAACATACCATCTAAATGACTGAATACATTGTTAATCCGTTTTTTTAAAGTTCATTAGGCTGGAAGAAAATTGTATGAAATAAAAACTGATTTTACAGGAATGAATGAACAACAGCAGAGTTAAAACATTGGAAAGTATAAAGGTAGGACAGATGAGACAAACAGAAGTCAAACACTAAAATAGTAAACTTAAATCCAAACATATTCGTAATTATATTATTCATAATAACTAAGAACTGAAAATAGTTCAGATATTTAACAGAGCATGGACATACAAAATATGGCATATTTAGACAATGGAATAATGCCTAGCAATGAAAGGAAATAAGCATCTTACAAATGAAATCATATGGATGAATCTCAAAGACATGCTGAGTAAAGAAAGCTAGAAACAAAGGAATACATACATAATATGCCATTTAAATTAAATTCAAAAACAGGCAAAATTGATTTCTAGTAACAGAAATTAGAACAAAGGCTACTCTGGGCAGGGGTATTGACTAGAATATAACAGGAACATTTAAGAGTCATGAAATGTTCTCTATCAGAGTTGGCAAACTTTCTGTAAGGAGGTAAAGAGCAAATATTTTAGGTTTTGAGGGGTCATACAGTCTATGTTGTATCATAAAATTAGTCATAGATAAAACAAACAAATGGGTGTGGCTGTGTTCTAAATTTTTGTTAGCCAACTCAAATCATTTAATTATGAAAAGCCAGAAATTATCATCATCAGGATATAAAATCAGTTAATCACTTGTTGGGGAGAGGGGTAAATATTAAGAATCCAAATATGTACAATCTTTTATTTAGAAAACTTCTCAGGAATGATTATTACCCTGTGCTTTCTTAGCAGGGAGACAGAAAGATTTGCAAAAATCAGCTATCTGTTCAACTTTTATGGAAGGTGAATCCCTTTAGTCCTCACTTTATTTTAGAGACAGAGAAAAGACTCAACCTTTTCTTTGGCTGGGGAGCTGCACCACATGGCTTTTGGAATCTTAGTTCCTCAACCAAGGATTCATCTTGGGCTACTGGCAGTGAAAGTGTAGAGTCCAAACCACTGGTGTGATAAATTGCTCAGTCATGTCTGACTCTTTGCAACCCTATGGACTGCAGCCTGCCAGGCTCCTCTATCCATGGGATTTGCCAGGCAAGAATGTTGGAGTGGGTTGCCATGTCCTGCTCCAGGCGATCTTCCTGGCCCAGGGATCGAACCTGCATCTCTTGTGTCTCCTGCATTGGCAGGTGGGTTCTTTACAACTACTGCCACCTAGGAAGCCCCCAGATCTCCAGGGAATTCCTCAAACTTCTTAGTTGTGAATTATTCATCACCTCTTTCTTTCAGGGAATATTTGAGATCGAAGAATGTTATTCTTCAAACTAAACTCAAAATAATTGGAGAAAGTTGAAAATGGACAGGATTTTAAATTACACTAGATAACAATATTATAGTTTTGTAAGAAAAGATTATTTTTTATTGTATGTTAATGCATATATATGGAATTTAGAAAAATGGCACTGATGAACCTATTTGCAGGGCAGAAATAGAGATGGAGACATAGAGAACAAACTTGTGGACACAGTGGGGAAGGAGATGGTGGGATGAATTGGAAGAGTAGCACTGTATACATTACCATGTGTAAAATATCTAGCTAGTGGGAAGCTGCTGTGTAGCACAGGGAGCTTAACTCTGTGCTCTGTGATGACCTAGAGGGCTGGGATGGGGGTGGTGGTGGGGAGGAAGGCTCCAGAGGGAGGGGGCATGTGTATACTTACAGCTGATTCACATTGTTGTGCGGCAGAAACCAACACATTGTAAAGTGATTATACTCAAAATAAAAATTAAAGAAAAAACCGTTTTTTAGGAGGTGCACACTGGTGTATTTAAATGATGTTTACAAATTTGCCTGGTTCAGAAAAAATATTATATCTACATATAAGTGTGCTAAGTTGCTTCAATCTTCTCCAACTCTGCTAGTCAATGGACTGTAGCCTGCCAGGCTCCTCTGTCCATGGGATTTCCCAGGCAAGAACACTGGAGCATATTACTATGTCTTCCTCTGGGGGATCTTCCTGACCCAGGGTTCGAAACCATGTCTGTTATGTTTCCTGCATTGACAGGCAAGTTCTTTACCACTAGTGTCACCTGGGAAGCCCATCTATATACATATAAATGAAATTACATAAATAAATCAATCATGGCAAAATATTAATTGTTGAATTTAGATGGTTGTCATATAGGTAATATTTAAAATCGTTCATAATAAAGCATTGGGAAGAAAAACAAACAAGAGATTGCATTTAAGAACTGTCTCATGTGAAATTTTCCATTTTTCCCTTTCCCATTCACTGTACAGATGGTAGATGTGGGGGTGGTAGAACAGAAAACAGCTGGAGAAACAGCAGTATATTTGGTCATAAGTCAACTAACTAAAAGACAAGTTCGACAAAACTTTGAAACAATGTTATGTCACTTTCAGCCAGATGCTGAGAAGTCAGAAACTTAAATATACGATTTTAAGAAAGAGATTTTATTCATGTGGGGGCTGGAGGGAGTATGAGCCTTTTTGGAAAGTTTAGGGATCTTTAGGGACCACATTATGAAGATATTAAGGCAATTACAGAAGAAAATAAGTTATGAGGTCCCTCTGTTTAGAGGCTTGTTCTAATTTTATTATAGACACTGAAATTTGAATTCTGTATGATTTGCATGGTCATAAAATGCTTTTACACTTCTGGTTTTATTATTATTGTTTTGGGCTGCACTGTATGACTTGCAGGATCTTAGTTTCCTGAGCAGGGACCGACCCCAAGTCTCGACAGTGAAAGCACTAAGTCTTAACCACTGGATTATCAGGACAGTTGCCAGGCTGTAGAAAACTAGGCTGTGTACCAGATTTGGCCTGTAGCCTGCAGTTGGCTGACTCTTGTTCTATTAATATATCTTGATGGGGATGTGAGTTATACATATGTTTGCATTTGTATAACTGAAGAAACTGGTCATTTAAGATCTGTCCATTTCTCTGGAAATAAACTATTTCTTAATAGAAAAACTTCTTAAAAAAAGAAAGGGACAAGGAACTTAGTACTGATGTTCTGCTTTATTAACAAAACATTAACAGAAATAACATAAGACATTAAAATTTTCACACAAAACACTATTGTGCTATTTAAACAAAGCAGATTCAGACAGAAAATTGTGTTTTAATTGTTCTGCAGGTGAGGAATCAAGGTCCAAACAAACACCAAATTCCTAGTTGCTAATTTCTTTCTTTTATTTATTTAATTTTGGCTGCACTGGATCTTGGAGAAGGCAATGGCAACCTACTCTAGTACTCTAGCCTGGAAAATCCCATGCACGGAGGAGCCTGGTAGGCTGCAGTCCATGGCGTCGCGAAGAGTGGAACCGACTGAGCGACTTCCCTTTCAGTTTTCACTTTCATGCATTGGAGAAGGAAATGGCAACCCACTCCAGTGTTCTTGCCTGGAGAATCCCAGGGATGGGCAGACTGGTGGGCTGCCGTCTATGGGGTCGCACAGAGTTGGGCACGACTGATGCAAATTAGCAGCCTCAGCAGCAGCGCTGGATCTTCATTGCCGGTCGTGGACTTTTCTCTAGTCGTGGCGAGCAGAGGCTACTCTCTCGTTGTAGTGCACAGCCTTCTCATTGGGATGGCTTTTCTTGTTCTGGAACACAGGCTCTAGGTGCAAGAGCTCAGTAACTGCAGCTCATGAGTTCTAGAGTGAGGGCTCAGTGTTTGGGATACAAAGGTTTAGTTGCTCCTTGGCATGTAGGATATTCCTGGACCAGGGACCAAACCCATGTCCCTTGCATTGGCAGGTAGATTCTCAACCACTGTGCCACCAGGGAAGTCCCAATTGCTAAATTTCCTAAGAGATTTTGGAAACTTCTGATGTCCCGTGGGGTAAGACAATTCGGTGGCAGGATTTTTACTGTAATTATATGTTGGAACTTGGATGATAGTTTTTATGAACCGACAGAAGAGATTTATGGCAATACATCCAGGCTAAAATATACTTGTTGGAAGTGCCAACATCCTGTTTCTCACTTTTCCATTTGTCTTGACTTCAGCTTATCCTTTGACTTCTCTGAATGGTTCTCCATAGTGAAATTCCCTTCTGTATTGTTTCTAGGATATACCTCTGTCCTCGTTCTCCTGCTACTTCTAATATTTCTCTTGGTCTTTTCAGTGTCTTTTGCTGATCCCTGAGTGAATGCTCTCATTACTTTCCCCAGGCTCTAATACCAAGTGGCAGGCTCTCCCCTAATGAGAACAGTCTCTTCACCTTGTTTGGACTCTAATGCGTCACAGCCAGGTGATCCCCATTCGTGCGTGTCCGCCTCACCTCGCTTGGGCTCTAGGTATCTCATGCTGGGTTAACCTTCTGTATGTCTACTATTGTCATCCCACTTGGGCTCTGACTCTCCCCACCAGGACTAACTCCTAATTAGCTCAAATTTCCATGCCGGGCAGCTTCTTCTTATGAAAACCTACCTTATTCTGCACTCTAATATCTTTAGGACTGAAATGTTCAGGAAGAGGAAGAGAAAGGGACAGAGGAAGGCAATGGTGGAGAATCTTTAAATATTTTACTAGATTTTTTTAAAATATCGAGCTCTTTGATCCACCTGTAACTTATTTTTCTGACACTGATGTAGGGATCTGACTTTGCTATTTTTCCCTAATAAATGATGTGCTTAGCTGTTCAGTCATGTCAGACTGTTTGTGACCCCATGGACTGTAGCTCGCCAGGCTCCTCTTTCCATGGGGATTCTCCAAGCAAGAATACTGGAGTGGGTTGCTATGCCCTTCTCTTCCTAATAAATAACAAACCTCAAGCATATATTGAATAGTTTATTTATATTCATTTGAAATGCTGTTAATCATAAACTCATTGTTTATATATCCATGGGTCTGTTTCTGTATTCTCTTAATTACTTACATACTGTATTTCAATTATTTCATTCACTGAAAGAAATTTAATCGGAAATTAGTTTAATATGAGGAGAAATGACATCTTTATCAAGTAATACAAGGAAATGGAATTTTTCAGATCTTCTTTTATGTATTCATTTTATGGCTATCTTTCCATTGGTAAAGTCCTACAGCTTTCTTCTTATAGGTTTTGTTCATTTCACATTTTTTTTCTATAGTTTTCCCTGCATTTTATAGTTTTCATGATCATAAGTGGTTTCTTTTTCTTCTGTTTTCTGTTCTAATTAATGCTTGTTCAGGAATAGGAATTCCTTTGATCTTTTTGTTGTTGCTGATCTTTTATTGTACCACCTTCTTGACTCTGGTATTAGTGCTAATAATGTCATGAATATTTTTAAGTGTCAGTGTAGTAGATCACATTTATAGGATTATAAATATAGCTTTAAATTTCAAAAGTAACATGAATACTTTTGTCTTATAAAAGTGAGAGAATTAGTAAATCATCTAATGATCTAAATCATCTTTGACCTACACCCCTCCTTACTAGAGTGCACTCTCCAGTATTAGTAGCCATTAATATATATATTTCATAGAACATATATACTGTACTTTTTGTGTGTGTATTTTCAAATATTGCCAAATGCAACTTTTTTTTCATTCAAAATGTGCTTTGCTAATCTATCCTTATTGGCACATCTAAATATTAATATATTTCATTCCCTTTCAAATGCTCTACTCACTTTTCATTTATGTATCATATTTTACTTACTTATGACCCAATTGAAGAACATTTAGATTATTTCTAACTTTTCACAGCCACAAATAATGTTGAAATGAACAACCTTGTTGATGTTTCCTAGTATATATTTGTGCATGTTTTTCTAGCATGGATGTCTTTCTAGGGTGAGTGTCATATTCCTAGGTTTGTAGGATGTTTAAAAATTTTTAATTATGAATAAGCATTAAGTATGTGTGTGCTCTTAATATTCCCAGTTTTCTAGGTAGTTTGGAGTTCATTGTGAGTGAGTATTCTTTTCAGTCTCTACTAAAGTAAACCCGATTTTTCTCTTTTCACTGGTTGTGGTAAATTATAGAAAATTTCTAAATCTGAAATACTTCATATTCAAATAATAATCCTAACTAATCATGGTGATTATTTTAAAAATATACTTCTGGACTTGCTAATATTTTATTTAACAATTTTTGGTCTTTGTTTACAAGTGTGGTTGAACTATATAGCTTTCCTTTCTTGTACTCTACTGATTCAGATTTGATAATAGGGGTTCACGAGTTTTATAAAATTGGATAAAACACTGAATATCTTTCCATCTTTCCTAAGTTCTGGAACCATAATGTAACCTAGGAATTATATGTTATTTGAGTTTTATATAATTATTCCTAGCTATTGCTTTTCAAGTTAATAGTTAATTATGTAATCTAAATCCTCTATACCTAATTTAAAAAATCTGAGATGCCAATTCCTGAGATAGATGTATTTATATCTTCAGCACACTCTACTACAAATTATCAAAAAATTTTTCATGTTTAACCTTAGCTAAGGTTAGAATATGTTCCCACAGTCACAACAGTTCTAGTGTATGTTATGCTGTCTTTGTGGACCTCACCCTTCATTATGATAAAACCGTTTTTGATGCCTTTGCTTTCAACTTTATTAACATCACTCTATTGCTGTGCACTTATTACCATTAGATTAGAGACTCTTTAAGGGCCATATTCTCATACTTTGTGCTGCTGTTGCAATTTGCTCAAGGTCAATTTATAGGTTGTTTTTAATCCAGTGAGTCTTTTCAAAGTTTGATTAAAATTAACCCACTTATATTTATTGTAAATACTGATATTTATACTTACTCCTTTAATTTTTAAAATCAATTTAGCATATTTCTGTCTAGTTGTTTTTTTTTTTTCCCCTCCCTTGTTCCCATGCTGACTTATGCTGGACTAGATATGTTTTCTTTGTTCCATTTTCCCCCTCTTTAATGGTCTGCAAATTATAAATCAATCAAACTAATTCTCGTGTTTATTCTTAAATTTTTTATTTAATGTCATGTATTCAGAACATACATGTTTAAAATCAACACCCAGAGTTAACTTGAATCTATAATTCCTGGAATATGTTTCTGAACTTTTTCCGATTCTCAGTTTTCACACTTGTAAAATGTGAGCTTGAGTTCTCCACTTAATCCTATTTAATCTTAAATATTAAATGTCATACCACATCAAGCACCAGCCTTTATAAAATAACAGATCTTCAATTCCTTCATTGCATTTTTTTCTTCATTCAACCAAAAATCTTCAGGTGGAACAGACACAATCACCTTTCAACTCCTTTGTCCTTCAAAGTCACTTCCTCTTCATATCTTACATTATGACCTTGATCTAGTCTTTCATTTTCTTTGTGAGACTCAGAATACCTTCTCATTCTGTCTTTACATTAAAAAAAAAAAAAAGAAAGAAAACAGCCCATTCTTGTATTGTACGAATGGCCTCTTTTGCTTTAGATATAATTAATATCATTTCCCAGTGACTCCATGCCTTTCTTCATTTTTCCTTCAAAATGGCGGACTTCAGACGTTCCATGATCATCACCACGTGCGCCTGCGCCTCCCGCGGCCATTTCGCCCAGCAACCCAAGCTCCAGACTCTGCTCTGCGAAGCGCCTGCGCAAGAGCCTCTCGAGCACTGTCGCTCCTCCCTCTAGCTGAGTACGCTTCAAACCGCACGTTCCAGTCCCTTCCCTCCCCCGCTGACTCTGCACCGCCCTCATCCCTTTCCTGTGAGATTCTTCCGCCAAGTGGAAAGCCTATCTTCGGTCGACAGCCTACGCAGTTGACAAGCAATCCAATAGGCACTTACAGCCCTAGGGTTCGCCATCTAGTCTTATCTGTGCACCACAGTAATTTTCCTCTGGGTCCTAAAGTTGATAACCGATTTCGCGGGACTTTTTTGCATCCGTGAGGCAACAAATAGAAAGAATGGCCCTGGCGGAGGAATCCCTCGCTTACGCTCGGTGTACTTTAACCTAATGGGGGTCGTCCGGGAGTCGGAAGGGGGAGGGGAGAGGGAGGAGGCAGCCAAGGAATTGTTTTTTTTCTCTCGCCCCGCCCTCGCTCGGACGGCCAATGGTGATGGCCTCTTTCCCTACTAGTCTCGCCCAGCTCCTCGGACTCAGCCAATGACTGGTGGAAGCGGCTCCGAGGGGGCGGACCCGGGAGGCTGTGCGTGTCTTGTGAGAGCTCTTGAACCAAGTCAGAGCTAGAGTCGGCTGGGCGGCTGGAAACGGCGGCTGCCGCCGGTGACTCAGGGAGGCGGGAGGCGGGGTAAAAGCGCCGCGGCCTCGGCTGAGGGGAGCGGAGGAAGAAAGGTGAAGGCGCCAAGCCCGCGGCTCCGCCATCCCCGCGCCGGGGCGCCGGCGGGGGGTTCCGCGGCCGGGAAGAAGGGTGTCGGGGCGGGGCGGCGGGGCAAGTGCGGAACCGCGGGCTCGCCCCTCCCGCGAGGCCGCCCGGGGCGGGGACCCGGCCGCCTGGGACGGGCCCTCTGCTTCGGGGCCTTTTCTTTTCCGGGGTGAGGGGCGAACACTTTCAGATCCACTTAAGCAAATAATTTCCTCCTCACTCAGTGTGCGGTGAGGTTTAAGGTTTTGGAAAAGCGAAACTTGGGAGAGCGAGGGTCACGCGGCGCTTGGGGCCCGTGTTTGGGGTGGGGGAGAGATTGGGGGGGCGGGGAAGGCGCGGGTGGAGAGATCGGGTGCTGAGTCTTACGTCCTCGTCTCCGCCGCCCGGGGTCCGGTCCTCAGAGCGGGGTTAGGACCCTCCCTCCTCGCTGGCCTCCTCTCCCCTCGCCCTCGCCCCCACCGCCCTCTGTTCCCGGCCCTCTCCTGCCGGCCGCCTCCGTTGCATTTTGTTTTTGTGTTTTTGCAGGGAGGAGCCCTTCCTGCAGCGTGGAAACCATGGTGCTCACGCTCGGAGAAAGTTGGCCAGTACTGGTGGGGAAGCGATTCCTCAGTCTGTCTGCAGCCGACGGCGGCGACGGCGGCCACGACAGCTGGGACGTGGAGCGCGTCGCCGAGTGGCCCTGGCTCTCCGGGACCATTCGAGCCGTCTCCCACACCGACGTTACCAAGAAGGATCTGAAGGTATAACCGGCTCCCGAGCCTCGGCAGTCGGACGTTTCCTAGTTACCTTGGTAACGAGACAGCTAGCACACCCCCATTCCCCCTCTCCCCTTTTCTGAAAAGGCGACCAGAAAGTTGGCATCTGATCTGAAGGTGCAGAAAACTAGACCTTCAAAGTCTTTGAAATGGTGTGTAGAGCGAAGTGTGTTTGGCCTGGAGTTGCCTGTTTTTAATAATGGGCTTAGAGGTTGCTCAGACATGCTTAGTTGTTGCCCGCGCTGTGCCTCCTTGCTCAGTTGCTCTGTCTTATCGGACTCTTTCAACCCCATGGACTGTAGCCTGCCAGGCTCCTCTGTTCGTGGGGATTCTCCAGGCAGGAATATTGGAGTGGGTTGCCATTTCCTTCTCCAGTGCTTCCTCAGGACAGTACGGTTCCTTCTAGGAAAGGGGTTGAAGTGTTGTTAATACTATCTTGGACAGGTGGGTGACATTTGGAATGTTTGAGAATTCAGCGTTGAGAATAGCGGATGCAAGTGCTTTTAGTTGGGTTTTTTGGTTCGTTCCTCCGAATTTCTTCCCCCTAACTTCTTAAACTTTCAGACTTGTGAGAAAAAAAGCGTGTGTAGAGGGAGGAGCGTAGTCCTCTTTTCAGCGCGTTAGGGTGGGTGTTTGCCCGTATACGGTGGGTCAGGGCAGGAGTGAGTTCCTGGTAGTCTTTGAGGAGTCTGTAAGTGGGTGTGGGTTATGACCATATATGGAGGGTTGGGGTGGAGCTGCCCCTTATACGGTGTGCCGGAGGAATGACTTCAAACACTCTATTGGAGTGTTGGAAGGGAAGGACAGAAATGGGAACAGTTGCGGCAGGTGATTTTGAATCGGAATGACACTCAGAATCTTTTTCAGTTAGATCTTTTCAAAAAGAGATGAATTCTGCTTTTACTCCCTAATAGAAGTATGGGTGTTAAAGGGTGCTGGAAACAACCAGTGAGGAAGCCATTGTACCAATAAATTCTCCTTTGTGCAAAAAAATAACTGAAGAGAAGTCCCCAACAAAAACTCTGAAGTGGTGATAACTTGAAGGAAGCTTGTCAGAACAGAAGAACTTTGCATCCTGGGTAATGGATTCACTTGGTCGTTCTCGGCTTTTTTTGCAAACTGCTCAGATACGGGAAGCAAGCTTTCGCACTGGCAGTTGAATACATGTTGATTTCTGAAACACTGTTCAAGGAGGACACTTTCAAGGTGACAGTGCATGCCCCAACTAGTAATTAGTCTGCAAAAGGTTATAGAAAAGGATATGTGGTAATGTATTTTCAAAGCTTCCGCAGTCTACTTTATCTTCATGTGGAAAAAGGAGTGACCATTGTGTACTTAATCATGTGTTAGGCATCATGCTGAAGAGTTGATGGCTGTGTTCATATTTAATCCTTACAACAGTTCTTTGAGGGTAGGTACTAATATTCCCCACTTTACAGACAAAAATACTGGGCCTGGGGGAGATTGTCTTGTCTAAGGTCACAGTTGGAATTGTTCTCACCAGAAAGTTTTGACCCTTGAGCCCACTGTCTTAATCATCGTGCTTCCTAATCAAAGGCTGTGCCACCGAAGGATTCCTGTCATATAGTGTGAAGTTGGTTTCACTCATTGAAAACTGGGTTTTGAGGTTTACAGAAAGAGTTAGTGTGGTGCAGGGATGGCCAACCTGTTTGCTTTAGGCTAATTAACTTTCTCCATAAAAATGGGCTTTGAGGAGTAGATGTTAATCATAGTTGTTATGGTTTATTTCACAACAAGTAAAATTTTCTCTATTGCCTTTGTTTTTATTTGATTTGAATGGAAAAGAGATTAAGCTTCACAGTTTTTAGTTCTTTAGCAACTAGTGAGACACTAGATATTCCCTTCCCCATCAGAGATCAAGGACCTGTTGGGTTAGAAAGGCAGTCTGGGAGGTCCTTGATGTGTTGTCTTCTCTGCATCTTCCTCACCCCCAGCCTTTGAAGTGGCGGTGATAGCTTCATTTTCAGAAAGAAGAAATAGATTTTAAAGAGGAAGTCTTGTCCAGACTTGGATAGTTAGCTACTGAGGGACAGAGAGAGCACTTGAATCTAGGTTTGGCTGTTTGTCTTCCAGTGGGCTAAGGTGCCTAACCTGGAGGCAAGGGGGGTTTAATTCAAGAACAGTTTCAGTTATAGTGGATTTTTTGCTTTACCTACATTCTTCACAGCTCAGCCCTCATGTAAGGAATCCACTCAGCTTCTCTTTTCTAATCTGATTTATTGCTGCATTCCTTAATGGAGTGGCAGATGAAGTAATTGGCCTAAGTGTAGGGACATGTATTACCAAAAGCAGTTTTGGAAACTTTGAAACCAATTGTGTTTGGCAAGATACAGGCAGAAACTGAGTAGGACCCTGCTGTAAGATTTAGGGGGTTTTGGGGAGTGGGTTGGGACTGGGGGCAATAATGAATAAGAAGGAATAAAATTCAAGTAGTGTGCACCTGTTTTAGCACTGGTAGAGGTCCAAGTCTGTCTAGACTGATTTGCTTCCTTGGTTGAGTTAATAAGGCCAGGGATTGTTAACTTTGGTTCATTTAGAGAAACACTTTGTAACAAAGCCACTTACTTAGTTACATTATGTTTAGTGGTGAAGACAGAATTAACAAATAGCTTTTCCCAGGTCGCTCAAGCAGTAAAGAATCCACTTGCAATGCAGGAGACTCAAGAGACAGGGGTTTGATCCTTGGGTCAGGAAGATCCCCTGGAATATGAAATGGCAACCCACCTGAGGAATCTTGCCTGGAGAACCCCATGGACAGAGGAGCTTGTGGGCTACAGTCCATGGGGTCACAAAGAGACATGACTGAACAACTGAAGCAGTAAATGCTTTTATTTAATTCTCACAAAAATCCTAGAGAGTAAACTACACTTTTTAGTGTTAGAAACTGAGGCTTATAACTTGCCCATTTTTGTCTCCAAACCTTAAACACTAAGCTTTAATATTCAGATAGAATGAAATTAGCACGACTGTTACTTTGCTGGCTTCAATATCCCCAGAACTAAGAACATTGCTTGACATGTAGGTTTTGCTAAAATATTTGAACAGATACATGAAGGAAGCAAATAGTTATTACTTATATATAGAAAAGCAGTTTGGAAATAATCTTGCAATGGAACAGTGGTGTTCTCTTTATCTGGAATAACAACAGATCTTAATTAGGTGTGATTAGAACAACTTCTTTAACCTTACTTTTATCCCATTCTTCTTATTTGAGTGTGAGGCAGGTTGCTTTCTCACTGGCTTTGTTCATTATGCATGCTGAGAGTGTCCTCCTTCTCTACCTTGTTTATCTAGGTCTTTCCCTTCCTTGCTTTTGTAGTTCAGTCACTAAGACGTGTCTGACTCTTTGTGACCCCATGGACTGCAGAATGCTGGGCTTCCCTGTGCTTCACTATCTCCCTGAGTTTGCTCAAACTCAAGTGCATTGAGTTGGTTATGCCATCCAGCCATCTCATCCTCTGTCCCTCTCTTCTCCTCTTGCTCTCAATCTTTCCTAGCATCAGGGTCTTTTCCAATGAGTTGTCTCTTCACATCAGGTGGTCCAAGTATTGGAGCTTCAGCATCAGTCCTTCTAATGAATATTCAGGATTGATTTCCTTTAGGATTGACTAGTTTGATCTTGCAGTCCAAGGGATTCTCAAGGATATTCTCCAACACCACAGTTCAAAAGCATCAGCTCTTCAGCGCTCAGCCTTCTTTGTGGTCAAACGCTCACATCCATACACAGCTATTGGAAAAACCATAACTTTGACTATATGGACCTTTGTCAGCAAAGTAGTGTCTCTGTTTTTTAATACACTGTCTAGATTTGTCATAGCTTTTCCCACTCATTAGCAGCTGAATGCCTTGACTACTGTCTGCCTGGTCTTTTCATCCTTGAATACAGTTGAAACTTGAATGAATGTAGGTGGATTCTGTTGCCTGTCAAGCCATGTAAAATGAGAAGCTTTTAGCACAGTGTAATAACTGTTTACCCCTACAATTGAATGCTTGACTCTAGGATTTGAGATAAAAGTCTGGGTGGAAGAAGACATAAATAGAAGCATAATGAGATTTCTGATTTGTGAAGTAGTGAAATAAGTGGCCTTCTGCATCATGGTGCTGGACATAGAGTAGATAATGTCATCAAAAACTTTGGGATTAAAAAACATGCCATTGTGTAAGTGCTAATTTTTAAACCTGGAAACATTTTACTTGGCCATTCTGATAGTTTTCATAATCATATACTCAGGTAAGATTAGTGTATACTAAGTGGGAGGTTTTGAAATTAGCTTGATTAGATAATATTAACTCATGTGTCTTAAAGAGATTTTCTTTTGGGGAAAACTAGCTTGAAATAATTAACTTGAAATATCCAACATCTGGTCAATGAATTTGATAGGATAATAGGCACACATTTACAAGATGCCCTGTTAAAAGTCTGGAACTTTGGGAATTACAGGTAGTGAATCATAATTAATAGGCCTCTTTCTGGCCTTGGGAGTCATACAGCATACATAACATCGCCTTTCTGGACCAAGGGATTGTGGAGCGAAGAACACTCTTTACGACGAGAACTAGCTGCATCTGTCAGCTTGCAGGAGCTTGGTCAAATCATGTTAGTTCCCCCTGAATTTTAATTCTTACTGGTACATTTTTATAGAAATTTCTGCAAAAGAGACTTTTTTGGGGACGGTGGCAGGGGGGATGTCCTTATATACAGCACATCAAACCTCAGCACACAAAAGAAAGATGTGTGGTTATGATAGATAGGAAAGTTTTGAAAGCATGTTTAAGAAAGCTCACAACTTGTTGGTTTCATTATATGTATTTTAAAAGCCATCTTTTTAAATATGAATTTTTGATTACTGTGATCTAATACTCAAAGTCATAAACTTTCTTTTTTTTTTTTTTTTTCATAAACTTATTTTTAAAGAGCCAAACTTAGTTTTCAAATCACTGAAACACTGAGATATAAAGAGGAACCTTGTCTAAATTTCGGTTTAGGGTTGATTATAAGCTTTGTAGATAGTGATATGATGAAGAATTGTGATATTTCTTAAGTTTTGAGAAACCACTTAAGATCTTAGATTACTTCTTTTTTTTCTAAATTGATGTTAGGTGTTCATATTTAAGTCTTTCTCTCCCCCATTCCTAACTGAAGTGATACTCTCATAAATTAAGATTTGAATTTTCATGAAGATCTTAAAGCTGCCTAGTCTGCTTGCCAGATACTTAATGCACATTGCCTTTAAAATCTACCTAACAATTCTGTGAAGGGTAAGTATTAGTACTTGGATTCTGAAGCCACTAGAACACTAAATTCAGAGAGCTTAGATTTTGGCAAGCATTCTTGACTTGAGTACAGTTAATTGGTTGCCTTTGTAATTCTACACATTTTGTTTTATGCCTGTAAAACCATTCTGAGAAAGCTTCAGCAAAGCTGTCATTCAAACCCAGATCTCTGTGGCTCTGAAGTTTGTAGATGTACACTCCTGGTACACTACATTGATGGGAAAGCTCTGTCGTCCGAAGCTAGGTTGGTTTTGAAGTTGATGTGATGTGGGGCAGAAGGACTGGGGAAGATATCAGAAGACATGGATTCTGTGGCTAGAAACAGAAAGGAATATACTATCTCTGAACACCTCTGTCTTGAAGGACCATTGGTTGGTTATGGTGATTAATGGAATACATAGAACCAGTGGAATCATAGAACATGGGGCCTTGTCACATAATAGGTGCTTACACATTTGCACTTTGTAATAACTGCAAGAATAAAAGGCTGCCATACCAAGAACATATGCGCTTCTCAGGGGAAGTTGCTGAGAAATTAGGGCTGTACATTTTGTGATTGGGAGAGGAGGATAGGATTGGTCTTAAATTTAATTGATTTTAAAGATTAATATTATAGCCATAAACCTGAAAAAGTTTGGGATTGAGGCTAGTGGTATATCCCTTGGGAACTTCCTGCTTTCCAAGTTGATGAGAGAAACAGAAGGTAAGAGCCCAGTTCAGAGAGAAATTTATTCACTCAACAAGTATGGAGACCCATGAAATACAATGGTAAGTAAAAGCCAACACAGACTTTGACCTATTTAAGTTTTTAATATGTCAGTCAATTAACCACAAATAATTCAAAATGTGGGTAAGTGCTAGGAAGGAAAAGGACAGAGTTTTGAGCACAGTTAGCAAGGGACTTCTCTTGGAGTAGAGAGGGGCTCTTTGGTAGGGGACAACATCTTTGAGGAAAGGATTTTTGAATTGGATTCTGATGCGTGAATGGAAAATAAGTAAACTTTTTTTCTAAAGGCTGAAAAGGGAGATAGAGTTGTCTATGAAATTATGAAGTGTTAATGGATTTACTAATCCTTTGAAGGCAAAAATGAGGGCTTTTAAATCAAAAGTAGTGATTTTTATACTGAATATCTGGAATATATCGTATCTCAGTTAAAACATAAAAAACATTTTAAAAGACTTAGAATAAATTAAAGGAAATCCTAAAGGAAATCACCCAAAGAGTATTTCTCAGAAGGACTGATGCTGAAGCTCCAGTGCTTCGGCCACCTTATGCCAAGAGCTGACTCATTGGAAAAGACTCTGACGCTGGGAAAGATTGAAGACAAAAGGAGAAGCGGGTGACAGAGGATGAGATGGTTAGTTAGCATCACTGGCTCAATGGACATGGATTTGAGCAAACTCTGGGAGATGGGGAAAGACAGAGGAGCCTGATGTGCTTTGGGGTTACAAAGAGTCAGACATGAGTCAGCGACTGAACAACAATGAAAAATGGTAGCATATTCTTAATGGGTTAAGGGAGCTAAGGTTTCTGGTACATTTACATGAATTTTAAGGTTTTGTGACTGATTACTACTGCATTACTGTCAGAGACCCACTTTTGGACTGAATTCTACCTTTATATCTTAAAATATGTATACAGGTTTTAAGGGGTAATGTGGGGAACTTCTAGATCAGGGGATCAGGGATTATAACTTTAAGGCTAAAAGGTTTTTTATAAATCAGAAGCAGGAAATCTCATGAACGTGAACGTGAACTCTCTCAGTCGTGTCCGACTCTTTGCGACCCCATGGACTAGCCTACCAGGTTCCTCTGTCCATGGGATTTTCCAGGCAATAGTACTGGAGTGGATTGACATTTCCTTCTCCAAGGGATCTTCCCAACCCAGGGATTGAACCCAGGTCTCCTGCGTCGTAGACAGACGCTTTACTGTCTGAGCCACTGGGGAAGTCTCATAGTTATTTGGAAAATAGTATTTTAAAAGTAGTTTAATTTTCATATAAGAAGTTACACAGGTAGTTTAGGAAAATTCTGGTGTCACTTATCAATTACTTCCTTCTGTATTTAGCACAGTTTTCTTGGAGTTCAAACTCTGAGGTAAATTTCCCAGTTTATTCAACTCAAAGCTTTGAAAGTGCCTCTTGCTGAATCCTGCTGCTACCAGAGAATGTAAAAGCCAGTGGTGGATTGTGTTGTTGGGGGTCATCATCAACTTACCATGTCAACACAGAATTACAATGCCCTATGACAAGTACATCTTAGGGTTTCAGATTTCTGTCTTTCAGTTCTCCAAGCTCTGATGTCTAATTAACAGGTAAAAACCTTCTACATGGGGTTTCTTTTCTGTTAGGTCTTTCCAGAGATTACTTGAGGACAGATTGGCTCCCATATCCTTTGACTTCTGCTTCCCAAAGTGGCCTGGGAGCCAAAGCTTGATATTTAGACTAGACTAACGTATCTGTTTTTGGGGTTTTTTTGTAATATTTATTTTTGTCTGTGCTGGGTCTTCACGGCTATGCGCAGCTTTCTCTAGTTGTGGAGAGCGGAGGCTGCTCTCTAGTTGTGGTGCACAGGTTTCTCATTGTGCTGACTTCTCTTGTTGTGGAGCACATGCTCTGGGCATGTGGCCTTGGTAGTTGCAGCACGTGGGCTCTTAGTTGTGGCTTGCAGGCTCCAGAGCACAGGTTTGGTCGTTGTGGCACATGGGCTTAGTTGTTCTGCGGCATGTGCAATCTTCCCAGGCTGGGGTTGAACTCCTGTCACATGCATCACCAGGTGGATTCTTAACCTCTGGACTACCAGGGAAGCCTCATATCTGGTTATTTTATTGTGGGTTGAGAAGGGAGGTATGAGAGCAGGAGTGGGAGATATTCACAGATACAGATCCGAATAGACTGATCAGGGTCATCTTAGGCATTTTTCATGTTCTTGCTAATCAAGTCTGCTTTCCTTCAATTCTGTTTGTCTAGGTGTGTGTGGAGTTTGATGGAGAATCTTGGAAGAAGAGAAGATGGATAGACGTCTACAGCCTCCTAAGGAGAGCCTTCTTAGTGGAACATAACTTAGTTTTGGCTGAAAGAAAGTCTCCTGAAATTTCTGAGCGAATTGTTCAGTGGCCTGCAATAGTAAGTAAAACTCGGGCTTATTGAACCTCTGAGAAGTTCTTTCATCCGTTATGAACGAAATAGGGAAAATCTATATGTAATATCTATAGTTGGCCTTCTGGAAAATAATAGTACAGAGGTATGACGTTGCAGAAGATTCAGAAAAAGCCTCAGGATCTCCTGTCAGCCCTGCTAGGAGGCCTGCAATTCTGGACCCTTGTCTTTTGTGGGTCTCAGTTTCCTCACTTGAAGAGTAGGGAGTGAGGGTAATATGGGGAACTTCTAGGTCAAGGATTGGAAACCAACAGGTAAATACCAACATGCAGATCTTTTTGGTTTGCCCCTTACAGTGTTTTAAAAAATCTAAACTAGCTGTCTACCTTAAAAAAATGCAGAGAATATTCTTAAAAATCTAGATTCCCAGTTCTTAGCGAAAGAACAGTAAGATATGGCCACACTAAAGCCTGTAGCAATTCCTTTAGCAACAGTCGGCTGCTGAATAGTAGGTGTCGCTTGGCCCCTGTCAGGGTTTCCACTTTTGGTCTCATGACGCCAGCAGTCAGTATATGATTGTGCCATTTCTGCACCGGAAGTCTGGTGCAGTTAAAGGCAAAGAGTGAGCCCTGTATCTGGAGAGGACAGTTAATGCTGTTTGAGAGGTGGGCTGGGACAGATTTGGGTAGTTGAAAGGCCAAGAGGATGATTAAAAGGCTGGCCAGCTTGTGAAGGGCCTGCATGCTGTGTGAACCAAGTTGAGATTTTGCCCATGGATGAGATGAGCCCCTGAAGGGTTTTGAGTGATGTAGGGTTTTGTTTAAAGTTGTATTTTGCTTTTTGTATTTTTTTCCCCCATCTATTAAGAATTTGCTAAAAACATGGCCCATTTCCCCAGAAAAATTAACTTAAAACAGTATTCTGCATAAATTTGGGGCAAGCCATACATCTGTAAACCCAGACCTATATATTAATATGACTCTCAAATGTATATCTGGTTTATATGATTGATTCTGGATAAAAATTGTGTGCCCTTGTGTTGGTTGCATAAATAATTATTATTGAGATTGGTAGTAAATAAACAAATGAATGGTTTAATCTCTGTGTGGAACATTGCCAGTCCCCATTTTCACAGTGATACTAAGCAATTATGATGCCAAAACATTTCTTTTGTTTCAGATGTACAAATCTTTGCTGGACAAAGCTGGTTTGGGATCCATAACATCTATTCGCTTTTTAGGAGATCAACAAAGAGTATTTCTTTCTAAAGACCTTTTAAAGCCTATACAGGTAAAACATTAGAACCAATATTAAGCCCTAAAAATAGAAGTATAAACTCCTTTAATGTGAGAACTAATGTATTGATATTGATTGTTCCAGATCAGATATCTAGCAGAAAAAAGGACCCATCTTATGAGCAGATGTTAGACATTAATGCTCAATGTTAGCCATTGGGTTGGTACTGTTTATTGGGTTTGGAAGGACAAAGGTATTACTGTTGATGGCTTTTGTGTGTAATATGAAATAACTTTTTAAATAGGTAATATGAAAATAATTTTTAAAAGATTAACTGTTACTCAAATATACATATATCTGTATGCATATATATATCAGTCCTTATTATTTAAGGATTCTATATTTGGGAACTTACTTGCTGAAATATATTTGTAACCCCTCAGTCAGTATTTTGGTGCTTTTATGGTCATTCACAGACATGTGCAGAGTGGTGAAAATTTTGAGTTGTCTGACACCTGTTCCCAGCTGAGGTTTGAATAAGGTGCCATTCTGCCTTCTTGTTTCATCTCTTCTACTGTAAACAAGTGTCCTTTTCAAAGTCTGTTTAGTACTGCGTTGTTGGTTAATTCAGTGTTTAAAATGGCCCTCCGGGATAGTGCTGAAGTGGTGTGTATTGTTCCTAAGTGAGCCTTAGAACATGCGTTAGCTAAGCTTCATTCAGCCATGAGGTATGGTAGCTGTGAGTTCAAGGTTAGTAATGCAGTAATACAGCTTCCCCGCTGGCTCAGGGGTAAAGATACCATCTGCAATGCAAGAGCCTCAGGAATCTTGGGTTCGATCCCTGGGTCAGGAAGATCCCCTGGAGGAGGGCATGACAACCCACTCCAGTATTCTTGCCTGGAGAATGTGGGCAGAGGAGCCTGATGGGCTGCAGTCTATAGGGTCGCACAAAGTTGGACATAACTAAAGCGACTTTGCATGCAAATAAATGTAGTTATATAAAAAACTGTAAAGTAGGGTTTTTTCCAACAGAAACACATAAAAACAAGGTTTTGTATTGATTGGTTGATGTCTCTTGTTACCAGAGGCTTTAAGAAACCTAACCCCATCTTTCCCCTAGGAATGGTTCAGTGTTCACTAATTCAGTGTTTGTGGTGACCTACCTATAGCAAACAGTATGAATCAAGTGTCTGTGTGTGTTCCTATTCTTTCCAGTTAGCTTGCAGAACTACCTTTTTCTTCACAACATTTAGGCTCTTGGGTCTTGTTCATTTGTTTATTTTTTTCCTTTATTATAAAAATGTTGGGAGGGAAGGGAAGAACATGCACATTACTTCCACAGATCACTACCTTGGGAGTAATGTTGTCTTAAAATTAACATTTGTTGTTTTAAATATCATTTGTGAAGTTCAGTTATCCTCTTCACCCTCTTTGGTTTTGTGACCTGACTTGTTTCTGTGGCCTGTAGAACCATTAAACCAGTTTATGAGCTACAAGACAGTTTAGGACCAAGGGTCATTGCCATTGCTAGGTCTGTATTGGAAAACCCAAAGCCTTGGCTTTTTTGTGCTCAAGTCTCATTTTTATTTCCATATCCTGGAAGTGAGTGAAAACAAGATTCATACTCTGAACATTATTTTATAATGTTTAGGTGAATGGAATAGAGGAAGATGCTTTTACTTAGTTTTGGGCACAAGTTATCTTCATATATCAGGTAGATGGGGCTTCCCCGGTGCCTCAGAGGTAAGGAATCTGCCTGCAGTGCAGGAGCCACAGGAGACACGCGTTTCATCCCTGGGTCGGGAAGATCCCCTGGAGGAGGGCATGGCAACCCATTCCAGTATTCTTGCAGGGAAATTCTGTGGATGGAGGAGCCTGGCAGGCTACAGTTCATGGGATCACAAAGAGTCAGACGATGACTGAAGAGACTGGGTACACATGCATGCATGCTAGGAAGGTTATCTTGATATTTTTTGTGCATTGAAATGCAGAATACTTGGCTTTTAAGGACTACTACTGAGCAGAGACTAGTTTTTACTTCTTAACTTTGTTTTCAGGACAGTTCTATTTTTCATCTTTAATGTGTCTCATCTTTTCAGTAAAAGTAGAACTCAGTTTTGTTTCTTGAGATTGAAAAGATCAGTAAGTTTTTATTCTCAAGGAGGTGCATTCTGTGCTGTCAGTCTGAGTGTTATTAATGTAATACTGATTGAGGGAGACTCTGCATGTGTTCTTGACTTCTGCTGATGATGATTTCCAAAGTTAAGTGCTTCAGGGCATTCTCTTGTAGAGGCAGGTGATAATGTGAGGCTTCTACTGTATGAGACTCTATGTTGGCTTATGTGGTTACCACAGTAGGAGGCTTGTCCTAAATAATGAATAGAGAATCTGAAAATTATTTGGGGTATGCAGAAGTTGGAATTGAAACCTAATGTCTGTCTTTTGGAATGAATTCATCTCAGTTATAGGTGGATAAGAAAAACAACTAAGTGTCCAGCTCAGTTACCTGGCACCTTTGATGAGCCCTTGAAACTCTTCTAGGCAGAATCCAATTATTCTACCTTATTTAAGAGCCGTTTAATGTTAATGACTCTCCCCATTAATGCTCTTTTACCTTGTAGTAGGAATTCGTGAACACATTTAAATTTTTTGAAATTGCAGTAACACGAGGGGGAAGAAAGCAAAAACATGGTTCATTCTGGTAATTAATGTTGCACTCTTACGAAGCCCCTAGTTTAACGTTACTTAAGAAATTTTTTCAGGATGGCCTCTCTAAAAGGCTCTTCTTCCCAGTGGGAGAAATGGATGAACTATTTTTAGCCACTGTACCCGTTTCACATGCAGAAAAGCATGACAGCCTAATATTGGAAGGGCTTCTGTGCTGTATGGTTTCTCGGGTCTGACAGGTTATTCCTATTGACAATCTGTATACATTTATCATAACTGAGTATACACACAAAGCCAGAACACTGTGGAATAGTGCCAGAAATAGAGCTGCCAAGAATTGAATGTTTCACAACTGGCTAGCTGAAGACCTAGGCTGTTCATTCAGCTTTTGTCCCTCCTCACCGCAGCACCCCTACCTTTACATTTGTAAAGAAGAATGCATTTGGAATTCTGGTTAGGGTAAATGAATCTATGTGAAGTGATGTTTGTTAAAAATAGCAATTTCAATGAAATGATACTACAGATCTAAGTATTTTCTTATGTATGTGTCTTCTGCCCCTTGCATTTGGATCTGTGACTTCCCTAATCCCTAGAGTTTGGGATGCAGAATATTTTTGGCATGACTTTGCTTATTATATGTCCCCTAGCCTAAGTTTTGTCATATTTAAAATTATTCTTTGAGCCACTCTTAGTATCTGTCTCACTCTTAGCTTCAAGTTGCTTCACTTCTGTCTGCTTTATATTTGTGATCATTTGATGGTTTCCTACTGTTTGACCTGTCTAGTTCACTGGAGTTGCAATGGTTTGCTGCCATCAAATGGCTAATTTCCTCTATTAATCCCTGTGATTAAATGAATTGAAATATCCACTGGAATGTAAACAACTGTTCCTATTTGTTACCTTGAAATGTAATGATTTTCAATTTTTCAGGATGTAAACAATCTCCGTCTTTCACTGATGGATAATCAGAGTGTCAGTAAAGAATTTCAAGCTTTGATTGTGAAACATTTAGATGAAAGCCATCTTTTACAAGGTATGTGGATTGTCTGTTGGTGATAGCTCATGAGTTGACCAGTGATTAGTTTGTAAGAAGCTGTGTTTTAGCCCTTCTCACTCATTTACTCATTAAAATGTCTCATTTTTTAGTAATTCTTTAGATGCATTTCCCAAGCAGCTTGATGAGTGGAGGACTATATTCTATAATGTATTCTAAAGTCTCTGAAATTTGGAAAGCCCAAGGATCATGTGAACAACATAAAAGTGAACTAGATACTGAACAAGCTCAGCTATATTTTGACGTGAAATTCGATATGTTTGGAATTTCAGTCTTACAAAATGAGTAAAACATTAATTTGGTGATCTTGATCTTGCCAATTACTGTTATTGATTTTCTTGGTCAGTTTCATAATTGTGAATGTTTTAGGAGACTTAGAAGTTCTGACGAGGTTCCTGAATTTGGATCCTCTAAAACTGCATAGGAGAGTGAGTTAGGTCTCAATGAGTTATCTGATACTACCTGGTCTGATACAGATGCTAGGATAAATATACTGCCAAGTCTAAGATAAAGCAATAGGAAATTGGAGCTTTAAAATGGAAAGTTTACATTTTCTCCTACCTCTGCTGAAATGTCTGTCTTAAGTTTAGAGCAATATCTTTTAATTTTTCCTTTTTGTCTATTGCATGTTTTTTTAAAGACTTGGGAAAAAATTATGCTGGATAACTGGTGCTATTCAGAGATAATGCAAATTGCTCTAAGGATTTTTTTTTTTTTAATTATTTTTTAAGGTGACAAAAATTTAGTTGGTTCGGAAGTAAAAATTTACAGCTTGGACCCATCAACTCAGTGGTTTTCTGCAACCATTGTAAATGGAAACCCAATGTCAAAAACTCTTCAAGTCAACTGTGAGGAGGTAAAAATGATGATAATCGCATGTAAGATAAGTTGACAGGGGAAGATAATTATAAAAAGGAATTATAGTATCTTATAAGAGCTAAATGGGGCTTCTCTGGTGGCTCAGACAGTAAAGAATCTCCTGCCTGCAGTGTAGGAGATCTGGGTTCGATCCCTGGATCGGGAAGATCCTTTGGAGAAGGGATTGGCAACCCTCTCCAGTATTCTTGCCTGGAGAAATTCCATGGACAGAAGAGCCTGATGGGCTACGATCCATGGGGTTGTAAAGAGTCAGACATGACTGAGTAACACTTTTACTTTTCACATGGAAGCTAAATACCCTTGTTATTTTATATTAAAATACCAGAGTAGAAAAAAAATCAGTTATTTTTTAAAAGGAAATTATATGTAAGAAACTCCTATTATTAAGTAGTTTCTCTAGTGGCTCAGACGGTTAAGAACCTGCCTGCAATGTAGGACACCAAAGTTCGATGATACCTGGGTCAGGAAAATCCTCTGGAGAAAGGGTTCACAACCTACTCCAGTATTCTTGCTTGGAGAATCCCATGGACAGAGGAGCCTGGTGGGCTGTGGTCCGTGGGGTCACAAAGAGTCAGGATGCAACTGAGTGGTAGAGGTAATTTCTGGTATATTCCTGAGTATTTTAAAAATTTCCTGGTATCTTTGTTTTGTTTGTTCTTAAGATTCCAGCACTGAAAATTGTGGATCCATCACTGATTCATGTTGAAGTTGTACATGATAACTTCGTGACATGTGGTAAGATACTGTTTGATTAAAACTTTTGTTCTCCTTTCCCCTTCATCCTTTTCACCTTGAAACAGGGAAGCTGACTTACTTGTTTTTAATCATTTTAGGTAATTCTACAAGAATGGGAGCTGTGAAACGCAAGTCTTCGGAGAATAACGGAAACCTGGTTTCCAAACAGGCAAAATCATGCTCTGAGGTAGCCTTGCTTTTTTTCTGTCACTTGTGTGAAGCTCTCTTTAATTCTTGCAGTGCATGGCCAGTATGTTTAGTGGTAATAAGGCTGTCTTCTCTGCTCGTCCGTGCTGTTGTGTCTGCTCTCTGCTGGTCCCAGATCTTGGCCATAATTTCTATGCTCAAGCAGATGGAGATAATATAAGTTTCTGGTTCACTATTTTTGATGTTTGCTGAAAATCCTCAGTAGGTTTGACAATTCCACCACATGGAGATATTTTTAAAGATAAATTGAGTTGTATGTATCAAATCAAAAGAAGCCATCCATGAGAAGAGGGGAGGAACCTTAGAATTCTGAGTAGATTGGTGTTGAAATAGGACTCCCACCTGGATAATTGGTCATTCATGATTGGATGAACCAACATACTCACTTTTTGAAGGAAGCAGTTGGTTTGCCATTACTAATTTCTGCTGAGAAAAGTACAGGCTTCTGTGAGTGACACTGTTGAGTTCAAGTACTGGATTTACTTCTATCCTCCTGAAGTAGTTAGTTTGGGTCAAGAAACTTAAGGCTGTCAGCTTTTCCCTTTCTTCCATGCTATGGAGAAGCTGGTCGTCTTTAGCTCTTCAGGTACCTCATGTTCTCTCCCACCTCAGGACTTACTGTTCCCCTTTCTCTTCTAATGCTATCTTCATTCTAATTAACTCCCATGTATTTTTCTAATGTGATACTGCTTCCTTGGGGAAGCCTCACCTAACATCTCTACCATCGTTTTAATCTATATCCCGGAGTAGGTCAAATTCTCTGTTTTATTATGCTTTGTAATTACTACTACATGTTTTTAGAACATCACAGTGTACACACTGGGGAAAGTTTTAGTCAGAATTCCCAAAAGATTTGGCTAGACAGACTAGCCTAATAAGGGGATGGAGGACTGGGATAAACTTCTTAAGGGAGTATAAATACCAGGGTCAAAATTTAAAATCTGGGTGAAAAACTATAGGCTCTTTAAGTGAGTTGAATCCTTAGGTCTTATTACAGTACAGATAACTTTCTCACAACTCAGGTATCCAAATGTACTTAAGTTACATGGATATGTTACTGTCTTAGAATTGTCAAACATGCCTTTATGATGCTTTGCTCCAGGCTGCAGTTTCGAATTTTAAAATTGACCAAGTTGAGATTGTTGGCAGGATTTTGGAGGGAAATTTAGGCATCTGGAGGAAGATGGCAAGGAGAGATGGCATGAGAGTGGTCAGAGTCATTAAATGAATCTGAGATTCTGAATCAGGGCAGACTGGACTACAACATCAACTAGAACCAAAGCAAGCACATACCGCACAAAGACTAAGGAAATCTGGGTGGCTAGGATGATCGACTTTCCTGAACCTTAAGCTTATGTACAGGCCACAGGAGCTTTGATACTTGAGCAGAAACTTTGTAAACCAAGGTATCTAGTACCTCTGTCTTTCTTCCATATGTGAAGGCTTGACCTCAGGTAATTCAGGAAAGAATGGAGAGGTCATTTCGGAAATTAATATTACTCCTTTTTCATTTTGCCTTAACGTTTACCAGATTCAAGTAGTGTAGTAAGGATTGCAAATTGAGGATGTCAGGCAAGTGATTACTGCCTCTTAGAGGTAAGTTCATGGGATATTGTCAAGTGATCCAGGGTATTAGAAGCTGAAGGAGAAACAGTAGAATAGTAACCTGTCAGGTTTTGGCATTGGATAAATTGTTAGCAGTCTTGGATAAAGATAATAAAGAGTGATTTGGAGAAGTTATTTGAGTGTTGTCTGTCATAGAGAAGGCATCAGTGTAAACAGTCAGTGAGATGAAAAGGAGAGCAACATTATGTTCTATTGAGGTGGGGACCATGACTCAGGAAATGGCGTTCTAATGGATCATGGAGAAATCAACCTGGGGTACAGTTGGGACTGGGGTCATTGGGGATGTCCTGTTAGGAAAGGTGCCAGTTCTTCAAAGTGTCAAGTTTATCAGTGAAGTGATAGGCAACTGAGCAAGTAAATTAATGACCTTGAAGGCAAAGGTAGTGCCTGTAAAATATAGTAACATACATATGTAAGTAATTCTCTCTTCCTGACTCACCTTTTTTTTTAATGGAGACAATCATGAAACTATTGAACGAAGCCACAAATTAATGAAATACATATCATATCCATAGATTAGAAGCTGATATATAGATCAATAAAATATTAGACTTTTATTCTTTAATTTTTATGTATTAAAAATTCATCTTAAAAAAATTTTTATTTTGTATTGGCTTATACCCAATTAACAATGTTGTAATAGTTTTAGGTGAACAGCAGAGTGACTCAGCCATGCATATACATGTCTCCATTCTCCCCCAAACTCTCCTCCCATCCAGACTGCCACATTACACTGAGCAGAGTTCCATGTGCTGTAGAGTAGGTCTTTGTTGGTTATCCCTTTTAAATATAGCAGTGTGTACAGGCAACCATAAATTCATTCTCTGTCTGTGAGTCTCTGTTTTGTAAGTTCATTGGTATCATTTCTTTTTAGATTTCACATATAAGGGGTGTCATACAGTATATTTCCTTCTTTCTCTGACTTACTTCACTCAGTAGGACAATCTTTACTGACTCCCACTCTTGAAGGGCAGGGAGCATGTCTCTGCTGTCTGTCAGCATCCTATCCAGCTCACTAGGTTTGTGTGAACTGATTACTGGAAACAGTAGAATCTATTTTCAAAAAGGCCTGAACTTTGGCTGGGAGATAAGTCCCTCGACCTATTTGAGCCTTAACTTTTACATCTAAAATGTGAAAATAAATTTGATGTAGAAAAGCATGTCTGTTTCAGCTCATAAGACCTATCCTCAGTTCAGTTCAGTCGCTCAGTCGTGTCCGACTCTTTGCGACTCCGTGAATTGCAGCACGCCAGGCCTCCCTGTCCATCACCAACTCCCGGAATTCACTCAGACTCAACGTCCATCGAGTCAGTGATGCCATCCAGCCATCTCATCCTTTGTTGTCCCCTCCTCTTCCTGCCCTCAATCCCTCTCAGCATCAGAGTCTTTTCCAATGAGTCAACTCTTTGCATGAGGTGGCCAAAGTACTGGAGTTTCAGCTTTAGCATCATTCCTTCCAAAGAGATCCCAGGGCTGATCTCCTTCAGAATGGACTGGTTGGATCTCCTTGCAGTCCAAGGGACTCTCAAGAGTCTTCTCCAACACCACAAAAGCATCAGTTCTTCAGTGCTCAGCCTTCTTCACAGTCCAACTCTCATATCCATACATGACCACAGGAAAAACCATAACCTTGACTAGATGGACCTTAGTCGGCAAAGGAATGTCTCTGCTTTTGAATATGCTATCTAGGTTGGTCATAACTTTTCTTCCAAGGAGTAAGCGTCTTTTAATTTCATGGCTGCAGTCACCATCTGCAGTAATTTTGGAGCCCCCAAAAATAAAGCCTGACACTGTTTCCACTGTTACCCCATCTATTTCCCATGAAGTGTTGGGACCGGATGCCATGATCTTTGTTTTCTGAATATTGAGCTTTAAGCCAACTTTTTCACTATCTTCTTTCACTTTCATCAAGAGGCTTTTTAGTTCCTCTTCACTTCCTGCCATAAGGGTGGTGTCATCTGCATATCTGAGGTTATTGATATTTCTCCCGGCAATCCTGATTCCAGCTTATGTTTCTTCCAGTCCAGCGTTTCTCATGATGTACTCTGATTATTTTGAGACGTTAGTCTGCCATCTTAGTCAGCTGGCTTCCCAAATAAAGCCATATTCCTTGCCTCAACAAACAAATAAAAGACCTATCCTAGTTATCTTCTTATTCTAAAGGAAGTTGGAGATAGTAAATTTTTACCTGGGTATTGATGTTTTAGAAATTATTACTGTATTTTGAATTATAAAAAGTTATTCTTTCTATTGCACTTATTTTCAAAATAAAGATTCTTACATTTTTTTAAAAAGTTACTCTCATTTAAAAATATTTTGGTAATCTGGAAAAGCATAGTAAAGAAAAGATAACTCATAATCACACTTTTGAGAGACTCACTATTCACATTGGGAATACCTATCCTCCTCCTATTTTTGTTTGTTTTCCTTTTCCCTATATACTCATAGAGGCTTAAAAAAAAAAACAACTAAAAGCCATACTCTTGTGTAGCTTCCATGATTCCACAGTATATTATGAATGTTTTTCCATATCAGTAAGTATTCTTCTTTGTCATGGGTCATCCTTGTAATCAGACAAATTTTTGGAAACACTGGCCTAGCCTAAATCTCAGGGAGATGGAGAGGTAAAGAAAGACGTGGGGAGAGAAAGAGTTCATTTAAATGTGTGAGTGAAAGGTGAGTACAGTAACACACTTGGTGCATATCTCCCTGTGTTTCCACTTTGCAGATATGTTGGATGTGTGCAGAGTTGGTAGTCTTTGAGTGACAGGAGTTTAGGGTTAGGTAGACGAGACTATTTATTGCCTTGATGAATACTTCTGGATAAGGTGAACCTGTTTGCCAGTAGCATCTGGCTCCTTGAAGGTCTTCTCTGCCTAGCAGACTATTCCTCAGAGTTAGGATGTTGCCTGGTTAATTGAGACAGTCTGCTGAATAGTATGAGCCAGCAGTATCCTTTTTGGAATATCATTATACACTCAATTATATTATCTCCGTCTGCTGGCAGGGAGGAACTATTGCCATGACTGGTATAGAAGACCTTCAGGGAAAACTCTTCAGGTAAGAAGAAACTTTGACCCTTGTCAAGTCAGAGGCCAGTGCAGCGGTGTGCACATGGAGACGGGTTTGGAATCAGAGTGCTGTGCCTGCTAAGCTAAACCTTAGGAAAGTTACAGAGTGATCTACTTATTTCAGTCTCTTAAAGGAAATGATCCAGGTCATGATCATTCTAACAGGTGGTGGCTGAACTGAGGAGTTTTGCATGTGCTTCTGCTTTGAGATAGCTAATCCATGTGCCAGGCACTGTGGTAAAGCACTGCCGTTTACAGTATGCTTCATTACTCGCCTTTTTTCTCATTGCTCTCCTTTATTACTCCTCATTACGACTGAGGAAACCGAAGCTCAGAGAGCTTAAATAATGTGCTAGCAAGTGTCAGAGACTGGATTCCAACCAGGGTCTAACACCAGAACCCAGCACTCTTGGCCACTGTGCTGTTGTTGCCATTCCTCTCCAGAACTTTTGCCTCGTATGGTGAGGCACCATTGTTAAAACAAGAGAGTCCTCCTTCCTTCCATCTGGTTCTCCAACCCTATTTCCAGTTAATACTTAACTGAGCATTTAATATGTGCTGACATTTGTGAGCATTACTGCTTGGCTCTTGAGTTAATTCAGAATACAGTTGTAGCTATTAACTATTTTCAAATAAGTGCCTTTAAGAGCATTTATCCATTTATGCACTCCACCAGTCTTATTTATTGAGCATCTGTTCTGTGCCTGGCTTTAAAAGATGTAACAATGATGTAAGAGCAGGGTCTCTATCCATAGAAGCTTATGTTTCATTGTGAAGAGACTGACAGTAAAAGAAAAAAAAAGTAACTTAAGGTGTTTGCACAGTGTGTTAGTACAATGGAAGATAGAAACATGGTAATATAAAGTGTAAGGCAGTTATGCTTTGGGACACTGCTTTGGCAAGAGTGATCAGAGATTCTGAGGTGACAGTTGAGCAGATTTGAGGCTAAAGGAGGGGACCAGCCACATGAAAATGTCCAGACCCAGAGGAGAATAGCAAGTACAAAGGTGCAGGCAAGAATGAGCTTTGAACATTTGGAGACCAGGAAAAAAAACCAGTTTAGTTGGAGCACCTTTAACAAATGGAGTGATATGAGGCGAGGGGGTTGGCAGAGACCAGACTGTGTAGAATTCTAGTCGGCAGTGGAGTGACTGATTTATGTTTTATAAAGATTGCTCTGTGGGTAGAATTTTAACTTCAGAGAAGAGGCAAAAGGTTCAGGCAAAAATGGAAGGAGGTCAGGCCAGTTAGTA
Source organism: Ovis canadensis (assembly GCF_042477335.2). NCBI lineage: Eukaryota > Metazoa > Chordata > Mammalia > Artiodactyla > Bovidae > Ovis > Ovis canadensis. The sequence goes on from NC_091247.1 coordinate 58,452,490, forward strand.
TACATGTGATAGTCCAGGGGAAAGATGGTGGTAGGGGTGGCCTGGAAAGAAGTTGATAGATTCCATAAACATTTTGGAAATAGAGGCAGCGTTTTCTGGTTGATTGATACGGGAAATGAGATGGAGGGTTTTCTGGCTCGAGCAGTTCAGTGGATAGCGTAACAAAATAAAAATATCTTGTTTCCTTAATTCATTTTAAAAATGAGGAAACTGAGGCCCAAAGAGGGAAAGTTTGGCTATCCCAGGGATGTCCTTAGACTAGCCAAAGCCTCCCCCCAAAGATCCTTCTGGGAAACACTAAGCTAATATTTAACCAAAACTGGGCTCACATGGTGTAATACATGATCAGATAACTTAGTACCTTGAAATAGCGGAAAGCTGTGCCAGAGCTTTAATTTTGATTAAGTAAATTCTTATTTTTCAGATGTTTTTATTTAACATATACTAGACCATATTTTCAAGGCCATCAAAGTAAATGTCTGCAAAGAAGATTCTCACGTAGGCTACCTTGTTTACATGCTGAATGGTGAAGTTTTAAAAACTGGTTTTAAAAACTCTTACTAAGAGAAGTTCTACATCATATTTTAGGAGTTAGTAACTAGAAGATGACACTTAAAAGATTCTACAAGTTTAGATCTGGTGGTAAGGTGAATGTAAAGGTCATTGAAAGAGATAATGAATGAAAAGGACAAGTGACTTTAAATTTACACACATGCGAAGAGGCTGGTGAAAATGGTCTAGATTTCACCTGGTTTAGCCATAGAGTGTTCAGTTGTCTGAAATTGAGTTTAATCTTTTCCTTCTCTTTCCATGATGGGAAGTTTTATTTTTTTGGTAAACTGGGAAGAGGTTGGTCTGTCACTCACATTTTTGTAAAGGTAAAAGTACGCAAAAAGGGAAGGGGACAAGTGTCTTAACTTTGTCCCACAGGCCTGTCATGACTTGATATTTTTTGCAGCTTGGGATGACCTTTGTGACTTGATGAGCCACTTACAAGCAAGAACCATGTCCTCAACCTTTATTGCATTGTAAAGGCTTATGTTGGTACCAAGTAGGCTCCACTGCCTGCAAGAGCCCTATGTGGTCTGGTCTCCTGCCAGTCCTCGCAGTAAGTGCGTGGTGGGCACTCAGTAACGCTGAACTGAATGCATGTGAAGCTGCCACCATTTGAAGACAGTCGATAAAAAGCTCACTTCTGTGCATTGCACTAGTCAAGTAGTTGCCACATGGCTGTGTTTTCCTGGTATTCAAAGGTCTGTAAAAGATCCACTTGTGGTCTTTTCTAGGAAGACTCAAGTTTTGTGAAAAGCTGGAGTGACTTATTTGATAGCCCTCAGGTATAAGTCCTTAATTTGTGATTTATTCATTGTTCTCCTATTCTGTTCTTTTTATTTGGTGGTGGTATTGTGCTTGTTGACTACTAAGCCAAACAGATAAATTTGAATCTTGCAAGCATTTTGTAATTCTGCCACTAGGGGCTTCCTTGTTAACATCTGCTTGCTTTGATATCTTTTAGGCCTCTCCCAGTGTGTGTCCTGTACAGTCTGTTCCCACAACAGTTTTTAAGGAGATACTGCTTGGCTGTACTGCAGCTACTCCGCCAAGTAAGGACCCGAGACAGCAGAGCACTCCCCAAGCCGCCAACTCTCCACCGAACCTCGGAGCAAAAATCCCTCAAGGGTGAGTCAGAAGTTAAAGATGTTTAATCTTGCAGCCCACTGGAACAGGTTGCCATTTCCTCCTCCAGGGAATCTTCTCAACCCAGGGATTGAACCTGCATCTCTTACATCTCCTGCATTGGCGGGCGGATTCTGTTACCACTAGTACCACCAGGGAAGCCCATACTGATGTTTAATCATAATAGAGAAGGGTTATTTTAGCCATGGTTCTGTCTGTCTGAGCTGACATTGCTCGAGTGGCAAGATTGACCCTACATTCAGTGTTTAGAGAGAGAGTGTTAGTGAAGTGAAAATTTGATGTAACAACCTGCCATTCAGTGTATCTCAGGTTGTCAGGGGAGGTTAGTTTCCAGTTAGTCATATGCCTTCAGAGGTGATACGTGTAGTTGGCATACAGACCTACATACAGCAGGTCACAGAAAAGAAAGGGGTGTGAGGAAAGAGGAGCTTTCTTGACTTTGTATAGAAAGAATGGTCTACTGAAATACTACAGACAGCTGGAGAATAGATGTCCACTTCCAAGGAAAGGGGAGCCAATTGGTTGTGTGTAGAAGACTGAGATCCATGGGAGTGTGGGGTAGAGGGAGACAGGGTTCCAGTGAATGAGCTTCATCAGCCTGGACCTCAGCTATAGCTGAGAGATGTAGCAGTAGAGAAAATAGTAAGACAAAATTAAGGGAGCAGCAGTTATGATTTACAGTTACTCACTTACAGAAGATAGTGGAATAAGAAATGTGAAATCTAATCAGAAATTTAAAGTGGCCACAGGTTAGTGGAGAGATGAGTTGTAAGAGAAGCATCTTTTTTAGGAGGGATGGTGGCCTGTGTAAACAGTAGTAAAGACCTAAGATAGGGCTCCAAAACGGGTAGAAAGGTGGGCTTGGAAGACCACTGTAGTAAATGGGAGAGTGCATGAGCACACCAGTTCACGGGGAGGACAGCAGGCTGCCAGGGAGGGAGCTTAGAGGATAACCACAGAACAGTCAGAAAGAGGGCAGGGTGGGAGGAGGTTGTTTATTCAGAGTAGAAAGAGGGAACAGTAAGAAGTGTGGTGGTACCCAAGCAAAGATGTCTAGTATGAGTGCTTCCCACGTGGCTCAGTGGTAAAGAATCTGCCTGCCAATACAGGAGACTTGGGTTCGATCTCTGCGTTGGGAAGAATCCCTGGAGAAGGGAATGGCAACCCACTCCAGTATTCCTTCCTGGAGAATCCCATGGACAGAGGAGCCTGGTGGGCTACAGTCCATAGGGTCACAAAGAATCAGACACGACTGAGCAACTCAATAACATGAATGCGTCAGTGAGAACTTCTCCAGGATGAGATCCTTTGGTAGAGGCAGGAAAACTAGTATAAGAGGGAAAAAGGACTTTGCATTCTGCTGAGGAAAGAACTTTAGGACAAATTTCAGAGAAACAAAAATTCTTTAAGGATAAACCCCTATTAGGGGTGGAGAGGGTACCAGATTGTTCTGTGAACAAGCACATCATCAGCTGGCTCTTCTCTTTGCTTTGGGTCCTGATCACTGACCAAACAAGCATGAGATTGTCTAGTGCTAGGCTGGTAACATGTTCATAGACGGAGTTTTATGCTCCTGGTGATTTTGGTTTCATGTGATATTCTGTTTTGAGGGAAAGCTAAAGTTCATTTTGCTATGAGAAATAGAACTAACATGAAGTAGTTAACTATGAGAACACACAGATAGAATTCAGGGTTGTGTTTTTCTTAGTGTCTTAAGATATTTTTGCATAGCCATTGACTGATTACTTTTAACTCCAGCCCACAGAAATCTATCCTGAATTCTCTGATATAAGCAGTTTTCTTTTCTCTTTCATACTGCCTACTTTAGGGAAGCAAGCAATTATTTTTGGAAGGTAGGGAAGAGAGGAAAGAGGCCTAGATGCTAGTTTTCCATATTAATCTTTTTCAGATGTCATAAACAGATTTTACCAGAACTTTCTTCCTGTCTAAATACAAAGCCTGAAATACTGAGAACAAAACCAGATGTTGCCTGCAAAGTAGAGTTGCTCTCTTCAAAGTCCTCTCAGATTGGAACTGGAGACTTACAAACCCTGAGTGAGCCAAAGGGAAGCTGTTCCCAGCTGAAGAGCACTGATGAGGAAAGCAGTGTGGAATCTCTTCCTCCATCATCGACTGACCCTCCTAAGGAGTGCACACCAATAAAGGCAGCTTCTGTGGCAGAATTGGAAATCACCAAGGCTCCTGAACTGCAGAAGCATTTCGAACATGCACCTTCCACGTCTGATGTCCTTTCAAAGAAGCCAGAAGAGAAAGCAGCTGTCAATAGTAACAGTCCTAATAGTTGCGTAGAAAAAAGGGGAGAACCTTCAACTTTAGGCTGCCAGTCACAGAATATAAAGGCGTCTTCAGCAAAAGTAGATCCTGAAAGCTGCTGTACAAGAAGCAACAATAAATTCCAGAATGGTGAGTGTTTCTGCATATGTTTATTGGTATAAGATAAGAGATGGTTTTCAGTACATACATTATCTTCTTCTTATCTTATGAGAAAATAACAGGAAAATGACAGTAGGAAAAGTTCAAAGAAGAAAGTAAAACCCCTAAATCTGAGAAATGATTACTGTTCATATTTTGGTGGAATTGGTTCTATGTATATGGAAACGCAGATGAGCTGTGAGACACATGGGTTCGTACCAACAGTTTTACCCAGTGTATTAGTTGTAGATGTCTATCAGCATTTTAAAGGCTTCGAGGATACCCTTATATGCATTTACCGTATGACTTAGGTGGGTCCCAGGTTTTGGTTGTAAGAAAATTTTGAAAAAAAATCTAAAGTGATATGATTGCTTTATCGTCATCCTATAACTGATTTTTCTGTAACATCTGTGTTGGAGAGAAGGAAGTGATTAAAGTTTTATGCTCACACAGGTATAGTTCAGATTTGAAGTTTTTTAAAAAAGGGAATTGCATCACTGCCTCTAGCAAAGAGATTTTTAGTTAAAGAATTTAGCAGACAGTGCTAACTTAGAACTCCCCTCTTTGCTTAAGGGAAGGTCCTGCTGCACCCATGATTTATTTTTGTTTGTTTTTAAATTTTTTGGCCACACCACACAGCATGTGGGATCTTAGTTCCCCAACAAGGGATTGAACCTGTGCCCCTTGCAGTGGAAACAGAGTCCCAACCACTGGACTGCCAGGGAAGTCCCTTTGCATGCACAATTTAGAACTCCGTGCTCTTCTTATAGAGAAAATGGTGCATTGTATTTCACGATACTTACAAGTCTGAGGATGCATTTCAGTGATGGGAGTTATTAGAAGCTCTCTTATTAGAATTAACAGAGCTAAATGGCTACAGTATGTCAAAAGATTTAGTTTAAAAATAGATTTGATAGATGTCAACTGGGTATAAAAAAACTTGAAAAACACTTAATAAAAACGCTGTTCATTTGGATAAGTAACAAATGGATAATCCACACTCTAGCTCTTCCTGCAGGGCTCTGAAACTAGAGGGCAGGATGGCTGAATTTGACTGGGGGTCTTCCTGAAGTAGAGTTGGAGGAGTTGGAAAAGAACGTTCTTTGCTGAGTAATTCTTCTAACCCAGCTTCTTCATTCTTGAGGTTTAAGTTGATATAGCTGGTAATTTGCATAAAATTAATTGCGTAAGATTATACTGTAACTCGAAGTTATGTAACTCCCCAAGAAAGTGAATATTCATGACCATGTCCCTGTTCTATTTCTTTATTCTTTTTGAGTCACCAATGTTCACATTCAGCTAGTTTTTAAGGCAAATGATTTTAATATTATGTGAAGAAGCAGTAAAAGTTCTAGACCAGTAAACACATTATACATACAGAAGTGAGTTTCAGAGTCCACCTTTGTCTTGCTTAGTATGCTGTGCAACTCTGTTCCAACTAAAATGATTTTGAGGGAAATGAGAGGTCTTGTCACATCCTGTTTTGTGCTGTCTACTGGGACTTCTGGCTGAGGAGTAAGGCAGTGTGATTAGAAGCCTACTGAGATCTCTACTATTTCCACCAGTATTGCTTGTGGATTTGGAAAGACTCCACTGGACACTGCTGCTCCACTGTGACCTTACTTAGCAATTAGGAAACAAAAACAAGCTGGAGTTGAACAGCCACCCTCTTTTCTACTTGGTAGATGCATGGGTTCTCAGAAGTCAGTATTGCTTTCTTTCCCTTGGTTTGGTTCTGAGTTAAGAGTATCATTGATGAGGGATCAACCGTTGCACTACTTAATACAGAGCTAGCTTTAGATAATTCAACTTGCTTATTTCTAGATATTTCCTCTTTTAAGCCCAGGCAAAACAGTTGTTAAGATAATCTCTGGACTCAGCTTGGGAAAACCTGGTCCCATTCAAAGGGTGATGTGTTTTCAGTATCAGGATGGAAGTTTGTTTTCTCTCCTTTCTTAATTTACCTTCTCTTTCACTGAAGAAGAATGTTTAAGGAGTTGAGGCCTGACGGCATCCATTTAGCATTTTAAGGTGTGCTCTAGTCCTGCTTTAAAAGAGAGACATCAGGACACATCGAAGGTGATTTATTAAAGATGCTTATTTTATTTAAAGCCTTCTTTGATTTGAGGTCTTTCTTCTAGTTTCCTTTAAGACTGCTTACCAGCGTCTCCCACCCATCTCTCGACTGGTTCCCCCAAAGTTGTGTTTTTGTTTTTTGTTTGCTTAAGAATCTACTTTCTTTTCTCAGCTCCCTTGGACCCCACGGTAAGGTCTTTTCTGTCGGTTTTATATGAAATACAGTTGTCCTTCAGTATCCAAGAGGGATAGGTTCCAGGACTCCTGCAGATACCAAAAATCTGCAAATACACAAGTCCCCTACTGTCAGCCTTCCCCATCTGACACTGGGGTTCTGCATTTGTAGATGCAACCAGCCACAGATTGTGTAGTGTTTTCTTTTCATTTTTTAAAAAAATTTTTGTTGTAGATCGGACCCATGCTCCCTGCATTGAAAATGCGGAGTTTTAACCACTGGACCACCAGGGAAGTCCCTGTGTAATATTTTCAATCCATTGTTGGCTGAACCCACAGATAACAGAGGGCTCACTGCTTGCCCCAAGGCTCTTGACTTAGAAATAGATTCTCTTCTGTGTTATTTCCACCAACAGAGTGGTTGCTCTTTATAATTAGATCTCGAGGGAGGTGGGAGGGGGGTTCATGTTTGGGAACGCATGTAAGAATTAAAGATTTTAAAATTTAAAAAATAAAAAACTAAAAAATAAATAAATAAATAAAATTAGGTCTCTACTTTTTTCTCCCTTTAGAAACTATGTTACCATTTCCATTCAAGTTCTCCAGTTACTAAGTTAAAACTTAAACATGCATTTACTTAGAATCCAAATTCTGTCTTTAGCCAAGGCTCTTAATCTTGAATGGAAAGTATGTGTGAAGGAAATTTAAGATTGTTGGAGGGCCAGGGGTCAGTGCTCTTGGAAGCACTTAGAAAATAACGGAGGGGCCTATGTTATTTGGGTTTTGTTATGTTTGGAATGGTTAGCTTGGCAGAATGCTTTAGAAAGCACATCTTAAGCCAGTCTTTTTTGAGTGTAAAAACTGACAGAATTGATTTCCACATGGTCCTCTATTGAGATAAACCTATCCCTGTGTATTGTTAAGTTTGCAGTGAGTTTGAGTTAAGTGTCTGCTTTGGAGAAGTCTGCCTGCAGTGTTTATCTGTTTTGTTTCTTGTTTTTTTTAAAAATTATTTACATATTTTTACTTATTTTTGGCTTCCTCAGGTCTTAGTTGTCACACATGGGCTCCAGAGCGTGTGGACTCTGTAGTTTGCAGCATACTGCATAGTTGCCCTGGGGCATGTGGGATTTTAGTTCCCCAAGCAGGGAGCAAACCTGCATCCCTTGCATTGGAAGGTGGATTCCTAACCACTGAACTACCAGAGAAAGCCCCAAAATGTTTATCTTATCGAGGGTTGTGAATACAAGTATGCATTACCTTGGAATTGTGAGTCTGGGGTTTTACGTTGCCAAATGGATTCACCAAATGAGAAGCATTTTAAAGAGAATAAAACTTCCAATTGTTCTGATAGTTGTCTTCAGCCATTTTCAGAAATTACAGTTGAACCAGTAATTGAGAAGAGTTCTCCCTTTGGGAAATCTGGCCTTTCGAGTATTCAGTCAAAGATTGATGCGATTTTTGAAGAAATCTGACATGGCATTTCCTTCATTTTTTTTAGCCCCATCTCGGAAGTCTGTCTTGACAGACCCAGCCAAACTCAAGAAGCTGCAGCAGAGTGGCGAGGCCTTTGTCCAGGACGACTCGTGCGTGAACATCGTGGCACAGCTGCCCAAGTGCCGTGAGTGCCGCCTGGACAGCCTGCGCAAGGACAAGGAGCAGCAGAAAGACTCGCCTGTGTTCTGCCGCTTCTTTCACTTCAGGAGGTGAGGCCTGTGGGGAAAAACAGAGGTACTCTGAGCCCTTTAATGTATTTTTCTCCCTCCTCTTCTGTCAACAGTAAGTCTAAAACTGGGAAAAGTTAGAGATGATACTTCTGATCTGTGGGTTTAGGAGTCTAGATCTTATTACATGGTATTTCCTACTCATACTCCTTTTCAGTTTTTTTTTTTTTTTAAGCAAGAAGCTTGAAAATACAAACTTCTGATTTTAGAAATAACAAATACAGAAAAATTCTGAAGGTTCTAAAAAACCACCACACAAATGACTACTGTTAACTTTTCAGCACATCTTAGTGTTTATGTGGTTATAGAATATATTCAAGCATACCTAGTTGTTGTATTATATAAATACTTTGAATCTTAACTTTCTCCAATATGTACTTTCCCAGTACATAATAGGAACCACTAGATCATGTTGACTTTTTTAAAAAATTATTTATTTTTATTTTTGATTCTACTAGGTCTTCATTGCTGCACGCGGCTTTCTCTAGTCACAGCGAGCGGAAGCTACTCTTTGTTGTGGTGCACGGCTTCTCACTGTGGTGGCCTCTCTTGTTGCAGAGCAAAGGCTCTGAGGCTTGAGACTCAGTAGTTGCAGCATGTGGGCTCAGCAGTTGTGACTCATGGGCTTCAGTTGTTCCCAGGCGCCTGGAATCTTCCCAGATGAGAGATCACACCTGCATCCCTGTCATTGGCAGGCAGGTGCTTATCTGCTGTGCCATCAGGGAAATCCGGTCACACTAATTTTTTTCAGGAAATATTTTTGAATAACTATGAAAGAACCCATAATATTGATGTTTGAAAATGGACTTAACCTATTCCCTTGTTGGTATTCAGATTATTGTGTATTTTTTGCCACTAAATACAGAGATGATCATCTGTTGTCCATGTCTCTGATTATTTACTTTGGATGAGACTGGAAGTGTCCTTACTGGGTCAGAAGGTGTGTATTTTAAGGCTTTGATACATGAATTCTGCCACATTGCCCTGGAGGAATATTGCGCCTGCATCCATGCCCCCTGGCAGCTTTTGAGTATTCCTGTCTCTATGCCAGCAGGAAGGAGGTGTATCTTTAAAAAAAATTGTTTCTACTTTTATAGGCAAAAGCTTTCATTTTTGCATTGCTTTTTTAATTTAAAAGTCAAATTTAATTTTCTTCAAATTCTTCCATCCTGAGTGAAGAGAAAGGTAGCCTTCTGGTCTTTTTGATATATAAATGAGCTGTGTTGTTCTGGGTATAGATGAGCTTTTAGATATGATATATTTTCTCAGAAATCTAGCTAGAATTTCAGGCTCACCTAACTCTGATCATAAACAAAAGTATTGCCTTTAATTTCTTCCTATCTCTCCCCATTTAGTTTTATCAAGATTCAAGATTGCTGATGAATTAAATGCACAAGCATTTTAGATCATTTTGTCTGTGGTAGTAACTTTTAGGTTCAAGGTTATTTAATGAACGAGTTATTTTAGATGGTAGGTTGTTTGTCCTGTTCATTCCTGAGTAAATTGCAAAAGCACGACAGTAAAGTGTGTGTAGCATTAGAACTCTGATAAGTGTTAAGAGAAGCCAGTGTGGAACAAACTCACTTCTCTGGTAAAAAGAATGTTATAATCTTAAAAATAGAGCCTTTTTCCCTCTGACGTTTACGGTGATGGTTGGTACTGTCATAAGTGCCATCAGGTTTGTCTCCCATTGTGTTCTGCAGATGAAATAGGGGAGGGGAGGGTCTTGGTGAAGTTCAGTTGCCATATCCTGTTTACTGTCTCCTCCCCATTTGAAATGTCTTCCAAATTTATTTTTTAGAATTATGACTAGCCTTCATTTGGAATGTCAGTTAAAAACTGTGGGCTCCTAGAAATACGTTTGCATCTGTTAATGCAATTCCCCATGTGCTTCCAGTTCTGGACAAATGACTTTCCTAAGGCACAATTTCATGCATCTCATGGGCTCAAAAAATTTTGGCAACTGCCCAATGACTAGCAAAGAAATTGTGGTCCCTGTATTTTTCTTGCCTTTATGTGAAATAGCGTTTCCTTGACATGCCGTCTGTCACATAATATCTACCTGTTCTTGCAAGGCCAAGCTTAATTAGTGTCTCTTAAAATGATGTCTTCTTAATATTAGCCCCACCAGACTTACAGTCAGCACGTCTTCCTCTGACTGCTATAAGACTCCATGATTGCTATGATAACCTGTCATATCCTGCGTTTATGTCTCCAGCTAGATTGACATATATTGTTGTGTTTAAATAAATCCCAGACTACTACACAACCTAGAAAAAACATGATAGATGTCAAAGATGTATTAGAAAGAGAATGTTGAGAAAATACTCAGCTTTTGGCTCCACCTTCCTAAGTACCAAGGCCCATCTTAGCACTGCCTCTCATTCCAGAAACTTGCATGGTAATCTATAGCTGGAATTCCTAAGGATTCTGAATACCTCATGAATTCATGTGGTTATGGCTTCAGTGATATCTAGGGTTAACCTTCCTCTGCTGAGCATTAATCTTTTAGCAGTAGTTATATTCAGATCTGACCAGGTTATTTATCACCTTCTATTTGTTGTCAGTTTACTTCTGTGACATCTTGTGATTGTTCTTGCTATTAACTTCCACATCAGACAGGTTCAATAGCTGTGCCTGGAGGTGACAGGATTAGATAACTGGTTGGAGTGTAAAGCACACCTCTCCCTTCCAGTCCTTCATGTCTTTTGGGGGAAAATCTTTATACTGATGCTACCACATAGCAAATTGGCTGTAACTAGCCATGGAGATTATAGAAAGCTGGAAGGAAATGGGGTTGATTTACATATTTAAATAAGGTATAAATCACCTTATTTAATCAAGGTGTAAATCAATATTTTATATATGTAACATGCTTTTTTTTTTCCTTTTTTCCTTTCACTTCTTCTAGGTTACAGTTCAACAAACATGGTGTATTGCGAGTAGAAGGCTTCTTAACACCAAACAAGTATGACAGTGAAGCAATTGGCTTGTGGTTGCCTTTGACCAGAAATGTTGTGGGGACTGATTTGGACACAGCAAAGTATATCCTGGCCAACATTGGAGACCACTTCTGTCAAATGGTGATTTCCGAAAAGGAAGCTATGTCAACTATTGAGCCACACAGTAAGAGCATCTCTTAGGGGGTAGGATTTTTGAGTCCAACTTGACTTTCATTCTTAAATGACACCTAAGTCCAAATTGTGTGGGTTTCATTTTCACCTAGAAGTTTAGATGACTTTGGTATACTGAGGTTGCATTTTTTTCCTTGTGACAGATCCTGCTTGTTGATTTAATCAGAGTCAGTTACCTCTCTTTGGAGGTTGTTTAGGTTGTTTACTAAAGGAGTGGATGGAGAAGGAAATGGCAACCCACTCCAGTGTTCTTGCTTGGAGAATCCCAGGGATGGCAGAGCCTGGTGGGCTGCCGTCTATGGGGTTGCACAGAGTCGGACACGACTGAAGCAACTTAGCATATGATGTGATACAATGCAGACATTAAATGCATTACAATGTAGCTATTAAATGCTATAGAACACAATGACATGGAAAAGTATGTGCAACATTGTTTAAATAATAAAGAACTTTGTGGAACTACAAAAAAAAAAAAAGGAGTGGAACTCCTTTTTTGTGAAGAAAGCTAAAGGGAGATGGTGGTGGAATTTGCACAGCATTACAAACAGTATGGGCTTACCCTAAAGGGGTGAGGCAGTCTCACACTTTCTTCCACCATTGTATCTCTCACAAACGGTTGAAAGTAAAAAGTGAAGCCTTTTCATTCCTCTAGTAGGTACCTTTTCAGACTTTGTATAACGATAGATGTTTCAATATAAGCATCTGTACATACCAATGTTAAGAATTTTTATTGTAGGAACCAAAATTGGTTCCAGGAACTAACTGAAGCTAGTCTAAGCACCAAAATAATATATTAGATAAGTTTGATTATTCTTATATCTCAGAGTTCAGGGAATGGAAACTGGGGCATTCCCAGGAGTGGAAGTTCAGCACTAGGTGGGGAGTGGCATTGTGAACTCCATGGGTGGCTGAAGTCCTACTGAATTGAAAAGCAGCTTTAGAGTCACTCTGTTCTGTTGGGCAATAGAGACCCTGATAAGTCAAGAATCATATTAAAGTTTTTTTCCTGTGATCTTACATTTAGGACAAGTGACTCTGGTGTTTCATTTTCAGTAAAGATACGAAAGTTTTTTCTTACATACTTTTAAGTAAAAGAAGATTTAAAGAATTCTTAAGTAACTGATCTACAGGTGGTATATGAGTGATTGGAATGTAAAAACACTTCTTTGAGATATGTTAGTAGCTTCCTGAATCAGCAGGGCTATTGTTAAGTTGTCTGAAAAACGTGGGTTTTAATTTTTTCATTCCAAAAAAAACCACAGTTGTCTTTTTAAGAGCATAATTAAGAAACTTGGTCCTTAAAGATGTATATGTGATTGGTCTTTCCTCCTTGGTTGTCCTGTTCCTCTTCATTTCCTCTGTGACAAGCTGGTCAGTTGGAGAGAGGAACTCTCTGTGAGTGATCCTGAAGGCTGCTACCACAAGGTATTCCTAAAGAGGAGGGTGAGACGGTACCCTCTCCTCCTGAGGTTAGGAAGCAGGTCCCAGCCTTCATACATTTATTCTGTCTTTTCAATGACAGTCATTGAATAGATGGCTAAGAGGTCTAAGACTACTCTCTAATAAAACAGTCTAATCCAGTGATCAATGTGAAGTTCATAAAATCTCGTCTGTAAAATGGCTGAAGTGAAGTGAAGTTGCTCAGTCATGTCCGACTCTTTGCGACCCCATTGGCTGTAGCCTACCAGGCTCCTCTGTCCATGGGATTTTCCAGGCAAGAGTACTGGAGTGGGTTGCCATTTCAAGGTCTATGTATTATGCACTGAACTTTCACATTGTAATGAAATGACAGAAATTCATTCAGCAGTTGGATTAATTTGAAGCAAACTGAAGTTAGTCATGTGTTTTATGGTCAGTCTGAAGAGAAAAATCACCTCTGACTAGATTAGAAAAAGATGTATGTTCTCTTTAGAACACAAATGTGACAGTATTGATCCTGGCTTGTTCAGGAGAGAGAGAGAGACAGTGATCTTCTGATCGAGACATTGGGCTTTTCTGTGACCCAGGAAAATGTCCTCCCTTTGCTCCTACTTCTTGAAGCTTTCTGATGCTGTATTTGGCACTCTTCCGTCGCAGGGAAGGCCCCTCCCTCCAGTTCTCAGAGCTTGGCCACTGGAACAGAAGATGCTGCTTTATAGAAGTCTAGGTTATGCCTCTGTCTGTTGACTATTCGGTTAGTGTGAGTCGGTCCTAGGGGGCCTGCGTCACTCCTGGCTCTAGTAAAATTGAGTTTCTGTCTCTGGTCTGTGAGGGAACCAACTTTGGACTGTTGTGCCTTCGCTAGCTAATGGGCTGCTCCCTCCAGGTTCCCTAAGCACCTGGAGGGTTTTTAATGAGCCGTCTGAGAGGTTTTGGGGCATCTGTGAATAACCAGACACTCTGTGCTGAAGGTTGGGTTTGTGGATTTGAGTGAAATGTTTTTTCTTTGGAGAAAGTGTGGTCCGTGCTGTCTTTATAGTCTCAGAGGGTCTCATGACCCAAAAGGTGAAGAACCACTGCTCTCTGATACCTGTGTCTAAACCCCAACTTGCATAACCAACGCTGCTTTCTTCACTGACTTACTCAGCAGGACTTCCTACGCACCAGCAGTGTGCAGAACTCCTTGGAGAGTGGAGTGGAGGTGGAGATCTGAGCAGGAATTCTGCTTGCATGAAGTTTAGTCTCCTCGTTGCTGTTCTGTTGCTGAGTCATGTCTGACTCTTTGTAACCCCCTGGACTGCAGCACACCAGCCTTCCCTGTCCTTCAGTGTCTCCTGGAGTTTGCTCAGATTCATGTCCGTTGAGTCAGTGATGCTATCTAACCATCTCATCTTCTGCCGTCCTCTTCTCATTTTCCCTTCACTCTTTCCCAGCCTCAGAGTCTTTTCCAATGAGTCGGCTTTTTGTATTAGGTGGTCAAAGTAGTAGAGCTTCAGCATCAGTACTTCCAATGAATATTCAGAGTTAATTTCCTTTAGGATTGATTAGTTTGATTTCCTTGCTGTCCAAGGGATCGCAAGAGTCGTCTTCATCACCACAGTTCAAAAGTATCAGTTCTTCGGCCCTCAGCCTCCTTTATGTCCAACTATCACATCCATGCATGACTACTGGAAAAAAACATAGCTTTGACTAGATGGGCCTTTTTTGGCAAAATGATGTCTCTTTTTTTAATACGCTATCTAGGTTTGTCACAGCTTTTCTTCTAAGGAACAGCGTCTTTTAATTTTGTTGCTCCTCAAGGGAGGCAAGATTGCCCTTGACTGTGTGCCATGTACAGAGAGGCCCGAGTCTGGAGTGCAGATACGAGCTGATGGGAATGCTGGAGGAGTCCAGGAGAGCTTCATGCCTGGGCCGGGGGCTTGGGATGGGCTCTGGAGGCTAAGCAGTTACCAGGAGCTCCAGCGAGAGGGGGTCATGGCACGAACTCCCTCTCCCTTCATGTTTTATTTCGGGGGCCCTCTCCTCCCCAAGACTAAGTGGCTTATTGATTTTCGTAGGACAGGTTGCTTGGAAGCGAGCCGTCAAAGGTGTGCGGGAAATGTGTGATGTGTGTGACACCACTATCTTCAACCTGCACTGGGTGTGTCCCAGGTGTGGGTTCGGGGTGTGTGTGGACTGCTATCGGATGAAGAGAAAAAACTGCCAACAAGGTGAGAGCTGACTGCATTTTTCTCCCAGCCCCTTCTACTCTTAAATTAAGCCTCTCACTGATGTGCGGGTGGATGGATTTCTGAAACTTGTGGGGCCGGAGTCCATAAAGAGCAGTGACTACAAATCAGTTCTTTGCAGGTGCTGCCTATAAGACTTTCAATTGGCTGAGATGTGTAAAGAGTCAGATACATGAACCAGAGAACCTCATGCCTACACAGATCATTCCTGGAAAAGGTATTTCATGGGGTGCAGTGATTTTGTTTTGCCTGTGTTTTGATTAGCTCATAGGGGCTGGTAGTTTGGTTTTACTTTGTGTAACATAATTACTTGCTATCTTTATTTTAGTATGTACCATAAATTGTCCAGAAGCGTGTTAAATAATGCCCCCAAAGTTTTTGATTATGGCTTTGTAAATAGTTCTTTAAAAGGAAAGAAAATGGCGCATTTAGGGGAAAGCATACTTAGGATGAAAAGGAAGGAGTGTAAGCACCCTAAAATGCATGCTAAGTCACTTCAGTCCTGTCTGACTCTTTGCAACGCCATGGTCTATAGCCTGCCAGGCTCCTCGGTCCATGGGATTCTCTAGGCAAGAATACTGGAGTGAGTTACCATGCCCTCGTCCAGGGGATCATCCTGACCCAGGGATTGAACCCGCATCTCTTCTGCCTCCTTCATTGGCATGCGGGTTCTTTAGCACTAGCGCCACCTGGGAAGCCCACTCTTAAATGCTGAAACAAGTTATCTTGTTAGAAATACCAGCTTCTGCTTTGTAATGTTGAGGTTGAAAGTACCTAATATTCTTGTTCAGATGTTTGCCTGTGCCCTTTTTTTAGCCCTCTATGATGTTGGAGACATTGTTCATTCTGTAAGAGCAAAATGGGGAATAAAAGCAAATTGTCCCTGTTCAAACAGGCAGTTCAAACTCTTTTCAAAACCAGCCTCAAAGGAAGACATAAAACAGGTATTACTGTTTATGCTGGATTCACCATCCTTGTTAATTGTTGTCTGTCTGTTTTCAATAACCTGAGGATTTCTATAGTATATTAGAAAGGAACATGGGGAGAGCTGTCAGTGGAAAGAAATGGTTCATCTGTTTCATGTGGCACTTTATAGACCCATTCCCAAGGTTTACATTATTTTTGCAGACTTTATTTGTAGTCTCTTTTTAGTAGGATTTTAATTTTCATTCCTTGAAAAAGCAAAACCTTTTCTGTTACAGTCTACTTAATGAATTGCTATCAAATTTGTATAGGTTTTTAAACTTACTATAGTTTTACACAGTTAAAATTTTTCAGATAAGCCTAACATTTTAAAATTACTAAATATATTTTACCTGTAATAAATATATAAAGAATTGAAGAAAATAATACTGAAACAATCCTTTCTGTATCTCTCACTCAATGTAAAAATGTGTACATTTCCTTGGTGCTCACAGGCCTCTTTATGTCCTTCACGTCTGTCATCACGTCTAACCCCTTACTCTTCCTCGCTCCTTGTTTTTAGTAATCAGAAATTATTTTACATTTTTATGAAGCTGTGGTGTGGAAGGCAGCATTGGGAGAAGAGTTTTGATTTTTGGAGTCAGAACTGAATTTGACTTCTTTTTCTGCCGCTCTCTAGTTGCAGAACTCTGGCTCAGATGAACTGATGTGTGTGTGCTTTAGCTTCCTCATCAGTAATAGAGGAATAATAATGCCAGTAAGATACGTGGTGGGCTCTGTCTGTACAGTTTGTTTGTTTGTCGTTTTTGTTGTTGTTCATGTTCGGTTCATGTTTTGAGTTCTTGTTAGGGCTCTTCATCACTTTTTAAAGCTTCCTATTCTACACTAAATCAACAGAGCATTTCCTTTTTCTGCATTTTCCCACATCCTCCTGAATTCACAGCTGTATTTCCTTCACTGCCTCATTTACTTGTTCAGTCACTGGATTTTGAATGCTTACTCATGACACTGGGGTGATGGGAACAAACTGGGCATTTTAAAGAAACATGGTGGATGGAGTGATAGGAATATGAATGAATATGAGATGCTGCTACAATAGTGGGGGGTGTATCTTACATCTTTCACGTCTTACACTTTCTCTAGTAATACTTAAAAGTTAGAAAATTAAAATCTCTTCTACGCAGTTCTGTTCTATTATTGCAAGATTACTGCAACTGTGATGATTTTCAGGGGGCTTTTGGGTGGTTTTGTTGCAGATATTTCTCTCCTACTGGTGAGCAGTTAGGGGAGAAGATAAGAGGAAAATGCAGTTTTCCAGCCTGTGTCAAGTTCTCCCTTTATACTCAACACAGACTTCCTTAACTGGAGAAAAAGCGACTCTTGGTACCATGCTCCCGCAGAATCCCTCAGGGTTGGAGCCAGTGACTGTGGGTGGGGAGGCTGCCTCCAAACCAGCCAGCAGTGTGAAACCTGCCTGTCCAGCCAGCACGTCTCCTTTGAACTGGCTGGCAGACCTAACCAGTGGCAATGTCAACAAGGAGAACAAGGGTGAGTGTTTCCTGCCTTCCAGAACTTTGGTCTGTTCCCAGAGGGACTTGGCAACCTCAGTTACTGAGGAACAGGGTGGGCTGAGACTTGTTAGTTTCAATAGTAATTTTTTCCTTTCTATCTCTACCCTGTATATATTTCCTATTCTGTCTAAATGGGAACACTCTGTCTTCAGCTTTATTTTTCTCATCTGTGCTATTATCTCAGGATGCTTGATTATAGTATAAAGAGCATGGGTTTGGAAATCAGGTATTTAGAATTTGGGTGATTCTGCTTTCTGGCTGTTTTACAAGAAAGAAAAATTGCAGATCAGTTTCTTTCACGCAGAGATATTAAACATCTCAGTGAATAGAATTCAGCACAATAAATAAAGGACTTAACACGGGGTGATCCAGCAGGGCTTGAGAAGTGCAGCTGCAGTTTTAACATTAAGAAAGTGGGAAAAAGTCATGTGAGGAGATAAAGAAAAAGAGTAAAATCCAAAACCTGCTTATAATTAAGACAAAAAAACTTAGGAACAGAAGGGAATATCCTTAATGTAATGAGTTTCTACAATAAAGTTGACAGCAAACATGTCAAATTATTACTGAATTTTTTAATCAGTTGAATAATTTTTAAGCTATTCCCTCTGTGTTCAGGCATGAAATGAGGATTCCTGTCTTCAGTCTTTCATTAAACATTGTACTGGAAGTCCTGGCTATTGCAGTGAAGTGAACAAAAAGATGTTAGGATTGGAAAGAAAGAGATAAAACTGTTGATATTTGTGAACAATCTAATTACACATGTGAAATTCTAAGAGAATCTGTATTTATAAATACTATCAAGGTTGATAATTACAATGTTATTTACAAAAATCAGTTGTATTTTACCAGGAACAAATAAAAGTACAGTTTACCATAGTATCACTTTGGGTATTGAATGTTTATATATGTATACTATATATGTATATATATATACACACATATATATATGTGATAGCAGTTGGAAATCCTTATCAAAATCAGCAATATTATTAGTATTTATCCTCTTAAGTTTCCTGGTTCCATAGTAATTCTGTTAATAGAAGACTAGTAAGGGCTCTGCCTTTCAGAATGCTTTTCCATCTGGATGTTTTTGGTTTCCTTTTTAGAAAAGCAACCAGCGATGCCAATTTTAAAGAATGAAATCAAATGCCTTCCGCCCCTCCCCCCCTTGAGCAAATCCAGCACAGTCCTCCACACCTTTAACAGCACAATTTTGACACCTGTGAGCAACAACAATTCAGGTTTTCTCCGAAATCTCTTGAATTCCTCTACAGGAAAGGTATGTATTTGTCTTATTGTTTATACTCTCCTCCGCCCCCCGCCCCCCTCAATAAAGATGAACAGAGTCAGAGTAGAAGATAGTAGAGAAACTAAAATAGAAAGTAGAAGGAAGGATGTGAGCCCATGGCTTTCTTCCTTCATGGATGCAAAGGCTGTGTCATTGGCAGATGGGCTTCACAGCTTCTGATTCGTGGCTGATGGGCTTTGGGGTACACTGACGGGCTGATTCTAATTCTTGGCTGATGGGTGCACTTTTTCATGTACCACATCTGAGAGTTATGATACCAGGTAGAGCAAGACGACTTGCCTCTGTTAGAGTTCTGGCCTGGGTTCTTCCCTGGGTATGTAACATGTACTTATCCTACTGTTTGAGGAATATAGGGTTTATTGATGGTAGGGAATGACGTATTTAAGACTTAGGTTCTTTTTCAAATTCAGACAGAAAATGGACTCAAGAATACACCAAAAATCCTTGATGACATCTTTGCCTCTTTGGTACAAAATAAGACCTGCTCTGATTTACCAAAGAGGCCCCAAGGACTGACCATCAAGCCCAGCATTCTGGGCTTTGACACTCCCCACTACTGGCTGTGTGATAACCGTCTGCTCTGCCTGCAAGATCCCAACAACAAGAGCAACTGGAATGTGTTCAGGGAGTGCTGGAAACAAGGGCAGGTAAGGGGCCTTTTGCCCAGCCCCACCACATCCCCTTCCCAGTGCCTTTGGTAGACTTCTGACAACCTCACCCCACAGCCCCTCCCCTCCCCCCTTCCTGGATTTTAAGTGCTATATACTTTATCTCTTTTTTTCTGTACTTTATTATGTAGGGTGAATACAATAAGAGTGTGGCTCTGAGTCTTATTTCTTACCACAAACATTCCTGAGCTGTATTCTCTGATGAGGTTTTGGTTTTGATTGCTTCCAACCAGACATCTTTGGATTTTTTATTTTATTTTATTGCTTTTGACTGTGATGGGTCTTCATTGCTGCACACAGGTTTTCTCTAAGTGCAGAGGTGGAGGCTACTCTTTGATGTTGTGTGCAGGCTTCTCATTGCAGTGGCTTCTCTTGTTGCAGAGTACAGGCTTCAGTATTGTAGTGCTCCGACTTGGTAGTTGTGGCACACAGGCTTTGTGGCTCCACAGCATGTGGGATCTTCCCAGACCAGGGATCGAACCCATGTCCTCTGCATTGCACAGCAGATTCTTAACCACTGGACCACCAAAGCCCCATCTTTGGAATTTTGATGAGTGCTCTCTGGGCTCAGTGATTCTTGTGCGATAAATGTCAGTTGGAGAATTGGATGTATGACTGAGGCTAATGAAGTTTGTGGGATTAGACAAAATAGCATAAAAATCAGGCGTCCCTCTTCCATGAATTATAACCTTATGCTGAAGACAGTTTTAGGTGGCCCTGAGCCATGTAGTCTGGAACTGGTGTGTAGTCTCTCAGGCGGGAGCCTGCTTTAAAGGGCAGTGATGTTCCATCTTAAGTTTTGGTTGATAGTTTAGGCGATGATACTTGGCTTTGTGGACCTGCTTCTTTGCTTTCTTGTTTTGGTTTATGTTTTCTGGATCTCTGTCTTCTCTTCCGGACCAAACAGAATCCTCGCTAAAGGAATAGTTTGCTCTTAGACAAGGCCAGGATTTGGGAATTGCCAAATAGAAAAATGTATGTATTTAACAACAAAATTTTTTTCAGTCCTGTTTACTAACACGATTCTGTCATGATGACAATGACAGACTGAATACAGTCCACTGACATGTTTTGTTTGGATTACATAATGACTTGCTTGATTTTTTGTTTATTTTAGGTAACTTTTATTGGAGTTTAGTTGCTTTCCATTGTTGTGTTAGTTTCTACTGTACTAACACAGAGTGAATCAGCTATAATGCTCCTGTTTTAGTCTCTTAGTCATGTTCGACTCTTTGTGACCCCATGGACTGTAGCCCGCCAGGCTCCTCTGTCCATAGCATTTGTTAGGCAAGGATACTGGAGTGGGTTGCTGTTTCCTTTTCCAGGGGATCTTCCCTACCCAGGGATCAAACCCAGATCTCCTGCATTGCAGACAGATCCTTTGCCACTGAGCCATCGGGATAGCCATATAAATATATCCCCACTTTTTTAGATTTCCTTCCCATTTAGGTCACCACAGAGCACTGAAAAGGGTTCCCTTGAGCTGTACAGTAGGTCTTGTTTCATTTTTTGAGGATTACATAATGGTTTTTAAAAGTTGAACTTGTTGCTAATATTTGAGTCAGGCTATTTCACACGAAAATGAGGACTTCTGGCCTATCTTCGGTAACCAAAAGACTGGGCGATCTCAGGGTCATGTTCCTGGCTGATTAACAAGAGGCTGCAGGCCAGTGGCAACACCTGCCTCAGACGGGGCACTCTCGCTGCCTTTGTCTCTCCTGCGTGTCCCTGGCCCTAAGCCGTGGCATTGCTGTTCTGTGAGTCGTGGGATCTGAGTCAGAAGGTGTGAACCTTCCTTTTCAAAGCTTGCTAGTTAATTTGAGAGCAAGGGGTGGATGTAGCAGGTAAGCAAAGACACGAAATGCTGCGGGAACACAGAGGACTATGATGTCATTATGGGAGCTGAGCCTAAGGACCAGCCTCAGAGGAAAAAATCAGCAGCTGTTTGAGGAGGGGTGGCCTCGGAAGAGGGGACAGGGCTGGGGGAGTTCAAACCGAAGTCTTCATTCTCCTCTCCTAGCCAGTGATGGTGTCAGGAGTGCACCACAAGCTGAACACTGAACTCTGGAAACCGGAGTCCTTCAGGAGGGAGTTTGGAAACCAGGAAGTCGATCTTGTTAACTGCAGAACCAATGAAATCATCACAGGAGCCACAGTAGGAGATTTCTGGGATGGCTTTGAAGATGTTCCAAGTACGTATTACAGACCCTTTAAGGGGCTGAGGGTGTGAAGGGGGGTTGCGGGGGACACAGGAGCAGCAGGAGCTGGCTGTCCTTCAGTGGGAGCAGCGCATTTTCTGTGAGTCTGGAGTTTAAAATTCCTGTCTTAACCTCCTCCTCCCTTTCTTTTTACAAATTCTGTGCATTTGAACAGAGGCAGGTTCTCTTGGTGGTTCCTTTGAGAGAGAGATTTCAGTCACCTTTCTTCAGGTCACTCCGTATCTGTCCTGTGACAGACATGTGCCCAGTGGCGGGGGTGGGGAACATAGAGCTGGGGCTTGTGCCTCCAGGGCGGTGGCTTTATGTGGCTTTGCCCTTTCACTAGAAGATTATCAGTATGTTTAACAAGACAGACTGAGCTGAAAGTGCCAGAGAATGAATCCTTTTCACACAGCTGAGCCTGGTTACTGCCTCCTCACTTGGTCAGGGGGCCGTGTATCTGGTGCTGAGGCTGGGTGCTTTATGTGACTGGCCAGTTAGTAACGTGTTTACAAGCGCTCTGTGAGCCCCAGCACCTGTTGTCAGGCTCCCGCCCCCTGAGAGGGCTTGGCCAGTTAGTTCTGTAGACTCTCAATTCAACTTTGCTCATTTCTCATTCTTTTAAGGCATACCTTCACCTTGTAATCTCTTGCTTCCTTTTCGTCTGTTACTCACATGTACAGGTTATGGCCCACACTTTGAACAAACTTTATAACCAGGTATAGCTGACTTTAAGTGGAGTGTAATGGAGGTTTCCACACATGAAGGTTAAGGTGGAGTTTCAGACGTCAGATGCTTACCTGGGAATCAAAGTCTATGAAATGAAAGAGGAGGCAGGTGCAGTGTAGTTTAGTGAAGCCTTGGCACACCTGACAGGGAGCTCTGGGGCAAGCGTTGCCCCTTAAGTGAGGAAGAGTCAGGGCCTGTATCCCTTCACCTCCCTCGGGCCATGGGAAGGGCGAGACCTGGCAGGGCAGCTCTCTGCAGCTGAGGCTGACCACAAAGCTGTGAGGGCAGCAGGTCCTTTGAAAGGGAATCTTGTCATTCAGTTGCTCAGTCATGTCCGACTTTTGTGACCCCATGGACTGCAGCGTGCCAGGCCCTTCTGTCTTCTGCTGTCTTCCCTGAGTTTTCTCAAACTCAAGTCCATTGAGTCAGTAATGCTGTCCAACTGTCTCATCCTCTGTTGACCCCTTCTCCTCCTGCCCTCAGTCTTTCCTGTATCAGGGTCTTTTCTAGTGAGTTGACTCTTCACAACAGGTGGCCAAAGTATTGGAACTTCAGTATCAGTCTTTCCAGTGAATATTCAAGGTTGGTTCCCTTCAGGATTGACTGGTTTGATCTTGCAGTCCAAGGGACTCTCAAGAGTCTTCTCCCAACACCACAGTTCAAGAGCATCAATTCTTTGGTGCTCAACTTTCTTTGTGGTCCAACTCTCACATTCCTATATGACTACTTGAGAAACCATAGCTTTGACTGGAGGGATCTTTGTCAGAAAAAGGGGATATAGAGGCACACATACCACAGTGCGTTCCAGTTAGGCCTGGGTTCAGATCCTGACTCTTGATATGTACTTGCTGTGTATGTGAACTTGCTTATTTCATTTTTCTAGGGCTCACACACTTCCTCATGCCTGCAGATGGTTAAGGCAGCCCAAAGTCCATGGCAGCCTGCCTTTTCCATATTGATCATTCTTCTGGCCAGACCCCAGCACACCACCCACACTGAAATGTCATTGATGTTCTGAGCAAACACTGTATCCTGTATTTTCCTGTGTCTGTTGTGCACCTGTTTAAGCTAGATTATGGGACAGTACTTGGTTGACCATCAAACACTTGTATACAAACATTAGTCCTCAGGAAGATAGGCTTTGAAGTCAAACCTGGGTTCCAGTTTCAGTTCTTACTGCTTAATAGCTGGATGACTTCAGTCATCTTTCAGTCAACTGACCTCAGTCAATTTCCTCATCCAAAAGTAGGAATGTTATGTACTGCCAGAAGTCACTGGGATATTGGATTCAGTTGTAAGAACTAAATGGATTTAAAACACTCAGCAGAGACTAGAACACAGTAAGAGGTGTGAAATAATAGTTATCATTGCTGTTAATCATAATGAGTCATGGCTATAAACCGTAATTTCAGCATATCTTTTTCAATTAGAGGTTCTTGGTTCCTTGACATGACCTGCAATGGTTAACTGTCTATTATAGGAAAATAGTCTGACTAAACCCTCTATATATCATCCAGAAAATGGGCGGGGGGTGGCTGCAGGGTGAGGAAAGTGGGCCCACTGTCTCTGGACAGAACATCAGGTTGTTTCAGTCTCTCTGAGCAAAATAAGTCATTTCTGTTTCATGCTGGCCCTAGAAAACTGGGGTTTCTAGACATCTGTGACCTTTGATTGTTAAAGTGCTATGCTGTTTGTTATTTGGGAAACTGCTTGCTTCTTCTGGAATACTGTATAGGAGGAGACTGGATCTATCAAAACACTACCTATGTAACATGGACAAAAGGGAGCAGCTAAAATCTCAAAGAAGCAGTTTGAGACAGGGCTCTCAAAGAGAATCCAGAGAAGACAGGGCTCTAAGACAAATTACTCAGTGATCTTTATTTTACTATCTCTTGGTGGGTATAATGGATTTCTTGACACTGAATAAATAAAATGGTTGGTCATTTGCAGGATGTGAATGTTAAAGTTAATATTTGTATATCAGAAGAGAGGTGAAAGGCAAAGGAGAAAAGGAAAGATATATCCATCTGAATGCACAGTTCCAACGACTAGCAAGGAAAGAAAGATAAGAAAGCCTTCCTAAGTGATCAGTGCAAAGAAATAGAGGAAAATAATAGAATGGGACAGACTGGAGATCTCTTTAAGAAAATTAGAGATACCAAGGAACCATTTCATGCAAAGATGGGCACAATAAAGGATAGAATGGAACAGAAGCAGAAAATATTAAGAAGAGGTGGCAAGAATACACAGAAATACTCTACAAAAAAGATCTTAATGACCCGGATAACCACAATGGAGCGATCACTCACCAAGAGCCAGACATCCTGGAGTGCAAAGTCAAGTGGGCCTTAGGAAGTATCACTATGAACAAAGCTAGTGGAGGTGATGGAATTCCAGCTGAGCTATTTCAAATCCTAAAAGATGATGCTGTGAAAGCACTGCACTCAATATGCCAGCAAATTTGGAAAACTCAGCAGTGGCCACAGGGCTGGAAAACAGGTCAGTTTTCATTCCAAACCCAAAGAAAGGCAATGCCAAAGAATGCTCAAACTATTGCACAATTGTGCTTCTCTCACATGCAAACAGTAATGCTCAAAATTCTCCAAGCCAGGCTTCAACAGTATGTGAACTGAGAACTTCCAGATGTTCAAGCTGGATTTATAAAAGGCAGAGGAACCAGAGATCAAATTGCCAACATCTGCTGGATCATAGAAAAAGCAAGAGAATTATAGAAAAACATCTACTTCATTGACTATGCTAAAGCCTTTGACTGTGTGGATCACAACAAACTTTTGAAAATTCTGAAAGAGATGGGAATATCAGACCACCTGACCTGCCTCTTGAGAAACCTATATGCAGGTCAGGAAGCAACAGTTAGAACTGGACGTGGAACAACAGACTGGTTCCAAATTGGCAAAAGAGTACGTCAAAGCTGTATATTGTCATCCCTGCTTAGTTAACTTACATGCAGGGTACATCATGAGAAACACTGGACTGGATGAAGCACAAGCTGGAATCAAGGTTGCTGGGAGAAAAATCAATAACCTCAGATATGCAGGTGACACCACCCTTATGGTAGAAAGCAAAGAGGAACTAAAGAACCTCTTGATGAAATGGGAGGGGAAAAAAAGAGGAGAAAAACAAAAAAAGAAAAAGACCTCTTGGTGAAAGAGGAGAGTGAAAAAGCTGGCTTAATCTCAACATTCAAAAAACTAAGATCATGGCATCTGGTCCCATCACTTCATGGCAAATAGATGAAACAATGGAAAGAGTGACACACTTTATTTTCTTGGGCTCCAAAATCACTGTAGATGGTGACTGCAGCCTTGAAATTATGACACTTGCTCCTTGGAAGAAAAGCTATGTCCAACCTAGACATCATCTTAAAAAGGAGAGATAATACTTTGCTGACAAAAGGTTCATAGAATCAAAGCTATGGTTTTTCCAGTAGTCATGTATGGATGTGAGAATTGGACCATAAAGAAGGCTAAGAGCTGCAGAATTGATGGTTTTGAACTGTTCAGATGGAGAAGACTCTTGAGAGTCCCTTGGACTACAAAGAGATCAAACTAGTCAATCTTAAATCAGTCCTGAATATTCATTGGAAGGCCGATGCTGAATCTCCAATACTTCAGCCACCTGATGTGAAAAGCCGACTCTTTAGAAAAGACTCTGATGCTGGGAAAGATCAAAGGCAGGAGGAGAAGGGGACGACAGAGGATGAGATGGTGGATGGGATCACCAACTCGATAGATATGAGTTTGAGCAAGCTGTGGGAGTTGGTGATGGACAGGGAAGCTGGCATGCTGCAGTCCATGGGGTCGCAAAGAGTTGGACATGACTGAGCAACTGAACTGAACCAAATGTGTCAAGTTATAAAGATTTTGCAGAGACAGATACATTTTATTTGCATTGTTAAGGCATAAAGTGCTAATTTGCCATTGATTTTTATCTATTTCCGAGTTATAAATAGTAACAATTCAGTAATTTCTGGTTATCTTTCAGACCGCTTGAAAAATGAAAAAGAGCCAATGGTGTTGAAACTTAAGGACTGGCCACCAGGAGAAGATTTTAGAGATATGATGCCCTCCAGGTACGATTATGGGGAAAGGGAGAGATGGTCCTTTTCTTGAGAGATGATGATGCTGGTGAGATGAAGTTACTGACTTTTAAATCTGGCTCACTAATGAAAACCCTCTGTGTTTCCACACTGTGGTGCTCCGCCAGAGAAAAGGCTGACTCAGGCATGCATGCATTCATTTGTAGGCAGGAGTGAGATCAGGCATGTTAGAGTTGGGTAGAAGAGAGTGACATTGCTTTAGACAAGACAGTGGAATTGCTCGATCCATTTTCCTGATTTGTGCTTGAACCTTGAGTCCTCAGTGCAGTTCAGTCGCTCAGTCGTGTCCGACTCTTCGCGACCCCATGAATCGTAGCATGCCAGGCCTCCCTGTCCGTCACCATCTCCCAGAGTTCACTCAAACTCACATCCATTGAGTCGGTGATGCCATCCAGGCATCTCGTTCTCTGTCCCCTTTTCTTCCTGACCCCAATCCGTCCCAGCATCAGTCTTTTCCAATGAGTCAACTCTTCGCATGAGGTGGCCAAAGTACTGGAGTTTCAGAACTAAGGAATTATATATCCCTTAGTGTTACTTCATATCAGGAAGTTTCTGCTCAGATCTTTTGTCTGCAGTGTTCTAGATTATTTTTTTTCTAGATTATTTTGATATATATGTGTGCTGTAGGAGAGAAAGAATACTTTGTTCATAAGCACTGCAATTCTAACCTTAAATGTTTTTTTCATTTATATTGAAGTATAGTTGAATTACAATGTTATGTTATTCTACTGTACAGAAAAGTGATTCAGTTATATGTATGTATATATATACACCCATTCTTTTTCATATTCTTTTTCATTGTGGTTTATCATAGGATATTAAATATAGTTCCCTGTGCTATACAGAAGGACCTTGTTATTTATCTGTTCTATGTTTACCAGTTTGTGTCTGCTAATCCCAAACTCCCAATTCAACTCTCTCCTGCCCACCTCTGCCTTGGCAACCACCAGTCTCTCTGTGTCTCTGATTCTGCTTCACAGACAGGTTCATTCATGTCATATATAGACTCTACATATAGATGGTTAGAAATGCAAGCTTATTTTGCAAATCCACTGTCGTCTTGTTCTAGGTTTGATGATCTGATGGCCAACATTCCACTGCCTGAGTACACAAGGAGAGACGGCAAACTAAACTTGGCCTCACGGCTGCCAAACTACTTTGTTAGGCCAGATCTGGGACCCAAGATGTATAATGCTTATGGTAAGAAAGAAATGGCTAACTTGAAAAGATTACAGAAGTAAAACACATTAAAAAATTTGTAACATTGGTTTTGGGGGAGGGAGAGAAGATGTCTGTAATCCTACCCCTTCGCATAGCAGTGGTCTTCATTATTGCATATTTCCTTTCATTCTTGGCCACGTGTATGTATATTTCCCTTTCTTAATTGCAGTTGTAGGGCATATGCCATTTTATAATAAAAATTTTCTCTTACACTTAATATTATACAAGAAGAGTTTTACATGTTGCTCAGTGGTTTTTAGTATGATCATTTTTGATGGTTGCATGGTACCTTATTTAATGGTCGGTTTATTCATTGTTTTAATGTTGCTGGACGTTTAGGTCAATCTGTTAGAATCTCAGCTGTTTTAACATCAGCTGCACTTAAATGCAGTGTTCCATGCTGGTGGGTAGTATTCAGTTATTTAAGTTAGTATTAAACATACTCTTTGAATTTGTACTTCATTGTTTTTCCTTCTTCACGTAATCCCAACTGCAGTGTCTCAGACTCGAGGGTGGCAGACCCTCTTTGACATCTTTGACATGTTCTCCAGACACCATTGGGGTAGCGGGAGTGAGGGTTTGGACCTCAGCCCCCAATTCTTTTCTTACAGTGGAGTCAGCCCAGGAACCACCTGGAGTGAGGTCAGGGAACATTTCCAGAGAGGCCTTTATTTTGGGGAGTTCCCACAGTCCAGGTGCCCAAGATAGTTCTGCCAGGATGGGCTGAGAGGTGGTCTGGGGGAGAGGACACAGCTGGCAGTAGTCCCCTTGCCCATGCCCATTTCCCCCTTGCTCTTCAGGTCTCAGTTTAGAGAGCCTTGCCTGTGTTGTGGGGCAGCAGCCTGTTCTGCAGCTGTGCTACCTTCCCCTGAGCCCTTCAGAGCAGCTAGATGGCTGGGATTGCAGGGTGTGTTCTGTTCACAGTGAAGATTTAGAACAAATTTACATGAATGGAAGCATTTTTCTACTAAAGCAAATGGTGTAATGTTATATCACGATTATCCAGGTCTAATAGAAATTAGAAAGCTGTATAAGGTAGAAGTGGTTACCTGAGATGTTTTTAATATAAACAGTCTATTTATTTGGTTTAAATAGCTTGATAGAGGTCTTTCCCTTCTAGATCCAGTTGATAGATGGCAGTGTCACTCTATAATAGCTTTCTGTATCAAAATTCTTCCCATTCAGAGTAACCAGTGAGGGGTGGAAATAATGAAAACGTGTTCATTTTCAAACATCTTCCACTTCATGATAAACCTCACTAATGAGCAGTCATTTTTCAAAAGTTGGGTGACTCCTCCATGAGACAAAGTAGAGTGAAAGGCTCTTTGGAAAGATCACAAGTCAGCCTCTTTCCAGCTTCACCACCACCAGCAGTTTTACAAATAGGGACCAGGACTTGAGGATGATAGAGGGGATATTGACCTGACTAGGAGACCCAAAGGGCGTCTAGTTACATGTCTGGGACTAGGTCTTAAGTCTCCTGATTTCCAGGCTTGAACCAGTCTCCAGCCCCAGTGGTCTGTCACCTAGCAGCCCCTACTGGGTCTGCTTATGTTCTTTGCGTGAAAGTCCATGGCGTGTTTTGTTTCAGGATTTTCTGTTTTATGGGAATCCTTTTCCTGGGACCATTGTTTTTGGATCCACTAGCCAAACCAGCAAGCAGCTCTTGATGTCTTTCTGAGACATGTTCACCTTTCCTCACTCCTCCCAGCTCCATCTGCTTCCTTCTGCTCCCAGTGTTAGCCCACATGTTTATCATTTCCTTACATTTATAATTTTACCATATATTTGTATTACTGCAAAATGTTCTTCTAGTGTTTAACATACTTTTGAACTTTATATGAATGGAATCAGACTTAGGGATATTCCTCCATGTTGTCATTAATAACTTCATTTAATTCAGTTGCCATCTATCACACTGCTTTTTTTCTTCTCAAATTATACTTGTTTGCTTTTTACTATAAAAAATTAAATGCACTGAAAACCTGAATCTAGGACAGTGACTTCCCATGTCCTCGTCTCCCAGTTACAACAGCTGTCAGACTATTTTTCCATAGTTGTTTCCTATTTCCCCTCTTCATACTTTTTCCTTTACTCTTTTAAAGAAAATCTCATATATCCTATGATTTTGTCCAATATCTAATGCTTTACTCACTCCTAGGGCTGGCGTTTCAGCACACTGGAAAGAAGGGAAACTGCAGCTGAGCCCTAGAGCCATGATCCCAGGTTGAAATGATAAGGTGTTGGCTCCTGTGTGTATGGCTGCTCCTAAACCACAGGCTCCTGCGAGCCAGAGAGAAATTCCTTGGCCTCCAAACAAGACAGGGCTTAAGTTGCAGGGCCTGGCGGGTTAGAAAACAGCCTTGGCTTGCCCATCCCGAGCCATGCTTGGCTCTGTGCCCAGTCAAGAAGCAGTGTCCTCATGTCAGGATGGGGATCCAAGGTAACCGCAAGGCTTGATGAGCCTCAAGGTGAATGCTGAGCAAATAGGCTTTCTCCTGGGGGAGGAGACTAGAGTCTCAGGTTATGAGCACCAGCATGGACTTCATGCTCTGGCTCGTATGTGTGTGCTAAGTCGCTTCAGTCATGTCCGACTCTGTGTGATGCCATGGTCTATAGCCTGCCAGGCTTCTCTGTCCATGGCACTCTCCAGGCAAGAATACTGGAATGGGTTGCCATGTTCTCTTCTAGGGGATCTATCTGACCCAGGGATCGAACCTGTGACTATGTCTGCAGCATCAGCAGGCGGGTTCTTTACCAATAGTGCCACCTAAGAAGCCCCTGCCTGGCTCAACCTCTTCCATAGTTGAGGGATCCAAGTGTGACTGAGTACATAGTCATTTGAGGTCCTAGCTTTCTGTGTGTGTTTGGGGCGGGGGTAGGGAGGTGTTCTGTTAGAATCCCCGTCTTATGTCTTACCCCAGGGTCCTCAGCTGTGACAACCAAAGCTTGAAAGCTTGAGCTCGCCTGGTTGAGCACACATCCTTTTGGCAAATCCCAGCCTCAGTGGTCCACTTTACCTTCCTGAGTCCTACTTTCTAGGGTTGACTTTCTTTTCTTGCCAGCATATGGGCTCATTTTTAAAAAGCCCTTTTGTCTTTTTTTTTTTTTTCATCCATATTTTATTTAAATTTCATCCAGATTTTCAGATATTTTGCTTAGCACCAGAAACTAGTATTAGGACTTGTTTTTTTATTCTTACAAAAGTAAATGTTTAATATTTATTCAAAGTTGAAAGAATAAAATAACTTAATATTGAATATTCTGTTACTCTTCCATGCTTAGAAAGGTAGATTTTAAATTTTGTGGCCAAGTGTTCCAGGGAGTGGGAAAGACTGTGGCAGCCTGTGCTATTACAGTAAATTTCAGGCTTTTCTGCCTGCAGGATTAATTACTCCAGAAGATCGGAAATATGGAACAACAAATCTTCACCTAGATGTATCTGATGCAGCTAATGTCATGGTCTATGTGGGAATTCCCAAAGGACAGTGTGACCAAGAAGAAGGTAGGATCCTAAGCATAAAAAGAGTGGGGCTTACTCTCTGAGCTGGAACATGTGTGATCTGATATCTGCCTTCTCTTGCTCCAGAAGTCCTTAAAACTATCCAAGATGGAGATTCTGATGAACTCACAATAAAGCGATTTATTGAAGGAAAAGAGAAGCCAGGAGCTCTCTGGCACATATATGCTGCTAAGGACACAGAGAAGATACGAGAATTTCTTAAAAAGGTGTGCTCCTTCCCCTGTGGCATGTGAAGAGAGAAACGTGCAGAATGGCAGTATTATTAATGACTACATGTTGAGACCTGACTGGGTCACTGACGAATAATCACAACCTCAAATGTTAAACCTGTGCATCTCAGATTGGGTAGGCCAAAGCTGGTTTCTAAGGATCATCGGTTTCTAGATGATTAGGCTCACATCTTTGAAAGGGGGGGAACTTGTTTCTCATGTCTGTGTTTTATGTTCCAGTGAATTTGGAGGGTTTTGTGCTCTGCCTTCACCTTCATGGTAGTTCCTCTGATCATCACATAGTATCTATTTTTACAGACAGCCCTAAAAACCTAAGCACTTTAGAAATCCATGTATCATTTCTTCGCCCTTGATAGCTGTGTTCCGAGTGAGTTACTCAGGTCTCTGTTGGTGTGGTCCACCCTCATGTGGTAGTAGGTCAGGGAGACCTCACACCCTGCTGGTGGCCATCAACGTATGAAGGGTCACGGGAGAGGTATACAGGGACTTTGAAGATCCCAGGATTCCAGTAGTTTGGTTATTCGGCAAGGGTTCTGTGTGGAATCCTTAGTTCTAGACACAGATGGGCATGTTCAATTTTTAACCTGTTTGCCACTGAGGCTGCTAGTTTTAGCACAGATACTTATGGCTGGTACTCTTCATTTGTTTATGAGGAGTGGATACATGGTCCTAGCCTTGTGCCAAGTTAGATCCTTTACCAGTGTTTGCCTCAATCAAGATGTCTTTTGCTAAGGATAACTTGGGTCTTCCAGAGGACCTGCTGGTCACCGTGTTGTACCTTTGATAGTGTCACCCTGAGTTTGTGCTGCCCAATACTGGTCCAGAATAAACAAGTTTCATCTGTAGCCATCTTTGGGACTGTTTCATAACTCAAATTGTTAGTGAATTAGAGGTTTTTAACAACTGCAGAGCAATAAATCTATTTTTGAGGAGCTTAAGTCTATTTACATTCAAAAGTCTAGGCCAAAACATTGTCCAAACACAGTATTTACAAAAATAATGCAGACTGCCAGTCGTGGTTTATAGGAAATGACAAAGGAACCCACATTTTCTTTCAGTCTCCTCTTGATTCATTCAGTTATTGTCTTTGAGTACTATTTTCTCTTTCTGCCATCCAGGGCTTATGTTGAAGAAGGCCTGATGTTTACTGACCGTCCACATTGTTCAGGGGGCCAAGCACGTAACTCCTGGAGCCCTAGCACGTAACTCAGTTTCATAACCTTTGGAATGTATTCTAGGTGTCAGAAGAGCAAGGTCAAGAAAACCCCGCTGACCACGATCCCATTCATGATCAGAGCTGGTATTTAGACCGATCACTGAGGAAGCGTTTGCATCAAGAGTATGGGGTTCAAGGCTGGGCTATTGTGCAGTTTCTTGGAGATGTGGTATTTATCCCAGCAGGAGCGCCACATCAGGCAAGAACCATTATTGTATTTTTTATTCTCCATACACTACTGATGTGGCTTGTGTTACTGATGTGGCTTCTTGTTTTCCAGGTTCATAACTTATATAGCTGTATCAAGGTGGCTGAAGATTTTGTTTCCCCAGAACATGTTAAGCACTGCTTCTGGCTTACTCAGGAATTCCGCTATTTGTCACAGACTCATACAAACCACGAAGATAAATTACAGGTAAAAGTAGCTGTGATCCCGGGCATTCTCTGACTCTGGCTTCATGGCCCTTTATCAGTGAATGTCTATCCATACCAAGCTGTAGAACAAGGAGCATATGATTGAAGCCCTCCTCAGGGCCAAGTTCAAATTCCCTGGCCACCAGAAGATCCATCCACATCTCCAAGAAATGGGGATTTACTAAATTTAATGGTGGATGAATTTGAAAACATGGTTGCAGAAAAGCAGCTCATCCCAGATGACTGTGGAGTCGAATACATCCTTAATCTTGGGCCCTTGGACAAATGGCAGGCCCTGCACTCAGGAGACCCTTGGTGCTGTCCCCTGCTTATTCATGCCCACCAATAAATCCTTATTTCCTGTCAACAAAAAAAATCGTCCATGAACTTGGGCATATCACACTAGGTAACGGTGAGTTGATGAACTGGCTGGTTCTGCTATCTACTTAGGCAAAGGAGGAATAAACCAGAAGGGAATCTCACTTTGGTTTAGAGGCTTGCAGTAGTGAATTATCTAAAACATGTGATTTCGTTTAGAAAACTAGGGACATATATAAACCCTGAAAAAGAGAGCTGTACCCTGGGACTTGCTTCTCTCTGCACTCAATGAGGGCAGGGCCACACAGGATCAAAACGTATGGAAGGGGGAGAATGAGCTTTTCATTTCTTCAAAGGAGGCATAGGTTTAAAATGTGTATAAAAGCCTCAAGGATCCCAGGGGCCTTTCAAGTATTAACATTTCATATTGAATTTTGAGTCCTAAGTTCCAAGAGCATGGTGATGAAATTGGTAGGGGGAAAGTTTATGCTCAGTGGACAGATTTTAGATTTAATGCTAAACTGACCATATTTTCTCTCATTTTGATCAGGTGAAGAATGTTATCTACCATGCAGTAAAAGATGCGGTTGCTATGCTGAAAGCCAGTGAATCCAGCTTTGGCAAACCCTGAGGGTCCCAGAGGCGCCTTACCCCTGCACATTGGAAGTGAATTACTGGCAGCTGTTCAAACTCTTCAGGCAGGATTCCTGTGGACTTTGAGACTCATGTTACCTCATCTTCTTTTTTAAACTGTACCCACCTGGTAAGGGGGTACTCTGTCTAATGTATATTTCTAGTGTTTACAGACACTAAATGTGTATATGTAGTAACTATTTACAGAACATGCATCCTTTAAAACTGTGACTTCTCACCTAGTGCAGAGCTTCTACCCAACTATAAAAACAGAACCCCTTCTCAGTTTTGGAACAACATCTGCAGTTAATCCCCAGCTGCGTGGTTGGACAGGTTAATCAAATGGATTATAACTCTAAGGAACCACCACGCAGTTGATTTGGGTTGTTTTGTTGTGTCTGAGTACCCTCGCCCCCAGCCCTTAAGGTTCAGAAGAACAGTGGAAGAAGCGACGACCAACAGTGCAGTTCTCATACTGTATTGCATTAGGACTGGCATTATATAGCAGAAGTCAACTACTGTACAATTCTTGGGGTTAACCATCTTTAGTTAAATGGAGTTTTAATTTAAATTGAAGCTTTGCTAATTTTAAGTGTTAAGCATTTTGCATTAAAGTATTCATATAATGTTTTGACTCAGTTTATTGGCATTATTCTCTGGTTGCAGAGTCAACACACATTTCATCAGTGTTAACCGGTGTGAGAGTTTACGCCAGGAAGTCGTCTTAAAAGCACAGAAATTTGATGCTGTAGTGATTTCTGAGTGGGTATTACAGTGCTCACATGGAAACAAGTTCCTCCCCAGCCAAGTGGAAACTCCTGTCACATTTTTGTAAAGAAACACCGCTGATTAACTACCTTTAGAAATGAGAATTAACCGAAAAACCAAATGGTGACTAGCTAAATGATTCTAAAAAGTTAATAGGTCAAAAAACTTTGTCTCTCTTCTGACCCTTTATAATTCAGGAGTTTACAAAAGAAAATGAAATTATTAGAAGTTTTAAAACTGTAGTATTGAAAATAATCATCTCTATGAAGAAAGGAAATTCATAGAGAAGCCAGTTTTCTATACCTTGTTGATTCTCGTAGACAGCTCTAGCTGTACTAAAATGAATTAAATTGAAATTAAGTAACATAGACAAGGCCTGGAGCCTGGGTTTTTACCTATGAGCTCAGAGTGGTAAATCAAAGATGTATACCTAATGCTAACCCACCTGAAGCCAAAATCTTTAATGGATGAACTTTCAAAAACATAAAGTTTTCTGAAAAGAATAAATGGAAATATCTATTAGTGGGAAACATCTTCCTTGGGAATGTCTTACCAGAAGCTCCTTTATACAGTTTTGTTGATTAGAAATCTCCAAAAGCAAAAAGAAGATGAAAAGTTGAATTCTCTATTGAAGAAATCAGATGCGTGTGCCCACAAATAAAAAAATTGAGAGCTCCCATGAGCAAGAGTCAATGCAAACCCACAAACTGCTATATTAAACCTGCAATGTTTGTAGATTCTGGAATGATCCAGTACTTTATATTCTGAAACATTTAGTATGCGTGAAGAAATGGGTTTATGGGGATATGATAAAAGAATGAGATTGCCGTAAGTGACCAAATTGGGAAAGAAGCTGAATAGAATTTACAGAAATGAGACATTAAAATTAGAAATTCAGCACATGAGTTAAGGGGCAGAAAAAAGATCTTTTACAAACCAAAAGATTGGTAAAAAGATACAATTCAGCATTGAGTAACAGGGAACTATAGAGAAATGTTTACTTATAAGCTGGACACAGAAAAGTACAAGTTTGACAATAAGAGAATCAAGAGATTGGTTGCTGGGAGCCAGTGTGAGGAATCCCGGCCGTGCGTGACAAGGTTATGAGGAAGGAAGCTGACATACGCAAGGCGTGCTCAGACTTCAGGGGCCCCTCTGGAAATTCCTAAGCATGTACCCCAACAAAAATCTGCTGGGTTTTGTGCTCTGCTTTTCCACTTTTCTGACATTCTCTGGAAAAAGTCAATTCAGGGCTTTAGTCTTCTGCATTTGAAAGAGTGTTTCAATCCAAAAACCCCTCTGATGGCTTTCTAGCCTGCCTGCAGGACTCGTACAGCTGCGCGTGTGATTGTTTGAGGCCTCCTGACTGCAGGAGGCACAGGAAGCTTAAAACATCCTAGGAATGTAGGGGCTTCTGAGGAGTCAAAATCTTTAGAATAGGACTGATTAAAAGTTTCATTTGTTGAGTCAATGCTTGCTGCCAAATTTTCATATCCTTTGTTTTTAGATATAGTTGGTATATAGAAAAACAAGTAGTAGACCTGGTATTAGCAACATTAGATCTTTGAGTTAAGTACCTTCTTTGTTATAACCCACTGCACCTTTGTTCTATAGAGATGTAACTTTAATGCTTTAAGGAGATGCAGATTAAAGAAAAACACTTCAGGGGAAACGAAATTAACGTTCATTAAAGAAGAGGCAAAAAGTGTTAACAAGCCTCTTGGCCAGAAGATAATGTAAATCACCTGAGACCTTTTGTATACAAAATGATATACAGAAAGAGTCTGGGCTGTGAACGCTACATAATTTTGTATTACCCATTGATCTCTATGTATAATCAAAAGTATAAAAGGCCTTGAAGGACAATAGAAGGAGAGCCAGTCGCTGGACTGGTTTCCCCCGTGTCTCTCTCTCTCTCTCCTTTTCCCTCCCTCTGCTCTTTACTTTAATTTCAGGCTGAATTTCCATCTGGGGCGCGGAGGCTTGCCAGGTCTACTTACTTGCCCTGGTTAAATAAGTTTTTCTCACGCCAACGCTGTCCACCCTTCGAATTCCCTGGATCCACCAGGGCTGGACCCCGGCAGTTGGTGAGGGATGGGTTAAGTCTAGACACCTAAAAGTTATTTTCCTTGTTCATTACTGACATTTTCAGATAAAAGCCAGAATTTCTCAGGAAAGAAAACCCACATCATGATGCAAGAAAAAATGGTGCACAAGGGAAATTGTAAATTCCTGGATAACCTTAAGCAATTTTAACTATTTTCATAAATCTGGATAAAGTTCCTCTTAACGTATGATCCAGCAACTCCACGCCTATGTTTAAACTCAAAAGAATCAAAAGCAAGGATTCAAGCAGATACTTGTACAGTCACGTTCACAGCAGCATTATTCACAAGAGGCAAAAGTGGAAACAACCCAACAGATGAACAGATAAAGTGGCCATTTATATACAGTGGAATATTTTTCAGTCTTGAAAGAAATTCTGACACCTGCTACAACATGGACGAGTCTTGAAAATATGCTAAGTGAAATACGGCAGACACAGAACGAGATACTATATGATTCCACTTATATGAGGAACAGTAATATTCCTAGAATAGAGCAGGAAGTAGAGTGATGGGTACTGGGGCTGAGAGGAAGGGGAAGTGGAAGTTACTGTTTAATGGACACAGTTTCTGTTTGGGATGATGAAAAAATTCTGGGGATGAATGGTGGTGATGGTTGTACAACATTGTGAATGTCCTTACTACCACTGAATTGTACACTTAAACATGATTAAATCATCAATTTTGTGTTATGTATCTTTACACCAAAATAAAAATTAACTCCAAGTAGGAAAAACCTTTGGAGTTGAACAAGAAAATGACATTCTTATTTTCAGTTGATGAAAAAGAAGGAACAAGTAGGCCTTTTCTAAGTATAGGTTTCCCCCACTATTTGAAAGGGAGGCTTCCTGTGAAACATTTCACAAGCGTAGGAGCAGGTACCTTAGGGACACATCTTGCTAACGGACACACAAAATAAGTCAACATCAAGCATAGGTGCTCAGGCACAGCTCATAGCTGTGGTGCCCTGATGCTGAGTGTAGTCTTCTGTAAAGGAGCATGGCAGTGCCACTTTCACGGCTTGGCGTGTATGCTGCCTCTGTTACAGCTTGTTGCAAAACAAACGCTGAATGCTATTTTCACATTTTGCCTTTTTAATTTTTTTTTAAGCAAAAAATCCTCTCCAGATTTCTTTCCATTAGCAAAAACAGGTACTAACGTAGGTATTTCATAAATGTGAAGTAGTGTAAAGCAAACTTTCAAAAAGTAGGGGATAGAGACTTGCTGGTGGTCCAGTGGTTAAGACTCTGCACTCCCAAGGCAGGGGACCTGGGTTTGATCCCTGGTTGGGTACCTGAATCCCCCAGGCCACAATAAGAGTTTGCAGGCCGCAACTGAAGATCCTGCATGTTGCAACTAAGACCTGGCACAGCCAACTAAATATTAAAAAATAATATGTTCTATGATGACTATGGAATAACTACAAAATCCTCAAATGTTGAAAAATTAAGCAACATACTTCCAAGTAAATCAATGACCAAGAAGAAATCAGAAAGTAGATAGTTGAAACAATAATAAAAACACAACCTTCAAAGATGAATTCAGTTTACAACAGTGCTTAGATGGGAATTTACAGATTTAAATGTATAGTCATATTTCTAAAATGTGTAGTAGAAGCAGTTCATCAGTGAAAACATGCAGTTCAAAGAACAGATCTAAAACTTCAGATCATGATTTATATTTTTTGTATGTTTTATGTTAGCTCTGGCCTTGTAATAAATATGACACAATATATATTCAGGTACATTCCCTCTACATTCATTTTGAGAGCTTTAATTAGAAATGGATGACAGCTTCCTGTCAGCCATATGATCTCAAGGGTAAACAACCAATACTCTTCAGTGTACTGTGTTGCTGGCATTTTTAAAAATGTACTGTGGTTTGTGTTTTTGCATCCTGTGATGTCTACAAAATGCCCATCTGCATCTGCTGCTTCTAGTGGGAAAAAGAAGAGGAAGGCAATTACTCTTGAGATAAAACTCAGGACAATTGCCCAGCACAAAGGCAGCAAGCAAGTCAGTAATGGTCACTGCACATGAGTTAGGAATTTCCATTGATGATCTCAACCATTTTAAAGGTTAAGAAGTGAATCAGTGATGCAGTGAACAGCATCAATTAAACACACTGTCATCACAAAAGAGCTGGTCTAATGATACTGAAAAATTGTCACGTGCTATACCACTTAGCCAACTGAAGGTAGGAAGGCTTTTCAATTCACTCTTTATACCTAAGTGTTTATAGCAACTTGTAGGTTTCAGAGCTTCAAAGGGCGTCATGATTTTCATAGTGTGAAATTCACCAATGAGGCAGCAAGTCCTGATGCTAAAAGGTGCTGATGATTTGAAGAAAGAGCTATATAGGACAATTGTGGGTGAGAAATATTCACCAGAGAGACTTCCCTGGTGGTCCAGTTGTTCAGAATCCACATTGCAATGCCAGGGACGCAGGTTCAATCTCTGGTTGGGGAACTTAATCCCACATTCTACGGAGCAACTAAGTCCACAGGCCACAACTACCGAGTCCAGACACCACAACTAGAGAGTCCTTGTGCTGCAACAAAAGATTCTGTATGATGCAGTGAACATCCCATGTGCTGCAACTGAGACCCAGTGCAGCCAAATAAGTAAATGTTTTTTTAAAAAATTGCCAGAAGAAAAAGTTAATATTGATGAAACAAGCTTATTCTAGAACTGTATGTCAGGACATACATACATTCAAAAGTTCAATACAATGCCAGTATTCAAGGCATTCAGAGACCTTTTAACACTGTTTTTGGGTGGAAATGTTGCAGGGTTCAAATTAAAGTCTTTCCTAATGTACCACTTAAGAAACCCTAGGGCATTCAGAAATCTGAGTAAGAATACACTTCCCATTATCACCATAATAAGAAAACTTGCAGTACCATAGGCACTGAGGCTGAAGAGCCTTCCAATGAAGAGCTGATTGAACTGGAGAAAGAAAGGAGTTGAGGTGAGGAAGAAGCAGTTCTGAGACACCAAAAAAGTTCACAGCAAAGAAACTTAGAGGTGTTTGCTACTATCACCAGTGGTGTACAGATGTTAGAAATGGTTGTTAATTATAAGAGATTGGCAAGACCTAGCAGGTAGGTACATGAAGCTCTTGCTTGCCATAAAGAAAAACTGCAAAGCTAGTTATCTTCCTGAAGAACACGGTATCTGCTAAACCAAGGGTCTATACCCCAGTTCCTTCTTCCAGCTATTCTCAAGCCTCATCAGAAGAGAAAGATTGATGACCCTGTAGCTATAGCATCATCATCCAGCAATTAATTTTAGTTTAGTGCTTCGAACATTCTTCAGACCCAGTGTGCTTTCAGCTGTGAGC
This sequence comes from Ovis canadensis, assembly GCF_042477335.2. Lineage (NCBI taxonomy): Eukaryota > Metazoa > Chordata > Mammalia > Artiodactyla > Bovidae > Ovis > Ovis canadensis. The sequence continues at coordinate 58,492,665 of NC_091247.1, forward strand.
ACTAATGGTGTTACCCATACAGCCACTCTGTTTTTCACTTTCGGTACAGTATTCAATAAGTTACATAAGATACTCAATTGTTGTTCAGTTGCTCAGTTGTGTCCTACTCCTTGCAAACCCATGGATTGCAGCATGCCAGGCTTCCCTGTCCTTCACTTTCTCGGAGTTTGCTCAAACTCATGTCCATTGAGTCAGTGATGCCATCCAACTATCTCATCCTCTGTCGTCCCTTCTCTTACTGCCCTCAATTTTTCCTAGCATCAGGGTCTTTTTCCAGTGAGTTGGCTGTCACATTAAGTAAATGAACTATTGGAGCTTCAGCTTCAACATCACTCCTTCCAATGACTATTCAGGACTGATTGCCTTTAGGATTGACTGGTTTGATCTCCTTGCTGTCCAGTGGACTCTCAAGAGTCTTCTCCAGCACCACAGTTCAAAAGCATCAATTCTTCAGTGCTCAGCCTTCAATACTTTATTATAAAATAAGCTTGCTGCTGCTGCTGCTAAGTTGCTTCGGTCATGTCCAACTCCGTGCGACCCCATAGACGGCAGCCCACCAGGCTCCCCCATCCCTGGGATTCTCCAGGCAAGAATACTGGAGTGAGTTGCCATTTCCTTCTCCAATGCATGAAAGTGAAAAGTCAAAGTGAAGTTAGACGATTTTGCTCAACTCTGGTTCAATGTGTTCTGAGCACATTCAAGGTAGGTAAGGCCAAACTATGATTTGCCAGATTTGTATCTAACAGTGTTTGTGTGTGTGTGTAATCTTCAGAGTTTCCTACATATAAGATCGTGTCATCTATGAGTAGGGACAATTTTACATTTTTCCTTTTCAATCTGTGTGCCTTTAAATTCTTTTTCTTGCCTAATTGCTCTGGCTAGAACTTCCAGTTCCATGTTGAATAAAAATAGCAAAAGGAAGCATCCTTGTCTTTTCTGTGACCTCTTTTTCTTTTTTGATTGTTTCTGTATCTTGATTATTGTAAATAATGCTGCAGTGAACTTGGACGTGCATATACTGTTGCATTAGTGTTTCCCTTTTCTTCAGATAAATACCCAGAAATATAAGCACTGGATCAAGTAGTAGTTCTACTTTTTATTTTCATTTTCACTTATTGGTGAGTTTCCTAGTTTCCCTCTGTTACTGATTTCTAGTTTCATCTTTTGTTGTCAGAAAGGATATTTAGTATAATTTTAGTCTGTTAAAATTTCTTGAGACTTGTTTTGTGGCCTTACATATGGTTTTTCCTGGAGAATATTCCATTTGAGAACAATGTGTACTCTGCCCTTTTGGCTATAGTATTCTGTATATATCAAATTGGTACATAGTGTTTTCAGTTCTTCTACATAGTGTTTTCAGTTCTTCTATTTCCTTATTGATTTTATGCCTGGCTGTTCTGTTCATTATTGAAAGTTCTACTATTGCAGAATTGTCTATTGCTGTCATTTCTGGCAATCTTTGCTTCATATATCTTGGGGCTCTGTTATTAGGTGCATATGTAATTGTTATATCCTCTTGACAGATTGACCCTTTTGTCAATATTTAAGGTTCTCCTTTGTATCTTGTAATCTTTTTAAACTTAAAATCTATTTTATCTGATAAACATGAAAGTCTCTCAGTCATGGCCGACTCTTTGCAACTCCATGGACTATACAGTCCATGGAATTCTCCAGGCCAGAATACTGGAGTAGGTAGCCTTTCCTTTCTCCCGAGGATCTTCCCAACCCACGTCTCCCATATTGCAAGCAGATTCTTTACCAGCTGAGCCACAAGGGAAGCCCATCTGATAAACGTAGACATCCTACTTCTTTTTCAATTGCTATTCCTATGCAATATCTTTTCCCATCTTTTTACTTTCAATATTTTGTATCTTTGTATAGTACCTAAAATGAATCAGCATATAGATGGATTATGTTATTTGTTCTTCCAATCTCTGCCTTTTAATTGGTGTTTAATCCATTTATATTACTAATAAGGAAGGACTTAGCTATTTACCTGTTTTTGTGTATATTTGTTTAGTTTTTCCATTATTGCTTTTCACATTTAGTTGAAATTTTGTACTATACCATTTTGATATCCATTTTCTTTCCTTTTCTTTTAATCTCAGTAGTTACCTTTGTGATTATAATTAACATCTTAAAGTTTTACAATGACCAAGTTTGGATAATATCAATTTTGTTTCAATAGTATACAAAATCTCTACTCTTAGACATCTCAGTCACTCCCTCTTTATATTGTTTTGACAGATTATCTCTATACATTGTGTGTCCATTAACATGGATTTATAATTGTATTTGTATGCATCTGCTTTTAACCTTTATAAGAAAAAAGAGGAGTTACAAACCCAAAAGTACAGTACTGGCTTTTATTTTACCAATGTAGTTACCTTCACTGGTGGTCTTTATTTTTTTGCATATGGCTTTAAGTTACTATCTAGTGTCTTTTTATTACAGCTGGAAAGACTTTCTTTAGCATTTCATGTAGGACAGTTCTACTAGTAATGAACCCCTTTAGCTTTTTCTGTTTTAAAGCAGGGCATATTTTCTCCTTCATTCTTTTAAGTTTGCTGGTTATGATATTCTTCACTAACAATTTTTGCCTTCCACACATTAAATATGTCACTCCCCTGTTTCTGGCTTCCCTGGTATCCAATAAGGAAGTAGCTGTTAATCATATTGAAGATCCCTAGTATGTGAGGAGTTGCTTCTCTTCTGCTGCTTTTAAGATTCTGTCTCTATTGTTCAACAACTGGACTATAATGTGTTTTAGTGTGGATCCCTTTGATTTTTATCTTTCTTGGAATTTGTTGAGCTATTTACATGTGCAGATTAATTCAGATATGGGAGGTTTTAAGTCATTTCTTCAAATATTCTTTTTGTTCCTCTCTCTTATCCTTCTGTTTCTCCTATAATGCACATGTTGGTGAGTTTGTGGTCTCCCACAAATCCCTTGGGCTGTGTGCACTTCATTTTTCGTTCTGCTTCTCAGACTGGATTATTTCAGTTTTTTTATATTCAAGTTTACTTATTTTTTCTTCTGCTTCCTCAAATATGCTGAACCCCTTTAGTGTATTTTTTCATGTTATTGTGCTTTTCAGCTCCAGAATTTCTATGTGGTTCCTTTTTATAATTTCTCTATTGATATTCTCATTTTGTTTATATATTATTTTCCTGGTTTTCTTTACCACTTGAGCATACCTGAGACAGTTGGTTTATTTATAGTTTTTTATTTTTTTAATTTTAAAATCTTTAATTCTTACATGCGTTCCCAAAGACAGTTGGTTTAAAGTCTTTGTCTAGTAAGTGTGATGTCTGGGTTTCCTTGGGGATGGTTTCTGTAAATTTTTTTTTTCCTTTGAATGAGCCATACTTCCAAATTTCTTTGTATGCATTGTGATTTTATTGTTCAAAACTGGACATTTAAATATTCCTGAATAACCCTGAAAATCAGAATCTTTCGCTTCCCCAGGATTTTCATTTCTCAGTTTCTGAAGGCTTAGCTGTGGTTCAGCCAGTATCTTAACAGAGATCTCCTTGAATGCTAGAAATTTAAAAAACAAACAAAAATACCTGTTCTGGTCTTCTATGGATTGGCTGTGTGCTTGGATACTCTTTATCACTTAGCCAGATCATTTATGATTCTAACTCAACCTTCACTTTCTGAATGCACCAAGCCTAGACCTACGGGTCTTTTCAGGTCTTTTCTGAGCATAATTCCTATCCCGGCTTTCTAAATTTTCCAGTATACCCAGTTGTTGTTGAATGCACTAAAAAAAAAAAAAACAAAAAACCAACAACAAACGTCTCCCTGGCTTTTCCTCCAGGTTTTGAGCAGTCTCTTGTATCTTTCAGCTGAAAAATTTTGTCCCAGGTGGCTGCACATTGAAAAAAAAATTCCATAACATGTTTTCAAGCAATACTTGATGCTCTTCCACCCTGGATAAATTCCAAGACAGGCAAACCAGAGATCAGCACCTTGTGTTATTCCTTCAGGATGGCCCTTAGACTGGGCCAAACATGGTAATTTGTGAACAAGGTCCTCTTCTCTTTCCCTGGAACTAGGGTCTCACATTTGAAAACGTGGGCTGCTGTCTTCAAGATGCTGCCAAGCTGTGACAGAGGTTTGGCAAGGGCAAATAAAAATGCCACAAAGCTGTTTTGTTTTTTTTTTTAAATACAATATTTTTCTTGGTTGTTGTAAACCTTTGTTTTCAAGTTCTGACTGTTTCTGGGACTTTTTCAATGTTTCTTTGGAAGGATAGGGGTTTGAAACTGTCCACTCCATTTTGCTGACATAATTTTGTACATATATTACATAAATGTAAGTATTTGTAAATGAGAACTCCCCTAGCTTAAGAAAAGGTATTTCCCTACTGTGGTTTAGACTTGAATTTCTGAAATGGCTCAGTGGCCAAGCAGTGTTCATTCTGGCATCTCAAAAGAAAAGTGCTTGGTTAAATAAACTTGGTTAAAGCATATGAAAGGCTGAGAAAAGTTAAAGAAGCCTGCTTTAGGTTTATTTCAGCCAAGCATTCCCCAAGCTTATTTTCACTTAAGGATCTTTCTTACTGGTGATACAGAATCGCTTTTCAAGGGCATTTGCCACCAGGGTAGGACAAGAAAAACGGTCCAATTTTTTAAAGCTTTGATTTTTCACAGTTGCTTCCATAAATATAGTTATGGAGCTGGATTTGGGGGAGAGGTGCACAGGCAGACAAGACTAGTGCTCTTTTGGAACAAACAGAAGTCATGACCCCTTCTCTGCAGGAGTTCTAAGACATACCTGTAAATATATCAGACAAGAAAGAGGGCCTAAGGCCATGTGTGCTGTACAACTGGCTCAAGAAGTCATCTCCAACAGACAATATGGGGAGAATGGGCAGGGACAGAGAAAGTCAAGTTATAATCTGCCTCGAGTGAACTGCTGGGTGATCACCACAAGCTGGACAGTGATTTTTAAAGAGTAAGCTGTGTTTGAGAAGAAAAAAAAAAAATGAGTTGATGGTGTGGAATGCTATTCTGAGTACCCTTGAAATTTTTTGGGGGTGGGGGCACCAAGTAGAATCATCTGTAGTTAGGGTGTGGCGAGTAGGAGCTGGTGCTGGAACTAAGTCAAGGGCTTGAGGTTTAGAGGAAAACTTTTATTGCAGGTGTTGACTTGGAAGGGCCAGAAGAATATCTGACTTACCTTGTTTCCGATGATACCCAACAGAGTACTGGGGGAAAATGGGATGTGTGGCCTAATAATGAGCCAACAGTGCTCTCCCCTTAGCCTGAAAATAGGGATGGAATGAAACCCTCAAACAATTAAAACAAACCAACCCTATATTTAGATCATTTTATTTGAATCGCTGAAAGAGTGGTTGTCATTATTCTGTCCATCCATGCACCTGGATAAACTCTGATTATCCACATAAGAACAAAAGTGCTCAGAGATTATGAGCATTCCTTAATTCCAAAATCATTCCATGAATAAATCAGCCAGATAAATGCAGTCATAAAACTCTATCCTGGCAATGTTAGTTCCTCTCGACTGGACCTGTAGATTCAAAGCAATTCTAATCAAAATCCTAAGCAAGTTATTTTGTGCATATTGACACATGAATTCTAAAGTTTGTTTAGAGATGCAAGAGACACAGAACAGACAATACAACGCTGAAGAACAAAGTTGGAGGACTGATGCTACCTGACCTCAAGACTTATTTATAAAGCTACAGTAATCAAGACAGTGTGGTACTGGTAAAAGAATAGGCAAATACATCAATGGAGCAGAACAGAGAGCCCTGAAATAGGCCCCCATAAATGCAGTCAATAGATCTCTGATGAAGCAGTGAGGGTAGTACACTGCAGCAAAGACCATCTTTCCAATAAATGGTGCTGGAATAACTGGACATCCACATGCAAAGAAATAAATCTAGACACAGACCTTACATGCTTTACAAGAATTAATCACAGACCACAGTGCATGCATGCTCAGTCATTCAGTCATGTCCGGCTCTTTGTGACCCCAGGTACTATAGCCTGCCAGGCTCCTTTGTCCATGGGATTATCCCAGCAAGCATACTGCAGTGGGTTGCCATTTTCTCCTTCAGGAGATCTGCCCAACCCAGGGATCAAACCTGTGTCTCCTGCATTGGCAGGCAGATTCTTCACCAATGAGCCACCTGGGAACCCCAAATGTAAAATACAAAAGTATAAGACTACTAATAAAATAACACAGAAAATCTAAGTGACCTTGGGTATGGCAGTGACTTTTAAGATCCAACATCAAAGGCACTATCATGAAATAACTGGTAAGATGGACTTCATTAATATTAAAAACTGCTCTGTGAGAAAAGCACGAAGAGAATTAGAAGACAAGCCACAGATTAGGAGAAAACATTTGCAAAGGATATTTCTGATAAAGGACTATTACCCATAGTACACAAAGAACTCTTAAACCTCAGCAATAAGAAAATGAACAACCCCCCCAAAAAAAAAAAAAAGAAAATGAACAACCCAATTAAAAATGGACAAAAGTTCTAAACAAATATCTCACCAAAGAATATATACATATGGCAAAAAAGTATATAAAAAGATGTTCAACATCATGTATCTTCAGGGAAATGCAAATTAAAACAAGATACTGTTTCACACTAGGACAGTCAAAATGCAAAACACAACATCAAATGCTGGTGAGGACGTGGAGCAGTAGGAACTCACATCATTATTGATGGGAATGCAAAACAATACCGCCACTTTGGAACTGTCAGCTTTTTACAGAACCAGACATACTCTTACCATATGATCCAGCAATTGTGCTCCTTGTTATTCACCTAAATGAGGTGAAATGTATGTCTACACAAAGACCTGCACACAGACATGTATGGCTTTATTCACAGCTGGTGAAACTTTGGAGCAACCAAAATGTCCTTCCACAGGTGAATGTCTAGTGTAGTGCCTGTGAGCAATGAAATATAATTCAGCACCAAAAAGGACCTATCAAGCCATGAAAAAGACACGGAGGAAACTTACATGCATATTACTAAATGTAAGAAGGCAATCTTACAGGGCTACATACTGTAGGATTCCAGGAATAAACATACTTCTGGGATGTGATATGTCAATACATCTAAGTGGGAGACTGCATGTGTCAGGGCAAGAGGTATTTATGGGAACTCTATTTTCTGCTCAATTTTGCTCTGAACCTAAAACTTCTTTCAAAAGAATTTTACTTAAAAACTGAACTGTATCCTGACGATAAGATCAAGAGTAAGAGGACAGTGCCCTGGATTGGAGAGTCCCATTTTGCAGGATGAGAGGAAAAGTTCCTCAGTGCAGCACATCCAATACATTCACATTTCTCCATACAACCTACAGAAACCAACCTGGGGGACAGTGGCCGGGGTTTTTTCCCTACCTGTGTAGGGCACATAAGACATGGACCAGAGGGATTTGGGTTGAACCCCAGTTCTGCCATTTTATGATTTAGAGTATGTCACTTCAGCAAGCTGAGGTGTTCTCCTAATTTGTGAAGACAGAATGATCACATATGTTCAACAGCTTTGTAAACTGTCAGGCCCACAAAAATATAGGTCGCTATTGCTGAATGATTTAAAAATGTCACTTAGAAATGTGTGAATCATTTACACTGCATGACTGCACCATGCCTTCTCATTGGTCAGCTCCTGGCTTTGAGAAAGCACTGATATGTACGCACATATCCCATACATCCAAGACAACCAGCTTAACACAGGAGAAGGCAATCAGAGGGTGATAGAGGCCTAACCCCACTGCTGTCCACAATCTGCAGTGGGAAGGAAAAAGCTGCAGACACACACACCTGCCTCAGGCCAATATAATATAGCCACCCAGCCCACAAGACAAGGGGTCACAATTCCCAGGCATCCTTTTGCTTATACAAAGCTGACAAACACAGGAAGAGTAGCTGGCAAAGCACCTTGTGGAGGCTGAGGAGCAGCGTCCGCTGAGCAGAAGTGCCTTCCATTGAGCTTCCGAGTCCCACATGCCCTGCTGTAACACCTCCTCTTTCCATGGCTGACACAGGACATAATTTGGGACAAGAGACACCTTGCAAGCTCAATCACCTTGCACCTGACAATCTATGATAAGACCAAGTGTTAAAGCAGAAATTTATTAAAATCCATTTATATAGTGTTTTACAGGCCAGAAAAAGAAAGTACAGAGTCCTCAACATTCAGGCAATCAACTCTACTCTCTGAAGTACACTGTGAGAAGACAAGACTTCTTTGCCCTCATCCCCTAAAAAGATAACTTCTATTTACACTCCTGAAAATGATGCATTTATTACACCACCTCTCAAGAACAATCTCACTGAATCCCAAGCCTCTGCAGAAAGAGAAGAGAGAATAGTAAAGAACCTTCTCCAGAATGCAGTGTCTCACCCAGAGGTGTAGTGCAAAAGATACAGAAATGGCAGAGGCTTCAAGGAGGGTGCGCCCTGTGAAGGGCCCAGGAGGAAAGCCTGCGGCCGGCTAGGACGCCCTAGCTGCGGAGTGTGGCCAGACGGGACTGCATGGCCTCCAGGGCCTCTTCCTCCTCCTCCTCATCTTCTGATGCAGCCATCGCTCCTGAAGGTTCAGGCTCTGGGAGGGCGTCTGTCACCTTACTAGGTGCTTTGCCTAAGGCCCCTGTAAAGAAACAGTACACAGGTCAACAAAACATCAGCTTAAGCAGTGGCCCCTCATTTCCTTTGTCTTCATACCTGGTTCAACTTGACAAGAACAGAAAAGGGGCAACGAAACACCTGTTTTGGTGGGGCTACTATGACCGATGTGCACAGACACCAACTTCTAATATCAAAGTCACAGTAACTAAAGATTCTGATTTTAACAATTTTGATTCTGAAGCTCTTGATCTAAATCCCTAAACACTAGTGAGTACTTAATTTTCAAGATTCATGAAGATGTTAAATATTCTCTCTCAGTAACACTAAATTGTTTCTAAATCATTACAAAACATTTTCTTGGAGCGTTCTTTCCCCCCAATAGTTGAAAACAAATAAAAATTAAATCTAGTGAGTTTTGTTAAAACATAAAACTCAGAAAGTCTAGAAGTGAAAATACAGTTTAAAAGCTCATGAACCATCCCTCATAGATAACTATTCTTTTTATTTATCCCCCTGCTAGACTTTTTCAATAGATGTGTTTTTTTAAACAATATGTATTTCAGTAACAGTGCTCTCTTCACATGTTATGAACATCTTTCCATGTCAATAAATACATCTCTGTGTAACAACAACTATAACATATTCTATTACCATAGATGTAACACAATGGATTTAACCAATATTCTATTATTAGGCACTTAGCTTGTTTCAAACTTTTCACTATTATCAATAATACTACAGACATCCTTGAGCTAAATCTTAAATTACTAGAGTAAGTTCCCAGAAGCCAATCTGTGAGCTCAGGAGCTTTGCTACTGCCACACTGCTTTCAAGAAAGTCTATACTAGTTTAAGCTCCTGACAGCAGAATACAGGACCAAAAAATTCTTTATCTTTGAATTTTATAAAATATAGATATTATGCTTGTTTTTCAAGTAATAACTTGCATAATCCAAAGTAAGAAATGTGGAGGCTTCCCAGCTGGCTCAGTAAAGAAACCTGGTAAAGAATCTGGCTGCCAATCAAGGAGACGCAGGTCTAGAAGGATCCCACATGCTGAAGAGCAACTAAGCTTGTGCGCCACAACTACTGAGCCTGTGCTCTAGAGCCCCAAAGCCACAACTACTGTGCTCTTACGGCACAACTAGTAAAGCCTGTGTGCCCCAGAGCCCATGCTCCACAACAAGAGGAGCCACCACAATGAGAAGCCCGCACACCACAACTAGAGTCCCCGTGCTTGCCACAGCTAGAGAAAAGCCTGTGGGCATCAACAAAAACCAAGCACAGACAAACATAAATTAAATGAAAATTAAAAAATAAAGTAAGAAATGTGGAAGGGAGTTAGAACCTGAAGAAAAAGCTACTAGTTAATCTTATGAATGCAGGGAGGATGGCCACAAAAGGAGAGGAGAAAGAGGAAGGGTCTTGGGTCATACCTGCGGTGATTTCAAACAGAATTCTGTCAATTTCCATCTCTGCTGCTTCTTCCATTTCTTCTTGATCGTCCATGCTTTCAAAAGTGTCCTCTAATATCTCTTCTATGATCCCAGCCTAAATATAGAATAAACCATGTCACTTCCCACAACTGTTAAATCCATTCCTCGCAGATGTCCCTGGGGGCCCAGCTCACCAACTGAGCTCTGGTGTCTATGAGTCCAGTCCACCCTTCCCAGGTCTAAGCCACAGGAAACACCACATGCTGTCTGCCCTCTCTGAAGGAAGCAAAAAGCCAAAGGGAAACTGCTCTCCAAATTTAGTACTAAGGTTGGAGGGGGGCCTCTATCAGCAGTTTCACAGAGTAACTCAGACGATAATGCAGCACGTGGGGAACAACCTGCTGAGACGAGAGGGTGCTGTCTCAGGAAGCATTTGCCCTGATGTCGCAAATCTATGAGCCCAGGAGTTCAGACACAGTATCAAAATAGGCTGGAGTCACAGAAGACACTATGATAACAAATACCAAGAGCAGGGTGGGGCTCCATGGAACCCAGTAAAGGCCTGTACTCCAGCAGGTCCACGTGATAGCTGCTGGCCCAGAGTCAGTCTGACGGGTCTGGTAAGGATCAGTCAATTCACCAAAACCTAAGAGAACTGATAAGTCAACGTTTCTGGACCCAACAAGGCAGTGTCCACACTCCCTACAGTGAGTCCCATGCCCAGCAGCCCGATGCCAGCCAATCAGCCTACTTCATTCTCAAGAGCACAGCCCCACTACAGACACAAGAAAACTGCCTTCTAACACCGGCCAACAGTGCCCCTCGCGGAGCAGCGTCCTGCGAGCATGAGATCACGTGTGGCAGCTCCAGCCCTTGCTCCGCCACACTCAGGCAGGGCAGGACCCTCACCGACTGTGCTGACAGCATCAGACTTAAAGCAAGCCCTCTGTCCTGCTGTCAGACCACTCAGGTGATTCTTAATGTATCAATCTAGCTAGTTCTGTATTCTGCCCATGCTCAGACCCTTTTCCTCCAAACAAAATGAACCAACAAATTCACATTCAAGGTTGCAAGTGGAGCCCTCTGGCCTGGGAGAATGGATCTTACTGCTGGATCAATACATACTAACTCGGTTAAAAGAGCCCAGGGGAACCTGACTCGAACAGCCTTCCACATCCTGGAGGAGTAAGTGGCCATTCATTTATTCATTCATCCAGCTAGCAACCATTCATTCACCAAATGTCTGCTTTGTGCCACAGACAGCCCTGGGTCTGGAGACTCATGGAATGGGTAAGACTGTTTCTTTGCCCTTGATGTGCTGAGACCCCAGCAGAAGCTTCCGTTTGCAGCTAGAGAGGCATCCTTGTATGAATTTAGGAAATATTATCTACTACATACATGCCTTCCTCCAAAGCTATATTATTTTCAGTGCTCAGAAACTTTTGTGGAAGAGATTCCAGATTCTAAAATCAATACCCCACCCTCAGATCTCAGTGGCTTATGGGTCAGTGAGCAGGCATGAAATCACTCCAAGAAGGACCATGTTAACCAGCTCTAGATAGACAGACATCACAACGTGGGGTGAGACACCCACGTATCACTCTCAGAGGATACATCCCACTAACCTGGTTCCATCCTGATCACTGCTCAGGGATTTCTCCTTCCAAAGACCTGGGTTCTGGGCTTTTGATGCTGCCTTTCTTTTAACTTTCTTCTCCTCTTCCCCTCTCCTGGGCTCAGGAGCCCTGTTTACAACTCAAGTTCATACATCCAATCCCCTGGGAGGAAGGGAGGCAGGTTCTCTGCATTGCCATACAGGAGGATTCTCAGGCCACAGGCTCACAGCTGTGAAGCAGCACTGGTGGGTCTGCCTAGCACCAAGTCCTCTGGTACAGCTCAGGCCTTTGTGCTCCAACCCCAGGCCTGTCCTCTCCTACCAAGGCCACTCAGGCAAGTCACCTGGCAACTTGAAGACTCAGTTTCCTACTCCTGTGTAAAACAGGGAAGAAAATACCAACATCTCAAGGTGGCTGGGAGAACTCTCCAGCAGAGCGTGTGTGCTACACCACAGGCAGCTGGGGGCTCAGTAATAGCACACTCCTGAGCCCTGTCCCCCATCCAAAGCCACTGGTGCAGGTCCCTGCCAGGCCCTGGTCCTGGGGCAGCAGGTGTTTACTGCTTTCTAATTGGTTCTCAGTTCCTTTATCTGGGCTTCCCTGGTGGCTCAGATGGTAAAGAATCCACCTGCAATGCAGGAGACCTAGGTTTGATCCCTGGGTTGGGAAGATCCCCTGGAGAAGGCAATGGCAACCCACTCCATATTCTTGTCTGGAGAATCCCATGGACAGAGGAGCCTGGTGGGCTAAGTCCATGGGGTCACAAAGAGTCTAGCACAACTGAGAAACTTCACTTTCTGGTCTAAGACAGGGGTCAGCCAGCTACAGGCCAAACCCAATCCACTGCTGACTTTTACAAATAATGTTTTATGAGAACACAGTCATGCTCATTTGTTTACATATTATCTACAGCTATTTTTAAACTACAAAGTAGAGTTGAGTAGTTACAACAGAGACCTATGGCCCAGGAAATAAAACATACATTTACTATCCAGCCCTTTACAAAAAAACTTTGCCAACCCCTGGTCCTGAACCACCTGCCTTGCCTGCTTCACTAACACTCCTCTGGTACAAATGGAGGAACCTGGGTTTTCTGCTGTTTCCTTGTTCACCTCAGAGTCCATAATCCTGAGCTCCCCAAACTCTGGGAACCCACCTCCCCTGGAGATCTACATACACCATTGCTTCTTCTAAGGAAAAATGGCAATCTGACCCAGCCTCTGCCATGCTCAGCCCAGACAACTTCAGTGTTAACAGCCTCTGTCCTCTAGAAGAATGGATAAAGACGATGTGGTATATAAATACCATGGAATATTACTCAGCCATTAAAAGAATGAAATAAGGCTATTTGCAGCAACATGGATGGACCTAGAGAGTGTCATATTGAGTGAAGTCAGACAGAGAAGGAAAAATATCATACGACATCCCTTATATGTGGACTCTAAAAGGAAATGACCCAAATGAACTTACTTACAAAACAGAAAGAGACTAACAGACTGAGAAAAGAATTCATGGTAGTTGGGGGGAAGGTCATGTACACACTGCTGTATTTAAAATGGATAACAAACAAAAACCTATTGTATAGCACGTGGAACTCTGCTCAATGTTATGTGCTAGCATGGATGGGAAGGGGGTTTGGCATAGAACAGATACATGTATATGAATGGCTGAGTCCCTTCACTTCACCTGAAACTATCACAACATTGTTAATTGGCTATACACCAATTTTTGTTTTGTTTTGTATTTTGTCCTGGTGTTAAACAAAATAATTAAAAAAATAAAATACAAAAAAAAAAAAAAACAAAAAAAATCCATCGCTTCTATCCTCAAAATCATGTCTGCTGGGCCACAATGACGTGTCTGCTCCTGTCCACACTGGCCCAGGCTCTGCCGCTGGCTGACTCCTAGTGCTCTGGAAGAGGACACAGGGTCAGCCCCAGGTCACCTTCATCATCTCTTTGGACAGCTCCCGCATGGTGGCCTGGATTTCCGGGATCTTTACAAGACTCTGCATGGCCTTCATCACTTCTGTGCTCTTCTGCAGGGAACCAGCCACTCGCAAAACCGCTGAAAGGCAAAGACGACAGCATCGCTCAACACAATGTGGCACAGGATGGAACAGACAGACAGGCAAATCACAAGCTACTCTGATAAAAGCCAGGAGTGGGCGGGCTCCCAGAGCTATTTATGTACCTGTAGACTGCATGACTGTGCTGGCTGACCGAGACTGACTTTGCTAAACTGTGTGCTACTTTGGCTACAATCGGTACAAATTCTTCAGGCACACCAAGACTCACACCTGAAGGCCTGAGTCTGACCCTGAGGGAATGAAGCTAGCTAGGAACAACTGTGACATCAGGACAAGTCACACACAGAAGAATGTCTCTAGGCCTTGCCAGGGCCAGACTGGAAAAGAGGCTTTAGGCAACCCAAGCAACGCTTCCCACACACCAGCTGATGGATTGCGGCTGCTCTGGGAGGGACCTGCTACTGGTCAACAGGAAAATAAGAGAAAATGTGTGTTAGTGTAAGGTGGCTACAGTTAGAAAAAATTCTCTATAGTCCAAGATCACACACATACTATATATTCTTCTTTTCAATATTTATTTATTTGACTGTGTGGAGTCTTAGTTGAGGCACACAAGATCTTTCGTGCAGCATGCAGGCTTCGTTGCCCTGAGGCATGTGGGATCTCAGTTCCCCAACCAGGGATCAAAACTACCTCCCTTGCACTGGAAGGTGGATTCTTAACCCCTGGACCGTCAGGGAAATCCCCATATTCTTTAAAATAAATCATGGTAGTAACAAATTATGATTTCTCCCCCCATAAGTTTTTAACAGGTCAAAATAGAGTTGTTCAGTTCAGTTCAGTTGCTCAGTCATGTCTGACTCTTTGCGACCCCATGAACTGCAGCACGCCAGGCCTCCTGTCCATCACCAACTCCCAGAGTCCACCCAAACTCATGTCCATTGAGTCAGTGATGCCATCCAACCATCTCATCCTCTGTCGTCCCCTTCTCCTGCCCTCAATCTTTCCCAGCATCAGGATCTTTTCAAATGAGTCAGCTCTTTGCATCAGGTGGCCAAAGTATTTGGAGTTTCAGCTTCAACATCCGTCCTTCCAGTCAACACCCAGGACTGATCTCCTTTAGGATGAACTGGTTGGATCTCCTTGCAGTCCAAGAGACTCTCAAAAGTTTTCTCCAACACCACAGTTCAAAAGCTTCAATTCTTCAGTGCTCAGCTTTCTTCATAGTCCAACTCTCACATCCATACACGACTACTGGAAAAACCATAGCCTTAACTAGACAGACCTTTGTTGTCCACCCTTCAAATCTGTTTTGAAATTTCATGAGACAAATGTTCTGAGAAATGCCTCGTGTTCATCTGTTAGCCAAAACAGGGCCCCCCAGCTACACTGGGAACCAGCACCCATCTACTGTCGGAATCCAGACTCCAGGAAGCTGTAGCAGCTAAGGGAAACAAGGGGCAAGGAATGGACGACCAGAGAAGTGCCCATCCAACACACTCAGTATTTTGTGATTTTTCTACAGGAGTAAGAAGTTCACTAGTTGCAGAGAATACTTCACTTCCCTTGCACTCTTAATTTCCTGTGAATAGGGAAAAGGCAGTATCAAGCATCTGTATGGCTAAAATAGGAATGAATTATGCCATTATAAAAAAGACAAATTCCAAAGTGTTGAAGTTACTACTGATTGTTGTAAAAAGGTAAATGATGGGAGGAAGAGAAGAAAGGTAAAAATAAAACAAATTTCACATAGTTCTGTTTGAATGATAAAAGCTGGATGTCTACACAGGCCGATGTTTTATTCTAATTTGCATCCTGAGTCTGTATCCCAGAGGGAGTGGCTCTGGGATTGAACATGACATGTGTTCAATAAACTTTTTTGAAATAGCAAAAATAAATGGAAACAGAAAAATATGGTGTGACAAGTGTTAAGTTAAATACTGAAACATTTGCATTTTGAAAAAGGTATGAATTACTGATTGCTAAAAGAAATAAGAAAAGGAAGACTCAATATAGTGGGGAAAAGATGAATCAAAGCTGAATTTAGAAACAAAATTAATTCCAGCAATATTTAATTTGATAACCAGTCAAGCACTGGTGAAGTGGATTTTTAAAAGGACAAAATAAATGTATATGAACCCTGGAATCTCAAAACCAAAAGATATGAGAAAAATAAAAGATAGGACCAAAATATTTTTTCTGTTACACAAGGAAAAAAAGCACATGTCAGAAAAAAATTATTTTATAAGTAAACACAGTTATCCCCACAAGAGAATGAGAAAACAAGCCAAAAGCTGGAAGAAAAGATTTTCATCAGACATTTATGATGAAAAAGATAGCGGTCTAACATATACAAAGAACTCTTAAAGCTCTTAAAGTGTCATATTTACCATCAATGATAAATATCATCTATGTCATATTTATTATCTAATATGCTGCTGCTACTGCTAAGTCGCGTCAGTCGTGTCCGACTCTGTGCGACCCCATGGACGGCAGCCCACCAGGCACCCCGTCCCTGGGATTCTCCAGGCAAGAACACTGGAGTGGGTTGCCATTTCCTTCTCCAATGCATGAAAGTGAAAAGTGAAAGTGAAGTCGCTCAGTCGTGTCCGAGTCTTTGCAACCCCATGGACTGCAGCCTACCAGGCTCCTCTGTCCATGGGAGTTTCCAGGCAAGAGTACTGGAGTGGGTCGCCAGTGCCTTCTCCAATTATCTAATATAAGTATCTATATTTATCATCAATAAGGAAATGAACAGCCCAATTAAAAATAGGCAGGATACCTAAACAAGCAACTCAGAGAAGACATACAGATGGCAGAAAAAAGTGCACATAAAAAGATATTCAACATCCTATGTCATTAGGGAAATGCAAATTAAAACAACAATGAGGTACCAGTACACACCTATTAGACTGGACAAAACCCAAAACACTGATATCAAATGCTGGTGAGGATGTGGAGCAATAGGAACTCTCAGTCATTGCTGGTGGGAATGCAAAATGGTACAGCCACTTTAGAAGACGGTTTGTCAGCTCCTTACAAAACTAAATATATACTCTTAACATATGATCCGACAATAGACCTCCTTGGTATTTTAACTCAAAGGAGTTAAAAACTTATGTATACACAAAAACTTGCACATGAATGTTTACAAGAACTTTATTCATAATTGCCAAAACTCAGAATCAACCAAGATGTGGCTTGCAAGTGAACAATAATGGATAACAGAGTGTGGGACATCAACACAGTGAATATTAATCAGCACTAAAAAGAAATAAGCTTTCTTGAAAAAACATGGAGGAACCTTTTATGTATATTACTAAGTGAAAGAAGTCAATCTAGGAATTCCCTGGTGGTCCAGTGGTTAAAAATTCACCTGCCAATGCAGGGGACATGGGTTCAATCTCTAGTCTGGGAAGATTCCGTATGCCATGGAGCAACTAATAAGCCCATGCACTACAAGTACTGAGCCCATGTGCCCTAGAGCCTATACTCCACAACCAGACAGGCCACTGCAACGAGAAGTCTGTGCACTACAGTGAGAGAGTACCCCCCACTAGCGGCAACGAGAGAAAGCCCATGTGCAGTAATGGCGACCTAGCACAGCCAAAAATTAAATAGATAATAAATAAATATTTTTTTAAAAGAAAATCTAAAAGGCTACATACAGTATGATTCCAAGTATATATGACAGTCTCAAAAAAGGGAAAATTATGGAGACAGTAAAAAGATCAGTGATTGCCAGGAGTTAAGGGTGGGAGGGATGAATAGGCGGAGCACAGAAAATTTTCAGCTGTATACATTTCACAGTAAAATAAGAATCTCCAAAAATAAAAAGGTTAATATTCTACAGAAAACATAAAGTTAGCATTATAAAGGCTAGCTGACATTTAAACTGAGAAGGGTCACAGTCACGCAGAGGGGCTTGTGAAACACATGAGCATTTCACGCTTAGAGCGCTTTGTGCTTTCTATGATGGCTATTCTGACTGGCGCGAGGTGATACCTCACTGTAGTTTTGATTTGTATTTCTCTAATAATGAGCAATGCTGAGCATCTTTCCCTGTGTTTATCAGCCATCTGTATGTCGTCTTTGGAGAAACGTCTGTTTAGATCTTCTGCCCACTTTTTGATTGGGTTGTTTGTTTTTCTGGTATTGAGCTGCATGAGCTGCTTGTATATTTTAGAGATTAACACTTTTCATTTGCTATTACTTTCTCCTATTCTGAGGGCTATCTTTTCACCTTGTTTATTGTTTCCTTTGCTGTGCAAAAGTTTTTAAGTTTAATTAGGTCCTACCTGTTTATTTTCGTTTTTATTTCTATTACTCTAGGAGGTGGGTCATAGAGGATCTTGCTGTGGTTTATGTCAAGAAGTGTATTGCCTATGATTTCCTCTAAGAGCTTCATAGTTTCTGGCCTTACATTTAAGTCTTTAATCCATTTTGAGTTTATCTTTGTGTATGGTATTAGGAGGTGTTCTAGTTTCATTCCTTTACATGCAGCTGTCCAGTTTTCCCAGCACCAACATACTAAAGAGGCTATCTTTTCTCCGCTGTATATTCTTGCCTCCTTTGTCAAAGACAAGGTGCCCATGAAGCTTCTAGTAATTTAATATAAAATAAGTCATGGGAATGTAAAGACCCGCACAGGGAATTACAGTCAGTAATAATGCAATAACTTTGTAGGGTAACAGTCAGTAGATTTACTGAGGTGATCAAGTTGTAAAGTATATAAATGTCAAATCACTATTCTGTACATCTGAAACTAGTATAATAGGGTATGTTGATTACATGTCAATAAAAAAGAAAAAAAGCCAATCCTAAGAGGTTACTTACATATGAGCTGATTCCATTTGTATAACATTTCTGAAATAATAAAATTATAAAATTAATGTGGCAGCCAGGATGGGAGGGGAGTTTGGGGGAGAATGGATACATGTATACGTATGGCTAAGCCCCTTAGCTGTTCACCTGAAACTATTTTTTGGTAACCTGCTATACTCCAATACAAAATAATAAGTTAGGAAAAAAAAAAAAAACCAGATTACTGATTGCCAGATATAAAGAGAGGGTGGGGGTGGGAGGGGAGTGAGTGTGGTTACAGATGTGCGGCATGAGATATCCCTGTAAAGATGGAAACTGGAAGAATTCTAAAGCTTGACTGTATCAATGCCAACCTCCTGGTTGTAACACTTACTTTAACTCTGCAAAATGTTACCATTGGGGGAAAATGGGTACAGGGTATACACAGAATCTCTCTGTATTATTTCTTACAACTCTATGTATGTGAATCTACAATTCTCTCAAAAAGCTTAATTAAAAAAAAACCCTCAGAAAAGAGTATATAAAAACAAAGCAACATTATGTTACTATGCCTGCTAGAGTTACAAATGAAACACACACACACACAAATACAAGTTCTGCTATAAATTATAACAATAACCAAATATGGAAACAAAGCAGCTAAATATAGATTTAGCTTCATAATCATAGATGCAAAGACCAATGGAAATAGAATTCTGAGTCTGATTTCAATAATTAAAGCAACAAAATTACAAAGTTGTTTCCACTTATCACAGGTTCTTGTGGCAATTATAACTAAATTTAAATAAATCAGAAAAAAATATTAAAAATGGCATCAACAGTGAAATGCAATTCCCTGAGAGCAAGGGCCCCACAGAGCAACACACTCGCAAAAGCCATCTTAAACATGGCCATTATAAGCAGAATGAACAGTTATTAAGAAAATATGGAGTCTTACAATGATGTTTCACAAAGTTAAGGCACAAGGTGTCCAACTCTTTCTGACCCCATGGACCATACAGTCCATGGAATTCTCCAGGCCAGAATACTAGAGTGGGTAGCCTTTCCCTTCTCCAGGGGATCTCTGCAACCCAGGGATAGAACCCAGGTCTCCCACACTGCAGGATTCTTTACCAGCTGAGTCACCAGGGAAGCCCACTACAGGGATAGATAAGGCTTAAGATTCCAAAAGGCTGATTACCTCCAGCCACTCTCACCTAATGCCAACCATGGGCACTCACACTACACTTACAGCTGAGTAAAATAAGTATTCGTATGAATAATGACTAAAATCAAATATAAAACAATGGAGACAATCAATTCACTAGCGAGATGTTTTTTACCCTTTAAAATTTTTCTGTTTATATTGCATTTTGTTTGTGCAAGGAAAAATATTTCATATGAAAATGGTGAAGCTCTACAGAATTTGAATTTATAAAGTTTCATCCCCATTAAACTCTTAACTCCCCATTCCCCTCTCCCTCCACCTCTTGGCAACCACCATTCCACTTTCTCTATGATTCTGACTATTCTCGATACCTCACAGAAGTGGAATCACATAGCATCTGGCCTTTGGTGACAAGCATACTGCACTTAGCATAATGCCTTCAAAGTACCCAAAGTTGTAATGTGTCAGAACTTCCTCCTTTTTTATATTTTAAATATTTGGCTGCACCCTGCAGCATGTGAGATACTAGTTTCCTGAACAGGAATTGAACCATCGCCCCCTGCATTGGAAGGCAGAGTATTAACTACTGGACCACCAGTGGAAGTGAAAGTCGCTCTGTTGTGTCTGACTCTTTGTGACGCCATGGGCTATATATATATATAGTCCTTGGAATTCTCCAGGCCAGAATAATGGAGTAGATAGCCTTTTCCTTCTCCAGGGGGTCTTCCCAGCCCAGAGAAGTCCCCCAAACCTCCTTCCTTTTTAAGGCTGAACAGTAGTCCACTGAACTATATATACCATGTTTTGTTTATCCCTTCATCTTTCAGTGGACAACTGAATTGTCCTTACCTTTTGCCTGTTATGCAAAATGCTGCTATAAACATGGATGTAAAAATATCTGTTTGGAGTCCCTGCTTTCAATCCTTACTTATCCAGAAGTGGAATTTCTGGACCATATGATAGTTTTGTTTCCCGCCCCACCTTCTTAGCTTCTCTTAACTTTCTCTCCCAACCAAAACATACTCATCATCTGTCTTGTTCTGCAAGAAGCTGCTGTCAGAAAGTAACACTTGGAAAACATCTAATCATGACAATGTATTAATAGCTGACAGGGCTTAATACACCACCCCTCCCAGGGACATCTGCATTTGAAAAGAGAAACACCTTAAAGAGAAGAAATGACTTCATCAAATGGTGGCTTTTCAAACTGTAACAGGCTCAGGGTGGGATGGGGACATGGGAACTCATGTCACAGTATTTCTAGTTTTCTCTTCTCAGTCCGAAGATGTAGACGTCCCCCTCCCTCTCTGTTCTGGGTTCTATTATCAGTTACCTTCTCTGTTGTATTTAATTTGCCAACAGACAACATCTAACTATAAACCCCCTCAACAACTCTCCCAGGGGATTCCTCTGCCAGGCACTGTGCTGAGGTGCTGGGGAAGCAGGGTGACCTGCGTGGAGCCAGTCTGGACAGCCCCAAGTAGAGTCTTCTGTCTCTCTTAGGCCTGTTTCTCCCTCCTTCTGGGTTTCCAGAGTCTTTAAATGCCCTGTGCTCTTTCTGGGTTCAGAGTCTGGAGCACCTTAGGCTTATTTCTACCTTCACCACGTTCACTTACTTGGCATCCAGAGCAGTTCTCCAATGTCCTCTCTCCCACTCATCCTACCAGACTAACCCAGCTGGGCCCTGACCATCCCCTCTCAGGTCCCCCTGCCTCCTGCCTGGCTGCACCTGCAGCTGTGCTCACAGTACTCGATGAGGCTCTCTCCTGTCTAGGAGAGGAAGTCACCACCCTCAGCTGAGTGTTCCAAACTCTGACTGCAGATTACCTTTCCAGCCTCACCTCCCACTACCCTGTCAAGCACTCGTGTCACACTGAATCAAGGGCTGTTTGCTAAGCAGTCTGAACTACTCCACCTGTGCCTCCGGGCCCCCATTCCTCTACCTGGACGCCTCTCTAGCTCTCCCTCAGAGCTCTGCTTCTGCACCCCTTCTGCAGCTGATCTGCAGGGCCTCCACATTGGAATCTGAAAAGCCCCGCTCTCCTTACAGCTGTCCCAACTGTTTTCTTCACCTCCCTGCTCATCCTTTTCAGCCATCCTTCCCCGCCATCCTTCCCCTTTGCACCCAGGTACCCCAACCTCCCAGAACTACTTCCTTTAGGGTTCAAATACATAGTTCTTTTGGCCTAGGGCCTTCACATAGGTCGCTGACACTCTGGTTGGAATCAGCCCTCCCTTTAATTACTCATCCTTCAGATATCATCAGAGACTGAAAGGAGCCACCCTTGAGTGCATTTCCCTTTTATAATCTAGGGCAATGGCACCCCACTCCAGTACTCTTGCCTGGAAAGTCCCATGGACAGAGGAGCCTGGTAGGCTGCAGTCCATGGGGTCGCGAAGAGCTGGCACAACTGAGCGACTTCACTTTCGCTTTTCACTTTCATGCATTGGAGAAGGCAATGGCACCCCACTCCAGTATTCTTGCCTGGAGAATCCCAGAGACAGAGGAGCCATCTATGGGGTCGCACAGAGTTGGACACGACTGAAGCGACTCAGCAGCAGTAGCAGCAGTGCTCACTTTCACTTCTCACTTTCATGCACTACAGAAGGAAATGGCAACCCACTCCAGTGTTCTTGCCTGGAGAATCCTAGGGATGGGGTAGCCTGGTGGGCTGCTGTCTATGGGATCACACAGAGTCGGACACGACTGAAATGACTTAGCAATAGCAGCAGTGCTCATTACAATGTGCATTTATAAATACCCATTTACTTATTAAGTTTATCATTTTATTAGGTATGTTTCTTTTTACTAAATTTATTTATTTTTGCTTTTTACGCCAAAACTAGAGGCCAATGACTGTGTCTGTACAGTTCACTATTTTATGTCTGGTGCCCTGAAATATATCTGGCATATAATAGTGGCTAAAAGAAATGGATTTATTACATGAATTATAATTTTTCTCTTTGTAGCTTAAGCTACCTGCCTGAGAAGACTGCAGAAGCTTCTTATGAAACTCATACTTAATCCACTCTTTTCCCTCCCTCTCTCATAAAAAGAGGAAAGAAATAAGGAAGAAAAGGGTGGTGGGGAGAAGGCGCTCTGAGAAACAATGCAAGGAACATAAAAAAAATTTTTTTAAGCTATTAAGGAGGTAGGGAAGGAATGGACTAGGAGTTAAGGTTAGTAGATGCAAACTAGTACATACAGAATGGATGGAAAACAAGGCCCTACTATGGATGGAAAACAAGGTCCTACTACCATATGGCACAGGGAGCAATATTCAATGTCCTGGGTAAGCCATAATAAAAAAGAATGTATATTTTTAAAAACTATCAATAATAAATATTATATTCATGAAATAAGAATAAAATGATATTTTAAAAATAAAGATCAGAGAACTCTTTTCCAAAAATTAAGACAGATAAAATAAATTCAAGAAAAGAGACAAAAAATAGAGAAAATTTAGAAAGTGAGTTTAGAAGGCAGAACACAAAGACAAAATTGATGATGGTAACAAAAATTATATTTAGAACCCACACATATAGCAATTACCAAGGGCCAGGCACTGAATTAAGCCTCACAACTACCCTATGAGGAAGGTACTATTATTACTTCCAAAGTGAAAACAGGAAAGATTAAAAAAAAAAATTATAAAGGATCAGCCCAGGAAATCTAGTATTTGACTAAAATCTTTTCCTATCAGAAAGAAACAGAAAATACAGTGGAAATGAAATGATCACATTAACATACTCAAGACCTGAAAGACCAAGGAACATAAACGATGGAACTCTTTGTCTTTTAGAAACCCATGTGGAAACATCTGCAGAAGAAACTACAAGAAGTCTTGGATTCTCAGGGGGAAACACAGGGAGAAGTTGGGGATATAGTTGAAGTAAGGCTAGCCAAGATGCTTGGATGGGCATATTAGTTTTGACATACCCATTGAGAATGAGTGGAGATGCCAGCAATACCCTGCAAGTCAGGCCTGAAGATAAAAATCTGGATATCAATGGCGTTTAAAGGCACGAGGTTAGATGAGCTCACCTACAGGGAGAAAGGAAAGATGGAAAAGAGGAGAGGAGCTAGAAAGAGTATTTTAATGTAAGTATCAAATAGCAGACATTTTACTTTGCAGGTGTGATAAAGCCACAAAGACTATATATTTGAAACAACAATATATGTTGTTATGGGTATATATTTAAAGAATAACAGGCTCTTGACTATGCTGTGTTATGTTCTTTATTGGAAGTACATGCTACAGGAGAAGAGATTTTTTTCATGTAGATTAGTGAATATTTGTGAGCGGTAATTTCTTGATAAGATATTTTGGATTCAGTTCGTAGGAAGAAAAGGTGAATAGAAGAGCGTGATCAAGCCCACTAGCTCCCAGAGAGATGTTATAACATTTCTCAAAAATTAAAAAGTCTGACAAGGGCTGATGAAAAGGTTCAGAAAAAAGAACCCTCATCTGCTGCTGGTAGGAATACAAATTAGCCTCTTTGGAGAGTAATTCTGCAGTTCTAGTAGAATTTAAACCCAGCTATTTTTAATGCAGCAATTCCACTTCTGAGGATATAACTGTCCTAAAGAAAAACATGTGCAAAAGTGAAAAGACATTCATCGCAGCACTGTAAGTAATAGTAAAAACTGAAAAAAGCTTAAATGTCCATCAACAGGGAAAAGAAAAATAAA
This sequence comes from Ovis canadensis, assembly GCF_042477335.2. Classification (NCBI taxonomy): domain Eukaryota; kingdom Metazoa; phylum Chordata; class Mammalia; order Artiodactyla; family Bovidae; genus Ovis; species Ovis canadensis. Next base: position 58,517,038 of record NC_091247.1, read on the forward strand.
ATGTGATACATTCAAAGGAGGCAATACCACCTAGGAGTTAAAAATATATATTCATCATCTCAAAACGTATTCATCATTAAGTTGGTATGGTAAATATCATACCAAAATATATTATTATATGGGTATATTTCAACCTTACAATGATAAATGGGAAACAATGCAGAATGAGACACAAAATATAATACTGTTTATATACATTTTAATATGATAATGGTTACCTCTGGGGAGGTTGAAAGAGAAGGGAATGGGGTTGGAAAGATATATCAGAGAAGCTTCAAGTTTAGTAATACTGCTTTCTAATATAAAAACTGAAGCAAATATAATAAAATGTCAAATTTCATTGGTTCTGAGTGTTAGGTACATGTGAAAGTCACTCAGTCTATCTGACCTTTGTGGCCCCATGGATATACAGTCCATGGAATTCTCCAGGCCAGAATACTGGAGTGGATAGCTGTTCCCTTCTCCAGGGGATCTTCCCAACCCAGGGATCGAACCCAGGTCTCCCACATTGCAAGCGGATTCTTTACCAGCTGAGCCACCAGGGAAGCCCAAGAATAATGGAGTGGGTAGCCTATCCCTTCTCCAGCGGATCTGCCGGACCCAAGAATCAAAGCAGGGTCTCCTGCACTGCAACTGGATTCTTTACCAGCTGAGCTACAAGGGAAGCCCTTGTTAGGTACATAAGCATCCAATATATTATCTTTGCAACTGGGGAGAATAGTCTATGTATATAGTGTCTTATTCATAGGAAGAGAAAACGCAAAATAAGCTGAACGTTTTCTGATGTTGATCCAATAAAGGAAATGCTGAAAAAATTTTAAATAATCTTATCATAGTCAATTGAACACGTACCTTTTCAGCTGGCTGCAGAAAAAACAGAAGTAAATATGAAGCTTTCACTGATGGCTGTAAAGGGTATTTAGTTTTCAAAATAACAGTAAGATTACAGTTTCTCTCTGGTACTGAATACTCGGCTTGTCCAAAAGGCATATGTGTAGGTTATTTATCCAATATTTAAACAGCCTAAATACATCACTTTTGGGCTAAAATAACAGTTTTTAAAAGTTAAGAAGATACAGTACAAATAGTTTGTCTTATTTTTCTTTAACTCTTTCTCAATTCATGGATTATTTTCTTCAGTATCTGGAGAAAGAAACTGATACATTCACTATTAGGCATAGTGAAAATAAAAACCCACATCCAAATGTTGAAATTGAACATAAAGAAATACTTTCAGAGCCAAATACAACCAAATAATGAATCAGGCACTCATGTGGCACCAGCCTCTAAACTGAAACATTCAAGTCTTCTAATTCTTGAATGTGATGTACTCATCAGAATAGTAACTGACAGAGTTGAAGATGCTGTTTGTTTTTTTTTCTGGCCATGCCATACAGCTTGTGGGATCTTAGTTCCTGAGACCAAGGCTTAAACTTGGGCCCTGACAGTGAAAGCATGAGGTCCTAACCAGTGGACCACCAGGGAATTCCCTGAAGATATCCTTTAGTGGAAAAATTTCCCTGTAATTTCAGAGTCTGTACTCTGTCGAATTACCTGACAGTCATTTGCTGCCATTCTCAAAGAACTCTAGTTCTGGGTTAGGATTTCTTCATTTAGCCAAAGTTAAGTAAGAACAGAAACCAACTGGATGTAAAATGTAACCTATGCCTCAAGCTGTGAGTGACCTGGAGACAGATGCCTGTGAAAGATGGCAAACCATATTATACTGGATTCTGAAAGCTAAGTAGATTAGTAGGTTTCTTCTTAAATATTATGAGTTAAAAAAAAAATTAAGTCCATATGTATGCTGAATACCTAATACATGGCTGGCAGGTTCCTAAGATGTAAGAAAGCCTCAGGCTGAGACCAGAGATGAGGCCAAGAAGGAGGAGAGTAAAAGCCGAAGCCAAGCTTAGACTATGTAAAATCCTACTTGAGGCAGCTCTGGGTCCAGGACAGAGGAAGCTCTTTCTTCGTCCTCTCTAAGGCCTGGGCCCACTTCTTATTCCTAGGACTCAACCTTCAGGTCATTTTTCAACACTGTTCACATGAGGAAATAGCCTAAATTCTAAAGAAGTAGGTTGAGCTATAGACGTTCCCATTACTTCAACAACACCGGCAAAAGTAAATCAATAACAGTAAAATATAAATGAAAGTAGTAAGTATTATTTTGCTTTTGTGTAACTCCCCAACTAAGACAGTATACAGAATAAATGCCAGAGCTGAGACTGTTCTTCCTATTCAAGGAAACTAGTGTTAGGATAATGGGAAGAGCCTCAGTTAATGAGGTGGTCGCAAGAACCGCTGTCTTACCCAGCTGGTTCTTCATCCCCATGAGCACGGAGTTCATGTGCGCCTTGGATGCGTAGAGCTTGCTCACGGCCTTCCTTGACCTGATCATCTCCTTAGCCAGAACCACACATACATCCTTCTGACCCTTCTTGGCAGCATCTTTCACAGATCGTTTCACTTTTTCTTCTTCTCTTTGGATATCTAAATTTAGGACAGAACACAAAACACCAAAAGATTAAGGGTAAACCAGGAGATGGCATCACTGACTCAATGGACATGACTTTGAGCAAACTTGGGGAGATACTAAAGGACAGGGAAGCCTGGTGTGTAGCATTCCATGGGGTCTCAAGGAGTTAGACATGACTTAGCAACTGAAGAACAAGGAGGAGATTTTCTAGCACTGAAATCTGTTCTCACTGTGATCTAAATGTGTCTATTAAGCAGGAAACAGGAGGATACAAACCAAATAAAAATAATAAATTATTTCTAATATTATTTCCAATATCACATTAAAGTAATAAAAGTTAAACAGAAAAACAAATCCTATTACGCCAGATAAAATTTCAAAACTGCTTTTGCAAGCCTATTCTAACATCTGTTGGTACTGGTATTAAGGAACCTGCAACTTAAGGAAAGCCTGAACATGCTAGAAGTGTCACAACACAGGGTGATGACTCACTGACACACATCACGAAATGATCATGTTAAGTTTAGTTAACATCCATCATCTCATACAAATATAAAACACAGAAAAACACTTCTTCCTTGTGATGAGAACTCGGGATTTACTCTCTCTTAACAGCTTTCATATATAACATACAGCAGCATCAATTATATTTATCCTGTCATACATGACATCCCTAGTGCTTATTCATCTTATACTGAAGTCAGTACCTTTTGACCACCTTCATCCAATTCTCACTCCCTGCAAACTAGACCTCTGGCGACCACAAACCTTATCTCTTTTTCTATGAATTTGCTTGTTTGTGGTTTTTTGAACTATAAGTGGCCTATGGCACTATGATAGGTCCTGGTGCACAGCATAGTGATTTGGTATTTCTGTGCATTACAAAATGATCACCACAAGTCTAGTTACCATCCATCATCATAAAAGATATATTATTATTATTGATTATATTTCCCACTCTGTACATTTTATCCCTGTGATTCGTTTATTTTGTAACTGGAAGTTTGCACCTCTTGATCTCCCTTATCTATTTCACTCATTCCCCTGCACCCCTCCCTTCTGACCACCATTTGCTCTCTGCCTCAGTAACTGTTTCTGTTTTGCTATGTTTGTTCATTTGTTTTGTTTTTGAGATTCCACATATATGTGAAATCATATGGTATTTTCTTTCTCTGTCTTATTTCACTTAGCATAATTCCCTTGAGGTCCATCATGCTGTCACAAACAACAAGATTTTGTTCCTTTTCATGGCTGAGTAATATTCTAGCATATATATGTATACACACAACATCTTTAGCTATTCATCTATCATGGGTACTGAGGTTGCTTTCATATCTTGGCTACTGTGAGTAATGCTGCAGTAAACACAGGGATGAATATATCATTCCAAATTAGTGTCTTTGTTTCCTTTGGGGAAATACCCAGACATATAACTGCTGGATTATATGGTAGTTCTAGTTTTTTGAAGAACCTCTGTGCTGTTTTCCATAGTTGCTACACCAATTTACGTTTCCATCAATATTGCACAAGGGTTCCCCATTCTCCCCATCCCAATCCAACAATTTTTATTTGCTATCTTTTTAATAATAGCCATTTTCCACAGGTGTGAGACAGTGTCTCACTCTGGTTTTGATTTGCATTTTCCTGATGATTAGTGATGTTGAGCATCTTTTCATTTCTTTGTTGTCTTCTTTGGAAAAATGCCTATTCAGGTTCTCTGCCCATTTTAAAAATCAGTTTTATTGCCTATTTGAGGTTTTTTATGTGTCTATATAAATTTGAGATTATTTGTTCAGTGAAAAATGCCACTGGAATTCTAATAGGTATTGAAGTCAATCTATAGATGACTCTGAGTAGTAGTTATTTTAACAATATTAATTCTTCAAACTCATTCACATGGGATAGTTGTTTGTGTCATTTTCAGTTTATTTCATCAACATCTTACAGTTTTCTAAATACAAGATTTTTACCTCCTTCATTTGATTTACTCCTAGGCACTTTATTCTCTTTGATGCAACTGTAAATGGAATTGTTTTCTTAACTTCTCTTTCTGATGGTTTGTTGTTAAAAAACAACATAAGATTTCTCTATATTAATTTTGTATGCTACAACCTTACTGAATTCACTTATTATTTCTAATAGTTATTTGGTGGTATCTTTAGGGTTTTCTATACATAGTATCATGTCATCTTCAAAGAGTAACAGTTCTTTCTTACCAGTTTGGATCATTTTATATCTTTTTCTTGTCTGACTGTATGGCTAGGACTTCCAAGGCTATATTACATAAAGAGTGCAAAAGCGGGCCACCCTTGTCTTTTTCCTGATCTTAGAGGAAATGCTTTCTTTCGGCTCTTCACTCTTGAATATGATGTTGGCTGTAGGCTGGTCATAGATAGCCTTTATTATGTTGAGTGATGTACCTTCTCTAGTCCCTTTGCTGAGTTTTATATCATAAATGGATGTTTAATTATGTCAAAAGTTTTTGCTGTATTTTTTGAGATGACTGTATGATTTTCATTCTTCAGTTTATTAACGTGGTATATCACAATGTATAGTTTGCATAAACTGAACCATCCTTGCATCCTTGGGATAAAATGCCACTTGATCATGGAGTATAATCCTTTTCAATGTACTGGTGAATTTGGTTGCTAATATTTTGTTGGGAATTTTTGCATCTATGTTCATCAGCGATATGGCCTGTATTTTTCTATTTTGTGTGTGGTATCTTTGTCTGGTTTTGACATCAGGGTGATCTGGCCTCAAAGAATGAGTTTGGGAGTTTTCTTTCCTATTCGAATGTTTGGAATAGTTTGAGAAGGACAGATGTAAACTCTTCTTTAAATATTTGGTAGAATTCACCCATTAAACTCTTTGGTCCTCAACTTTTGTTTCTTGGGAGTTGTTTTCTTGCTGATTTAATTTCATTACTGGTAATAATGAAATAATTTTTTATTTCTTCTTGATTCAATCTTGGAAGACTCTATTTCTAAAAATTCACCCATTTCTTGTAGTAATCTGTCCATAGTAATCTCCTATAATTCTTTGTATTTCTCTAGTGTCAATTTTAAGTTCTACTTTTTCCTTTCTGATTTTATTTACTAGGCCCTCTCTTTTTCTTGATGAGCCTAGCTACAGATTTTTAAATTTTGTTTATCTTCTCAAAGAACCACCTTTTACTTTCACTGATTTTTTCTACTTTTCTTTAAAATTTTCTATTTCATTTATTTTTGCTCTGATCTTCTTTATTCATTCCTCCTACTAACTTTGGGTTTGCAAGTTGTTTATCCTAGTTCCTTTATGTATAAGGTTAGGTTGTTTGAAATTTTTTTCTTGTTTCCTGTGGTAGGCTTATATTGCTATAAACTTCCCTCAGAAATGCTTTTGCTGTGTGCCATAGATTTTGGATTGCTTTGTTTCCATTTTCACTTGACTCCACATAATTATTTTTTTCTATTTTTTGCTGCACTGCATGGCTTGTGGGATCTTACTTCCTCAACCAGGGATCAAACCTGGGCCCTAAGCAGGATTCCTTGGAGAAGGCAGTGGTAACCTACTCCAGTATTCTTGCCTAGAGAATTTCATGGATAGAGGAGCCTGGTGGGCTATAGTCCACGGGGTCACAAAGAGTCGGATATGACTTTGCCTGTGTGTACTGAACTGTAACTTCCTCCAATTTTAAAGGAAAACTGAAGAAGGAAATGGCAACCCACTCCAGTGTTCTTGCCTGGAGAATCCCACAGACGGGGGAGCCTGGTGGGCTGCCATCTATGGGGTCGCACAGAGTCGGACACGACTGAAGTGACTTAGTAGCAGTAGTAGTAGTAGGCGAGAAGAGTAGAGTCCAAACCACTGGACTGCCAGGGAATTCCCTGACTCTAAGTAGTTTTTGGTTTCCTCTTTGAGTTCTTCAGTAACCCACTGGCTTTTGAGTAGCATACTGTTTAATCTCTATGAGTTTGTGTTTGCAGTTTTTTCCCCTTTATAGTTGATTTCTCATAGTACTGCAGTCCCATAGCATTGTAGTTAGAAAAGATGGTTGATACTCTTTTGATCTTGTTTTGTGGTCTACCATGTGATTTATCCTGGAGAATGTTCTATGTGTACCTGAAAAGAATATGTATTCTGCTGCTTTTGGATGGAATGTTCTGTAAACATCCAACAGGGTTTGAAATAAAGAGGTGTGAATTTCTAATTTTGTTCTTTTTCAATGTTTTTGTGTTTTTTTTTTTTTTTTTTTTTTGCTCTCTGGAATCACTTGAGATCCCATATGAAGTTTAGGATAGATCTTTTTCCATTTCTTCAAAAAACATTACTGGGATTTCCATAAGGACTGCAATGACTCTATAGATCACACTGGGTGCTATGACATCTTAACAGTATTAATTATTCTAATCCATGAATATAGGATGTCTTCCCATGTATTTATGCCTTTAATTTCTTTCAGCAATATCTTATAGCTTTCATCATAAGCCTTTCACCCCCTAGGTTAACGAAATTCCTAAGTATTTTATTTTTTGGTACTATTATAAATGGCACTGTTTTCTTAATTTCCTTTTCCAGCTACTAGCATATAAAATAATACAAGTGATTTTTGTTTTGTATCTTGCAACTTTGCTAAATTCATTTACTAGTTCTAATAGTCGGGTTGTGAAATCTTTAGGGTTTTATACATGTAAGATCACATTACCGGCAAACAGATAATTCAACTTCTTCATCTACAATTTGAAAATCTATCCTGGATAATGTACCTTGTGCACTTAAGAATGTGTATTCTGTTGTTGTTGCATTGAGTATTCTATACATGTCTGTTGGATCTAGTTGACTGCTGTGCTGTTCAAGTCATCTTTGACCCTTACTAATTTGTCTGGTTATTATATATCCACTTTTGGGAATGAGTTATATTAAAGTCTTCAACTACTGTTGTAGAATCTACTTACCTTCATATATTTTAACCATGTGCCATTAGGTGCATAGGTGTATATAACTGTTACATCTTATTGTATTAAAATATAATGTCCTTCTTTGACTCTTGTAATCTTTTTTGATTTAAAGTTTACCTTATATTAGTACAGCAGCCTCCATCCTTTAAGTTACTATTTCTATGGCATATCTTTTTCCTTTCTTTCACTTTCAAAACCTATTTGTATCTTTGGATCTAAAGTGAGTCTCTTATATATAGTATACACTAGGGTCATTTTCCCCCATTCTGCCAAGGTCTATTTTTGATTGGAGAATTTAATTTATTTATATTTTAAGTAATTACTATGGGAAGGAAATCTTTAAAAAAGAGGAGATATATGTATACATAGAACTTCGCTGTACGGCAGAAACTAACACAACATTGTAAAGCAACTATATGCCAACAAAAATTAATTTTAAAAAAGTAATTACTGATGAGCAGGGGCTTAATTCTTCCATTTTGCCTTGTCTGTAGGTCTTATAGTTTTTTATCCTTCATTTCCTACATTATCTTCTTCTGTGCTTATGTCTTTTCTTATGGTGAAACTTTTCAAGTCCCTTTTCATTTGCTTCTGGGTATAATTTATATCTACTTTCTCTGTGATTATCATGGTGAATGCACTTAATATACTAATGTGATAACACTAATTTGAATTTATATGAGCTTAACTTTAATATTATACAAAAACTTTACTTCTTTACAGTTTTGTCTGCACCCCCATTCAGTTACTAATGTCACAAAAGTACATCTGTCTGCACTATATGTTAAAAAATAAAGCCTAATATATTTTTAAATGCACAAGTCCCCTAAATCATGTGAAAACAAAAAATGAAGTTACAAACCAAAGTTACAAAAATATTAGCTTTTATAATTGCCCATGCATTTATCTTTAATGGAGACTTTTTTTTTTAATAGTTTTAAGTTACTAACTATTGTAACTATCTATAGTAACAAGCTGTTACTATCTATCAACCGGAAGGACATGCTTTAGCATTTCTTGCCAAGGCAAGTCTAGGGATAACAAACCCAATCAGCTTTCATTTAAGTAGGACTGTCACGCCTTTGTTTTGCTGGATATAGGATTCTTGATATACCGGTATCTTCTTCCAGCACTTAAAATATATAAACTCACTTCCTTCTGGCGCTCAATATTTCTGATAAGAAATCTGTTGAAAGTCTTATTCAGGATCCCTTGTATGTGAGAAGCCATTTCTTGCTGCTTTAAACATTCACTCCTTGTCTTTCTATAGTTTGATTATAATATGCCTTGGCATGGGCCTCTTGAGTTTATTCCACCTTAGTGTGTGTGGAGCTTCTTGGGTGGTTATATTCACATTTTTCATGAAATATGTTAAGTTTTTATCTTTATTTCCTCAAATAATCTCTTTGCCCCTTCTCTCTTGCCTTTCCTTCTGGGACATCCACAATATGTATGCTGCCCCAACTGATGGTTTCCAACAGGTCCCTTAGGCTCTGTTTGCTTCATTTTCTTTTTCCCTTCTGTTCCTCAGACTTGACCATTTCAACTGTACTATTTTCAAGTTCATTACTTCTTCTACCTGCTCAAATCTGCTTCTGAATAACTCTAGCAATTTTTTCATTGAATGTTATATTTTCCAGGTGCATAATTTCTTTTTGCTTCTTGTTCATGTTTTCTGTCTCTTTACTGATACTTCCATTTTGCTTATATATCATTTTCTTGACTTTGTTCACACCTTACTTTAGTTCTCTGCATGTCTTTAAGATGGTTGTTTTAAAGTCTTGGTTAGTAAATCTGCCATCTGGTCTTTTTCAGGGAACTTTTCTGTTCATATCCTTTCAATGGTCCATACTTTCCTGTTTTTTTGATACCTTGTGATCTTGTTGTTATTTTGAAAACTGGACATTTAAGCTTTTTAAGATGATAACTCTGGAAGTTAGATTTTCCTAGGGTTTGACAGGCTTTTTTGTTTGGTTTTATTGCTGTAGGGTATCTCTGTACTGAGATCATCCTGAGATGTAAACTTAGCCTTTTCAGGTCTTTTTAGAACCTGTGTATTTCCCTGGGCATGCACAGTGACCACCTATATTCCCCAGTATATGTGGTTGCTTCTCTTTGTTATTTAATATTTTATTTATTTATTTGGCCATACCAAGTCTTAGTGGTGGCATGTGGGATCTACTTCCCTGACCAGAGATCAAACCCAGGCCCCCTGCAGTGGAAGTACGGTGTCTAAGCCACTGGAGAAGTCCCTGCGGTTGTTTTTGATTGTCTTAGTCCTTGATGTCAGGGATGTAAAATGGTACAGTGCTGCGGAAAATGCTATTGTGGCTCCTCTAAAATTAACTACAGAATTAATTACCATTTGACCAATCCTTCCCTCTCCTAAACCCTCCTCACCACCCAGCAACCACAAGTCTGTTCTCTATCTCTGAGTCTGTTTCTGTTTCATAGATATGCTCATTTGTATCATAGTTTACATTCCACATATAACTGATATCATATGTACATAAACTGATGAATGTAAACCATTTAAAAATATACAGTTCATTGATATTAAGTACACTTACACTGTTGTACAGCCATCATCACTATCTCCTGAACTTTCCCTTCGTTTCTTGTTGAAACTCTGTTCATATTAACAGTGACTCTCCATTTTTCCTTCTTCACATTCCCTGGTAATCACTATTCTTTCTGTCTCTATAAATCAGACTCAGTGTAATCAGAGTATTTATCCCATTGTGTCTGGCTTATTTTACTTCATAATGTTTTCATGACTCACTTATGTGATAGCATGTATCAGAATTTCCTTCTTTTTAAAGACTGAATAAATATCCCATTGTATGTATATACTTCATTTTGTTTATGTATTCATCTATCAATAGAAATTTGGGTTATTTATACCTTCTGCTATTGAGAATTATGCTGTTATGAACATGTGTGTACAATTTATTTAATCTGACTTACATAAAACCATTTCTTTATAAGTAGGAAGAACTTTATTTAGGTTTTTTTTTTTAATTGCTTAAAACAACAAAAATTTATTCTTTAATTCTGGTACACAGAAGTCTAAAATCAAAGTGTTGTTGGACTTCCCTGATGGTATAGTGAATAAGAATCCACCTGCCAGTGCAGAGGACATGGGTTTGATCCCTGGTCCAAGATTTCACATGCCACAGAGCAACTAAAGCCTGTTTACAACATCTACTGAGCTCATGCCCTAGGGCCCATGAGCCTTAACTACTGAGTCAATGTGCCACAACTAATAAAGCCTGCATGATCTAGAGCCCACACTCTGCAACTACTGAGCCTGCCTACTGCAATTACTGAAGTCCACGTGCCCAGAGCCTGTGCTGCACAAGAGAAACCACTGCAGAGAAGCCTGCTCACCACAACTAGAGAAAGCCCACGCCCAGCAACAAAGACCCAGAGCAACCAAAAATAAATATATAATAAAATCAAGGTGTTGGAAGAGCTTCATTTCTTCTGGGAGCTTCAAGAAAGAATCCATTTCCTTGCCTTTTCTAGTTTCTAGAGGTCAAATGCATTCCTTAGCTTATGTCTTCTTCCTTCATCTTCAAAGCAATCCATTCCACCATCTGGTTCTGTGGTCACAACTCCTTTTCTCAACATACTGCCTCCCTTTTATAAGAACTCTTATGATTACAATGGGCCCACCCAAAGAACCCAGGATAATCTCCCCATCTCAAGATCTCTAATCAAATGTGCAAGTTCCTTTTTGCCAAGTAAGGTAACATATTCACAGGTTCTGGGTATTAGGACGTGGACATCTTTGGGAGGCCATTATTCTATCATAGAACGTGAGCACCTGCTTTGTTTCCAACACGAACCTAGACTCTAGGAAATCAGAGCTGAATGAACATGGTCCCTTCCCCTTGAACAGCTGAATTTCAGGCTCCAGGAAAGATTTACTTCTTTTAAAATGTAACATTTCTTTGAGTTGATTATATCTTATTTTCCTTATAATAATTAGAAAGCAAATAATTAGAGCTATAAATAATATAAACTATGTTTTCTGTATGAAGATTCAGCCTATTTTTATGAACTAATGCAAAATACAGCAACAGGATAAGAGACATAAAATAGTAATTTACCTCTTATTTGCCTGTCAACAACTCTCATTTCCTTTCTTATCTTCAATGACCATTCATTGACCTGGGAAAAATTTTAGAAAAGGAATTATAAGAGAAGCCAACACCTCCAATTCACCAAATTTTGAAAAATTTTCTATTAATTTTACATTTAATCTTAACACAATCTAGAAATAAAATAAGCTTATTTTGAAAGAAACTGCCTTAGGGCCAAATTCTTTTTAGTCTTTTTATTCATAGTACATAGAATTCTCAAACTATTCAAAGATTCCTATTCTGAAGGCAGTATGAAGCACTTTATACAAGATCTCTGAGAGTTCAACACCCTGCAGGTATATACAATTTTTCAAGAGGTGCATGGGGACAGAAAGGTTTTATGAGCAACAGATTTTTTTATTTCTATACATAATTATTTAAAAAACTGCTGTACCTGTGTCATAAAAGTTCACCTTTTCTTTCTCCCCTTTAACAATTACACCACTTCATTTTACAGAAGAAATATTTCTCCAGCCTACATGTCTTTTACTATGATAGATTTCCCTGAGAGGCAAAAACCTCTGAAGCACTAAGCATAGAGCCAACTAGAAATACTGGTGTAGGTGTTGAGAAAGTAGTGAATGACTGTAATGATTGCCAAATTCTTACACAATTTCCCCTAGTCCTTCAGTTTCAAAAATGAAGGAAAATAATTTATCAGTTGATAAATCATTAAAACTAAACTTTACATTAAATCAATATGTGCTTTTTGGTATATGATCCAGAAGTTCAAAGAACTAAGTGATGCTGACGTACAAAATCCTTTCCACTACCATCTACTTATTAATATTAATGATGTTTCCCAACGTTTGAATCTAATAAAACATAAAATAGGACTTTCTTCTAGTTGAGGCACCTCATGATGAACATCTCTTGTCTACACCAGTGTCATGCCATCCAAGGGCCCTTGGCAGTTGGCACAGATCTTCAGACACAAGAAGATGGCCACAGTCACGGCACACTGCAAAGAGGGCAACAGTCTCTGTAGGTGAATGGGTTACCCCCAGAGTTGATCCACCCATGCAGAGCTACAATACAAGCTCCCAGCAATGGTTCTACTTCTTGGGAAGGAGCAATTAGCTGGCATGGACCTCAGTGTCCACGTGAAGGGTGGTGGTCACACAGCTCAGATTTTTGCAATCTACCAGTCCACCTTCAAAGCCCTGGTGATCTTACTATCAGAAATATGTAGATAGGTTTCAAAAAAAAGATCAAAGATATCCTCAACCAAGATGAGGACACTGAACACTGCTAGTAACTGCAAATTCAAATGTCTGGAGACCCTAGTGCCCACAATCACTACCAGAAATTCTACCAATCATGACAATCAGGGTTAACCTTTATAATAAAAAATGGTTGTGGGATTTAAGGTAAAAAAAAAAATAATAAAATAAAACAGGAATGGAATTGATGCTGAACCCTTTAGCACTCATCCATGGATACATGAACTAAATGGTATTAAAAAATTCATACCCTTAGGATGAATTGTCAATAAATTTTGTTTATAATGACTTTAAAACCACTATTTAACAAAATCTATAAAAATATTTATTATACAACAACTCTAACTCCCAGATGAAATATTAAAGAACTTAAAACTGCATGGTTATACAAATTAAAAAGTTAATGTTAGGTTTATATATTTTTTTAAGTGAAATTCATATAACACACACTTAGCCATTTTAAAATGTATAATTCAGTGGCATTTAGTGCCTTCATTATGTTTGAAAACCAACTCCCTCTAGTCTCAGAACTTTTTCAGTATGTCAGAAGAACACACTATACCCTATAAATAATCTTCCCCTATGACCACCCTCCTCCCCATTCTCTGGTGACTACTAATTTGCTATTCTGTATCTTTTGATATGCTTATTTGGGATAGTTAATATAAAATAAATCACAGAATATGTGGTCTTTCATGTATGGCTTCTTTCATTTAGTATAGTGGTTTTGAGGTTCCTCCATGCTGTAGCACGTATCACTACTTCAGTCCTTTTTATGGCTGAATAATATTGCATGGCATGTACATACAACACCACTTATTTAGCCATTCATCTACTGATGAACATTTGAGATGGTTTCATTTTCTGGTTACTGTGAATAGTGCTGCTATGAACAAACACAGGTATGTTTGAGTACTTGTTTTCAATTCTTTTGGGTATATACATAGGAGTGGAATTGCTGGGTCATATGTTAATTTTGGTCACCTGAGGCAAACAGCCGACTCACTGGAAAAAGTCCCTGATGCTGGGAAAGACGGAGGACAGAAGGAGAAGAGGGCATCAGAGGATGAGATGGTTGGGTGGCATCACCCATGCAATGGACATGGACTTGGGCAAACTTCTGGTGATGGTGAGGGACATGGAGGCCTGGCACGCTGCAGTCCATGGGGTCGCAAAGGAGTCGGACATGACTGGGTGACTGAACACAAAATGTGGATTCTATTCTATATTTTTGAGAAACTCCAAAACTCTTTGTCAAAGGGGCTTCATCATTTTACATTCCCACAAGCAATGCACAAAGGTTCCTACTTCTCCACGTCCTTGTCAACACTTTCAACTGTTTAATTACAGCAAATCTATTGAAAGAGTATCTCATTGTGAATTTGATTTGCATTTCCTTAATAACCAATGAAGCGGAGTACCTTTTCACATGCTTGTTGGCCATTTTTATCAATACATCTCCCATGAAGAAATGTCTGTTAACTTCTTCTATCCATTTTTAAGTTCAGTTGCTTTTTTATTGTTGAGTGTATGAATTTTTTATATATTCTGATAGCAGATCCTCATTGGACATATAATTTGCAAATATTTTCTCCCATTCCATAGGTCATCTTTTCACTTTCTTGATAACGTCCTTTGGTGCACAAAGGCACTAACTCTGAGAAATTTCAATTTGTCTTTCTTCTGTTGCTTGTGCTTCTGGTGTTATAGCAAAAGAATCCATTGCCAGATATGAGGTCATGAAGACTCACCCTTACATTTTTTCCTAAGTTTTAGGTCAAAGACTTTAATTTAGGTCTTTGATCCATTTCGAGTTAATCTCTGTGTATGGAGTGAAGTAAGACCCCAGCTTCATTTCTTTACATGTGGATACCCACTTGTCACAGACCATTTATTGAAGAGACTATCTTTCACTGAATGATCCTGGCACTCTTACAGAAAATCAACTGGCCACAGGTATATGGGTTTACTTCTGGAATCTCAATCCTATTCCACTGATTGATCTATATATCTAACCTTATGCTAATTGTACACTATTTTACTTACAGTAGCTTTATAGTACGTTTTGGAGTTATGAACTATGAGTCCTTCAAATTTGTTTTTCTTTTTCAGTATGGCTTTGGCTATTTGGAATCTGTTGTATTCCATATGAATTTGAAGCTCAATTTCTCCATTTCTGCAAGAAAGACATTTGGAATTTTGATAGGCACTGCACTGAATCTGCAGATCACTTCTGGAAGTACTGCCACTTTAACAACATTAAGTCTTGCAATCCATGAACTTGGGATTTCTTCTTGCAACTTTTTTGCAATTTTCACTGTATAAATGTTTTGCTTCCTTGGCTAAATTTAATCCTCGTATTTTATCCTTTTGGATACTACTGTAAATGAAATTTCAAAATTTCCTTATTTAGATTTTTCATTATGAGTGTAAAAAAACACAACTGATTTTTAAAAATACCTTGAAACCTCCAACTCTTGAATTCACTTACAACTAATTTTCTGGTGCATTAGGAATCTTTAGAGTGCTCTATTTGTGGAATCATGTTATCAACAAATTAATAGGTTTACTTCTTATCAGTGTGGATGCCTTTTATTTCTTTCTCTTGCCCAACTGCACTGGCTAGGACTTCTAATCCAATGTTGATTAGTAGTAGCAAAGCTGGGGGTCTCTGTCTTGCTCCTGATCTTATGGGAAAAGTTTTCAATCTTTCACAATTTATAATGTATAACTAAGTATCATGTTAGCTGCAGATTTTTATAAATGGCCTTTATCATTTTAGGAAAGTTTCCTTCTATTCCTAGTTTTCTGAGTATTTTTATCATAAAAAGTATGTACATACTTTTGTTCTAAGTATAATAAGTTATTTTACGCATAAAAGTATTACTTTAGGAGAAATCTAGGAGAGAAAGTACAATGTAAAAAAAGAAAAGGAATTCCCCTTTCAAGAAGAAAGAAAATAAAAATGTCTGATTATAAATGAACATTGACAGGTATCAAATCACTGTGATACATTTTTAAAAGAGTAATTCAACACTTCCATTTAAACACAACATTTACAATATACCAAAACCTCTCTTGAGATAATGACAGATGGAACAGAGAGCAAATAGGTAAGGATATAGCTGACCTAATCAGAACTATCAATCAACTTGATCTAGTTAACATTTACAGAATATTCTAACAACAGAATGCATACACTTCTCAAGCTTTCAGGGAAACACTTCTCAAGACAGACCTCTTTCTGGGCCATAATACACATACTCTAACAATTTAAAAAAACAGAAATCATACAAACTGTGTTCTGAGACCATGATGGAATGAAGCTAGAAATCAGTACCAGAAAAATCCCCAAATATTTGGAGACTAAACAACACACATCTAAATAACAGGGGGGTCAAAGAAAAAGTCTCACTAGAAATCTAAAATTTTATTTAAGTGAAAATAAATACATCTTATGAAAATGCACAGGATGCAGCAAAAGCATTAGGAAATTAATTTATGGCATTAAATGCATATATTAGAAAACAAGAGTCTAACCATCAATAACCATGAGTCCACCTTAGGAAACTAAAGAAAGAATAGAAATTTAAGCATCAAGCAAGCAGAAGAAAAGAAATTTAAAAATTAAGAGAAGCAATGAAATTGAAGAGAGGAAAGTAACACAAAATCAATGAAGCAAAAAACTTGGGCTCTTTAAACAGATCAATAAAATAAATAAGCCTTTAGCCAAACTAACAAAAAAAAAGGAGAAGACAAGTTTACCAGTATCAGGAGTACAAAAGGGGTCATCAACTATTGCGTCCATGGAGAATAAAAAGACAATGAAAGAATATTATGAACAATCCTATGTTCACAAGCTTAGTAAACTGGATGAAAGGGACCAACTACTTGAAAGCCTACTAAAATCCATATGCGAAGTAGATTATCTGAATAGGCCTATCATTATTAAAACAACTGAATCAGTAGTTAATAACTTGCCAACAAAGAAAATAACAGGCCCAGACAGTTTCACTGCTGAATTCTACCAGACTTATGGAAGAATTGATACCAATTCTCTACAAAATCTTCAAGATAATATGAGGGAATACTTCTTAACTCATTCTATGAGGATAGCATAATCCTAGTATCAGAACGAGATAAAGACATTACAAGAAGGGAAAACTACAGACCAGTATTTATCATGAATGCAAAAATGCTCAACAAAATGTTAGCAAATTGAATGTAAAATTATATAAAAAGAATTATAAACAATAACCAAGTATGATTTATTCTAGCTATGCAAGGCTGGTTCAACATTCAAAAATTGGCCACCATAATCTACTACACATCAGTAGATAAGAAAAATCATATGCATTGACATGAAAAAACTATTTGACAACATCCTATATACACAATAAAAATTCTCCGTGAATGATATGTTTGTTTCCAAGGCAAACCATTCAATACCACAGCAACCCAAGTCTATGCCCCTACAAGTAATGCTGAAGAAGCTGAAGTTCAACGGTTCTATGAGGACCTACAAGACCTTCTAGAACTAACACCCAAAAAAGATGGCCTTTTCATTACAGGGGACTGGAATGCAAAAGTAAGAAGTCAAGAGCTACCTGGAATAATAGACAAATTTGGCCTTGGAGTACAGAATGAAGCAGGGCAAAGGCTAATAGAGTTTTGCCAAGAGAACGCACCACTCATAGCAAACACCCTCTTCCAATAACACAAGAGAAGACTCTACACATGGACATCACCAGATGGTCAATACCAAAATCAGACTGATTACATTCTTTGCAGCCAAAAATGGAGAAGTTCTATACAGTCAGCAAAAACTATAAAGAGACCAGGAACTGACTGCAGCTCAGATCATGAATTCCTTACTGCCAAATTCAGACTTAAATTGAAGAAAGTAGGGAAATCCACTAGACCATTCAGGTATGACCTAAATCAAATCCCTTACGATTACACGGTAGAAGTGAAAAATAGATTCAAGGGATTAGATCTGATAAGAGTCTCTGAAGAATTATGGATGGATGTTCATGACATTGTACAGGAGGCAAGACCAGCCCCAAGAAAAAGAAATGCAAAAAGACAAACTGGTTGTCTGAGGAGGCTTTACAGATAGCTGTGAATAGAAGAGAAGTGAAAGGCAAAGGAGAAAAGGAAAGATATACCCATTTGAATGCACAGTTCCAATGAATAGCAAGGAGAGATAAGAAAGCCTTTCTCAGTGATCAGTGCAAAGAAATAGAGGAAAACAACAGAATGGGAAAGACTAGAGATCTCTTCAAGAAAATTAGAGATACCAAGGGAACATTTCATGCAAAGATAGGCACAATTAAGGACAGAAATGGTATGGACCTAACAGAAGCAGAAGATATTAAGAGGCGGTGGCAAGAATACACAGAAGAACTGTACGAAAAAGATCTTCATGACCCAGATAATCATGATGGTGTGATCACTCACCTAGAGCCAGACATCCTGGAATGCGAAGTCAAGTGGGCCTTAGGAAGAATGACTACAAACAAAGCTGGTAGAGGTGATGGAATTCCAGTTGAGCTCTTTCAAATCCTAAGAGATGATGCTGTGAAAATGCCGCACTCAATATGCCAGCAAATTTGGAAAACTCAGCAGTGGCTACAGGACTGGAAAAGGTCAGTTTTCATTCCAATTCCAAAGAAAGGCAATGCGAAAGAATGCTCAAACTACCACACAATTGCACTCATCTCACATGCTAGTAAAGTAATGCTCAAAATTCTTCAACCCAGGCTTCAACAGTACGTGAACCATGAACTTCCAGATGTTCAAGCTGGATTTAGAAAAGGCAGAGGAACCAGAGATCAAATTGCCAACATCCACTGGATCATGGAAAAAGCGAGAGAGTGCCAGAAGAACATCTATTTCTGCTTTATTGACTATGCCAAAGCCTTTGATTGTGTGGATCACAACAAACTGGAAAATTCTTCGAGATGGGAATACCAGACCACCTTACCTGCCTCCTGAGAAATCTGTATACAGGTCAAGAACCAACAGTTAGAACTGGACATGGAACAACAGACTGGTTCCAAATAGGAAATGGAGTACATCAAGGTTGTATATTGTCACCCTGCTTATTTAACATATATGCAGAGTACATCATGAGAAACGCTGGACTGGATGAAGCACAAGCTGGAATCAAGACTGCCAGGAGAAATATCAATAACCTCAGATATGCAGATGACACCACTCTTATGGCATGAAGTGAAAAAGAACTAAAGAGCGTCTTGATGAAAGTGAAAGAGGAGAGTGAAAAGTTGGCTTAAAACTAAACATTCAGAGAACTAAGATCATGGCATCTGGCCCCATCACTTCATGGGAAATAGATGGGGAAACAAGGGAAACAGTGACAAACTATTTTGGGGGGTCCAAAATCACTGCAGATGGTGACTGCAGCCATGAAATTAAAAGATGCTTGCTCCTTAAAAGAAAAGTTATGACCAACCTAGACAGCACCTTAAAAAGCAGAGACATTACTTTGCAGACAATGGTCTGTCTAGTCAAAGTTTTGGTTTTTCCAGTAGTCATGTATGGATGTGAGAGTTGGACTATAAAAAAAGCTGAGCACAAAGAATTGATGCTTTTGAACTGTGGTGTTGGAGAAAACTCTTGAAGAGTCCCTTGGACAGCAAGGAGATCCAACCAGTCCATCCTAAAGGAAATCAGTCGTGAATATTCATTGGAAGGACTGATGCTGAAGCTGAAACTCCAATACTTTGGCCACCTGATGCGAAGAGCTGACTCATTTGAAAAGACCCTGATGCTGGGAAAGATTGAAGGACAGAGGAGAAGGGGACAACAGAGGATGAGATGGTTGGATGGCATCACCAACTCGATGGACAGGAGTTTGAGTAAACTCCAGGAGTTGGTGCTGGACAGGGGAGCCTGGCGTACTGCAGTCCATGGGATTGCAGAGTCGGACACAACTGAGTGACTAAACTGAATTATAAACCTGAATAAAATTAAAATCCCTCAATTTAATTTTTAAAAAACTGCAGCTTCCTCCACCTCAAACTATAGGTAACAATATAACCAAGGGTAAGAAATTAGAAGTCTTCCCTGCTAATATCAGGAACAAGGCAAGGATATCATTTCTGTCTACTCCTATTCAATGTGTAATGAAGTCCTAGCTAGCACAATAAGAAAAGGAAATAAAAGGTATACAAATTGGGGACAAAACAATTAAAGTGATATTTTCTGTTGATTCTTTGGGATGGATATATATATCCCAAAAAAATCACTAAGAACTCCAAGAACTAACAAGCAAATACAGACGGGTCATAGGACATAAGGTTAATACACAAAAGTTAACTGCTTTCAAATACACCAGTAATAAGTGCTCAGAAATTTAAAAACATTTAGCAGAGCCCCAAAGAAAACAATAAAACACTTGGGTATAGATCTAACAATATGTATAGGATCTACCAGTAGAAACCTACAAAACACTAATGAAAGAAAAAAAACATAAATAAATGGAGAGGTATTCCATGTTCATGTGTTAGAAAACTAAACATTAAGATATCAGTTCTTTCCAACTTCATTTGTAAATTCAATGCAATCTCAATCAAATCACCAAAGTCTATTTTGTAGATATCAACAAACTGATGTAAAAGTTTATATGGAAAGGCAAATGCCCTGGAATAGCCAAGATAAAAGTGAAGAGAAACAAAGCTGGAAGATGCCCTATTACCCAATTTCAAGACTTAATATAAAGCTACAGTATTTGAGCTTCCCTGGTGGCTCAATAGATAAAGAATCTACCTGCAATGCAGGAGACACAGGAGATGGAGGTTCACCCCCTGGGTTAGGAAGATGCCCTGGAGAAGGAAATGGCAATCCACTGCAGTATTCTTGCCTGAAAAATCCCATGGACTGAGGAACCTGGTGGGCTACAGTACAATGGCTTGCAAAGAGCCGGACACAACTGAGCAACTTGGCACAGAATTTGGGACAGAGTAGTTGTCAAAAGAATAGACACACAGATCAGTGGAACAGACTAGAGAGCCTAGAATTAGACCCACACAAATATACTCAACTGATCATGTAACAAATAGAATTTTTTATCACAATGGACAGTAACTAGTTTTGGAACCCTAAATTCAAGTCTTCCCAATAATGCTGATTAAGCACAATCTCCATTTTATTAACACCCAAAAATGATAAATCCTACTTTGTTTATACTGAAAGTATATCTATAATTAGAAGCACTGAAGTATGAATTGGAACAATTCAATAGCTATGTAAAAGGTGGCAACTAACTGAACAACAATTTCACACAAGTACCAGAAAATATTGCTTTCTCCAAATGTTAACAATAGTCAGAAAAGTAGTTAAAGAATATATTTTCTGAATTCGGTCTTCGAGTCTCAGCTTAATTGTTACCTTGGGAGGCCCTCTGTGACCCCTAGGGTAAGTTAAACCTGTCTGTAGTGTAACTAGACAGAATCCTATCAGTTCAGTTCAGTTAAATCGCTCAGTCGTGTACGACTCCTGGAACCTCACGGACTGCAGCACGCCAGGCCTCCCTGTCCATCACCAACTCCTGGAGTTTACTCAAACTCATGTCCATTGAGTCTCTTTTGTAATCATTATGTTAATTATATTAAACTAATATAATTATATATAACTAATACAGTGATATTAATGTGCATACACATTATAGACTGTACACTCCAGAAGGTCAAAGACCTTTTCTTATTCACTAACTCCTTGTGCAATGTCTGACACAAGGAAATGCTCAATAAATATCTGTTGAATTTAACTGCATAAAGCATGTGTTGTGAAGAAGGGCCATAAAAATCTCAGTCATCAGAAACACTTACCAAAAAACTACAGAAACTTTATACATGTATCTTTAAATGTCAGAGAAAAAGGTTCATTAAAGCCATCAGAATTTTTTCATTAACTTACAAAATGGAAAGGGATTTTGTGAAAGAAAAACGTATGTAAGAGAAATGGGAATAATCAAGATCATCCAGCCACAACTCAGATCAGTAGTTATCAATCTCACTGCACAGCTTGCACTAGTTTAAATAGTAATGAGACTGCTTCCCCAGAATCTTCTCATTTTATGAACGGCAAAACTAAGGCCAAACATTGAAGATAACAAAATCACTGCAGATGGTGATTGCAGCCATGAAATTAAAAGACACTTACTCCTTGGAAGGAAAGTTATGACCAACCTAGATAGCCTATTGAAAAAGATATTTTTTTCAGAGAGATTACTTTGTCAACAAAGGTTGGTCTAGTCAAGGCTATGGTTTTTCCAGTGGTCATGTATGGATGTGAGAGTTGGACTGTGAAGAAAGCTGAGCACCAAAGAATTGATGCTTTTGAACTGTGGTATTGGAGAAGACTCTTGAGAGTCCCTTGGACTGCAAGGAGAGACAACCAGTCCATCCTAAAGGAGATCAGTCCCGGGTGTTCATTGGAAGGACTGATGCTAAAGCTGAAACTCCAATACTTTGGCCACCTGATGTGAAGAGCTGACTCATTTGAAAAGACCCTGATGCTGGGAGGGATTGGGGGCAGGAGAAGGGGACGACAGAGGATGAGATGGTTGGATGGCATCACTGACTCAATGGACTTGAGTTTGGGTGAACTCCGGGAGTTGGTGATGGACAGGGAGGCCTGGCGTGCTACGATTCATGGGGTCGCAAAGAGGTGGACGCGACTGAACTGAACTGACCAAAATACTGGAGCAGATACTAGACTGGAGAAGATACTAGAACAGTAAATATTAGTTCCCTAGGGTAACTTACTCAGCTTTGCTCCCTGGTAAAATAAAAACTGGGGTGCTTAAATGAGGTAAGAGTATGACATTACTTTGCAAACTGAATAGCATAATATAATGAACACTTTGTGGCTTGTATGTATTCTAAGATGCTTGTTGTTATAGAACTGAATTTTTGATGTTCAGTTCAGTCGCTCAGTCATGTCCATCTCTTCGCGACCCCATGAATTGCAGCACGCCAGGCCTCCCTGTCCATCACCAACTTCCAGAGTTCACACCAGGCCTCCCTGTCCATCACCAACTTCCAGAGTTTACTCAAACTCATGTCCATCGAGTCAGTGATGCCGTCCAGCCATCTCATCCTCTGTCGTCCCCTTCTCCTCCTGCCCCCAATCCCTCCTAGCATCAGGGTCTTTTCAAATGAGTCAATTCTTTGCATGAAGGGGCCAAAGTATTGGAGTTTCAGCTTCAGCATCAGTCCTTCAATCTTTCCCAGCATCAGGGTCTTTCACCTGATATAAACAGCCAAGTCAGTAGAAAAGTCCCTGATGCTGGGAAAGGTTGAGGGCAGAAGAGGGCATCAGAGGATGAGATGGCTGGATGGCATCACCAATGTAATGGACATGAACTTGGGCAAACTTCGGGAGATGGTGAGGGACAGGGAGGCCTGGCGTGTGTAGTCCTTGGGGTTGCAAAGAGTGGGACGTGACTCAGCAACTTAACAACAACACTGTTTTAGTACCTATGATTACTGAATACAATCAACACACACAGTATGTGCCAGCAACCTCCTGATGCATGACAATGGTTTAAAATATGCCTGCTAGGGCTGAACAGGCTTCCCTGGTGGCACAAACTGTAAAGAATCTGCCTGCAACGCAGGAGACGTTCCATCCCTGGGTAGGGAAGACCTCCTGGAGAAGGGAAAAACAACCCACTCCAGTATCGTTGCCTGGAAAATCCCATGGACAGAGGAGTCTGGCTGGCTACAGTCTATGGGGTTACAAACAGTCAGACACGACTGAGCAACTTACACACACACACACACACGGCTGAACAGGTGAGATCACCTATTAAATGAAAGATTTTGGGGTTTTCATATTATGTGTAAGTATGTACTGGTTGCTGTAATGCTTCTCAAACTTTAATATGCACACTTATCACTGGGGATTTTGTCAGAATTCAAATTATGGTTCAACAGATGGGGCTTGAGATTTCTAACAAGGTGCCAGGTGATGCTGGTGGTCTGAACTTTTAAAGTAAGGTAGAAAAAACGGTCCCCAATCTTTCTGGCACCAGGGACTGTTTTTGTGGGAGACAAATTTTCCACTGAAGGAGGATGGGGATGGTTTCAGAACAACTGAAGTGCAATACAAGTATTGTGCATCAGCTCCACCTCAGATCAAGCATTAGATTCCAGAGGTTGGGGACCCTTGATATAGAACATACAAAGAATTTACTCTGGGAGTTCCCTCGTGGTCCAGTGATTAGGGTTCCGGATTTCACTGCCACGGACTTGGTTTGATCCCTGGTCAGGGAACTGAGATCCTGTATGGGGCGGCCAAAAACATATTTACTGAAACTAGCACTACTAGCTAGGAGAAGGAAATGGCAACCCACTCCACTGTTCTTGCCTAGAGAATTCCGTGGACAGAGGAGACTGGTGGGCCGCTGTCAATGGGGTCGCAGAGAGTCATACACGACTGAAGCGACTTAGCATGCATGCATGCATGCATTGGAGAAGGAAATGGCAACCCACTCCAGTATTCTTGCCTGGAAAATCCCAGGGACAGAGGAGCCTGGTGGGCTGCTGTCTATGGGGTCGCACAGAGTCGGACACGACTGAAGCGACTTAGTAGCAGCACCATACTAGCTAATAAGACTTACCGTCCTTCCGTTTTCTATGACTCTGAAGTGATACTACTGTCATTCCTACTCAACACACAAGACTAAGGCACACAGAAATGAACTTTCCCTAGATCACAAAGCTGATTATGTGCGGAACCAGGATACGAACTTAGGCTCCGGACTCGGCAGGGCACTCGTAAGCGCTCCACAGTATTGGGAAATGATGGAAGTTGACAGGGAGATTCAGAATTCTACACCATGTAGTTACTAAGGTACCACTCTTCCAAAAGTAGGGTCCCTGCTATCATTGTGCGTCTGGTTGTCAACGCTGAAGAGCAGAGGAAAGAGACCCCGAGTCTCCCTCTCAATAAGGCGCGGCTGTGGGGAAGGGACGACAGACGCCTGAACCTTCCCGACTTTGGGACGGGCTCCTAGGGAAGATGCTAGGTACCCTGCAGGTCCGCCGGCCGTCCGCAGGCGGCCGGGAGGGGGCGGGGCCTGCGCCAGCTAAAGGTTCCGCGCGGGGCGTACCAACGCGCGCCGGGGAAGGGGTACCAGAGGCCGGGCCGGCGCTGCTGCCTCCGCGCCCGTAGCCGAAGCCGCGGAAGCCCTTCACCCGGCCCTCGGCTCCCTTGTGGAAATGGGACTCCGGGCTTCTCTTTCCCCACAGCCGCTTCCTTAAAGACTTCCTCCGGCCCCTCGGTCGAGTGGGAGGCCCCGGAAATGGGGGCCGAGCGGCACCTGGCCAGCCGCCGGGGAGAGTGTCCAGTCGCTTACCAACTCCACCGCGCCCCCACGCAAACGCACCCACTCCGGAGCCGCCGCCGCTGCCCTTACCAGCTCTTTGGGGGGCTTCTCCTGGGTTTTTCCAAACAGCCCCATGGTGAACTGAACTCGTCTCGCCCCTCCCGGCTTTCCGTTCCCCGCGCCTCGGCAGGTCGCGGGCAGCAGCCTGGGCGGGGCTGCTGAGAGGCAAGGAGCCTGGGCGCCAGGAGCAGGGAGCGGCCGCGGGGAGCCTAGTGCGCATGCGCCGAACTCGTGCGCAGACTCGGGGCGGAGGTTTTGTCAGAAAGGTTGACGCAATCGCGCACTTACGGGGAGGGGACTTGTGGAGCCAGGTAAGTAGCTAGGTGTGTTTTTCTGAGGCGTGGAGGTGATTCCTCCGAAGGATGCGAACTTACTGGCTGAACCCGGTGATTACAGCTGCGCCTGCTCACCTAAATCTGTATATTGTTGTTCCGGAAGTCTGTTTTTCGGTCGCTCAGTCGTGTCTGACTCTGCGACCCCAGGGACTCCAGCACGCCAGGCTTCCCTGTCCTTCACCATCTCCCGGACTTTGCTCAAACTACTGTCTATTGAGTCGGGTGATGCCATCCAACCATCTCATCCACTGTCATCCGTTTCTCCTGCCCGCAGTCTTTCCCAGCATCAGGGTCTTTTCCAAAGAGTCGGATCTTTACATCAGGTGGCGAAAGGTTTGAAGCTTCACCTTCAGTCCTTCCGGTGAATATTCAGGGTTGATTTCCTTTAGGATTGACTGGTTTGATCTCCTTACTGTCCGGAAGTCTGTATCTCCGCCCAAACAAGATACTTTTATAACCACTTTCCTAAGATCATAAGCACCTCACATGCAGCGAGCCAAAAATGACCGCTTCCTCCCGCCAGAGCTGCTCCTCCCCTCTGTTGTCTCCACCATGGCCTAGTCACTAAAACCCGGGCATCATTCTTTCTCCCCTCTCCTTCCAAGTCCCAACAGTTTTAACTTTTCAATTTTTTAAGGAACTCCATCCCTCCCCTTTGATCTCCAATGTCACAACTTCTGTTCAGGCCATGGCAATTTCCCATGGGGATAATTCCTACCTGCTTTGTGCCTGTGTGTGCGCGTGTGTCTGTGTGGCCCTGCAGTCTGCATAGACCATGGGGGTGCTAAGTCACTTCAGTAATGTCTGACCCTTTGCGACCCTATGGACCATAGCCTGCCAGGTTAGTGGGATTCTCCAGGCAAGAATACTGGAGTTGGTTGCCATGCCCTCCTCCAGGGGATCTTCCTGACTAAGGGATCAAATTTGGGTCTCTTAGGTCTCCCGTGTTGGCAGGCAGATTCTTTAACACTAGCACTACCTGGGAAGCCCACATAGACTGTAACCTTAATAAAATTCTCAAAGGACTCTGTGACTAGAAAGAAGTAGTTGCATTTTAGCTGAGCGGTCTCTGAATCTACACGGGTGAGCTGCTGGTTGTTCTCATTACCTTGTCTCATGATAGTGAAGAATCTACTTATTTATGACCTCAACCCCATACTCCCATCTCTGGTAGGACTGTAAAATGGTACAACCATTCTGAAAATATTTTGGCAGGTTCTTTAAATGATAAACATATATCTGCCTCATGCCATTTCCACTGCTAGTTATTTATCCAAGAGGAGGAAAAGCACATGTGATTACAAAGACTTGTACTGGCATCCTTTTTTGTATTTGCTGAGAAATGGAAATAATCCAAAGGTCCATCAACAAGTAAATGGATAAACCAGTTGTGGTAGATAATAAAAACAGAACAAACTGGATACCTGCATCAACATGGATGAATCTCAAAATAGTTATGCTGAGTGAAAGAAGCCAGGAAATAAAGTACATCTGTATGATTTCATTTCTGTAATATTCTAGAAAATGCAAACTCTAGTGATAGTAGATCAGTGGTAGCTAGGGGACGGGAGTTGTTTTTGAAAGAGGCAAGAAGGAGAGATTGCAAAGGGACATAAAGAATATTTGGGGAGGAGATGGACATCTTGCTTGTGGCATCCGTATCACAGATATATGCTGTTGTCAAAAATTGGACACTTCAACATGGAAGCAGCCTAAATGTCCATTAATAGGTGAATGGATAAAGAAGATGTTGTAGATATGGATAATACAATGGAGTATTACTGAGCCATAAAAAAGAATGAAATAATGCCATTTGTAGCAACATGGATGGATCTAGAGATTATTATACTAAATGAAGTAAGTCAGACAGAAGAGGGCAAATATCATACACTATCACTTACGTGCTGAATCTAAAAAACAATCAAATGAACTTGTTTGTAAAATAAACAGACTCAGACATAGAAAACAAACTCATGGTTCCTAAAATGGAAAGGAGGAGGGGCAAGAGATATACACTGCTATATATAAAACAACAGGACCTACTGTATAGCACACGGGACTATATTCAATATATTGTAATAACCAAAAGTGGAAAAGAATCTGAAAAAGATATATAACAATCACTTTGTGTACACCTGAAACACACACTGTGAATCAACTATACTTCAATAAAAATAGATGCTTTAATTTGTATACTTTACATCAACGTACTTCAATAATGTTCTAAAAAATAGCAGTACATGTTCATTGTAAAAAGTAATACTTAACACACTCACTTTCTCAGGGAAAAAGTTCTCAAATTATTTATAGTTATTTAAATAATTGGTATGAATTCTTTGTGGCTTTTACTTTGGAGAATATATTTTTAATATAGTTTTACTTATTTGGGATCATATTCTACATATTGTTTTGCAATCTTCTTTTTAAAAAATTTTGCATAGATTTTCATTGATGTTAATATCTAGAGCTAAGGGATTCCAAAGCAGAAATGTACTATTATTTATTTAACCATTTCCCTTTTGTATAACAATGTGGTTTCCAATTTTCCCCTTTAACAATAGACACAGTTTAAAGCACAAGTTTTAAAGTACTAACTATATACTCTGTATAGGTTGCACAGTTTGAACTACCAACAGTGTACTAGAGTTCTCTTTTCCCTAAATGCTTGCTGACAATGAATATCATTAATCACTTACATGTTTGCCAATTCAAGGGTATATTGTTTTAAATTTTCATTTCTCTGATTACCAGTCTAGATGAGCATCTTTTTGTATACTTCTTGGCTATTTGAATCTTTTTTGTGAATTGCCTTTTTGTATCCTTTGCCCATTTTGCATTGAATTGTCTCCCTTTTTTTTTTTGTTATTTTTTTTAGTATGATGGAGCTCTCTGAAGATAAGAGATCTGTGGAAATGTTTTGAAGTCTCCTTCACCATACCCCTCTTCTTTTTTTTTTTTTTTTTTTTTTTGAGCATGAACTATAAAGCAGCAATTTTTCAGGCGGGGGGACACTGGACTTCCAGTTAGTCAATGATATTTATCAAATACTTATTATATATTAAGCACTCTATAGGCTCTAAGAAAACAACAATGAACAAAAAGAACCTCATACAATCTGATGAGAAGGACAAGTACTAAATAATGGTGATAAATAAAATCAAGTGAATTCCACAAATGTGTAAAATTCTGACTATAGGAAGCACATGGTGAATAGTGACTCTTCTCTGAGCCTATTTTGCTTTATTGTGCCTCACAGATACTGCTTTTTTTTTTTTTAACAGTTAGTTTGTGGCAACCTTGCATCACTGAGTCTCTTGGCACCATTTTTTCAATGACATTTGCTCACATTGTTTCTATGTCACATTTTGGTAATTCTAGCAACATTTCAAACTTCTTCACTATTACTATATTTGCTATGGTGATCTATGATCAGTGACCTCTGATGTTACTATCGTAAAAGTCATACAACTTATTGAAGCCTCAGATGATGGTTAGCATTTTTTAGCAATAAACTATTTTTTATATGTACATTTTTTAGACATAATGCCATTGCACACTTAATGGACTACAGTGTAGTGTAAACATAAGTTTTATATACACTGGGAAACCAAAAAATTCACGTGACAAGCTTTCTTGCGTTATTCGCTTTATTGAGGTGGTCTGGAATCAACTCACAGAAACTCCAAGGTATGCCTGTATAAGCTGAGCCCTGAAGGATGAGCAAGCGGAGAGATGAAGAGTTTCCAGTGCAAAAGAAACAGCAAGTGCCCAGAGCCTTCCCAGTTACTGGATGGGGGTTTGTGATACAAGCATTTCATTTACTAAATGCACTTGTCTAAAGTTGGTCATCGACTCTCCACTCCCAATGCAAGGGGCCTGGTTTTGATCCCTGCTTGGGAAACTAGATCCTATCTGCTGCATCTAGGAGTTCATGTGCTGCAACTAAAGACTCCACATGCCACAACCAAGACCCAACAGAGCCAAAGAAATAAAAGTAAATAAAAATAAAGTTGGTCATCAAGGACAGAGAGGTCAGAGTGTGCAGGACGTTTGATTTGGCGTGTGGCATCCTATGGAAATACGCCACCCATAGCTACTGACAGAGCCTTAAAAATACATCAATGCGGTTGCTACTCAGTGACTGGAAGGGCACTGTGCACCCTCCACACATTTTCCAGGCTCCACTCTTACAGCAACATTTACTTTCTATTCGTCTCCTGATACTGCCTTGGCATTGGACAACCCTGTTAGCTCAGATAGTAAAGAATCTGCCTGCAATGCAGATTTAATCCCTAGGGTTTAATCCCTAGGTCGGGAAGATTTCCTGGAGAAGGGAATGGCTACCCCCTCCAGTATTCTTGCCTGGAGAATTCTATGGACAGACTGTGGAGTTGCAAAGAGTCGGACATGATTGACTGACTAACACTTTGAACAATGCTGTGGCTGTAATTTATCCTTCCTACATGGGCCTCAGGAAGCTTGCACCGGATCCTCCCACCTGCTGAGACTCACATCTGAGGGGGTGGGAAGAACTAAGTGAGCAGGCATTCTGGCTCTTTGCTCCTGCCAAGCACCGCAAGTGTTTAACAGGATTGCACTCCCTTCCATATGTTCACACAGAAATTTATTCACACATATTTTTAAGGTTTTATATGCACTCTCCTGATCCCTGAAAAATACTATAAATAGATGCACATCCTTGTTCTGAAAAGTGTCTCAATTCCCAATGCTTTAAAATTTCCCTAAATTTGAAATGACAAATAGAAAGTACTGTTTTCCCTGCTTCCCCCAGTTTGTCCTTGCTTATTTCAGTAAGATTTCCTACCTTAGAGAGCTTCCTGGCTTACAACTGTTCCTCATACACCAGGTAGACTGTTTAATGAAATGCTTTGGGCAAGAAAGTCACAATCCAATTCCTAGGAGGAATGTTGACCTAATAAAAACAAGATATACCTTGTTTTATACAACAAATGGACTGTGAAAATTTTAGCTATAAACTGACCTTTGGGAAACTGAATTCCCTCCCATACCTTATTTAATAATTTTGGAGTGGATTTCTTAATTTCTGACTAACCTCCAGTGTGAGGGACTCCTGACCACAGTTTATGACTTGAGATAAGGCAAAGAGAAACTTTGAATCATCTCCTGCCCGTTTCCAACCTTCCTCCACCAACCTTACAATGACTCTGGTATTAAGACTCCTATTTTAGGGCTTCCCTCAAGCTCAGACAGTAAAGAATCTGCCTGCAATGCAGGGGACCTGGGTTCAATCCCTGGGTTCAGAAGATTCCCTGAAGTAGGAAATGGCAACCTATTCTAGTATTGCCTGGAGAATCCCATGGACAGAGAAGCCTGGCGGGCTACAGTCCATAAGGTCACATACGGTTGGACGCGACTGAGACCTTTCATTAGATTCTACAAGGCTACTTTAACAAAGTATGACAAATCAGGTGGTTCAAAACAACATAAATTTATTCTTTCACAGTTCTGGAGCCAGAAATCCAAAAGCAAGGTGTCAGTAGGGCCATTCAATAGGGCCATGCTCCATCTGAGACTCTGGGGAGGATCATTCCTTGCCCTTTTCCAGGTTCTGGTGATGGCCATCAATCACTGGCTTTCCTTGGCTTGCCACTGCATCACTCCAATCTCTGCCTCCGTTACTATGTAGTGTTTCTATTAGTAAGCTTGGGGTGCCAAAACAAAATACCAAAGACTGGGTGGATCAAACAATAGAAATTTATTTTCTAGTAGTTCTAGAGGCTGAAAGTCCAAGAAAAGTGCCAGCCTGGGGAGAGCTCTCTTCCTGGCTTGGCCTTCTCGCTAGTACCTCACATGGTAGAGACATAACCTTCTCTTATAAGAGTACTAATAACTATTGCTTTCTCTTATAAGAGTACTAATCTGTCATGAGGTCCCCACCTCAAGGCCTCATCTAAACCTAATCATTTCCCAAAGGACCCTTCTCCAAATACCATCACACAGGGTGTTAGGGCTCCAATGAATAATGGATCTGGGGGGGGGGACACAAGCCAGTCCACAGGGATTTTCTCCCTGTAAGCACAGCAGTCCTACTGTATGAAGGGTTCACCCTAATTCAGCATGACCTCATTTTAACTATATCTGCAATGACCCTATTTCCAAATAAGGTCACATTCTGAGGTACTGGGGGTTTTAGAACGTCATCTTTTGAAGGGGCACAATTCAACCTCCAACAATCTTCATGTATACACATGGGTCCTACACTTGAAAGAAAGTGATAGAGGGTGGAGGCAAACCGGTTAGCTGAATTCTTTTAAACAACAACAAACTTCTGTCCTCCATCGTACCCCAAAGTAGGGGTAGTTCCCATTTGGGAGGGCTCAGTACATATCTGATGACTGGCTCTCGCTTGAAGTGAGTACTGTCCCTGGGAAATCACAGTAATCACTGCAGCCACCCTGTATTGCCCTCTAGAGCTCCATTTCTACCACCAAGGCTCCTCTCATGGGAGACTATATGCCTTTTCTCATTTCTCCACAGCATAGTGGGGACAAAGCCTGAACTTAAAAAAAAAAAATCAAACGACAGGATACTGTACTTATACTCTGTAATAACCTGTATGAGAAAAGAATCTTAAAAAGAGTGGATATATGTATACTTTGGCCACCTGATGCAAAGAACTGACTCGTTGGAAAAGACCCTGATGCTGGAAAGATTAAAGACAGGAGAAGGGGACAACAGAGGATGAGATGGTTGGATAGCATCACCAACTCTACGGACATGAGTTTGAGCAAGTTCCAGGAGTAGGTGATGGACAGGGAAGCCTGGCGTACTGCAGTCCATGGGGTCGCAAAGAGTTGGACATGACTGAGCGACTGAACTGATATGTATAATTGATTCACTTTTATTTATAGCAGAAAATAGCATTGTAAATCAACTATACTCCAATAAAAAACTAAAAATCAAAATAAAGCAGATCAAAAATATAACTGGACAAGTTCTATTTTAAACCATAAGAAAAGTCAAACTGAATTTTTAAGCAATACTTTACTAAAGTCTCCAAGAAACAGTATCAGAATCAGAAAGTGTGAGCGTGCAGCTCACACATTCAATGTTTTGGGGACTGGAAATTCTGAAAAACTCACTGCAAACCACATAGTTTTAATAACATATAGCCACACTATTTTATGTGCATGGTTGGTCTCTCAGAAAAGTAAGTGAAATCAGTAATATCTGCCAATAACAGAAACCAAGAACCCTGTTTGTGTGCTGTAAAAAGAATAAGACAGTAACGTGTTCAAATAAGTGTGTGTCCTGGTGCATTTGTACATATGTGTAAACCTACAGAATCACTACATAGATCAATATTTAAAATATTTCTGAATCTTAGAAGGCTCCATCATCCCTGTTTCTAGTCAACATCCCCAAAAGAGAACCATTAGTCTAATTTCTATCTCTATAGATTTAGTTTCAGCTCTTCTTGAACTTTATGTAAATGGAATCAAATAGTATGCTTGATTTTAATGATTGGATAGAGGAACAGAAGGCAAGGCCTTTGGCAGGATAAAATGGTGAAGCAAGATTGAGACACCCCCCACCCCGAAGCTAGTAGCCATGATGACCTTATCCTCAGTGAAAGAATAGGCTAGGAAAAAAGTCTATCTGCTTGCAAAGGCAGCCAAGAAGGAAATGTTTTTGGCCACAGCTCTGAAGGAAAAATAAAAATAAAAGGCTTCCTTAAGAAAGCATCATTATAAATATGCCCTTATATGGATTTAAAGCCATACTATATTCTCACAGTGTTGGAAATCCCAAGCCTAGATTAAACTGTTCTTTAGTGGACGGCATCATCAGTACCTGTCAGAACATTCTGAGTTCATTTTGAAGGAATATACCCCAAATTCAGGCACAGCAGTATTCCTACAGCTTGTGTGCTTAGTCACTCAGTCTTATGGCCAACTCTTTGTGATCCACATGGACTGTTGCCCACCATGCTCCTCTGTCCCTGTAATTTTCCAGGCAAGAATACTGGAGTGGGTTGCCATTTCCTACTCCAAGGGATCTTCCTGACCCAGGGATCAAACCTGTGTCTCATACATAATAAGATAAACAAAATTTTCCAAATGCAAATATGTGAGGCCAAGAGTAAATTTAAAAGAAGTCATAATTATAGTCCAAAGTACATCACATATTAGAATTCTCAAATGTAAAATAAAAATACTATACTTAAAATGTTCAAAGAAATGAAAGAGGGACTTAAAGAAACGAGACCATAAAAGTGAAAAAGAATGAAAGAATTTCTAGATGTAAGAAAATATAACAACAGAAATAAAAACCTTAGTCACTGAATAAACCTCAGTGAATGAATTAAACAGCTGATTACACATGGGCTACCACTCAACCATAAAAAGAAGAAAATTTTGCCATTTGTAAAAACATGGATGGACTTGAAAGGTATTATGCTAAGTGAAATAAGCCAGACAGAGAAAGATAAATATTGTATGATCTCACTTATATGTGGAATCTAAAACACAAATGAATTAGTGAATATAATAAAAAAGAAGCCAGACTCACAGATATAGAGAACAAACTAGTGGTTATTAGAGTGGAGAGGGGGGAAAAGGGGCATTAAAAGAGCAGGGATTAAGAAATACAAACTGTTATATATATAATAAGGTATAATGGTATATTGCACAACACAGGGAATATGGTCAATGTTTTATAGTAATATTGCTGGTAAGTCACATCAGTCGTGTCTGACGGTGCAACCCCATAGACGGCAGCCCACCAGGCTCCCCCATCCCTGGGATTCTCCAGGCAAGAACACTGGAGTGGGTTGCCATTTCCTTCTCCAATGCATGAAAGTGAAAAGGGAAAGTGAAGTCACTCAGTCGTGTCTGACTCTTAGCGACCCCATGGACTGCAGCCCACCAGGCTCCTCCATCCATGGGATTTTCCAGGCAAGAGTACCAGAGTGGGTTGCCAGTGCCTTCTCCTTATAGTAATATTAATGTAGTATAAAATTGTGAATTACTGTATTGTACACTGGTAATTTGTATGATATTGTGTATCAACTATACCTCAACTTTTTAAAACTGGCAAAAAAAAATTCGAATCACCATGTTGTACACCCTGAATTATCATAGTGTTGTAGATCAATTATACTTCAAAAACAAACAAACAAACTCATAGAAAAAGAAATCATATTTGTGGTTTCCAGAGGCAGGATATGGAGGAAGGAGGAACTGTATGCAAGTACTCAACAGGTACCAACTTCCAGTCAAAATAAAACTAGGGATGTAATATACAACATGATAAATATAACTGAGACTGCTATGTGTTATATATGAAAGTTGAGAGTACATGTTAAGAATTCTTATCACAAGACATTTTAATTTTTGTATCTATGCAGTGAGGGATGTTCACTAAATTTATTGTGTTAATCATTTAATGATGTATAAATGTTAAATCATTATGCTGTACACCTTAAACTTACACAGTGTTGTACATCACTTATATCTCAATTAAAGTGGGAAAAAAGAATGATTAATATTAAAAACACTGATAGTATCAAGTGAGGGAAAACTATATGGAGCAATCAAGAATTTTTCTAATTTTTGGCTGCACAGCACAGCATGCGGGATCTTAGTCCCTTAACCAGGGATCAAACCCATGCCCCCACAGTGGAAGTGTGGCGTCTTAACCACTGGATTGCTAGGGAAGTCCCGAAACGAGAATGCATACCTACTGCTGACTAGAGTGTACATTGGTACAACTAGTTTGGAAAATTCTTTAGCAGTATCAGCTAAAGCAAAGAATGTAAAAACTTTATGTTAGAGCAACTCCATCCCTTGTTACATACTCAACATACATGTTTATGTCCATCAAATGACTGTATAGCAATATTCAAAGCTTATTTATTCATAATAGCAAAAACTGGGAACAGATATCTATCAGCAAATAAATATGTAAATTGTGGTATATTTATACAATAGCATACTAATCAGCAATACAAAAAATGAACTACAGACACATGCAACATCATGGTTGAACCTTGGTGCGACAGCTGTGTTCTGCTGAGATCAAGCTCTCTGTATTACAATCAGGAAATTGTTCTGTGCAGTGAGCTAGGTAATTGTGGAGCTTACTGTTAGTTGCCGTTTTCTTAGGGATCTTCAGTCTTGTGCTGCCTATTGTCCACTGCCTGAAAGCAATTGCTCATATAGTTTGGTCTGGTTTTACAGTTACAGCAAGACCAGTCTATTACCAATTCCTCCATCATGGCTAGAAGTCCTGTGTCATTATTAAGAAATAATGTGAATTGCACCTAGGAAAACTCAATGAAGGGATGGAGAGAGGAAAAAGATATGTAATTGCAAGAGCCTTTACTCATATTGGAACCGAAGACAGAGAATATTTAGGTGGAAGGAAGATTAGTAAATTTTTGATATGATATGATTGAGATGCTGTAATTGATATGACATGAGATGACTGAGATACTGTCATAGTTAAAGGCTAGTCTACTATGAGAAGGAAATGGCAACCCACTCCAGTATTTTTGCCTGGAGAATCCCAGGGACGGGGGAGCCTGGTGGGCTGCCGTCTATGGGGTCACACAGTTGGACACGACTGAAGCAACTTAGCAGCAGCAGCAGTCTACTATAACAGAGAGACCTGAAAATGCAATGATCTAAATATTAAGTGTACTTGTTTGTGGAATGGTCTAGTAATTCCCATAGTCAGGGAGCTCTGCTTGTGAGGTCATGCAAGGACCCAGACTGGTGAGGTAGCTCCGTGCACTGGTCACACCTGATTTTCAAGTCATCACCATATCTGGCAAGCTGATATAGGGGAGAAAGTTAGTTATGCTACACATGCCCAATATTTTAAGTCAAGATCCAGAAGTGGCATGCGTCGCTTTTGCTTACACTGCATTGATACAGATTGCTCACGTCGGTCACACCCACCTACAATGGGAGCTGAGACACTGATCGCTGGATATCGGTTCAGCTAGAATTCTAGTGTGATGGAGAATGGGAGAACAGACTGGTGACAGGGTGTGAAGAGGTCAACAGTCAACAAGTGTGTCATGGATGTTTGTGGGTTCTCCAAGTGAACTGCTCATAAATAGCTCTGTATGGAGATCTGGTATTGAATAGTGTTCTGGACTAGAGACACAGAAGTCAGCAGTATATGAGTGGGAGTCAAGGACATGAGTATCGATGCAATCACCCAAATGAATTGAGAACTGGAACAGAACCCTGGGAGAATAACTCTGAAGGAGGTAAGATGGAAGGAGGTCCCAGGAAGGAAATTACAAAAGATCAGAGAATTGGAAGGAAAACCAGGTAGAGGAGGACCAGAGAAGGCTAAGCAAAAAAAAAAGGGAGTGATCAACAGAGCCACCGTATGCACAGAACTCAGGTAATGCAAGTACAGAAATGCATTCACTGGGTTTTAGTATTAGTTCAACTTCAATAAATATATGAAGGATAAACAAATGAACACTGAAGGAGGTAATAAAGGCCTAAAGCATTAATAATGGAAATAAAAGGACAGGTTAAGGCAGTAGAAAGTATAATATTTAGTAGGCATATAGCTGAAAAATGATTGGCTATAAGTTGATGATTATTGAAATTGGGTACATGGGATTTTATTATATTAATCTCTTTACTTTTGTGTATAGCTAAAAATTTCCAAGGGAAAAAATGTTTTTTAAAAAAATCCATCCTGCCCCCTAAAGAGACAGCTACAGACAGGGAGAAAATACGTAATATGTATATTTGACAAAGGACTTACATACAGAATATATAAAGAACTTCTATAATTCAATAAGACAGTAACTCAGTAGAAAAATTGGGAAAAGATTTGAAGAAGGACTTCACAAAAGAGGTAACTCAAATGACCAATAAACATGTGACAAGGTCTCAAGTGTCAGCTGTCATTGGAGAAATGCAAACAAAACCCACTAATTATAAGAATGAAAAAAATTGTAACATCAAATTTTAACAAGAGTGTGGAACAACTGTAAGTCTCATACACTGCTGGGGAGGGTGTGAATTGGTAGAACCACTTTAGAAAACTGTCAGCGTTTATCAAAACTGAACTGAGGCATACTCAATAACCCAGAAATTTCACCCTCAACAGCAATGTGACCCAAGTCACATAAAAGGATGTTCTTAGCAGCACTATTTGTACTTGTAAAAGACTGGAAATAAGCTAAATGCCCACCTTAATAGAATGGATAAGTTGTTGCATGTTCATGAATACTATGCAGTAATAATGATGAACAAACGACTGCTCCATACAATAGAGATGAACCTCATGAACATATAAATGAGAGATCTAACCCTAACCACACAAAATACCACACACTATATGGTGTGTGGTATAGAAGCAAAACTAATCTATGGGTTTGGAAGTTATCACAGAGATTAATTTTGGGGAGGATGGTGGAAGTAATGACTAAGAAGGAAGCAGGGGAGGTTTCTGGGATGTGGCAATTGCTCAGTTTCTTAATCTGGGTGATGGGTTACATGAGTGTGTTGAGTTTGTAATAAATTAATAATCTTCACATTTAATATTTATCCATCTAGTCAATGCTATGGTTTTTCCAGTAGTCTTGTATGGATGTGAGAGTTGGACTGTGAAGAAAGCTGAGTGCCGAAGAATTGATGCTTTTGAACTGTGGTGTTGGAGAAGATTCTTAAGAGTCCCTTGGACTGCAAGGAGATTCAACCAGTCCCTGCTAAAGGAGATCAGTCCTGGGTGTTCTTTGGAAGGAATGATGCTAAAGCTAAAACTCCAGTACTTTGGCCACCTCATGTGAAGAGTTGACTCATTGGAAAAGACTCTGATGCTGGGAGGGATTAGGGGCAGGAGGAAAAGAGGATGACAGAGGATGAGATGGCTGGATGGCATCACCGACTCAATGGACGTGAGTCTGAGTGAACTCCAGGAGTTGGTGATGGACAGGGAGGCCTGGCATGCTGCAATTCATGGGGTTGCAAAGAGTCGGACACAACTGAGCGACTGAACTGAACTGATGGAGTTATATTCGGGCTTCCCAGGTGTCTCAGTGTTAAAAGAATGTCTGCCAATGCAAGAGACACGGGTTCAATCCCTGGGTAGGGAAGATCTCCTGAAGAAGGAAATGGCAACACACTCTAGTATTCTTGCCTCAGCAATCCATGGATAGAGGAGCTTGGGGGGCTACAGTTCATGGGGTTCCAAAGAGTCATACACAACTGATCATGCATGCACGCGTGGAGATACATTGCCCTTCAGTAAAAACTTTAACAAAAGGGGGAAAAAAGAACATATTTTCCCTGTGAAATTCACTCAGTCGTGTCTAACTCTGTGACCCCATGCACTACACAGTCCATGTAATTCTCCAGGCAATACTGGAGTGGGTAGCCTTTCCCTTCTGAAAATGGTTAAAGGTACTGTTCATTTGTTCCATCCTTTTCTTGTCCTGTATGGGTGTGATCAGTTACTTAGTCATGTCTAACTCTTTGCGACCCTATGGACTGTAGCCCACCAGGCTCCTCTGTCTATGAAATTTTCCAAGCAAGAATACTGGAGTGCATTGCCAGTTCCTACTCCAGGGGTTCTTCCTGACCCAGATATTGAACCTGCGTCTCTTGCATCTCTTGCATTTGCAGGCAAATTCCTTACCACTGAGCCAACTGGGAAGCCCTACCTCTCCTGTCCTACTCCTCTACTTTTTTTTAAAGCTGATTAATACGTGTACAAGGCATCAAAAGCCTTTTCCATTTCTCACCTGTGGTTCACCCTATAAGAATATTATTTTAGGAAACACTAGTACTGCACTCAGGCTATGGCATAATTTTCAGATAAATAAGCAACTTCAAATTAACACCACATTCTCCTAAAAACTCTAAACTGCTTGAACAAACTCAAGGTCTCTGATTACCAGATTCTAAACAAAACACATCTGTTGTTCCAAAATGGATTAGATACATTCCTCCTTAAAGGAATCCAAATGAATGAATTATTTTAGTCTTATTTTAGCCCTTAGAAAATTTGAAATTGTAAAAGATCCTTCCTCTGATTTCTGTATAGCCGAGTCTGGTGCATATTATACCAGTAACTGTCTGCTGCTGGTGATATTACCTCTCATCCTTTCCACAGCCCTGAAAATACAGCAGGGTCTGTACGTCTGTCCTCTATCACTCCATACAGCAGAAAGTATGTTTGGCTGAAGCAGGAGAAAGATGCTCTCATGTCTCCTGATTGCTGTTTTGGAGATACTAGGGGATGATGGAATGAGTTTGTTGTTAAACTCTTGAGGATGGTCTTTAATAGTTCACAGGTTTCTCTCTGAATAAAAATTCTGGTTAAATAAATGCCATTTTGATGAATAAATGTAAGAAGCATAACATATTTCAGAGCAAGCTGGTTATATCAGAACTAGTTCTTGTCAATAGATGAACTGCTGACTCATCTTCCTTCCCAAAGATGGTGGCATGGGAAGCGTCCTGCCACCTGTCCAGATCTGGGTCTCCAGCACCTGCTGTCGCTCTGCTGCCAGTTAACTGCATGTTCTTCTGTGGATCCTGGCAGGAGAACTGTTTGAAGATTCTTGTAAATGTAGCAAATCTTTTGTTAAATGATGAGTGTGTCAGTTCATTCATAAGAGAGACATCAACAATATAAATCAAGGCATAAGATGGGACAAAGGGGCCTTCACATTTGTTTCTGCCACTCAGATTCTATTATTTTCAACAATAAAACTGTAAGAATGCTCTTTTTTCTCATTAAAAAACCCCACTAAGTGCTATTAAAGCAAAACATTATATATTAAGATTGGTTACAGTCCACCATGCTCAATACTAACAAATAATTTGAATAATACTGTTTTAAAAGAAAGATATTCCTGTGTTTGGCATTTTAAGGGATGCTTCCTATCCAAGCCTCTGGCAACAAAGCTGGGAGTCAGCTTGAGGCATTTTGTTCCAGAAACCTATTGTTTTTAGCCACTTGGCTCAGGAAATTAGTAAAACTAAATGGAGAGCATTTAAACAATATAACAAAAGTGGCCCTGAAAATATCAGAGTTCTAACTTCCCTTTTGCTGTCTGAAACTCTACTACTCTGTCTTTGTGAAAAGACCTCCTCAAACTCCAGATTGTTACCCAGGCGGAAACATGTCACCATACCCTTAGCAACAGATAGATGATGTTCTCAAAGTCCATTCCCAAATGAAAAAAAGCTTGTAGAATTTACTAAGAGTAGCAACACTGACTAAACATACTAGACAGGTGGTGAAAAGTTTGGTAAAGGGCAAAATTAGAGAAGATTTATAAAATTCAAGCAAATATTCTTTACTGAATTTCTATTCTGGGTCTAACATGTTAGGGATATAATAGTAGATTATAGCATTACTTCTGCCTTCAGGGAGTTTATCATTTTTAAAGAAAGAAAATACTTACACAAGAAATAGAGAAGACAGGAGAAAAAACTCTTGAGCAGAACACAATTGTGCATCCCACTATTACAGTTAACCAGAGTTCAGTAATTAGAAAAACTACATACTTGGAATTTTTAATTAAATTCACTAGGTCGCTCTAAGAATTCAAACTTAAAAACATAAAACAGTTACAGTTCAGAGTCTGTCAATCTTGAATATCTCCTTCAGTTCTCTACCTCCAGGAAAACAAAAGCATTGTTTGCCATGCTTCACAATTAAAGGATGAGTCGAGCTTCCGTGGACTAGGCTCCCTTGTTGGCTCAGAGGTAAAGAACCCGCCTGCTAATGCAGGAGACATAGGAGACCTGGTTTTGATCCCTGGGTCGGGAAGATCCCCTGGAGAAGGAAATGGCAACCCACCCCAGTATTCTTGCCTGGGAAATCCCATAGACAGAGGAGCCTGGTGGGCTACAGTCGATAGGGTTGCAGAGCAGGACATGACTGAAGCGACTTAGCATGTACATATGCAACCTTCCCTGAAGACCTGAACCTTTATCAACTATTTACTCCTTGACCTTACTGTAATACTTTTCTAGCATGTCTAGCATTCAAAGGTATTACCTCCATTTTATGCCAAGCATGTTGATATATTTAATGAATAGAGCAAGTTCCTACCTTAAAGGAGTTCACCTGAAAAAGACATGTGTGTAGTTTTAATACAATGCAACTAACTAGGACAGGCATATACCAGCTATCTCTGGGACATAAGAAGGGCAGGATTTCCCTGGTGGTCCAGTGGTTAAGACTCTACATTCCCAATGCAGGAGGTGTGAGTTCAATCCCTGGTCGGAGAACAAACATCCCATATGCCAAATGGTGAGGCCTTAAAAAAAAAAAAAAGGCATATGAGGAAAGGGCAAGGAGAAATGGGGTTGCTCCATTATTTGCAATGGTAAGTTTGATCACTTGAGTAGCGTGACTGCCACCAGAGCTTTCACTGTAAAGATATCTGTGTCTCTTCATAAGCCTGGAGGGGAAAGAAAAGATGGATAGGAGATGTAGCATTTCTGGAGAAAGTGGGATCTAGCCAGATAAAGCCTAGAAGAGGGGTGAGAACATTAGGCAGAGGGGACAGATGAGCACCAAGCTGAGAACAAGTAGAGCATGACCCTGAAGAGGCAGGCAGTACAATCACGATGTGTGCAAGTTAGGCCAGGGCCT
The DNA here is from genome assembly GCF_042477335.2 of Ovis canadensis. NCBI lineage: Eukaryota > Metazoa > Chordata > Mammalia > Artiodactyla > Bovidae > Ovis > Ovis canadensis. The sequence goes on from NC_091247.1 coordinate 58,559,213, forward strand.
TGTAAGCCAGTGGTAAGGAGACTGGTTTATCTTCTAGGCTACTACTACTCAGTATATTGCAAAGATTACAACTTGCTGGAGGTTTAGGTAATAGTATTTTTTAAGCAATAAAGTACTTTTTAAAACAAGGTATGTACATTGTTTCTTAGACTTGCTATTGCATATTTAATAGACTTCAGTAGCGTAAACATAACTTTTTTTAAAACATAACTTTTATATGCACTGGGAAACCAAGTAATTCCTATGACTGGCTTTACTGCCATACTTGCTTTATTGCAGTGAACTGGTACCAAACTTGCAATATTTCCAAGGTGTGCCTGTGGTCTCCAAAAGTGTGGTGTGTCCTGGGATGCTGGAGGAGAAATTTCAATTATCTTTTAAAATATCTATGGTAGTGGTGGTGATTTAGGTGGCAAGTTGTATCCGACTTGTGACCCCATGGACTGTAGCCCACCAGGTTCCCCTATCCATGAGGTTTTCCAGGCAAGAATACTGGAATGGGTTGCCACTTCCTTTTCCATAAAATACATTTCATAATGGACAATATTATATGTATGAATTGAAATCAGGACCATAGAGGAAGACTAGGGGATAGAGAGAGAGAAGGAAGAGCTGCTTTGAGACTCACTAATTACAGACTGGTTCCAAATAGGAAAAGGAGTACATCAAGGCTGTATATTGTCATCCTGCTTATTTAACTTCTATGCAGAGTACATCATGAGAAAGGCTGGGCTGGAAGAAGCAAAAGCTGGAATCAAGATTGCTGGGAGAAATATCAATAACCTCAGATATGCAGATGACACCACCCTTATGGCAGAAAGTGAAGAGGAACTAAAATGCCTCTTGATGAAAACGAAAGGAGAGTGAAAAGGTTGGCTTAAAGCTCAACATTTAGAAAACAAAGATCATGGCATCTGGTCCCATCACTTCATGGTGAATAGATGGGGAAACAGTGGAAACAGTGTCAGACTTTATCTTTTTGGGCTCCAAAATCACTGCAGATGGTGACTGCGGCCATGAAATTAAAAGACACTTACTCCTTGGAAGGAAAATTATGACCAACCTAGACAGCATATTAAAAAGCAGAGAAATTACTTTGCCAACAAAGGTCCATCTAGTCAAGGCTATGGTTTTTCTAGTGGTCATGTATGGATGTGAGAGCTGGACTGTGAAGAAAACTGAGCACCGAAGAATTGATGCTTTTGAACTGTGGTGTTGGAGAAGACTCTTGAGAGTCCCTTGGACTGCAAGGAGACCAACCAGTCCATCCTAAAGGAGATTGGTCCTGGGTGTTCATTGGAAGGACTGATGCTAAAGCTGAAACTCCAATACTTTGGCCACCTCATGCGAAGAGTTGACTCATTGGAAAAGACTCTGATGCTGGGAGGGATTGGGGGCAGGAGGAGAAGGGGACGACAGAGGATGAGATGGCTGGATGGCATCACCGACTCTATGGACATGAGTTTGGGTAAACTCTGGTAGTTGGTGATGGACAGGGAGGCCTGGCGTGCTGCGATTCATGGGGTCACAAAGAGTCAGACATGACTGAGCGACTGAACTGAATTGAATTACTTAAGAGCACTCAGAAGGAGCTGTTCGGCAGAGAGCTCTACATGAAACTGAAGATCTGGTGAGGGGTCTTTGCCTGAACATGGTGATTTGGGACATCTGCTGAAAACACCAGAGAGAAAAGAACACTGGACCAATGGCAGAACTCTAGGAAACATTTACAGTAACGTTATTTTCTTTTCCAAAAGGAAAATAAGAGCACAAGGAGCAGTGCTTATACTCTTATTTAAAAATTTTAAAAAGCTTCCGAATATTAACACAAAATTAGTAACTGCTATTCCTTACTATTCCCATTCCTGTATGAAAATGAGGCTCAGTGCACCATGAAGGAAAAAAAATGTTTCTGCTAATGACCAGCAGCAATTCAGAAACAGAAAATTTAATTTTCTTACCATTTTGAGGGACAGAAGGTAAAGGATATTAAAAAGTCCCCCATGAAATTTGGATGTTTTGAAGAAATGACGTATTACAGGGTTGGGCCAGGGAAACTACAAAGTGAGTCTGGAATATCTTGTGTCCAAAAGCAACGAAGTGTTTCAAGATTGAAAGGGATGTCAACAGGACATAAGAACGAGCTTAGAGGGGCTCCCGCTTACCAAATTTGGAATGATTTGTGCATCAAAAAGAATAATGAATTTTAACACACTGAATATAAAAAGAATCTTGATCTACAGTGACATTTCAAAGTATGAGATGAAAAATAGAAAGCTCCTCTATACACACACACAAAACTGCCACTATTAAATGCAGAATGAAGGACAGAATTTAAAAATCTCCATGTCACAACTCCTATTTAGTAACAGATTCAGACCAATAATCATCAACAGATGTTAAAAGCATTAGGTTAAAGGTTGATGAAGAACAGGATACTCACACGGCCTCACAGATTCCTTCTTAATTATCAAGGGGAAAATACCTTACATTGCAAAGATAAAGCAGATATTACCTGAGCAAATTCAGCATCACCAACAAAGGAATGAACTGACATCATGCACTCCTGATGTTATACAAATGAGAAATAGAAACCACCTAGGGAAAGTTCTTTCATCTGATTATGAAGAAACACTCAAGACAAATCCAGAAATGTGGAACACTCCATAAGACAACTAGCCTGTACTCTGCAAAAATGTCAGAAAGACTTAAAAAGTGTGTGTCGGGGGTGGGGAGGGGGGAGGGGGTAGGGCAGGGTGACTGCTCTAGAGAAATGAATTAAAAAAAAGAGACTAACCCCAATGCATAAACCCTGAGTTCCCAATGAAAACAAAACAGAAACATATAAAGATACAGATATTTTGGAAGCAACTGGGGAGTATGAATTGTGTACCAGACATTATTAAATCAACATTACATTTCCTGGGTGTGGTGGATGTGTAAAAAATGTCCTTGTACTTAGGAGACACATGATGATACATTTAACAGTATGGAAGCATCATGATGACTGAAATTTATTCTCAAAGGAATCAAGAAAAAAAAAAAGAAAAAGATTATAGACATAGAGGAGATAAAGAAAATGTAACAAGATGTAAACACCTGGTGAATGAGACAAATGAATGTTCACAGTACTATGTTTCTAATTTCTCTATAGTTAAAAAAAATTTTCAAAATAAAAAGTCAGGACAAATATATCAAGTAATCTATGTGTGGCTAGTATGCTATAGCTGATTTTGTTTACTTGAATATACTTGTGCTAAGCTGCTAAGTCACTTCAGTCGTGTCTGACTCTGTGCGACCCCATAGACAGGCAGCCCACCAGGCTCCCCCGTCCCTGGGAGTCTCCAGGCAAGAACACTGGAGTGGGTTGCCGTTTCCTTCTCCAATGAATGAGAGTGAAAAGTCAAAGTGAATTCACTCAGTCGTGTCCGACTCTTAGCGACCCCATGGGCTGCAGCCCACCAGGCTCCTCCATCCATGGGATTCTCCAGGCAAGAGTACTGGAGTGGGCTGCCATTGCCTTCTCCAAATATACTTGTAAATGATTTAATATTTTTAAAAACACCCACCATGAAATTTCTTCCCATCAAAGCTAACCAAGGAGGACTAATACCACCTCTGGCCAGTGTCAGCAACATAATCTGTCTCCTCCACCACCCACCTCCACCACATGAATCAAGAACCATATTTGACTCAACTGTGAAATTAGCAAACAAGCAAAACACTTAGAGCACTCAGCCACCTTATCAAAAATAATTTAACATTAGAAAAGCTGTAATCTTCTGGTTTTAAAATAATTTATTTCATAGGTCTGTTTTAATTTCATGTCTCAGAGCATACATTATTTAACCAAGAGGTGCTGGACAGAAATTGTAAAAAGGAAGGAAACATTTAGGATAAGAAACTGCCTCAATTCCACTAGAATTTGATCCTACCTTGTAAAGTCTTGCGAGGATAAATTTCTATCATACTTCCTTTGTGCTTACAAAAGAACATTAACTTCTGAATTTTCAATGTTGTAAATAAAAATTTTTACAATTAAGTATGCATTCAAATTGACACACAAGGCAACCAAATAATTGTCATCAACATTAGCATAATGTGTATTTCCTGTCACTGCACTAACATTAAACTAAACGTCAAACCACAAAAACATTGTGACTAACATTAAAAAGGCAGGCTGTAAGATACGCAAAGCTTATAAGGACAAATTGCACATGGTTAAGATGGGAAGTCATTTGACAAGGGCTGGTGTTGTGCATATGGCTGCTTTTTTTTATAAGAAGGCCACCGGCAGACAGGGCAACAGTGTCGGCCCCCAGCTAACCACATCACAATGCAATTCTGATGGAACACATGACCACAAGGCAACCCCATTAGCAAACATCCATTTTCAAAATTCTCTAGGCATACAACACATTCAGTACAGTGCAACATATCAGCAGGCCAAGTTAACCAATCAGGTTCCATATCTTCATTAGCACTATATGATCCATAGGACCGCCCCTTCCTTTCATAAGGGCTGGTCTGACAATATTTATTGGCACAGGAACAAGCCTCAGCATCACAGTGACTTGCTCTTCCTGGAGAACTGTGAATGATGCTCAGTTTATCTTCAAATACTTCCTTCTCACTGCTCAAAGTGTCTGTGCTCTCACTGTCTGAGTCATTCTCAATATCTTGAGAACCCTCCGACATTTCTTCTTCAGACTGGACTCCAAGACATTTAAATCGCCACATCGGCAAGTTTTTTATATAATCAGTCGGTATCAGGGGGTGAAGCCAAAGATCAGGGAAAGCTAATCGCTCCAAGAACAAGTCAGGGTCTTCGTCCCAATCAGATTCTACAGGAAAGTTCTGGAAAGAAGCAATCGGGTGGAAGAGGTAGCTGGTGTACCAGTCCCATAGACTTGATAACCATTCTAAGTTATTGGCATTGACTTCGTCATTGTTGATGTTGCGCCGTCTCTTCTTCTCAAAGTAATCGATTAGTAAACCATGTCCAAGGTACGTACTAAGAAACAAGGCTGGGTGTGAGGAATAAAACATCCAGTCTGCCCTTACCCATGAAGCCAATGTGGTGGTATTGGAATATCTCAACAATTTTAAGCTATATTCATAAAAGCTATCTAAGTAAGGGAGCTGTAAAAAGCCCAACACAGGTAGCCAGGAGATAATTAATAGAGAATTATAGGTCCCTAAAGTGCTTATGAGAACCACAAATCGCTTGATGGTAGCTCCTTGTGTGATAAATAAGTCCATCCAAGCCATAAGGTTAACGAGAACCAAGCTCAAAACGAACAAATCATTTACTTCAGGTTGTAAGGAGCGCAAAAATGAATCCATGGCCTGAAGAGATATATACTCGCCTGTGTGGTTTCCGTATCTGTAAATTCCTTCGGGAGTTCTAAGTATGTATGATGGCATGTTATAGACACCGATATCTGTCATATAACTCTTGTTGTCCCACTTTTCCACATTTACAAAAATAAACTCAACTCTTCCAGTAAACTTTATGCTTAGTGCAGAGAAAAAAGCTGGCGGTTGGTCCAGGTTTGCAAATAGGTATATTTTTACCCAATATTGATCACTTTTATTCCATTCTTCTTTCAAGCGTTCAGCATTATAAATGGTTTTGATCCGAGAAGCTGCGTGAGCAGTTATCCACTTAAAAATGTGCTCTACTTCTATCTTGCGCCCACTGTACTCCTTAAGCATGACTTTCCCTTTGGAAGTACTTGTTTGTGGAACAGACATAATGAGTGTGGATCGAACCCAGCCTCTTCTCCTGCAGTATCTGTAAGAGAGGGAACTGTAAGTAAACAGCAAGGCTGCTAGATGAGCTAGATTGCTTATCTTCCCTGTTGTACAGTTTGTCTTTCCCTGATAATTTGCATAGCCCTTGAAAGATACCCTCTCCCCCAAAACAAATAACCTGTAAACAATCAAAAGTCATATCAATACCTGGCAGCTGTATAATAGGAAAAGCAAAGCTTTTTATCATCTTTTTGTTTTTATCTCTGTTTCTCCCTTTCTCTTTTTTTTCAAACAAAAACCTTAGAGCTTAAAAAGCCTTAGAGTCAAGGGAACTGACACATACTTCCAGCATCTATTATGAACCTACTAATGCAATGTTGGAGAAGACTCTTGAGAGTCCCTTGGACAAGGAAATAAAATCAGTCAATCCTAAAGGAAATTAACCCTGAATTTTCATTGGAAGGACTGATGCTGAAGCTGAAGCCCCAGTACTTTGGCCACCTGATGTGAGGAGCTAACTCATTGGAAAAGACCCTAATGTTGGGAAAGATTGAGGGGAGAAGGAGATGGGTGCAACAGAGGATGAGATGGCTGGATGGCATCACCGAATCAATGGACATGAGTTTGAGCAAACTTCAGGAGAGAGTGAAGGACAGGAGAGCCTGGAGTGCTGCAGTCCGTGGAGTTGCAAAGAGTCAGATATAACTTAGAGACTAACCAACAACAATGCATTATATGTTGGTAAGATCCAAAATATAATAGGAAAATGATTCCTGTTCACAAGGAATTTAAAATCTTATGAAGGAGACAAAAGAATAAAACTATATACCCTACCACTAAATAACGTAAATGAAGTTCAAACAAAGGGACTTTCATTGGGAGTTTGAGTTGGTGAAGATTTCATGAAAGGTTTGGGAACTGAATTAGGTCTTGAAGAATGGTTAGATTCAGGTGGGCAAAGAAGAGAGAAGGAAATGGATTATCTTGTATGCTGAGTCCCTGACTTGAATGCAAGTTCCTGAGGGTAGGAGCCATGCTGCACACATTTATTAACCCAAGCACCCACCACATGCCTGATGCACACAAACACTATCACAGAGAAATCTGCACAAAAGCTCAACAAGTAAAGAGCAAGTCCTATGTTTTTTATACTCACTCATCTCTTTAATGGGGACCATGAAGAGGAGTATTTAACATAGAGGAAACAAAGATAGTAAGTTTTCAGATTAAGAAGAGATTCAGGAAAAAAGGATATTATTGGAAAACTGGTGAAACTGGAATAAAATCTGTAATGTCAGTTCAGATCAGTTCAGTCGCTCAGTCGTGTCCAACTCTTTGCGACCCCATGAATCGCAGCATGCCAGGCCTCCCTGTCCATCACCATCTCCCGGAGTTCACTCAGACTCACATCCATCAAGGCCGTGATGCCATCTAGCCATCTCATCCTCTGTCATCCCCTTCTCCTCCTGCCCCCAACCCCTCCCAGCATCAGAGTCTTTTCCAATGAGTCAACACTTCGCATGAGGTGGCCAAAGTACTGGAGCTTCAGCTTTAGCATCATTCCTTCCAAAGAGATCCCAGGGTTGATCTCCTTCAGAATGGACTGGTTGAATCTCCTTGCAGTCCAAGGGACTCTCAAGAGTGTTCTCCAACACCACGGTTTAAAAGCATCAATTGTTCAGCGCTCAGCCTTCTTCACAGTCCAACTCTCACATCCATACATGACCACAGGAAAAACCATAGCCTTGACTAGACGGACCTTAGTCAGCAAAGTAATATCTCTGTTTTTGAATATACTATCTAGGTTGGTCATAACTTTTCTTCCAAAGAGTAAGCATCTTTTAATTTTGGTAAAATGGTATTGTACCAGTGTTAATTTCTTTAGACCATTATACCATGGTTATGTAAATACTAACTAAACTTGGTGAAAGATTATATATGGCAACTCTATACTATCTTTATCACTCTTCTGTAAATATAAAATTGCTTAAAAAAAAAAGAGATTCAGTTCAAGGATGACTCCCATTTTAGAACAGAGTAAATATAGAAGAATTTAAAATTAAATCATTTGTTTAGCTTTATCCAATGGGGTCATGACTCTAATCCTCTTGGAAATGAACATGGTCTTGCTATAATATTTGTGATAAACCTCTCCTTCTAAAAAAAAAACCTAAAAGATGAATGAAAGGAGATACCAGAAAATGAAAACAGCTGCTGTATTGCAGTGGAGAGATAATCAGTGAAACAGTTTCCTTCTTTTTTAAAAAAAAGTCTTTCCTAAAAACCTACCATGTGGAGTTTTACGACATATGAATTTACCTCAGTAAAGTTGGAAAAAACAAAATCTACTAGGTGGATACATTTTGTTCACTACAAATTTGTAAATGAATGGTAAAAAGTATTTACTTTTTTATTGTGCTATTCAGAATACTAAAGTGAAAATCATAAATATTATGCTTTACTTAGTAAGCATAGATTGTTGCTGCTGCTACTGCTAAGTCACTTCAGTCGTGTCCGACTCTGTATGACCCCATAGACGGCAGCCCACCAGGCTCCCCCGTCCCTGCGATTCTCCAGGCAAGAACACTGGAGTGGGTTGCCATATCCTTCTCAAATGCATGAAAGTGAAAAGTCAAAGTGGATTCGCTCAGTCGTGCCTGACTCTTAGCGACCCCATGGACTGCAGCCTACCAGGCTCCTCCGTCCATGGGATTTTCCAGGCAAGAGTACTGGAGTGGGTTACCATTGCCTACATTTAATTAAATTACATAAGCATATTACACATTTATATGATCAGATTAAGAGAGAAAGAAGTCTTGATATACGTGGCACATGGTTTTATGAGGACAATATCAATTTTACCTCAGGATTTCATGATACAACTTAAGATAAGTGAAGACAACATGTTATGTCACAAAGACAAGATTAGTAATGACTCTGGGAAACTATCCGGGTGACTCAGGATTAGCAACCACAACTCAGCTTGTCATTTAGTAGATTTACTTCCTTAATAACACAGATACCATTAATATCAATACAACTTTAATTGAAATGGTTTGAAAATTATATACTCCTACAGAATAAAATAGCTTCTACTTTGTGTCTTTGTTCAATGAAAAATAATAATTCACTGACATGAATGCCAGTTTTTCGTCCACCCCCACCCCCACCAAACCACAAGTAGATAGTTGTCTTATTTACATCTTAATTATCTAACTTGCTTTATGTTTTTAATTGTATGGGATACTTGAGATGACACATTTCTACTCTTAGTCATTCTTTTCATCTTTCTATAACCACCTTAGAGAATATTTGGCTTTTCTGATTTGTGTCGTAAGTTAAATTATAGTCTTTCTGACAGAAAATTTTATCCCATAAAACAGGCAAAGTCTTAGTTCATATACTTCTTCATGGAAGAAAACAAATGCACTATGTACTTTCTTTTCAGTTCAGAGATAAGTGACATTGATAGTTTTAAGGTTTATCACTGCAGAAGAACTTAAGAGTACCTAGGACAATAAGATTTTGTTAGTCATCATGTATCTTTCAGATTAAATCATGTTTTCTAGACTTGGAATACAACACATGAAGTGTATCATATCAATCTTAAAACCCAACTGTTAAACAGAAAATAAGACTAATATTCATATTATTTTTTAATAATGTTATATTGCCATATATCCATATAAAAACTTCTTACTGATTCAAAAAAACTTTTTAAAGTGACAACATCACAAAAATATCCTCCCATTCTTAAACTTTTTGAGATCTCTTAGACAATTTGAAGACTAAAAAGGATAAAAAAAAATGGCTACTGAGTTTTGGTATTTAGTGTGCCATTCTGGTATGGCACATTATATTTAAAAAAGGAACACTGAAAAAAAATTAAAAGAACCTTTGGTATTGTTTATAAGCTGTTGTTTCTTCAGACAAGGTCACTGTCTTCCCTGGCCTTCCTGTCCCACTCACCAGTCTCCTCCTTCCTTTCCCTTCCCTGCTTATTCCATGGGTCCCCACACATAACTGTTTCACCATAAGCCCTCCTGGCCAGTTTATCACTCAACTCCTGTAATTCCAGGGTCCTCCATCCACTCTCTACTATCCCTGCCCTGCCTCTCCGACCTCTTAAAGATAAATATCCCACCTCACTTTCTACTCTCTCCAAAGATGGGGGAATAAAAGAGCAGAGAATAGACCGGGCAGGGAAAAGCTCCCTGAGACAGATCACTAGGTTGGGGAATGAAAGGAACTGAGGCCAGGTAAGATGGCTGTGTGGGAAAGAAACGAAAACTGCTGGCCATGGATAGAGTCAGATGCTGCACAGAGTGGCGGTTCTGAATGTTCTTAAGGGGAGCCAATCAGGTCAGGAAAGTACTACTCTACAGTGGGCCCAACATGTCAGAGGAGGCTGTGCCTGAGGCCGCCCCAGAGAAAGAACTACAGTCAAAGAAAGCAACACAGGCAGTAGGGGATAGAGTTTTGCTGATTTTAAAAATCTGAGATCAGGATGATGAAACTATTCAACATATTAAAATGCTTGCTGAATAACACTATTCCCTGCCCAGTTACACCTTGCACTAACATTCTGAACACTTTCTATTATCTCCCTATTTTGTTCTTCTGTATCTCTATAGTCCTCAAAAAAAAAAAAAGAAAATGACCCTGACTAAGCACACCATCTACGGCAAGAACAGACTTTCCAAATAAATGGACATGAACATGACAATATTGAAACAGATATAAATAACTCTGCATCAGGATCTTTATCTTTGTGATAAGACTAGAGAAGATGATGTAAAAATGTCTCTTTAATAACAAAAAATGATAGCTGCAGTTAGCAAAAAAGAAAAAGTTGCTCAAAAAGGGTCTCTTCCATCATAAATGGGCTTCCTTGGTGGCTCAGCAGTAAAGAATCTGCCTGTAACGCAGGAGCCACAAGACCGAGGGTTCGGTCAGGAAGATTCCCTAGAGGGCATGGCTACCCACTCCAGCACTTTTGCCTGGAGAATCCCATGGACAGATAGTCATGTCTGACTCTTTGCAACCCTATGGACTGTAGCCCTCCATGATAAATAAGAGGTGGGATTATCTGAAGATCAAGATGAAGGATTCAACAGAAACTTAAAGGTAGCTTATATGTTTCTCTTTACCATTCCTTAGCTGGTATAAAATCAAATAGGGATTTTCAAAAGAAAAGCTAGAAAAATTTGTACTAAATTTGGACTCAATTATGACACTTCTGTGGAGAAGGAAATGGCAACCCACTTCAGTATTCTTGCCTGGAGAATCCCATGGACGGAGGAGCCTGGTAGGCTACAGTCCATGGGGTCGCTAAGAGTTGGACATGACTGAGCGAATTCACTTTCAGGCACTGGAGAAGGAAATGGCAACCCACTCTAGTGTTCCTGCCTGGAGAATCCCAGGGACGGGGGAGCCTGGTGGGCTGCCATCTATGGGGTCACACCGAGACATGACTGAAGCGACTTAGCGGCATGACACTTCTGACGCATTTTCCTTTACAAGATTATATTAAAAATCAATATACTATTTCCTTCAGGTTTTCATGCTTAACAGATTATTTTCACTTTATACTCTGCTTAGTTTCATTTTGAGTTCTCTATTAATGTTATCTAAGAATTTATATTAGACTGAAATGTGTTTAAACTTTATATTTTTGTATATTTGTTTTTACTTGATATTTTCTAATGTATTTAAAAGTTATAGTATTTAAATGTACTATTTAGTTTATTGATTTAAAAAAAATTCTGAATACTTTTCAATAAATTAGCTATGTTAAGTACTGACTTTTGGTGTTATCTCAAAAAAAATCAATATATTAGAACTATCATTCATTCTGGTATTGCAATCACCAGTGGGGTTGGGGGGAAATCTTTCACCTATACTCTATTTGGGAATGATGGAATAAGACCAAGTGCAATTGTCTTTGGTAAACAAAAGCTAGAAATAAGAATGATTTCCTTTTTATAAGAACATGAACACTTAGGCTACCATGGACATTTAAACCAAAGGCATCACAACACAATCAAGATTCTGTGGTAAAGGTGAGAAGGGGAGCTTTGTGGGTAAATGAGATTACATGTGAGTGAGGAGACACAACATCCCTTTTTAACCTCACCTTTTAAGGGGTCCTCCTCCCACAGGTCTCAGCCTATGTTACAAGTGAGCAAAACAAGGACAGTGAGGAAAATCAAAGCAAACATGAGCCTGAAGGAGAAGGGTGGGAGAATCTGAGATTAAGCAGTAGTGGAGGCAGGTTTTCTTCAGCCAATGGGTCTCCCACTGTGACCACATAAAAGGGACATAGGTAAGTCAGGCGTGTCTACCTACATTAGAAACTATCTAACATGGGGGTTTCTATGTACATATGCTATGCCCTGTCCTCAGCACTAAACAGAACATGCTGTACATGCTAATCCTTCATTAAATATTTATTGAATGGATAATTAAATAAACTAATTCAAGTTATACCTTGGAGGCACCAGAAATTCAAATAAAACGCATTTTGAAGAACAATGGGATAGTAAAACAAAATAATGTGATAGACTAAATACTGGAAATGTTGACAAAAAGAGAAACAAAAATGCCTGCAAAGATTCCTGTCTGAGAAAATGAAAAAAAGAAACAGTAAAGGACAGAAAAAGGCAGAAAGGACACGATTTACTAAAGAAAAAGATGAACATGAATTCGAACACTAGGCTTAGGGAACATATTCCATCTGGGTTACTCGTAGGGCAGATAGAAACGAGTGTCAAAATGCAAACTAGAAGTTCGAATTAAGGAAGATTTAGATCAGCACAAAGGTGTCACCTAAAGCCATAAATGTACTGAAGTCTCTTTGGGAAATAAAATTGAAACAAAAAAGACCAAAGACATACTCTAAAGAGTCACCCTGTTAGAAACAGCACAGAAGAACCAGATAAAAAGAGATCTGAAAGAAAGCAAATAACCGCCAGTTATCAAAAACTATTAATCAAGCACCCATGTAACTAACACTGTGCTAAGCATGCTAATTAATTTTCAGTTTAAACAGGCTTCTAATACCACTGTCTTTATTACATTAAAAACTTCCGGTCAGAACTCAAATTCTAAGAACTGCCATCAACTTACCTGGGGTCACTGGAGCAGTTAAACGTGCCTGTACGTATTCCAAATCTCGACACCTTTTTCACCATTTTCTCCCAGTGGATTTTACCCACCAAAGGACTTCTGTCGTTTGCGATGACCTATTCCCAAGAAGGAAAACAGAAACTTTAATCACCTAAAATGGCGTCAAACCAACCATTTACATCTATTTACTTTTTCTGAAAAACATATTCTATCCCTAGGTCTTGTTAAGTGGATAATCATATTATCACTGCACTTCTTGAAAGAAAAAGCAACTGTTCTACTGGAAAAGATCTCAAACATTGTGGGAATTCTCATACTCTGTGGCAGTTATACATAAGGGGGTCAAACCAAATTAAAAAGTGAGCCATATTCTCCTCCATGTAGCCTATTCTCTAGAATTAACTTGTGAAGAAAATGGACCTTGGAGTCATTTCTCTGCTCTGAAAAATTTAAATAACCCAAATGAGCTTACTAAAAATGACCATGTGTGGGTTCAACAAGTTCAAATTTCACTTTTTTTCTAAAGTATATTATGGAGTCAAGAGTCAAACACATGTTTTCTATTAAACTATGCTTGACTAAATGCAGATAACACTACCCTTATGGCAGAAAGTGAAGAAGAACTAAAGAGCCTCTTGATGAAAGTGAAAGAGGAGAGTGAAAAAGTTGGCTTAAAGCTCAACATTCAGAAAACTAAGATCATGGCATCTGGTCCCATCACTTCATGGCAAATAGATGGGGAAACAGTGGAAACAGTGGCCGACTTTATTTTTCTGGGCTCCAAAATCACTGCAGATGGTGACAGCAGCCATGAAATTAAAAGACGCTTACTCCTTGGAAGGAAAACTATGATCAACCTGGATAGCATACTAAAAAGCAGAGACGTTACTTTGTCAACAAAGGTCTGTCTAGTCAAAGCTATGGTTTTTCCAGTGGTCATGTATGGATGCGAGAGTTGGACTATAAAGAAGGCTGAGCACTGAAGAATTGATGCTTTTGAACTGTGGTGTTGGAGAAGACTCTTGAAGAGTCCCTTGGACTGCAAGGAGATCCAAACCAGTCCATCCTAAAGGAGATCATTCCTAGGTGTTCACTCGAAGGACTGATGTTGAAGCTGACACTCCAATACTTTGGCCACCTGATGCAAAGAGCTGACTCATTTGAAAAGGATGCTTGGGGCTGGTGCACTGGGATGACCCAGAGGGATGGTATGGGGAGGGAGGTGGGAGGGGGGTTCAGGATGGGGAACACGTGTACACCTGTGGTGGATTCATGTTGATGTATGGCAAAACCATACAATTTTGTAAAGTAATTAGCCTCCAATTAAAATAAATATTTTTTTTTTAAGTGGGAAAAAAAAAAGAGAAAAGACCCTGATGCTGGGAAAGATTGACAGCAGGAGGAGAAGGCAACAACAGAGGATGAAATGGTTGGATGGCATCACCAACTCAATGGACATGGGTTTGGGTGGACTCCGGGAGTTGTTGATGGACAGGGAGGCCTGGCATGCTGCTGTTCATGAGGTCACAAAGAGTTGGACATGACTGAGTGACTGAACTGAACTGACTGAATCAATACTACTACTTCTATGGGATTTTTCTTCACAATCACAAAGATTCTAACATATAAAAAAATTACCATTAATAAATTCTACAGTCTTGAACTTCTAACTTCAAATTTGCAAACAGCTTTCAAACACAATTGGGATTGGAAGAAGAAAAAGATTTTTTTAAAAAAGAAAATACAGGTTAACCTTCAAAATATGTAATGACTTCTTTCTCAGCCTTTCTAACTCTTAATACCTTTTCCCTTTATTCTCTATCTTCCTACTTTAAGAGAATTTCAATAGAGATATCAGAAAAACAAAAATTACATATTAAAAACAAAAATTAAAACCAGAAATAACTAAATGAGAACTTAAAGGAAAGCCAAAAATGTCCTATGTCATCATGAATCCATATGTTTGATGTATTTTAAGCCCTGGGTATATAGGCCAAGTTACTTTTCATGAATGTTACAGTACTGATACTATTTAATTCAACATTATAGGACAATACTCTGGGGGCCACTAAGCTATCTAAAAGGGCGGGCCATTTCCATGTTCACAAAGCCTCCAGGAAGTGAAATCCCAGGGGAGTGAGTGTATGCAATGAGTGCCTGGGTGAGGCAAGAGACTGTGCAAATGCCTCATCTCTGGGCTCTCCGCTGGGAATCTAACAAATTTCAAGGGCACCAGGAGAAGAGAACCTGCATGATGGTGAAGAGTGACTTAAAGTTCACTTTAGGACTTCTCTGGTGGCTAAGTGGTTAAGAATCTGCCTGCCAATGCAAGGGACAGGGGTTTGATCCCTGGTCTGGGAAGATTCCACATGCTGAGGAACAACTAAACCCAGTGTACTACAACTGAAGCCCTAGAGCCCATGCTTCACGAGAGAAGTTTGCACACCACAAAACTGGCCTAGCCCCTGCTCCCTGCAACTAGAGAAAGCCCACTCACAGAAACCAAGATGCAGTGCAGCCAAAAATAAATAAATAATAAAAAGGTCACGTTATGTGTCAACACATTACTGTCCAATAACCCTTGCCATATATCACTGATACTATCATTCTCATACCTACAGAGACATACATAGGTATGTAACATTTTGTAATGTAACTTTGATGCTTAATAAATACATACACAAATACACAACTTAAGGCAAGGAACTAATGGCTCTGATAGTACTCTTCAGTGAAAATAAAAGGTCTCATGGAGGGAGACATGTATTACCAAAATGCTCAGACGGTGGAGGTAGCCAGGTGGGCAATTTGAGGACCATGGTCTTAGTAGGTAAAAGTGCTTTCTAAGGAGGTTCACACAGGTACACTACCCAGTAAGTTCTTAGCCTCCACAGTTTTCTATTGTCTAAAAGTACTTTATAAATTTTATCTAAAGAATAAGGGAGATCCAAGAAGACAGGTTTTTTCTCTTCTCTTCACTTCTTTTCCTACCACTGAAGAGTTAAAATGGTAGCTCTTTTATCTATTAAGTAATCAAAGAAATCTTGACTTCTTTTTCAGATTACTCAGGTTTAAAAAAAAAACTCTGTAAAATCATATTGCCATAGTCCCTGTGTTGTTTTTAGTAACTCCCCTTTCACTCTTATTTCCTGAGCAAAGCTGCAAACAACCCAAACACTTCAGGTCTGTATTTACAATGACACTATAACACGGGGTTAATCAATTTAGGTCACTATAACTGATATAAGCAGCCCTGGTTATAGCACAGGCAACAAAAGAGTGTGAAGAGAAATGGGAACATCCCTGAAGCAGGTACGGGGCAGTGTTTAACCCCAGAGCCTTATTTATGCAAGCTATTCTAATATCTGCTTTTAAGAGTTTAATAATTCCTGACTAACAGAACCACATAAAAATGAAAAATCCCTTAGGTGTTCCAAAAAAAAAATTTTTTTTTGACTCTATAGGTATAGTCAAAATTACAGTTTTTCCAGTAGTCATGTATGGATGTGACAGTTGGACCATAAAGAAAACTGAGCGCCACAGAATTGATGCTTTTGAACTGTGGTGCCAGAGAAGACTCTTGAGAGTCCCTTGGACTGCAAGGAGATCAAACCACTCCATCCTAAAGGGAATCAGTCCTGAATATTCAATGGAGGGACTGATGCTGAAGCTGAAGCTCCAATACTCTGGTCACCTGATGCAAAGAGCCGACTCATTAGAAAAGACCCTGATCTGGAAAAGATTGAGGGCAGGAAGAGAAGAGGGCAACACGTGATGAGATAGTTGGATGGCATCACTGACTCAATGGACATGAGTTTGGGTAGACTCCGGGAGTTGGTGATGTACAGGGTGGCCTGGCATGTTGCAGTTCATGGGGTCACAAAGAGTTGGACATGACTGAGCGACTGAACTCATCATTTTACTTCAGATTATATAGGTTATCTAAAGGCTCCAAGCTGACTTCTGTTAGAATGAAAATCCCTTCCCCAGCAACATGTCACCTGGCATGTTTTCTGACAAACATTAGCATAACTAGTACCTGGTTATGCTATTGCACATCAATGTTCTTGAGTCCAGTTACACATGAAAACTTCCAATTTAGTGTATTTAAAAATACACTTTTTTCCAGGAGAAAAACTACTAAATTTTTCCTAGTACTAATTTTCCTAGATTCCACTTCATTGTCTAATAGTTCTTTAGGATCTCTCAAGATGGAAGCACCATTACAGACCACCTAATTTATTAGCAGTGAAAGATGATCTATGCTAACATTTTTTATTGGCCCACACATTTTAGTAAATCAAACAGTAAGCTGTTTTATGGCACAGACTGTAGGTTACTCATCTTCTTTGCCCTCCTCACAAGGTTCAGCTGGCACACATTATATTTCAATAAATATTTGTTAGATGGTTGGATGAATGGATGAAACCAGTGGTTGGCTGGTAAATGTTTAACTATGAGCTCTCTAGAAGAAAATGGAAGTCCTGATTTCTATCATTTACAGACTTCCTCCCACACAGCTGATTTCAAGTTCCTAAAGTGATATTTCTAAGTGTGGAGTTGGGAAGAGATGTTAACAATTGCCTTTCATGACACTGGGTTCAGCACACACTGGAAGGAACTCAGTTTGACAGTGTGAAACACTAAGTTCCCATATTTTCTGATGTCAACCTTGTAGAGTTCAGTTAAGCTTCCCAAGAGAAACCGGGTCTCAGGTTATTGCTGGGTACCTTCCACATGTATTACATTTGTATAAGAAAAAACCTACACATTTTTGCCTATTTTTCAGGGGTGGGTTTTATTACTAATCAGAACATTTTATATACCTTTTATTACTGTCAATTCTTATACAACATAGAGGCTAAATTAAATAACTCTCTATGAAAGGAGTGTGAAACTATGGTATTTTCTGCACCTCTCAAGACTGCATTATAACAAAGAGTTTTCTACTTTAAACAAATCATAGACAATCTAAATATATATATGCAAATTGTATAAGATCATTAAGTGAAGATGATTAACCGATAAAACCAAAACTCAATAGCATTTAATTCTTTGGTAGCCTCACCAGCTTTCATTATGAGTAAACACAAATAAAGGCTTTTTCACTAATACAAAATAAAGGAAGACTTACCAAGTATTTCACCTTTACATTGTGTAACAAGAGCAATAAGTAAGTTAGAATTTCCTTGAACAAAACTACTATCTAGGAGTAAAAAAATAAAGTTTTAAAACAGCTAGTAACTCTTCAGCCAATCAGGAACTGTATTAACATAGTAACTTCAATAAATATTGACCTCAAGCTTTACTTTAAAGCATATGCTTTTCATTGCTGCCTCAACTCTGGTGATGTTAAATTCCTTATGATGTGGCAGAGCCAGTAGAGAGCAGATAGCACAGTCCATCCTTGAACTTCTTTGAACAAAAGTCAAAATACAGAAATAGAAATGTTAAGAACAGGATAAATCCATAAAACCCATAATGTATGCTAACTTCTTAATTTCAGAAGCCTATGTACTATTCCATCTGCCTCGCTGAGCAAGAATCTTTTGAAAGAAAAGAAACTTCTATTTGTGATGCTAAAAAGATTGGTTGGCAGTAGCATCAAAGAATCTGCACAACTGGAAATAACTAATTAAAGATATAAGGTTAGGTTAGGAACAGAGCAGGAAAACTTAGAAAGAGCTGACTGAAAAAAGATGACTTGGTTCTTTCATAGATTACATAGTCTATTATTGGTAAATATGCCCCATATGTACTGCTGCCTTAGAAACTAAAATTAGTTATTTCTACCTCATATTACAGAGATATAGAAGAACTATGGAAAATTTCACATGAAAAGAAATATAGGGACTTCCCTGATGGTCCAGTGGCTAAGACTCTGTGTTCCCAGTGCAGGTGGCAAAGGTTTGATCCCACATGCAGCAACTAAGAGTTTGCATGCCACAACTAAAGATCCTGCATGCTGTAAAATAAACATTTTTTAAAAAAGAAGCATGCTAATATTCTAACGTAAGGCTAATTCATGAGCGCTGCTGCTGCTGCTGCTATGTCGTTTTAGTCGTGTCTGACTCCGTGCAACCCCATAGACGGCAGCCCACCAGGCTCCCCAGTCCCTGGGATTCTCCAGGCAAGAACACTGGAGTGGGTTGCCATTTCCTTCTCCAATGCATGAAAGGGAAAAGTGAAAGTGAAGTTGCTCAGTCATGTCCGACTCTCAGCGATCCCACGGACTGTAGCCCACCAGGCTCCTCCGTCCATGGGATTTTCCAGGCAAGAGTACTGGAGTGGGGTGCCACTGCCTTCTCTGTCATGAGTGCTAATACATCTTAAAACAGTTAACAGAAAGATATGAAGATCATCAACATGTATGATTCAGAAAATAAACTCATGAGTTACTGAGAAGACAGAAATCGTAGTGTGTACTTAGTCGCTCAACTGTGTTCGACTCTTTGTGACTCCATGAACTATAGCCCACCAGGCTCCTCTGTCCACGGGATTTTCTAGGCAAGAATACTGGAGTGGGCTGCTATTTCCTTCCTCATAATGGATATAGAATGAGTTAATCAAATTACAGAAACTAATTTTTTCTTTTGTAGTGTCATTTCACATGCAGTGTCACCTAAAAAGCTAATCAGTCAATCTAGATTATCAATCCATTCCAGAAAAAGAATGAACTAAGTAATGGAATAGCTAAGTCATACACCCATTTATGTTGGGCTTCCCCAGTGGCTCAGCAATAAAGAATCTGCCTGTAATGCAGGAGATGTGGGTTTGATGCCTAGGTCAGGAAGATCCCCTGGAGAAGAAAATGGCAACCCACTCCAGTATTCTATCCACTGTTATATCACAGTGGAGATAGTGAAGGACAGGGATTCATGGGATCACAAATGACTTAGCAACAGTATTCTGTTGTCCGAACAACAACCACCAGTATTCTTGCCTGGGAAATCCCACAGACAAAGGAGCCTGGAGGACTACATACAGTCCATGGGGTCACAGAGCTAGACGTAATGTGGCAACTAAACAGCAACAATATCCATTTATTAAAGTGACTTTCCCCCCTTAATCAGTATACCGAGACATCCCTTCAATAACATATGAAATATAAAGTGCTAATTATCAATTATTTGCTACCTAATTACATTTTTCTTCAATAAACACAGAAGGAGAGTATAATTCATCTGAGTAAGAAAATGATATTAGAAACCTGGGAGGAAAAATAAAAAGAATTTTGATATGCTTAAATATTTCTTACACAAGCTACCTAAAATAAATGCAATATGAAGAACACTGAATTGGTTGGGTTCTATACCCCCTCACAGATTAAAACAGTTACAGAAGCAATGACAGATCAAACTGAAATGAGTGGATTTCTTTCAAAACAAACAGAAAAGATTGATAATTCAAATAGTTAAAAACTGAAACCCTGAATGCTGTCCTTCACAAAAGATCCAAGAAATATAACCTGAACTGAAAGAATGACAAGCAATTGAGAGAATATTTCTCTTCTGTTTTGAGAAGGTATTTTCAATTAAAAACAACAACAACACAGCTTTCTTTTAAGAGTCAAAAGTGTCTGTGCCGATTCGCTTAGCTGATGCGTCCAGTGCTGAGGACACTGTAACTGAGGTTTCTATCTCAGTCTTCTCAGTTGTCCTGCCAGAGACTGTTCTTTCAACCCAAGCAGCCATTTGACAGATGCAAGCCACTGGCCCAGGGGAACACAAGCCAGACAGTGGTGATCAGTGCAAATCTTGAAGGTCACTGGAAAAACTGCGCTACTGCACCATTAACTGTTAATACTTTTGAAGTTTAAAAAAACATTCGCAGGGAAAAATAACTCAGTGATAAGAACTTATAACATTAACATTCACTACCATTCATTACTTGTTCTTCTCTTCATGCGAATGTCACCTTATTAAAGAATTCTTTGCCACTCTCGTCTCTTCACTCTGCTTATTTGTCTTAGCACTTACCATTAACTGGTATTACATTAAATATTTATTTAGTTAGTGCCTCCCTCTCCCAACTGGAATGAGAGTTGCCTCAGAGAGCAACGAGTTAGGCTGGTGTATGTTCTCGGGTATCTGGCCTTGTGTACAATTAACTGATGAATAAATTGGATGAATTTTGTAATGTATTAAGGGAGTTTAATCCATGCTTATCTTTAATATGGTATCAAAAAATAGTAGATCATTTAGAATCTAAGACTGTATTGTGAATTAGTGAAGCAGAACGTGTTTGTTGTTTATAGGCAACACTGCACACCAAAAGAATTTCCAGACTTTTGCCATGGGTTTTCCAGTTTTGGAAGGTGTTCAGCCTCTTCATCACTCATCTCTAGGGGACTGTTCAATGACAAACATGGCACATAGGGCAGTGGGACTGGCTGTTCAGTTCAATCTCAGTAACACAATTGAAATTACCAAAACCAAACCCACAAATCTTTCTCAATCAGACTATCAGAACTAAATATGTGGGAAAAGAAACAGAATAACTATTTATAAATTAAGGCTTTAAAGACATTACAGTTTATTTTTTCAATAGCAATAATATAACACAGAAATAGACTAGAATTTGATGGATAATGTATAGATAGTACCCATATGCTCCTCCCAGTTTTTCTGCTTGCTGAATTTTAAAAATGTCAAATTATTAATACATTAACTGGAGGATAAATGGTCAAATACAATAGGAAGATTGCAAGTAAAGGAAAGGTCATGTGATATCCAATGCAATCACTGAAAGAATTTCCAAACGTCAACAGTTAGGCTAAGGGACTACTATTCTATCTTCATCAGGTGTAAATGTATTTATTTGAGGCCATGTGCAACAGAAAATCTGTCCACAATCATATTGCAAATCAGTGACAGGATTAGATTCGCTGCTAACTCCAGCTTTTTCTACCTTATTTTGCAGTCATTGTTCTCAAAAACTTTGCCAACCCTAATGTGAAATGGCAAGAACACTGGACAAGAAATCAGGGGACCTAGGACTTGATCCTGGTTCAATAATTATAATTTTAGCTGAATTAATGCTGCTAATTTATTTAAGATATTACTTTAAGTGAAGTTACTTTTTAAAATTTTAAATAACTTTAGACTTTCTCTCAGCAATGTTATGAAATTACATGTTCAATATAATACTGATTTTTCTACTTTACATAAAAATACCCAAATGGTAATGTGTGTCCACTCATTTACCATGAGTGATACATAAACCACACTTTCAGAAGCATTAAAGATGATTTTTTAAAGGCCCTTCATAGCTCTAAAACTCTAATTGCTAACTAAAACTCACAGTTTTGACAGCCTAAGAGCCAGGGTCTAAAATTATAATCTCATCAATTTCATGAGCAAAGTAGTAAGCCCCCGACCATTTCCAACAACACTGCTTCTTCTATAGGCACACAGTTGGCTATTACCCTAACAAAAGGACTCCTTTACTTTTACTTTAGGGTTTTTTCTTTAAAAACAAAAATGATTTTGGATCACTGAATAAAAACTGGGAGAAAAAGCACAAATCACTAAATAAAAGGAATACATGTGTTTCTTAATGAAGCTCTGACAACAAAATTGGATTTGCTTCTCCTGATTCTAAACAGTCCAATTTTCTTTCCCCACCACTTCCCTTTTCCCACTCTTTAATTAATTAATGTTCGTTTTCCTTGGTCTGCAAAACCTCTTTAAGTGGACACTGAAGCATCCCCATGAGAACTGATTATGTCTAAGAAAGATGACACAAGTACACAGAAGGGTCACCAGCTGGTGACTACTATTTTGGTAACAATTATTTCACTTCTATCACTGTTTCTAATACCTGAACCAGCCAGATGCCATCTTTTGTGTCTTCTACAAGCTCATAGAAGTGCATTTCACCACTGAAATTGGTACTAGAAACAGATTCAGATGCTTCTTCTTCTTTGAGTGCAGAATAAAGCTCACCTTCCATCAGGTCACCTGAAGAAAATAAAAAACAATAAGATTTCAAAAATCTCATGTTTCAATAATTAATTCTATATGATGTCATTGTTCTTGCGTTGCATTCTACAGAAGAGTAGAACATGAATACATCTGTTTAATATTCACACATTCATTAAGTATGTAAGAACCTTCTATGTGTCAGGCAAAAATGAACAAAACAGTCTTGGGGTTATCACATAATTCATTAGGAAATTATTGAATTTATATCAGCCCCTAAAGCCATCACAGTATTATTTAACTTGTATCCAGGTATTTTATTTAAATACTGGATTTAAGTACACTATTTAAATTTTTCAATAGTATGATTTATATACTTCTGACTTACAAAAATTAGAAAAGGGTTTACAAAATTGACCGTCATCACCTGCATGAAATAGCAACAAGGCTTATCTGACTTGAAGGTCAGATACAAAAGATTATCTATAAGAACAAATTTCATATTCATATACACTTACAGTGCAAATTTATAGATTGTATCATGAAATAATAAATAAAAATACTACCATCAAATTAACTTTTGTCAATTGTTCACAAGGCAAAACAAGCACCATATCATGATGATAGCAGCAAAACCATTCACAGCAAATACTTAAACTATAAAGTTAAACTGCTTTATAAATTGTTGGATGTGCTATAAAATGTGATCTGAGCCATATTTTTGTGGGCTGTGTGTATTCTTTAAATATTATGTGCACTCTTTGTATGCTCAAAGTTACAAGCATTTTTAGGCCCAAAGGAAGGCAATGTTAAATAAAATCGAAATCAAAAGAAAAAAGATGTGTTATCAAATCAATCATGAAAAATGACTTGGCTTGGGCAGTTAAGGCACTTTTTATTTCTAAACCTAGAGAGTTTATTTATTAGAGACCTTTTACCTTACTCTATTCCCTCGACACTACACCCCAGCCATGGGAGAAATAAAAGTAATCAAAAACCAGTCAGTAAACAAGAGGTACAGTTTTATGCAAATAACACACAATTTTATGTTTCTTTAAAGAAAAAATGTATCACTTTTACAGAGAATGTTTACTCTTCTGTCCCAGTAATGATCCTAACTGTAACCAACAAACATGTGGGTGCTAAAGTCCTCTGAAGTTAGTATTCTTGTCTACCACACTGCATGGCTGTATGATACTAAATATGGGAAAAAACTGTCTTATAAAAGACACACAGCTGACAGATATACCTGAAACAACAAAAAGTTAACTATCAGTTTCAACTGCTTCCTACAGCAACCCAAAATGCCTTTCTCAAATTACAGTACCCACCCCCCCCTTCCAGGAAGTGTGTCTAAACAAAGATATAGTTTGTCCAGGGGTGAAAAAAAATTACGCATATTTCTCACTCAAATCCTACCCCAAAACTAAGTTAATGTAACTGCATGCGTTAACATGTTAAATGTCTCTTGGCTCAGTTCTATTTCTCAACCCATTTAAGTTGATACAGCAGTGCTTGTGGTACAGAAGGGAAAAAACAGTTTTCATCCAAGATACAATAAAAAAAAAATCATTATAGAAATGGAAAAAAACTCTTTCAAAACAAACAAGGTAGGCATTCCACAAAAAAAAAAAAACACCTTATTTTCACCAAATTTAAAGTATGAAAAGCTAATATTGCATCATGTACACTTTCTCTAAATTTAGACTCATTATTTCAAATTTAAATCTTAAAAAAAATGTTTTCCCATTTAATTTGGCATCAGATGTTCACTAAACCTGTGATTACCATTTCATGACGTATGTAAGTTATCATGCTACACACCTGAAACTTGTACAGTGCTGCACGTCAATTATATCTCAATAAAATTGGAAGAAAAAATAAAATAAAATTGAAATCCTAGGCCTAAATGCTTCTTTGATATTAAATACTTCAGGAATGTTTTTCCCTCCGGGTAACTTGCTATTACTACGGTGACAAATGCTTCGATCCATAGACAACGTTATGGGGGTTCTTCTTTTCTTACAGCCTTATGAATTTCAACTGACAAATCATGCTTTCCAGTTTGTGACTGGTTGACATTTCCGAATTTTGGGGAAACCACTCCGTAAACAACGCTAAGAAGCGGCACTTGAAACTGTTATTTTAAAATAATCTTAGGAAGACAAGCCAACACCCCTACAAATAATTCCAGACCCCTTCTGAAAACTGGGGTTTACTCCTTTTTCTTTTTTTGGGCGGGGGTGGGGGGTAGAAAAACTGGACAAAGAAAATCTAGGCGGCTCTGGAAGTAATCTACTTAACCCTTCGAGGTATCGACTCATCCTGGGAGACCACCCCTCTCGCCCACGGGTAGAGGGGACCCTCGGGGAGCAGATACTTGCCTGACTTTTCCACCAGTTCCCGGACATCCTTCTTCTCGGGCAACCCCGAATACCCCAGCCCCCGACACTCCAGGATGGTCTTCAGCTTCTTGAAGCTCAGCGCCACCGGATCCACCAGCTGGGTGGCAAAGATGCCAGTTTCATACCACACAATGGCCTCAAAAAACCTGGCCAGGACGAAAAGGACCAGAAAATAGAGGAGCAAGAAAAAAAGCTTCAGCCACATCTTCCCCTGCGTCTCCTCTCTTTTCAGAGCTCAGAATACGGAGAGGAGGAGGGTAGACTCGCGGGGTGCGTGGGCGAGGGCACCAGCTCGCCGTGGGGTCCTGACTGCCGTCACCGCGGGGCCATCCCCGGCGGGAGGCAGGTGGACCAGGGTGGGTGGGGGGTGGTATGTGTCGGGGTGAGGAACAGATGACCAGGGGCAGAGACGCAGGGACTCGCGCGGGGCCTTCCCGTCAAGAGGCAAGAAAAAAACGGGGGGGGGGGGGAGTACTAAAAAAACTCCATCAATTAAACCCAGATAGGAGGGCGGCGCGGGAAGAGCCCGAGGGGAAAAACAAGAGGAGGGCCGCTTCCCCGGGCGGGGAGGCACTGATCGAGGTGGCGGGGTCGGCCTTCCAGCACCGTGATCTTAGGGAAGGGGGAGGCCAAAAGAAAAAAAAAAAATCATTCAGGTCCACAAAGGAAGCGGGGGTCGGGCTGCAGGCCGGGGCCGGACGACAGCAGGCCCAGGAGGCGGTTGGGGCCGGCCGGGCCAAGGCCGGGCTCCAGCGGCCGCGGTCAGGAGGGCGCGGCGCTCGGCCGGGCCAGGCCCGGGGCCCAGCGCGGGGAGGAGCGGCCGCTGCAGCGCCGCGCCCGGCGCCCAGGCTCCAGGCCCCGCTGGCCGCCCAGGCTCCGCGAGAAGCGCGGCGGACACCGCGACGGCGGCGGCTCCAGGTTCGCTCAGGCAGGCAGGCTGCGCCTTTCAGGCGGGCGGGCACCGCGAAGCGGCCTGGCCCGGGAGGGGGCGTCGCAGTGTCTGCAGAAGGAAATGGGGGCGCGCGAGACGACGGTCCGGGAGGGGAAAAAAAGCAGAAATAGGCCCCAGACGGCTCCCCGGGACGGCTATCGGGCGGCCTCCCGGTCACGAAGCTCCCGCCCGGCTCGGATGAGCGGCGCGGGTCCCGGCCGCCGTCCCCGACGTCCCTGCCACCTCACGAGGCCGCGACCGTCGCCTCCAGAGTAGAGGATCAGCTGCGGCCGCGGCCGGAGCCGAGACATAACAACTGACGTCGGCTGCGGGGAGGGGGAAGGGCGGGGCTAAGAGGGAGGGCGGGGCGAGGGCGGGGCCAAGAGGGGAGCGCCCGCGGGCGGCGTTGAGGAGAGGCGGGTGTGGGGAAGGAACTGGGCGCCCCAGCCTAGGGGCAAGCAAGCAGAGCCCATCTGCAGACACGGTGCGTGCTCTAGAGCTCTCCCGAAGTTGCCTCTCCAGTGTCTTTTTCCTCTCTCCTTTCTTTTGCCTTGCACATGTTTTAGTGATTGATCTTGTCTGGGGGTTGGACTTAGGACTGTGTCGCTTTGTGTGTTTTTCGGTGAAAATGGGGCAGTTAATTCAAACTAGTCAGTTCTAAAGGAAATCAACCCCGAATATTCGTTGGAAGTCCTGATGCTGAAGCTCCAAATACTTTGGCTATTTGATGCGAAGAACCTACTCGATAGAAAAGACCCTGGTGCTGGGAAATTTGAGGGCAGGAGAAGGGGACGATGCAGAACGAAATGGTTGGATGTCATCACTGATTCAATGGACTTGACTTTGAGCAAGCTCCCTGAGATAGTGAAGGACAGGGAAGCCTGGTGTGCTGCAGTCCAGGGGGTCGCAAAGAGTCAGACACGCAAAGAGTGACTTCTTAAAATAGGTAAAAATCAAAAGGTACGTTTTTGCCGAGTCCTAGTTAACTGGGGAAATCTTGGCACAGTTGGTTTGAGGTGGTAGAAGGTGAAACCTGGAAAACA
Organism: Ovis canadensis; assembly: GCF_042477335.2. Classification (NCBI taxonomy): domain Eukaryota; kingdom Metazoa; phylum Chordata; class Mammalia; order Artiodactyla; family Bovidae; genus Ovis; species Ovis canadensis. The sequence continues at coordinate 58,586,400 of NC_091247.1, forward strand.
ATGATTTGCCATCTTTAGGTGAGGATGTAGTAGCTTGTACGTTTATGTGTTGGAAGAATTTTGGCCAAAAGGAGAACCAGAATTAGGCCCACCAGTCCCTGTCCATTTCAAGGCCCTCCTCACTCCTTGCCTTTTCAGTCTCAGGAGTGATAAAAAGCCAGGTATTGAAGCACTGAGTTCCCAGGACAAAGGGTTGTTGCCTGTGGATATGTACCAGTGCAAAGTTTCCTTGCTGTTTTCTTTCCTTACCCTCCCTGAGTAAGGCACTGCTAGCAAGAGGAACTTGTATGAAATGAGTAATGTGGTTGAGCACACAGTAGGGGGTTCTGTGTTTAACCCCAAATAGAACCTACTCTCCATGTCAGTCTCTGTGCCAGTCTTGAGGGAGAAGAGGGTTGCATACATATAATCAGTAAGGCTGACTTCTACCAGCCCCCTTATGAGGAAAAAAAAGACCCAGAAATTACAAGAGAAATGTTAGCTATTGTGCAAAGCTTTTGAATGTCTTGAACTAGGGGTGAAAGTTGTAGGAAGAATAGGGGTTTGATCCTCAGTCTTGGAGCCAATTAGGAATGGAAGGCAAAGAGTAGTCCATGAGAATGTAGCCTCAGAGTGGTACCCTTTTAAAATAAAGGAAGCAAGGGGATCTCAATGTCCAGCTGCTGGAAGAGGATTTAGTAAGGACCGACACAGGGCAGGGAGAAAGAATCAGAGAAGTATGGAAATGTACAATCAGCTCTTGGCCTCTGCTTCTGTGTCTTAACTAGCCTCAGTGTGGCTTTGTTTCTGGGGCTAGCAGATCAATGTGGGAGACTATATTAGACGTTCTAAAATGCTTGGTTCTGAAATTTCAGAATCCTTGGGCATGTTACAATGATGTTGTTAACTGGATAATATTGCTGTCCAAACCCTGACATATATCTTCACCTCAAATTGTACTCACTGGTGGGGAAAGACTGACCGAAAACTCAAATACGGTTATAAAAGAGGGCTGTGTGTGTGCTAAGTAGCTTCAGTCCTGACTCTTTGCAACCCTATGGACTGTAACCCGCCAGGTTCCTCTGTCCATGGGCTTCTCCAGGCAAAAATACTGGAGTGGGTTGACATTTCCTCCTCCATGGAATCTTCTCCACCAGGGATCGAACCTGCATCTCTTCTGTCTCCTGTATTGGCAGGTGGGCTCTTAGAGGGGCAGGTGGGGAAAATTGAGCTGAGGACTGGAAAGGAGTTATTAAAGAACACTTTTGACATTTTGTGTTTAACTGCGTCCCATCTCAACAGTTGTGGCCTTGTTCCCTCAAGGTTTAGTTCAGTTCAGTTCAGTAGCTCAGTCATGTCCAACTCTTTGCAACACCATTGACTGCAGCACGACAGTCATCCTTGTCCCTCACCCACCCCCAGAGCTTACTCAAACTCATGTCCATCCAGCCACTGATGCCATCCAACCATCTCATCCTCTGTCTTCCCCTTCTCCTCCCACCTTCAATCTTTCCCAGCATCAGGGTCTTTTCCAAAGAGTCAGTTCTTCAAATCAGGAGCCCAAAGTATTAGAGTTTCAGCATCAGTCCTTCCAATGAGCATTCAGGACTGATTTCCTTTAGGACAGACTGGTTGGATCTCCTTGCAGTCCAAGGGACTCTCAAGAGTCTTCTCCAACACCACAGTTCAAAAGCATCAATTCTTCGGCACTCAAATTTCTTTATAGTCCAACTTTCACATCCATACATGACTACTGGAAAAACCATAGCTTTGACTAGATGGACCTTTGTTGGCAAAGTAATGTCTCTGCTTTTTAATATGCTGTCCAGGTTGGTTATAACTTTCCTTCCAAGGATCAAGTGTCTTTTAATTTCATGGCTGCAGTCACAATCTGCAGTGATTTTGGAGCCCCCCAAAATAAAGTCTGTCACTGTTTCCACTGTTTCCCCATCTATTTGCCATGAAGTGATGGGACCAGATGCCATGATCTTAGTTTTCTGAATGTTGAGTTTTAAAGCAACTTTTTCACTCTCCTCTTTCACTTTCATCAAAAGGCTTTTTAGTTCTTCGCTTTCAAAAAATGTATTTCTTTATGTGGTCGCACAGGGTCATAGTTGCAACATGTGGGGTCTTCACAGCAGCAAGTGGAATCTTTAGTTGCAACACACAAACACTTAGTTGTGGCATGTGGGATCCCAGGAGGATGATTTCGGTGTCCACTCTGCCCAGCTGGGCAGATTAAGTAGAATTTCTGTTCAAAGACCAAGATGACAAAAGGATGTTTGGATTATTTATTGTTTTTCCTAATCTGGTTTTTCTGACAGCTAGCCTGCTAGTCTGGATTCTTGATTTTATATCTCAGATTCTGTTCACTCATGGGATAGCTGAAATGCCTTGTCATTTGGTATTGTGGCAAAAGCATGAGAACCAGAATTAGAGGGCTTGGTCCAGGATAGACTAATATCTACTACTGTGTCACCTTGTTAAGAAGTCACAAGATGGCTCTAAACCTCCTTTTCTCACCTATAAAATGGGATAGACTGCTTACCCCGTGGAGCCATTTACTGTAAGGATTAAATAAGGTAGTGAATGTAAAATTGCTTTGAAAATGACATACTGCTTGTATTTAATTTAAAATAAAGAATTACTTTTAGAGAAAAGGAAAGTCAGTGTCTCTGGTTGAGCTGGATGAAATGAGATGATTTAATTTACTCTTTAAATTTTATTTTTATCAAAGTGTTAGTTGTTCTTTGTGTCCAACTCTTTGCACACTCATGGACTGTAGCCCACCAGGTTCCTCTGTCCATAGAATTCTCCAGGTTAGAATACTGGAGTGGGTTGCCATTTCCCTCTCCAGGGGATCTTCCCCACCCAGGGACTGAACCCGGGTCTCCTGAATTGCAGGCAGATTCTTTACCATCTGAGCTACCAAGGAATCTCTTAAAAAAAAAAAAAAGAAAAGTCAAAGCATTATCCATATCAAAGAACACTTCAAGACTTCAAAATTGGGACAGTTTTGAGAGTGAAAGGGGCAATGGTAACAAAATTATGCCAAACAATCAAGGACAAATCGAGACGTCCCCAGGCAAATCCAGATACTCGGCTTGTCCCTTCTCACCCTGATTCCCGTTCCTCAGAAGTAACAGCTTTCAATTCTATTAAGCATTTTTCTCATGTTTACTTTTCTATTTCCAAATAATAAGCCTCTGTTGCTTTTCTTGATTTTTCCATTTTTATACATTATCTATTGATTTTTTACCATGGAAGATGAAGAATGATCTCTTTTATACCCTCCATTCACACACCATTTCCTGCCCCTCATTCCCAATGTGATTATATTATATATTCATTTTTATATTAATGCATCCATATAAATCTGTTCATGACTGAACCACATCATTTATATTTCCCTTCTGGTGCAATTGCTCATTTTCCCTGCAGTTAATAATTAACTCAATTTTTGGTTTGTTCTATTTTCTAGGGCCCTGTCCACTTATTCATTCCCAAACTCTCTGTATGAACTATCAAACCACTCAAATGTCTAATTTATCAATACCATGTTTTATTTGAAATAAACCTTTTGTCCTTGGTCTTCCTGCTCTTGGTAGATTGGTTAACCTCCAGACCAACTGTATAGCTGTCATCCCAGGACTACCCTTCACTTCTCTTCTATGTTAGACTCTGTTTATTTTTTGATCCCATGATTACACTTTGTTTTTTCACTTCCTTGTTTGCATGGAACACAACAGCTACAGTGATTTAGTAAGAAAGTGAACTTTGGATCCCTTCAGTTCAGTTCAGTTCAGTCACTCAGTCATGTCCGACTCTTTGCGACCCCATGAATTGCAGCACGCCAGGCCTCCCTGTCCATCACCATCTCCCGGAGTTCACTCAGACTCACGTCCATCAAGTCGGTGATGCCATCCAGCCATCTCATCCTCTGTCATCCCCTTCTCCTCCTGCCCCCAATCCCTCCCAGCATCAGAGTCTTTTCCAATGAGTCAACTCTTCACATGAGATGTCCAAAGTACTGGAGTTTCAGCTTTAGCATCATTCCTTCCGAAGGAACCCAGGGCTGATCTTCTTCAGAATGGACTGGTTGGATCTCCTTTCAGTCCACGGGACTCTCAAGAGTCTTCTCCAACACCATAGTTCAAAAGCATCAATTCTTTGGCGCTCAGCCTTCTTCACAGTCCAACTCTCACATCCATACATGACCACTGGAAAAACCATAGCCTTGACTAGACGGACCTTAGTCAGCAAAGTAATATCTCTGCTTTTCAATATACTATCTAGGTTGGTCATAACTTTTCTTCCAAGGAGCAAGCGTCTTTTAATTTCATGGCTGCAGTCACCATCTGCAGTGATTTTGGAGCCCAAAAAAATAAAGTCTGACACTGCTTTCACTGTTTCCCCATCTGCTTCCCATGAAATGATGGGACTAGATGCCATGATCTTCGTTTTCTGAATGTTGAGCTTTCAGCCAACTTTTTCACTCTCCTCTTTCACTTTCATCAAGAGGCTTTTTAGTTCTTCTTCACTTTCTGCCATAAGGGTGGTGTCACCTTGGAGCCCTTACACACCTAAAAATTCCTTTATTCTATTCTTATTCTTTTTTTCCAAAACAAAGACTTGGAAGACAAAAATCTCCTTAATACCTTTCACCAATTCACCGATTGCTAACATTTTTGCTATAGTTGTTTTATCATGTCTTTTCTCTATCTTGAGTAAAAGCATATTGTTTTTTTAGGGCTTTCCAGGTGGCTCAGTGGTAAAGAATCCACCTGCCAGTGCTGGAGATGCAGGAGAAGTGGGTTCAATCCCCGAGTTGGGGAGATTCCCTACAAGAGGAAATTGCAACCCACTCCAGTATTCTTGCCTGGGAAATACCGTGGACAGAGGAGCCTGGTGGGCTACAGTCCAGAGGGTCACAAAGAGTCAGACACAACTGAGCATGTACACATACTATTTTTTTTCTTAAACCACTTAATAGCTTCAGTTACTCTTCCTATTTGAATGTATAGCCAAGTATATATAGACTTCTAAATTGGAAACCATTTCCCCTCAGAATTTTGGAGGCGTTGATCCATTATCTTCTGGCTCCTGTTATGATTTGACTGTTTTCCCTGTAAGTTCTTAGACTACCTAATTACTGTTTTGCTCTGTAAGAAAATCAGGCTTTTCTGGGTGCCTTCTCCAGAAACATGTCCTGCTGCGATTGTGAGAACTGCCCATCCAGTCCTTTGGCTATAGAAATGACCTTGTTGATCACAGCATTGATATCGTGCTGTGCTTCCCAGTGCTCTAGGCCATTATCTGGGTTTATCTGGTGGCTCAGTAATAAAGAATCCACCTGCCAATGAAGGAGACACGGGTTTGATCCTAAGTCGGGAAGATTCTCTGGAGAAGGAAATGGCAACCCACTTCAGTATTCTTGCCTGGGAAATCCCATGGACAGAGGAGCCTGGCAGGCTACAAAGTGGAGCCTGGGGTCTCAAAGAGTCAGACAGGACTTAGTGACAGAACACACACAGTCCATTATCTGCAAGAATAGGCAATGTGGCATTGGGAGACCTATTTGGCACATAAGCTGGAATCTTCAAAAGGAGGAACCTCTTTTTCGGGAGAGACATAGCTGCAAAATGTGGCTTTCAACAGAGCTGAGAGGTAGGCATCCTGTAAGGCAGCTCTCTGCACATTGCTGTCCATTTAATACACAGCCCTTCTCCCCTGGCCAGTCAGCCGGCCAGAAGTCACTGGTCCTCACATCTTCCAATACCAGGAAAAGCAAGCAGGAGGACCCTGTACAAACACTTTGAAGACAAAGGTAAATAAGGAAAGTAAGCAAACAATAAGTCACCTTTCCTCCTGGAGTAAACTATTCCCTCCCCTGATCACCTGAAGCTACAAGGACACATAGTCTGACCATGAGACAGCTGGCATTGTTACAGAGTTTTCCCACCCAGGACAAAATGAAAATGCAAGCCCCTTGTTCAAAAAAGCAGGAAAATAGTGTCATTGGAGTGCTACTATATAAAGCTTTTCCTTCCTTTCTGTTCTCTGGACCTGTTAAGATGTTTTTAAATTTGTGATTGAATGTATGTAACTCTCTCTTGGGCAGAGGACGTGAGTGTATGCTAACTTGCTTCAGTTGTGTCTAACTCTTTGTCGGACCCCATAGACTGTAGCCCGCCAGGCTCCTCTGTCCATGGGATTTCCCAGGCAAGAATACTGGAGTGGGTTGCCATGCCCTCCTCTAGGAGATCTTCCTGACTCAGGGATTGAACCCCGCGTATCTCCTGCACTGCAGGCACATTCATTACCACTGAACCACCTGGGAAGCAGAATATGGAAGTGCCCCAGTGGGGAAGGGCAGTCGTAGAGAGCATGAGGTTGGGCAGGGGCCTTGGATACCAGGTGATGGCGGGCCAGATGCCAGGAAATGGGGAGCTGACAGCAGGCAAACCTCATGTGAACAAAAGGCTCCAAGGCCTTGACACATGCTCCAGTGTTAATCAGATCTCACTTATAAAACACAAATCCAAAGAAAAAATTATTTAGAATTTCAAGACGGCAACAATTAAACTCCAAGCACCCACAGAGTCCCTCTGAACCTGGGGTCTCGAGCCTGTGCTTTGTCACATACCCATGAAGCCAGTGTGTGGGATGGACTTATTGAAATCAGTGAAGGTCCAGAAAATCCTTTATTTTTTATCACATTTGTGGTATGTCATAAACTGCTGTAAATAGTTTTATTTTTTTTACATAACCCTTCCTGGATGCCGTCTGCAAGGCTTAGCTCCTACCCTTTTCAGCCATTCTCTGGCATATTACAGCCCCTCTCAAAGCCTTATCTGTAAAACAGAAATAAAACAATGATCTTGTAAGATTGTTGTGAGGACTTAATGAAGCTGATAAGGCACTAAGCTTAGTTACTGGCTCATGTTCTTAACAAGTGGGCATTAACATACATATGTGTATTTGCCCACATACGTGATACACATACAGCATTGCATGACACACAGGGATGGTACCAGAGTACATGGCAAGTGTGAAAAGGCGTTAGTCACTCAGTTGTGTTTGACTCTTCGCGACCTCAAGGACTGTAGCTCGCCAGGCTCCACTGTCCATGGAATTCTCCAGGTAAGAATACTGGAGAAGGTATCCATTCCCTTCTCCAGGGGATCTTCCTGATCCAAGGATTGAACCCGGTCTCCTGTATTGCAAACTGATTCTTGACCATCTGAGCCACGAGGGATACATAGAAGGTACTTAATAAATCTGTTTTTTTGGACAAAGAACATAGATACTAGGAAATTTTTAAAATGTCAGTGTGGCGAATGAATGCTATTAAGTGCAGTGCAAGGCAAATATGACTTGATTATTTAAAAAAGAAAGTATAAAAGTGCTTATAAAAAATTCAAACCTGCTTTGATGGGATAATTTAAAAACTAATGATAGCTGAATTAAGGACATAAAGAAAATGAATGAAGTCCTGAAAACCTTGATAAGTTTGATTTCAGAATGAAAATATGAAAAATTTAAAAAGTTGGTTCTGGTGAGCATGAAGAGAAAGATAAGAGAGAACCTTAGTATAGCAGTGTTGTTTTCAGTTAAAAGTGAGTATTTTGTTATAAAAGTATGCATTTTTATTATAGAAAACATAGGAAATAAGTATGATCAAAAAGAAAATCTGAAATATGCACAATCCCATTATTCTCACACAATGAACAAATTTGTATCAACTGATAATCCTACTGTAAGCACATGTGTCACGAACCTCAGTCCATAGTTCATCAGGCACTCTATCTATCAGATCTAGGCCCTTAAATCTATTTCTCACTTCCACTGTATAATCATAAGGGATTTGATTTAGGTCGTACCTGAATGTTCTAGTGGTTTTCCCTACTTTCTTCAATTTAAGTCTGAATTTGGTAATAAGGAGTTCATGATCTGAGCCACGGTCAGCTCCTGGTCTTGTTTTTGCTGACTGTATAGAGATTCTCCATCTTTGGCTGCATAGAATATAATCAATCTGATTTCAGTGTTGACCATCTGTTAATATCCATGTGTAGAGTCTTCTACTGTGTTGTTGGAAAAGGGTGTTTGCTATAACCAGTGCATTTTCTTGGCAAAACTCTATTAGTCTTTGCCCTGCTTCATTCCGCATTCCAAGGCCAAATTTGCCTGTTACTCCAGGTGTTTCTTGACTTCCTACTTTTGCATTCCCTTATAATGAAAAGGACATCTTTTTCGGGTGTTAGTTCTAAAAGGTCTTGTAGGTCTTCGTAGAACCGTTCAACTTCAGCTTCTTCAGCGTTACTGGTTGGGGCATAGACTTGGATTACTGTGATATTGAATGTACTGATAATCCTACTGTAAGCACAAGATAATTACGATGGTGTGATCACTCACCTACAGCTAGACATCCTGGAATGTGAAGTCAAGTGGGCCTTAGAAAGCATCACTACGAACAAAGCTAGTGGAGGTGATGGAATTCCAGTTGAGCTATTTCAAATCCTGAAAGATGATGCTGTGAAAGTGCTGCAATCAATATGCCAGCACATTTGGAAAACTCAGCTTTGGCCATAGGACTGGAAAAGGTCAGTTTTCATTCCAATCCCAAAGAAAGGCACTGCCAAAGAATGCTCAAACTACTGCACAATTGCACTCATCTCACATGCTAGTAAAGTAATGCTCAAAATTCTCCAAGCCAGGCTTCAGCAATATGTGAACCGTGAACTTCCAGATGTTCAAGCTGGTTTTAGAAAAGGCAGAGGAACCAGAGATCAAATTGCTAACATCCGCTGGATCATAGAAAAAGCAAGAGAGTTCCAGAAAAACATCTATTTCTGGTTTATTGACTATGCCAAAGCCTTTGACTGTGTGGATCACAATAAACTGTGGAAAATTCTGAAAGAGATGGGAATACCAGACCACCTGACCTGCCTCTTGAGAAACCTATATGCAGGTCAGGAAGCAACAGTTAGAACCGGACATGGAACAACATGCATGCGTGCATACTAAGTCGCTTCAGTCATGCCTGACTCTGTGCGATCCTGCAGACAGCAGCCCACCAGGCTCCTCTGTCTACAGAATTCTCTAGGCAAGAGTACTGGAGTGGGCTGCCATTTCCTTCTCCACACAGAACAACAGACTCATTCCAAATAGGAAAAAGAGTACGTCAAGGCTGTATATTGTCACCCTGCTTATTTAACTGCTATGCAGAGTACATCATGAGAAATGCTGAGCTGGATGAAGCATAAGCTGGAATCCAGATTGCCAGGAGAAATATCAATAACCTCAGATATGCAGATGACACCATCCTTATGGCATGAAGTGAAGAAGAATTAAAGAGCCTCTTGATGAAAGTGAAAGTGGAGAGTGAAAAAGTTGGCTTAAAGCTCAACATTCAGAAAACTAAGATTATAGTATCCAATTCCATCACTTCATGGGAAATAGATGGGGAAACAGTGGAAATGGTGTCAGACTTTTTTTTTTTTGGGTGGGGGCTCCAAAATCACTGCAGATGGTGACTACAGCCATGAAATTAAAAGACTCCTACTCCTTGGAAGGAAAATTATGACCAACCTAGACAGCGTATTAAAAAGCAGAGACATTACGTTGTCAACAAAGGTCCGTCTAGTCAAGGCTATGGTTTTTCCAGTAGTCATGTATGGATATGAGAGTTGGACTATAAAGAAAGCTGACTGCCAAAGGATTGATGCTTTTGAACTGTGGTGTTGGAGAAGACTCTTGAGAGTCCCTTGGGCTGCAAGGAGATCCATCCAGTCCATCCTAAAGGAGATCAGTCCTGGGTGTTCATTGGAAGGACTGATGTTGAAGCTGAAACTCCAATACTTTGGCCACCTGATGCAAAGAACTGACTCATTTGAAAAGACCCTGATGCTGGGAAAGATTGAGGGCAGGAGGAGAAGGGGACGACAGAGGATAAGATGGTTGGATGGCATCACCAACTCAATGGACATGGATTTGGGTGGACTCCGGAAGTTGGTGATGGACAGGGAAGCCTGGCGTGCTACGGTTCATGGGGTCACAAAGAGTCAGACATGACTGAGCGACTGAACTGAACGAAACTGAGTTTTGATTCTAAGTTCTTTTTTTTCATATCTATATACGATTGTTCCAGCACAGTTTATTAAAAAGACTATACTTTCTTCACCAAGTTGTGCCTTTGTCAAAAACCAGTTGTCCAAATATATGTATGAGCTTATTTCTGAACTTCCTATTTTATTCCACTGATTTATTTTTCTATCTTTATGTTAATACCACACTGTCTTCATTAGTGTGGCTTTATAATAATCCTTGAAGTCAGGCAGTATTATACCTTGAAATTTGTATGCTTTTTTTCAGAATGGTTGGGCTATTCTAGATTCTTTGCATTCCCTTAAAAATATTAGAATCAGCTTGTCTATCTCTACAAAAAATCTTGTTGGGAGTTTGATTTTAATTGCATTGAATCTATAGATTAATTTGAGGACACTTGGACATCCATGACATTGAGTCTTCAGGTCCATGAACATCTTGTCTTTCCATTTAATTAGGTCTTCTTTAATTTCTTTCAGCAATACTTTCCAGTTTTAGTGTACCCGTCTTTTACTTCTTTTGTTAAGTTTATCACTATTTTTTCTGTTATTGTTCATGGTAATATTTTTATATTCAAATTTCTAATTATTTGTTGCTACTACAGAAAAATATAATTGATTTTTGTGCATTGATCTTGTAGCCTATAACCTTACTGGTCTCAATTATTAGTTCTAATAGCTTTAAGAAAAGATTCCATCATATTTTCTTCATAGATCATTATGTCATCTGCAAATAAAAACAGTTTGTATTTTCCTTTTCAATCTGGATGTCTTTTACCTATTTATTTATTTTTCCTTGCCTGAATGCGCTGGCTAGAACCACTGCAAGTTTTGAATTAAAGTGATAAGAGCAGACATTCTTACCTGTTTCCTGATTTAATGAGGAAAGTATTTAGGTTTTCACCATTAAGAATAATGGTAGCTGTAGTATTCTTTAGATGACCTTTATGAGGTTGAGGAAGCTCCTTTCTAATTTTAGCTTACTAAGAGTATTTCTTAGAAATAGATGTTGAGGGACTTTCCTGGTGGTCTAGTGGTTAAGAGTCTACTTTGCAATGCAAGTGAGAAGGGTTCAATACCTGGTCAGGGAACTGAGATCCCACCTGCTGCAGAGCAAATAAGCCAGCAAGCTGCAACAACTGAGCCTGCACGCCACGACTAGGAGTCCGTGCACCTCAAAGAAAGATCACACATGCCACGACTAAGACCTGAATCAGACAAATAAATAAAAATAAGAAATAGTTAAAAAAAAGAAATGGATGCTGAGTTTTGTCTTCATAGCATATGATTTTTATTTTTAATTTGTATGTTGAGATATATTGATTGACTTTTAAATGTTAAACAGACCTTCTAAGTCACGGTTCCAAGATAAACTTCATTTGATCATATGACATTTTATACTTTTAATACATTATTGAATTCAATTTGCTAACACTTTGTATAAAGTTTTTGTCCTATAGTCTTCTTTTCTTGTAATGCCTTTTTGTCTTGCTTCATTTAAAAGGTAATCCTGGCTTCCTAGAATGAGCTGAGAGCTATTCTCTTCTTTGATATTTTTGGAAGAGTTTGTGTAGAATTGGTAATATTTCTTCTTTAAATGTGTGCTGGAGCTCACCCATGAAGTCATCTCAGCCCAGAGTTTCTTTGAGGCGAGTTTTGAATTATACTGCTTTCCTAAATAGATATAGGGCTATTAAGATTATTTATTGCTTCTTGAGTGAGCTTTGGCAATTTTTGTTTTTAAAGGAAATTGTCTATTTCATCTACTTTTCATACTTATTAGCATAAATTTGTCACTTAATAATTCCTAACTGTCCCTTTAATAAGCATAGAATCTGAAGAGATAGCACCTCTCTCATTCTTAATATTTGTCATTTATGCATTCTATTTTTCCCAATAAGTCTGGTAAGAATTTTATCAACTTATCAATTGTCTGAAAGAGGCAGCTTTTGATTTCATTGATTTCTCTATTGTTTTTCTGTTTCCTATTTTATCGATTTATACTTTGATCTTATTTATTTTCTTCTGCTTCTTCTGGGCTTAATTTGCTTTTATTTTTCTAATGACTTAAGATTATTGATTTGAAGTCTTTCTTCCATTCTAATCTAGATGTCTGATTCTATAAATTTCTCCCTCAAAATTGCCTTTGGAGTATCCTACAAATTCTAATTTGTTTTATTTTTATTCGTTCAAAATAATTTTTAACTACCCTTTTAATTTCTTCTTTTACTCGTATCTTCTTTAGAAGTGTGTTTTTTAGTTTCCAAATATTTGGAGATTTTGTAAAGAGTATTCTGTTATTAATATCTGATTTAATTCTATTACTGTCAAAGAACATACTAAGTATAGCCTGTGAATTGTGGTAGGATAACTGCAGTTTAGTACCAACCAAAGGGAAAGTATTGTCTCTCAGGAAACCCTCAGAGTCAACCAAAGGTGCTCTAATCATTTAGTTCCCAGTTTATTTCAAGTTTACAAATATTTGTTGAATACTGATTATATATGCTTAATCCACAAAATTGTTGACATTGTTGTTTAGTTGCTCAGTCATGTCTGACTCTGTGACCCCATGGACTGCAGTATGCCAGGCTTCCCTGTCCTTCACTATCTCCCAGAGTTTGCTCAAACTCACGTCCACAGAGTTGGTGATGCCATCCAACCATCTCATCCTCTCGCCCCCTTCTCCTCCTGCCTTTAATCTTTCCCAGCATCAGGATCTTTTCCAGTGGGTCAGCACTTCGTATCTAGTGGCCAAGGGAAAGCGGAGTGCCTAATCTCAAGGAACTTGCAATCTAGATATGAATGACTGATACCAGGAAATACATGGTAAAATCAAAAGGTGGATAACAAGAAACAAGAGGGGTTCAAGGAAGGGAAGAATTGAGAAAAGCTTCACATCAGAGGTGGGACTTGAGAAGAGACTGGAAAAAGTGCTCACGTTTGACAGGTGGAGATGGTGGGACAGTCCTTCAGGTAGAAGAAATAGGATAAGCTCAGCAACAGGAAAACACAGTACATGCTTGGGAAACTTTCCCTTGATGGAAGTTTAGGGGAGTGGTGGGAGATAAGGGGAATATTCTATAGGATTCTGAGGTCTTTATACTTATTGAAGAGGCATTTGGTGCCATCAAGATTTTTTGAGCCCCAAAGTTACTTTTATTCACCCACAACATTTGCTCCATAAAGTCTTAGTGGGACTCCATCCACCACAGAGCTCTGGAAAATGTCAAGTGGTTGGATTACATCACTGACCCTTCAGGGGATCCCTGTTGCACTTAGAGTAAAATCAAAACTTCCTGGGTTTTCCTGGTGGCTCAGTGGTAAAGAATTTGCCTGCCAATCCAGGAGACACCATTTTGGTCCCTGGTCTGGAAAGATCCCACGTGACGTGGAGCAACTAAGCCCGTGCGCCAAAACCATTGAGCCTGTGCTCTGGAGCCCAGGAGCCACAACAACTGAGCCTGTGTGCCACAGCTACTGGAGCTAGTGTGCCCTAGAGCCCATGCCCTGCAACAAGAGAAGCCACTGCAATGAGAAGCCTGCCCACTGTGATGAAGAGTAGCCCCCACTCACCACAACTAGAGAGAAGCCTCTGCATCAACAAAGAACCAGCACAGCCAAAAACAAAGAAAGAAAGAAAATTATTTTTTAAAAAATAAAAGTTTTTCAGACCTTGCAGGGTCTGCCTTTGGACTCCCTCATCTCCTACCATCGTTTTTCAACTTTGTTCAGTACATTCTACCTCCATCAGCTTCCTCTCACTTCTTGAACCATAACTAGGGTTTCTCCCACTCAGGACTTTTGTATTTCCTTTCTTCTGTCCTGAACACTTTCCCAGATCTTTGCATGGTATAGCAGGCAGCCTCTAAGGTATTCCAATTGTCCCTATCTCCTGGTGTTCACAACTTTGTATTATCCCCTCCCCTAGAACATGGTTCAGATTTAGTGACTTGCTTTTAGCAAGCAGAATGGAATACAGGTGATGGATTATAAAAGGGAGGAGGTTCTCATGTAGGGTACAGTCTCTCTGGTTCTCTGGCTCATTCTGAGGAAGTCAGCTGCCTACTACGTGGTAAGTGCCAGGTCACTTCAGTTGTGTCTGACTCTTTGTGACCCCATAGACTGTAGCCCACCAGGCTCCTGCATCCATGGGATTCTCCATGGGCAAGAATACTGGAGTGGGTTGCCATGCTCTCCTCCAGGGGATCTTCCCAACCTAGGGATTGAACCTGGACTTTTTATGTCTCCTGAATGATCAGGCAGGTTCTTTACCATGAGCACCACCTAGGAAACCCCATGGAAAACCCTCATGGTGAGGAACTGATGTCTCAGGCCAACGGCCAGCAAAGAGATCTTCCAACAGCTATGTGGGTGACATTGTAAGCTGATCCTCCCCCCATAAACCTTGAATTGACTGCAGACCCAGAAAACACCTGGATTTTAACCTTTGGGAGACCCTGAGTCAGATACCCAGCCAAGCCATGCCTGGATCACTGACCCACAGAAAACCATGAGGTAAGAAATGTTTATTATTTTAAGTTGCTGAGTTTTGAGGTAATTTGTTATGCAGTCACAGGTAACTAATACATATGGCTGGCTCAGTCTCATTGATCACAGCTTAGCTCACGTATCACCTCCTCAGAGAAGCCTTTTATAACTAGCCTGGATAAAATAACTTTCTTCCTACTCTTCTCTTCCCAAAGTCACTTTCTAATATAGTGACCTATTTTCTTTCTCCCATAGAGCTTATTTATAATTTTTACTTATTATTATTATTATTGGCTGTGTCACATGGCTTGAGGGATCTTAGTCATAGAGCTTGTCATCATCTTTAATTAATTCATTTACTTGTGTGTTTTCTGACATCTCACAGCTAGAATGCAAACCCCTTAAGGGCAGGACTACTGCCTGACTTGTTCACTGCTCCATCTCCAACACCTAGAATGATGCCTGGATCAGACCCTTGTTGAACAAATGTAAGAGAGTAAAGATTCTGCATTATTTGTTCCAGAAACTTCCTGGTGTTTAGCAGAGCCAAGTCCTATGAACCAAGCATAATCAAGCATAATCTGTGCATTTGTAAGAATTTTGACAGCCAACAAAGCCTAGGGATGTTTTCAGTTTTTAGAACAAGATCTGCTTTTAGTTTATGATCAGAAAAATAACTTACCAGAGCCACAAAACTAATAAGCCATGGAGCTGGGATTCAAACCAAGATCTAGCCAAGTTCAAAGCCAATGCTCCTGCCAAAAATTAAAACTATTTAAGAATTAAAACTATTTAAAACAAACCACAGCCTTGTCTAGCTCAATGAAACTATGAGCCATGCCGTGTAGAGCCACCCAAGATGATGGGTCATGGCAGAGAGTTCTGACAAAACATGGTCCACTGGAGAAGGGAATGGCAAACCACTTCAGTATTCTAGCCTTTAGAATCTCATGAACAGTATGAAAAGGCAAAAAGATAGGACACTGAAAGATGAGCTCCCCAGATTGGTAGGTGCCCAATATGCTACTGGAGAAGTGTGGAGAAATAACTCCAGAAAGAATGAAGAGACAAAGCCAAAGCAAGAACAATGCCCAGTTGTGGATGTGACGTGATGGAAGTAAAGTCCGATGCTGTAAAGAGCAATATCACATAGGAACATAGAACGCTAGGTCCATGAATCAAG
The DNA here is from genome assembly GCF_042477335.2 of Ovis canadensis. Taxonomy (NCBI): domain Eukaryota; kingdom Metazoa; phylum Chordata; class Mammalia; order Artiodactyla; family Bovidae; genus Ovis; species Ovis canadensis. Next base: position 58,602,156 of record NC_091247.1, read on the forward strand.
GCAAATTGAAAGTGGTCAAACAGGAGGTGGCAAGAGTGAATACTGACATTTTAGGAATCAGTGAACTAAAATGGACTGAAATGGGTGAATTTAACTCAGATGACCATTATATCTACTAATGTGGGCAAGAATCCCATAGAAGAAATGGAGTAGCCATCATAGTCAACAAAAGAGTCTGAAATTCGGTACGTGGATGCAATCTCAAAAATGACAGAATGATCTCTGTTCGTTTCCAAGGCAAACCATTCAATATCACAGTAATCCAAGTCTATGCCCTGACCAGTAATGCTGAAGAAGCTGAAATCGAATGGTTCTATGAAGACCTATAAAACCTTCTAGAACTAACACCCAAAAAAGATATCCTCTTCATTATAGGGGACTGGAATGCAAAAGTAGAAAGTCAAGAAATACCTGGAGCAACAGGCACAATTGGCCTTGGAGTACAAAATGAAGCAAGGCAAGGGCTAACAGAGTTTTGCCAAGAGAACGCACTGGTCATAGCAAATACTCTCATCCGACAACACAAGAGAAGGCTCTACACATGGACATCACCAAATGGTCAACACCAAAATCAGATTCATTATATTTTTTGCAGCCAAAGATGGAGAAGCTCTATATAGTCAGCAAAAACAAGACCAAGAGCTGACTGTGGCTCAGGTCATGAACTCTTTATTGCCAAATTCAGACTTAAATTGAAGAAAGTAGGGAAAACCACTAGACCATTCAGATATGACCTAAATCAAATCCCTTATGATTATACAGTGGAAGTGACAAATAGTTTCAAGGGATTAAATCTGATAGAGTGCCTGAAGAACTACGGACATTGTATAGGAGGCAGTGATCAAGACCATCCTCAAGAAAAAGAAATGCAAAAAAGCAAAATGATTGTCTGAGGAGGCCTTACAGATAGCTGTGAAAAGAAGAGAAGCGAAAGGCAAAGGAGAAAAGGAAAGGTATAACCATCTGAATGCAGAGTTCCAAAGAATAGCAAGGAGAGATAAGAAAGCCTTCCTCAGTGATCAGTGCAAAGAAATAGAGGAAAACAACAGAATGGGAAAGACTAGAGATCACTTCAAGAAAATTAGAGGGACCAAGGGAACATTTCATGCAAAGATGAGTACAATAAAGGACAGAAATGGTATGGACCTAACAGAAGCACTAAGAAGAGGCAGCAAGAATATACAGGAGAACTGTACAAAAAAATCTTCATAACCCAGATAACCGTGATGGTGTGATCACTCACCTAGAGCCAGACAACCTGGAATTCGAAGTCAAGTGGGCGTTAGAGAGGTATGCAGGTCAAGAAACAACAATTAGAACTGGACATGGAACAACAGACAGATTCCAAATTGGGAAAGGAGTACGTCAAGGCTGTATATTGTTCCCCTGTTTATTTAATTTATATGTAGAGTACATCATGCAAAATGCTGGAATGGATGAAGCACAAGCTGGAATAAAGATTGCTGGGACAAACATCAATAACCTCCGATATGCAAATGACATGACCGTTATGGCAGAAAGTGAATAAGAACTAAAGGACCTCTTGATGAATGTGAAAGAGGAGAGTGAAAAATTGGCTTAAAACTCAACATTCAGAAAGCTAAGATCATGGCATCCAGTCCCATCACTTCATGGCAAATAGACGGGGAAACAGTGGAAAGAGTGACAGACATTTCTTTGGAGGGGGGGGGCTCCATAATCACTGTAGATGGTGACTGCAGCCATGAAATTAAAAGATTCTTGCTCCTTGGAAGAAAAGTTATGACCAACATAGACAGCATATTAAAAAGCAAGACATTAGTTTGCCAACAAAGTTCTATCTAGTCAAAGCTATGGTTTTTCCAGTGGTCATATATGGATATGAAAGCTGGACTATAAAGAAAGCTGAGTGCTGAAGAATTGATGCTTTTGAACTGTGGTGTTGGAGAAGACTCTTGAGAGTCCCTTGGACTGCAAGGAGATCCAACCAGTTCATCCTAAAGGAAATCAGTCCTGAATATTCATTGGAAGGACTGATGCTGAAGCTGAAACTCTAATACTTTGGCCACCTGATTTGAAGAACTGACTCACTGGAAAAGACCCTGATGCTGGGTCCTCCATCAGCCTTTCTCCTGAAGGCAGGAGAAGGGGATGACAGAGGATGAGATGGTTGGATGGCATCACCGACTCAGTGGACATGAGTTTGAGTTGGTACTACAGGGAGGCCTGGCAAGCTGCAGTCCATGGGGTCACAAAGAGTTGGACATGACTGTGTGACTGAACTGACTGATAGTTGCTGAAAACAAAATAGATGACAAGAGGCAATAGTCAAGGGGAAGCAAGTAGAATATTTTACAGGAAAACATGTGACAGTTCAGGAAGAGTTGATGTGAAAGACAACATGGGGCCCCGGGCTTATCTAGAAAACTGCTGAATATGGAAAGGACAAAATGAGGAGCAGTGTAACCATGAAAAGTGTATGGGGAACAGTCATTTGTCACAGTAAAATGATTACCTCAGTGCCTGCTGTCCACTCTCCTACCCAAGGTGGGTGTCTGGTCCTTTCCTAGGGGACTTTGAGTCCTGCAGGAGATTTGTGTAAGCCTGACAAATTTTGTTGCTCTGACAACTCAAGGTGTGATGTCTTGCAGGGACTAGAAGTTGTGGTACACTATATATATATGGCCTCCCAGGTGGTGCTAGTGGTTAAGAAACTGCCTGCCAGTGCACGAGACAAAAGAGACTTGGGTTTGATCCCTGAGTCAGGAAGATGCCTTGGAGGAGGGCATGGTAACCCTCTCCAGTATTCTTGTCTGGAGAATACCATGGACAGAGGAGCCTGGTGGGCTATAGTCCATGGGGTCTCAGAGAGTCGAACACGACTGAAGTGACTTAGCACGCATGCACATACGTGGCTAACACGTAAAGAATCCCTGGTGGCTTAGATGGTAAATAATCCTCCTGCAATGCAGGAGCCTGAGTTCAATCCCTGGGTCAGGAAGATCCCCTGGAGAAAAGTTGTAGTACATTATAAGATGATTAAAGCCACACTGGGCTTCCCTAGTGGCTCAGTTGGTAAAAAATCTGCCTGCAATGCATGAGACCTGGGTTTGATCCCTTGGTTGGGAAGATCCCTTGGAGAAGGGAACAGCTACCCACTCCAGTATTCTGGCCTGGAGAATCCCATGGACTGTATAGTCCAAGGGATTGCAAAGAGTCGACCATGACTGAGCAACTTTCCCTTAACTTTACTTCAAAGCCACACCACTGCCTCCCTCCTCTCCTTCCCCCTCCTGCCCTCAATCTCCCCAGCAAGAGTGAAACATATCAAGGATGCCATGTTCTTGGCAAGAGCGCTCAGAAGGGCTTTGCATTCATATTGCAGTTCTGCCATGTTCCACCGAACACTAGTGGTGGGACTTTGAGCAAAAGAGTCCTTGTGCATTACAAAAACTCTCAACCTCACCTCTTATTTTGGTCATTGATGAGATTATCAGTTCCATGCCAGTCTATACGGTGTAGCCCGATAGGATCTAAGCCATATGTCTCTTGATTTCTGTCCTGAGGTTTTTCTGACATGCCTTGCAGTATGGCTACAGGACTCATCTCAGCTCTCAGCTTTTATACTTGGAAGTACAAAACTTCATGTGCTATGGGGCAAACACTGACCAGCGGAACGGGGGTTGGAGGTAGCTAATGTACAGATTTGCCTTCTGTCTTCCCAGATGGAAAATTCTCAAACAATCCCATGGGATCAAACAACCAGTCTTTCATAATGCTCGTCCATAATACACATTCTTGTGTTGGTTTCATTTCCTTCCCTTTTCACTCCCTCCCTCCCTCATTCCTGTCCCTGGGGTCATTTTCTCTATTAAGCTACTCACCCAAAAGCTTTTGTTTTAGGCTTTGCTTTAGGGAAAGCATAGATTATTTAATCTCTCTGTTCCTCAGGTCATCATCTGTAAAACAGGTAATTTGTTGTTGTTCAGTCGATCAGTCTTGTCTGACTCTTTGCAACCCTATGGACTACAGCACACCAGGCTTCCCTGTCCTTCACTGTCTCTGGGAGTTTACCCAAACTCATGTCCATTGAGTCGATGATGCCATCCAACCATCTCATTCTCTGTTGCCCCCTTCTCCTGCCTTCAATGTTTCCCAGCAAATAGGGAATATTTGTGTCAATTTCACAAGGTTTGTATAAACGTAAATTAATCCATGAGAAGCAGGTAAGGGACTGCTTTTTACACAAGTGCACTGTGTTCCAGCTATCACTGTTGTTGAATAAAAGGGAGTGTCTCTGTATATAAGGAGAACCCAACTTGTCCCTAGCTTTGAGAAGAATTGATCACACCTTTTCTTTCTTCCATAAACTTTCAACTAGATGCTTATATGTTAGTCTACTAAAAGGAAACAAAGGAGAGAAGGATCTAGAGGTGCTCTGTCTAGAAAACTGGCACTGATGAAGTCAAAGACAAAAATATTGGGGAATTTTCCCTCCGAAGTTAATAATCTGGGGATTATCAAAATCCAGCAGAATTTATTTAAAGTCACATATGCGTGTGACTCTGAGATGTCTTCTGTGGGTGGGAAATTTTCAAGTGGGATATATGGTTAGTATTTGTGTGTGTGTGTGTGTGCCTGTGCACGCTTAATTGCTCAGCTGTTCCGATTCCTTGCAACCCCATGGACTGTAGCCCACCAGGCTCCTCTGTCCATAGCATTTCCCAGGCAAGAATACTGAAGTGGGTTGCGATTCCCTACTCCAGGGGATCTTCCTGACCCAGGGATCGAACCTCCATCTCCTGCATTGGCAGGTGGGTTCATTACCACTTGAGCCACCAGTATTTACAGTTGTTTTAAGGTATAGGTTTGCAAGTCAGCCCTCTATGAATGAATGTGTCCACTTCCTACTATGCCTGCTCTTTGATTAGCTGCCACAGGTGGTCAGCAGTGTTGTGAACTATGGAACCATGGAGAACTGTCCCGACTTCCCCATGAGGGAACAAAATTATGAATGTCAGAGTCAGCCTTAGCTCTTCTTTTTTTAATTTTAAGACCACTGTTTCATTTATTTATTTGGCTCTTGGGGTCTTACTGCAGCACATGGGATCTTTTCTTTTGGAGGACAGACTCTCTAGTTGTGGCTCACGGGCTTGGTCGGTCAATGGCATGTGGGATCTTAGTTCCCCAACTAAGGATTGAACCCAAGTCCCCTGCATTCATTGCAAGGTGGATTCTTAACCACTGGACCATTAAGAAAGAACTTGCACTGACTTTTCACTCCCTTTCATAGGCCACTCCAGATGAAATCTCCATATTCCACAGACTGTCTTCCCTAGGATGTCTTCCATAGCCGACCTCCTCTTTCCATTCGCCTTTACTTCCCCTTACACTTCAGAATGTCTTCAAACCATTTCCTTGGAACACCTTTCCTCTGTTCTCTATCCATCTAGTTCAGAACCATTCTTAAATCTGTGGCTCTTTCTCTCTCCAGGAAGCTACCTTATATCCTTGTCTCTGGCATGTTGACTAATGGTTTCAATCACTAGGAAAAAATCTCTTTGGAAGCTGCTCTCTGCCCTGAAATACACTATTTTTCCTCTCCTGAGGCTGGCTCAAGCTCAGTGTCGTCCACTAAGCCACACGCAGCTGCCTCAATCCATGCTGACAATCCCCTTCTCTCAGCCCCCACCCTATGTCATACCTCTGGACCACTGACACATGCTTAAACATTTAGTAATACATTTTTATGTATATGAACTATTTTTTGTCTCAGTTTGCTTGGTAGAGAGAACTTCAAAGTTGTGATGGGGGAGGAGGAGCCCAGGCAGAAGCCAGTGATTTCCTTGCATTGAGGAGATAGAGCTCAAAGCATTGAAGACCAAAGAGTTTAAATTTGTAGGACAGAGTATCAGGAAGGAGAGAACTTCACAGAGACACTACTCTGAAAATTTTTAGAGTGTACCCTTTGAGTATTGATCAGCATACGTATGCAATGAAAGTATGCAAATCCAGGTAAAGAATAACCCATAAAGATTAGCAGTAACAGTGACTGGCATTCACACAGGCTAAGAAGAGTGCCTTTTTCCACCAACCATACTGAAAAGTTTCATGACATACAGATCAGTGGGCAGAGTACAAAGAAGCATGTTGCCTCAAAGGGGAATAGCTAACTCCAAACAGTGATGCTATGGTCTCATCTGACAAATCAGGAAAGCAAGCCCCAAAGGTATTAGATTGCCTCCATGTAACTTAATCACATCCAAGAACAAATCTCAGGAGTATTTGTAGGCAGACTTGCCCTGGTTGTTTAGGGATTAAGAATCCACTGCCAATGCAGGAGACACAGGCTTGATCCCTGGTCCAGGGAGATTCCATATATCACAGAGCAACCAACCCATGGGCCACAACTACTGAGCCTAAAGCCTATGCTCTGCAATAAGAAAAGCCACTTCAATGAGAAGCCTATGCACAGCAACAAAGTGCAGCCAAAAATAAATAAAAATTACAAAAGAATATTCTTTGGTATCAAAAATATCCATCTGGGGAAAGGGGTTGGGAGGAGAGTTAAATAAGCAGAGCACAGGGGATTTTCAGGGCAGTGAAAATACTCTGTATGATATTATAGTGATTGATATAATGCTATTTCACTTTTGTTTAAATCCATAGAATGTACAATGTCAAGAGTGAACTCTAAGGTAAACTATGCACTTTGGGTTACTATGATACATCAGTGGAGGTTCATTCTTGGTAAATTTGCCACTTTGGTGAGTGATGTTGAAAATGGGAGAAGCTATGCATGTGCGGAGTCAAAAGTCTCTGTATCTCAGTTTTATTGTAAATCTAAAACTTCCCTTAAAAAATTGTCTTTAAAATAAAACCATCTCCCAACAAGGTGAAATTTACAATGCCTGGCACTCAACCAAAGATTACCAGACATGCAAGGAACCAGGAAAACATATTCCATAAGGAGGAGAAAAAAACCAATCAATCAAAAATGAACCAGAACCGACAGAGCTGTTAAAATAAAGCAGTCAACTAAATTAAAACAGCTATTCTAACTGTATTCCATATGTTCAAAAAGTTAAGTAGAGACATGAAGATGGAAAATCTTCCAAATTGACTTTATAGAGATGAAAGCTACAATGTCTAGGATAAAAAAAAAACCCTGGATATGATTAATTGCAGATTAGACATTACTTTAAAAAGGATTAGTGAACAATCCAGTGCTGGAAACCATCCAATGAAATACACAGGAAAAAGTGAGTTTTAAAAAGCAAAAGGAAAGTGCACCAATAACCTAGGAGACAACTTCAAGCCGAATACACATGCAGTTAGAGGCCCCAGATGAGGTAGAAGAGAAACTAAATAAGGGAGTTCAAAAATATTACAAGAAATAATGGCCAAACGTTTTTCAAATTTTATAACCATAAACCCACAGATCCAAGATCCTTAATGAACCTCCAAAACAAAAGCTATAAATAAAATTATATCAAAACACATTACAATCAAATTGTTCAAAGTCAATAATAAAGAGAAAAATCTTAGAAGAAGCCAGAGGAAAAAGCTACCTTACAGAGGGGCACATATAAGGAAGACATTCATTGTCTTGTTGAAAATAATGTGAGATGACAGTGGAAAAATATCATTCAGTTCAGTTCAGTTCAGTCACTCAGTCATGTCCGACTCTTTGCGACACCATGAATTCCAGCACGCCATGCCTCCCTGTCCATCACCAACTCCTGGAGTTCACTCAAACTCACGTCCATCGAGTCAGTGATGCCATCCAGCCATCTCATCCTCTGTCGTCCCCTTCTCCTCCTGCCCCAAATCCCTCCCAGCATCAGAGTCTTTTCCAATGAGTCAACTCTTCACATGAGGTGGCCAAAGTACTGGAGTTTCCTTCCAAAGAACACCCAGGGCTGATCTCCTTTAGAATGGACTGGTTGGATCTCCTTGCAGTCCAAGGGACTCTCAAGAGTCTTCTCCAACACCACTGTTCAAAAGCATCAATTCTTTAGCGCTCAGCTTTCTTCACAGTCCATACATGACCACTGAAAAAAACATAGCCTTGACTAGATGGACTTTTGTTGACAAAGTAATGTCTCTGCTTTTTAATATGCTATCTAGGTTTAATATGCTAACTTTCCTTCCAAGGAGTAAGTGTCTTTTAATTTCATGGCTGCAGTCACCATCTGCAGTGATTTGGAGCCCCCCAAAATAAAGTCTGACACCGTTTCCACTGTTGTGTCAACACCAAAATCAGATTGATTATATTCTTTGCAGCCAAAGATGGAGAAGCTCTATACAGTCAGCAAAAACAAGACCAGGAGCTGACTGTGGCTCAGATCATGAACTCCTTATTGCCAAATTCAGACTTAAACTGAAGAAAGTAGGGAAAACCACTAGATCATTCAGGTATGACCTAAATCAAATCCCTTATGATTATACAGTGGAAGTGAGAAATAGATTTCAGGGACTAGATCTGATAGATAGAGTGCCTGATGAACTATGGACTGAGGTTCGTGACATTGTACAGGAGACAGAGATCAAGACCAGCCCCATGGAAAAGAAATGTGAAAAAGCAAAATGGCTGTCTGGGGAGGCCTTACAAATAGCTGTGAAAAGAAGAGAAGCGAAAAGCAAAGGAGAAAAGGAAAGATATAAGCATCTGAATGCAGAGTTCCAAAGAATAGCAAGAAGAGATAAGAAAGCCTTCCTCAGCGACCAATGCAAAGAAATAGAGGAAAAGAACAGAATGGGAAAGACTAGAGATCTCTTCAAGAAAATTAGAGAGACCAAGGGAACATTTCATGCAAAGATGGGCCCGATAAAGGACAGAAATGGTATGGACTTAACAGAAGCAGAAGATATTAAGAAGAGGTGGCAAGAATACACAGAAGAACTGTACAAAAAAAGATCTTCACGACCAAGATAATCATGATGGTGTGATCACTCGCCTAGAGCCAGACATCCTGGAATGTGAAGTCAAATGGGCCTTAGAAAGCATCACTACGAACAAAAATATCATTAAAGAAATGTAAAAAGCAACAACAATCCTGTCAGCCCAGAATTTTTTAAATTAATTTTTATTGGTGTAGAGCTGCTTTATAATGTTGTGTTAGTTTCTGCTGTACTGTAAAGTGAATCAGCTATACATATACATATATGCACTCTTTTTTGGATTTCCTTCACATTTAGGTCACCACAGAGGAGAGTCTCCACTGAGGAGAGTTCCATATGCTATACAGTGGGTTCTCATTAGTTACATCGTAGTATATATACGTTCATCCCAATCTCCCAATTCATCCCACTTCGCTTTTCCCCCATTGGAGTCTATGTGTTTGTTCTCTGTGTCCACATTTCTATTTCTGCTTTGCAAATATATTCCCAATTATATCATTTTTCTAGATTCCACAAATAAGCAATACTATACGATATTTGTTTTTCTCTTTCTGATTTACTTCAAATCTTATGACAGTCTCTAGGTTCATCCACACCTCTGCAAATGGCACAATTGCATTCCTTTTTATGGATGAGTAATGGTCCACTGAACCTAGAATTTTTACTCAGTAAAAATACGTTTCAAAAATTAAGGACGTAGAGATAGACAGCAGGTTAATGGCTGTCAGGGTCTGAGGAGGAGGGGAAAATGAGGAGTGACTACTAACGGGTATGGACTTGTGGGAGCTGATGAAATTTTCTGGAGTTAGATAATGGGAACAGTTGCACAATTTTGCAAATATACTAAAAGCCACTGAATTATACACTTTAAATAGTGAATTTTATGGTATTGAAATTACATTTCAATTTTTTTTAAACTAAAAAAAAGAAAAATCATATACTTTTTTTTAGACATACAAGAGACGAAAGAATTTATCATGAGCCAAAATTCATTTCGAAAAATGTTAAAGAAAATCTTATGAGCAGAAGGAAAATGATACCAGATGGAGATACAGATCCACACAAAGGAATAAAGAGCACTGTAAATGGTAACTATGTGATAAGTATGTGACTTTTTCTAATCTAAATCTCTTTAAAAGATGACTGCTTTTTAAACTGAAAATGATGATGAAATAATAATAAGAATCATTATGGAGTTCACAACATTTGTAAGTAAAATAAATATAAAACAACAATAGCATAAAGAGAGGGAGGTGGCATCACAACCTATACAAACGCACACAGTGTGAGTGTGAGCCAACACCTTCACACACTGCTGATGAGAATGTAAGATGGAACGCCCACTTCAGAAAAACCTTTTGGCTTTTTTTTTTTTTAAGTTAAACATATACCAACCCTACCACCAGCCGTTCCACTGTAGCTATTTTCCCAAGAGGAAAGAAAGTGTACCTGTGTGTTTAGTCACTCAGTTGTGCCTGACTCTTTACGCCCCCATGGACTGTAGCTGGCCAGGTTCTTCTGTCCATGGAGATTCTCCAGGCAAGGATACTCGAGTGGGTTGCCATGCCCTCCTCCAGGGGATTTTCCCCACCCAGGGAGGGAACCCAGGTCTCCCGCATTGTAGGCGGATTCTTTACCATCTGAGCTACGAGGGAAGCCAAAAGAAAGCATATATCCGTGCAAAGACCTGTACATTAATGTGTATAGCAGCTTTATTTGTGATAGTCATGTGTTCACTCATCTAAGACTCACAACCTTACAGTATCCTATCAGGTAGATTCTCTCATTAACCCCATTTTCCAAAGTGTTGTTAGGAATGGGGGAGGGAAATGTTGGGCTGCCCACTCAAAATTGTCCACCACATGGACTTACAATAGCACTTGACTCAAATTATATACACACACACACATATATAATTGTATTTCATATACTTTATATATTATCTCATTTTATATTTACATTTATATTATAATTATGCTATTTAATATATCTTAATTTATATATTATAATAATAGCACCTGTCTCAAAGTGGGTTGTTGCTGCTGCTAAGTCACTTCAGTAGTGTCCAGCTTTTTGCGAACCCATGGACTATAGCCCGTCAGGCTCCTCTGTCCATGGGATTCTGCAGGCAAGAATACTGGAGCGGGTTCCCATGCCCTCCCTCCAGGACATCTTCCTATTCCAGGATTAAACCCATAGCTCTTATGTCTCCAGCATTGGCAGGCAGGTTCTTTACACCTGGGAAGCCCCAAAGTGGGTTGGGAAGTTCACTTTAATGATACATATAATGTACATATGTGGTGACTAGCATGTTGTATGTACTCAATAATGTGATTGATGACAATGATGATTTTACAGTAGGGCAATAATAGTCCCAAAATCATGTTCAGTTCAGTTCAGTCGCTCAGTTGTGTCTGACTCTTTGTGACACCATGAATCGCAGCATGCCAGGGCTCCCTGTCCATCACCAACTCCTGGAGTTCACTCAAACTCACGTCCATCGAGTCAGTGATGCCATCCAGCCATCTCATCCTCTGTCGTCCCTTTCTCCTCCTGCCCCCAATCCCTCCCAGCATCAAAGTCTTTTCCAATGAGTCAACTCTTTGCATGAGGTGGCCAAAGTATTGGAGTTTCAGCTTTAGCATTATTCCTTCCAAAGAAATCCCAGGGCTGATCTCCTTCAGAATGGACTGGTTGGATCTCCTTGCAGTCCAAGGGACTCTCAAGAGTCTTCTCCAACACCATAGTTCAAAAGCATCAATTCTTCGGCGCTCAGCCTTCTTCACAATCCAACTCTCACATCCATACATGACCACTGGAAAAACCATAGCCTTGACTAGACGGACCTTAGTCGGCAAAGTAATGTCTCTGCTTTTGACTATGCTATCTATGTAGACAGAGGGTATAATTGAGAGAATTTTGGATGCACAGGATGTTTCATCATGTATTTTTGTTGTTCAGTCACTCAGTTGTGTCTGACTCTTTGCAGCCCCATGGACTGCAGCACGTCAGGCTTCCCTGTCCTTCATCATCTCCCGGAATTTGCTCAAACTCATGTCCATTGAGTTGGTGATGCTATCCAACCATCTCATCCGCTGTCATCCCCTTTTCCTCCTGCCTTCAATCTTTCCCAGCATCAGGGTCTTTCCTAATGAGCCAACTCTTTACGTCAGATGGCCCAAGAATTGGCGCTTCAGTTTTAGCATCAGTCCTTCTAATGAATATTCAGGGTTGATTTCCTTTAGGATTGACAGACTTGATCTCTTTGCTATCCAAGTGATTCTCAAGAGTCTTCTCCAACACCACAGTTCAAAATCATCAGTTCTTCGGTGCTCAGCCTTCTCTGTGGTCTTTATTTAACTTAGAGAAGTTAACTACAGGGAACTCTTTTTTTCTAAGAAAATTGCCCTAAATTTTAATAAAATATTACTGAATTCTGGTAACAGTGAGTGAGGTTTCATTCCTTTAGCAGACTTCATTCCTTTAGCAAATGGACAAATTGCTTGAAACTAGGTCCAAATTATCTGCCTCAGAGCTTCCAGTCATGAAGTCTGTAATACCTGATAGTAGTATAGTTGTCTGAGCAGAGATATCAGGGTATAAAATTAGAAATCCTGTTTTTTAAAGACAAATCTCCTTTCCCAGAAGGGCAAATTCACCCAGTGGAATACTGACTTTAGCTGGCCTGGGAGAAGCAGGTGACAGCTTATTAGACTGGGCAAGGACATTAACTCTTCACATAATCCTTTTTAAAATTTTAACTTTTGGCTGCACTGTGCAGCATGTGGGATCTTCCCCTGTGCTCAGTCACTAAGTTGTGTTGGACTCTTCGTTGTCCCATGGACTATAGTCCATTAGGCTCCTCTGTCCTGGGATTTTCCAGGAAAGAATACTGGAGTGGGTTGCCATTTCCTCTTCCAGGGGATCGTCTCCACCCAGGGATCGAACCCCCATCTCCCAAGTCTCCTGCATTGGCAGGCGGATTCTCTACCACTGAACCACTAGGAAGCCCTTCCTGAGTTTCCCCACCAGGTATCAAACCCTCAGCCACCTGCAGTGAAAGTGGGGTCTTAACCAGTGGACTGCCAGGGAAGTCCCAGTTCTTCACATATTACAGCAATCAAAACACTGTTTATTGTTGACATCTGATTGCACGAGTAATTCGTGATGTTCAGAGAAAAATAAGAAAACATGACCAAGCAAGAAGAGACTATCATAATCCTAGTCTCATAATTCCCTCTATTAATGCCTTAGTGGAAATCCTTCAGGACCTTTTCTATGTACTTTCAAAGAAACAAAAAATGGGCTAATAGCACAATGTACACTTTTTAGTAAATTGCTTTCTTCACTTGCCAATATATTCTGAAATTTTTTCATTTCAAATTGATGCATTTCTGCAACATTATTAAACTTTGGTATGGATATAAGATAATCTATTTGATTGGTTCCATAATTCTTAACATTTCCAATAATTTGATATTCCAAACAAGGCTTTGCTGAGCATCTTTGATTTTACCCCCTGATTCTACAAATTATCATCACTGATATTTTCCTTAAGATAACTTCTATAGAAGAGGAATTTCTTTGTCAAAGAACATGATTATTTAAAAGATGCTTTCATATGTTTTCCAATAGGCCCTTCAGAGTAGTTGTACTAATTTATTTTTTAAATTAATTTTTATTGGATCGTAGTTGATTTACAATGCTATCTTAGTTTCAGGGGTACAGCAAAGTGGATCAGTCATACATAAACATATATCCACTCTTTTTTAGATTCTTTTCCCATACGGATCATTACAGAGTACTGAGCAGAGCTCCCTGCGCTATACAAGTAGTTCTTATTAGTTATCTGTTCTATATATGTGTGTATATGTAAATCCCAATCTCCCAATTTATCCCCCTTCCCCCAGTTGTACCAATTTACTACTCCACTGTCAGTGCATATGCTGTTACTTTCAACAAGCTCCATAAGAGAAGCGTGTGATAAACTCTTGTATTACTGTCCCTTTTTATCTGTGAGGAGCCAAATACAAGGCAAATGAAATCGCTTTCCTTATCTAGATTGGGACTAGGTTTGGAAGCTCAGAGTAATTAGGCAAAAGGATTTCTCCAAAGTTGTAGAGCTTGAAACATTAGCCAATGGATAAAAATAGAAGTAGGAGAAAAAGAAAAAGCCCACTCAAGGCAAGGTAAAGCAATTAACAGTGTGTTTTTGCTACTGACCTTCTAAAATCGTTCCTGTGTCATGCTAAGTTGCTACAGTGGTGTCCAGCCCTTTGCGATCCTATGGACTGTAGCCTGCCAGGCTCCTCTGTCTGTTAGATTTTCCAAGCAAGAATACTGGAGTGGGTTGCCATTTCCTTCTCCAGGGCATCTTCTTGACCCTGTGATTGAACTCGTCTCCTGTGTCTTCTGCATTGGCAGGTGGATTCTTTACCACTGAGCCACCTGGGAAGCTTGAAGCTAAGGGAATCTGTTTCAATTCAGTGTGGAGTAGAAACGAATGTTCTTGTCTATTCAAGATTCCTTCACCTCCCCAGCTTTTTTCGTTAATAACCTGGTCCTTGTTACGGCACTGGGCAATACTACTCTTCTATCTCTCTGGCCATGGTGACTGGTCCAGAGATGGGCTTACGACCCCAGTCAGAGCAATCAGAATCCTTAGGCAAACATTTTCTAACTGGACTGGTCTTTTCTTCTCTTTTGGTCACTGAAATTTTTAGCTGTACCCCAACACTGTTGGAGGGCATGTTCCCTGCTGGGTACAGAAAGTCTATCTGCAAGAGGAGGTCTTTAGCACAAGTTTTCCTAATGTGAATTAGTGATGAGTTGATTGATTAATTAGAGAACATGAGGTGCCAACCAACTGGCACTGTTATAACCTCATCCAGAACTGGCAAGCAGATAGGAAAAAAAAGTTGGAAGCAACACCAACGGTGATGTCTGAGTGACTTCATGCTTTGTTTATCCCAGCATCAGGTTGTAAAGTTGTTAACAATGTGTGCAGGTCATCCTAGTGATAAAGATGGTAGAGGTAGTAATGAGTCAGTACTCTTGAGTAAGAGCCACGAGTAGCATAGAAATAAAGGACAACTATGAACCTGGAACCTAGAAGGATGTAGATTCATGCAAGGTTAATATTGTTGACCTAGTACCAAATAGGGAAAGGACTACATCAAGGCTGTATATTGTCACGTTACTTATTTAACTTATATGCAGAGTACATCATGAGGAATGCTGGGCTGGATTAAACACAAGCTAGAATCAAGATTGCTGGGAGAAATATCAATAACCTCAGATATGCAGATGACACTACCCTTACAGCAGAAAGCCAAGAACTAAAGAGCCTCTTGATGAAAGTGAAAGAGGAGAGTGAAAAAGTTGGCTTAAAACTCAACATTCAGAAAACTAAGATCATTGCATCCAGTCCCATCACTTCATGGCAAATAGATGGGGAAACAGTGGAAACAGTGACAGGCTTTATTTTGGGGGGCTCCATAATCACTGCAGATGGTGACTGCAGCCATGAAATGAAAAGAAACTTGCTCCTTGGAAGGAAAGTTATGACCAACCTAGACAGCATATTGAAAAGCAGAGACATTACTTTGCCAACAAAGGTCCATCTAGTCAAAGCTATGGTTTTTCCAGTAGTCATTAATGGATGTGAGCTGGACTATAAAGAGCTGAGTGCTGAAGAATTGATGCTTTTGAACTGTGGTGTTGGAGAAGACTCTTGACAGTCCCTTGGACTACAAGGAGATCCAACCAGTCTATCCTAAAGGAAATCAGTCCTGAATATTCATTGGAAGAACTGATGCTGAAACTGAAACTCCAATACTTTGGCCACCTGATATGAAGAACTGACTCATTGGAAAAGACCCTGATGTTGGGAAAGATTGAAAGCAGGAGGAGAAGGGGACAACAGAGGATGAGATGGTTGGATGGCACCATCGACTCAATGGACATGAGTTTGCTGCAGTCCGTGGGGACACAAAGAGTTGAACATGACTGAGCGACTGAACTAAACTGAATATTGTTGATGATAAGTGTTGGAATAAAAGAATATAGGTCATTAAAGGCTATGCTTCTCAGTAAGGAAAGAATCCTATAGCAATCTAAAGAGGTGAAGGAAAATCTGCTTAAATTTAAATCTATCTGATTACCTATGTGAAATGCCATTTTAAAGTAAAAACCAAGACACAATTTTTTACATACTAAACAGCTAATTACAGTACAGTTATAATGTTCCTATTTTATGTCCCAGGAACATAATCTTAAATTGCAACTAGTGAGATTTGGGAAACCTTCAGGGAGAGGTGTTTGCAATGAGTGTTAGAGATTGCTTGACATAGTAATGGAGATGGTATAGAAAAATATCCCAAGCTAAGGACAGTAGCATAAATAAAATACTGGAGAGATCTGTGAATGCAGTGTGCTACCTTTTGTATAAGAAAAATAAACAGTGCATATTATTTACTTGTATGAAAGCTTAAAGGTTCTGTACACTCATAAGGGCTTCCTAGGTGGCCCAGTGATAAAGAATCTGCCTGCCTGAGCAGGAAAGGCCAGTTCAATCCCTGGGTCAGGAAGATCCCTTGGAGGAGAAATTGGCAACCCACTCTAGTATTCTTGCTGGAAAAATCCCATGGACAGTGGATCCTGGCGGGTGATAGTCCATGGGGTTGCAAAGAGTCGGACACAATTTGAGTGCCTGAGCACACACTTACGCATGCATACTCCTAAGAACCTAATATCAGGGGTTGGCTATTGGGAGTCAGGAATGTGATCTGGATGGATGGAGGACAGGGCTGGAGGGAAGACTTGTCAGTGGAACTAGAGTTTAGTTCTATTTGAATGACAGAATTTAGTGAACAGTAGGTTTAAGGTAGTGTTAAATCAAGCAAAATCGTGAATGTTTTGTTACAGGATTTGTAATTCAGTTTCTGGGTGATGGAAACCCACTGTTGCTGCTAAGTCTCTTCAGTTGTGTCCAAGTCTGTGTGACCCCATGGACTGCAGCCTACCAGGCTCCTCCATCCATGGGATTTTCCAGGCAAGAGTACTGGAGTGGGTTGCCATTGCCTTCTCTGTGGAAACTCACTACAGAATTTTAAACATAAAACTAACCTAGGCTTCCCTGGTGACTCAGTGGTAAGAAATCTGCCTGCTAATGCAGTAGACATGGGTTCAATTCCTGGTCCTAGAACCCTGTCACAGGGCAACTAAGCCAGTGAGCCACAATTACTGAGCCTATGCTCTAGAGCCCAGGAGCCACAACTACAGAGCCCACACCCTGCAACTACTGAAGCCCACGCATTCTAGAGCCAGTCCTCTGCAAGAAGAGAAGCCACCACAACGAGAAGCTCAGGCACCACAACTAGAGAGTAGCTTGCACAACAACAAAGACCCACACAGCCAAAAATAAATTTTTTTTTAAAAAAACACTGACCTAATACAGTCTTCATGGAAGGGGTAAGTATTTGCTCTGTAATACCTGAAATGCAAGCAATGTTACACTCTTTTATGTTCCAAAATCAAACCAAATTTGCTTCATTTGTCAGAGTTTGCAAAAAAAAGAAAAAAAAAACAAACCAGTTTTGTTGCAGACAAAAGTGTGCTGGGAGTTCTCCCCACCCTCCCAATTCCATTAGGATCATGTTAGAGGTCTGGGAGCTTACAGATAACCTAAAAAAGAGTCAGCTTCCCTAGTAGCTCAGTTGGTAAAGAATCTGCCTGCAGTGCAGGAGACCGGGGTTCAGTCCCTGGATTGGGAAGATCCCCTGGAGCAGGAAATGGCAAACCACTCCAGTATCCTTGCCTGGAAAATCCCATGGACAAAGGAGCCTGGTGGGCTGCAATCCATGGGGTCACAAGAGTTGGACATGACCTAGTGACTTCACCACCACCACCAAAGAGAAATCACTCAACCTGTGGCCCAGACTTTGCTGTTTCTTCCTATCCTGGAGCAGGACCAGTCACATAATTTGCAGGGCTCAGTGCCAAATGAAAACGCAGAGTCCTTTGTTCAAAAATTGTTGAGAATTTCAAGATGGTGACAGCAGAGCACTGGATCCCAGTGTGGGGCCCTTCTGTGTGTGAGTGCACAGATCTGTCTCAGACCCAAGAAGCTGGCTCTGTCTGAGGGCAGGCAGCCTCACAAGGACTACACTACTTTGCAAAACTAAGCTCCAGGAGTCTCTACTAGAGTAAGATGTGAGGCCAACAGGATTACAGTGGTGCCCAAGGGGTCCATCTCCTGGAATGCTTTCCAAACCTTAGGGTGCATGCAAATCACAAGGTATTGCTAGGATGCAGATTCTAACTCCAGAGTAGGTCTGGGAGTTAGAGAATTTGAGATTCTGCGTTTTTGCAGACTTCCACATGTTGCTGTTTCTTCAGGTCTTGTTTTCCACATTTTGATCCACAAAGTGTTACACCATAACCCTGTGCTGTGTGCTTGGTTGCTCAGTCATATCTGACTCAGCCTTATGGATGGCTCCTCTGTTGATGAGATTTTTCAGGCAAGAATACTGGAGTGCGCTGCCATTTCCTTCTTCAGGAGATCTTCCTGACCCAGAGGTTGAACCCATGTCTCCTGTGTCTACTGCACTGCAGGTGAACTCTTTACCCACTGAGCCATAGGGGAGACTCCATAACCTTAGATGTACACAACCAACCCTCAGACTCTCCTCCTGACTCTCCAAGAATTCATACCTGGTGTCCAATCTTTTATCTCACAAAGCCTCAGCTGCTAAGGGCAGGGAAGGAGGTAAATATCCCCATTCAGTCTATAACCTAGAAGACAAGTAATACTTGAATTTCCTCATCAGGATACCTGGACTGGTCTATTTTATAAAGATAAAGGAAATGTCAGCATGAGGCATGGGAGAAAAAAACATGAAGAAATGAGAGGCAGTTATAATTGCGCAAGAGTTTGATAAGGCCCTGAGGATTAGAATGGAAGCAGACAGGAGAGGCTTTTCAAAGGTCAACCTAGATGGCTGAGGAAGCCAACTAGGAGGAGAGGGAGAGAGAGGAAATGGAGGTAAGTCCAGAGTTTTGAGCCTGGATATGCCTACAATGATAAGGATACCATTAACCCAGGAGGGCAGAAAGGACAGCAGCTCTGAGAAGACGTAAGTTCAGTTCAGTTAATGCTAAGTTTTAGGGGCTGTACATCTGGGCTTTCCAAGTGGCTCAGCAGTAAAGAATCCACCTACCAATGCAAGAGACTTGGGTTCGATCCCTGGGTCAGGAAGATCTCCTGGAGGAGGAAATGGCAAACCACTCCAGTAGTCTTGCCTGGGAAATCCCATGGACAGAGGAACCTTGAGGGCTACAGTCCACAGGATCACAAAAGAGTCGGACACGACTTAGCGACTAAACAACAATATCCTTATATTAGGAGAAATCCTAGGCATCTAAGTAAGTAGAAATCAGAGCAAAATGGTGAAAGAAATATATTGATGAGTATCAAGTAAGTATGGATGTAAAATGCAAAGTTTTTCGAAATAAGAATGTGAGGACACATGTTCACTGAGTGGAAGAAGTCCAAAATAATGGGTGGAGGACCTGTTTTGGTAGTGCAGGGCAGTGCTACTTAGAAGTTCTAGGTGAAATAGAAAGCGTTGCTCTTGAACAGGTATGCAGCATTTTCTTCTCTCACAAACTGTGATATTATCTTTATAAACATAGACTAGTCCAGGTACCCTGATGAGGAAATCTTTCAAAAAATCTTTGAAGCTTCCTGGAAAGCCTATTCAGGCCCTGCCATATCTGCTGTCATTAAATATATTAATAGAATCTAGAATGCTGGAGTTACTTGTCTGCTGCCTTTTATGAGCACTGCCTGTACACAAAATGGTCTTCTGTGTTCTCATTTAATGTGGTACATAAATTTCTTATTTTTTTATTTTAATGGCTAACAACTTTACAGGGAAAAAAATCATATGTATAAAACAGCTTGCTACAGCTTTATGGAAGGTTCTTCTATCCTTATCAGTATGCATACACATGATTAATATGTTTCTTGTGGGACTGGCTGTGAATCATTGGTGTGTAAGTTGTTTAATGACCACAAACTCCATCCTCCCTGTTTATAACACTCTTTGCAGTGCAACCTAGATGTTCTTCCATCAAGATAAGGAATCTATTTCCTCCTATCTTGAATCTCTTCCAGCCTGGTGACTAACTTTGAGTAACAAGAGAATGTAGTTTCTTCTTTCTTTTTTTAATGAAATGAGGCAAGGTTATTATTACAGTTTAAAATCTTGGCTTGCAGGTTCTTCATTGCGGCCTGAGGGCTTAGTTGCCCCAGGCCACATGGGATCTTAGTTCCCAGACCAGGACTCAAGCACACACAGCTCCTGCATTGGAAGGAAGATTCTTTTTTGGGGAAGGCAGATTCTTAGCCACTGGACCACCAGGAAAATGATAAGAGATTTGTGGTTTCTGCTCTTGCCATGTTGCCACCATCCTATAAAGAAGCTTGACCTAGCTTCCCTGCGGCCTACCCTTTACTCAAGGCCAAAATCCAGCCATGTGAGTGAAACTGAGACGTCAGGCCCCAGTTGAGCTGCCAGATGACTGTAGTCACGAGTGTGCCCCCAGGCCAGGCCAGCTAAAACCCCATGCAGCTTAACCCAGCCCAAGTGTGTGAGCAAATAAAAATGGTTGCTTTAAACCACTAAACTTTAGAGAATTCCTGATGGTCTGGTGGTTAGGACTCTCTGTTGTCAGTGTTGAGGTTGTGAGTTCAATCTTTGGCTGGGGAACTAAAATGCTGCAAGTCACAGAGTGTGCCCCCAAACCCAGTAAACTTTAGGTAATTTATATGGAATATAGATAACTGATATAATTTGGTACGTTATATTTGCATTCTAATTTTGGAATCATTATTTGGGGTATAATTTTGTATGTATTTGAACAAGTTGTAAGATATTTTGTATGCTTATACACAATTCTATGGTATTCCTTTACCACTGTTTACTTAACCTTTTCCCAATAATTAGACATTTGGTGTGTATACAGATTTCCATTTTTATGGTTAATACTGTTCCAAGAATCTTTTTACAACTGGTCTCTAATTTTTTTTGCTTGTTATTTTCTTAGGATTTTTTTTTAACCTAAAGTGGAATTAGTGGGTAAAATGATGTAAAGTATAAATTCTCACTACATATTGACTGACTGCTTTTTAAAAGATGGTTATCAATTTACTGTGCAGCCAGCAATATATTCATCTCCCCATACCCAGTTAGCAAACTTTCTAAAAATTTAGCAATTTTGATTGCTTAAGAAACTATTTTGGCCTCACCTCTCATTTTGTGGCATCTTAGTTCCCCAACCAGGGACTGAACCCTGGGGCACGGCAGAGAAACCATTGAGTCCTAACTACTGAACCACCAGGGAATTTCCAGCAATTTTAAAATTAAGATGTAACACATATGCAGCTAAGTATGCAAATCTTAACTATGTATCTTGATTAATATTTACAGATAGAGAGAGCTAGACGAGTTCATGTAATCACCCCCAGATGAAGATTTGGAACATTTCTAGCTCCCCATGTATTTCTCTTGTGGTCCTTTCCAGTCAACCCACCCCCAGAAGTAATCACTACTTTGATTTTCATCACCATAGATTTAGCTAATCTTGAATTTCATATAAATAGAATCATGCATATTGTACTCTCCTATGTCTTCCTTCTTTTGCTCATTATTATATCTGTAAAATTCATTCTTGTTCTTGTTGTATATGGCAGTGGTTCATTCTTGACCATTGGTGATATTATCCTTTGAGAATGCTGCAGATTCCTTATCTAGTCTTCATTTGATGGACAGTTCAGTAACTTCAGTTTGGTGCTATTAAACAAAGTGTTTTAAACTTTTTCACTTATTTTAATATTTCAGTAGTTATATGCTGATACCTTAGAAGTGTTTCAGTACTGATTTCTTCATTTACTGTTGGAGTACAACTGGCGAGGGTCTAGAGAATGAGTCTGAGTGAGTAAGCAGGGCCAGATTATGAAGGACCTTGTGAGAGGCGCGGAGGAGCATGAACTATGTGGCATGGACAGAGGGGAGTCACTGAGGGATCTGAAGCAAGAGAAGAAACTTATCAACCTTGACTGTTAGAAAAATGTCCCTGCCAGTAGGGAGGAGAATGGATGGTGTGAGGGAAAGTCTGAAGGCAGATTTCTAGGCAGAAGACATGGCAATAGCATAGGTAAGAAATGAGCTGGGCCTGAACTAACACAGCAGCAACAGAACTTATTAGGTGTTGATCTTTGAGGCACGAGGAAGTGAGACAAGCTAACTGCTGGATAACTGAAATGGCGGTAGATGCATTGACTAAGGCAAGGAAGGCAGATGGGGAGGAGGACACAGCGTCACAGGAAAGATAATGCGTTAATTTTGGATTTGTTGAATTTGAGATACCTGTGGAACATCCAGGTGGAGAAGACTACTTGTCAACTGGTTATGCAGGTCTAGACGGGCTCCCTGGGTAGCTCAGTTGGTAAAGAATCCCCCTGCAGTGCAGGAGACCCCGGTTGGATTCCTGTGTTGGGAAGACCCCCTGGAGAAGGGAATGGGCTACCCGCTCCAGTGTTCTGGCCGAAAGAATCGGACATGGCTGAGTGACTTTCACTTTCACTTTTCACGTGGGTCTAGAGATCTGGAAGTGGTCCTGCTGGAGGCAGAGATTTGGGAGATCACCAGTGCATAGGAGGAAGAAGAACCTGGAAGATAGACAAGGTTAATTAGAATAGTAGTTGAGGTGGATGGACAGGCATTGAAAAGGAAAGCCAAAGAAGAAGCCCAAGATGAGAGGTCTGAGATAAATGGGAAAAGGTGTGGCTCTCAGAAGTCCAGGGGTTGAAAATTTCAAAAAAGAGGGTATCTCAGAGAGGAAGGTGAGATAAAGACTGCATGGTAACTTCTCGATTTGGAAGTCAGATTGCTGGTGAGCTTGCCATAGCAGTTCCAAAGAAGTGATAGGTGCAGGTGCCAGACTGCAGCAAGCTGAGAAAACCGAGGGCAGTAATTAGACTTTCCTTTTGGAAAATTCAGTGACAGATAAAAAGAAAGATGACATTATCGAGGCCAATGTCACTTTTGTTTTTTGTTTTTTAATTGATAGAGATCTGAGTGCCAAGCACAGACGGGGTGAAGCCATCCCCTCCTGGACTGCTCCGTAGGGACCATGCCGCGGATCCAGCGCCTCTGTTGTCTTCCAAGCCCTCATTTCTGCCTTCTCTAGTTTTAATAGAGAATTTTATATGATTCTTTGTTGTCTCCTCTCTTGGTCTATTAATTATACTTGTTTAAAAATATATTTAAGCATTTTCCTTAGGGTTTGCAATCTACATTTACAGCTGATTCACTCTAATGCTTCACGGGTAGTGCAAGTATTTCATAACAGTATTATCAATGCCTCCCTCCTATTTCTTATAACATTGCTATTACTTATTTCACTAATTCATAAACTACAATAGCTGAAAGCATGGGTTATATTAGTGAATCGTGTAGTGAAAATTTATCATTTGGAGTAATTTTTCTCACAAAGTTATTTGTTATGCTCTACCCAAGTGATGTGAGTCTGAGTGAACTCTGGGAGTTGGTGATGGACAGGGAGGCCTGGCGTGCTGCGATTCATGGGGTTGCAAAGAGTTGGACATGACTGAGCGACTGAAATAAACTGAACCCAAGTGACCTGGTGGTAGAGAATCTGCCTGCCAGTGTAGGAGACACAGGAGACCTGAGTTCAATCCTTGGGTCAGGAAGATGCCCTGGGGAAGGAAATGGCAACCCACTCCAATATTCTCACCTGTAAAATCCCATGGACAGAGGACTATAGTCCATAGGGTCGCAAAGGGTCAGACACGACTGTAGTGACTTAGAACAGCACCATTTCTTATTTTATTAGTGTTGGTGCTTTTAAACATTTGTGGCTTCTAACGTGATGACTTTTAAAGACAAGCTGTGAGATAGAAGAGAAAACTTCAGATCAAGTTTATGATGAAAATTTCGATCTTTTGAAACATCTCATTGTACCTGAGGACCATGAATTCAAGTTGCTCTATTCCTTTGTGTACTGTATCAAACAGCTTACAAAGTAAGCAATGTGTCCCTGCAAATTGCAAAGACATATAACTCCACATCCCAGTCATTTTGACAGTAAAGTGGCTGATTATTCTATGTGGCTATTAGAATCTTGAAACAGAGTAAAACCATTGTTTAAAAAAAGTCACAAACAAATGGTATCTAACTAAACTTAAAAGCTTTTAAACAGCAAAACAAACCATAGACACAATGAAAAAACAACCTATAAACTAGGGAAAAATATTTGCAAATGATGCTACCAATAAGGGATTAATTTAAACATATATATATACAAAGCAGCACATACAGCTTAATGTCAAAACAGAACAAACAAAATAACCCAGGGCAGAAGACCTAAATAGGCATTTCTCCAAGGATGACATACAAATAGCCAACAGTCATATAGAAAGATAATTAACATTGCTAATTATTAGAGAAATGCAAATCAAAACAATTCTCACACCGGTCAGAACTGTTGTGTCCAACTCTTTTATACCCCATGGACTGCAGCACACCTGGCTTCCTAGTCCTTGACTATCTCCCGGCATTTGCTCAAACTCATCACCATTAAGTTGGTGATGCCATCCAACCATCTCGTCCTCTGTAGCTCCCTTCTTCTCTTGCCCTCAGTCTTTCCCAGAGTCAGGATCTTTTCCAATGACTTGGCTCTTCACATCAGAATGGTCCCATCAAAATGTTTATAGGACTTCCGTGGTGGCACAGTGGATAAGAATCTGCCTGTCAATGCAGGAGACCCAGGTTTGATCCCTGATCTGGGAGGACTGCGCACGCAGTAGCAACTAAGTCACAACTACTGAGCCCTTGCTCTGCAGCCTGTGCTCTGCAACAAGAGAAGCCACCACAATGTGAAGCCCGCACGCCACAAGGAAGAGCAGGCCCTGCTTGCTGCCGCTAGAGAAAGCCCAGAGCAGTCAAAAATAAATATGTGTGTGTGTATATATATGTATATATTTTAAAAAGAGAGATTTGCTTTAAAAAAAAAAAAAAAGTCTACAAAGAATTTCCCTGGTGGTCCAGGAAGATTCCACACGCTGCAGGGCAACTAAGCCAGATGCCACAACCACTGAGCCCATGCTCTAGAGCCCACGTGCTGCAACTGCTGAAGCCCACAGGCCCTACAGCCCATACTCCACAACAAGAGAAGCCACTGCAACAAGAAGTTTGTGAACCACAGCTGGAGAGCAGCCCCTGCTCACCCCAACAAAGAGCCAGTGCAGCCAAAAAGTAGTCTACAAATAATAAATGCTAGCGAGGGTGTGGAGAAAAAGGAACACTCCTACACTGTTGGTAGGATGTAAATCGGTACAGCTACAGACAGTACCAAGGGCCCTTAAAAAACTGAAAATAGAGTTACCATATGATCTTGTAATTCCACTTCCATACACATATCCAGAAAAAACTCTAATTTGAAAAGATACATGCACCCTAGTGTTCATTACACCACTATTTACAATAGCTAAGCATGGAAACAACATAAATGTCCATTGACAGATGAATTAATAAAGAAGATATGATACATATATACAATGGAATACTACTCAGCCATAAAAAAGAATCAAATAATGCCATTTGCAGCAGCGTGGATGGACCTAGAATTTATCATATTAAGTGAAGTAAGTCAGACACAGAAAGACAAATACCATATGATATTATTCATATGTGGAATCTAAACAAATGATACAAATCAACTTATTTATGAAACAGAAATAGGCTCACAGACATAGAAAACAAGTTTATGGATACCAAAGTGGGTACTGAATTCGGGATTGACATATACACACTATTATGTATAAAACAGATAAACAAGAACCAACTGTACAACACAGGGAGCTACACTCATTATCTTGTAATAAATAACCTATAATGGAAAAGATTTACATATACACACACACACTCACACGCATGTACACATATATGTATATCTGAATTACTTTGCTGTACACTTGAAAACTAACACAACATTGTAAATTAACTATACTTCAATAAAGATAAGAAAGAAAAGAGTCACAATTGGTAAAAATGCTCAGGAAATGCATTATTTAGTAGCCTTTATTTATTGTCCAGAAAAGGAAAACTCACCCAACAGTATAATCAGTCAACATATTAGTGACATGTAACATTATGCCATGGAAAAGGCAATGGCACCCCACTCCAGTACTCTTGCCTGGAAAATCCCATGGATGGAGGAGCCTGGTGGGCTGCCGTCTATGGGGTCGCACAGAGTCGGACACGACTGAAGTGACTTAGCAGCAGCAGCAGCAACATTATGCCAACAAAGTTTTGTGTGATAAACTGAAAAACAATTGCTTGTCTAGCCAGGTTGATGAGTCAGTAGATTTTACCAATAAATGTCTTAGCACAACATTTGTAAGATTTATAAATAAAGATGAAAATTGAGAGCTTTTTTTTTTTCGCTGCTGCTACTGCAAAGAGCTCCCTAAACAAGTCAAGGCCAACATACTTGTAATGTTTTTTCTTTGTACCTGAAGAGCTGTGTGAACATTTGTAATGACCGAGCCCATCAACGGTTGTCTTCAGGAAAGGCTTTGCCTCTAATGAGCAAAGAAAATTCTGACTTTGTTCACAACATACTGTTTTTCTTCATAGAGAGGTGCTGATGTCAAAGCCTGTTAAACAAAAAATTTTAAAAGTCTAGACAATGTGACAAAAACCACCAACTTTATTAAAAAGAGAGCAATTCACACGGGAATATTTTTTAAACTGTGTGAACATCTGGATAAAGAGCACATAAATCTGCTACCAACAGGAATTTAGTGGCTTAGCAGAGAAAGAATTCTCAGCAGGAGTTTAGGTTAAAAGATGAATCATAAAATCCCAGAGAAAACATTTTGACTTCAAGAGATAGGTTCTTGGATTGAAAAGAAATGAAAATTTGACAAATTATGTTCCAAAGGGAAATATTGACATGTTTCCACTGTTGATTAGGTTTGAAGGTGAGGAAGGGTCTCTGCAAGCCTCACATCTTATTGAAAACCACTTGGCAAAACCACAGAATCTCACTGAATCACAGTCCCTGTGCTGGGGCTTCCCTGATGGCTCAGCCAGTAAAGAATCCACCTGCAATGAAGGAGACACAGGAGAAGCCAGTTCAGTCCCTGGGTTGGGAAGATCCCCTGGAGGAGGGCATGGCAACCCTCTTCAGTATTCTTGCCTAAAAAGTCCCATGAACAAAGGAACCTGATGGGCTACAGTCCACGGGATCGAAGAGACTCAGACATGAATGAATATGAGTATGCACCACAGACAGTCCTTGTATGCACAAGGTATAACTCGAGCAGCTCACACTCCTTGAATCTTTCGCTCAGCCTGAGAACTGTACCTTTAAGGGAAGAGAAGGAAGACTTCCCTGGTCTCCCTTCTCTTCTCTTAAACCACTTAATCCCTTCACCAGTGTTAAGAATCTGCCCTCCATGGCAGGGATTCTCACCCCTG
This sequence comes from Ovis canadensis, assembly GCF_042477335.2. NCBI lineage: Eukaryota > Metazoa > Chordata > Mammalia > Artiodactyla > Bovidae > Ovis > Ovis canadensis. Next base: position 58,629,611 of record NC_091247.1, read on the forward strand.
GTAGAGGAACTAAGCTCCCATGTGCTACTAAGCCTGCGCTTGGCAACTACTGAGCCTGCTCATGGAAAGGTCCCGAATGCTGCAACTAAGACCTGATGCAGTCAAATTAAAAAATATAAATAAATAATAAAGTCCACTTTAATAGATTAAAAAAAAGAAAGAAGGACTTTTTGAACTACAGTCTGTATATTTAAATGAGGTTTACAAGTCCTGGATTCCTTTGAAAAAATAGGACCCCACTATTCATGGGAAGGGGGCTTTCCTGATAGCTCAGTTGATAAAGAATCTGCCTGTAATTCAGGAGACCCAGGTTCAATTCCTGGGTCGGGAAGATCCCTTGGAGAAGGGAAAGGCTACCCACTCCATGGCCTGGAGAATTCCATGGACTGTATAGTCCATAGGGTCGCAAAGAGTCAGACATGACTGAGTGACTTTTGCTTTCACTTTTCATGGGAAAACAATGATTATTTTGCTGAAGTTTTTAACCTCTCTTAAATGTGTAGATAAGCTTTGCATATTTAACCAGTGTCAGAAATTGTCTCATTTCAGTTGAAAATGAAATCTCAGTGTTAGACCAGCAAAAAAAAAAAGGGGGGGGGCACATTTCAATTAAAAGGTAAATTTCATTCTTTAGTTTTAGTTTCATAAAGAATAGTTTTAATGCTTTTATATAGTCTGATAAAAGAGATCATGCAATTAGTATATATGTTGTAATTTTGCAGTTGCTAGGCCTGTATGGGAGCTTGATCATGTCACTCAGTAAGGAAATCCTTTCATATAGTGCTGAATCAAGCTGTCTTAGGTCATAATTTTTTTTTTTTTGGCTGTGCTACATGGCTTGTGGGATCTTAGTTCCCTGACCAGGGATTGAAACCAGGCCCTTGGTTGTAAAATCAGAGTCCTAACCATTGGACCACCAGGTAATTCCCTCTTAGGTCATATTATTACTCATATTGCTTGGTTTATAATTTTTGTAACTTTTCAGCATTGTCAATAAATTTCATGTTGTAAATAATATTAATTAAAATAATATATGATCTTTACATAAATTAAATATGCTCCCCCCTTTAAAAATTAAATTTCATTTTGTATTAAGCTAGTTATTTGACAAAAATAAATTATATTTGCCTCATGAGTTTTAAATATTTATGACAAGGCAATAAGGAGACAAATTTCAGCAAAAGTAAGCTAATTTTAGCTATTTGATTCTTTTTCAAAGACATGGTTAAAACAAACTTTAAGTGAGGAAAACAAACACTCTTGCACATATCATATATGACATACTAACCTCATTAGAATATCACTTAGTAGGAATTTCTGATAAGAATTTCAGAACAGTTGGTTAAGATAAAAAATCAAGTAGGTATTATGAGTTAACATCTTTGGTCAGTAGGAAGAACCACACAAAATAGTAGGCTAATCAGTTAGTTAAAATAAACGGATCCTCAGAAAAGTATTTATTCTTTACTCAAAAAAATCATTGGAAGTTATTACTGGATTGTTGTATCTACAATTTATTGATCATGCTGAAACTGTATAACTCATACTGGGACTTGAACCTGGTTGGCCAGGACTTGAACCTGGCCAAAATCCAATTTGGGACTCAAAGGTTGTCAAAATCCATGATCTTCCAAGTGAGATCACACACTTGGTTTCAGCACTTAATGAAGCTCAGATTCCTGATATTTTATTGTGGAAAGAATTGAGTGAGAGATAAAGTGATAGGTAAGAAGTGGGTTTATTTAGAGATACAAAGAGAGTGTGGATAATTTCGGAAGGAAAGAGTGGCCTTGAAATATGGTATGGTTAGCTTTTATGGGCTGGGTAATTTCATAGGCTAATAACTGGGCTTCCCTGGGGGCTCAGATGGTAAAGAATCCACCTGCAATTCCGGAGACCTGTGTTTGATCCCTAGGTTGGGAAGATCCCCTGGAAGAGGTCATGGCAACCGACTCCAGTATTCTTACCTGGAGAATCCCCATGGACAGCCCCCTGGCAGGCTAAATGGCAGGTTAAATGGAAGTTGACTCATTGCCATCTTGGACCCATTTGGTTCCAGTCAGTTTATATTATGTCCTTGGGCTATGCCATTCTTTTAAAGTTTGTGCCCTGCCCACTTCCTTCCTGTTTCAATGCTAATGTACTCTGTGTGTGTGCTCAGTGGCTCAGTCATGTCCAGCTCTTTGTGGCTCTATGAACTAAAGCCCTCCAGCTTCCTCTGTCCATGGAATTTTCCAGACAAGAATACTGGAGCAGGCTGACATTTCCTACTCCAGGGAATCTTCCCAACCTTGGGATCAAACCCACTTCCTGCATCTCCAGCACTGGCAGGTGAATTCTTTACCACTGAGCCACCTAGGAGCTGTAAGGGGAAAAAAAAATTATATAGACATTCTCTGAAAATTATTTCAAGAGTTCCTCTGGAGGGAAAAGATTGAGAAAGATTATGTGAACCTCTCCGTGGTATCTGAAAATTGCTCTGTGCCTTTCCTTCTCAGTACAAAATATTCTATAGGGCCTATCACTGAAAATTCTTTAAAAAAGAAAAGATGAATCATGTTCATGGCATCCTGTAGTAAATATATTGTGATATGTCACAACATACAGAAAGTAAAATAAAAGGTATACCACAGGGTCAGTTGACAAAGTCGTCAAAAAGAAAACCAGGGCCCAAAGTGACATCACTTTTACTAAAGCCCAGGATACCAAACCTAGATTTAATACCTGACCCAATTTTAGCTTCAGCTTTCCCCAGGAATGTCGTCTTAATGGGTTAGTCTGGGGTTTTCTGATGAACACCAGTGAGGTAATCTGGTGGGCCCTCTCCCTACCCACACCCCACCCCCAGAGAAGGAATGCATAATAAAAGCTGTTTCGTTCCCTTCTCCACAAAAGAAGATGACTTGTCCTAAAATAATCCTTTGTTTCCTTTTGCTAATCCTTTCTTGTCCCATTCTTCTGGTTATAGAAACCTCCCATTCTGTACAACTCCAGAGAGTGTCTTTCTCTTCATTAGATGGGGTGCTGCTGATGAATCATTGAATAAAGCCAACCAGATCTTCAGATTTACTCAGTAAAGTTTGTTTTAGGCTCACCTGGTGGCTCAGTTGTAAAGAATCCGCCTGCCAATGCAGGAGACTTGGGTTCGATCCCTGGGTTGGGAAGATTCCCCTGGAGAAGGGAACGAATATCCACTCCAGTATTCTTGCCTGGGAAATCCCACAGACAGGGGATCCTGGAGGGCTACAGTTCATTGGGTGGCAAAAGAGTTTTATATGACTGAGCGACTGAACAACAACAACAACAAATACTAAAAAGATTAATTTGTTAAGGATAGATAATTTTAATTTATATATTGTGTAATACTGGAGTGGGTTGCCATTTCCTCCTCCAGGCAATCTTCCAAACCCATGTCTCCTGCATTGGCAGGTTGATTCTTCACCACAGTGCCACCTGGGAAGCCCATATGTGTAAATTATATATTAGAGTAAAACCATATATAATTTTAATAATTTATTTCTGTATCTTAACAGATTGTTTTAATAACTTCTTTCTGTATTCTAGCAGATCAAGGGCATACACAATCACTTTGGAAACTACTGCCTTAATCACAGAATTCCGAGTCACACCTGTATATCTAATGTCAGTTGATTTTCGACAAAGGTGCCGAGACCATTCAATAGTGAAAGAATAGTCTCGTCAGTAAATGATACTGGAAAACTGGATGGCCACAAGCAAAAGAAGGAAATTGAACCCATAACTCACACAATATACAAAAATTAATTCAAAATGCTTTAAAGATCTAAATATAAGAGATAAACCCATAACTCTTAGAGGAAAACATGGGGTAAATTTTGATGACTTCAGTTTGGCAGTGGATTCTTAGATATGACTCCAAAATCACAAGCAACAAAAGAAAAAAATACACGTCAGACTTCATCAAAATTAAAAAAAAAACTTTTGTACTTCAAAGGGCATTATAAAGAAAACAAAAACTCCACAGAATGGGAGAAAAATATTTGTAAATTGTGTCAAAATTGAGCAGGACCCTGCAGGGCCCTTCTGGGGGCCTGTTTCCCCTGTTTCTTGTTTGTAGAAAGAGGCTTTAGTTTCCAGGCCCTTCATTAAGTTCCAAAGTGCAGATTCAACAGTTATTAATAAGAAAGTGAAGGAATGCAGATAGAAAGAAAAATCAGACAGGCATAGAAAGTAATGATAGCTTAAACAATTGTTTATTGTTCAGTCACTAAGTTATGTCTAACTCTTTGCGAACCCGTAGACTATAGCAAGACAGGTTCCTCTATCCTCCACTATCTACCAGAGTTTGCTCGAATTCATGTCCATCAAGTCAGTGATGCTATCTAACCACCATCATCCTCTATTACCCACTTCTCCTCCTGCCTTCAATCTTTCGCTGCATCAGGGTCTTTTCCAGTGAGTCGGTTCTTCGTATCAGGTGGCCGAAGTGTTGGAGTTTCAGCTTTAGTATCAGTCCTTCCAATGAATATTCAGGGTTGACTTTAGGATTGACTGGATTGATGATCTCCAGTCAAGCCAGGACTCTCAAGGGACTCTCAAGAGTCTTCTCCAACACCATACTCTGAAAGCACCAATTCTTTGGTGTTCAGCCTTCTTTATGGTCCAGTTCTCACATCCATACATGACTACTGGAAAAACCATAGCTTTGACTCTATAGACCTTTGTCAGCAAAGTGATGGCTCTGCTTCTTAATACATTGTCTAAGTTTGTCATAGCTTTTCTTTCAAGGAGTAAGCATCTTTTAATTTCATGACTGGAGTCACCATCCACAGTGATTTTGGAGCCCAAGAAAATAAAGTCTGCCACTGTTTCCCCATCTATTTGCCATGAAATGATGGGACTGGATGACATGATCTTAGTTTTCTGAATGTTGAGTTTTAAGCCAGCTTCTTCACTCTCTTCTTTCACCTTCATCAAGAGGCTCTTCAGTTCCTCTTTGCTTTTTGCCACTGGGGTGGTGTCATCTGCATATCTGAGGTTATTGATATTTCTCCCTGCAATCTTGATTCCAGCTGAGTTTCATCCAGCCTGGCATTTCGCACAATGTACTTGCATATAAGTTAAATAAGCAGAGTGACAATATATAGCCTTCATGTATTCCTTTCCCAATTTTGAACCAGTCTGTTGGTCTGACTGTTGCTTCTTGTCCTGGTTGCTCAGGAGGCAGGTAAAATGGTCTGGTGTTCCCATCATTTAAAAAAATTTCCACAGTTTGTTGTGATCCACACAATCAAAGGCTTTGGTATAGTCAATGAAGCAGAAACAGATGTTTTTTCTGGAATTCCCTTGCATTTTCTATGATTCAGTGGCTGTTGGCAATTTGATCTCTGGATGTACAAGCTGGATTTAGAAAAGGCAGAGGAACCAGAGATCAAATCACAGCATGGAAGGAAGGAAGGAGTCGCTCAGTTGTACCCGACTCTTTGCGACCCCATGGACTGTAGCCTAGCCTCTGTCCGTGGGATTTTCCAGGCAACAGTACTGGAGTGGATTGCCATTTCCTTCTCCAGGGGATCTTCCTGACTCAGGGATCGAACCCAGGTCTCCCGCATTGTAGACAGATGCTTTACCATCTGAGCCACCAGGGAAGTGTGCCAAAATTACTCAAGATTTGGGCATTAACGATCTGAAAGGATTAGAGGGACTCACACAGGGCCAGGAACTAGGCCTGTTCCTATTAGCCAAATTGGATAGCCTCATAATTTATGGCACACTGGGTAGAGTGCTTAAAAGGATCTTACCTCAGTAGTAAAAAATAATTAACCTTTGACTACACATTGCCCTGGTCTCACCCAACAATTGTAAATTGAAAGGATCAAAGTGTTTCCAATTATCTTAACTGCATTCCAAAACAAAATTCAGAGATATACACAAGGATAAAAATAGCCACCTCCCAACAAGGCAAAACCCGTAATGTCTGGCATCCAATCAAGAATTACTGCACATACAAAGAAGCAGGAAAATATGACCAATGATGATGAGGATTGAATCAATAAATCAAATCCAAACCAGAATTTACAGTTGTTAGATTAGCAGTCAATGACATTAAAGAATTATTATAACCGTGTTCCATATGTTCAAAAACTTAAGTTGAAACATAAAATAAATTTTTAAAAATACCTAATTGAACTTGTAGAGATGAATACTATAGTGTCTGAACTGCATGTCGTTAATGGCAGATTATAAATTAACAAAAAGATTAGTAAACATCAAAGCATAGTAATAGAACCTATCTAAACTGAAGAATAGATTTAATAAATAATTTAATAAAAAAGGAACAGAAAATCAGTGATCTTTAGGGCATCTTCTAGTAGCCTAATATAAAAGTAACTTGAGTCCTCAACAGATAGGATTGGGGATCTACAAAATACTTGAAGAAGCATTGGTCAAACATTTTTTTTCACATTGATGAAAACTATAAATTCAAAGGTTCAAGTAGCTTGACAAACCCCAAGCACAAGAAATACGACAATAACTGCACCAAGGTACATCACTGAAGTGAAGTTGCTCAGTCGTGTCCGACTCTTTGCGATCCCATGGACTGTAGCCTTCCAGGCTCCTCTGTCCATGGGATTTTCCAGGCAATAGTACTGGAGTAGATTGCCATTTCCTTTTCCAGGGGATCTTCCCGACCCAGGGATCGAACCCAGGTCTCCCGCACTGTAGACAGACACTTTACTGTCTGAGCCACCAGGGAAGTCCTAGGTACATCATTATCATTTTACAAAAAAAAAAAAAAAAAGTGATTAAAAACAACCAGAGAAAAGATACAAGTTATGTAGAAAGAAACACCAGGTTTCTCTTTGGAAACAATACAAGTTTGATGGCAGAGAGAAGCAGGTTTAAAATACCAAAAGAGGAGCTTCCCTCGTGGCCAGTGGTAAAGAAAGAGGTTAAAGCGTCTGCCTGCGATGCAGGAGACCTGGGTTTGATCCCTGGGTCAGGAAGAGCCCCTGGAGAAGGAAATGGCAACCCACTCCAGTATTCTTGCCTGGAGAATCCCATGGATGGAGGAGCCTGGTGGGCTACAGTCCACGTGGTCGCAGTCAGACACGACTGAGCAACTTCACTTTACGTCAGTGCTGAAGACACAGGTTCCATCCCTGGTCCAGGAAGATCCCACGTGCTGCAGAGTGACTGAGTTGTTGGGGCGCACTACTGAGCTTCAGCCACTGAGCCTGCGTGCCCTAGAGCCCAAGAAGCCTAGGCACCACAACAAAGAGAAGCCCCTGCTCACTGCAACTGGGGAAAAGTCACGCAACCAAAAGTAAATAAATAAAAAGAGAGAGCTCTCCTGTACCATGGCCTAATCTCAATCTATAGCTGAGGAAACAAAGTCACAGAGAAGTAAATGTCTCACCCAATGCGAAGGGCCAACTCATTGGAAAAGACCTGATGCTGTGAACCGTTGAGGGCAGGCGGACACGGTGACGGAGGATGAGATGGTTGGATGGCATCACTGACTCAATGGGCATGAGTCTGAGCAAACTCTGGGGGTTAGTGAAGGAGAGGGAAGCCTGGTGTGCTGCAGTCCATGGGAACGCAAAGAGCTGGACATGACTGAGCAACTGAGCAACAACGACAAAGGCCCAACGAGTGGGAGAGCTGGGCTGGAACCCCAAACTTTTGACTCATGTTCTGTGCCCTCTGTACTTCTTCTTCCACTTTCAACTATGGGCTCTCGATTTCTTTTAAAAGGCTCTCTGCTTAATCTCTCCCATGATTTGACACTGATACTTTCATTAGTTTCTTTTTCCCTTTTATTATTTGCTATGTTGCTGCATGGGAGGAGCAAGCCCATGTGGTCTGAAGAAAATTTTAATAGCCTTTCCTCCCATTCTGAACATGACTTATTAAAATGACCTCTTTTGGTAAGACCACCCTATCCTAATTTATAGTTCTCAGGTCTTGTTTTGCTTTTGTTTTCTTCCTGTGGACTGAGTTGCTTCAGCATCATTGTGGTTCTTATGATCTTTTTTTCATTTTTTTGCTTTTCTTTGGGCCCTTGATAAAAATTCTTTCCCTCATCCCTATTTTGCTTTGTAAATTCATGTCTTGTTTAAGTTCATTTTGCTTGTTTTCCGTATTCCTACTGTTATATTAGCGGATTTTTTTCAAAACATTCATATTCATTCCATTTTCTTTTTAGAACCCTCCTGCTTACAAATTTCAAACTATCATGTGAAGTAAATCATGAGTAGAAATTGCAATGGTGATTCTGGTCTAATTCCAGTTAGTGAACCATCTCACTGAGTTTTAATTGTCTCCTTAAAAGGATGCAAGCTTTTTGCCAGGCACAGGAAACAAAACTGATATGACATCAAATAAAAAAAGAAACTTGAAAATAATTGTTTTAACTTAAAAAAATGCTGGACAAATAAGACATCATCATCAGGATTATCCATTAACTAGCATTACTGATTAATTACCTAATGTTGAACTTTAATGTAAACCATAAAGGATAGTTACATGGATATTATAGTTAAATTAAATGCTGTTTTGTTGGTGACACAGAGTGGATCACTGTCCTAGAATTCCTTTCCCAGAATCACATTCCAGAAGATAGTTTTAAAAGTTAGAAAACAATTGAAATGATAACAAAACACATGATATATTCTGATTAATGTAATGTTCGTGTAAAATAAAACGTGCTCATTTTCTTGCAATATATGTTATATATATAATTATGTATATAATACATACATATCTATTTTGTTGTCGCTGTTTAGTCATTAAGTGGTGTCCAACTCTTTTGGGATCCCATGGACCTTAGCCTGTCAGGCCTCTCTCTCTATGGGATTTCCCAGACAAGAATATTGGTCTGGGTTGCCATTTCCTTCTCCAAGGGATCTTCCTGACCCAGGAATCCAACCCAAGGCTCCTGCAGTGCAGGCAAATTCTTTACTGGCTGAGCCACTGGAGAAGTACCGGCTGGTACTTCAGGAGCCTTGGGTTGGATCTCGGGGTCAGGATGATCCCCTGGATAAGGAAATGGCAACCCACTCCAGTAGGCTATAGTCCACGGGGGTGGCAGAGAGTCCAATTCTTTGCCACCCCCACAGACTGCAGCATGCCGGGCTTCCCTTCACTATCTCCTGGAGTTTGCTCAAACTCATGTCCACTGAGTCAGTGATGCTGTCTGTCTCATCCTCTGCCGCTGTCTTCTCCTCTTGTCCTCAATCTTTCCCAGGGTCTTTTCCAGTGAGTCAGCTCTTTGCATCAGGTGGCCAAAGTACCAGAGCTTCAGCTTCACTGTCAGTCCTTCCAGTGAATATTCAGGGCTGATTTCCTTTAGGATTGACTGGTTTAATATCCTTGCTGTTCAAGTGACTCTCAAGAATCTTCTCCAGCACCACAATTAGAAAACATCAATTCTTTGGCACTCAGCCTTCTTTATGGTCCAACTTTCATATCCTTACATGACTGCTGGAAAAACTACATATATGTATATGTATAGACATATATATATATATATATACATACATATATATATGTATATATATATATATATAACTTATTTTTAAGACCCTAAGCCAGAATCATCCAGTTAAGCCACTCCTGGATTATTTAACCACAGAAATTAAGTGGGGCAATTAATGTTTGTTGCTTTAAACTCTTAAGCTTTCAGATAATTTGTTATATAGCAGTAGATAACTAATACAGCAACTCTATCATGACACTTCCTCCTAAGCCCTTCTGGGTCCCGGTGTCTGAGTAACAGTAGACCAGCCCAGGAAATTGTTCCAGAGTTGTCATTCTTGGGAGTTTTTGGATCAAGGCTTTATCACTTCTTCTCTAACAGTGTGTTGAGTCTTGAATTTTACTGTTAGTGTGAAAGCGTTAGTTGTTTAGTCATGTCTGACTCTTTGTGGCCCCATGGACCATAGCCCACCAGGCTCCTCTGTAGATGGAATTCTACAGGCAAGAATACTAGAGTGGGTTGCCATGCCCTTCTCCAGAGGCTCTTCCCGACCCAGGGATCAAACCTGGGTCTCCCACATTGAAGGCAGATTCTTTACTGTCAGAGCCACCAGGGAAGCCTCCTAAGGAGGGCAGACGCCAGGTGTAACACTAATGCCCTGACTTGGAGTTGTGGCTCGGCCGGTAAAGAATCTGCCTGAAATGTGGGTGACATGGGTTCGATCCCTGGGTTGGGAAGATCCCCTGGAGAAGGGAATGGCAACCCACTCCAGTATTCTTGCCTGGAGAGAATTCCATGGACAGAGGAGCCTGATGGGCTACAGTCCATGGGGTCCCAAAAGTCGGACATGACTGAGCAACTAAGCACAGCACAGCACTATACTACGTAAACATTGTGCTAAGTTGGGAGAAGTGAAGGCAAGAGAAAATTTAAAAGAAATCTGTAATTTAGTTATGGAGTATGATGAAATCAGCTATTTTTCTGTTTCCCAAAAGGGATACTGTCGCTTTAAATGTAGTATGATGCAAACCACTGAAATTACACACACACATACAAGCTCGAGTGCTATAACTTGCCAAGGAAAAAAGTTGTTACACTGGTAACTTAGGTCAGTAAATAAAAATTGCCAAACAGACTCCCTGCCTGAGATGGCCATGGGAAAGGGTAAAATTAAGATGAAGTTTTCTAACTGGCTGAATATCACCTTCTGTTTGGTGGGAAATATATAAGAAGTTATGGCTGCTGACTATAAAAGTGTCCTGTGTATATTATACAGAGAAATGACTGGAGAGCAAAGTTAAGAGTGAGGTTGAAAAATTCTGGAAGAAGTTTCCCAAGAAAGATGAATAAAACCTGTCACCATTATAGTTTACTTCAGAAGTTTGTAGATGTTTTACTTCTGAGCCCAGAAGTAGTCACATAGAACCCTTGCCAGAAAAAAGTAGTAAACTTGACAAGCTGCTCATAAAAGGACTTTAGTTTAAGTAAAACTCCAGGGAAATTTAAAAATTGCAGAGTTTCACAAATAAGAAACCACAAGGCAAGGAATCCTCATATATCATGGAATACAGAGACACAAATGTGTACACAGGCACATATACTATATATAATATTTTTAGTAAGATATGCTCTAGAAATATCAACTCTAGGTGACTTGAATTTGAAGCTGTTTTAGTTTATTTCTGCATTGTGATTTGGATGTCTAATTTTAATATTTCAGGCAGAAAGCTACCATGTAATTCAGGAAAGACACCTTCTTCTGCTCCTGCCGCCTTCGACTTCAAGAATACACAGCACTGTTCACCACCACCTGGCAGCACTGTACAGCATCTGCAGAGCAAACTCCCACTTTACAACCTGCTCACCTCCATGGTCTTTGAAAACTGAGAGCAAATATCATGACAAGATGGTTTTATGATGGACACACAGAAAATGTTAGATGATAACTTTAAAAAGAATATTTGTTTATGAACCAAAATAAGCGGTGACAAATTTTATCTGCAAGAGTAATCCACAGGTGACCTACTGTGGAGCACAGGAAACTCTACTTAATGCTCTGTGGTGACCTAAATGGGGAGGAAATCTTAAGAAGAAAGGAGGTATGTAGTGACAGATTTTCCTTTTTTGGGCTCCAAAATCACTGCAGATGGTGACTGCAACCATGAAATTAAAAGATGCTTGCTCCTTGGAAGGAAAGGTATGATAAACCTAGACGGTGTATTAAAAAGCAGAAACATCATTTTGTCAACAAAGGTCTGTACAGTCAAAGCTGTGGTTTTTCCGGTAGTCATGTATGGATGTGAGGGTTGGACTATAAAGAAAGCTGAGTGCCAAATTGATACTTTTGAACTGTGGTGCTGGAGAAGACTCTTGAGAGTTCCTTGGACACAAAGGAGATCAAACCAGTCAATCCTAAAGGAAATCAACCCTGAATATACATTGGAAGGACTGATGCTGAAGCTGAAACTCCAGTCCTTTGGCCACCTGATGCAAAGAGCCGACCTATTGGAAAAGACCCTGATGCTGGGAAAGATTGAAGGCAAAAGGAGAAGAGGGCAGCAGAGAATGAGATGGTTAGATAGCATCACTGACTCGATGGACATGAGTTTGAGTAAACTCTGGGAGATAGTGGAGAACAGAGGAGCCTGGCATTCTGCAGTCCATAGGGTGACAAAGAGTTGGACATGACTTAGCAACTGAACAACAACAAATAGCTGGTTCACTTTGCTGTACACCTGAAAGTAACACAACATTGTAAAGCAACTTTACTCCAGTGAAATGTAATTTAAAAAAAAAAGTAATCTATAGGAGACAGAGATCCAAGAGGGTCCCCATGGTGTGGGGAGGCTTCAAGGAAAAAATCGTCATATAAGCTATTCTCTGAAGGGTAGGCTCAGACTTCAGGGGATTAAAAAGGGCATTAGATTAGCAGAGAGGTGTGGGAGGAAGCAAAGACAATGTGAGCAGAGAAAGTGAGGAGACCCACTTAGAACTGAAGGTTCATTCTGGGAAGGAATTTCAAGAATAAAAGGGTCAGTAGTGAGCAGGACAGGAAGGTTATCAGATTTAGTAAGTGGGCATTGCTCAGAAATCCCTAGAAGTGTTATTTCAGGAGACTGGCAGTCACAGACAGAACTAGGTATTATTTATAATATATCATTTGGTTTTTCAAAAATTATATTCTTCATTGCTTCTCAGGAAAAATAAAACTACTATCTTGAAGATCTCTATAGGTTTTTATTCCTGTGTTTGGGAAGGAGTAAACATGGACAGGGGCTTTCCAGGTGGCACTAGTGGTGAAGAATCTGCCTGCTAATGCAGGAGACTCAAGAGACTCGGGTTTGATCCCTGGGTTGGGAAGCTCTCTTGGAGTAGGAAATGGCAACTCACTCTAGTATTCCTACCTGGGAAATTCCATGGCAAAGGAGCCTGGCAGGCCCCAGTCTATGGAGCTGCAAAACGTCAGACACAACTGAGCGACTAAGCACACACAACATAAATAAGAACAGGGTACCAGGACCTTTTTCTTTTTTTAGTTATTATTATTATTATTTAACAGAAGGGAAATTTTAAACTGAAGTGACTGTAGAATTTAAGAAACCATATTCCTTTTCATCTAATTAGAATTTTTAAATGGTTTCTTGTATCAAAGCTAAACGATCAAAGCTAAGCTAATACGTCTCAAGGACAGAGAGCAAGGTATGTCACATGCCTACTTCATGCTTGTTTCGTATCACAGGTGAATGAATGCACTTATAGCTAGAGATTGGAGAAATGCCCTAGAGACGATTGAATAAGAGTCGTATTTGCTTTTATAATTTTATTTATTTATTTATTTTTGGCTGTGCTGAAACTTCTCTTGGCTTCTCTTGTTTCGGAGCATGGGCTATATGGCATGAGGGCCTCAGTTGCTGAGGCACATGGGCTTGGTAGTTTCAGCTCCCTGGCTCAGGAGCACAGGCTCAGTAGTTGTGGTGCATGGCGTTAATTGCTCCGAGGCATGTAGGATCTTCCCAGATCAGGGATTGAAGCTGTGTCCCCTGCATTGGCAGGCAGATTTGTACCACTGAGCCGCCTGGGAAGCCCAGGAAGAGTTCTATTTGAATGTAATGCTGTGTTTTATTTGGTTGTAACTTCTTGGACAACCATAATCAGGAGTTGTTTTGGAAAAGAGAGTTTAAATTATCCACATTTCTCGGCATCATGAATCCAACTATAAATAGACAAGCTAAAAATTACATGGATGAGCTTATTGAAATTTAAGATGTAAAATTGTTTTACCTCCTGATCTCTTGGAATAGCGACACACTCAAACCAAATATGAGAAAAAAATTAAAATGACGGATGTTTAAAATTTGTGTAATTAGTAAATTCTCCAAAAGGTTTCAGGGCACTCACAATAAAGACTCAGAAAAATCTTGTTCTTTATTACATTTTTATTTATAGAATTTTGTTCTAGCTTAAGTTTTAGTGACAAAAGATTCTATACTTTTCCTTCACAACACAGAAGAAAGTTTTCCTTTTGTTTGAATCTGTAAGAAAATGTGGCTGTAGTTACAGTCCCTGCCTGTAATGAGATGAGACTTAGGGAAACAACGAGTACAATTTGTACACGGGAAGAATGTGAGTCACTGAGCAGGCAGCCTCTAAAATGGGCTCCAGGGAGCCCTGCCCCCTTTCATTCTTGCTTTTGTGTAATCCCCTCACCTTGAGTGTGGGCTGGACCTAGTGTTGTGCATCTAACAAATAGAAGGCAGGAAAGATGAAGGATGTCACTGCTGAGATTAGGTTAGAAAATCAGGGTGAATCCTGTTGCTCAGCCTATCTCGCTGGTTCATTCAATGAAAGCCAGCCACCGTGCTGTGAGCTACCCTGTGGAAAGGAACTGAAGGTGGCCAACAGTTAGTGAGGAATGAGACCTGGGTCCAACATCCATGAAGAATTTAATTTTGCCAACAACCACAAGATCCTCCCCTAGTGGGGCCTTCTGCCAGCCGAGCCAACACCTTGACTTCAGCCTGGTAAAAAACCTTGAACCAGGGGAGCTACCTAAGTGTTTCCAGATTCCTAACTCACAAAGCCATAAAATTATGTTTGTTGTTTTAATCGTAAAATTTTGGTAATTTGAATATAGCAATAGATAACTTACACTGCCCTCAAGTAGTTTATGGCCAATGAAACATATAAACATATAAATAAAATAAACATATAAATAGGGAAAGAAAATAGGGACTTCATCAGTGGTCCAGTAGTTAAGATTCCACCTTCCAATGCAGGAGGCTAAGATTCAATCCCTGGTCAGGGAACTAAGTTTCCACATGTCATATGGTGTGGCCAAAAATTTTAAAACAGAAAATAGTTAACACATAGTGCTTATTACTTGCCAGATGCTTTTTAAAGCATTTTACATATATTGTTTAATTTCCTTCTTACAACAACTCTATGAGGTAAATATTATTACTATCACCGTTTTATAAAAGAGGAAATTGAGGCAACAAGAAGTTAAATAACTTGGTCATGGTCACACAGCTAGTGGAACTGAGATTCAAAGTCCGTTTGGTGCCAGAGTTCAAGTTCTTGATCACTGTATTGCACTGTTTCTGTTCCACTTTATGTGCCACAGTAGAGGTATGTTGCTTCTACAGGAGTAGCATTTCATTATCATCAACACATGCTCAACCGTGTCTGATTCTTTGCAGTCCCATGGACTGTAGTCCCCCATGCTCTTCTGTCTGTGCTATTTCCCTGGCAAGAATACTGGAGTGGGTTGCCATTTCCTCCTGCAGGGGATCTTCCCAACCCAGGAATAGAACCCAGGTCTCCTGCATGTTTTGCTTTGCAGGTGGATTCTTTACCACTTGAGCCATCAGCATAGGAAATGATTATATCTGTAAGATCAAGAAAGGGGTCGGAAGGATTCAGACACCTGGGCAGCGTTTGAAAGATGGAAGTAAGGCATTCCAGGCAGATGGAATAGCATATGCTGAGGTATGGGGCCAAAAGACTTGCCCCCAGGACACATTCCATTCAAATGTTTCAAATCAGTATATCCACTTCCTTATATCCTGACCTTTATTTCTACCTGTAAACATTAGTCTCTTGGAGTTTTAATAAACTGTTACTCTTTTCCAAAAAGAGTAATGCCTGATTCTCAACCAAAGGTAAAGGCAGGAGCTCAGAATAAATTGAGCTTGTTTCAACAAACAAGATGATTTAGGGGATTAGTAACCAAGTTATTGGTCTTTAGCAGCAACAGAAACTCACTGTTTACATACTTCCCACATGCTGTCCACTAGGGAGTATAATGCTCTCCCTGCCCTTGGGACAACAAGGAAAATCAATTATAAGTTTGAGAAGTGCAATCAGAGTTTCTATATTTAAATGTAATAACTTTAAATAACCTGGGCTTCCCTTGTGGCTCAGCTGGTAAAGAATCTGCCTGCAATGTGGAAGACCTGGGTTTGATCCCTGGGTTGGGAAGATCCCCTGGAGAAAGGAAAGGCTACCCACTCCAGTATTCTGGCCCGGAGAATTCTATGGACCGTATAGTCCATGGGGTTGCAAAGAGTCGGACACGACTGAGCAACTTTCACTTTCACTTTAAATAACCTTGCATCAGGCCCAAATAACCTACTGATAGGCAAAATGGAGAAGACAGAAGAAGGGGGATTAAACATAATTTAGAATTAATCACTAAGATTTCCCTGGTGGCTCAGTGGATTAGAATCCGCCTGCTGATGCAGGGGACACGGGTTTGATCCCTGGTCTGGGAAGATTCCACATGCTGCAGAGCAACTAAGTCTGTGCACCACAACCACTGAGGCCCACTTGCCTAGAACCTGTGCTTCAAAACAAGAGAAGCCACTGCAATGAGAAGTCCACATACTATAGCTAGAGAGTAGCCCCTGCTCACTGCAACTAGAGAAAGCCTGGACAAAGCAGGGAAGATCCAGAATTATAAAAAATAAATAAACAAATAAAATTATTAAAACAAAAAACAAATGTTGATGAGGGTATGGAGAAAGGGAAACTTAAAAAAAATTAATCACTGGAAAAAGGAGCCAGGTAAACCTAAAACCAAGGAGAAGAGGCTCTAGATACAATAATTAGAGACATAAATAGTGGTTGCCTTTCTGCTTTATTACCATCTGTGCATGTGTGCTCAGTAGCTCAGTGTTGTCTGACTCTTGCAACTCTTTGGACTGTAGCCTGCCAGGCTCCCCTGTCCATGGAATTTCTCAGGCAAGAATACTGGACATTATTATTCTCAAAAGGCCGGTTAAAATATTTTTGAGATAATTATGGATTCCCTTAAAGCTCAACATTCAGAAAACGAAGATCATGGCATCTGGTCCCATCACTTCATGGGAAATAGATGGGGAAACAGTGGAAACAGTGTCAGACTTTATTTTGGGGGGCTCCAAAATCACTGCAGATGGTGACTGCAGCCATGAAATTAAAAGACACTTACTCCTTGGAAGAAAAGTTATGACCAACCTAGATAGCATATTCAAAAGCAGAGACATTACTTTGCCAACAAAGGTCTGTCTAGTTAAGGCTATGGTTTTTCCAGTGGTCATGTATGGATGTGAAAGTTGAACTGTGAAGAAAGCTGAGTGCTGAAGAATTGATGCTTTTGAACTGTGGTGTTAGAGAAGACTCTTGAGAGTCCCTTGGACTGCAAGGAGATCCAACCAGTCCATTCTGAAGGAGATCAGCCCTGGGATTTCTTTGGAAGGACTGATGCTGAAGCTGAAACTCCAATACTTTGGCCACCTCATGCGAAGAGTTGACTCATTGGAAAAGACTTTGATGGTGGGAGGGATTGGGGGCAGGAGGAGAAGGGAACGACAGAGGATGAGATGGCTGGATGGCATCACTGACTCGATGGATGTGAGTCTGAGTGAACTCTGGGAGTTGGTGATGAACAGGGAGGCCTGGCGTGCTGCGATTCATGGGGTCACAAAGAGTCGGACAGCACTGAGTGACTGAACTGAACTGATGCAGTTATAAGAAATAATGCAGAGAGATCCTACATAGTGCAATATCACAACCAGGATACTAACACTGGTTGCTGCTGCTGCTGCTGCGTCACTTCAGTCGTGTCCAACTCTGTGTGACCCCATAGACGGCAGCCCACCAGGCTCCCCCATCCCTGGGATTCTCCAGGCAAGAACACTGGAGTGGGTTGCCATTTCCTTCTCCAGTGCATGAAAGTGAAAAGGGAAAGTGAAGTCGCTCAGTCGTGTCCAGCCCTCAGCAACCCCATGGACTGCAGCCCACCAGGCTCCTCTGTCCATGGGATTTTCCAGGCAAGAGTACTGGAGTGGGGTGCCATTGCCTTCTCCGACTAACACTGGTACAATGTATCAAATTTACTTAGTTTTAACATGTATGTGCATACGTAAATGTGTACATATGTATAATGAATCCTATTTCTATGCTAATTTGTCACAAAAGTAGAGTTGTGTGGCTACCAGAAGGAGGTCTAGAACAGTTCTATCGCAAAGGCTTCTTAAGTTTCTCTTTCATAGCCACAGGCACCCTTGCCCCTCCCACTATCTC
Source organism: Ovis canadensis (assembly GCF_042477335.2). Lineage (NCBI taxonomy): Eukaryota > Metazoa > Chordata > Mammalia > Artiodactyla > Bovidae > Ovis > Ovis canadensis. Next base: position 58,647,636 of record NC_091247.1, read on the forward strand.
CAGTCCCTGCCATCTCCAATCAGTTCTCAATCTCTATAATTTTGTCTTTCAAGAATGATATATACAAATAACTTTTAAGACAAACTGAGTTTCAGCAAACTCAGGGAGATAGTAAAGGACAGGGGAGCCTGGCGTGCTGCAGTTCATGGGGTCACAAAGAGTTGGACACGATTTATAGACTGAACAGCAAACAACAATTTTTGAGACTGGCTTTTTTTTCACTCAGCCTAATTCACTACAATGTATCCATGATGTCATGTGTATCAACAGTTCAGTCCTCTTAACTGCAGAGTAATATTTCGTGGTATTGGTGTACCACAGTTTGTTTAATCTGTCACTTGTTGAAGGGCATTTGGGTTGTTTCCTGTTTGGGGCTATCACAAAAGTAAAGCTTTATGAACATTTGCATACAAGTTATTTTTTGTGTGGATCTGGAATAAATGCCCCAAGGTACAACTGCTGGGTCACAGGATAAGCAAGCTCAGTTTACAAGAAACTGCCATAGTCTGGTCCAGAATGACTGTACCTTTTTTCCCATCTTCAGTGTGTGGGTGATCCAGTTTGTCTTCATCCTCACCCACATCTGACATATTGCTACATTTTGTTTTAGCTATCCTGATAGGCATAAAGTGATACCTCATTGTGGTTTAAATTTGTATTTTGCTAATTGCTAGTTTTTCCTCTTTCTTGTTTTTTTAAAAATTTTATTTTATATAGGATTAACAATGTTGTGTGAGTTTCAGGAGGACAGCAGAGTAAAGTGCTCAATTCTCTGTGATAACCTCCATAGGAAAAGAATTTGAAAAAGAATAGATACATGTGTATGTATAACTGCTAATTATTTTTGAACAGCTTTTTATTTGTTTATTTGCCATCTGTAAATCCTTCCCAGTAGCATGTATATCCATGTCCTTTTCTTCTCTTTAATATTTACTTTATTTATTTGGCTGTGTTGGGTATTCTTTGTAGCATGGTCATGAGAGATCTTTTTTACAGCATGCGGGATCCAGTTCCCTGACCAGGAATTGAACCCAGCCTCCCTGCATTGGGAGCAAGGAGTTCTAGCCACTGGACCACTGGACCCCCTTTGCCATTTTTCTGATTGGACTGCTTTTTCTTTTTAAAACTGATGAGTTCTGAGAGTTCTTTATGTATTCCAGAAACAAGTCCTTTGTCAGATACAAGGTTTGCAATTATATTCTCAGTGTATAGTTTGTCTTTTTATTCTCTTTGCAAGATCTTTCCAAGAGCAAAAGTTTTTAATTTTGAAGTTCAATGAATAATTTTTTCATTTTATGAATTATACTTTTGGTGTCAAATAAACATTCTTTGCTTATCCCTGTGTCCCAAAGATTTTTTGCCAAGTTTTTCTTTTTTTTAAAGTTTTAGATGACCTGTTTAACGTTTAAGTCCAAGATCCATTTTGTGGCAATTTTTGTAAAAAATATTTGACTTAGATTGAGATTCACTTGTGTTTGGCCTAAGAATGCCCAGTAACTCCAGGTATATTTGCTGAACAGGCTATTCTTCCTCCTTTGATTTTTTCCTAAACCTTTGCTAAAAATCACTTGGGCATATTTGTGAGTCTATTTCTGTTCTCTATTTGTATTTCACTGAACTATCAGTCTATCCGTATGCCAGTATCATACAGTCTTGGTTACTGTAGCTATATATTTAGACTTAGCATAGTTTGTTTTCAAAATTATTTTAACTAATCTAGGTGCAGCACTTTTACATATAAATTTTGTAGCAAGCTTGTCTATGTTATACCGTGCTGAGATTTTGATCAGAAGCACACTAAATCTATAATCAATAATCTATAAATCACTAAATCTATAATCAATTTGGAAAGTATTCATATCTTTACTGAGTAATCATACATTACACAAACACAGTGTGTTTATCATCGTACAAACACAGTAAAAATACATACAAATATATCATACAAACACAGTACGTTTATCCATTTGTTTAGGTAGCTATTCAGTTCAGTTCAGTTCAGTTGCTCAATCTTGTCCGACTCTTTGAGACCCCATGAATTGGAGCACGCCAGGCCTCCCTGTCCATCACCAACTCCCGGAGTTCTCTCAAACTCATGTCCATCGAGTCAGTGGTGCCATCCAGCCATCTCATCCTCTGTTCTCCCCTTCTCCTCTTGCCCCCAATCGCTCCCAGCATCAGGGTCTTTTCCAATGAGTCAACCCTTCACACGAGGTGGCCAAAGTATTGGAGTTTCAGCTTCAGCATCCGTCCTTCCAATGAACACCCAGAACTGATCTCCTTTAGGATGGACTGGTTGGATCTCCTTGCAGTCCCAGGGACTCTCAAGAGTCTTCTCCAACACCACAGTTCAAAAGCATCAATTCTTCAGCACTCAGCTGTCTTCACAGTTCAACTTTCACATCCATATATGACCACAGGAAAAACCATAGCCTTGACTAGACAGACCTTTGCTAGCAAAGTAATATCTCTGCTTTTTAATATGCTGTCTAGGTTGGACATAACTTTTCTTTCAGGGAGTAAGTGTCTTTTAATTTCATGGCTGCAGTCACCATCTGCAGTGATTTTGGAGCCCCCCAAAATAAAGTCTGACACTGTTTCCACTGTTTCCCCATCTATTTCCCATGAAGTGATGGGACCAGATGCCATGATCTTCGTTTTCTGAATGTTGAGCTTTAAGCCAACTTTTTCACTCTCCTCTTTCACTTTTATCAAGAGGCTTTTTAGTTCCTCTTCACTTTCTGCCATAAGGGTGGTGTCATCTGCATGTCTGAGGTTATTGATATTTCTCCCAGCAATCTTGATTCCAGCTTGTCCTTCTTCCAGCCCAGCGTTTCTCATGATGTACTCTGCATAGAAGTTAAATAAACAGGGTGACAATATACAGCCTTGACGTACTCCTTTTCCTATTTGGAAGCAGCCTGTTGGTCCATGTCCAGTTCTAACTGTTGCTTCCTGACCAGCATATAGGTTTCTCAAGAGGCAGGTTAGGTAACTATAGGGCTATTCAAATGATCTGTTTAGGAAATTCTCTTGCTGTTCAGTTGTTAGGACTCTGAGCTTTCACAGCTGAGTGTGGGTTCAGTCCCTGATTGGGGAACCAAGATTCCACCTGCCAGGAAGTCAAAAACAAAAAAGAGAGAGAGAGAAACATAAAACAGAATGATCTATTTCACACTGCGCAAGTTGTGCTAGTCTGTGTGTTTTGAGGTTTGTTTCATCTAAGTTGTTAAATTTATATGTATAGAGAGTAGCATTTCCTTATTATCTTTTTTGAGGGGGCCACACAGCATAGCATTTGGAATCTTAGTTCCCTGACCTGGAATTGAACCCACATCACTTGCAGCAGAAGCTCAGAGTCTTAACTTCTGGACCACCAGGGAAGTCCTCTTACTATCTTTTTAATATCTGCAGAGTCTTTAGTGATATTCAGTTTCATTCCTGATACTGTAATTAGTGTCTTCTTTTATTCCTTGTCAATTTTATTGAAGGTTTGTTAATTTTCCTTTATGATTTTCTCTATTGTTTTCCTATTTTTGATTTTATTCATATCTGCTTTTGTATTTATTATTTTCTTCTTCCTACTTGCTTTCAGTTTATCTTGCACTTCTTTTCCTGGTTTCTTGAGGTAAGACCTTTTTTTAACCCTGTATTATTTAGAAGTGTGTTGTTTAGTTTCTGAGTTTTTGGAGATTTCCTCTTATCTTACTGTTATTCATTTTTAGTTCAATTCCACTGTGTTTGGATAGCATACTAGGTATGATTTCAATTCTTTTAAATTTATTGAGAATTATTTTATGGCCCAGGATATGATCTATCTTGATAAATATTTCGTGGACATTTCATAAGAATGCATATTTTGCTATTATTGAGTTCAGTTCAGTTTAGTTCAGTCGCTCAGTTGTGTTCCAACTCTTTGCAACCCCATGAATCGCAGCAGGTTGGGTATCTGTAAATGTTGATCAGATTCTGCTAGTTGTCAGTAATTTGCTAGTTGTAAGTTCTTTCATCTCTTTGCTTACTTTCTATCTAGCTGTTTCACTAACTATTGAAAGAAGGTTGCTGAAGTCTCCAGCTATTGATGTGAATTTGTCTGTTCCTCCTAGTTCTATCAGTTTTTGTGTCACATAATTTGTAACTCTGTTGTCTGGTGCAGGCGTATTTTGAACTGCTGTGTCTTCTTAGTGGATTGATCTTGATATTACGATATAATGCCCATCTCTGCCTCCAGTAGTTTTCTTTGCTCTGAAGTCATCTTTATATGATATCAATATAGCTACTCTTACTTTCTTTCAATTAATATTTGTATGATAGGTCTTTTAAAAGACTTTTATATTCAGCCTGTCTATACGATTATATTTGAAATTAGCTTATTGTAGATATCATATAAGTTAGGTCCTGGTTTTTAATCCACTTTGCCAATCTTGTCTTTTAACTGGTATATTTAGACCATTTATATTTAATGTAACTAATGATATGTCAGAGCTTCAGTTCAGTTCAGTTCAGTTGCTCAGTCGTGTCTGACTCTCTGCGACCCCATGAACTGCAGCACGCCAGGCCTCCCTATCCATCACCAACTCCCGGAGTTCACTCAAACTCACGTCCATTGAGTTGGTGATGCCATCCTGCCATCTCATCCTCTGTAGTCCCCTCCTCCTCCTGCCCCCAATCCCTCCTAGCATCAGGGTCTTTTCCAATGAGTCAACTCTTCGCATGAGGTGGCCAAAGTACTGGAGTTTCATCTTTAGCATCATTCCTTCCAAAGAACACCCAGGACTGATCTCCTTTAGAATGGACTGGTTGGATCTTCTTGCAGTCCAAGGGACTCTCAAGAGTCTTCTCCAACACCACAGCTCAAAAGCATCAGTTCTTCGATGCTCAGCTTTCTTCACAGTCCAACTCTCACATCCGTACATGACTACTGGAAAAACCATAGCCTTGACTAGACGGACCTTAGTTGGCAAAGTAATGTTTCTGCTTTTGAATATGCTGTCTAGGTCGGTCTTAACTTTCCTTCCAAGGAGTAAGCGTCAAATTTGCCATTTTATGTTTTAATTTCTGTGTCTTTGGTTTTCTATTTCCCTAGTTTCTTTTTTCCAGCCATACAGTGGATTACTTGAACACTTTTAAAGAATTCCATTTTGACTTATCTACAGTATTTTTCCCCAGCTTTATTGAAATCTAACTGACATATATAACATTGTGCAACTTAAGAGGTGCAACATACTGATCTGATACATTTATATATTGCAAAATTATTACCACTGCTATCTTTTTAAAATTAATTATTTTAATTATTTGTGTTTAAGATTTTGGCAAAATATACACTAACATAAAGTTTACCATATTTAATCATTTTAAGTATGCAATTGAATACATTCACCATGTTGTATAGCCATCATCTCTATCCATTGAGAACTTTTTCATCATTTCAAACAGAAACTCTGTACCCCTTAAACAATAATTCTTCCTTTTCCCCTTATCAATAGTACTTTTAATTTTACTCTTTGCATATATTTTTTAGTCATCACTCTAGGCATTACATTATACATACCTATTAAATTCTTGTTTGTTGTTTAGTTGCTAACATGTGTCTGACTCTTTTCGTGACCCCATGGATGGCAGTCCACTAGGCTCCTCTGTCCATGAGATTTTCCAAGCAAGAATACTAGACTGAGTTTCCATTTCCTTCTCCATATCACAGTTTACTTGCATCATTTTATCAATTCGACTTAAGCGTAGAAACCTCACCTCCCTTTATGTCTTTGTCCCCCCTGTTAATACGATTGTCTTAAATATTTACTCCACTTACATTTAGAATCACATCAAACAGTGTTATAATTTTTGCTTTCAGTGCCAATTTAGAAATTTAGAAAACTCAAGAGAAGGGAAGTCTATTGCACATACCAACATTTTTGCTTATTATATTCTTTCTTCCGTATGTTCCAATTTTTTTGGTTTGGAAAATATTATGTATGTCTGTGGGTGATTTTCAATGGACATAGAATTCCGGATTGACAACTTTTAGTACTTGAAAAATGTGCCACTTCCTTCTGAACTTCATGGTTCAGATGAGCAATCTGCTGTAATTTGTATTGGTTTTCCTCTGTACAAAATGGTGTCATTTCTTTTTGGCTGTTTTCAAGATATTCTCCTTATTTTTCAGAAGTTTAATTGTCACGTGTCTTGAAGTGGAATTCTTTGGGTTTATCATACAGTCTTTGGTATTTGCTCAACATCTTGAAATTATAGGTTTATATCTTTGCCAAATTAGAGAAGTTTTCAGCTATTATTCCTTTGAATACATGTTCAGTCTTACTCTCATTCTCCTTTCCTTCTGTGACTACAATGATAGGATTGTTACTTAAAAAATAATATCCCACAGTCCCTGAGACACTGTTTATTTTCATTCCAGACTATTTTCTGTTGTTCAGGTTCAATAAGTTCTATTGGTCTGTTCCTTAAGTTCACTGATCCTAACCTCTGTTATCGTCACTCTGTTTTTGAGCCCAAACAGCAAGTTTTTAATTTTACTTATGTATTTTTCAGCCTATAATTTGTTTCATTCTTTTAATAATCTCTATATCTTTGCTGAATTGTCTTTGTTTCAAGAAACTTTGTCAGTGATTGCTCAAGTATTATCATAGCTTTAATGTAATTATCATGGGCTTACCCAGGTGGCGCTAGTGATAGAGAACATGCCTGCCAATGCAGGAGATGTAAGAAATCCAGGTTTGATATCTGGGTTGTGAAGACCCTTTGGAGAAGGAAATGGCAAGCCACTCCAGTATTCTTGACTGGAGACTCCTATGGACAGAGGAACCTGGCAGGACAGGATTGCAAAGAGTCGGACATGACTGAAGCAATGCAGCACTAATGTAATTATCAGATAATTCCAACATTTGATTAATTTCGTTGGCATCTATTGATTGTCTTTTCTCATTCATATTGTGATTTTTCTAGTTGTTGGATGAGTAATTAAAAAAAAAATCACATCGTGCATATTCTGGATAGTATATATATTAACAGTGCTCTGGATCCCATTTAATCTTCTTTTTCCTTTAGAGCAGGCAGTCCCCTATTGAGATTTAACACATGGGTTGCTGGGTATGCATGTTTAGCTTCCAAGCCCTACCAACACACTTTGGCAAAAGCGGAGCCCTGACTCATACTGCCTTGTTGCAAAGAGGTGGGGTGGAAGTTCAGCATTCCCCTTGCTCCCAGTGGAAGGGTAGGGGGTGAAAACTCCCACTGTCTTGTTGCCTCTTAACCAGGGGTATAAACTCAGCTCCCTGCTCAATCTGTTGGTACCACCTGCTGGGGGAACTGGAGCACCACCTGCTTTTGCCAGGCAGGAGACGGAAGGTCAGCTCCGTACTCTGACTTGCCAAAACCATCCTGCAGAGGAACTGGAGCGCTGCCTCCAGGTCCCTGGATTAAGGGGGGTTGAGTGGAAAATTATGTCCCTGCTTAGCTCTGCTGATACCATGCTAGGGGGAAAGGATGCAGTTTTTTGTGTTTGGCTGGAATTGGATGGATATTGCCAACAAAGGTTTCAGTGTTAGGCCATCCCTTTTCCCATGCTTTGGTTAGAGAAAATAGGCTTTCTTCGAGCCTTTATTGTGTGTGCCTGTTTGTGGTGCTGAGTGGGAGTCTTTTGCAGTACCCCATCTGAGATATGGGGGCTTCCCTGATAGCTCAGTGGTAAGAACTCACCTGCCTATGGAGGAGATGCAGGTTTGATTCTTGGGTGGGGAAGATCCCCTGGAGAAGGGAATGGCAACCCACTCCAGTATTCTTGCATGGAGAAATCCCATGGACAGAGGAGCCTGACAGGCTACAGTCCATGGGGTTGCAGAAGAGTCAGACACGACTTAGCAACTGAACAACAACGACAACAACTGAGATATTGGAGAAAACCTGTGAATTAACCACCAGGTCGTTTTTCAAGTCCTAAGATCCCTGTACTGCCCAACTTGTTTCTACCTTTCAAAATATTCCTGTTTGTGTTCTGTGCTACGTCCAGGGTTTTTTTTTTTTTTTTTTTTTTTAGAAACAACCTGGAGGAATGGGATTAGTTTGTGTTTGTGGAACTGGAAGTCTCAAAAGGCCACGTTTTAAGCACTTGCTTAGTTTACTATCTGGAGTTTCCCCCAGGTTGTCAAAAGTCATGAATCTCGTACGTCAGCAATTTACAGCCTAGACTCTGCCCTGCATAGATGTGGTAGGAAAAGGCAACCCACTCCAGTATTCTCGCCTGGAAAATTCCATGCAGAGAGGAGCCTGGTGGGCTACAGTCCATGGAGTGGCAAATAGTCGGACATGGCTGAGCATGCACACATGCACACAAGATACATAAACAGATGCATCAAATACATACGTAAGAGGAAATAACAGCACTCTGGATTTTTATAGGGCTTCATGGTTTATAGAGAACTTTCTGTGAATCTATACATATATATTCTTATACATTTGCTAATTACATGTATACATTTACCATATAAAACACATTTAAATTACTTTAGAAATAAATATATATAACTCAGTGATGTTGCAAGGTAGGTGGAGTAGAAATTGTTATTAAAAAAAAATAAGACTGTTAGGTTAAGATTGTTGCCAAAGGTGTAAAAGCTGGCAAGTAGAAGTGTTACAATTTCTGTGAATTTTAGCCCTAGACGCCTATTACCTAACCACATTACTTAGAGTAAATGATCCTTTGTGTTATTAGGAACCACATGCTTAACAAGTAATTATGTAGCATAATTTTGCTTTTCGGAGGTAGAGTGCTAATGGGTTTTGGAGTCAGACAGATTTTAATTCAAATTCCAGCTCCACTGTTATTAGCTGTCTGATCTTGCAGAAATCCCTCTCAGCTTCAGTTTATTCCTTTGTAAAACAGAGATAAAATAATATTTACTTCCAAAGTTGCTTCTGATAATCACATATTTAAAGCAAAGTGCCTGGCATACTGTAAGCACTCGATAAAAGGTAGGTATTATTATTACTGGAATAAATAAACAAAGCCAAAGGGGGGAAAAAACACCCATTACATTTTTGCAATGAGGAAGTAGTGATTCAGCATCAAAATTTTCAAAAGCAAGGAGGGGGAATTCCCTGGTGGTCCAGTGGTTAGGACCCCAGCTTCCACTGTAGGGTACACGGGTTTGATACCTGGTCTGGGAACGAAGACCCCACAAGCCACAGGGTGTGCCCCCCCACCCCAGAAAAAAAGCAAGGAGGGTGTATCTATCTATTCCTGCTTGGTTGTGTAGTGCCTCACATGTTGTCTAATAAACACTGGCATCTCTGTAACTTTAGAACTGGAAGGGACTTAAAGGTCATCTATTTCAAGCTTCTTATTTTATAAACAAGGAAACTGAGGCCGGGCGGGGCTGAGTGAATTACTTCAGAATTACAGTGCTATCACCCTTCCTGCTATACCTTAAACCACACAAAAGGGTGAGCAGCAAACAAAGTAAAGAAAGACACCCAGATTCCAGAAAGGGTCACAAAGGAGTCAGACACAACTCTGAGACGAAACAACAAAACCAGGAGGTAGCCAATGAGAAGTGCCCTGGCTTCCAGAAGGGGTGAAGACCACTTTGGGGATGGCTTTGCTGTTGAGAGAGGCTGTCTTAAACAATCTTTAGTGGTGCTGAAAGAAGGTGGTAGTGGATACAGAAGAAAAGGCATTATTGTCAACACTGCCTACCAGTAGGTCATAATGGCAGGCAAGGTATAATCCAGCCAGCCAGCAAACAGGCATGTAAGTGGCAATATGCCCCAAACCACCCAGGAGATATAAAAGAACTGAAAAACATTCTGATCAATACTTTTGCTGGTAGTTATGCTTTCACCCATTTCTTAAATTAGTCTTAGCAGCAATTTCCAGAAATGTCTCATGTGGAGATTTCTTTTTATTTTTTGTAATGGCTTGAGAATGATGAAAATTGATTTTTAAATAAATGATGAAAAGGAGTGTTATTTTCAAAATTTGATATTTCATAATAACACATTTTGTCAATTTAACCTTACTTTTTTGTATTGGCTGTCAGCTAGAACAGTTAGGAAATTAGCAAGGTCTCTTTCACAAAGTTAGTTTTTTTTTTTTACAATTATAAACATAGTCTTTCTTACTCATATCTGAAAGTGCATTTTGCATAAAAAGCATATTTTAAACGTTTTCTTTATAGATTCTCAAATTTGAAAGATGAAATTTTTACTTTTTCTATTGGTGTCTGTCTACTTTCAAGCATCTAAGAGTAAGTCAAAATGAAAAAAAAAATATGTATAAGATCTACTGAATAAGGGTGAATGCTAAGCTATAGTTATGTATAACAGTTACTAAACATTTCGAAAAGATGTCACGAGCAGTTCTGAAAACTTTTGTTAGAGAAATATGTGTGCTTAGTCACTCAGTTGTGTCTGACTCTTTGTGACTCCTTGGACTGTAGCCCACCAGGTTCCTCTGTCTGTGGGATTCTCCAGGCAAGAATACTGGAGTGGGGTAGCCATTTCTTTCTCCAGGGGATCTTCCTGACCCAGGGATTGAACCCAGGTCTTCTGTATTGCAGATAAAGTCTTTACTGTCTAAGCCACCAGGGAAGCCCCAAAGAAATGTTGAAGACAATAAAAACAGTCTACAAAATAATTCTAAATAATGAGGAACATCCTTCACCTATGGGCCTATCTGTATATTCAAGAAAAAGTCTGGAAATTCATCCCAAGTGTTAAATCTAATTTTTTTTTCAGGGTCTTGGGATTTCACTGGATGATTATTTCTGTTAACCTATTTGTATTTTCTAATTTTCTAACAAAGAAGATGTATTTTGCTCATAAAACAAAAAGGGTTTTTTCTTCCTTTCTTTGGATTGTTTTCTTAAATGTTACAGAGAATGGAGTTTGGGGTGGAGGGGAGGACCAATGCAAAGTCTAGAATGATTGCAAATGAAATGGTCCCTAGATTGAACAAATTATGGGGGCAGGAGCTCAGTTGATACTGGATGGGGGTTTTGTTTGTTGGTTGGTGTTTGTGTGGGTGAATTATTTTTTGCTGTGTGGTAAAAATGTAGTCATAGAAAAATAATTTCCAGTTGTTCTGAAAATGGAATTTTTCTGCTGTTACTTCTAGGGACTTTTCTCTGAGAAATCAAGGTTTAGGCTGAAAGCAATTATGCACTAGGTAGGAAGGGCCAATACAAAGGAAGAAGGTAACAAAGATCTCTGCCCTTACAAGTACTATTTTTCTTTCCCTGGTTAAATTTGCATTCTCTTCTCCTCTTGTTGGGCTTCCCAGGTGCCACTAGTGGTAAAGAACCTACCTGCTAATACAGGAGTTTGATCACTGGGTCAGGAAGATGCCCTGGAGGAGAGCAGGGCAACCCACTCCAATATTCTTGCCTGGAGAATCCCATGAGCAGAGAAGCCTGGTGGGCCACATAGGGTCGCAGAGTCGGAGAGGACTGAAGCAACTTAGCAAGCACACACTCCTCTTGTTTATCTTCTTTCCTTTAACAAGTACCTAGGGCACTTTTTCTGCGCTGATTAAATCATGGGAGAGAAAAGAAAATTCATCTATGACCTAGGAGCTAACTAGTTAGAAAAGAAGGTACATTTTGGAAAAGTTAACTAAAAATGAGGGCAGTATGCACTTAAGCATTAAATGGCTTAACAGAGAAGTCCTCCAGCAGTTAAAAGAGCGGCTGGTAACCCTTAGGGTCATGGTCTAGATCAGAACTGTTCAACTGAACTTTCCACAGTAAAAAAAAAATGTTCTGTGCTGATTAACACAGTAGCCACTAGCATCTGTAGTTACTGTGCAGCTGAAATGTGGCTGGTACAACTGAGAAAATGAATTTTAAAAATTTAATTTAAATAGCTACATAGGGGGACTTCCCTGGTGATCCAATGGCTAAGACTCTGCATTCCCAATTCAGAGAGACCGGGTTTGACCCCTGGTCAGGGACCTAGATTCTGCATGCCACAACTAAGACCTAGTACAGCCAAATACATAAATAAATATTTAAAAATATAGCTACATATCGCTGATGATTACCATATTGAGGAGTGGCAGACCAAGATCTAGAAGGTATTAATAGCAAAAGAGATTAATAGTAATAGGATTTGTCTTATTACTTGAAGAAAGGGAAGGATTTGAGTAGCTGAGGATAAAGAAAAGCATTCTAGGAGAAGAAAAAGCATGACGAAGCTGTGCTTAATTCACCCTCAAAGTGTGAAAGTGCCCAGTGTTTGGATGGGGGATTGTGATGTTCTGCTGTGCTGGGCAGACCACACAGCTAAGATTCAGGATTTGAAGCTGCAGGTAATGGGAAGTCTTGACTATTTCTCATTGAAATTGAAGTCGCTCAGTTGTGTCCGACTCTTTGCGACCCGTGGACTGTAGCCCACCAAGCTCCTCCATCCATGGGATTCTCCAGGCAAGAATACTGGAGTGGGTTGCCATTTCCTTCTCCTTTCTCATTCAGTTCAGTTCAGTTCAGTTGCTCAGTCGTCTCTGACTCTTTGCGACCCCATGAATCGCAGCACACCAGGCCTCCCTGTTCATCACCATCTCCCAGAGTTCACTCAGACTCACGTCCATTGAGTTCGTGATGCCATCCAGCCATCTCATCCTCTGTCGTCCCCTTCTCCTCCTGCCCCCAATCCCTCCCAGCATCAGAGTCTTTTCCAATGAGTCAACTCTTCGCATGAGGTGGCCAAAGTACTGGAGTTTCAGCTTTAGCCTCATTCCTTCCAAAGAAATCCCAGGGCTGATCTCCTTCAGAATGGACTGGTTGGATCTCCTTGCAGTCCAAGGGACTCTCAAGAGTCTTCTCCAACACCGCAGTTCAAAAGCATCAATTATTCGGCGCTTAGCCTTCTTCACAGTCCAACTCTCACATCCATACATGACTACTGGAAAAACCATAGCCTTGACTAGACGGACCTTAGTTGGCAAAGGAATGTCTCTGCTTTTGAATATGCTATCTAGGTTGGTCATAACTTTTCTTCCAAGGAGTAAGCGTCTTTTAATTTCATGGCTGCAATCACCATCTGCAGTGATTCTGGAGCCCAAAAAAATAAAGTCTGACACTGTTTCCACTGTTTCCCCATCTATTTGTCAGGAAGTGATGGGACCAGATGCCATGATCTTCGTTTTCTGAATGTTGAGCTTTAGGCCAACTTTTTCGCTCTCCTCTTTCACTTTTATCAAGAGGCTTTTTAGTTCCTCTTCACTTTCTGCCATAAGAGTGGTGTCATCTGCATATCTGAGGTGATTGATATTTCTCTCGGCAATTTTGATTCCAGCTTGTGTTTCTTCCAGCCCAGCGTTTCTCATGATGTACTCTGCATAGAAGTTAAATAAGCAGAGTGACAATATACAGCCTTGACGTACTCCTTTTCCTATTTGGAAGCAGTCTGTTGTTCCATGTCTAGTTCTAACTGTTGCTTCCTGACCTGCATACAGATTTCTCAAGAGGCAGGTCAGGTGGCCTGGTATTCCCATCTCTTGAAGAATTTTCCACAGTTTATTGTGATCCACACAGTCAAAGGCTTTGGCATAGTCAATCAAGCAGAAATAGATGTTTTTCTGGAACTCTCTTGCTTTTTCCATGATCCAGCGGATGTTGGCAATTTGATCTCTGGTTCCTCTGCCTTTTCTAAAATCAGCTTGAATGTCAGGGAGTTCACGGTTCACGTATTGCTGAAGCCTGGCTTGGAGAATTTTGAGCATTACTTTACTAGCATGTGAGATGAGTGCAATTGTGTGGTAGTTTGAGCATTCTTTAGCATTGCCTTTCTTTGGAATTGGAATGAAAACTGACCTTTTCCAGTCCTGTGGCCACTGCTGAGTTTTCCAAATTTGCTGGCATATTGAGTGCAGCACTTTCACAGCATCATCTTTCGGGATTTGAAACAGCTCAATTGGAATTCCATCACCTCCACTAGCTTTGTTCGCAGTGATGCTTTCTAAGGCCCACTTGACTTCACATTCCAAGATGTCTGGTTCTAGATTAGTGGATAATAATAGCTCTTATCATATACCCAGCATTATATTGAGTGCCTTACATGGACTGTCTGATATAATTCTTATAACAACTTTTTCAGGAGAATAAAGATTATTATTATTTTTTAAATATTCATTTGATGGCACTGTAGAGGTAAGAGAAGCGATTATAATCTTGGAAGGATGACAACAGTACTTATGAAGGGACTTCTCTGGTGGTCCAGTGGTTAAGAATCTGCCTGCCAATTCAAAGGACATGGGTTCGATCCCTAGTCCATGAACTAACATCCCACCTACCATGGGGCTACTAAGCTCATGAGCCACAGCTCCTGAAGTCCACACACCATGGAGTCTGAGTTCCAGAACAAGAGACGCCACCTCAGGGAGAAGCCCATGCACCACAACTATAAAGTCTGCTTGTAGCAACAAAGACCCAGCACAGCAAAAAAAAAAAAATACTAATGAAGGTGAGGCTCAGATGGTTAAGAATCTGCCTGCAATGCAGGAGACCTGGGTTCAATCCTTGGGTTGGGAAGATCTCCTAAAGAAGGGAATGGCCACCCACTCAGGTTTTCCTGAGGTTCCTGGTGACTCAGACAGTAAAGAATCTGCCTGCAATGCAGGAGACCTGCATTCGATCCCTGGGTTGGGAAGACCCCCTGGAGGGCACAGCAACCCACTCCAGTATTCTTGACTGAAGAATCTCCATGGACAGAGGAGCCTCGTGGGCTATAGTCCATGGAGTCAAAGAGTCAGACATGACTGAGCGACCAAGCACAGTGAAGGTGAAGGAAGTAGAAACTGAAAAGCCTCATTTAAGACATTAGGAAGTTAGACTAAATACAGAACATGCGGAGAAAATGTGGAGGGTGGATGGAAAAGGGAGTGAGACAATCTGTATCCCTAGGGACACTGATGAGGACATCTGGAAAGCACCAATAATTCTGGGGTGACTGAAGGCAGGTTACTTAGTGAAGGGATCTTGAGAAGCAAACAGGTGGCAATGGAAACAGGTCAATGGAGTCAAGGAATCTGATGAGGGAAAGGTTTTCAAGAACCCTAGAGATAAGTTAAGGGCTTCCCAGGTGGTGCAGTGTAAAGTATCTGCCTGCCAACGCAGGAGATGCAAGAGACATAGGTTCAATCCCTGGTCAGGAAGATCCCTGGGGGAGGTAATGGCAACTCACTTCAGTATTCTTGCCTGGGAAATCCCCATGGACAGAAGAGCCTGGTGGGTTGCAGTCCATGGGGTCGCAAGGAGTTGGACACAACTGGGCAACTGGGCACACACACATGCGCATACACACACACAGAGGTAAGTTAAAGATGAAGATGGTGAGGTGGCATAGGAACATGGGAAAATTAAGATAATGCTGACAAAAAATGAAGAGTCAAGAGGAGGAGAGTCAGTTTTGGAAGGGAAATATGGATTGTTTTTAACATGTTCATTGGAGGTAACAAGTTCTCTGGATGATGATGTCTTGCTGCTGCTGCTGCTGCTAAGTCGCTTCAGTCATGTCCAACTCTGTGCGACCCCATATACGGCAGCCCACCAGACTCCCCCGTTCCTGGGATTCTCCCGGTAAGAACACTGGAGTGGGTTGCATCTTGCTAATTGGGGGAAATGTGAAGCTAGTTTGTGAGAACAGATCAGGACAATTTTAATTTTAATGTGCTCTCACAGGACAGCAGGTAGAGAGAAAACAAGGTTGAGAATAGAACCTGGGGCAAACGCCCATCCATATAGGTGACTAACTGAGAAATAAGAGCCAGTAAGAGAGAAGGGGTGAATGAACCATACCATGGCAATGCCCTGGAGGTCATGGAAGGACTTTAAATGGGATGGTGATTTGTAATTTTCACGTGTTGCAGTGAGATCAAGGGAAACGAGCGAGAAAAGGGTGACTGAGCTTATGAAGGTGATCCTTGGAGAAACAGGAGAAACACATGTAGAGGCTCTGTTTGGGTAGTTTGGCCTTGAAAGAACTGAGGAAAAGGGAAACAGATTGAGAAGGGTTAAATGAAGGTTCCACCTACATGATCAGGTCAGGTGGCAGCTTAGGAAGGGAGAAGGGACTCTTCTTCCTTCTGGCACTTGACAACAGTTCACCAAATGGATGGTATCAATAGACATATTTTGAGGAGAGGATTCTCAGGGAAGCAGGACTCAGGGTCACCTGCCAAGAAAGAAGGGAAAATGGGCAAGGGAGGGAAGAGAAAGGAGGTATGTAACAGCCACATTTGGGGCTGCCCGTGAGAATCACCAAGAAATAAAGGATTGGGTGCAAGATCAACATGATTCCCTGACTAAACTGCCATCTCAGATTTATTCCTGGGAACTGACATCAATAGTAACAACCACCACCACCATTCATCATGTGGTTATCATGTGCTGCTTTTGGGGTGTTTTCATAAGTTACCTCACTTAACTTTCCTAACAATGGAGTTCAGTATTATTAATCCTAATTACTTCCGAATTATAAAAAAAGGAAATTGAGGCTCAATGAGATTTTACCTAAATTAAAAAAGGAAGATGGTATACCATGTCTCCAGGCAGTGTTTCCTGCACAGAAAACACAGGCAAGGGGGCTGCCTTATTGGAAATCTATAGAAAAGCAAACGAATAAAACTAGGAAAAGGTCTTTTTTGTTTCATTACCCATTCTTTACTTGAGAACCAATGGGATATAAATTATTCCCCATCAGCACTAAAAATAAAAGCATGCTGTGAGCGTGTTTTCCCTTCTACAACTGGAACAATTCCGGGAATCGGTTAGTTGCTTGTCTGAGTTAATAGTTTCCAACTCTTAAAGAGTTTAATTTTCAGATTAAAGAAATCATTGTCACCTAATCTGCGGAATAACATTTTAAGTTGTTAAAATGATAATATACTAAATAAAAGTGAAAAAGAATAAGCCATTGAATACGAATAAAGGCTCACCTATGTAAAAAAAATTGAATCAGATCATTTCAGATTTTAATAATGGTGTGCAAAGAATAAAACTGATGATACAATTGGTATAATAAATGACATAGCAATGGAGGAGGGAGTGCGGTCTTGGGAGGACCCTCAGTGGGACAAGAGAGCTCATTTTAGGACGAGAAGGTAGAGAGTTTTCCAGGTCAAAGAAAATGCAAGTACAGAGGCCCCGAGGCAAGCAGCAGCGTGGCTCCTCCTCAGCTGCAACTCAAGGAGCAAGTAGGTTTAGGCCAAGGTTGGAGGCACCATCAAGTCAGGGAAGGATTTACGCAAAAGGGTAATTCCAACCTACTCAATGGAATAAGGCGCCGCAGAGGCGGGGGCCAGACTGCCCCAATCTCCGACTAGAGTTTCCTGTCCGCGAAGCTGCCCGTCTTACACGCGGGGTGAAGCAACCGGTCAGGAGAGGCTCCAGGCCCAGGGGCCAAAGGGCCGAGGCCTGCGGGGGTGGGGTGTGTGTGTGTGTGTGTGTGTGTGAGGCGTGTGACCTCCTAGTGTCGCAAGAGTCGAGGGAGCACCGTAGGCTACGCCCGGCCACCCCCTTCTCCAGCCCCACAACCACCCCCGCCTTTCATGCTTGTTAGAGACCCTAGCCCGTAGCACCTCCCACCCCGTCCGGCCCAGCTGGATTTCCGCCCCCGCCCCCCCGGGCGGCGAATCCGTTTTCCAAAACTTCGGAACGACCGTACCCCCTTGAGTGATGGGGAGAGGAAATAATACAAGGCTAGGGCGAAGTCCTACAGGAAATAGACCTCTTTATTTCTGCCTTGTTTTTCCTTATGGTTTCCCCAAAACGCCTAGCTTCCCGAGATGCTCTTCAAGTCACCCCCTCCAACAACGAGTCTATTGGTTTGGCCCTTAGTCCCGGATTGGCTTAAGGGTTACGCCTCAGCCTGGGATTGGAGAACGTTGGGTCCTTACGTGTTCCCGGCGCCCATTGGCTCGTTTTCCCCGTTTCTGGGCGGAGTCGCTAGGGCCGGTTTCCACCCACTTGTTTACGGAGCGCGTAGTTGTAGCGCTCTCGGAGCTCTGGGGCTGTCTCTAAAGTTCCCAATTTAGCTCTTTGGACCAATTGGGCGCTGGCTCCCCCCCTCTCCCGCTCCCTCGCACGCCTCCCGCGTGGTACGGCCCATACCTTTAGAGCGGCGGCGCGAGCGGCTGTGTTCCTCCGCCCGCGCTCGCCTGGTTGACCCCCCTCGACGGTGCGCTTGGTACGACCCGCGCCGCCTCCTTCTCTAGCTGGGGTGGTTGCCCCCCTCGGGTCGGCGGCGCTTGGTGCCGCCCGGGAGAACCAGGTCATCGGTCGGTTCCCTTGAAAACAAAAACAATCGGCGGCGCCGCGGCGGGCAGCCGAACGCGGCGAGCGGGGAAGCCGGGGCGCGGGGCCGAGTCTGACCAACTAGCGAGAGCAGCGGCTACGCGCCGGGGCCGGGGCGCCATGGGGCAGGCGGGCGCGGGCTTCGCGAGGCTCCCCTGGCGTCGGGGCTAGCGCCTCCGCCGCCTCGGCCTCTCGCGCCGCCCGCCTGGGGGACGAGGAGCAGGACGCGGCCTCGGCCGGGCCCGGGCCGAACGGCTGCAGACACTCGGGAGCCGAGGAGCAAAACACCGCCACCGCCGCCTCCGGGATGGATCAGTGCGTGACGGTGGAGCGCGAGCTGGAGAAGGTGCTGCACAAGTTCTCGGGCTATGGGCAACTGTGCGAGCGCGGCCTGGAGGAGCTCATCGACTACACGGGTGGCCTCAAGCACGAGATCCTGCAGAGCCACGGTAAGGCGGCCCGGATGGTCGCGTGGGACCGGGCCCACCCACCCCGACCCCTCGGGCCCAGGCGGGCCAGGAGGGTGCCTCCGAGAGGCCAAACCCGGCCTTCCCCGGGGCGCTGAGATCCCCAGGCCCCTGTGACTTTTCCTTCTCTTCTCCCCCCGATCTGTCTTGAACCTACCCCGACCTTGTTGTTAATTAAAAGAGAGCGGGAATCCATCCGGAAACCAATTCTGGAGCCACAGGTTCCATCCAGGGTTAAACCCCGGCGCGGGGCCGGCTCGTCGCACCTGCAGATTTCCTCCCTCGCGGGGTGGGCGCCCCTAGTTAATTGCTTTGGGCCGGAGGATCCGGGCGAAGAGAGGGTCAGTGCAGAGAGCCCCACCCCTCCTCCTCCTCGCCCCAAACATTTAGCCAGGGACTGACTTTGCTCGTCTTTCTTCATTTTTTTTTAAATTAGAAACTCGCATGTTATTCTTAGCTGTGGGTTAACAAAACAGCCGCTGCTTCAACTCCATAATTTGACTCTCTGTAGAAGAAGCCTTTCTTTCAACTCCGCAGCGGCACTAATGTGATTCCTAAGAAACTAGCTAAATCAAACTTAAGCTCTCCCAGGTGCATTCTGCGATGAGACGGGAGGCAGCCTCCCCAGAAACACCTTGTGGAGCAAGTTGTTAGTTACATGCGTTACCTGGTCAAGTTTTTACTTGTTTTCCTTTCAGAAAGCAGGTTTTCAATGGAAGGTGTTTCTTCTCTATTATTATAGCCCTAGGCCCTGGGGGAAGATACTTGGCTGCAGTTAACTTGTGGAAGCTGGGTGGGATTCTTTGGGTTTGGGTTCTTTAAATAACATGAAAAGTCTGGTATTCTTTAGGTTAAAATGTCTGTAGTGATGATTCTTTCTGAGCAAGAAGTAATGGACTTCATGGAATGGATTTGTTGAGTTTGGGGGCTCTGCTCAACTCAGAGGTTGAACAGAAATCTTTGATAAGGAAGGTTTGGTAGCTGGGGTCACATGTGGACACTGGAGCAAGTGTGGTTGAGGACAGTGGCACTGGCTGAACTTCTCTCCACCTCTGTTCCTTCCTGTACACTTTCCTTTCCCAGGCTGTTTTCAGTTGAGAGTTAGTGCTCATCCATGGTGCCTGTGTGCGTGGCTCAGTCCTGTCTGACTGCGCCTCCATGGACTGTAGCCCACCAGACTCCTTTGTCCATGCAGTTTTCCAGGCAAGAGTAATGGAGTTGGTTGCCATTTCCTCCTCTAGGGAATCTTTCTGACCTAGGGATCGAACTAACATCTCCTGCACTGGAAGGTGGATTCTTTACCACTGAACCACCTAGGAAGCCCCATCCATGGTGAAAGAGTCTTATAACAGCATCTCATCCTGGACATGGCAGTCACTTGTGAACTCCGAGAAAGAAGGAAACCCAGTGACCACAGTGGGGTTAGGACTTGAAGTATGAATATGGAAAAATGACCAGACCTAGACGGCTGCCTGCAAGGGGGAAGTAGATGTGGGGTAGGATGGGTCTCCTGGGAATGCTCTGGTGAACTTGGTTTGGGACAAGTGAGAAACTGACGGACTAATGAAGATAGTCAAGAGCATCATGCTTCCTAGTCAAGGGCATCATGTTTCCTATTGGCTGAAGATGCATAGATGGAGTGTGGGAGCAAAGAAAGGTTTAAGATGGTGTCCTTGGTGTCCTTCTACAAAGGAGAGTGAAGGAGATCATTACGTCACACAGAGGAAAGACAGTAGGGTCTAACCATAGCCTTGAACTCCCCTTGAAGAGTGGAGGTCCTGGAGGTGCCAACAGAAACAGAACGGGCAGGCTTAGAGAGGTTGGTCAGCTGGTGTTTGGCTATTGGGAGTCATAGCCTCTTTGCAAGCAGTTTCATAGAATTGTTAAACTAGATCACTAGCAGTTAAGAAAAATAATAGATTGAGGTGAGAGAGGCTGCTTAAGTAAGGGAGCTGAAGGTGTGCCCCTTCCGCCCCTCATCTGGAGAGGCAATCTTTTTGTATCGTTAAAGACTGAAAAGGGACTTCCCAGGTGGTGCTAGTGGCTTCTGCCTGCCAATGCAGAAGACAGAAGAGCTGCAAGTTAGATCCCCGAGCCAGGAAGATCCCCTGGAGGAGGCTATGGCAACCCACTCCAGTATTCTTGACTGGAGAATCCAAGGAGCTTGGTGGGCTACAGTCCGTAGGGTCCCAAGGGTTGGGCCTGCTTCACATGCAAAGACTGAAAAAGGTAGGAGTAGGTGAAGGGTGTAGACTTGGAGAGGTGGAAGGAAGGATTTCATTTTTAAGGAACAGGTTGAATGTTGAGGGCTTGTAGAGTTTGAGAGAGAGAAGACAGAAACTATTTAAAAATCCCTTTATTCCATGAGAGAGAAGATAGAAGCTATTTAAAAATCCCTTTCTTCCATGAGAGAGAGAGAGAATATTAATTGAAGGTGAATGATTTGAATATCGTTTTAGGGGATTTGGGGCCCATCCCAGATGGATAAAATAATTTTGAGAACTTGTTGAAGCAGAAATGTGTTTTAGACCTCTTTCCTTGGGACTTTTCGAGGAACTTACGGTCAGAGGGATATTAGTCACAGAGTTTGCTGTGTTGTTCAAACAGTCTGATGTGAATTGTGGCGTTCCTGCCTATTTTTTACCTTATCTAACAAATTGCAGTTTTATATTGATAATCTCTTTGATTTTCTTTAATTCTTTAAGAATAGGATTAAGAGACTAAGGAATTCTCCAGGCAAGAATACTGGAGTGCATTGCCATACCCCTCTCCAGAGGATCTTCTCAACCCAGGGATCGAACCCTGGTCTCCTGCATTGCAGGCAGATTCTTTACTGTCTGAGCCACCAAGAAAGCCCCTAGAGACTAAAGGCAGCAATAAAACATGAAAGAAAAATAAATACCACAAGTGCTAGGTCTAGTTTTCAAAATAAAATCTTCTTTCTTCTTATGATGTTCTGTTGTATGAAGACAACAGATATCATGCCTTGGTGTCTGGAAGATGGTATTTTTCAAAGCAGATGATTTCTAAAGTTCTCTGCAGACAATGTGGGTATTACATTGAGTCTTAAGTATACCCTTCTTAAAGCTGTATGCACTGAAATCTGATTTTGGAACTCCATTTTCAAGTCTAAAGGAAGTTTTCAAAGCTCTGAATATGCCTGTCTGGGCAAGTGATCTGGTGGTTTCTCATGACCTGATGGAGGGGCTCCAGTTGGCACCCTCTGTAATTAGGCTTATTATAATAAGCTCATTCTTTGGGTTCATTTGTGATGATATTCTTGTAAGAATGTGATATTAATAAAGTAGAATCATGGGGACTCTATAGATCCCCCAACATTGCATCACAGTGTTGGTGAGTGACTGCCTAATTCAGTAGTGTTCTTTAGTGAGGGCCAGGGGGTCAGGTTAGTTTTTGAGGTTGAATTATATTTTCTTTACATTTAAATTTCTCTTTTCTAAAGTTGTGAGCAGACAGCTATACTACGTGAGGATGGTTAGGATGGC
The DNA here is from genome assembly GCF_042477335.2 of Ovis canadensis. Lineage (NCBI taxonomy): Eukaryota > Metazoa > Chordata > Mammalia > Artiodactyla > Bovidae > Ovis > Ovis canadensis. Next base: position 58,669,914 of record NC_091247.1, read on the forward strand.
CTGTGGTAGAAACTGATCAACCATCAAAGGAAACCCATTGACAACTGTGGTCCACTCACACCACCCTTGTTGCAGATCGTTACGTGACCTCTGCCCAAAGGGGGCTTGCCTGATCTCCCCTAAGATCCTCTCATCTGCTCTGAATTGCCCCACATGACATTTCCCTAACTCTGAGGGAAGAGGAGAGCACTCTTGTCATTTAGTGTATCCTCCTTTCAGTGAGAGTTTCCCTATGAGCGTGAAGTTTGCTGTAAGGTTTAATACAGTCGATGCTGTTGGTGATTGTTCTCACTCTGCCCTTGATCTCATTTGGATGATGCCCTGGTTCTTCTCAAACTTCACTTACACATGCACACTCATTTTTCAGGTAGATTCACAGTTTCACTTCAGTAGATTTATCCTCATTCTGGGCAATAATTGTGAAGTCATAGATTTGGGATGTTAGGTATAATCAACCTTATATTACCTATGTTAAAATACTTCATATACAGCTAAAGTCACCATTTACATCATTGGTAGGGGAACCACACTTTGGACAGCCCTTGATTAACAGAAAAGTGGTATTAGATACATTTTGGTGATTTGCCTTGTGGGTTTTTATTGTTAACTTTTGGGGGAGGGCAAGTGTATGTATATTTTGTTAATCATTAGCACTTCTGTGGTGTGGAAAGGAGAACATAAAAGAACCATAAATGGTGTATTGCTAATATTCTAAATTCATGTTTGGTGATAGAATATTAGGCTGGAACAACTGGGTAACTGTTTTATTACGTGTATATAGTATACTTGAGAAAAAATTACAATGTTTATGAGTGTAAAGGATGTACAATATTTAATGAAATTGTTACTTTGGAGCTGTTATTAAAGGGAGTTCGAATATGGTTTCCGAAAGTGATTGTCAGGGAGTTTTCTAAATTTAAAATTGTATTTCTTTTGAGTGGATAATACATTTAAATGGTATAAATTCACATGATAAGAAGGATGCCCAGTAAAAAAAAAAAAATCTCCCTCCCAGTCATTGTTATTCTTGGACCACCTAGTTGTCCATCTTGCAGCAAAAGATTTGGCTGTTTGCAGAAAAAATTTAAGAAGATTCAGGGAAATGATAATTTATCACTTTATTTTTTCTCTAAGGCATTGGATGTGTAGTTCTCCATACTGTGATTTAGGCTTAGTATTATCACAATTTGCAAGTTGGTAGAGATTGTTTCATTTGTGGGTGCAGCCAATATATATTATCAGCTAAAACTCCGTGTGTTTCTGTGTGGTCTAACACTTAGAGTATGATCTTCTACCTTTATCTCTTTGGTGAATCAAAGAGAATTTAATGACTAATTGCAGAATTGCTTCTTTTTTTGTTTTTTTAACTTGAGAGTGATGAGAAGTAAGCAATTAAACATGAAAGAAAAAGCAAAGTAGATGGTCACGTTTCAAACTAATTTTTGTGATATAGTATTGGGTCAGTAGACAGAAAAACCAGAGGTCCAGGGTTACATGTTAGGTATAACTAACTTTACATTCTAGAATTTGAATTGTATATATTACATATATATATTGGAAAATATGTTTATTTATATATGCAGATTCTCTGCTTTTCACCGTCTACCAGTGTTGAGTGTCTGTGTTGAACTAATTGTAAAAGGATCAGGGTTTGGTGAACTAGTGGTATGTCTTACTTCAGTTCAGTTCAGTCACTCAGTCATGTCCGACTCTTTGCGACCCCGTGAATCGCAGCACGCCAGGCCTCCCTGTCCATCACCAACTCCTAGAGTTCACTCAGATTCACATCCATCGAGTCAGTGATGCCATCCAGCCATCTCATCCTCTGTTGTCCCCTTCTCCTCCTGCCCCCAATCCCTCCCAGCATCAAAGTCTTAGTTATCCTTATTCTTTGGCATACTTTGAGTAGGCTGCATAGCTTGGTCCCTCATTTGTTAACTAAACATTTTGCTAAGTACAAGACACTCTTGAAAGAATTAATGCCGTTCAAGTTTTAAGTAAAATTTGGTATCTCCATTTAGCATTTAATCTGGAAAGTAGCAAGATAAGTAGGTCAAAAAAGTTTGTGTGAATTAGCCATTATTCAAAAACTCGAAGAAGAGAGTAGACCAGTCACCAATCTACTTGGGCTGTTTTATAGATGGTGAGAATCATAATAATAATAGGCTAGCGTTGGTGTTTCCAGTTGGGTTTAGAAGCAGATTTAACTTTGTCAGCTATTCCTTTCCAGGCTCATTTAGGAGGTAACTCTTGTCATCTGGCACCTTACTCATTCAGACTGCTGTATCACTCAGGATCCTTTTGGTTGCAGGTGGCAAAATGGTTTTAATTAAAATGGAATTTGTTGACTCATAACTAAAAAGGCTGAGGATAGGCCAGCGGCTCCTGGGGCACAGAGGGTGTCATGAGGACTGGTTTTGTTCTCTTCCTTTCTTGGCTGCGCTTTCCTCCATGGTTGGCTTCATCCTCAGCAGAGCTTTTTCCACATGGAAGCAAAGATGGCCCGTGGACTCATGTCATTCTTGTGCTGCTTGTAATCCCAGAGACAGGGACATGCCTGTTTTCTGTATTTCCAACAGAATTACTGGGGAATATTTCATTGTCCTAGTTCAGATCAGTAGCAGGGGCTGCTGGGTGGAGTCCATCAGCCACCTTGGGCTGTGCTTCCCAAGTGCCAGATGATTCATGACCCTGTGGCGGGCTGTTGCTCAAATAAAGGAGAGAGTTCTAGAAGGAAAGCTTGCGCCAGACAGAAATGATAGATGCCCATTGTAGTTGAGCCAGCTGTAAGTTACATCGGTAACAGCATTCTTTGAGATGGTTTCTTGATTAGCCCAATCTTTACTTCTCAGCTTTCTCCTTGACTTCTAACTGTAGTGTTCAGATAATTCAAACCCTGAGTTGCTGGTATGACTTCATGTGTAGACTCTGAGACTACAGCTTGATTCATGTTACCTTTGGGAACTTACTTGAAGTTACTTTAATGCTTGGTGTAATAAAATCATTTTCCTAAGGTTATCTTATCTCCTGAGTAGTTTCTAATTCTGGATAATAACCTCGGTAAGGGGGAAACTTGCCAACACTTCTGTGATACTGTCTTGCTAGAGTTAATAGAGAAATTTCTGTTGTTTTCATGTTACGGTCACTTAGTAGCTAGCAGAGTGAAAGTGGTGTTTTAGGCAGACTGCTATTCACTTGGAATATTGAAACTTACTTGTTTTTATTTGGGGCCCTGCTTCTTACTGTAAAATCTTTGAAAATGACCCCAAGAGGCAGTTGTGGGGAGACCTGGTGAGTCCTGGCCAGAAGCTATGTACTTGGAGGCCTGTGGTACTCCTATGTTACTCCTCAAAGTTGAATACTGGGGAGGTGATAACTCTCAACCAAGCATTTCTTCTGGCCTTCTTAGATTACGTGCTAGTCTAACGGCTCAGAGAACAAGAGACTAGAATCTCTGGCAGCACTTGAGGCTTTTAGAAATAAGCTTCCATTCTGCCTTGGTTTAGTGATCGTATAGCTGAGCTCACAGTGGTTCTTTGGGAATATTGTTTGGGAAATCCATATGTCTTCTTTTGCCGAGTCTTTCTCCACCTAAGAGGCCTGGGGCGCAGTATGTGCTGTATCTGTACAATCCATATAGATTTAATGTCTTATTATTGGTCTGCGAAGACGTTTGGGAGGACATAAAGGGAGACTTTTAAAAAGAGAAGCATGGTGTGCATGGCCTCAGTCCTCCAGGAAGGTAGAGGCTAGTTGAGGAGACAAGATGTGGCTGTGTTTGTGGAGAAGAACATAAAGTTTTGCCCTTGAGCTCAAGAGATCTGGATTTGAGTCCTTGTTCTATCACTTCATTGCGTCTCCGTATGTGTGTGTGTGTGCTCACACACGTCTGTGCGCAGTTGCGTCCAACTCTTTGCCACCCCATGGACTGCAGCCCATCAGGCTCCTCTGTCCATGGGATTCTGTAGCCAAGAGTACTGAGTGAGTTGCTATTTCTTCCTCCAGGGATCTTGCCAACCCAGGGATGGAACCCGCATCTCTTGTGTCTCCTGCGTTGGCCAGTGGATTCTTTACCACCAGCACCACTGGGGAAGCCCTCCCTGCTTCTACAGTCTCACTTAACCTCTTTGCTCCTCAGTAGACTGATAGCTTATGTCATGGGTTGTGGAAATTAGATGGTATGAACTGGCTTTGAACTCTGTAAAACAAGGTTTACTTGTTGTTTTTAAGGTCTGTACCTTTAAGCAGTGTCTTAATTGAGATCTTGGGTTTAGATATCTTTATTACTGGTGTATGTTAACTGCCATTGTGTCCAGTGGTCTGCTTAACACTCTTAGGAATATTCAAAAAGTATAACACAACAGTCTTCAAGGAACTTTATTTGGATAATGAGGCCAGAGTTTTACAATTGAGAGGGGAAAAACCATGGCTGTGGAACAGTACACAGCATAATACTAAGGGCTTCCCTGGTGGCTCAGACAGTAAAGAATCTGCCTGCAGTGCGGGAGACCTGGGTTTGATCCCTGAGTTTGGAAGATCCCCTGGAAGAGGGTGTGGCAACCCACTCCAGTATTCTTGCCTGGAGAATCCTCACGGACAGGAGCCTGGGGTTGCAAAGAGTCGGACATGACTGAACGACTAAGCACACAGCACACTTACTGTTATGAGATAATAGTGCTTCTGGTTGGTGTAAATACTATCAGTTTAGAAAAATGGGAAGAGAAGGAGCCCTTAGAACGAACTGCTTAGAGGTGGGCTGTTTCAGTTGCACTGTAGAGCACTTGGTCAGTAGTTACTAATCCCCAGTTCTATGTGAAACTGGGCTAAATCTCGTGGGAGTTACAGAGGACGAACAGTCATCCTCATGCTCCAAGCACATTCTGAGTAGTTGGGGAGGTGAGCCCAGTATGTTTTTACAGTGCGAGGCCATGTGTATCTGGTAAATGCTGATTGAAGGATACCAACAGCAGGGTGGGATTTGAGACAGGGACAGGCTCCTCCAACCTGTGGGCAGTTTCAGGAACAGAGACTGAGTGAGGAGAGGAGAGAGATAGGATGAGGTGCTGGGAGAGGAGCTGGCAGGAACAAAGATGCAGAGGAGTGAGAGTACAGGAGGCATCCTGGGAACAGTGAAGCATCTGAGTGGGGAGGCAGGAGATAGAAGAACGAAAAGTAAGCTGGACTCAGGTTCTGTATAGTCAGGGCTGTCAGGGAAGGTGGTAAACTGAGAAGATACTGAGAGACTTGGGTTGGAGGCGGTGAACAGGGAAGGACAGGGACATGATCTGAGACCAGTTAGCATTTTGGGTGGTTGGAGTGGAAGTGAAGTTTGACTAGAGGCAAGAAGACTAGTTAGGGTTCCTTGTCAACGTGCGACTAATGAAATAGGGGCCTATTCTGGAGTAGTGGTAGAGATGTAGAAACCTAGGCATGGAGTCTCCTGCGGGAAGAAATTACCAGGACATGGTGCAGAATAGGAGAGAAGGCCCCCAAAAATCAAAGGTTCATCTAGGGTTCTGAGCATGAATGACAGACAATTACAGAACCAGGAGGGATATGGGAAGTTCAGGAGAGGGGAAGGTAGAAATTTGGGTTTGATTTTTAAATAAGAAACCCACATTCAAATGCTATAAGAAGCCCTATCTGGTTCACCCATTCATTTCAGAGATAAATAGATGTCTCGATTAATTCTCTGTATTTCGAATTTGAAGGGAGTGAACAGGCTCTCTCAAAATACCTTGTTGTTTAGTCACTAAGTCTTGTCTGACTCTTGCAATCCCATGGACTGTAGTCCACCAGGCTCCTCTGTCCGTGGGATTCTCCAGGCAGGAATACTGGAGTGGTTGCCATTTTTTTCTCCAGGGAATCTTTCCAACCCAGGGATCGAACCCGGGTCTCCTGCATTGGCAGGCAGGTTCTTTACCACTGAGCCACCTGGGAAGCCCCTGAAAATATCTAGCAGACATTTAAAAACTTGTTCCCACGTCTTCCTTCTCCTCTTCTCTGGCCATTTCTTGCCTCACAGACTACTGTAGAGCCCTGCTTTCTTCCCCGTGCCCGTCACACTGGTCTGGCTCTCTGCTCCAGGAGGACTGTTAGTCTGTGCCATGTCACTTAGCTCTTAAAGATAAACTGAGGTGATTTGTTTTCTCTTGTGTTTGGACTTGCACCCCCCTCGGCTGTGACTTGGTGCCGTGGATCCGAATACCCATCTGTGACTCTGCCATTGGGGTGGACGAACAAATGCTATACTTTCCTTTACTGTGTACATTTGCCAGCTGTTAATTTACCAAAAGTTTATTTTGTTTTCAGGTTGTACTGCCTCTAGGGGGGGAAAAAAAGAGTGTTTTCTATTTGTGCCTTTTCCTGCTTCTTCTGAGTATATCTCAGTTGAGTGGTCACTGTGTCCTAAGTGCCAAGGTAGCTCATGAGAAGCCCAAAACCTCAGTAGCCATAGTTTGGCTTGCTACTCGGGTTTCCCTGGTGGCTCAGACAGTAAAGAATCTGCCTGCAGTGCAGGAGACTCAGATTCGATCGCTGGGTTGTGAAGATCCCCTGGAGAAGGGAATGGCTACCTACTTCAGTATTCTTGCCTGGAGAATTCCATGGACAGAGGAGCCTGTTGGGCTGCAGTCCTTGAGGCTGCAAAGAGTCAGACACAACTGAGTGACTGACACTATGGTTTGCTACATACAGTGTGAAATAGCCCTTTATTATTGTTTTTAATACCAACCTTTTCAGAGTTTCAAGTTTTTCTGTTTTAATATCTTGCAAGCATATCCATGTTCACCTTGTCAATGACTTTTAAAAAAATTTTTAATGGGAGGATAATTGCTTTACAGTGTTGTGTTGGTTTCTGCCATACCTTAACAGGAACCAGCCATGAGTATACATATATCCCATCCCTCTTGAACCTACCTTCCAACCCTGCCCTCCATCCTACTCTAGGTCATGACAGAGCCAGAGTACCAGGCTGAGCTCCCTGTATTATACAGCAGCTTCCAGTTAGCTACCTATTTTACACGTTGTCGATGACTTCTTTAGAATCAGTCTTATCCTTGAAATTGAGACGGTGTAGTACACAATCTGTTATTTTTCTATTCATTCAGTAAATAGTTATTGAATGCCTAATATGTGCTGGTTTCCATGCTAAACATGGGAAATTAAATACTTATGTTTTCTACCTTCAAGTAATTTCATGGGAGTGATAAATAAAATATTTACAGTGTAGTGTGGAACCCTGGTAGAGAAGCTATGCAAGCAAATATTTTTCTAATTTACTGTTTCCAGGTAACTAATGGACATAAATCCTGAAATGGATAGGCAGTGAAGCTAAGAGCAGAGCTTGAAGTCTTAACTGGTTTCTATAAAAACAACTTAATGTTGTATGCTTAGTTGCTCAGTCGTGTCTGACTCTTTGTGACCCCATGGACTGTAGCCTGCCAGATTCCTCTGTCCATGGGATTCTCCAGGCAAGAATACTGGAGTGGGTTGTCATTTCCTTCTCCAAGTAATCTTCCTGACCCAGGGATCAAACCCATGTCTCTTGTGTCTTCTGCATTGCACGCAGATTCTTTACCACTGTACCACCTGGGAAGCAAGGTAATACGAATTTAGGAGTTAGCTCACATATGTGTAATTTAGTTTGACAGATGTCTGATTTTGGAGGAGACTATGCCTATTCTAATATCTGAGACTATCATGCTTAAATTTTTGTTTATAAAAGATACTATTCTATTGCACTAAAAGGAAAAGTATCTTTAACTTAGACCAACTGTGTATGTTGATTCTTTGCTTGGATTTAAGATTGATTATTGCCATACTAATTGTTTTGCTTGTTGACTCAAGTCAAATAATAAAAGTGACCTTAAAAATAGTACTTTTGTGTTACAGCCACTTTGAAAGATGGTTTGGTGTTTTCTTACAAAACTAGACATTATTCTTACAATAAAAGGCAACAGTCAGTGTTCCTTGGTATTTACCCAAAGGAGTTGAAACTTAGCTCCACACAAAAACCTGCGCCTGGATGTTTATGGCAGGTTTATTCATAATTGCCAAAACTTGAAGACAGCCAAGATGTCCTTCAGTAGATGAATGGCTAAAGTGTGGTTATACCCAGACAATGGACTAAATAAAAAGAAAAGAACTTTCAGGCTGTACATGTGTGGAGGCGGGGTATACTGGGAAATCTCACTGCCTCCCTCTCAATTTTGTTGTAAGTATAAAACTGATCTTGAAAAATAATCTTTGGAAAAAAAGTATTTGTGGTGACAGTAAAAGGTGAGTGATTTCTTTTCATACTTGTGTACGGGTCCTGAGTCCAGGGAGGTTATTGCATTGCCAGACACACTTGGCACAGGACTTCATCCTGGGTAAAAAGTGACCACTCTCCTAGTGGCCAGCATGGCTCCCAGCGTTCACCTTCCGCTCTGGTTGTTATGGTAAAGGTGGCTGTCACAGGAACTGCCCAGTTTTACTTCTAGGAACTGAATCCGATGAGTTTTCTTTCATAGAGAAGCAGATTTCTGTTTCTCTTAGAAGCAGGTTTTGTTTTCAGACAAGTAAATGGAAAGAACATTAGGCCTCTCCCTTTAGGACTTAGAAGTTTGGTCTCAGTCCGTTTGGTGATTACAGTGATTTCCAAACCTGTTTTTACCTTTGGCTGCTTTCCACCAAATCCATTTGAAAATGCATTAGTGGAATCCTTTTCTCTGAACAGGGCTTTCCTGGGGTTCTCTTTCAGATTATGCCATTATACTTTTCTTGTGCTTCCAAATACTTTGTAGAAATTATTCTCCTTGGGGCATACTGAAAACTGTGTTAATTAATTGACCTTATATTCCTCACATCTATGATTTATAAACATAGCAAACTGAGTCACTAAAATTCGAAAATGTCAATGGATTTTGAGGTTGGGGCATAGAGATTCAACTGGCAAATCCCAAATGACCTCTCTCCAGCTTGAGCTTTGCTTTTGTGTTCCTTAACCTTTTGTTTGTTGTCTCCTAATTGTAGAAATAAACATGTCCAGCTGTTAGGGTTTGCATTTTTAGGCTTTTTAAAAAATTAAGTTAAAGTTCACATACCACAAAATCACCCTTTGAAAGTGTCAAATTCACTAGCTTTTAGTACATTCAGAGTTGTGTAGCCATAACCATTATCTAATTTGAGAACATTTTCTTCACTCCAGGAAGAAACCTCTTATTCACAGTCATTCTCCATTCCACACTTCTCCAGCTCTGGCAACTATGAATCTTCTTGCCTGTTCTGGACATTTCATATAAGTAGAGTCAAACAGTCTGTGGCCTTTTGTGTGGCATATTTCAGCTTAATGTTTCCAGGGTTCATCCATGTTGTAGCATAGATTAGTGCTTCCTTCCTTTTTATAGCTGAATAATACTATGTTGCATGGATTTGCCACATTTTGTTTATCCATTCATTATTTGGGTATTTGAATTGTTTCTATTTTGAGGCTATTAAAATGCTGCTATGAACATGTACAAGTTTGTGTATGGATGTATGTTTTCATTTCTCTTGGGCCTGGCGTGCAGCGATTCAGGGGCTCGCAAAGAGTCGGACAGGACTGAGCAACTAAACTGATGTACCTACATGTGGAATTGTTGGCTCATATGGTAACTTTGTTTAACTTTCTGAGGAATGTTTTCAACAGCTTTTGCACCATCCCTCAGCAATATATGTGGGTCTCAATTCTCCACATTCTTGCCAACACTTATTATTGTCGTCCATCTTTTTTCATTATAGCTATCCCAGTGGGTGTGAAGTAGTTTCTGACTGTAGTTTTGGTTTGCATTTCCCTATTGATTAATGATGCTGACTACCTTTTCCTGTGCTTATTGGTTACTTGTATATCTTTTGTTTTGACCATGCCACACGACTTGTGGAATCTTAGTTCCATGATCAGGAATTGAGCCTGGCTGTGGCAGTGAAAGCACCAAGACCTAACCATTGGACCACCAAGGAATTTCCACTCTATCCTGTTTGGAAAAAAATCTATTCAAATTCTTTGCCTATTTTTAATTGGATTGTTCATCATAGAACAACAGACTGGTTCCAAATAGGAAAAGGAGTACATCAAGGCTGTGTATTGTCACCCTGCTTATTTAACTTCTATGCAGAGTACGTCATGAGAAACACTGGGCTGGAGGAAGCACAAGCAGGAATCAAGATTGCTGGGAGAAATATCAATAACCTCAGATGACACCACCCTTATGGCAGAAAGTGAAGAAGAACTAAAGAGCCTCTTGATGAAAGTGAAAGAGGAGACCTGACCTGCCTCTAGAGAAACCTATATGCAGGTCAGGAAGCAATAGTTAGAACTGGACCTGGAACAACAGACTGGTTCCAAATAGGAAAAGGAGTACGTCAAGGCTGTATATTGTCACCCTGCTTGTTTAACTTATATGCAGAGTATATCATGAGAAACACTGGGCTGGAAGAAGCACAAGCTGGAATCAAGATTGCGGGAGAAATATCAATAACCTCAGATATGCAGATGACACCACCCTTATGGCAGAAAGTGAAGAGGAACTAAAAAGCCTCTTGATGAAAGTGAAAGAGGAGAGTGAAAAAGTTGGCTTAAAGTCCAACATTCAGAAAACGAAGATCATGGCATCTGGTCCCATCACTTCCTGGCAAATAGATGGGGAAACAGTGGAAACAGTGTCAGACTTTATTTTGGGGGGCTCCAAAATCACTGCAGATGATGATTGCAGCCATGAAATTAAAAGATGCTTACTCCTTGGAAGGAAAGTTATGACCAACCTAGATTGCATATCCAAAAGCAGAGACATTACTTTGCCAACAAAGGTCTGTCTAGTCAAGGCTATGGTTTTTCCAGTAGTCATGTATGGATGTGAGAGTTGGACTGTGAAGAAAGCTGAGCACTGAAGAACTGATGCTTTTGAACTGTGGTGTTGGAGAAGACTGTTGAGAGTCCCTTGGACTGCAAGGAGATCCAACCAGTCCATTCTGAAGGAGATCAACCCGGGGATTTCTTTGGAAGGAATGATGCTGAAGCTGAAACTCCAGTACCTTGGCCACCTGATGCAAAGAGCTGACTCACTGGAAAAGACTCTGATACTGGGAAAGATTGAGGGCAGGAGGAGAAGGGGACGACAGAGGATGAGATGGTTGGATGGCATCACTGACTCAGTCGACATGGGTTTGGGTGGACTCTGGGAATTGGTGATGGACAGGGAGCCTGGAGTGCTGCGGTTCATGGGATCACAAAGAGTCAGAAATGACTGAGTGACTGAACTGAACATCCTGATATTGATGCATTCTTTTTGTATACTAGATACTAGATCCTTATCTGATGCATGATTTGCATATTTTTCTCCCATTCTGTGGGTTCTCTTTTCACTTTCTTGGTAGTGGTAGTGTTTGGTAGTGTTTGAAGCACAAAAGTTTTAAGTTTTGATGAAGCGAAAATCACTCCGTCGTGTCCAACTCTTAGCGACCCCATGGACTGTATAGTTCATGGAATTCTCCAGGCAAGAATACCAGAGTGGGTAGCCTTTCCCTTCTCCAGGGGATCTTCCCAACCCAGGGATCGAAGCCAGGTCTCCCACATTGCAGGCAGATTCTTTACCAGCTGAGCCACAAGGGAAGCCCTTGTTTTGATCAAGTCCAATTTAATTATGTTTTTGTCTGGTTGCTTTTGGTGTCATATCTAAGAAACCATCACCCAATCCAAGGTCATGAATAAACCCATTTTCTTCCAAGAGTTTGATAGTTTCAGCTTTTAATTTCTGTCTTCATTCCATTTTGAGTTAATTTCTATGATATGATTTTTTTTGCAAATGAGTAGCTAGTTATTCCAGCACCATTTTTTGAGTATGACTTTCTTTTTAACTGTTTTCTCCCCCTTACTTTATTTATCATCAATCTGTATACTTATATTAATAGCACCTGCAAATATGTAGGGTATATAAGACTGTGGAGGATACAGTTTAAGAACTTGTCTTCCCTTTGGTTCTTACATCTAGTTGAGGCTGATGATGGTGTATATATCTGAAGTTGTTAACTGGTGTTTGATTCTGTGCCAGAGGAGTGGTAGAGAAAACAGAATTCATTAGGAATTGAGAAGACTGAGTAAGTCTGTGGGCATAGAAGTTCAAAGAGAAGATAAAGCCATTGAGGTTAGATAAGGGTTAGATACAGAAAGAGCAGAAATGGCCAGAACAGAGCTTACTGAAGCAATTAGGTTCTTTTGGCCCAAAGTATGTATAGGACATGTTTTAGACAGATTTAAATTTTTTTCCTGGATTATCCGGTCTTTCCTTCGCCTAACCTGCATCAGTAGAAATTGGAAGCACCTGATACATACTTTGTGCAGTTGTATTTAGAAATAAGGGCAATTTCTGTTTTGGCCACCCCATATTGAATTGGGTACCTTATGGATACATTCTTCTGCTTACTTCTCAGTGGTTGTCATAAATGCTGGAATGCTTTCCTCTGTAGGAAAGGAAAAGTAATTTTACATCTACCCTTGCAAGTTCTTGGCTGAGAGACTCCTATAATAAAAAACAGACTGACTAGGGAAAAGCAGTTTGTTTACACGTATACCTCATGTGCATGTGGGAGGTGCACTCAGTATTCCAGGGAGTAGTGAGTAACTCAAAGAGGTGGCTTAGAACTCAGGCTTACAGACCAACTTCAGCTAAAGACAAAAGAAAGGTAGGTGTGTGTAGGCCAGTAATAGAGAGGTTAGCAGGAAAAGCACAGTAAACAGGGGTTAGGTTTTTTATGTAAATCTAAGTCTGAGCTTTCATAAAAATTTCTTGTGATTTACGAGAAGGTAATGGCAACCCAGGGGTGATCTTCTTTAGAATGGACTGGTTGGATCTCCTTGCAGTCCAAGGGACTCTCAAGAGTCTTCTCCAACACCACAGTTCAAAAGCATCAGTTCTTCGGTGCTCAGCCTTCTTTATAGTCCAACTCTCGCATCCATACATGACCACTAGAAAAACCATAGCCTTGACTAGACAGACCTTTGTTGGCAAAGTAATGTATCTGCTTTTGAATATGCTATCTAGGTTGGTCATAACTTTCCTTCCAAGGAGTAAGCGTCTTTTAATTTCATGGCTGCAGTCACCATCTACAGTGATTTTGGAGCCCCAAAAAATAAAGTCTGACATTGTTTCCACTGTTTCCCCATCTATTTGCCAGGAAGTGGTGGGACCAGATGCCATGATCTTCAGTTTCTGAATGTTGAGCTTTAAGCCAACTTTTTCACTCTCCCCTTTCACTTTCATCAAGATCGGCCCTGGGTGTTCTTTGGAAGGACTGATGCTAAAGCTGAAACTCCTGTACTTTGGCCACCTCATGCGAAGAGTTGACTCATTGGAAAAGACTCTGATGCTGGGAGGGATTGGAGGCAGGAGGAAAAGGGGACGACAGAGGATGAGATGGCTGGATGGCATCATCAACTCGATGGACGTGAGTTTGAGTGAACTCCAGGAGTTGGTGATGGACTGGAAGGCCTGGTGTACTGCAATTCACGGGGTTGCAAAGAGTCAGACACGACTGAGCGATTGAGCTGAATAGCAACCCACTCCAGTTTTCTTGCCTGGAGAATCCCAGGCTCCTAGAGGAGCCTGGTGGGTTGCCGTCTGTGGGGTCGCACAGAGTCGGACGTGACTGAAGCAGCAGTCATTCTTCTCTCCCTCATATAGAGATGCCCTTAAAATGGAAGTTTATTTTATACATTTAAATTTCCTTTATAAAAGGGTCACTTCTACTCTGCTTTCAGAGCTTCTCTTGTGTTTGTTGTTTTTCAGAAATAATCAGCTCAAGATCATCCTTATGCCAAAAGGCTATTTGGGGGTGACATATTCTGCTACCCTTCTCCCCCTTCTTTCAAGTTTTTGCCCAGGTGTCACTTCCTCAGTGAGGCTTACCATGTCCACCTGTTTAAGATTACAGTGGCTCAACCCACAAACACTCTCCATTTGTTTTACTCTGGTCCCCCACCCCTGCCAGGAGCACGTATCCTCTTTTGCAGTATTGTGTAATTGACTGACTTTGTATTTATCTTGCTCACCAGAAGTTATGGTTTGCTGGGATTTTTGCCTGGACACAGCTGTACCTGTCACATAATTGAATGCTCAATAAATAGCTGTTTGATGAATGAAGCTCCTAAGACTGCTTTTACTTTGGGGCTATTCTCTTTCAAATTCTTGGGCCCTATCCCAGACCTCTTGAATCAGAAACTCTGGGGGTGTGGATCTATCTACTTTGTCTTAACTAGACCTCCAGATCACTCTGATGTAAATTTATCTTTTAAGAACCACTCAGTAAGATTTCAGGAGCTCGGTCTGTTGCTTACAGGTGTGGATGTGTAGGTCTATGCTTGAGGTAACTGACAAGTATTACTGAATACAAATTCAGAGATAAAGAGAATACAAATAAAGAGAGCAGTCTCTTTTTTTTGAGGAGATGGCACAAGGAAAGGATATCAGCTGTAGTAACTTTCTGTTAATCTATCAAGGAAAAAGTGTCCCCACAACTACTTTGTTGTTGTTTAGTCCCTAAGTCGTGTCCGACTCTTTGTGACCCCCATGGACTTCTGCACACCCCACTTCTCTGTCCTTCACCATCTCCCAGAGCTTGCTTAAACTCATGTCCATTGAGTCAGTGATGCCATCCAACCATCTCATCCTCTGTTGCCCCCTTCTCCCGGCCTCAGTCTTTCTCCGTATCAGGGTCTTTTCCAATGAGTTGGCTCTTTGCATCAGTTGGCTGAAGTATTGGAGCTTCAGCTTCAGCATCAGTCCTTCCAATGAATATTCAGGGTTGATTTCCTTTAGGATGGACTGGTTGGATCTCCTTGCAGTGCAAGACTACTGTAGATTCCACTAATACAGGAGGAGGCACTGGACTCAACAGGTAGTCACACTCATACTCATGGCTAACATTTGTTACAGCAAAAAGGTGCAAGACAAACAGCAAGGGAAAAAAGCACACAGGGCATTGTCTAGAGGAAACCAAGAGAAAGCTGCAAAGAGTCCTCTCCCAATGGAGTCACACAGGGCAGCATACTTAATTCCTCTAGCATCAAACACTAACAAGTATGAAGTGTTACAGTATTCCCCTGGAGACTCAGTGGTACAGAATCCAGCTGCTAATACAGAAGACACAAGTTCGATCCCAGGGTCAGGAAGATCCCCTGGAGAAGGAAGTGGCAACCCACTCCAGTATTCTTGCCTGGGACATCCCACAGCCTGGCCAGATACAGCCCATGCGGTTGCAAAGAGTCGGATACAGTGACTAAACAACAACAACGTGAAGTGTTTATCTCCGAGGGAAGCTCATTTGGAGACATAGTCTTCTGGTGTTTACTGGGTACTGTCATGTAGGCAGGCACCCTCTGTCTAGCAGATACCAAAATTCCAGACTCCCAGAAGAAAAGCAGTTCAGCACAAACCACATTTTACAAACAGTTTAGGCACAACAAGCCATTCTTAACCCATTAGAGTAGTAGGAACCCTCCTGAAATCCAAATTCCCAGATGCCCACCAGAGACCAACCTGGCAAGCCAGTCTGAGATTGCTAATCCTTACAAAGACCTGCTTGCAGGGTGGGCTCTTGGCCGGCATCTGGGAACTAGAAGTTCTAGAGAGTTCCTCCCACCCTAACTGGTAGGGATGGCTCACTGAGGCTTACAGGTGGGGATATGTAAACTCTTTTCTGCTATATGTATTCTCCATGTTATCCAAAAAAGTTTGTTTTTTCTTCTTTATGTAGAACATAAAGCAATTAGACTTCTCTCTTCTTAGGAAATTTAGTAATAAAATGTTGCGAGAGTGACTTGGACAGTGTAAGTGGATTGAATAAGTGAGTTTATTCACTTAGACATATTTTCTTAAAAATGCCTTGGCAGTATTATGCAGTATTATTCAATTTAGTAATTACATAAGTGATTTATGTCATAGTAAAATTTTTAAATATTCCAAATGATGCAAAAATTAAAATAGCTTTCTTACTGTTCCTTGGAAAAATATCGCCTATGGCTGTTACCATCTGTTTCAAAGTGGACAGCTGATTTTTCTTCACATCTACCTTTTCATCTTCCGGAGGGCCAATGTGATAACTTGCCATCTTTGGGTTTACTTTTTTGAATAGCCAGTCGTCTTTCTTTCTTTTTTTATAGGTCAAGATGCTGAATTATCAGGGACACTTTCACTTGTCTTGACACAGTGCTGTAAGAGAATAAAGGATACTGTTCAGAAGTTGGCCTCTGACCACAAAGACATCCACAGCAGCGTTTCTCGGGTTGGAAAAGCCATTGATAAGGTATGGTGTTGTCGGGAGTGTTCGGTGTGTTCTAGCATCAGCCACCATTTTCCCATGACCGCTTTCGCCACAGTAGCCTTCTCGTTGTTTATACTATTTCTTTCATCCTTGCTTTCAGTAATATGGTTTTACTATGGTACTCTTAAAGTCCCGTGTTGCTGTTATTTCAAAAAAAAAACAAGAATAAAAGCAAATCAAAAACCTTCTCTTTTTATAGCCCCTTTTTTTTTTAACCCATTTTCTTGTATGATGACCACTCCTAATGTCAAGGTGAGTCAGTTTCCAATTTCTAACTTCCTCTGAGGGAGTTTGTTTATAGAAGGAACTTTTCCTACTTGCTGAGTAATTCCCGGGGTGTGACTCGGCCTCTGTTACAGGATGACTGGGGTAACGAAGCTTGCGTCTGTCTGCCCTGCATCATCCTAGTCTCCTTGTCCTCCTATGAGCTTGCTGGTCACTTTGTTGTTTGCTGTGTGAGCGGATTGGTTGCTAGCCAGCAGAGCCGGTCACTTGAGTGATTTTCTTGTGACATCTCTTAAATCTTTGACTTGGAGGTTTGCTTATAAGCAGTTACTGTTTTTAGCACTGGGCCAGTTTTGCCCTTGGAGTTCTTGTTCTTAGTAGAGCCCAAGAGAAGTGGCTTAAGGTTACTGTGTGATGCCTCGGAATGTTACCTCTGTTAGGGAGTGTGTGGCTGGTTGTGGACATTTTTGTTTACACATTGTAAACTTTTGGGAGAGTAGGAAGAAATTTTGGGGAGAGCTTTTTGTAGCAAAACATGTCTTATGAGCTGCTCCATCTGTGTGCATGAGGACAGTAGCTGTAACATGGAAACTTGTGGAATCCAGAGAACGGCTCTTAACTCATGTGCAAGCCTAACTGTCAGAAATAATCTGACAGAGTGGTAATGTTGGCCGGCTAGACTCAGGGCAGCCCGAGTGAGAACTATAACACGGGTGCTTTTAAGGAGGTCTTGCCGTCGTGTAGGTACGGTATGACAGGACTGAACGGCTGGGGCTCTGCAGATTGTTTGGGTAGCTGGGCCTTCAGAAGTGTTAGTGACCTTTGGGAGAGCTCTCACCACTCCCGGTGTGCTGAGGGCTTTGACTTGGGGAGAGAGGCCAGAGAAGTGCTGGCTGCAGCGGCCCTACTTTTGGGTCTGTGATGGCAGTTGCCAGCAGAGGCTGGAAGTGTTCTCTGAAATAGCTCTGAGGTTGGGGGGGGGGGGGCCTGTCTGTTAACTCTGAGGATGGAAACAGAGCTTTGGAAGTGGCTTTGGCCTCAGACTTTTTGGAGACTGTGGTGTCGTATGTCTTCAGTTGGTTCCTGAAGTGATTATTGGTGTGTACTGATTCAAGGACCTTCTGGAAGAGTGGGGTTGGGGGTGCTATAGAGATGATCTTAAATCACTGTGAGTGAGGAACCCTCTTTAGGGTTCTTTAGGGTGAAGTAACTACTGGTGATGTTTAGGAAGCTTCAGATATTGGCGGCTGCCAGTGACCAAGGTATTCTAGTGAAGGTTCAAACCCCAAGAGGTTCCTGGCAGTGACCATTGGGCTACCCGCAGTTATGATGGTGTGGGAACAGGTGGGACCAGAAGATGCCAGGACAGCAAGAGTAGTTGAAGCCTCCGAAGCAGCCAGTCAGAGACAGGTCCCAGATTCCAGAATAGGTGGGGATGGCCTCGCAGTCATACCTCGTGGGTGTTCTCCTGGCTACCAAGATCTGAGATACAGGGCTTTGCATGGTGCCGCTGGTAGGGGGCCATGTGTCCTCATTTCCTAGCTTATGTCTTGTCTGATCCTAATTACCATCGGTGTTAGTCCCTCCATCTTGTCTGACTCTTTGCAGCCCCATGGACTGTAGCCCGCCAGGCTCCTCTGTCTGTGGAATTCTCCAGGCAGGAATACTGGTGTGAGTTTCCATCCCCTTCTCCAGGGGATTTTCCTGACCCAGAGATTGAACCCAGGTCTCCTGCATTGCAGGTGGATTCTTTACCGTCTGAGCCACCAGGGAAGCCAGTTATCAGAGCCCTCTTTTACTCTTGTCCCCCAGCTACTGATGACTTGCTAAACATAAACATGTCTTCTTCCAGATGTGGCAGGTCTTTATACATATTCGTAAGGGTTGTCATGTTTTGGCTATTTTTTGAGACGAAAGCATTTAAATGTGTTTGGCACTAGAAATGGAAGTATCTTTTTGAAAGTGGATGACAAGGGATCTACATAGTGAGTAACCTACATTCTGACCTTTTTAGTGGGGAGGGATTTGAGGTGAATATTGCTGATTAAATATTTTAATTTATTCATTTTCCTTTGGGTATATTTTTCATGTACTTGGAAGTTATAAGGACTTTTACAGGTTTTTTTGGGGGGAGGGCGTAGTTTTATGTGTTCCTGTGAAAGTAGTTTAGTTTCTAGGTGACCTGGCTTCTAGATTCTTCTGATCTATCATGAAATGACACCATTAAGTTGATGCTGGGGTAATTTGTTGAATTATAGTTCTGAGGCACAGCCGAAAGCTTGGATGTCTTAGCGGAGTTCTATAACACTTTTCAGTGTATTCTCTTCCCTTTTGTGGGGGTTAAGGGGCAGCATCTACTTAGCCTTAGCTGTAAAGGAAGCTGTTACCCCACTAGAACTACCTAGACCTGGTACATGAGCTTCTCGCGCACCTGAGGAGTTCTGTGTTGACTGTTGTCCAAGATTCCATTGGTTTGTAAAGTCTTCCTGCCCTTCTAGCTTGCACCTCATAAATTTGTGCAAGCTTCCGGGGCCACCTGTCATAAAGGCTGGGTGGACTCGTGGGTTCGCGAACAAACAGGATGAAGCTGAAGCCACTGTGGCTTAAGCCTTTAAGTATCACAGTAAACAGCCTTGAGTAATAAACTGGAATGTCGTCCGGCAGCCTGTGAGCACCATGTTATGGGGACGTGTTCCCACCCTGCTGAGAGGAGGGCAGTAAGGAAGCTGGTGACTCGTATATGAGCAGGCTGGTGGTTGAGTGAGGAACTTGAGTAAATTTTCGACATGCTTAAAAAATTTATTTTTTCCTTTAATGTTTCAGTGCTTGCTTTAAACTTTTTGGTCATCACTTCCCTGAAAACGTATGCAGAAAAGTTTATGATGTTAGGCAGGACACTTTCTGGCTTTTAATTATTGCCAGCATAAAAATTATTGAAGATTTCTGCTTTAATGTGTTGACAGTTTTCAGATGCCTGTAGTATAATCACAGTTTAAAATAAATATCAACCGCTGGGTTCTGTAGCCAAATGTTTTCTGTTTGTTTTTTTTTTTAGTAAAAACAAATATGTTTTTTATTTCCTTCTCTATTTTTAAGAAAATCTAGAATTCTTTCCTATTTAGGATATTTTATTTAGTGTTTTACTTAGTCTTTTGACTTTTTTTAAGTTTAATTCCTAGGTAAGAAAAGTCAGTAAAAATAGTTACTGCTTTAGGCTTCTGTGTGTGGGTGGATGAAACAATGCTAAGATTTAAGTATCTAACATTTGCTGTGGGACAATTGAAAGCGAAAAACATAGTACATGTTTTTTAGACAATTGTGGCGTAGTTTATTCGTTTAAGGGTGCTTTTTGTACATGTCAAAGAACTGGAAAGATTCTGAGACAACATAAAGTAAGTTTGCTTAGGACAGATTCTGCTTACTAATAAAAAGTAGAGAGATGGTCACTGAGTTCTTGATTAAGGTTGTAGAGTTGGTATTTCATTTATTCATTCATTTATTTTGGCTGCTCTGGGTCTTCGTTGCTGTGAGTGGCTTTCTGTAGTCGCAGCAAGTGGGGGCTGCTCTTCGTTGTGGTGTGAGGACGTCTCACTGTGGTGGGTTCTCTGGTTTCAGAGCACGGCCTCTCGGCACACGGGCTTCGGTGGGTGCAGCCTGCAGGCTCAGTAGTTGTGGCACATGGGCTTAGTTGCTCTGAGGCATATGGAATCTTCCCAGACCAGGGATTGAACCTGTGTCTCCTGCATTGGCAGGCAGATTCCCATCCACTGTGCCACCAGGAAAGTTCCATTTCGTTGCTTTTAATTTTTTAAAATTTTTTTATTTTTTTGGCCACCCCACAAGGCATATGGGATCTTAGTTCCCTGACCAAGGATTGAACCTTTGCCCCCCTGCATTGGAAGGCAGGGTCTTAACCACTGGACCACTGGGGAATTCCCTGGAGTGGATGTTTTTACATTTGACTTGTGAGAGTGGGTAAGATTTAGTGCAGCAGAGCAGTGAGTTGTGGTCTTCTGTGGGGTCAGGCAAGGAACTGAACAGTTGAGAAAATGCTTGACTCCTGTTAAAGACTCTCAGGGACTGACTTGACGGGAGTGGCTGCCCCTGTCAGGCAAGGTCAGGCTGGGGAAAAGGCAGTGATGGAAGGCGTAAAGATTTGATTCAAGGAGATTAGGGGAATAAAGGGAGGGAATGATAAAAACATTTGAGGATTTGCCTACCTCCTTAAATAGGATGAAATTAGACTGAGGAGAAGGGAGAAAATATAGCTGTCACTTACAGAGTATTGACCATGTTTCACATGCTGAGCTGAGAACGTTACATACATTTAGAGGGCTTCCCAGATGACGCTAGTGTTAAGAGAATCCACCTGCCAATGCAGAAGACAGAAGAAACTCCAGTTCCATCCCTGGATCGGGAAGATCCCCTGGAGGAAGGCATGGCAACCCACTCCAGTATTCTTGCCTGGGAAGTCTCATGGACAGGGGAGCCTGATGGGCTATTGGCCACAGGGTCGCCAGGAGTCGGACATGGCTGAAGCGGCTTAGCAGCACATACACACATAGCCTGTGATGTGTGTTAGTCGCTCAGCCGTGTCGGGCTCTTTCCAACCGCGTGGACTAGTCTGCCAGGCTCCTCTGTCCATGGAATTCTCCAGGCAAGAATACTGGAGTGGGTTGCCATTTCCTTCTCCAATAGCCCATGATACAAGCCCATGATACTCCCTTTTCACATGTGAGGAAACTAAGATTCAGAAATATTAAGTAACATACCTTAAGGTATGCAAGTGGTAGATCAAGGTTTGGGAAAAGGTTTCACTCAAGAGTTTGTTCTTAAACATTGTGCTGTACTAGGAAATCAGGCCATTGCAGGACTGGTAATGTTTTAAGGGGGCAAATAATGGTTTAAAAAAAACCCTTTTTGTAAACCACTTTTCCTAAACTGATCTTCTGCCACTAGATGGAGCATATGCATTGGTGAGGCAAAATGATGACTGTTAAAAAAAAATGGTGTAAGGCTATAAAAAATGAAATAGAGAACATTGTAAAATAGTTCTGAGTGAGCCTTTTATTTAGGTCTTGCTGGGGTGTAAGAGGAGAAAAAAGTAATGGCAGGAGAAAATTTTTTGCATTTAGCCTTAAACAATAGTTAGAATGGGTGAGGTCAGCTAACTCTGAAGTACTACTATTATATAATGGATAAATCCTTATGTAGTAGAGAGATGTTACTGTTCATCAAGGAGGGAAATGAAAAAGGCTAGAAAACTTATTCTGAGCAAGGCGGAAAAGAACTGAGTTCTGAAATATAGGCAGATAATTTGATACATGTATTGGGTAGAATTTTCAGAATTACTGAAAAGAAATGGCTAACAAAGCTGTAAAAAGATCACAGTGATTGAAAGCTAGGAACGAATTCCCTAAAAATAAAACATCAGACTAACCATACCCCCTAAAAAAGTTACTAGTAAGACATTTAGTAAAAATCTCATATTTTCTCCCATTCTGAGGGTTGTCCCTTTGTTTTTGGTTTCCTTTGCTCTGCAAAAGCTTTTGCGTTTAATTAAGTCCCATTTTCATTACTTTAGGCAGTAGATTGAAAAACATCTTTCTGTGATTTATGTCGAGTGTTTTGCCTATGTTTTCCTCTTTACTGTAAGTTTTATAGTATCTGGCCTTGTTGCATTCAGGTCTTCAATCCATTTTGAGTTTATTTTTATGTATGATGTTAGAGAGTGTTCTAATTTCATTCTTTCACTTGTCGCTGTCCAGTGTTTGCATAGTATCTTTTTTTTGTTGTGTATGAAGTAGTAGATAACTTTTCCCAGGCTGCATGGAGCCAGAGCCCAGGTCGTCGTCTTCTCAGTTAAATGTTCTCTGCAGTAACCCTTTCACTTCTGCTAAGTAAATCAGATTAACTAGGTGCTTGGATGGGAAATTGATTCCTGGTAGGTGCAACAAGAGCACATTGTTAGGGTCACATGCCAGTTTTTCTACCAAAGTCAATGGAGAAGTTTTTAAAAAATTAGCAGTATTTAAGAATTGGCAGGGACTTCCCTGGTGGTCTAGTGGGTAAGACTCCTTGCTCCTAATGCAAGTGGCCCAGGTTCCATCCCTGGTCAGGGAACTGGATCCCACATGCCACAACTTAATAGTTCTCATGCTGCAACTAAGACCTGATGTAGCCATATAAATAAATATTAAATGAAAAAAGAATTGACACTTAGGTGTTAAATCAAATACTGTGTTTTATCATGTACTTCTTTTGTCAGTACTTACTCAGTAATTATAATTTCATAAAATGTATTTTGGATGGTGAGCAGTGAAAGCCGGTCCTTAAGTCTAATCAGTTCATAAGCATGTTTAAGCAAACAGGTAGGGTGGTTTGTTTAGATTTCATAGTCTTGTAAGTAAGGATCGTCTAAGTTATTTACTTCTCCTCTGCCTAGCCTCCAGACTTTAAAACCTTCAATCCGTTAAAAATGTGAAGGATACTAAAAGTACATGAGATGGTATACAGATTTGTGTGTCCTGGATTTCTCTTTTTAAGCTGTAATATCTTCTCTAGACAGACACACCCTTAAATATGTGCTTTTTATCTTTTGAGAATGTGCCTTCACATTTAAGAACATCCATCCATGCTTTTTCTTTTCTTTTCCTTTATAAAAGGAAAAATGGAGTAAAACAGAAGTGCTGATAGACAGGTGTTTATCTTCACTATCTACTTCTTGGCTGGTTTGCGATGCTGCTGATTTCCTGGGCAGCCATGCAGATGAGTTTGGTCACCTAGCAACAGGGCCTGGAACTGATCCTTGCTCTGATGCAATAGTAAGAACGTGCAGTTATAACAAAAGGAGTTCTCATACTATATTGCATTTCCTCGACCTCTTTTTACAATTTAAGCTTTAATTTTTCCTACATGTGAGCAGAAAATAAGCTATGAAAAAAATTTACTCATCCACTTTGGTGGTTTAAACTGTAAGATCTAAATGATAGAAGGGAGCTCAGAAGTTTTCATCTAATGCTTTGCTTAGTCATGCTTAGTTGTGTTTTCCAAGACTAGCAAATAAGTTCTAGAACTTGAATGTCGTACAGATGTCTTGAGTGTAAGGGTTTTTGATTTTTCTTACCACCAGTATAGTAGTGAAATAAAATTATATGAAGAGCATCCTTGTAAAAGAAAGTGTTTACATTTGTTTCAGTGTTAGACTGGTTTAAATTTTTCTAGATGATCAGAATTTACTTTTGGTTTAAGTATATGAAGGAAAGATTTGGAGGAATTGTTTTGTTTTGAGTTTTCATATGGTCTGTCCTTTGGAGTTGACCATGTGTCTTCTTTCCTGCTGAATAATAGACACCTAATTTGTTGGAGGTTGATGCGATTGGGGAGTAATCAGTAAATGAATCATTAGAAATCTGAAGGTTGTGTTTGGATTGAATGAGGTTGATAGATCAGTGAGAAATCTTAGTCTCAATGATTCTTGCCTATAGAGTGCATGCAGACATTTAGAGAGTTATAGACAGATTCTTGAGTTGGTAATAAATTCTGTCATCCTCTGATACCATTCCTTTATTCATTTGATTAGCCTTTTATCTGGGGGAATACAATATGGGAGAAATCTGTGACATTGTTACTGAACCCAGCTCTGACTGTGTCCCAATAAAGAGGTTGATGAGAAGGAAAGTTTGGTTTATTTTAGATGCTGGCAGTGGGAGGTGGGGAATGCTTGTCCAAAGGCTGACTCCCCACCCCCAATCAGGGGCAAGAGCTTTTATAGACAGAGGTAGGGGCTCCATGCAGAAACAGCACAATCAGCTCTGACAGTCATCTTGGTCATCGGTGGTCTAATCAGCGTCATCTTCATTGTTTTAGGAAAAGTCAGTCTTCCATTGCAGGATTGGTTGGTTCCCGTCTCCTTGAGGCCAGTTCTTGGAATTGTGCAGCTGTGTCGTGGTTAGTCTGGTCATCATGTAGTTAACCTCTCTACCTGCTGGTGGTTTCAATATCTACAAGGACAGCTCACAGGATGTGGCTCAGAATATTATCTATAGCCTTTGAGAAGAAACTAGCGGTCCCTGACTGTGCTTAATGACTAAACTATTATCATTCGGTCTCCTTTGACTGTTTTCCTCCATTTCTGCATTTTCTCCCTTCTCTGATGAAACTTAATTCTTTGGCTAAAGTTTTTCCATGGGCAAAAGGCAGGCTGAGGACATGGGGGGCGAAGCCCTTGGGTCCTGCTCCGTTTCACCATCAGTCACCCTAGTAAGGCCTGTATCCCACCCAGTCCAGAGGAGGAACAAGGTAGCAGCATCTTTACTTCTGGTGTTCTGATTGTCATAGACAGCATAAAGATATAATAATTAGCTTAAAGGTATTGATAAACTGCTATAAAGTCATCTCTCAACAGGCAGACTCTGGTAAGCAGATTGGATGAGGAAAGTAGAGAGTCACAACCAAGCAATCCTGATTTTTTTCAGGGCTAGATACAGTCTCTTCAGTATGGGCATGGACACTATTGCCTTAGCATCTAGGTACTCTGTATTATTTCATTCTTTAGATTAAGTACTAGGCCAAGAAAGAGGTCTATAAAAAGAAAAGGAATAAAAATTTTAAGATTCTGAGAGTAATTTTCCTTTTTTGTTTTTTGTGTTGAGTAATTCCAAATGTTAAATGTGTATATTTAGTTTTAGGCTACTGGCTTGACATCTAAGAATAGAGAGATCTTTAAAGAAAAGTGGGCTGAGTTTTGAAGAGGAGAGCTATGC
Source organism: Ovis canadensis (assembly GCF_042477335.2). NCBI lineage: Eukaryota > Metazoa > Chordata > Mammalia > Artiodactyla > Bovidae > Ovis > Ovis canadensis. The sequence goes on from NC_091247.1 coordinate 58,695,239, forward strand.
TGTGTTGTGATGATTGTAAATAGCATGTGGTTTGGAGTTCTATTGCAGGATTACTTACCACCTGTTCTTATGTGCGCTGTAAAATAACCCTGTGTTGCTTGTACCATGCTTAAGCAATGATTAAGGATTGAATTAATAATTTCAGTTTAATCTAAACATTAATTAAATTTATGTGCTTAAAAAACAATTCAAGACGCTTATCAGGTTAACATAGGTTAACACCTATGAAAGATAAGGGAGTGGAAGTGAAATTGGGCACAGAAAGCTTTCAGAGGTAGATTGGCCAATTTCTTTACTCTTGATGTTTCGAGTTGCCTTCTACTGGGGTGATTTCCCCTTTGTCAGAAGAACTTTAGCAGTTCTTTTAGAGCAGGTCTTCTTTCAACAAATTCAGCTTCCCTTCATCTGAGAATGTCTTTATTTCATCTTCATTCCTGAAGGGTATTTTCACTTGATATAAAATTCTGGGATGTCAGTTCTTTTAGTACTTGAAAAATGTGTCACTTCTTTCTGGTCTCTGCATGGCTTCTGTTGAGAAATCTGTAGTCCTTTTTTCTTTTTTAAAAATATGAAAGTATGATAACACATTTACAGGAGACTTGGAAAATACAGAACAAAGTTGCATATGGTTCCTCTATATATTACAATTATTTTGAAAGTATGTAAATTAAGATTTTTAGTTGAGAAATCTGTAGTTATTTGAATTGTAGTTTCCCTATAAGCAATGTATCACTTTTTCCTAGTTACTTTCAAAATTTTTCTTAGTCTTTAATTTTTAGCAGTTTGATCCTGAGATGTCTGAGTTTGGATTTCTTTGAACTTATCCTTTTAGGAGTTTGCTGAGCTTCTTGAATCTGTAGATTTCTGTCTTTTGACAAAGTTGGGAAATGTTAAAAAAATTTTTTTTATCCTACACTACACTCTTGTCCCTCTAGCAATCCATTGACTTAATGTAAGATTTTCCTACAGGTCCCTGAGATCCTATTCTTTTTTTTTTTTTTCAATTTTTATTTGGTTGATCAGATTAGATCATTTCTGTGGATCTCCACTGACTTTTGTGCTGTTCACCTCTATTCTGCTGTTAATTACATCCTGTGAGGTTTTTTTTTTTTTTTTAATATTTATTTATTTGGCTGTGCTGTGTTTTAGTTGCAGCATGGGAGACCTTAGCTCCCTAGCCAGGGATTGTACCCTGGCCCCTTGCACTGGGAGCAAGGAGTCGTAGCCACTGGACCACCAGGGAAGTCCCCATCCACTGAGTTTGTTTTTTAAGTTTTGTTTTAGTGGTCACTACCTTGTTGGACTCAGGCTACAAGTTCTGACCAGTCTTCTCTGAGTTGTAGTTTCAATGTCAGCTTATTTCCAAAGCCATTACAGAGTTGTTCAGATATGTCTTGTTAGTGTGCAAACCAGTGGCCATTCTAGGACCTGGAAGCTAGGTCTGACCCCTAGTTCCTCTTTCAAAGTCTGTGCTGTGCTGCCGAGGGTCAGACCCATGCCTGTGCCACTTGAGGGCAAGCCCGGGGTTCATAACCAATCTGAGTTTCTTCCCCTCTCTCTGATCTCCCTGCTACTTTAGAGTTCTCTGGAGCTTCCTGTTTAGTCATCCAGCCAGAGAACTGATCCACTCAGTCGTGTTCGACTCTTTGTGACCTCATGGACTGCAGCACGCCAGGCTTCCCTGTCCATCACCAGCTCCCGGATCTTAACTCAAACTCACGTCCATTGAGTTGGTGATGCCATCCAACCATCTCATCCTCTGTCGTCCCCTTCTCCTGCCTTCAATCTTTCCCGAAAGCATCAGGGTCTTTTCCAATGAGTCAGTTCTTTGCGTCAGGTGATGTATCCTCATCCCCTGTATTTTATCATAATTCTGCCTGTATCTGGGGCTACAAGGTAGAGGGACAGAGAGAAAAGATGCGAGAGGAGTTTTGGCCCCTCCTTCTTGGGACCATCGCTCCTCTGATTGGAGAGAAAAGATCCCTTCCCTCAGAGTTTTAACTTGCCTGCTGTGGTGGATTTCCCAGGTGGTGCTAGTGGTAAAGAATCCACCTGCAAGTGCAGAAGACGTGAGAGAAGTGTGTTCGATCCCTGCATCGGGAAGACCCACTGGAGGAGGGCATGGCAGCTCCAGTATCCTTGCCTGGAGAATCCCCATGGACAGAAAAGCCTGGTGGGCTACTGTCCATGGGATTGCAAAGAGTTGGACATGATTGACTTAACACGTGCAGAGTTCTGAAGATCTGCCGAGTCGTTTCCTGCTTATTCAGTCAAACATAATCTTGGTACTGCTGTGAAAATTACGACACCATTTCTTTTTTTAATGACACCATTTCTGTTGGGAAAAAAACAAAAGCTTACAAATGCTTCTTATTCACATCAGAAGCTTAACTGCAGACTGCCTTGTGCTAGGGGTGCAAGAAAATGGAGGGAAAAAAGCATGTGATTTCTTTCCACCCCCTTCTACATGATAGGAAAACCCACTCCTGTTCCTCATGCCAGCCCTGGAGGGCTTCTCCTGGAGGTGCCTGCCCTGTTGTGGGTTTTGGTTGTACTATCTCCAGACTGAGAGATAGATGTTGGAGGGAGGAAAGTAGTAAGCTCACCTTCGGTTCTTTGCCTTCCTCCCCAATCCACTTACTGCTGTTCAGAGTTGCCTCGAGTAGCCACTCCGTTCGGTCCTGATCTGGAACTGCATTCAGAGAGACAGGGTGGGGTGTACTTGCTTGATCTTACCCAGAACCAGAACCTTCAACACTCTCTCTTTTTGTAATAGATTTTGACGAAATCCTTTAGCTTGCTATAAAAGGAATGTTTGCTCTTTGTGTAAGAGTGGTTATCTCCAGTGATAATCTCTGCTAGTACTTTATATATTCTTTTCACATTTGTTCTGTGAGCATTTGTAAACTTTTTTTTAAACAGAAATGGTGTCATTAAAAAATAGAAACGGTGTCATAATTTTTGTAGAAGTTGCTTTTTTTTTTTTCACTTAAGGATAAGAACATTTTTCCATGTTAGTAGATACAGAGCAATGAACCTTTACTTCTTAATTGTGAATAGTAATACTAACAGAGTAGTAACTACCATTTCATTGCACTAATAAGGGAGCATATTAATTTCCAAGAGCTGCTCTGACAAAGTTCCACAGACTGGGTGGCTTACACAGACATTCTTTTCCCCACTGTTTTGGAAACTGTAAGTTCCTGATCAAGGTGTGGCAGGCAGGGTTGGTTTCTTCTGGGGCCTTTTTCCCTGATTTGTAGATAGCCATCTTTTCTTCATGTCATCATGTGGTGTCTTTATCTGCTTGGGCTGCCAGGACAAAATTCCAAAATTCCATTTAAACAACAAAAGTTTATCTTCTGGTTGTAGAGACTGGGAAATCCAAGATCAAGGTGCTGGGCAATTCACTCCCTGTTGAGGGCAGGCAGCCTTCTTCCTGGCTGGCAGATGAGCACCTTCTCCCTGGGTCCTCATGTGGTGGAGAGAGAACAAGCGAGCCCTGGTGTTTGGTCCTTGCCTCATAAGAACACTGGCCCTACTGGATGAGGGCCCCACCCTTATGACTTCATTTAACCTTTATTACCTTCTCCCAGACTCTGTCTCCAGACAGTCACACTGGTTTCTAGGGCTTTGATGTAGGAATTTGGGAGGGACACAGACATCCGGTCTAGAACAGGTGGTCTTCCTTCTGCACCTGTCTCTGTCCTGCGTGCATGCGTGCTCAGTCGCTTCAGTCATATTCGACTCTTTGCAGCCCTGTGAACTGTAGCCTGCCTGTTCATGGGATTCTCCAGGCAAAGATACTGGAGCGAGTTTGCCATTTTCTCCTCCGGGGGATCTTCCCAACCCAGGGATCAAACCTGTGTCTCTGAGTCTCCTGCATTGGCAGGCAGGTTCTTTACCCACTGGCGCCACCTGAGACGTCATTCGTATTGGATTAGGGCTCAAAATGGTCTATTTTAACTTTATAAGGTGCTGGGAGTTAGGACTTGAACACCGGAATTGTGAGAGGATACAGTTAAGTCCATAAAAGTATTTTCTCTACTTAAGCTGAGGCTCAAATATCTTGAGTGATTTGGCCAAGATTACACAGCTAGTTAGATGGAACGAGGATCCAGACCCTGGTGGATTGGCTCCAGAGCCTGCTCTCTGAGCCATCTGTCCAGTCTCTTTTTCCCCAACACCCACCTTGGCACTGCAGTTGTTGGGATGGGCCAAGGATTATTGAATAATCCTGTGTTGGATATAATGGCTCTTCTTTTTTTTCCTATTAGACGACTCTGCATTGAACATGCTTTTACAATTATCACTGCACACCTGTGAAAATATTGCTGTCATATAATGCCTAGAAATCAGTTTATTTACAGAATCATTATAAAGTTTATTTTTCCAAAATACCCTCAAAAATGAAAACATTTACCCTTGCAGCAATAATGAATGAGAGTGGGGGTTTCAGAAAAGAACAGTGGAAAAGACTGCTTCCTGTCATAGGCTGCAGACAAATTGGAATTGGGGACTTATTGGAGGTGTCACAGAGTTTAAACAAAGATGGTGGTTTCTGTTAAGATAGGCGGGGTGAAAATATATCAAGTGATGCATCCTGGTCAGTTCATGACTCGCTATCTTGCCTTTCAGAATTTTGATTCCGACATCAGCAGTGTGGGGATAGACGGCTGCTGGCAGGCAGACAGCCAGAGGCTTCTCAATGAGGTGATGGTGGAGCACTTCTTCAGACAAGGAATGCTAGATGTTGCTGAGGAGCTCTGCCAGGTGAGGATGAAATGAAAACAAGGGAGATCCTTGTGGTTTTTAAGTCTTCTAGCTGTAGGTAGGTTGTTACATTTTAATCACCAGTGCTGACCTCAGTTTACTAGGAAGTCTCTTTCTTTTTTTTTAAACTTGGTTCAAAATTATAGTCCTAGAACTTCCTATTCAAATTATTTCCTTATTCTTGCCCAGAATGTTGGTCCCAGGTCATCAGTCAAGGGTCAGAAGTGGTGCTACTTTTCCAAATATCTCCTCTTTTGTTTTTTGGGAGGGAGCCAGTACATTTTACTTAATTTCAGTTTTTTTTTTTTTGTACAGTTGATTTACAGTGTTGTGTTAGCTTCTGCTGTACAGCAAAGTAAATCAGCTATATGTATATCTCCACTGTTTTCTAGGCTCCATTTCCATATAGGTCATTACAGAGCACCAAATAGAGTTCCTTGTGGTGTGCAGTTACTTGTTACCTGTTACAGATAGTACTGTGTATGCTCAGTCATTTTAGTCACGTCTGACTCTTTCCGACCCTGTGGACTGTAGCCCACCAGGCTCCTCTGTCCATGGGGATTCTCCAGGCATACTGGAGTGGGTTACCATTTCTTCCTCCAGAGGATCTTCCCGACCCAGGGGACTGAATCCTTTTCTCTTATGTCTCCTGCATTGGTCGGGGGGTTTTTCACCACTAGAGCCACTTTGATAGGAAGGTTAGTATAGCAGAGAAGAGGACAAAGAGGATTATATTTGCTCTAATCTGGCCCAGCTTAAAGAACTTTATCAAATGAATTTCAAGCTAAAATTTAAGTGGGCAGCTTTTGTCTTTTATTCCTATTAGACATGAGCTTAGAACAGTTTACCAATACCGCATAGTCATAATATCAGCAATACGTATTAAGTATTTACTGCCAGCCAAGCCCTTATTGCAACCCTGTGAAGAAGAAATTATTTCCCCCATTCTACAGATGAGGAATCTGAGGTCTAGAGAAATAACCTGCCCAAGGCCATACAGGTTCTTTGTGGAGGATCTTGGATTCAGTTCCAGTTCATGTGTCTTCAGACTCTCGTCTGTGGCTTACACTTTGTGCTGTTGTATTTTTCATTTAGAAGAATGAAGGACCATAAGGTTTAAATAATTCAAAGCTAGTCTGTAAACCAGACCTCTGATCTAAGACTTTGCTATTTTAAACAATTTAGATAAGTATTAACTCAAAAGTCTTTCTCTATACATTACAGGATTCTGTGTCCGTATAAATTTCCTAAAATAAATTGTGTAATTTAAGATTGTTTGTTTACAAGTATCAGAGACCCAAAATGCCAATGGCTTAAACAAAAATGAAGTTTATTTCTCTTACACAAGAATAGGAGATAGTAAGCCATCCGTGACATAGATGGTAGCCATACACCATGAAACTCTTAAGGGATCTCAGCTCCTTTTAGCTCTGCTGTTTCTAAGGTGACCCCTGTCCTCATGGTCCAGGGTAGCCAGAACCCCAGCTTGACCTCTTTGTATTCCAGGAAGGGACAAAGACATATGTTTGTGTTTCATTGGCCAGAACTTACATTTTGCAAAGCCCAGCTTTATTCCATATGCTTACGAGCCCAGCTAAAATATGGGGTTTACTACTATCATAGGAGGAGGAAGAGGGATACTGGGGCTTAGTCCTCAGTTTCTGCCAGAGAATTATATGTTAAAAAGAAACTATCTTTAATGATTTACCTCACATTTTATAATGTAGAATATGCTTTTACCATATCTCTTTACTCTGACTTTTGCTAACAAAAGTTCTTTTGATATTTTTCAGGAATCTGGTCTTTCTGTAGACCCAAGCCAGAAAGAACCATTTGTGGAGTTAAATCGAATACTAGAAGCGTTAAAAGTCCGAGTTCTGAGACCTGCTCTGGAGTGAGTTACTGAGCTTGTTTTCCTTTTAATACTTTGCAAGAACTCTGTAAGAAAACGGAATTAGCAAACACAGTGAAGGTTTTGAGATCTTTCTCTTAATCTCATGTGGGGTAGAATTCAGAGTAATCAAGGGAGAATTTTATTTCTTTTAGTCAAGTGAATTTGGGGGATATGCAATTTGAGAAAATGGTTAACACTCATTTCACTTATCAGTTGGTCTGAATTCCCATGAGAGAAGAGGGTTTCTTGTAGCCAGACTAGCTTTATAACTGAAGTACTGTTGTTCAGGGCATTTGAATTTGATATTTGAACTTGCGTAACGTGTGGGGTTTGGTGTACATGAAGAGAACAAATGTTGCGGAGTTTTACTCTAATTACCATCATAAAATAGTTCACTGTGAACTTGTCATTGATGTGAATTCTATGAAATTACTAGGTTAGCTCTCTTAAGTATTATCCTAGAACAGGGTCAAAGGAAGTTTTTCATAAAGAGCCAGAGAAATATTTTAGGCTTTGCAAGCCATGTGTGGTCTCTGTTGCATGTTTTTCTTTATTTCATTTTATAACCTTTTAAAAACATTAAAACAACAACAACAACAAAACCCACCTTGGCCATGTGGTATATGAAATAGACAGCAAGTCCTATTTGGCCTGTGGCCATGGTTTGCTGACCCCTGTCCTAGAATTTTTTAATGTGATGATAATCATGTTATTTGTTTTAAAAAGGAAGAAAGGAAAGTTACAAAGTAAAAGAAAAAAATCTGGGTAAAAGCAGTGATATTGTTGTGAGGGCACAGCCTTAGAATTGTAGTATTTTAAAACTGGAAATATGTGAGCGCATTGTTATCGGGGGGAGATGTAGTTGGGCAGATCCTTGATGAGTTTTATAAAATACACCTTTTTTCCTTCTACTAACCCATTTAAATCTTTATAGCTTAGTTTTTTCTGTTTCTCATCATTTCTCAGTTCTTAGGAAATTCAGAAAGTTCTAAAACCAGCCTAGATGAACAGGCAGAGATAGTAAAAGTCGCTCAGTTGTGTCTGACTCTTTGCGACCCCATGGACTATACAGTTCATGAAATTCTCCAGGCCAGAATACTGGAGTGGGTAGCCTTTCCCTTCTCCAGGGGATCTTCCCAACTCCCAGGGATGGAACCCAGGTCTCCTGCATTGCAGGCAGATTCTTTACCAGCTGAGCCGCAAGGAAAGCCCAAGAATACTGGAGTGGGTAGCGGATCCCTTCTCCAGCAGATCTTCCCGACCTAGGAATTGAACTGAGGTCTCCTGCATTGCAGGTGGATTCTTTATCAGCTTTCCCTGAGCTATCAGGGAAGCCCCGACAGAGATAGAGTCCTATGTAAATTTATAAGTTACAAATTTCTGTATAAATTATAAATATCAGGTAGCTCATTTATTTTAATTCTTTAAAGATATAAATGTCACACAGCACCACTGTGTACTATGCATATTACTTTTCAGTTTATTTTTATAATTGATTTTTTAGCAGGTGTTATTGTGACACACCCTTATAGGATGAAATTTAATCAAATGCCTCAAACACCCTCTTAAATATGGCAGTCACTCTTGTCTGTACTTTCATATTCCACCTAAATGGTTAAAGTCTAAAGGAGAGTGAGGGAGCCTAAATATAAAAATATGATGGGTTTCTCAGTTGTTTTATAGTGATTTAGAAATGATATATAAGTTGTTAATTGAGGTAATATTCATTCATCCATTAATTTCTCAGATTTTTCATCAGACTTTTGTTGAGTGCTTATTACTATGTATCAGAGACTATACTAAGTATTTGGACTGCCTTAGCCCTCAAACTACCCAAGGTTTTTACCTTTTAGACGGAAGAAAATTCATAAGACTCTTTTAACTGTGTACTTTTTCTGTAAGATCTCAAGTTTCTTACTGATAACTATATTATATATATCAGTTATTTCTGTAAATGTCTTTCGTTATTTGTAGCCTTAAGCAGTGCCTCTCAGGCAAAGGAAGGACTCATTCCATCTGCTTGGCAGTAACAGTGGAAATTTCTCTGCAGTCGTCTCTTAGTATCCATGGGACATTGGTTCCAGAAGCCTCTGTGGATACCGAAACTCACAGATGCTCAAGTCCTTTATGTAAAATGGCTTGTTACTTTTGGCCCTTTGTATTTGAGGTTCTGCAGCAGTGGGTGCTGAGGGCCAACTGTACAATAAAAATGTTCCTGTTACATTTTTCTGGGAATAGTGCCACGTTAAATATCTGCACGTGGGATATAGTGATAATTATGGTTACCTCTCTTGGAGTGCTTATTATTAATATATGCCTCACGTTGTTCTAAGTGGTTTGTATGTATTAACTTATCAGTCCTCATAATAACCCTATGAAGTAAGTACTCAGTTTACAGAGGAGGAATTGAGCCTGGAAGATGCTCCATGGGAAAAAAAGGATGTGGAGTCAGAAGGTTAACTGAGGAAAGCTTCATGTGATAGTCTCTAGTACTCTCCTCTAAAAGATTCACTTTAGCATACTAGATGGGCCATCTGCAGTCCTACGATAAAGAAACACATTTAACTCTGTGAAATCTGTGTTTCCCGTGCATATTTAACCAAGGAATCCTTCTCTCCTTTCACCCGCAATAACACCTACTACATAAAACTCACAAAATTGGAGATCTGTGGAACTATAGGGGTTTCCTTAGTGGCTCAGATGGTAAAGAATCCACCTCCAAATGTGAGAGACCATAAATTTGGAAAGTGTTCATTTAACACAAATATCCATTACAGAAACTCAAAATTTTCCAATTCTTGCCAGTTATTGGTGGATGCAAAGCAGACATTTACTCAGCATCTTTTATGGGCAGGGTTTGGACTTCCCAGGTGGCTCAGTGGTAAAGGATCAGCCTGCCAATGCAGGAGACGCATGAGATGCAGGTTCGATCCATGGGCCAAGAAGATCCCCTGAAGGAGGATATGGCAACCCACTCCAGTATTCTTGCCTGGAAAACCTCATGGACAGAGGAGCCTGGTGGGTTACAGTCCATAGGACTGCAAAGAGTCAGACATAACTGAGCCTCTAAGCCCGTAGCACCCACGTGGGCAAGCACACACGTACTCAACTTGAATCAAAAATTTAAAAATGTGGGACATGAGTTTCCAGGATTCTGGTTCAGAAACACTGGAGAGAATCTTTCATATCTCACGTGTGGCATCTTCTCTTTGTACCTGGAAGCATCATGGAAGCACCCAGGAGAGGAAGAAGAAGGTGAGAGACTGCACCAGCTCCTTCAGGCAGCCTCGGCAGTTGAGGCAGAGGCCAGCCAGAAAGATTAACATGGCTGGAGTTGACTAGATGGGAGGACTAGATGAGGAGGAAGTCTGGGGAGCATTGTTAGCTGTTAATTGCAACCAGGAAAAGACAATGGAAAGAAGGTGGTACAGAAGGGTGATACGGCAGAGAGAAGCGACAGAAGAACAGCCAGTTATACATACAGTCAGGATCCTGCGTACTCTTTTGTTCCTGCCCCTGTATTTCTGAGTTTCTGTGCAGATTTTTCTCCTCACTCAGATCACCCTATTTTTTGAGTTCCTCTTGGCACCTCGCAGAGTGCTTATTTCATTGTAGGCATTCAGTAAATGATGGAATAATTTGAAGAAGAACTTTGAACACACATGCCCTCCTCCTTCATGTGGCAGATAGAAGCAAAGTCAAAAATAACTAGAGTGGATGGGAGAATAACAGTAACTTAATATGACGAGATGGAGAAAATTAGAAAAATAGAAACTGTCCTTGTAGACATGTACCAGTTGTTAACATTTTGAAAGTGCTATCTTGAGGGGAAGCCAGATGGTTGCCTTCCTAAAGAAGTTTCAGAAAGTAATACTGCCTTGGTAGATTTGCCGTGGTCTAGAATATGACTTTCAACCTTGCATACTTGGAAACTCATTTTCTTTTTCCTCGAACACCCAAAGCAGGCCCAGGGGCCTCATAGCACTTGCTTAGAGGACTTTGAAGTTCTGTTTGCAAAGCTTCAGGGAATGCCATAAGGAAACAGAAAGTAACTGAATGATTATAATAGAGATGTTCTAGAATTTTTTTCACAGAAGAAAGAGTATTTCATTAGTCTAGACCACTGCAAAGTTTTAGATTGAACAGACCATGAACAGTACAGGCAAGCTTTGAAATATGAGAGGACTCCACCTCTAAGCCTAGCAATTAGGTGGAAACCACAGAGGGGTGTGAGGTGAGCTTGCCGTTGCGGTATGTGTGAACGGTGCTTTTGAAGTGAAGAAATTACTTTCTGGAATTAGGGAAATTGTGGTGTCAGTGACTAAAACACTGTTTATAAGCAGAGAAAAGTTTTAGAATATGGAGGTTTTAGAAAAGTTTTAGAAAAGCCAGCAAGGATGTCTGGTCATGGAGCCTTGACACTAGAAAAGAGAGTGGCAGTGATTAAGCTGTTTCTGGTGTCAGTTCTGTTATTACTTTTGTCTTCCTGCAGGTGGCAGTCTTCCTGACTCAGGTACTTTTATTTATTTATTTATTTATTTTTTAATTTTTAGTTTTTTATTTTTTAAATTTTAAAATCTTTACTTCTTACATGCATTCCCAAACATGAACCCCCCTCCCACCTCCCTCCCCAGAACATCTTTCTGGGTCATTCCCATGCACCAGCCCCAAGCATGCTGCATCCTGCGTCAGACATAGACTGGCGATTCAATTCACATGATAGTATACATGTTAGAATGTCATTCTCCCAAATCATCCCACCCTCTCCCTCTCCCTCTGAGTCCAAAAGTCCATTATACACATCTGTGTCTCTTTCCCTGTCTTGCATACAGGGTCATCATTGCCATCTTCCTAAATTCCATATATATGTGTTAGTATACTGTATTGGTGTTTTTCTTTCTGGCTTACTTCACTCTGTATAATCGGCTCCAGTTTCATCCATCTCATCAGAACTGATTCAAATGAATTCTTTTTAACGGCTGAGTAATACTCCATTGTGTATATGTACCACAGCTTTCTTATCCATTCATCTGCTGATGGACATCTAGGTTGTTTCCATGTCCTGGCTATTATAAACAGTGCTGCGATGAACATTGGGGTACATGTGTCTCTTTCAATTCTGGTTTCCTCGGTGTGTATGCCCAGAAGTGGGATTGCTGGGTCATAAGGTAGTTCTATTTGCAATTTTTTAAGGAATCTCCACACTGTTCTCCATAGTGGCTGTACTAGTTTGCATTCCCACCAACAGTGTAGGAGGGTTCCCTTTTCTCCACACCCTCTCCAGCATTTATTGCTTGCAGATTTCTGGATCGCAGCCATTCTGACTGGTGTGAAGTGGTACCTCATTGCGGTTTTGATTTGCATTTCTCTAATAATGAGTGATGTTGAGCATCTTTTCATGTGTTTGTTAGCCATCCGTATGTCTTCTTTGGAGAAATGTCTATTTAGTTCTTTGGCCCATTTTTTGATTGGGTCGTTTATTTTTCTGGAGTTGAGCTGCAGAAGTTGCTTGTATATTTTTGAGATTAGTTGTTTGTCAGTTGCTTCATTTGCTATTATTTTCTCCCATTCAGAAGGCTGTCTTTTCACCTTGCTTATATTTTCCTTTGTTGTGCAGAAGCTTTTAATTTTAATTAGATCCCATTTGTTTATTTTTGCTTTTATTTCCAGAATTCTGGGAGGTGGATCATAGAGGATCCTGCTGTGATTTATGTCTGAGAGTGTTTTGCCTATGTTCTCCTCTAGGAGTTTTATAGTTTCTGATCTTACATTTAGATCTTTAATCCATTTTGAGTTTATTTTTGTGTGCGGTGTTAGAAAGTGATCTAGTTTCATTCTTTTACAAGTGGTTGACCAGTTTTCCCAGCACCACTTGTTAAAGAGATTGTCTTTACTCCATTGTATATTCTTGCCTCCTTTGTCAAAGATAAGGTGTCCATATGTGTGTGGATTTATCTCTGGGCTTTCTATTTTGTTCCATTGATCTATATGTCTGTCTTTGTGCCAGTACCATACTGTCTTGATGACTGTGGCTTTGTAGTAGAGCCTGAAGTCAGGCAAGTTGATTCCTCCAGCTCCATTCTTCTTTCTCAAGATTGCTTTGGCTATTCGAGGTTTTTTGTATTTCCATACAAAGCTTGAAATTATTTGTTCTAGTTCTGTGAAAAATGTGGCTGGTAGCTTGATAGGGATTGCATTGAATTTGTAAATTGCTTTGGGTAGTATACTCATTTTCACTATATTGATTCTTCCAATCCATGAACATGGTATATTTCTCCATCTATTAGTGTCCTCTTTGATTTCTTTCATCAGTGTTTTATAGTTTTCTATATATAGGTCTTTAGTTTCTTTAGGTACTTTTAATAGCCACATAGAACCGCAGATAAAGGCTCTGATAGGTGTTGCCTGTACCACTGGAGAAAAGGGATCAAGGTTTGAACAAGTTGGGTCTTTCTCCCCTCCGTTTGAGCGTTTTTGGTTTTGTTTTCTTTGTTTTTGGTTTTGTTCAGTAATGTGCGCATGCTTAGTTGCTCAGTCACATCCGACTCTTTCCACCCTCATGGACTGCAGCCTGCCAGACTCCTCTGTCCATGGGTGTTCTCAGGCAGGAATACTAGAGTAGGTAGCCATTCCCTTCTCCAGGGGATCTTCTCAACCCAGAGACAGAACCCGGGCCTCCTACATTGCAGGTGGATTCTTTATCGTCTGAGCGCTGGCTTTTTAAAATTCTGAATGGGCCAAAGAGGTAAGTTGAGGAATGGGATACAGTTTTAACTCACTGTGTCCATGCATTGAATCCAGTGGAAAAAGAGCAACTCTGTTAAAAAGAAGCTAATTGAAAGTGGAAAGAGGTACCCAGTGGAAAGAAGACAGAGAGAAGAAAGGTCAATGGAATGTAAAGGCCAAAAGGGGGAAAAAATATCTGGTGTGAGGACATCATTTTCTGTTGTCTGGCCAAAGTTTGCATGAAGTTGCAAGGACAGTCAGTGCTTCTCAGGAGGAAGAGGAGACACAGCCATCTCTTATCTGGATCCATCGTCACCAAGGACTTGAGGATTATTGGAAACAAATGGGCAAACCATGACTACAGAGAGACTGAGAATCTTCTTTTTAAAAAAAGGGAAAATTGAAATAAATTATCCCAGAGAGGAAGTGTTTAAAAAGAACAAGGAGCTGAACTAGGCCAGGAGGGGAGCTAAGGGAGACTCTGGAATTTGTTCTTATAAAATGCTGATGTGTTATTAATTTAGGCTTATCAAACACTTGGTTTTGTGGTGGAAATTAGCATTAAATAAGGCAATGTCATATTTAAGTACTTTATTAAAAAATCACCAGTCTGTAGAACTGTACTGTCCAACATGCCGGCCACACATGACGTCTGTTAGGCATGCCCGCCACACACTGCGTGACTGAGACCTCTTGTAAAAGTTAAGTGTGAACGTGGTGGTTTAAAGAGGTTCACATGTGAATCATTGCCCTTTGTGTGGTTTCTTAAATAGCATGTAAGAAGGACAGAGATTCACACCAGCTCTGAGATGAGTGAAATGTTAGTAGTTCCAGCGATGGATTCAGCTTATACCTGAGGAGCTACCATTTGCCAGTAACCTCAGAAATGAAATGTTTAGCTATCCTAAAGCAAAATGATAGGGTTCCTCACTGTTTGGGGCTGAACTTTGGTTTTTGCCAATCTCTGAATTTTTTAACCCCTTGATTTGGTCACCAATAACATTCACCCAAGTCTACCCCTGTGGAGTAAACGCCTGCCACTCATTTCCCTGACTTTCTGCTTTTACCCCCAGGAAGATAGCCCCAAGATAGATAGAAAAAGAAGATATTTGTGAGCCTTTTAAAAAATGCTGTGAGACTTAGAGAATGAACTTATGGTTGCCGGAGGGGAGGGATAGTTAGGGAGTTGGGGATGGACGTGTACGCACTGCTATATTTAAAATGGATAACCAACAAGGACCTATTGTACGGCACATGGAGCTCTGCTCAATGTTATGTGGCAGTCTGGATGGGAGGAGATTTGGGGGAGAATGGATACATGTGTATGTATGGCTGAGACCCTTCACTGTTCACCTGAAACTATCACAGCATTGTTAATCAGCTCTCAGTTCAGTCGCTCAGTCGTGTCTGATTCTTTGTGACCCCATGAATCGCAGCACGCCAGGCCTCCCTGTCCATCACCATCTTCCGGAGTTCACTCAGACTCAAGTCCATTGAGTCCGTGATGCCATCCAGCCATCTCATCCTCGGTCGTCCCCTTCTCCTCCTGCCCCCAATCTCTCCCAGCATCGGAGTCTTTTCCAATGAGTCAACTCTTCGCATGAGGTGGCCAGAGTACTGGAGCTTCAGCTTTAGCATCATTCCTTCCAAAGAAATCCCAGGGTTGACCTCCTTCAGAAGGGACTGGTTGGATCTCCTTGCAGTCCAAGAGACTCTCAAGAGTCTTCTCCAGCACCACAGTGCAAAAGCATCAGTTCTTTGACTCTCAGCCTTCTTCACAGTCCAACTCTCACATCCGTACATGACCATAGGAAAAACCATAGCCTTGACTAGATGGACCTTAGTTGGCAAAGTAATGTCTCTGCTTTTGAATATACTATCTAGATTGGTCATAACTTTCCTTCCAAGGAGTAAGCGTCTTTTAATTTCATGGCTGCAGTCACCATCTGCAGTGATCCTGGAGCCCAAAAAAATAAAGTCTGACACTGTTTCCACTGTTTCCCCATCTATTTCCCATGAAGTGATGGGACCAGATGCCATGATCTTCGTTTTCTGAATGTTGAGCTTTAAGCCAACTTTTTCACTCCCCTCTTTCACTTTCATCAAGAGGCTTTTTAGCTCCTCTTCACTTTCTACCATAAGGGTGGGATCATCTGCATATCTGAGATTACTGATATTTCTCCTGGCAATCTTAATTCCAGCTTGTGTTTCTTCCAACCCAGCGTTTCTCATGATGTACTCTGCATATAAGTTAAATAAGCAGGGTGACAATATACAGCCTTGACGTACTCCTTTTCCTATTTGGAAGCAGTCTGTTGTTCCATGTCCAGTTCTAACTGTTGCTTCCTGACCTGCATACAGATTTCTCAAGAGGCAGGTCAGGTGGTCTGGTATTCCCATCTCTTTCAGAATCTTCCACAGTTTATTGTGATCCACACAGTCAAAGGCTTTACCCCAGTACAAAATGAAAAGCTCAAAAGGAAAAAAAAATGCTGTGAAAGATCGTAGTGGAATGTGCCGTAGAAACTGGCAAGAGGCATTTTTCATTGGAAAAGACTCTGATGCTGGGAAAGATTGAGGGCAGGAGGATGAAGTAGTTGGGTGGCATCATTGGCTCAGTGGACATGAGTTTGAGCAAACTCAGGGAGATAGTGAAGGACAAGGAAGCCTGGCGTGCTGCAGTCCACGGAGTCCAAGAGTCAGACACGACTTAGCAGCTGAACAGCACCACCAGTCAGAAATAGAAACCAGCCCAGGCTGGCAGGATGGTGGGAGGAGAGAGGTAAGCAGACCAGTGCTGTCAGTTAGTCCTGGGAAAGAACAGCTAGCTTGAAGGTGGAATCTCGTTTTAATTATTTTGGATTAATAAGGAAATGCTAAACATGGAACGAGCAATGGGCCAAGTCCCTTTTGAGGCCTGACAGTGAAGATAATGAATACTTCCCATTTCTGTGTGATAATTGTGTGGATGTGGGTTGCCTCTGACTCCATCGCCTAAGTGAAGGTCTCCTTTGTAGCGCCACAGTGAACCGGAACTGTGACATGGGCGACCTTACCGGGTGTCATTGTGTTTGGTTTGCAGTGCTTCGCTGAACCCGGAACGGTTCCACAGCTGCCGGTGCTCTTGTGGTGAACACTGGGAGACTTGGGAGCAGACTTTTTTTTTTTTAGAAACTACAGTAAAGCTAATAATTTTCCTGAATGTTTACATTTAGCTTGCTGCTCATAGTGTGCGTGCGTGTGTGTGCTTGTGTGTTAATGTTAGTTGCTCAGTCGTGTCCGACTCTTTGTGACTCCATGAGCTGTAGCCTGCTGGCTCCTCTGTCCATAGAATTCTCCTGGAAAGAATACCGGAGTGGGTAGCCATTCCCTTTTCCCAGGGGTCTTCCTGACCCAGGGATCAAACCCCAGACTCCTGCGTTTCAGGCGGATTCTTTACCATCTGAGCCACCACGGAAGCCGGCTATAGTGGAGTGGGTGTTAGTGTTTTAAAAAAGGAAAGATCAGAAATCTTCTGCCAGAAGTGCCATGAACCAGAATACAGCGCCCCGCTCCTTCACTAACTGTGTTGTTTTTGTCTTCCGTCGTGTGTCTTCGGTGCTGTGTAGACAGGCAGTTTTTGGTGCCGATGTAGTTTTGTGCTTTTGTAGTTTCACGTGCTTCATTGTTTTTGGATTTGATGATTTTCAGGTTAATTAAGGTTAATCTACCCCTTACTCCTGCTCAGTGAATCAAACACCCACATGTTCAGTGTGAGCTTCTAGCGAAGAAAACTTCAAAAATTTTTGAAGGGAGTTAGCTGGTACACGGAGAAGGCAATGGCAGCCCACTCCAGTACTCTTGCCTGGCAAATCCCATGGATGGAGGAGCCTGGTAGGCTGCAGTCCATGGGGTCGCTAGGAGTCGGACACGACTAAGCGACTTTACTTTTACTTTTCATGTTCATGCATTGGAGAAGGAAATGGCAACCCACTCCAGTGTTCTTGCCTGGAGAATCCCAAGGCTGGGGGAGCCTGGTGGGCTGCCGTCTCTGGGGTCGCACAGAGTTGGACACAACTGAAGCGACTTAGCAGGAGCAGCAGTAGCTGGTACATGCTGATTCCCAGAGAGTTGTTTTTAGAAAAATCAAAGTAACACTGAGTATTGTATGGAAGTGTCCAAGTAACTTTTAGATTGTCACTTTCTTATTAATGATTTTAGAGAATATTATGCTTATCTATTCAGTCAACACATATTAAGTAGCTGATTATTGTCGATTTGTGCCAGTCTCTGGGCTCACTGCTTTAACTGGCCCCCTCGTTTGATGCTCATAACACTATGAGCTGCCCCCATTTTATAGTAAGGAAACGGATGTGAGCGCATTAAGTAAAAGGTTGCCACGATTCACACCACAGAGCCAGCATTAAAATCCATGAATGTTTGGAGAAGGAAATGGCAACCCACTCCAGTAGTCTTGCCTGGGAAATCCCATGGACAGAGGAGCCTGGCGGGCTGTAGTCCATGGGTCGCAAAGAGCCGGACATGACTTAGCGACTAACGACATTTGGCTCTACTGACCTGCTCTACCTTGTGCCCCTTCAAAGTAGGTGGGGTACCGAGCTGAGCAAGGCAGAACCCCCACCTTAAGAGACCATCCTCCCAAGTGGACTGTGAGAGGTTCGAATAAAAAACATCTAGAGTTCAGTGGATGAAGAGATTATTAGGAAACTTACAGAAAATGTGGTAATTGAGCCTGGGCCTTGAATTTTTCAGTTCTGTTCTCAGCTACTCAGTTTTTCCATTGTACTTTTGTTAAAATACAACTGCCCCGTACACTGGGAGAAGGGACCATGGCTTCTCATTTCATGGAAGGAACAAGCATTCTCTCCACACCAGCTGTGTTTCACCTATACGCATCGCTGTTGATGGGATGCGGGTTGCGAGTCAGGGTGTCTGAACATGTTTGCATGTTCTTCTTGGCGTGCACTTCTCTCTGCCTCCATTCTGTTCTCAGCAGCCCTCTTAATTTCCTCCTTTAATTCTTCACGCCACATCACACATGCCTCCAGCTCACCCTATTGGCCCGCCACTGGGTTCTCCTCCTTCCCTACGTTGCGTAACTTCCCCTCTGGGTTTTTCAGTCTCCCATCCTCTCAGAAAGAAGAATGGATGGGGCAGAGACCTCAGTGATGATAGACCCAGTTCCTCAAACTTCTTTCTTCATTGTACCACTCCGGGCCATCTTTGTCTTTATAAAGTAACCTCTTGCCTCTGAAATCCTTATCTTTTTTCTCTCCTGTTTCTTTTCTCTACCGAACCTATGGGCAGTTCTCACTGCACAATTCCCAGTATGCCCAAATTTCACCACAGTTTAGTGAGAGAACACCAATTCCCCAGCAACACAGTTCAGATTTCAGTCACCGAGGTATATTGCGAGTAGGTACATAAAGTACAGACTTCCCTGCCAGCTTTTCAGCCGTGGTCACAAAACAGATGAGAGCTGTGCAGCCCGGCCACCGCTCCTCAGTCTCGTGGTGCTGGGCCACAGCGTATCCGTTACTCAATTCACCCTCAGACAGCAAGTGTGGGGCCCTGCTGCCTCCTGGTAATAAGCCCATGCGACATATTACAGAAAGGGATCACTGAGAGACAGGCTTGGACAATAAGGGTGAGTCACTAGACGTGAAATTGAATGCATTGAGGATGGTTTGAAATGATGACAGCAAGGGGAAGCTGGGATGAGAGCTGCTAGACTTACATGGAGCTGTGGTATGAGGCATATTGAAAAGTCCTATGGGGACTTCCCTGGTGGTGCAGTGGCTAAGATTCCATGCTTCCAGTGCCAGGAGCCTGGGTTCAATCCCTGGTCAGGGCACTTGATCCCACATCCAGCAACTAAAGATCCTGCATGCCACAACTAAGATCTGATACAGCCAAATAAATAAATATTAAAAAAAAAAGTCCTATGAATGTAAAAACCAAGTTGAAGTTGCTTCAACACCTTTTAATGTAAATTGCACTAGGAACAGAAAGCTGCTTGTGGTTTAAATGATGGAGCATTTACTTCTACTTTGGGTTGAAGACTGTAAAAACAAACAAACAAAAACCCAGAAAACCTCGCCATTCTGGGGACTTCGCTGGTGGTCTAGTGGTTAAGAATCTCCTTGGTGTTACAGTTGGACTGCATTAACCTTAGTGCCAGTTAAGGATCCAAGGCTTACTTAAATTTAAGTAAATATTTCCAAGATCCAAGTGATTTTTAAAAATCACTTTGATTTTGAGGTCAGAGGCACCTCACGATTAGACTCTGAGAAGCGGCTGCATCAGCAGATTGGTTAGAATATTGATATGTGGGTTTGCAGCCCTTTGGGGAAGGATGGGATCCAGTGAGGGCTTCCCTGGTGGCTCAGACGTAAAGAATCTGCCTGTGGTGCAGGAGACCTGGGTTCCATCCCTGGGTGGGGAAGATGCTCTGGAGAATGGGATGGCTACTCCCTCCAGTATTCTTACCTGGGAAATCCCATGGACAGAGGAGTCTGGAGGGCTACAGTCCAGTAGGTCGCAGAGAGTCGGACGTGACTGAGCAACAGGCACACATACAGGATCCAGTGAAAGTGCCGTCTGTGAAGTCTAATGCCAGTCAACTGATTCATTACAAGTAACTTGAAACATTTTACTCTCGTATTAGGTTGACCCATAAGGTCATTTGAGACTTCCATAGCATCTTAATGGAAACACCAGAACAAACATATTGGCCAACTCAATAGTAGAGTAGCTCAGTTTAGATTCTGAGGGTCCTTAGTGAATTGGGTTAAATGGGGAATATTTAAATGGGGAATGTCTAACTGAAGATCAGATTAGAGAAGAATGTGATACTGGCATCTTCTACATATTAATATGTTTAGAGGAATAAAGCAGTGTTTCTTACCACTTGCTTGCAAATTTGATTTTAACAGCTGGCTGATAGACCTTTCTGCTTTAGTGCTCCCCTTTAACTGGTAGTCCCGGCTCAAGATAGTTATTCCAACTTTTGTACTACAGAGGCTGATGTCACTGAACTTTGGATCATTCAGACCTGCATATTGTTCTTTCTCTCGTTAGCACTGCTGGTACAGACCTTCCTGGCACTGTGACACACTACATGGTATTTTTATAGCTTTGTCTGCCTGATTAGATCAAAAGCATCTTGAGGGTGAATCCCTGTGTTTACTGTTTTCAATCTGAAAGCAAGTAGCACAAAATTTGGCAGCAGTGCAGTGCTGTGTTAGTTTCTGCTGTTCAGCAAAGTGAATCAACTCTGTGTACACATATCCCCGCTTTCTTCATTGAAAATTTAAACATAGATGATTCTCCTTCAGAATCTTCTGATACATTTATAGACATAATAGTTGAACAGGACGAGTAGTGGATCTAGACAGCCGGTAGCGAATCTCATGCATGACGTCGGCTTCAACGTGTGGCCTTGTACAGTTCCAAATATGTCAAATCAATCTTGTCGTGATGTAAAGACCTTATTAAATAGTAATTGTCATCTAATTTAATGTTTTTCTTTATTTCACTGGCTGCAGAGCATCTTTTGGTATAGTTTGTTTATTTTCTTTACAAAGCCTCTGGTCCTAAGGGTTGATGTTACCACCAGCTTCCACAAGATGGCAGACTAAACCCATTTTTGTTGTTAGGTTTCAAACCACTTTTAACATACATGCCTGTGCTTTTTATTACTGTTAAATCTTTTTTTGCTTTTTCTTTAGATGGGCAGTATCAAACCGAGAAATGCTCATAGCCCAAAACAGCTCCTTGGAATTTAAGCTACACAGACTCTATTTTATTAGCTTGTTAATGGGTGGAACTACAAATCAGCGAGAGGCATTGCAGTATGCTAAAAATTTTCAGCCATTTGCCCTAAATCATCAAAAAGGTGAGTCTAGAGTCTGAGGGCTTTAATAGTTGAAACAGGGCTAAAGCTGCCACTGGAATTTGTTTGTCTTAACTAGATGTAACATGTATTTGCTAAGAAACTGAAACAATTGTGGATGATGATTACTTAATTAAAAAGCTCTTGACTGGCTCTAAAGCCTCTTGATTGAGGGAATTCCCTGAAGGTCCAGTGGTTAGGACTCTGTGCTCTCACTGCCAAGGGCCCCAGGTTCAATCCTAGTTGGGAAACTAAGATTCTACAAGCCGTGCGGCAAGGCTTGAAAACAAAAAGACTCTTAATTGAAAAGCCAGAAAGAAACTTAACATTTTGGAGGATTCTGTTAAACTAAGAGGAAATAAAGTGTGTTCTTGCTCCCCCTCTCCCCCGCCACCCGCTGTGCCGCTGTTGTCACACAGCCAGACGTCTGAAGGCCCACCAGCGTGGCAGCACTTAGCCCCCGGGATCGGTGTAGGGGCTGGCTGGTTTCACAGCCAAAGATAGTAATGGCCCCATTTTACGACACAGTGGTTACTCCTCCGGATGACGGTGATCACACTGTGCTGTAAGAATAAAATAATTATACGTTCAGTATTTAGTGCTTTCCTTTTCTTGTTTTCCTCTGTGCTGTTTCTTTAAAAGACAGCGAGCTTAAGGACCAGAATTTTAAAAAGACATTGTTAATCAGTTATTTTATGCCATGTCCACTGGGGAAATTCTTGCCTTTTTCAGTGTATAACTTGCAAACTCTTTGTTTCAAGTGTGAGCATTCATACCTCCAAATCGCTGCTGCTTCTGTTTAGACATTCAGGTCTTGATGGGGAGCCTCGTGTACCTGAGACAAGGGATTGAGAACTCACCGTATGTTCACCTGCTTGACGCAAACCAGTGGGCTGACATCTGTGACATCTTCACCCGAGATGCCTGTGCCCTCCTGGGGCTCTCCGTGGAGTCCCCGCTCAGTGTCAGGTATGGACACTGTCCTGTGTAGTTTTTTTGTTGTTGTTGTTGATTTTTTAGGGTTCCCTGTGCTCTATAGTTGGTTCCCATTTGTTGACTATTTTTACGTAGTAGCATGTATATGTTGATCCCGATCTCCCAGTCCATCCCATCCCCCATTCTCCCCTTGGTATCCGTAAGTTTGGTCTCTACACCTGTGACTCTTATTTCTACTTTGCAGATAAGCTCACCTCTACCATTTTTCTAGATTCCATATATATACATTATATACATAGTATATTTATATATAATTATGTATAATATATATTATGTTATATATAATATATATAAATTACATATAATGCATTATTTATATATATTATACAATATATATACCATATTTGTTTTTCTAACTTACTTAATTCACTCTGTGTGACAGTCTCTAGGTCCATCTGTGTCTCTGCAGATAGCACAAGTTTGTGCTTTTCAACAGCTGAGTAATACTCCATTGTGTATACATGTCCTGTCTGTTTTTGAAACATTCATCACATCAGTCAGTTCTGCTTAATTTGCG
This sequence comes from Ovis canadensis, assembly GCF_042477335.2. Classification (NCBI taxonomy): domain Eukaryota; kingdom Metazoa; phylum Chordata; class Mammalia; order Artiodactyla; family Bovidae; genus Ovis; species Ovis canadensis. Next base: position 58,718,039 of record NC_091247.1, read on the forward strand.
GTCTAGTTCCTGATGTTTAAAGCTGAGAGAACGTTTGTCTTTCTAAAGAAGAGTATAGTTGGTATTTCAGGAGATGGTCACACTTGGCAACAGTTTTAGAGGAGCAGTTAGCAGAGTGTGATCCTTTGGGGGTCTCCGGGAGCCTTTCCCACTGTGTTTACATGGTGGGTTAAATAAACTCCTCCAACCCTGGCACAGATGAGGGCAGTGGTCCCAAACGCCTCAAAGACTTGCTGTATTCCTCACCACTCACACTTGCAGATATTTTAGCTTTACTTAAGAATGTTCTTGACAAAACGTTAAAAATCATTCACTTTATTTGTGTGCCTGAATAGGAAGTTCAAATAAAGCTCTTCAGCTCATGCTGGGTCATGAGATAATATGATGATGTCTCAAGAAAAAGTATCTGTATGATGTTTGAGTTATGAGCTAAAGAACTAGTTGCTTTTTCCTAGAACACAGTTCTTACTCAAAAATCCACTGAAACACTACAGTTATTCACACTCAGGCTTTTGGCAGACATCTGTTCAGATGAATGAAGTGGGCCTCTCATGTCAGGGAAGGCGACTGATGGTGTCTTTTGCCACAGTGATGGAATTTTTAAGCTAAAATAGAAATTTGGGGAAACTTGAACCCACCACTGTGAGGTTGACAGCTTCCCAGTGCTTAAAGACGTTTCTGATGAAATTGGTGGTGAGGATAATTTTAATTTTTCCATATATAATAAAACATACTAGCTCTTAGAAGAGTAGTATGATCTTACAAAATCGTGCATGAGTCAAGGATTCATTCAGAGTTCAAGACCATTGGGTTTTAGTAGAGCAGAGTAAAAAAAATACTCTCATAACAGCAAGGATTCAGATTCCACTTTGCAGCTAACCTTTTTAACAGACTGCTACTTTGTGGCATTTTAGTGAGGCATTAAAGAATATCCACAATTATATGAAAAGGCAGTTAAAGTGCTACATATCTGTGTGAGACTGGATTTTTTTTCCACTTCAACAGAAAGAATACATTGCAACAGACAGTGCAGAGAGGGTGTAAGAATCCACTTGTCTTCTGTTAAACCGGAGGTTAGAAAGATAGGTAAAAACAGAGAACAGTGCTGCTCTCGCAAGGTTATTTTTGGTTTGGAAAATATAGTTATTTTTTGTGAGAATCTTATCTATCTCATGTAATATATTTATTATTTTCAACATTTAAATTTTAAACATTTCTCAGTTTTACTTTCTAATACAATAAATAATGATGGAACTCACAAAACCAAACACCCTTTGAGATCCTTAATGTTTCAGCCTGTAAAGGGGCCCTGAGATCAAAAGGTTTAAGAACCTGTTTTAAGAACTGACTCTTGCAGCTCTTTGATTCCTCTAGTGTTTTGAATCCCTGCTCCATCCAGGCATCGTGTGGGACACAGAGATGAATCAGGTGCAGCCTGTGTTCACAGGGGTCAGAGTCCTACGTAGGAGACAGTGCAGCTCACTTTAACGTGTTGTGGGGCTGCAGGGTCTGGTTCCCTGGGACAGACTTGAAATGGGGGGAGACAGATGTGCAGGAGGTTTACTGGGATCACCCCCTGCAGGGAGCGAGAGCAGCAGGATCAGGCAGAGAGGAAGGCTGAACTCTGATGCAGTGTCACTAGAGGCCTCAGCCCATCCTTGTGGCACTCCGGAACTGTGGTGGCTGGTGGGGTCATCCCAGTTGGGACAACTTTTGTGTCATCAGGTGGAGCTGTCTTAGAATGTGACCCTGGTCAGGTTGCTTCCTTCAGGTGAGGGCAGTCTTGAAGAGGGACTCAGCAGAAAGTTGACCGCGAGCACTTGCAGATCTGAGAAGTGTGTACTTCTGCCCTGGCTCTCCAGGGTGATCCAGGTCTGGAAGGGGCTGTGCAAGGAAACGTTTCAGAGTGTCATTAATGCTAAGAATTCTGTGGGGGGGCCACAGTTCCTGAGGCACTAACCTGCCGTTTCCCCTTTGCGTGGCGAAGAAATCTACTCTCCTTCTCCTACACTTGAAATGTGTACGCTACTTTAGCAAAACAGATGGCTTTATCGTACCTAGAATCCAGTGGGACCCTCTGCACACAGCATGCAGGCTGGAGGAATTGGTGTTGCCCGGGACCAAGCTTTCTGCCACCTGGCCTGGCTTTAACATTTCCTCTTCTGCCCTCCAGTTTCTCAGCAGGTTGTGTGGCGCTGCCGGCTTTAATTAACATCAAAGCTGTGATCGAACAGAGGCAGTGCACTGGCGTTTGGAACCAGAAAGATGAATTACCTGTGAGTGCCATTTCCTGTTGGTTATTACCTCTCCCGTCAAGATAAGAACGTGGATGCGATGGATTTTAAATGCTTATTTTGCCTTTTAATCAGGAAATACTACTGTAGCCATTTGACAGGGATTCTTTTATCTGTACGGAGACATGATTAAACAGTAAAAGCAGAGTAGGTGGTAGTGTTAGCCACTCAGTCGTGTCTGACTCTTTGTGACTCCACGGACTGTAGCCTGCCAAGCTCCTCTGTCTGTGGAATTCTCCAGGCAAGAATAGTGGAGAGAGTTGTCATTCCCTTCTCTGGGGTATCTTCCCCACCCAGGGTTTGAACCCTAGTCTCCTGCATTGCAGGCAGATTCTTTACTATCTGAGCCATAGGTACATTTTGGAGGCACTGGAGTTTTCTTACCATTTTGACTTAGAGCAGCAGCGACAGCTAGTGAAGGAAAAGGTCAGAAGGGGGAAAGGTGGATATACTTGAGGCACGAGCGGTGTTCTAAGTGCTGTCGACTTAAAAAAAAAATGTATGAGAGTTGTGAGTTAAGTTTTACTGGGGACAGAATGAGGACTGCAGCCTGGGAGACAGAACCTTAGATAGATATGAGAAGATGCAAGGACTGGGCTCATAAAATCAGTTTCTGAAAATATTTAACTATCTGAAGACCTGTTGCACCAGTTTTCCTGGAGCACAGAGTGCCTCACTCCTGTTCTCCACCCTGCACTACCCTTCAGAGTGTCTGGAAGGTCAGCATGTACTCTAGTCACTTGCTAGCTCTCTCTTCTCAGAGTGGTAGTTTGTCCATCTCTAAGATGGGGACCATCCTTCTCTTTATGTGGCTGTTAAAGGCTAGATAGAGATAACAGAGGAATGCTTAGAAAAATACGGGACACACAGTAGGTAGTCAGGTTTTGTTGCCATAGGAGTTATGACATGGAAGCATAACATAGGTCATCGTGTGTGTGGGTGTGTGTCTGTGGGTATGTGTGTGTGTGTGTTTCTCCTAGGCCTCTGACTGTAGGCACTGGATCTTTGACAGGAATTCTCATTCCTGCCTGACTCCTGCCACCTCTGTGTGCAGGTTTATCTGCAGTTCCCTTGTAATTCCAGCTGATAACTGTCAGTTGGTTGCCCTAGCTTCTCAGAGATCAGTTCTGATGAAAGGCGCAGGTGCACACCCAGTCCTGAGTGTGGTCAGGACGCAAGCAGTGGCCCACGTGGCAGCTGCTGGTTGAAACAAGTGAGAAGAACTCGTGCCTTCCCTCTCTTTGCTGAGGCAGGTGCCTGCAAGAACTGGCAGTTTCCCAGCTGTGTTGTCAGTGTCTGACGCTTGCATCCTAGAACAGAGCACACTGAAGTCTGAATCCACCCAGCACCCGGGTGTCAGGGGAATAAAGCAGTTGGGGGTGGAGGGGAACGAGCTGGTTATTTTATCTCGGGATCATTGTTACACTCTGCCAGCTTGTTTGGAAGAATCTGGGCAATACAGACTTTTATGTTGATAGCCATTTGAGATTTAGGAGAAAAGAAAGCAGAAAGAACTGCTGTTTGTGAAGCCTGTCACATGCTAGCCACTACGCTACGGTGATTTCATAGCTTTTGTTTTGTTAACTGCAGAGAGAGAGAGCTGATAGAGTGCTATGGGCGCAGATGGATGGGGTGTGAATTCTCCGGCTGAAATTTAGTTTGAAGCCCTTGTTTCAGGTGGTTTCTCTGGACAGTTGCATACAAAACACTGGAAACCCAGATCTAAAGCCCACACAGCAATAAAGAATATTTAGTCTGCCTTTAATGAATTAGCACCCTGAATTGTATCGGTGTGTTGTGAAAACCATCAGCATTTCTGGTGAGTTTATTTATTTGGCCATGCCATGCAGCATGTGGGATCTTAGTTCACTGACCAAGGATCGAACCCCTGCCCTAGCAGTGGAGGCACGAGCTCTAAGCACTGGACTGCCAGGGAAGTCCCTTGGTGGGTTTACTCTTTCATATATCTTGATGAGTCTTTAAGAGTGTTTGACTTCCAGAGTATTGCCTTGCCTTTGACCTTTGCTTTCAGGCATTAGAATTTGGTTTGCTATATCATGTTATAAATAATTTTGAAGGTTGATTTAGAATGATGAGGTAATACTTTGAGTCCCTAAGACTGTCCATCTTTGAGTTAGTTTAGAAGAGTGCTGTAAAAAGTTACCTTTGTATGAGCAGGTTTGATAAATGTTCTTTGCTGCAGAGTACATACTGGCATGTGGATGGTTTCCTGAAATATAACGTGAGTCCTTTACCTTTTTAAAAACAGATTGAAGTGGACCTTGGTAAAAAGTGCTGGTATCACTCGATATTTGCCTGTCCTATTCTTCGTCAGCAAACAACAGATAACAATCCACCCATGAAATTGGTCTGTGGTCATATTATATCAAGAGATGCCCTGAATAAAATGTTTAATGGTAGCAAGTAAGTGTCTTGAATTTTTAAATGTTAGTAATATATATGTGGAACTTGTTGGGACAATAAATAATAAGGATAAATAAACATAGCTAGAGTTTAGAAATATATATATTTACTTATTTAGTGGGTGGTATGTGATCTTTTCTCAATCTCAAGACTGAGAAATTTGTTCAAGAATTTATTGATTAGATTTTGAAAAACAGTTTCAAAACCCTAGCATAGGCAGCTAAAGAATTTCTCATTGGAGCTCATTTCAGACCCATTACAGTGAAGTCTTTTCTTTGAAGAAAAGGCCCTGAAGCTGTGTGTGCCCTTCTCAGCTGCTGAATGCAGGTGGATGACAATTTGGTTCAGACCATGCTGGTTTCTGATGCCACCGCAGCATGTCGTGTGCCACCGTGGGCATGTAGGCCACTCTGGGTTGGCTGCGTGCTGTGTAGGCCTAGCAGCTGGCACCAGTTTTGCTGCACGTGTGTGGATTGTGACTCTAGTACATCTGAAAGTCATTCTGAGATGGGTGCAAGCTAAACCTTGGAGAAAAAAAAATTGAATTTGCTTCTGAAACCCCAGAAGCAGTTTTCAGAACAGTTGTTTTTGTTTTGTTTTCAAAATACTTTTCACTGATTGCCACTGAAGAAGAGCTGTGCAATTTAGGGTCTGGCTTGGACGGTGTTTATTTTTAACTCTTCATGGCTGTTCTATTAAGGGAAAGCACAGTTATAGATGTGCACAAGCAAGCATATCTGTGAGTGTAATTGTTACAAGATACTCTGTAACTAGACAAAAATTGAATGCTCAGTACTGATCCTGTTTCTTGATTCAATGTTTTCTTTCTTGTCTTTAGATTAAAGTGTCCATATTGTCCAATGGAACAAAGTCCAGGAGATGCCAAACAGATATTTTTCTGAAGAAATAACTTTAGTTTGCAATTTGTAAGTGAAACTGAATCGAGGGTGCATTTCAGAAGAGAACGTTCCATTTAATGCAGCTAACCAAGGACTCCCATGTTTCTATAAGCTAATGCTCCAGAAACTTTGCCAACATCTTAGTGTGTACGCACGGTGGGGAGTGCTCCAGTTGGATATTATCATAGGGCTTTATTATATTCTTGGTCTTCATTTCTGATCAAGTAAATACACCAGCAGTTGTCATTCAATGCAGGTTTTTGTACTTAATTATATGGTGATTTTTTTACTTTTTAAGAGCAGAAACAGAAATTTACCTTCCTGCCATGTGTTCAGTAGTGCTCCTGCTTTTACTTTTGCCATTCTCCCGATAACTGTAAGCCTTGAGAATGTTTGTGAAGAAGTTTTATTTCCTGTTATGTAACATAATTAAATGAAAATCCTTCAGAAAAAAAGTTTGATAAACTGAATTGTGGTTATGAAACTCATCTGCAGGGTTTTGTTTTTGTTTTGCTTAAGGAAGAAAGCTGTGATAAATTGCGAATTTGCTTTCTGATATTTTCCTCTGCTCCAGCTCTCACTGAGAAGTCAGCAGACCTGCGCCTGAGCTGTGCTGGTAGCCCCAGCAGGCTGCCTGTTGCAAAATTCCTTAATGAATTCACTAGCAGGTCGGCGTGACCAGTCTTCCACTAGAATAGAGTGGAAGCAGTACTTTTGTTTCTTTGCTTTTATTGCCAAGAGATGCTTGTTTTAAGAGTGTGTTCAATAAAACAACATTCTGATGTTAGAAGTGTTAAGTTGACATTCGCTCTCTTGGTCTTGGTAGCCCTCTTCTCTGAAATCTGCCTTCAGGACTTGGCTGTGTATATTGCATTTGTATATCATTGCAGACACAGTGTTGTGCATGTGTGTGTACATATATATATATACATACATGTGCACCAGCATCAAACATTGTGTATCTGGAAGGGAAGAAGCATGTTCCAGTCCTCAGATGCAGTTATCAGACTCATCACTTTCAGTCCTTAAAGTTAGAAGTTAGCAAATTTTCTGTAGCACAGAATGTTTATTGCTATTTTTTTGTATTTGAATAGCATCCTGTTCAATGCCTCTCTTCTGCAAAACGTATCATCTCATTGACTGTGAATCTGTATATTATTCTGATGGATACAGATAATGATCGTTTCTCTTGTGAGGTATTGTCATTTAATGCACTGTCCGGAAATAGCCATGCGTGAGAATCTTTCTCTGTATGATGAACTACAAGGAAAAGACGTCTGTGGACGCACTTCTGACTTAAACCCATGAAATTACTTCATTTTGAGGAGAATGTCATATGGAAATCACCAAATACTTTGCAACTCTGTATCATCTGACTCAGAACTGACTATCAATATAGGAAAACTTCCACGAGAAAATGAAGAAAGGAGACGACACAGAAGCAAAGAGAAACGTGGCGCTTCACATTTTAAACTGCAGACTGACTTCGTTTGCACGGGCGGGGAGGAGGGTGATACCGGATTTGGTGCTCAGTTATTGGAAACTGGCAGCATTTGCTGTTATATACCAGCCGGGATGGTTCGTCCTGAAATGTTTACCAGGGAGAGCTTGGATTTATTTGTAAATGAAGGGGATACTGCTTGGTTGCTGTGCGTGGTCAGGCTGACGGTGAGGGTTGTTACTGTATGCTGTGGGGCTGAGCCAGGATTTGATTGGCCGGCTCAGTGCTCGCTTTGCCTGACTTCCTGCTTTGGCCAACTTCCGGCTCAACTCCACAGCTCTCCTGTTGGAACCCACTGTCTGCTAAAGCAGTGAAGGAAGAGAGCAGAGAGTAGCTCCTCGGACTCCAGGAGAAGGTAGAGAACTCCAGGCAACACTTGGGCTGAGGATGTAAAAGTGATTTATCTTTTTTTCTTTCAGTTAAACCCAGAGTGTCTTTTTATTTTTATTTTTTAAATTTTTTTTACCTTTTGCTCACTAGGCCAGATTTAGTTTTAGTTACAACTTATTCTCACCTTTTCACCTCAAACACCCACACAATATTGAGGCTTTGTGTAAGGTTCCTACATTACTGACATTGCTCTGGAGGCTGGTGATAGGTGTTTTTGACAGCCAGACCCCACAGCAGCTGGCTTAGGCCCCTTTCAAGAAGAGAAGCCAGAAAAAGCTCCGCTTTGTCCCTCTCGCAGTGTTGGCAGCCCTATTGACAGTTTTCTGTGCAGCTCGTGAAACTTTAGAAAGAATATGCTTTAATGGAAGCATCTGATTTTGCATTTGCCCATGCAGGGTCCTTGTGGTTCCCGCTGGGCAGGGTTAGGGCCAAAAATTTGAAACTGTTGATCTGATAATTTAACATGCAAATGATGTCTTGTGACCTTCTATAATGAAACATACAGACTTAAAATTCACTGGTGACTAAATGTGAAGGAAAGAGGTGGCTTTGAAGAGACCAGAGCTTAACCAAAGATACGGAAATGCAGCATGCTGCCCTTTCAGCTCCAGAAACCCCTTCCCCAGTGGTGTCAGGACCAGGTCGTCGCTGAGACTGTCAGTGCAGTCGTTGCACTCTGCTTTCTCTTGAAGAAGGTCGTGATAGAGCCAAGGTTTTTACAGTCAGATTAATGATAACAGTGCGCATTTAAAACAATCTGAGTGATTTCTTAAATCTCTTGGAATCTATTTCCATTTCCCAGGCTCCGACAGAGGCCATGGAACTATGCTAAACCAATAAAACCTTATCAGATCCTTACATTCTGATTTAGAGCCACTGCGCTTTCAAGTACACACTGAAGTGCAGCGGCAAAGGTTGTCTTTTGATCTTTTTTCTCCTTCGTGCAGTCATCACTGATGCCATTTCTGTCATTTTAGTGGTGATTTTATGATACTTCTAATACATAAATGAACGGGTATTGGTGCCTCTTGATTTTTAAAATTTTGAAGAGAAGAGCCACCTCATATTCATAGGGTGTATGAGTATCTTGTGAGTGTATGAGCATTTGATTGAACCTAAGAAAGTGATGAAGCAAATCTTACTGATTTTTCTGTAGCAGCTGATGTATACGGACACACTAAAACCCACGTCTCATTATGTGGGGAATGAAGATCCTTTTTTTTTCTCTCCCAAGTAGTCCCACAGGTTATGCAGTTTAAGTTCAGTATATTGTATGCTGTGAGTTATTTTCCACCTCTGTGATTTCACCCTCTGGGACAGTAGATTTTGCAAAAACCAAGAACTCTTGGTTTATCTGCACAAGACAAGCTGCTGGTAGACATTAACCCTCCGGTTTTCCAGCTCAATCTCTGATTAAGTGGATTGACAGGTTGGCCAGTCTGCTTAGTCAGCTGACTCAGGTTAATTTCAGGGAAGGCATGGAGGCATGTTTGGTTAACTTCATCGCTAGGGCTGTGTAAGGTGAAGACACAAACCAAATACCTTTCATTACTTATCTCTACTTGCATCATCTTTGGGAACACTAGAATGCTGTGGTCTTGAGGAAATGTTGTTGGCAAAGAACATGCAGAAGATTTGGTGCTTTGTAAGGCCGTCCAGCGATGGCAGGTGTTTTGTGGCACAGTGGTGTTTACCATAAACAGATGCAAACTTCACAAACTGTGCTTATTGAAGGAGAATTGAATAGATACCAAAAATAGAATGACAAATGTATTTTAATTGCAGATGAGGCAGTTAGTTTTAGGGCAGGTTTTTCTGCTATTGATTTTACTTCAAGATGTAGGGAGAGAAAATGGTGTAGTTCTCAAGACATTTCCCCCTACAGTTTTAAACTGTAGTGAGCATATGCTTCATTTACTTCCAAAGAGGCAGAAACAGCTGGAATTGGCTTACAGCACATGCTTTGTTTGCTATTATGGGTGATGACCTACATTCTTATTTAGCAGTCACTTAATGTTCTCCAGCAAGGCAGATGTGGGGTTCACTAGGACTTAGTGCCTGATGTTTTTCTTTTGGGAAGGGGTGGGAGTGAATGTATCGGGGATGGGAGGGTAGCAGGAGAGGAAACGGGAGAATGAGTGAGTGTGCATGTGTCTGAAATTCACCATTTGCCCCCACCTGTGTCTCGCTGAACAGGTATTTAATGTATTTGGCTCCTGGCTGCAGTGTGCATGTATTTTTTTCCCCATCTCCATGTTTTCTAAACCTACACTTAAAAGGATTCATTGGATCATCTTTTTCAGATGGCTCAGGATTGCATTTCTTTTGCTTACCCTGTGCTTTTGGGTTCTATAGTATTTCTATAATTATGTAACAATAGTGTTGCACTGTAATCTATCATATAGAGCTATATGTATGGAAAATCTTGATCAGTTTTTTTTTTTTAAGAAATGTATTCTGTTTGCAAAGGCACAATAAAGTTGCATCTAATAGACTACAGGCAATAAAGCTAACAATAAACCTTATTTAACACAAACCATATTCACATTCTCTGTTCATTTGATCTTGAGAAAAAGTCGAGCGTATCTGGTAGTTTCAGGAATCTCATTTTAACTTAAAAGGTTCTGATATATTTAATTTATAAAATTCAGACATATAATAGAGTTTTGGGAAAATATAAGAAATGCTTTGTTAATGTGTGTATTCCTATGTAAAACACATGGCTTCTCCTGTGTATATTTTTCAAAATTAAAGAAATGCACATTTGAAAAGTGTTTTGTGGAACCAGTCTGTATAAATGTGACAGGTGCCAGAGGCAGGAGGGAGGGAGGGAGCATGGAGATGAGAGAGCATTGCTGTCTGCCTCTGCTGAGGGTCTGCATGTAAAGAGTTTAAGAAAATATCTTTGTCACCATCTCATCCTTTTCCTGTTACACCAGCAGTGTGAGAGGAGGTGTTGGCTGGGCACCATCCCCAGCTTCTAAAGAAGGGGGATTGGGTTGATAATTATAGGTTCCTGCCCCTCATGCTCATCCTGTGGGTACCTGGGACCCCCTGACCAAGCAGACAGCTACTGGTGGAGGAGGGTGGCTACACCCAGCTTTGTCAAGGAGGAACAGAGGATGCATTGTCTTCCTCCATGACACCCTGAGGTGGTAGAGACCCAGAATCTCTTTGTGCCGCTTCTGTATTTTCTGAGAGAGAAAGACTCATTCTCATCTGAGATTTTCTGTTGAATCCCACACCCAGTGGCATCTGGAGCTAGGATGTCCAGGAGGCATAGATGAAGCCTGGCATCGCCACCTATCCCTGCAGCATTTGGGGTTTCTCCAAATTCAAAGTGCAGCCTTCCCTGGTGGCTCAGCAGTAAAGAATGAGCCAGTGCAGGAGACGTGAGTTCAATCCCTGAGTTGGGAAGGTCCCCTGGAGGAGGAAATGGCAACCACTCCCAGTTGTCTTGCCTGGGAAATCCCGTGGACAGAGGAGCCTGGCGGGCTACAGTCTATGGGGTGGCAAAGAGACACAATTTAGCAACTAAAGAAGACTCAGCAGCAGCATCACCTGAGAGCGTTTAGAAATGCAGGATTTTAGGCCTCAGCCCAGACCTACTGAATCCGCATCTGTGTGCTCCTGAGAAAACTTTCTTCACGATGAGTTCCCTGGATGCTCCCTTATTTTGTCTCATTGACCTGGGGGCTTTTGCAGAAACTAACAAACTGGCCAGCAGTTTGTTATGTAAGTGAATATTGAAATGTCTCCAGTGAATAACGTTTGGATAACAAAAGCAAGCCTAGGGAGATAATGATGGACAGAGAAGCCTGGTGTGCTGCAGTTCATGGGGTCACAAAGAGTCGGACATGACTGAGCAACTGAACAACCACCACCAAAGATGTATTACTGTGCCTCTGGTCACTAATGTGCTGTATGTGCGTGCATGCTAAGTTGTTTCAGTCATGCCCAGCTCTTTTTGACCCCAGAGACTAACCCGCCAGGCTTCTCTGTCCATGGGATTCTCCTGGCAAGATTACTTGACTGGGTTGCCGTGCCCTCATCCAAGGGATCTTCCGAACTCAGGGATCACAACTGCGTCTCTTACATCTCCTGCATTGGTAGGCGGGGTCTTTACTGCTAGTGCCACCTGGGAAGCCCGTTATAAAGTATTGATTGATTGTTAGTCGCTCAGTCTTCTGACTCTTCACAACCCCATAGATTGGGGCCCTCCAGGCTCCTTCGTCCATGGGGTTTTTCAGGCAAGAATACTGGCGTGGGTACCGGTTCCCTTCTCCAGGACATCTTCCCGACCCAGGGAGCAAACCTAGGTCTCCTGCGTTGCAGGCAGATTCTTCACCATCCGAGCCACCAGGGATATATATTACTAAATATCCTCCCTCTTAAATGTGGCAGTACATGTGTCACATGTACTGAACAAAATTTAGCCTTGATGACTAAGTTATGAGTCATGGAGAAAAGTTAAATTTAGTGTGCTTAGAACTCTCTTGGTACAGTTATCTTATAAATCAGTGTATTTCGTTAGGCATCCAGGTAACTGAGAGACTATTTGTTGTTTGTTGTTCAGTCACTAAGTTGTGTTGACTCTCTGTGACCCCATGCACTGCAGCACACTGGGCTTCCCTGTCCTTCACTATCTCCTGGAGCTTACTCAAACTCATGTCCGTTGAGTCAGTGATGCTATCTAACCATTTCATCTACCACCCCCTTCTGCCTTCAGTCTTTCCCAACCTCAGTGTCTTTTCCAGTGAGTTGACTCTTCACATCAGGTGGCCAAAGTATTGGCGCTTCAGCTTCAGCATCAATCCTTCCAATGGATATTCAGGGTTGATTTCCTTTGGGATTGACTGGTTTGATCTTGCCGTCCAACAGACTCCAAGAGTCTTCTCCAGCACCACAGTTCCAAAGCATCAATTTTTTGGCACTCAGCCTTCTTTATGGTTTAACTCACATCTGTACATGACTACTGGAAATTTGCAGCATGGCGAAATGCATTTTCCACCCCTTTCCACCAAAACAGGGACGAAGGAGCACCAAAGATGTAAAATACTGGGGTTTTGTCATGGCAAAATAAAGACTGAAAAATGCACCCTCTAATGAACAGCTTGAAGCCCCTCACCCCCTACGCCCAGAGAAGCTTGAAGATAAACGGTATCCCAGCAAGCAAATGTCACTTCCCAGAGGACACTCTTTCGTACTTTTTTTCTGGCAACCAGTAAGAAATTAGTATAACGCTGTATACATGTAAAATTTATAATTCTCAAAAGTCTTGCAAGAAACTACCTAGTGCTTATTATTTGGTTTATGCTTATCAAGACAATTGATTTCATGACTCTAATGGGTCAGAATCCACTATTTTAAAAAGCCTTGCATTGGGAATTCCTTGGCGCTTCAGGTTAGGAGTCTGCATTTTCATTGCCAAAGTCCCACAAGTCATGAGGCACAGCCAAGATAAAAAATGAAGCCTTGCACTAAGGGGTGATAATGCGATGATCCATTCACAAAGCTTTGTTGAAATTGCTGTTAATATGTGTGATAATATATTTTTCTTTTTCCTAAAACCTTTTTCTTGCAGTGGGATGTGCTGCTCCTGTGAGTCTAAAATACTAGCAAATGTAAAATAGCTAAACATTAGAAGCACTGTCTTAAGCAAGGGCACTTGCATGTCAGGGAATTTCCTGTTTCCTTAGCTATGTTTTCCTCCAGCTCAGAAAAGCGCAAAGTGCTTCAGGCTAAATATCTGCTTGTGCAACAGAATCCATTAGTAACTTAGGCAGATGTGTGCCTGTGAAATGCAGAAAGTAACATAGTATGACAGCTTCAGTCATTCAACATAGAATTTTTTTTTCTTTTTCTTAAGTGCCAGGCATTAGGAAGAAGCAGAGTCCTGGGCCTCCAGGAGCTTATGGACTGCCAATAGGTGCAGAAAAGTAGAAGAGAACCAAGATCCTGTAGTGTGGTTAATGCCCACCAGTGACCTAACTATTGCAGGATGATGGGAGGGAAGAGAAAGGCGAGATGCAATAATGCGAGAGAGGGTGGCAGGGTGGGAATGAGTGCAAAATCTTAAGTTCCCCAACCAGGGATTGAATCAGTGACCTCAGCAGTGGGAGCTTGAAGTCCTAACCACCATCTGGAAATTTCCTGATTTGTGCTTTTTAACTTAATTTAATTGAAGTATACTTGCTTTACAATGTTGTGTTAGTTGCTGCTGTACAACAGTGTGAATCAGCTGTAGGTGTTCATATATCCTCTGCCTCTTGAGCCTCCTTCTCACCCCCTCCCCCATCCCACCCCTCTAGGTTGTCAGAGAGCGCCGAGCTGAGCTCCCCGTGCTCTATAGCAGATTCCCACTAGTTATTTATGTGTTTTTAAGGTCCACTCTGGCCTCAGTGGGATGAAAGGTGGCTGGGGAGAGGATGAGGTTAGACCCTGGGAGGGCCTGTTTGGTAGGTGATGAAGGCGAGTGTGAGTTTTTGTTGAGCACAGTAGGTCCTGGTGGGCAGCATGGTGGATAAGACAATCTTGGTGTCTCCCCTCAATGAGGGTAATCTGAGAGAAATTAAATGAAAATACAGCAAGATGATGTTTTTGTCACATACAATGCTCAGAAGTCTCTTTCAATATAGTGAAGCATTAAAGTGTTCTTGTCTCTCAAGTGCTGGGACTCCTTGCTCTGATTGTTCTAAAAATCATTCCCATTTCTTCCTATTGTCTTCACTTCTGGGTGGATTTCTAACTTCTCTGCACTCTCCTTACTTCATTGGTTCCTACACTATGTGACCTTAGTGACATTCTGCCAGTCTCCTGTAGGGACTCACCTTTTCACTCCGTTTGGAGACCACATTCAGCCACCGAGCAAGTGCTGCTTTTCAAATGAAGGACTTTGGTGTCATTTCCTGTCAGAAGCAAAGATGTACCTTAAAAAGAAGCGTGTTATTTGTTGGCATTCAAGACTGTTTTCAGAGCTTTCCCTTCTGAACAGATTAGAAATGACATACATATACCACTGTGTAAAATAGATAACTAGTGGGAAGCTGCTATATAACACAGGGAGCTCAAATCAGAGCTCTGTGATGGGGGTGGAGGTGGAAGGCTCAAGAAGGAGGGGATATATATATATATATATATATATATATAGCTGAATCATGTAGAGCAAAAACCAATACAAGATGATGAGATGGTTGGATGGCATCACTGACTCAATGGACATGAGTTTGAGCACACGCTGGGAGATAGTGAAGGTCAGGGAAGCCTGGCGTGCTGCAGTCCATGGAGTCACAGAGTCAGACATGACTTAGTGACTAAACAAAGCCCAATTAAAAAAAAATGCATTTCAGGTTTCCTGTCGTAGCACAAGACTGTGTTGCTTTTAGTTAATTTAGATCAGTGAGCACATCAGCCCTGCAGAGGAACTTCACAGGAAATTATTACATTGTCATGAAAGCTTTGAGAGGTGGTTCTGGAAGTTTGGGCTGAGGGCCTGTGTCTGTGTTGGTGAGTATCAACAGCACACATGCAGTAGGCTGTCAGGTTTGTGTGGTGGCTTCATGACACCAAGGGACCCACAGTCTTGCCGTGTGGCCTCAGTTTCACCTCTGATCATGTCTGTGTTCCAGGCAGCAAGGAGGAAGCACGTGGGGAAAGAACAAGCTTCCACCTAGGTTAGCCCTTTTGAAGTCTTTCCTGGAAGCTCTACCCAGTGACTTACTAGCCACACTTGGCTGCAGGGAAGTCTGGGTAATGTAGTCTTTGAGCCGGGCACATTGCTGCCTATAATAAAAGGAAGGTTCTGTTAGGAAGGAAGAAGGGGTGAATGGTTGTTACAAAAGTAACTTGTGGTCTCTGCCACAAGATGCACTTAACTGTGCATCTCAGCCAGGTAACAGGTGAAATTTCATTCATAGAATGGAATTAAGTCATCAATTCAGCTCAGCTCAGTTGCTCAGTCGTGTCCGACTCTTTGCGACCCCATGTAGTCAATGCAACTTCTCACCTGTCCTGAGATGTGAGACAAATGAGTTTGCTATTACTAGAATATACATTTCTTGACATACATTTCTTGGCCTCTGGTGGTATTCATGGTAGAAGCAGGAACTTCACCCTAACTACAGACAGAAGCCCTATTCTGTACTTGTTCTAGAACATTCTTGCCATGTGTCAAATTTCAGAGCCAATGATGACCTTTGTTTTCTATCTTGGTATCTGCGTAGGTAAAAAGTGTGCACCTTGGTTTTAAGATGCTTATAAAGCTTTAAAGCATTTTTAAATGCTTTATTTGAAGACCCTATTTTTTTTTGTATTTTGCTTTATTGTGCTTCACAGATACAGTGCTTTTTTTAAAAAAAAAAAACACAACAAATTGAACGTTTCTGGCAACCCTGCATCTAGCAAATTTACAGGTGCCATTTTTTCACGAGCATTTGCTCACCTTGTGTCTCTGTCACATTTTGGTAATTCTAGCAATATTTTAAACTTTTTCATTATTATATGTTATGTGATCTGTGATCAGTAGTCTTGGATGTTACTGCTGTGACTTGCTGAAGGTTCAGATGATGGTTAACATTTTTTAGCCACAGAGTTTTAAAAATTAAAGTATGTGCCTTTTTTTAGACATATAGTATACATTTAATAGACTATGGTATAGTATAAACATAACTTTTATATGCACTAGGAAATCAGAAAATTCTTGTGATTCTCTTTATTGTGGTATTCACTTTATTGCAGTGGTCTGGAACCAGATCTACAATATCTCAAGCATGCCTGTATTTGCCTAATTTAAAAATTAAAGGCAGACTATAAAATAATCAATACAGCAGGGTATTTAAGAGTTTGGCGTATGGAATTAGATCTGAGTTCAAATCCTGATTCCACCAAATTCCAGTTGTGTGGTCTTGGGCAAGTGATAGAAACTTCCATCCAACTTCCCTGGTGATCCAATGGTTAAGAATCTGCCTCCCATTGCAAAGGACACAGGTTCGATCCCTGGTCCAGAAAGATTCCACATGGCATGAGGCAACTAAGCCCATGAGTCACTGCTACTGAGCCCACACTCTAAAGTCCACTCACTACCAGTAGAGAAAGGCCTGCACAGCACCGAAGACCCAGCACAAACATAAATAAATAAAGTCTACGCCTTAAAAAAAAGAAAGAAAGAAACTTCCTATCTATGCCTTAGTTGACCCATCTGTAAAGAGGAATGATAGTTTCCACCTCATGGTTTTGCATGCGTGCTAAGTTGCTTCAGTCGTGTCCTACTGTTTGTGACCCTATGGACTGTAACCTGCCAGGCTCCTCTGTCCATGGGATTCTCCAGGCCAGAATCTTGGGCTGGGTTGCCATGCTCTCCCTCCTCCAGGGCATCTTCCCAGTCCAGGGATGGAACCTGCATCTCTTACATCTCCTGCATTTGCAGGCAGGTTCTTTGCCATTAACACCACCTGGGAAGCCCCACCTCATGGTTTTGAGGAGGCCTAAATGAGATACCTGGCCCATGGTGAATGCTGAATAGCCGGTAGGTAGGTTTAATTTCATTAAGCCAATAAAACGTGGGACCCATGACATATGCAAATCATAGCCAGCTCAGAGAGAGCAGAAAAGGAGAACTGGTAGCTGGCGTCTCAGAGGTGAACTGGGCCCACTGGGACGGGGCCTTCAGTAGGTGCTGAGATGACCAACAGTAGAGCACAAGCTTTCCATACTGTTTCTGCTGTACAAGTTCACATCTGCCTTGCTGGAGAATATTAAGTGACTGCTAAAATGAGTGTAGGTCATCACATGAAACAAAGCATGTGCTATAAGCCAGCTGTATCTGCTTCTTTGGAAGTAAATGAAGCATATGCTCACTACGGTTTATAACTAGAGGGAAATGTCTTGAAAACTACACTGTTTCAAGGATGGTAAGACTCACCACACAGACGGGGTGTGGTGCTCAGGATGCCAGGCTGAAGGGGGCTTCTCATCACGCAGTGCAGAGGCTGTGTGCATCTGAGACTGAGCTCTTGTGAGATGTGTATGACAGAGATCCCTGCGTATACATAGTACATGGACCCCTCAGGAATGACTATTGTGTACCCCTTTTATGGATATAAGAGAAGTTAGAAGAATCAGACACGAGTGGCTGTGTTCAAAGTGTAACTGGTACAACAGTAATTTTGACAAGTTTAGTACATGTTCATTTTTTTCAGGATCCGTTTGTTACTGGATTCCAGAAGCTGTTCTAGGCACTGAAAAAAATACATATATTCTTGCAAACAACGTTTTGAGATAGGGATTATTGTTATCCCCATTTTACAAGTGAGGAAACTGAGGTATCGAGGCATTGTCATTTGCTGGAGAATGCACAGTTAATTTCTAGCACAGCCAAGAAGCTGCTTTCAGTGCCTCTGCATTTAACCTGATCTCTGGTAACTGAGGCCTCCTGCAGTTCCCTTTGGTGGAGAAGAAAGACTCAAGTCTGCTTTTAGGAATAGCTTGTAAAATCATTGTTATGCCCGGTGTCCAAGTCCCCAAAACTGAGAGAATAAGATGTCCACAGCAATGCAAAAGCATAAAGGGGTTTATTGCTAGCTCGAGCTAGGGCCCAAGTCTCATGCAGCACAGTGGAATCTTGACGAGAGCCCCAAGCTCTGAATCACAGCTGCTTATATACAGGCGGTCTTTTGTCTCAGCAATAGTGTAGTTGGCGTGTGGTGATTGACTCAACCTTGGGTCATCGTGGTGATTGATTTAACCTTGGCGTCATCAGGGAGGACCTTCGTGTCATCGGGGACCTTGGTGTTTTCGGGGACCTTGGTGGGGCTTCCTAGAATTATGACTCATGCTTACAAGAACCTGAGGCCTAGGCCCAGTGCGGCCTGTCGAGCCTGTTATGGCTCAGGTCAGGTCCCAACAATCATGGCTGTCGTAAAATTGGCTATTGCAAAATCATGTGCAGGAAAGATTTGCACACAGGCCCAGTGCAGAAGGGAGGGGCAGCTTCTTGCTGGTTAAAAAAAAAAAAGGAGAGAGAGAGAGTTCTCTTTGACCCACTTGCTGAAGTGTCACAGGGGATTTCCGTAGGGTGGGCTCTCTTAAGACAGTTTAAAAGCTGGGAAAAAGAAACAACCAATTTCTCTTTTTCTTCAACAATTAGGCTATGGTCTTGATAGAAGAATGCATCCTTACTAAATGTTGAAACTGGATTCTGGCCAGCTGAACCAAGCTTACTGCATAGTACAGTGATTTCTCTTAGTTCCTGTATTTTAGGATCCAAAAATGAGTTGTGGGCATCTTTCACACAAGAAAGTTGGTAAAAACCAGTGCTTTAGGCTACAGATTGGCAAGTTAAAAAAAAAAAAGACTGTTGGGACTGAGGCCTCTGGCTCTGAACTGTGGGTCCTCCTTCTGCACGGGTAGAACAAGCAGGCTGGAAGTCTGCGGTCTCCAGTGAGCCCTGAGCCTAGATTCACAGCCCACCCCTGGCGTGCCTTAGGCCTCCTGCTCCGTACACGGCTGCTCTATTTTCTTTCTCGAGGGCCAGTTCTAATGATTGCTTTTTCCTGTGTTAATATTTTTAATCTCCAAATTGTTGTCTTACCATTTTGTTTGTGGTGAGTGAAGAAATCCTTTCATGTGTGTGTTAGTTGCTCAGTCGTGCTGACCTTTGCAATCCCAAGCACTGTAGCCCACCAGGCACAGATTCTTTACTGTCTGAGTCATCAGGGAAGCCCACCCCTTTCATGGGGGATATGAAAAAAAAATCAGGGAGTATTTAATCCTTTCTGGAGCCTCATGGCTCCTGGTTGCTCACACCTGAGCTGCAAGTTGGAGAAAAAACGTAGCAGAATGTAGCCCAGAAAGAATGTGGCCCTTTTACTGTCCCTCCCTTTGAGGAATGCTCCTCTTCACCTCTTTCAGGAAACACAGAGAAAGCCCAGAGCCTGCAACCCACTCCAAGCTAGGCCTCTATCCCTGGGTTGTGCCCCCTCCATCCGCATTCTGGTTAGCTTGATAGGTTTGGGAGGAGGGGTCAGAGCCAGATTTTGTCTTGAAGAAACCTTCCCAGTTTCTCTTCTGCTTTCCCACACTGATGATAGTTTTTCCTTTAGATTTTTGTTCTCTAAAAGTAGACTGCTTTTTAAAATTAAGGCTGTGGAAGGCCATTTCTAGAGGGCAGGGAAAGTTCTGTTTCTGATGTGGTGCCGGCTATGTGAGAGTTCACTGCATAATGACTTGGAATGTACGCTTACAGTTGGTGCACTTTTCTGTATGTCTATTTCACCTGAAGGACAGAATGAAGATTTTGTTATTTATTACGAGAGGAGTAGCAATTTGTCTGTTACCAAGGAAGAACAAAATGAAGGAAGATGATACAAGAAGAGATGAATTGATTTTGATTGATGTGAAAATGGGGAGTCTGAGGTGAAAGTGGGCAGTGACCCAAGAATTTTAGGTATTTGTCCTCAAGATGTCTGCAACTTTTAAGTAGTATTTGTTATTACAGTAGTGGAAGATTGGAAACAATGAAATATCAAGTCATGGTTAAATAATGGCACAACCAAAAATGAAATATGACTTTGCTATTAAGAAGTAAGCCATAAATGTTTGTTTATTAAAGCCACTTATAAAAACATAGTGCAATCCCATTTTAAAAAATTATATATTTTATATTGTAGGCACAGAAAATAATCAGGAAGAATATAGCCCATAATATTAACAATGGATTATCCCTGAGGTAAAGAATTACAGATGATTCTTACTGCCTTAGCTACATTTCTTCTTCCAGTGAGCATGCATTTTTTGCAGAACACAGTAAGAAAGGAAATGCCTTGTAGGGCTGCAGCTGGGCTCATAGCCTCCTCACCAGAGTTTGTCTGCACATCCCCTCAGCTGCTAGCCTGGGGTGGCCAGGGCCTGTGCCAGCTGCTCAGTCACAATTCTCCCCTTACAAACTATAAAAATTCACCGATGACCCAGGAGCATGTTTGAATATGGAATCTCAATGTTTAGAGAAAGTTGAACTCCATTCAACTTTCGAAACATTCAAATCATGCTTGCAGAGGGTGGCCTCTCCTCTTTCATGGGTCCTTCCGCAACACAAGGGCTGGGAGAACCATCTTGGATCCAGGCTGGGATTTCCCAGAGATTTTCTTCAGAGGTCAGATTGCTCATTTTCCAGGGTTCAGTTCACTCCTTCCACTTCATTGGAAGAATTCCTATTATCTGTATAATTTCACGCTTGATTATAAAAATATAATCTGATCCTGTTCAGCAGTATCACAGAACTCTGTCAAGTTTTCTTGTCCTTTTTCATTACCTCATAGAGGCTCTAGGTACAGTCATGGGTCTATCACAGGTGCTTCAGAAATAACTAGTTCTCTTGAGGCTTGAGATCCAGCTCTCCACGCTGAGACAGAGGCCTCTGGAAGAAAGACCTCAGTTGTGTGGAGCCCCGCTAGGACTCTGATCCAGCTGTTCCCCATCTCTGGGCCTCAGTGTCCTCCTTTGTAAACTGGGTGGAGGAGAGGTTGGGGCTGAGTGGGTGCCGAGGCCCCCACCAGTTCTCACAGCCAGGTTCTGAGAACAGAGCTTGCGGTAGCTCTGGCCTGCCCGCCCTCTACCTCAGTATGGGAGCACAACAGCATGATAACCCTTGTGGTATGCCTTAGACACGAGAGTCTTGTTTTGTACGAGAGTCTTGTTTTGTATCAAAGTAAATAATAAAGAAAAAGTAACTCTTCCCACCCCACCCCCATGAAAAAGAATAATAATGAGAAGGAAGGAAGCACGGGAGAAATCGAAAGGGAAGGATTCTTGCTCCCCCTGTCAGGAGAGTTCTCAGGATGAAGTCTTGTAGTGGCTGTCACACGGGGCCCGTCGCCATGTCAGACATATTTATCTGAAAGGTTGGGCTTGCCTCCTTGTCGGACCACGGGCCTGAAAGAGAGGTGGGTGACTGTCAGTGCAGCGGGAGCCCCTGCAATTCGATGCAGCATCCACTCAAGTCTACCCACACACACCCCCACCAGCTTCCCAGCCTTCAGGGCGCTCTGAGGACTTGTCCCCAGGCCACCAGCATGGGACTAGGTGAAGGACCTCAGCAACCCTGCCAAGAAGTTTCCTTGTGCCATCCTGAAATGAGAGGCTGGAGAATGTGCCCAAGGTCATGTGGCTAGGACGGGCTAGAGCCAGCATCTGAAGCCAGTTAGTCTAGCTTCTTGGAGACTTTGTCAAGGTCCCCATGGAGGTGTGAGAAGTAAGCTGATAACCAAGCCATCATCTGAGATGATTCTCAGCCCTTGAGAGGATCACAGCGATAGAGGAGGATGTGAATGAACCACCGTCTGTCAGTCAAGTAGAGCTATTTTACCTAAAAGTCCCTTTGATGACCCAAATTTGATGTGTTAATTCACTACTGGGCTAGCACCTTCTAAATGGGCTGATTCATCGTGAGTGCCATGTCTACACACACCATCCTCCAAAACCTCGGGGTTGAAGCTGAGCTGCCCTTGGTCATCACTGAGCTTATTAACTCAGGTGTGTGAATTGCTCATAGTTTTAATCTGCATGGTTTTGTATTTTGGGACAGAGTTTTATTCTCAGTTACTCATTTCAAAATTTCAGAAAAGATAGAGATAATGGATGGTTCTCCTCCAAAATCTTTCCAATACTGAAACTGCTAAAAAATCCTTCTCTGCTCTTAAAGGGTATCCATTGGTATATCACCTTTAGTATATGCATTGGAAATTCATTACATTTCCATTGTTAAAAAATAACAATGTATAAGACACTGAACTTGGGTTTCTGAAGAGAAATATCAAGGGTGAAATGCAAACCTCAGGTATAAAACTTGAAACATTTTCATCTACTGAAAGGAATCGGTGAATAGAGTTGGTTATCGTTAACCCCCTCTTCCCTGGCTCCCAACCACAGAGAGGAGCCTGGGCTTTGAACAGAAGTTGCAGCTCTCCTGCTTGCTAGCAGTATGGCCTCAAACAAGTCACTAAAGGTCCTAAGCCTCAGTTTCCTCATCTATAAAATGGTAACCACACTGACTACTTTAAAGGTTGTTATGAAACTTGAAACTTAAAAACTTTATATATATTCATATATATAAAGCACTGGTAAACTTTAAGGTTGTTATGATTGAGTTGGCCAGAAAGTTCATTTGGGTTTTGGGAAAAACTTAAATGAACTTTTTGGCCAACCCAGTACTGTTGATGGGTGGCTCAGTGGTAAAGAATCCACCAGCCAAACAGCAGATGTGGGTTCAATTCCTGGATTGCGAAGATCCTTCAGAGAAGGAAAAGGCAACCCACTCCAGTATTCTTGCCTGGGAAATCCCATGGACAAAGGAGTCTGGTGGGCTATAGTCCATGGGGTCGCAAAGAGTTGGACACGACTGAGCAACTAAATAACAGCATTATTGATAGCTAACGTGTAGGCGTGACTCTGCCACCTTGGCTAGATTTCCTGATCTCTGAGCCAGTGACCTGTGAGATGGCACTGTGGTGATCCCCTATTGGGTTGCTGTGAGCATAAGGAATTCCCTGGGTGTGACCCCCATCACTGTGCTGGGCTAGAGAGGGCACTTGCTAGATGTTAGGGCAGTGCTGCCTCAGACTAAGCTGGAAGGAGAAAGGAGACTGAGGCCTCTCTTTCAGACACCGTTTTTCACTTATGTCTTTTCCTGATCATTTCAGAATGATCATGGGCTGGAATTGGATGAGGGGGTCACTTGAACTGCCAGATAGTTCTTTGCCTCTCTCCCTGACTTCCCCTTCTTCCCCCTCCAGTCCTTGGCAGTAAATCAAGGCCCTGAGTTGCCACAGGGAAATGAGCAACTGAGGCCTTTTTTTTTTTTTAATCGAGTGATATTTGGTTCAGGTGATAAAACTGACTCTCCCCTCCCACCACCCAAAAGCTAGATCAAACCAATGGGAAAATAAAAAGTTTTCGTAAGAAAACAACAAGACTCGGACTTCCTTAGTAGTCCAGTGGCTAAGACTCTGTGCTCCCAATGCAAGGAGCCCAGGTTTGATCCCTGGTCAGGGAACTAGATCCCACATGCTTGCAGCAAAGAGTTTCCATGCGCTGCTAAAGATCCTGTGTGCCACAAGGAAGACCCAGCGCAGCCAAATAAATAAAAACTTTAAAAGAAAGAAACCAATATTTATGAAAGAAAGAAAGAAAACAAGACTCAGACAGAATCGTCCAGATAAAAGAACCTCGGGTCTTTGGGGGCTTCCCAGGTGGCGCAGTAGTAAAGAATCCGCCTGCCAGCGCAAAAGACAAAAGAGAAGTGTGTTCGAGCCCTGGGTTGGGAAGATACCCTGGAGGAGAAAATGGCAACCCACTCCAGTGTTCTTGCCTGGAGAATCCTAGGGACAGAGGAGTCCAGTGGGTATCCACGGGGTTGCAAAGAGTCAGACATGACTGAGCACCGTGTGGATATAGGATTAAGTGGGGGAATACTTCAGGTTAGGCCAAATAAGATGGACATTTCCTGAAACCACACTGCTCTTTCCATTAGTCCAACTTCACCTCTATCTCCTCCCCTGTGTCAGCCTTCTGCCTGCATCTGTTCAGACACTATAGTAACTCCCTGGACCTCAGGACTCTGCCGCCATGACCTCTGTCTGGAAAAGATCCCCACCATCTGCTGCCTGGGATGAGCAGGTCCAGAGATTATAAGAGACTCACCTGGGACATTTGCAGACACGTCTTCGGTTCCCTGGTTAAGGAAAAAGAAGGGGTAAGATAATTATCTCACCATGGCCAACAATTCCAAACATGATTTCTGCTTCACTTTTCCTGTTTATTTAGGATTATAAGTTTTTTCTAGTGTGGCTATGACTATTTTTTTCAAAGCAAACAAGAACTACATCAACATTTTAAAAAATACATCATAGGTGTTTGGTGGTCCAGTGTATAGGACTGCACACTGCCAATGCAGAGGGCCAGGGTTTGATCCTTGATCAGGGAACTAGATCCTACATGCTAAAACTATTAATAAAAGATCCCATGTGCTGCAACTAAAACCCAGCGCAGCCAAACAAATAAATATTTGGAAAAAATACATCATAATAAAGTAAACTTGTAAAATGACAGTGCATAGTAATGACTGACACTGAAAAGAAGATTAATTTACTAAAACACAAGCTATAAAGCATATTTACATTTTATAGTTTAATAATTATTATTAAAAGTTAAAAATTAAAGTATAGTTGATTTACAATATTGTGTTAGATTCAGATGTATAGTAAAGTGATTCAGTTTTTATACATGTAAATATATATATATGTAAATATATGGGGCTTCCCTGGTGGCTCAGATGATAAAGAATCTGCTTGCAATGCAGGAGATCCAGATTTGATTCCTGGGTCAGGAAGATCCGCTAGAGGGGGAAATGACAACCCACTCTAGTATTCTTGCCTAGGAAATTCCATGGACAGAGGAGCCTGGTGGGCTACAGTCCATGGGGTCCCAAAGAGTCGGATGTGACTGATGGAATAACACATATACATATATATGTAAATGTATATATACATGTATATGTAAATAAATATTTCAGATTCTTCTCCTTTATAGATAATTACAAGATATTGAATATAGTGCTATGCAATAAGTAGCATTTAACTCTTGAGAACTGAGGTGAGGTCTTCTTTCCCACCCTTCTTCACATCACTTTAAAAAGCATTGCAAATACAGACGTGGGTGAACGTGGGTTAGTACGACCACCTGCAGTAGGATCCAAATGGGTGGGGGCTCACAAGGAGGGGGCCAAGGATAAACCACTGCCTGTAGTGGTTTTGACCCGGGCTTCCTGGGCTCTGGTGCCAGGGCCACAGCCGGGCCCCGCCCTGCTCCCATCCCCATCCTGCTGCTGCTGCTGCTAAGTGGCTTCAGTCGTGTCCAACTCTGTGCGACTCCACAGACGGCAGCCCACCAGGCTCCCCCGCCCCTGGGATTCTCCAGGCAAGAACACTGGAGTGGGTTGCGATTTCCTTCCCCATCCTAGGCGTTTGTAATAAGCCCAGACCTGCGGGCTTTGCGGGTGGAACACCCCACCCCTGCCGCTGCCGCTCCGGGGATGGGGGCTATGCCTTCCTAAAAACTTCCCGGGATGTGGAAAGAGAAGGGGTTTTCCCTGCGTTCTCTCTCCAGGAAAGACATAGGCAGTGCCTGGCCCTGCGGTGCAGCTCAAAGTTCCAAAAATCCGAACCCAACTAACTGAACTGCCCTCAAGGGCTGCCTAAAGCAAAGCGCTGCAAAAATCGGGCTGAGTCTTCCCGCGCGATTCCCCAGGACTTACGGCGGTAGCAAATGCATGTGATGACCAATGAGAGGAGAAGGACGGCGCAGGTCCCGGCCAGGGGAGCCCAGATGTAGATATCGCAGGCGAAGTCCAGCCCGCCCTTGTCCACTGACGACACAGAAGACGCGGACATTTAGGAGAGGGCCCGGGATCCCCACCCCACCCTGGGGACCCCCCCACCAACCCTATCCCACCCCGTTGGTGCGGGCACGTCCCTTTTCCCGTTCCGGCTTTCGTTTCCCCACCGCTTGGGCTGCTAGGAAGATCAGCGTGGCCCCGGCGAGGGCCTTTGCCGCGCCCGCCTCACCTGTGCTGCCCGCCGAGGGCCGGCACACCTCTGAGCGCGGAGAGACAGACCTAGTCTGCGGCGCGATGGTGGGCGCGCGCGTGGATGGCCGCATCGCCGGCGTGGTGGTGGGCTTCGCTGCGGGAACAACGGAGAGTGGTTAGGGGCCGCGCTGGAGCTGTGCCCGCGTACCCTTCCCACCTCTCCGCCAGCCTTTGCTAAGGGGGCACTCCCTCCGGATTAGCCACTGGAGGAGCCGTAGAGGCTCAGCGGAGCTCGGCGCTCAGCGCGGGGAGATGCTGAAAGACCACCTGGTCGTCTGAGAACACTGGGTGCCTTGGACATGAACACAGAGGCCCGTGCCCCTCCGCCCAGCCTCTCTCCAGGGCCCCACCAGAAACGTCGAGGGCTTGGAGGAGGCAGGGGTGGGAGGGGGGGACACCGGCCTTCTACTGATCAGCAGTGGGAAGCTCAGATAATTGAAGTGCAATAACTTGCCCAGGATCATACTAGCTCGGAACTCGAGCCCAGATCAACCAGACCTAAAAAGTCACCTTGAATTACTACCCAGTCGCACCCTAGCCTCAGTTTTCTCCTCTGTGAATTGGGAACAGTATCTAAGTAGCCCCCAGAGGCTCGAACCCCAAGAGACTCGAAAGTAGCGGTGTCCCTGTGAAAAACGGACTCAGACGCGAACCCCAAAGCCGACCCGGGGCGCCGAACCTGGCAAGAAGACAGGCACGAAGTTACTGAAGTACAGGACCGAGTTGCTCAAGACTGAGCAAAAATAGTAGCCTTGGTCCTCCTGGCGGAAGTTTCTCAGGGTGAGCTGGAATTTGGAGCCGGTGACCCTGGCGCCGGAAATGTGGTCGGGGTCCAGTCCCTGGGCTAGCTTGACCCGTTGGGACGAGAGATACATTAGGAAGGTGGGTCTGGGGTCGTCCCCGGGTATCTGGCGGAGCCAGGAGCACCCTGACGCCATGCCGGACTGCACCACCTCGCATTGCAGCTCCACCGTCTCGCCCAGTCTGGTCTCCTTCTGCGTCGGCGACATCCGGAACGAGAGCGACCCTAGGACCTTGGGGGCATCTGCAGGACACGGGTAGCGAGACTGAGCTGGGAGCCAGGCGCCGACTCCCCCACCTCCCCCAGTCCCATGCCAGCCCCGCCCCCGCCTCCCCCAGGGGTCGCCAGCTCACCGAGCAGCTGCAGGGCCAGCGGCAGGATCAGGGAGGTCAAGAGTGAGGCCATGGCGCGCTCCCCGCCGCGGAAACTCCGAGGCGCGCAGCAGCCGGTGGATCACCGACGGGAGGGCGAAGTTTCGCCCTTCGACCGGCCTCCGAGCCCGATTTCGAATTCAGAGGATGTGATGTCACTTGAAGCCCCGCGGAGAAGAGAGTCGCCCTCCTTTTCGCGGTTGTCACCCTCCAGCCCAGAGAGGGGTGGGGGTGTGGGGGTCCGTGAATGGGGGCCGTCGAGGCAATCTGGCCAGGTGGAGAACAAGGACAAGGATGGTTGGACGTGGCCCTTGGAAGGGCTAGCTTGTGGGTGTGACGGAGGCAGATAAGAGATTTCTAGAAGGGAGGGTGAGCGAGCAGGAAGGAGAGAGAAATGTCCACTTCCTTTGACCTCATTCAGAGTGGCCCTGGCACTGACAACTTGGGGCTTTAGGTCCCGGGGAAGTGGGCCCTGAGGGCTGAGGCTAAGAGGAGTTAGTGACTGGCCCACGTCTGGGGGACTCCGACAGGGGCGTCTGGGTGCCCACAGAGGAAAAAACCTTCTTCCTTCCATTGAGGAGACTTCCACCAGTCAGCCAGTCAAGCAGTGTGTGAGGTTTGTGATTTTCTGCTTCTCATCCTCTTTCCTCAGCAGTTAAACCTGGCCACCACAGCCTCATTCCTTCGAGGCCACTGCAGCAGCCTCCACACTAGCTCCTGTTCCGGCCAGTCCCCCAACCACACTACTGTGAACAGTATTCTCCAAAAGGGAATGTGATAGTGTCACTCTTGAAGCCTCCTGGTGAGGTGCAGGTCTGAGTGGAAGCTCTGCGTGGAAGCTCAGCCCTGCCTTGGCTTGGAGCCTGAGTGCTGGTTCTGCCCAGCCTCCTTCCCAGGCCCCTGTCCTGGTCTTTCCTATTCACCCCCACTACATGCCCATAGGGTAATCTTATGGTGCGCTCAGTCATGTCTGACTTTTTGCGACCCCATGGACTGTAGCCTGCCCAGGCTCCTCTGTCCGTGGCATTTTCAGGCAAGAATACTGCCAGTGGGGTTGCCATTTCCTCCTGCAGGGGAATCTTCCCAAGCCAGGGATCAAACCCGTGTCTCTAGTGTCTCCTGTGCTGGCAGGCAGATTCTTTACCGCTAGCGCCACTGATGATCTGAACTGTGCGCTCCCCATGCTGGAATGCACTTCTGTTTCAGCCCCTGGCCAGCTCCCAAGCCTTGGTATCTGAATCTCATTCTTCTGGCTCTGGGTGCTTGGCAGGCACATGTGTCAGCCTGGGTTTCTTCCTGTCTGAACCTGATACACACTTGGCCCCTTCCTTTTTTGTCTGCTGCTGTCCTGAAACCTTCCACCCCATAGTGGGTCCCCTCTCTCATTTCTTCCCACTTTGCATCCCATAGTGAGTGCAGCGATGCCCAAACTTTTTGACATCAGGGACCAGTTTAGTGGAAGACAACTTTTCCACCGACTGGAGGCAGGGGATGGTTTGGTGATGATTCAAGCACATTTTATTTATTGTGCACTTTATTATTATTATTACATCAGCTCCACTTCTGATCATCAGGCGTTAGAACCCAGGGGTTGGGGACCCCTGCCACAGTGCCTGCCCCTCATGCTGCTGCCCCTTGTTTCTAGAGACAAACCACCTGGTGTTATCTGTTCCATGTGCCTGCCCCATCCATGAGTTCTGCCAGGTGGTGAGGCCTATGTCCCCGACACCCTCCCAGATGTCGCATGTCATATCACAGCAGGCTGAGCTGTGTTTGCAAAACTGCAAAACTCCCTTCATGGAGTCTGAGCTTGAGTCTTGGATGGGATTTTTTTTTTTTAAACTTTGATGTCAACACTCTCCCTCACCCCTCTACCCAAGGCGTCCGAGGTACTTACTCTAACACACACCATTTAACATTATATATTTAGAGATATTTTTTAAGTGTCTTTTAAATTACAAAAGTTATATATTATTGAAAAACTTCAGACAATACAAAAAAAGAGTATGGGGAAGTTTCCCTGTCTCAACTCTCCTCCCATCGTCCATTCTCTAGAGAAAACCACTTATGTGTGCCCCTCATATATAGTCTATGCACAAACAGATGCTTATACATCATCTTAGACACATGGCTGTACTATACACATATTTTTTCGCAACCTGCATTTTTTATCTAAGAGTAGAAGAGGGAAGCTTTTCATGTCAGCACCTGTAGATGCACCCATACTTCTAAAAAGTGTATTTTATATGCTTAGTTGTGTTTGACTCTTTTTTTTGATCCCAAGGGCTGTAGCCCACCAGGTTCCTCTGTCCATGGGATTTCCCAGGCAGGAATACTGGAGTGGGTTGCCATTTCCTTCGCCAGCATTTTATATGAGTGTTCCATAATTTAGTTTCCCTATTAACAGACATTTAAGGAGTTTCTCAATTTTTAAAAAAGCACTTCTTTACTTATTTGGTTGTGCTGGGTCTTAGTTGCAGCATGTGGGATCTAATTCCCTGACCAGGGATGGAACCCCAGGCTCCCTGGATTGGGAGTGTGGAATCAGCCACTGGACCACCAGGGAAGTCCCAGCCGTTTCTCAATTTTTGCAGTTACTAGTAAAGCTGTAGTAGATCCAGTGCATCTATATCAGTGAGCAATCACTCATGTTCATGGAACATTTTCAAATGGAGGACTAGGGAAGTTGAGGAAGGAAAACCCTTTGTAATGATGGCTATGACTGTGGCACAAGCAGTGGTTCCCCTGGCATACCAATACGTGTGTGTGTTTGTGTCCCTGGCTGCGTAGACACAGAGCTGTGCCTTAACTCACATGAGTGAGGGTCACAAGGAAACAGCCAAGTCCAGATACACCCCTGACAAGGCAGTCCTCATTTTAAATAATTTCCCATTTTGCTTCATCTCTGTTCCCACTGCAGGAGTGTTAAATGGCCCTTTTGGCCAAAGGATGCCATCAGGAGGGAGGTGAAGAGGATGACCGGCCACGAAGGTACACCTTGCTGGTGGAGGAAGCATTGGAGGGAAGCCAGAGTCAACCTGCAGGTATTTGGATCTTGGGGACCAGGTTCCTGAGGATGACGATGCCCAGGTTCTGGGGTATAAAGCTTGAAAATAGAATCGTCCTATCCCACCCTCCCGGAAGTGAGCTGTAACTAGCGTGGAGGTCTTCTAGCCTTGCTACTTAGAAAAGTGTCAACCAGGGGGCTGGCAGCCCCCTTGTGCAGAGCATGACAGAGGATGGGGGGATGTCAGGGCAACATGTCAAACCCACCGAGGAGGCTCTGTGACCCCAGTGTTATTTTTCAGAGAGCTGGTAGATTTTCGGCATAACCACAGTGACATCCGCCCTGCCGCAGACAGAACAGATGCAACTGTGCACGTTCTGGCGATGCTTGTTTGCTGCAGGGCCAGGTGTGCAGAGGGCTGGGTGAGGACTGCCAGGTGAGCTCCGCATCCCACACTGGCACTCACATGGGGTAGATGAAGAAATGGGAGTAGCCTCACTCTCAAACTCCTTATTTTTAAACACACTCAGGGAGTGACAGGGTAACAGAGTCACCAGTTTCTGTGACAGAGAGGCTGGCACTCTTCCAGCGCTTCTGGTCCCTTTCAGTGAAGACCTTGTCCTGCTCACCTAGTCTGTGCTCCATCCTGCCAGGGCTTTCCATGGTCCCTTAGAAAACACCAGTTTTTATGCTGGTTTAAATAAGTCACCAGTTTCTAGGCCGAATTTAATCAGGTCTTTGCTTTCCTCAAGGTATATGTTATTTTTTTTAAGATTTTTTTTTAATGTGGCCCATTGTAAGTCTTTATTGAATTTGTTACAATATTGCCTCTGTTTTATGATTTTTTTTTTTTTTTTGGCTGATGGGGTATGTAGAATCTTAACTCCCTCACCAGGAATCGAACCCACATGCCCTGCATTGAAAGGCAAAATGATAACCACTGAACCACCAGGGAAGTCCGAAGGTATATGTTCTTAAACCACAGAACTACTCAGTGGTAAAGAAACCACTTGCCAAGGAGGAGACACAGGTTCAGTCCCTGGGTCAGGAAGATCCCTTGGAGAAGGAAATGGCAACCCACTCCAGTATTTTTGCCTGGGAAATCCTATGGATAGAGGAGACTAGTGAGCTACAGTCCATGGCATCACAAAAGAGTTGGACACGATAGAGCATGCACACACATACACACATTAATTAAAGACCTATTCAGAATGTATAACTGGGTGGGGTAGTGGTAGGAAATTAGTCAGGGCCCTGGGCCCCAGCTCCTAAGATGCTGACCCAGGGCCAACCTGGAATCATGGTGTTGGAAGTTAGCTGTTGTCTCCCCTTGCTGGTCCAGGAGATATTACCATCTCCTGGAAAAGAGTTAGCTTACGTGGGCCTAGAAAGGTCTTTGAACTCTAGAATTATAAGGGCCTTGCTTTATCTCAATCACAAACACCTGTTAATTCTATCTCACTTCTGCCATTGCCACTTTTCTCTACCCTCAACCCCCCAAGTTCAACTAGGCAACTGTCATCTCTTATCTTGACATTTTGCAGTGGTCTTCTAACTGACCACCCCATTTCTACTCCAGTCTCTTCCAGTGCTCCTGGTCCCGTTCAGTGAAAATCTTGTGCTGCTAATCCTGGGCTCCATCCTACAAGGGCTTCCTACGGTCCCAGGGGGAACACTGGGTGATCCTGAATGTTGTTGGAGGCCCTGCACACTTGGGTCTGCAGCTCCATCTTCATCTTCTCCTGTTTGCCTTCTTCACACCTCCTATGCTTGGTGTCTCTTGGCTTCTCAAAGAGACCTTGCTCCTTTCCACCTCAGTGTCATTAAACATGCTATTCCCTTAGCCTGGATTGTTCTCAGCTCTGCTGTCTGCTTAGTAATCTTCTCTTCCTCAAGTCCCAGCCCAAGCATCTCCTCCTTCTGGGGCTCAGTACCTTACCCACCCCTCCCCCTGCTCCTAGGAAGTATAGACCATAGGCTTCTTGGTGTCACCTGGACCTTGAGCATTCCTAGACTGAAGCACTTACTCTGCCCAGCAGTGGTTTATTTGTTCATCCAGCTTGATGACCAGAACCTTGGTCCCTTGAGGAAGAGACCTCATCTTGTTCATGGTTTTTATCATGGTGCCTAACAGGACTTGCTACACATTTGGTCTTCAAAAACCCTGTTTGGTAAAAGCTAAATGCAGGTAAAAGCAGAGTAGAGCAGACAAGAAGATGTGGAGATAGTTCATTTCAGATAAGAGTGCTCAGGTAAGGCTTTACAAAGTGGCTGGCTATAGATAAAGTAAGAATAGGGAGAGAGGTTATTTTTAATGAGGCATTTAACACATTTCCCTGGTGGCACAGGGAACAAGAATCTGCTGGCCAATGCAGGGGACACAGGTTTGATCCCTGGTCTGGGAAGATTCCTCATGCTTCAGAGAAACTAAGTCTAAAGCTGCAACTGCTAAAGCCCGCGTGTCTAGAACCTGTGCTCTGCAATAAGGGAAGCCATCACAATGAGAAGCCCATGCGCTGCAACCAAGATAGACCCCCTCCTTGCCACAGCTAGAGAAAGCCCGCATGCAGCAATGGAGAGCCAGCACAAGCAAAAATTGAATAAATGAATATTAAAAAAAGAAGAATGAGGCACTTGACTCCTAATCAAGATGCTGCTGACACCATGTTTTAATACGTAGTAATGGTATGGTTGAAGGGAGAAGGAGGAGAAGGAGGAAGGGGAGAAGATGGACTCATTCAAAAGCAAGGTGAATGTGTCCGCAGTGTAGGGGTGGAAGCGGGGTTGAAATCAGGAGCCAGGGGCTCTGTTCCTGAGCCTGTGTCTTGAGGGTCCATCTTGAAGCAGTGGCACTGAGGGTTTGACTTCTTCAGCTAACAGGGTCCCAAAGTGCTTCATCGATGGAGAGAGGCTGAAGCCAGGCTCTCTATTTGAAACAGGGGGTTGGGTCAGGATTCCTCAGTGAAAGGCTGGAGAAAGCTGTGCATTTTTCCATAGTCATGGCTCATATGGGGCTGTGTCCCTACAGTGATGGCAGGGCGGGCCAGAGACTGCAGTCACCTGATCTCCAGCGTCACCACCGAACAGAGCCCAGAGCCACCAGAATAAGGCCTGGTTCTGACTGTTGCCCGGAAAAAACTAGGAGGATGGAGTATAAAGAGAGAGAGAGTTTTGCTTTTTGTTTCTTTAAACTTTCATTGTGTCACTGAGCTTTATTACCAGTGTCACCATTTCTGCCTACATCTGCTGAGAAAAGGAGAAACTGACATTTACTGAGCACCCTCAGTGGTCTAGAACTTGGCAGGACTTATTCTAAATCTCATGGGCCCTCTGAAGTGGGTTTAGTTCTCCCTTTTTTCAGAGAAAGAAACTGAGGTTCAGAGATGTGAGAATAACTTACCCACGGTCGCACAACTAGTAAGTGGTGGAGATGAGATGGAAACCCAGCCTGGCTCCTAACTGATTCTTTAGTCCCACATTTCCTCTCTCTCTCCCTCTCCAAAAAGAGAGATTTTTAAAGTCCCCATTCAAGGTGAGATTATATACACACTGAAAATTCAAAATACATGTAAAGATAACTTACTAAAATTGGGATGGGAGTTCACTTCAGAAGAGATACAAATTATAGAGCAATCTGAAAAGAGTTTAAAACAGAGAAAAAGAAGGTGTAGAAAATGCAGAAATTAAACAAGAGCAACTGAATATGATAAATACTGAGAATACTGGAAATAAAATCTATATATAGTTTAGATATAAACTAGGATACACCCTACACTGGACATAGTTGAAGGAATAATTAGTAAAATGGAAACTAGCACTGCGGAACTAACAGATTGCAATGCGAGAAGATATAGAAACAGTTTGAAAAGCTGCTCAGATGTGGACGAGCACTGAGAAATATTTAATAGAATTTCAGAAAGAAGAGAATAAAGAGAGTGTGGAGAAGGAACACTGGAAGAGATCTTGGCTGAAGATTTTCCACAATTAAAAGACACAAGCGCTCGGATCAAAAGGGCTCCCAGAATGCCAAACAGAATAAGTAAAAAGATGTTCATCTCTGAACATACCAAGTTGAACCACAAGACTTCAGAAGCACAGAGAGGAAGGCAGCCCAGGAGGTCAGAAGAAGTTGAGATAATATTTAAAATACCCTTGGGAGAACCTTCAGTCACAGCTTGGATGGGGTGAGGAGAGTAAGAACCTGATCTGTGACGGGAAAAACCCACACGTCTGCTGACAACTTATAATGATGCTGTGTCATTCTCTTGGTGCAGACACACGCTTGCTGTAAAGTTGGGGGCCAGCTTGCTACAGATCTTTAATGTCAAGAACATTCAAGCGGAAGCATCCTAAATGCAATTGGAGAGGCAGGATTTGAGTCTGAGAGAGGGACCAGGGCTGGGAACCCAGCCTGGGCAAGGCTGTCTTCATCTAAGTTCTGAGAGTGGGTCTGATTGCAAAGGCAGGCAGAGTGGAAAGGAGAAGCAAAGGAGCATATTGAACCTTTAGGGAAGGCGCATTTTTAAGGAGAGGGAAGAAAACACTGGCAGTAATTCAGGTGGTGTAGGGACTTCAGGATGGGGCTTGAGAGGTGGCAATCCTTTATGGAGAGGTGGCTGCTATGGATTTGGGCTATAAAGGAGCTTTGGGAGGACATGGAAGCTCGGGACGACTTGAATGCAGCCTGTGGCAGGAAGAGCTTGTAAGCCTGTGTTCAACACCTGGCCCACTAAGGACATCGACTCCCACGTGTTTGTCAGAGGAAGACTCCCAGGTAAAGAGGGAGGTGGGGGCAGGAGGGTAGGCTGGAGAGGGTAGGGAGCTAGAGGAATATTGGATGAGGTGATGTTGATGTCTGGATTTCATTTATTGTTCATTTACTTAAATGTTTCTTCCATTCACCCTTTAATTTTAAAGAAAGCATTTGAACACAGAAAAATAGAGCAAATAATATAAAAACACCCATAGGCTCCCCAGAAAGCACCCCTCAAAACTAATGTGTTAGCATTTTGTCACATTTGCTTCAGATGAACATTACAGATAAAATTGCACATCCCCAAATACCTTGCCTCCTGTCCAGAAGCAGCATCTGGGGTCTATCAATTATGAAATTTGGATGTTACATTTCCAGTTATGTTCCTGGATTTGTCTGTTTCTCCCTTTAACTCTGTCCATTTTTTGCTTCTCATATTTTGAAGCTTTGTTGTTGGGTACAAAAATTAAAAGACGCTTACTCCTTGGAAGGAAAGTTATGACCAACCTAGATAGCATATTGAAAAGCGGAGACATTACTTTGCCAACAAAGGTCTGTCTAGTCAAGGCTATGGTTTTTCCAGTGGTCATGTATGGATGTGAGAGTTGGACTATGAAGGAATCTGAGCACTGAAGAACTGATGCTTTTGAACTGTGGTGTTGGAGAAGAGTCTTGAGAGTCCCTTGGACTGCAAGGAGATCCAACCAGTCCATTCTGAAGGAGATCAGCGCTGGGATTTCTTTGGAAGGAATGATGCTAAAGCTGAAACTCCAGTACTTTGGCCACCTCATGTGAAGAGTTGACTCACTGGAAAAGACTCTGATGCTGGGAGGGATTGGGGGCAGGAGGAGAAGGGGACGACAGAGGATGAGGATGGGATGAGATGGCTGGATGGCATCACCGACTTGATGGATATGAGTTTGAGTGAACTCTGGGTGTTGGTGATGGACAGGGAGACCTGGCGTGCTGCGATTCATGGGGTTGCAAAGAGCGACTGAATGAACTGAACTGACACACACATTTAGGATTGTTCTGTTTTCTTGGCAGATTGACCCTTTTATCATTACAAAATGTCCCTCTTTATCTTTGGTGATACCTTGTTTTGAAATCTAGTCTCATAATCACACGGCCATCCCTGCGCTCTTATGTTTTCTGTTTTGTTTTATTTTGTCTTTAGTTTTTAATTGGAGGATAATTGATTTACAGTGTTGTGTTGGTTTCTGCTGTACAATGTGAACCAACCATAAGTATATGTATCCCCCTGTCTGTTTTCTGTTGATTTTTTTAGTTTTTGAGGAACCTCCGTACTGTTTCCATAGTGGCTGCACCAGTTTTCATTCTCACCCACAGAGCATACACATAATTTTAAGGGGGTTGTTTTCCAGATCCTCAAAGCCTATTTATCCTTTTTCCTGAGATGGATCTGCCCAAGAACAAATGGCTTTGTCTAGTTTTCAGATTCTCTTTCTCCACTCCACCTTTCACGATTGCTCTTTTTTCCTGCTTTAAAACAAAACAGCAGACCTCCCAACCTCCTGTATCTTACTGTGGTGCAAAGGAAAGAGATACATGCACCCATATGCCAACAAATATTTTTCATTTAATGTCTGTTTGCTTAGGAATTGACAAAGAATGCATTTCTTTTGAGAAGAGTCTCTGAGATGCTGGAAAACAGGACATTGGGCAGAAATGCTGGAGGCTGAGCTCCTTTATGGCCATCTCCTGAGCTTCATCACTCTACCAACCTCTCTACTGTAGAGCTGGAGTTCAGAGGGAGACGGTATTATGGGATGTGCATTAACATGTTCATTGGAGAACTTCCCTGGTGATGCTGAGGGTAAGAATCTGCCTGCCAATGTGGGGGACACAGGTTCGATCCCTGATCTGGGAGGATTCCACATGCCACAGAGCAACTAAGCCAGGGACCACAACAGCTGAGCCCATGCTATACAGCCTGAGAACCACCACTACTGAAACCCGTGCATCTAGAGCCTCTGCTCCACAACAGGAGAAGCCATCGCAATGCGAAGCCCGAGCACGGCCGTGAAGTGTAGCCTCTGCTCAGCGCAACTAGAGAGAGCCCACGCAGCAGTGAAGATACAGCGCAACCAAAAATACACAAATTAATTAATTAATTAAAAAAACATGTTCCTTGGAATTGCAAAAGGAATCAAACTTCTATTTTAACAGAAGGTTAGCTTGATTTGCTAGTTGGTTTGACATTGAAGCCTGTGCCAATGAGGATAGTTGGCAGTTTTGTTTTTTTTCCCATGAATCAAATGAGAGAAACCTTTAGATCCAAA
Source organism: Ovis canadensis (assembly GCF_042477335.2). Classification (NCBI taxonomy): domain Eukaryota; kingdom Metazoa; phylum Chordata; class Mammalia; order Artiodactyla; family Bovidae; genus Ovis; species Ovis canadensis. The sequence goes on from NC_091247.1 coordinate 58,755,420, forward strand.
GTTTTGGTGAAAATAAAGTGGAAAGCCTTTGATAAGATAAAAATATTTTTTGGTAAATTTGCATGGTAATTAAAAATATTTATATTTCCCCGACCGTTTCTAAGTTCATCAGGGTAGGCAACTGCTTTTCAGTGAAAGAAGGACAGTAGCTTAGCTACTTGAGAGGCTATAGTATAAAGCCTATTTCAGTGACTCCAGAAACTGAGAAGTGAATAAGTCTAAAGATCATGATCAATTTACATGTAGGTCAGTGCTTCCTGAGTCTTTGATTCCGAAACAATTGAAAGAGGACCTGCTAGAATTGGTAAGTGTTATAGATTGACTTATGTTCCCTGTTCCCTCCCCACCACCCACAAAAAATTTACATATGAGTGAAGTCCTAACCCCCAGTACCTCTGAAGTTGGCCTTTTTTGGAGATAAGGTTTTAACAGAGGTAATCAAGTTAATGGGTTTCCCTGGTGGCTCAGACAGTAAAGAATCCACCTGCAATGTGGGAGACCTGGGTTGGGAAGATCCCCTGGAGGAGGGCATGGCAACCCACTGCAGTTTTCTTGCTTAGAGAATCCCATGGACAGAGGAACCTAAGTGGGCTACGGTCCATGGGGTTGCAGAGTCGGGCACAACTGAGTGAATAAGCACTAATCAAGTTAATGGGCTTCCAAGAAGGCACTAGTGGTAAGGACTCTGCCTGCCACTGCAGGAGATACAAGATTGGGTTTGATCCCTGTGTTGGGAAGATTCCCTGGAGTAGGAAATGGCAACCTGCTACAGTATTCTTACCTGGAAAATTCCATGGGCAGAGGAGCCTGGTGAGCTACAGTCCCTGGGGCTGCAAAGAGTTGGGCATGACTGAGTGACAGAGCACATACACAATTAAGTTAATATGAGGTCACTAGGAGGGGTCTTTGGAGAAGGCAATGGCACCCCACTCCAGTACTCTTGCTTGGAAAATCCCATGAACGGAGGAGCCTGGTGGGCTGCAGTCCATGGGGCCGCTGAGAGTCAGACTCGACTGAGCGACTTCACTTTCACTTTTCAATTTCATGCATTGGAGAAGGAAATGGCAACCCACTCCAGTGTTCTTGCCTGGAGAATCCCAAGGACGGGGAAGCCTGGTGGGCTGCTGTCTATGGGGTCGCACAGAGTTGGAAACGACTGAAGTGACTTAGCAGCAGCAGCAGCAGCAGCAGCAACAGGAAGGGTCTTAATCCAGTTTAACTGGTGTCCTTAAAGACGGGGAAATTTGGATACAGGCACACAGCCAGGGAGACCATCAAGTGGAAATAAAGACATAGATGGGATGGCTCTTCTACATGTTAAGGAACCCTGAAGACAGCCGGCAACCCATTAGAAACTAGGAAAGAGTCATGGAACAGATCTTCCTTTCAACGTTCAGAAGGAACTAATGTAGCCAGCCTCTCAATCCTGCGTTTCTAGCTTCCAGAACTGTGAGATAACACATTTCTGTTGTTTAAGCTACTTAGTTTGTGGTACTTTGTTAGTTGCAAACTTATGAAGCAACTAATAGCTCATTAAAACTACATTTTGATGATATATCACTATTACGGGGTTATTGTTGGTTTTCTTTGGCCAAAATTTTTTTGGAAAAAGTGAAAAAACTTAATGACTCTGCTGTAACAAAGTGTTAGTCAGTTAGTCATGTCCGACTGCAACCCCATGGACTGTAGCCTGCCAAGCTCCTCTGTCCATGGAATTCTCCAGGCAAGAATACTGGGGTGGGTTGCCATTCCCTTCTCTAGGGGATCTTCCCAACCCAAGGATCAAACCTGGGTCTCCTGCATGGTAGGTGGACTCTTTACCATCTGAGCCACCAGGGAAGCCTGTTGTAACAAAACCAACTGTTTATTTGTGGGAACAAAATTTCTCAGTGCTTACACTGTGCGAAAAAACAAAACAAACAGAAAACTAATTGATGCTGAATCCTGTCTCATTCTAACAATAGGCCATGTTGTCCCATGGGTTCATAAACTAATTGGACCCTATTCGTCTCATTAAGAGCTGAATTTCCCCTCCAATTTACTTTTAAATAAAGCTTATTATTTTGAGATGATTATAGATTGACATTGTAATTGTAACAAATAATATAGACAGATCTTATGTATCCTCCACCTATTGGTAACATTTTGTATAACTTTATAGTACTTTATCACCATAGGTTACTTTTTATGTTTAATAATTATTCTTTAATAATTTAAACTTTTATAATTTATAAGTATAATTAATAATTTATAACAAATTATTTGTAATTTTTTATTTTTGAGTAATTGTGTACTATGTTGCAATGGTGGCATAATCTAAATTCTTAGTACTTAGGAATTTATGGTTCTAGAAATTTAAAACTTCAATTCGTTTGCTTTTGTGGGGGCAGACAAGTATGATCAATAAAAGTTCTTCAAGCATAAGAACATATCAGAATAAATGTCTATGGAAGAAGTGGGATAGAATTTGTAAGTTTGAGGGGGAAAAAAAATGATGGAAAATTTCCAAAATTTAAAGAACTTGTTCTTATATTTTCAAAATGGGTGATTACTGAAATAAAATTGATATACAATTTGTTCTATTAGGAACAAAAAGGGTGATGTAAAGTTTTATTTTAAAGTATTTATCGGGAATTCCCTGGCAGTTCAGTGGGTAGGACTCCTGGCTTTCACTGTCAAGGGTGAGAGTTCAATCCCTGGTTGAGGAACTAAGATTCCAAAGCCTGCGTGGCCAAAAAAAAAAAAAAAAAAAAAAATCAATATTTATTTACAACACATTGGAAATTATGTACTTTACAAGTATTTATGATGGAAAGTGTTTGATATCAAGTTAAAACTGAGTGAAGAAGTATACCATATTCACAGCAGTATTATTCTCAATAGCTAAAATGTGGAAGTGACCTAGATGTCCACTGATGGGTGGATGGATAAGCAAAATGTAGCATATACATACAATGGTATATTATGCAACCTTACACTGGAAGGAAATTTGACATATACTACAGCATGGATAAACCTTGAGGATGTTATGCTAAGTGAAATAAGGCCATCACAAAAAGACAAATACTGCATGCTTTACTTAGGGCTACCCTGGTGGCTTAGATGGTAAAGAGTCTGCCTGCAGTGCAGGAGACCACAAAGTACCTGGAGCAGTCACAATCAGAGACAGAAAGTAGAATGGTGGTTGTTAGGGGCTGGGGGGAAGGGGAAAGGGGAGTTATTGTTTAAAGGGTACAGAGTTTCAGTTTTGCAAAATGAAAACTTCTGAAGGTGGATGGTGGTGATGGCTGCACAAGAATGTACTTCACACTGCACATTGAACTGTACGCTTAAAAATGGTTAGGAGGGTAGATATTATGTTCCGTGTATTTTACTACAAATTTTTTTTTTCATGAGTGGAGCACATAGTCTTTCATATTTGGGGGGATACAAGAGAAGTAGTCAATCTGATTTTGGTATTGAACATTTGGTGATGTCCATGTGTAGAGTCTTCTCTTGTGTTGTTGGAAGAGGGTCTTTGCTATGACCAGTGCCTTCTCTTGGCAAAACTCTATTACCCTTTGCCCTGCTTCATTCTGTACTCCAAGGCCAAATTTGCCTGTTAGTCCAGGCTTTTGCATTCCAGTCTGCTCTAATGAAAAGGATATCTTTTGGGGGTGTTAGTTTTAGAAGGTCTTATAAGTCTTCATAGAATCGTTTAACTTCACCGTTCAACTTCAGCTTCTTCAGCTTTACTGGTTGGGGCATAGACTTGGATTACTGTGATACTGAATGGTTTGCCTTGGAAACGAACAGAGATCATCTATCGTTTTTGAAACTGCATCCAAGTACTGCATTTTGGATTCTTTTGTTGACGATGAGGGATACTCCATTTGTTCTAAGGGATTCTTGCTCACAATAATAAATATCATGGTCATCTGAGTTAAATTCACCCATTCCAATCCATTTTAGTTTGCTGGTTCCTAAAATGTTAATGTTTACTCTTGCCATCTCCTGTTTGACCACTTCCAATTTGCCTTGATTTGTGGACCTAATAGTCCAGGTTCCTATGTAATATTGCTCTTTACAGCACTGGACTTTACTTCCATCACCAGTCACATCCACAACTGGGTATTGCTTTGGCTCTGTCTCTTCATTCTTTCTGCAGTTATTTCTCCACTGGTCTCCAGTAGCATATTGGGCCCCTACCAACCTGGAAAGTTCATCTTTCAGAGTCATATCTTTTTTTGCCTTTTCATACTGTTCATGGGGTTCTCAAGGCAAGAATACTGAAGTGGTTTGCCATTCCTTTCTCCAGTGGGCCACATTTCATCAGAACTCTCGACCATGACCTGTCCATCTTGGCTGGCTGTACATGGCATGGCTCATAGTTTCATTGAGTTAGACAAGACTATGGTCCATGTGATCAGACTGGTTACTTTTCTGTGACTGTGGTTTTCATTCTGTCTGCCCTCTGATGGAGAAGGATAAGAGGCTTATGGAAGATTCCTGGTGGGAAAGACTGACTGATGGGGAAACTGGGTCTTATTCTGATAGGTGGGGCCATGCTCAGTGAATCTTTAATCCACTAGAATCTTAAATTGAATCTTAAACTTTAAATTAAAGGTTAACAGAATCTTTAATTCTGTTGATGGGCAGGGCTGTGTTCCCTCTGTTATTTGACCTGAGGCCAAACTATCATTGGAGGCAATGAAGATAATGGCGAACTCGTTCAAAAGGTCCCGCGCATGCACTGCTGCACTCAGGGCCCCCAGCCCTGCAGTAGGCCACTGCAGACCCACGCCTCCTCCGGAGGCTCCTGGACAGTCATGGGCAAGTCTGGGTCAGTCTCTTGTGGGGTCACTGCTCCTTTCTCCTGGGTCCTGGTGCACACAGGTTTTTGTTTGTGCCCTCCAAGAGTCTGTTTCCCCAGTCCTGTGTAAGTTCTGGTGGCTCTGTGGTGGTGTTAATGGCGACCTACTCTAAGAAGGCTATGCCATACCCAGGTCTACTGCACCCAGAGTCCTTGCCCCTGTAGTGGTCCACTGCTGACCCGTATCTCTGCAGGAGACACTCAAACACCATTCTGTCTCAGTCTCTGTGGGGTCTCTGGGTCCTGGTGCACACAAGGTTTGTTTCAGCCCTCTGAGCATCTCAAGTGGGTATGGGGTTTGATTCTAAACATGATTTCACCCCTCCTACCGCCTTTCTGGGGCTTCTTTGCCCTTGGACATGGGGTATCTCCTCAAAGTCACTCCAGCACTGCACAGCTGCCACTCCAGTTGGTGATAGATATCCCCAAGAAAAAGACTCTACACATGGACATCACCAGATGGTCAATTCTGAAATCAGATTGATTATATTTGTTGCAGCCAAAGATGGAGAAGCTCTATACAGTCAGCAAAAACAAGACTGGGAGCTGACTGTGGCTCTGATCATGAACTCCTTATTGCCAAATTCAGACTTAAATTGAAGAAAGGGAAAAGCACTAGACCATTCAGGTGTGACTTAAATAAAATCCCTTATGATTATACAGTGGAAGTGACAAATAGTTTCAAGGGATTAGATCTGATAGACAGAGTGCCTGAAGAACTATGGATGGAGGTTTGTGACTTTGTACAGGAGGGAGTGATCAAGACCATCCCCCAAAAAAAGAAATTCCAAAAGGCAAAATGGTTGTCTGAGGAGGCTTACAGATAGCTGTGAAAAGAAGAGAAGTGAAAGGCAAAGGAGAAAAGGAAAGATATACCTGTTTGAAGGCAGAATTACAAATAATAGCAAGGAGAGATAAGAAAGCCTTCCTCAGTGATCAATGCAAAGAAATAGAGGAAAACATCAGAATGGGAAAGACTAGAGCTCTCTTCAAGAAAATTAGAGACACCAAGGGAATATTTCATGCAAAGATGAACACAATAAAGGACAGAAATGGTATGGACTTAACAGAAGCAGAAGATATTAAGAGGTGGTAAGAATACACAGAAGAGCTATACAAAAAAGATCTTCATGACCCAGATAACCATGATGGTGCGATGACTCACACAGAGCCAGACATTCTGGGATGTGAAGTCAAGTGGCCTTAGGAAGCATCATTACGAACAAAGCTAGTGGAGGTGATGGAATTCCAGTTGAGCTATTTCAAATCCTAAAAGATGATGCTGTGAAAGTGCTGCACTCAATATGCCAGCAAATTTGGAAAACTCAGCAGTGGCCACAGGACTGGAAAAGGGCAGTTTTCATTCCAATCCCAAAGAAAGGCAATGCCAAAGAATGCTCAAACTACCGCACAATTGCACTCATCTCACATGCTAGTAAAGTAATGCTCAAAATTCTCCAAGCCAGGCTTCAACAGTAGGTGAACTGTGAATTTCCAGATATTCAAGCTGGATTTAGAAAAGGCAGAGGAACCAGAGATCAAATTGCCAACATCCGCTGGATCTTGGAAAAATCAAGAGAGTTCCAGAAAAACATCTACTTCTGCTTTATTGACTATGCCAAAGCCTTTGACTGTGTGGATCACAACAAACTGTGGAAAATTCTTAAAGAGATGGGAATACCAGACCACCTGACCTGCCTCCTGAGAAATCTGTATGCAAGTCAAGAAGCAACAGTTAGAACTGGACATGGAACAACAGACTGGTTCCAAATCAGGAAAGGAATATGTCACGGCTGTATATTGTCACCCTGCTTATTTAAGTTCTATGCAGAGTACATCATGAGAAATGCTGGACTGGATGAAGCAAAAGCTAGAATCAAGATTGCTGGGAGAAATATCAATAACCTCAGATATGCAGATGATACCACCCTTATGGCATAAAGCAAAGAACTAAAGAGCCTCTTGATGAAAGTGAAAGAGGAGAGTGAAAACGTTGGCTTAAAACTCAACATTCAGAAAACTAAGATCATGGCATCCGGTCCCATCACTTCATGGCAAATAGATGGGGAAATGGTGGAAACAGTGACAGACTTTATTTTGGGGGGCTCCAAAATCACAACAGATGGTGAGTGCAGCCATGAAATTAAAAGACACTTGCTCCTTGGAAGGAAAGTTATATCCAACCTAGATAGAATATTAAAAAGCAGAGACATTACTTTGCCAACAAAAGTCTGTCTAGTCAAAGCTATGGTTTTTCCAGTAGTCATATATGGATGTGAGAGTTGGACTATAAAGAAAGCTGAGTGCCAGAAAATTGATGCATTTGAACTGTGGTGTTGGAGAAGACTCTTGAGAGTCCCTTGGACTGCAAGGAGATCCAACCAGTCCATCTTAAAGGAAATCAGTCCTGAATATTCATTGGAAGGACTGCTGCTGAAGCTGAAACTTGAATACTTTAACCACCTCACGTGAAGAACTGACTCATTTGAAAAGACCCTGATGCTGGGAAAGATTGAAGGCGGGAGGTGAAGGGGACGACTAGGATGAGATGGCTGGATGGCATCACCGACTCAATGGACATGAGTTTGAGTAGGCTCTGGGAGTTGGTGATGGACAGGGAAGGCTGGCGTGCTGCAGTCCGTGGGATCACAAAGAGCTGGACACGACTGAGAGACTGAATTGACTTGAAGAGAAGATCTGATGACCAATGCCGCTGTTTATTTCTCTAGTCTCTGTGCATGACCCTTTTGCTTGTTTATAGGTTTGGCCATTGTAAACAACATCGCAGGGAACATCCTTCCACATATACTCCCTAGAGGCCATATACAAGGTTTTCTCTAGTGTATCAACCTGGAACAGGAATGACTTAAAGAAGACACTGGCCTTGAGAGGAATGATGACTTGAAGCGTCTCCTTCTGTTACCCCCGTGTGTGTGCTCAGTTGCTCAGTCGTGTCCAACTCTTTGCAGTCCTATGGGCTTGTAGCCTGTGAGGCTCCTCTGTCCAGGCAAGAATACTGGAGTAGGGTGCCATTTCCTACTCCATCTTACCCCCATGGCTATTCACAAAGTTTTTTCCAAAGTAATGGTACCTGCTTATACTCACACCAAGCTATGGATGAATTTCTGTTTGCCCACATGCTAATTCTTGTTTTTGCCAGTCTTTTCAATTCAGCCAATCTGATAAGGGTGAGTTGGTATCTTATTGTTGTTTAAATCTGTATCTCCTTAAACATGGTTGAGATTTAATCTTTTGTCAGATTTTGGCCATTTAACCTCTTTCCCAAATGGCCCATTTGCTTTCCTTGTCTTTGAGTGCCAACAATGTTTAAGTAACTCCCTCACATCAGGTGCTGTCCCTGCCTTCCAGAACTCACATCACTTAAAATGCTCATATCATTGGTGCTTAAAGAACCTGCTTTCTTTTCAATCAGTTGTTTACTACTAATTTCAACAGTCAAATAAGACTTCAGCTCTTCTGTCTGTTCACAGAATCCAGAGTCCTGCTGTATTCACAGTTCAGGCTCTGTGAAAAAAACTTGGTGTGGCAAAATAAACTATTAAAAGGCTCCTTTCTTTCTGTCCTCTCCCCCACTTCCTCCCCCCACCTCCTCCTTTTTCACCTCCTCTTCCTCCTTCTTTTTTTTTTTTTTTTTTTGGTGAGATGATTTGTTGCCTGGAAACAGTTTACCCAAAATAGAAACTTTAAAAAGGCAGTGGAAATTTTTCTTTTTACACAAGAGGGTTAATTCTTTTATTTGGCACATCCGTGAAGTAAGCTCAGCTCAACCAGTAAGTTTTACATGGTCACATTTTACAAAATATTACTTTGCCGATGGTCAGTGTCCTGGCAGCTTTCAGGGGGCGGGGTCTGAGTTGTGTTCTTGAGTCACCCGTGTGGTGAGCTGTGGAAGCTGGAGGGCAAAGCAGTGGAAACACTGCAGGAGGGGGAACAACTGTTTCCAGAGCTAACCACCAGAACCAGAAGGCAAGCCCTCTAAAGGCCCCCAGCAGCGCCTGCAGCATGGAGACCCATTTATCAGAGCCTTCCCAGGGAAGAAGAGGAGGGAGGTGTGGACCTGGAAAGAGGGGGGAAAAGGAAGAAAGGGGGGAGCTGGGAAAGGAAAGAAAAGGTGAGGGAAGTTGAAGGCATTCCCCTCCATTGGCTACTGGTCCTCCAGCTTCCCCAGCCCCTGCCCCCAAGTCCCCTGCCTTTGCTGGGCTTCAAATGATGGGGTTTAGAGGATTTCTCAGGGTGGTTTGCCCTTCTCGGTTTAGCAGGAAGGAGAGAGATGAGCTGCTCCCTCCACACCTCAGACACTGAGGTAAGGTGCCCTTCAGGAATGTCCCTGCTTATGTCCAGAGGACGACGTATGAACTAGGATCTCCCCTGAGCTCCAGTCAGGTTCTTACTGGGAAGGCAGAGCCGGCGCCCCCCGCCCCCCCTCCCCCACGGTTGTGCAGTGGAGAAAAGTACAGGGAGCTGGGGTGTGGGTGGGGTTTGCCGTGGGTGTGCGGACAGACAAGGGAACACGTGATGATACCACGATGAGGGTGCCAGGATGTGGTGGGTGCAGCCCCCGGACAGGAGCACTGGGAGCCCAGCCGCCTGCGCCCCCAGCCAGGTGGGGTGGGGATTGGGGAGGGCGATCAGGGCGACTAGAGCCAGCTGTGCCTGAACTCAGTCTTCTGGAGGCGAAGAAGCAGGCGTGATGGGATTGGAGGGTTGGGTGGGGAGCCAAGCTGCAGGCAGGCAGTGTTGCCAAGGCACTAGGCCGAAACAGCTCTGTGTGTCTGGGGAATCCAGCACCTCGGAGGGCTGTTGAGGCATAGTTGATGCTCGGGAGGAGGCGGGGTCGGTTCACACTCCCTTCTTTTCTTGGTCATTCTGTTCTATACAGTTCTCTGGGCCAGACTCGGCAGAGGTCTAAAAGAGCCACACCGATGGATCCAAGGTCAATCGGTGATCTCCCGCCACCGTTTCTCCTAAGAACCCCTTTTCTTTTTTTCTGGAGACGGACAACCCTAATCAGAGGCAGGCAGCACATTTATGTTCCTACTCCAGGAAAACAGTGGCCCCAAACGGGGGTCAAGTCCTGACCTTCTGCGGCTGCACGCATAGAGCACAGAGCCCAGCGTGCAGCACTGGGGTAGAAACTGCGGCTCTGTGGTGGGTGGGCAGGACCATGCGGTCGGAAAGATGAAGACTCGCCTGAGGGGCCCTGGGTGGGCCCGAGGTGGGGGCAGGAGAAAGGAAAGATCTAGAATCTGGACCTGGAAGTGAGCTCAGAGAAGAGACCATCCAACACGTTTTTATGTTATAGAGGAAGAAAATCGGAGGCTCAGGGAGGGTGAGCAATTTAATTCAGGAGGCAGTGACTGAGCCGGAACCAAGTAATCCATGACGCTGCCTACCAAGCCGGAGCATTGCTCTCTCAAGATAAAGTCTAATGCCCCTCTCTGTCCTGCAGGGGGCGGCGTTGCTCTAGTTTGGTCCCGGTTGAGAGTTGGGGAGGGGAAAGGAGGAAGCTTACTCCTTGGAAGAAGAGCTATGACAAACATCAGTTCAGTTCAGTCGCTCAGGCGTGTCCGACTCTTTGCGACCCCATGAATTGCAGCACGCCAGGCCTCCCTGTCCATCACCAACTCCCAGAGTTCACCCAAACTCACGTCCATCGAGTCAGTGATGCCATCTGGCCATCTCATCCTCTGTAGACAGTGTATTAAAAAGCAGATACATTACTTTGCCTATGAAGGTCCGTTTAGTAAAAGCTATGGTTATTCCAGTCGTCATTTACGGATGTGAGAGTTGGACCATATACAAGGCTGAATGCCAAAGAATTGATGCTTTTGAACTATGGTGTTGGAGAAGACTCTTGAAAGTCCTTTGGACTGCAAGGAGATCAAAACAGTCAATTCTAAAAGAAATCAACCCTGAATATTCACTGGAAGGACTGATGCTGAAGCTGGAACTCCAGTACTTTGGCCACTTGATGTGAAGAGCTGACTCATTGGAAAAGACCCTGATGCTGGGAAAGATTGAAGGCAGGAGGAGAAGGGGGCAACAGTGGATGAGATGGTTGGATGGCATCACCGACTCATTGGACATGAGTCTGAGCAAACTCTGGGAGATGTTGAAGAACAGGAGAGGCTGGCATGCTGCAGTCCATGAGGTCACAGAGTCGGACATGACTGAGCAACTGAACAACAACAAAGGAGGGAAGAATTTTGAATTTAGTTCATGCTTGCCCACCTGCAAAACTGAAGCTGGTTCATGTTCCCTCCCAGCCAGCTGGGGACCAGCCATCTTCAACGCCGCCACCCAGCTGTCCCCCATCAGTGATTTTGGACCTCGCCTTTCTCAGGATTCCCACCCCAACTCCCAGGAGTCCTATTACTGCTGCTGCTGCTGCTGCTAAGTTGCTTCAGTCGTGTCTGACTCTGTGCGACCCCATAGATGGCAGCCCACCAGGCTCCCCCGTCCTTGGGATTCTCCAGGCAAGAACACTGGAGTGGCTTGCCATGTTCTTCTCCAATGCATGAAAGTGAAAAGTGAAAGTGAAGTCGCTCAGTCGTGTCCAACTCTTAGCAACCCCATGGACTGTAGCCTACCAGGCTCCTCCACCCAGGGGATTTTCCAGGCAAGAGCACTGGAGTAGGGTGCCATTGCCTTCTCCTATTACGGGCCCCTAGAATTCCTCTTTTCTTCCTCCCTTGGGGGATGGGGTGGAGTGGGATGGAGGGTAAGACTTGCATTTAACTGGGGATCAAAAGACTGGTTAAAGATGGAATTTCTGGCTCCAGATAGAGGGGGGCCAGGATATGCTTCCTGTAGACTCCTAACCTCCCCGTTCCCTCAATATCTACCAGTAAGTCCCTGTCCTTAGAAATAAAATGTTGATGCTTTAAGGGTGGAATGAATGCATGCATGCATGCTAAGTCGCTTCAGTTGTATCCTACTCTTTGTGACCCTCTGGAGTGTAGCCCGCCAGGCTCCCCTGTCCATGGGATTCTCCAGGCAAGAACACTGGACTGGGCTGCCATGCCCTTTTCCATTAAGGATGGAAGTTCAGTTCAGTTCAGTTCAGTTCAGTTGCTCAGTCATGTCCGATTCTTTGTGACCCCATGAATCGCAGCCCGCCAGGCCTCCCTGTCCATCACCAACTCCTGGAGTTTACTCAGACTCATGTCCATCGAGTCGGTGATGCCATCCACCCATCTCGTCCTCTGTTGTCCCCTTCTCCTCCTGCCCCCAATCCCTCCCAGCATCAGAGTCTTTTCCAATGAGTCAACTCTTTGCATTAGGTGGCCAAAGTATTGGAAGGAGTCCTCAAATTGAGAACCTCTTTCTTCTCTGTGCTAGGCTGCAAGTTCTGCCAACTCTCCTTTCCCCACTTGTCAAAAATGAAAACGGACCTGACCAGAGATCCTAGGTCATGCCCAGCTCCGGGAGCCCCGCCCGGGACTGACCCGACCTCTCTCTGCTGGACCTCTGGCGCAGACAGTGGGACCAAGGAGCAGAGGGGACGTGAATGGGGTACTCTCAACTGCTCATCCAGACCTGCATCCCCGAGTGGGGGATTGGGCTGAGGGGAAGGAAGGAGGGAGGCACCGGGCAGGAAGCCAATGGGGCAGGGGGCTTGGGATGTCCTGGGGACAGGTGGAGCGCTGGTCCCTGGTCGCTGGCGCCCGCGGGACGCTGAGGTCGCCATGCAAGGAAAGGTCTAGGCAGCGCTGGGCTCGGGCTGGTCCGGGAGAAGGGAAAGGCTCAGAGCGCTAGGTGGGAGGTTACAGGGGCCAGGGCTTCTGAGAGTTTCCTTGGCCTGGTTCACCGATTTCGTTCGGCTTTTGGCTTTAGTTTACATGGAAGGCCCAGCCCCACGCTGGTCTGGGCGGAGGTCAGAACCAGAGCCCGTGATGTCAGTCTCCTTTTCTGGTTCCTTACATGAACCCTGAGCTGATTAGATACAGAAATGAGTAGGGGTCGGGGTAGGGGTCGGGTGGGTGCAGCGGGTGCCTCCCCACCCCGCCCCCGCCCCCCTGCACTGACCTTGTGGCTCTAGCACACCCCTAAGTACTCTCTGCCTCAGATGGATGCCATCAATATTTAACCCCAGAAAGGTCTGCCTGTTTTTCTAGGTTAAAACATCTTTTGGGGAGGGGGAGGAATACAAAAGAAAAAGTAATCGCTCATAGTGCCAGTATGGAACTATGTGTTTGTTCAGTCGCTCAGTCCCGTCGAACTCTTTGCGGCCCCGTGGGCTGTAGCCCACCAGACTTCTCTGTCCATGGAATGCTCCAGGCAAGAATACTGGAGTGGGTTGCCATTCTCTTCTCTAGGAGATCTTCCTGATCTAGGGATCAAACCCTGGTCTCCTTCATTGCAGGTAGATTCTTTACCGTCCAAGGCACCAGACAAGCAATCTGTCTTAACATTTTGGTGTATTTATTTGTGGTCTTTCGTTTGAATCCTATATTTATACATTAAAATTTTTTTCCCATTATTGTCATATTTTCTATTTTACTGTAAAAAGTATGCTGTTTACAATTCTTTTACCATACACAGTTCTCTTCTAACATGTTCCTTGTGAGTCTCACCTGATCTCTGCATAATATTCTGCTCATGTTTTGCCCAATCAGTCCCCCCAGTTAGTAGGCCATTTAGGTTGGGTTCATTATGATACAGTGGTTTCCAAATAGTGTATAATTAAAATTTTTGTTTTTTAATTATCCTGAATGTTTGTTGAAAATGTTATAGTTTTTTTAAGTTTGTAGATTTTTTTCCCATTTGCTTTTCGTTTTATTGTCTGGTGATCTGAAGATGTGGCTTGTATTTACACTTTTGGAATTTATTGAGCTTTTGATTGATGGTTAATTTAAAAAATAACTTTAGGCATAGTTCTGACTGACTGAATACAAAACTATATTAGATCAAGGTTAGTAAATATATATTATCCATATTTGCTATGTTCTTGATTTTAATCTACTTGATTTGTTAATTTCTGAAAGAACTGTAAATTTTCAAAATATGTTTATGAATTTACCATTTCCTATTTATGTGTCTAACAGATTCTGCCTTATATATTAATTAATTAATTTAAATTTTTTCTGTTCAAGCTTTGTTGAGATATGATTGACATATAACATTGTATAAATTTAAGATGTAAACAATATGATGGTTTGATATACATATATATTTCAAAATCAGCACAATAAAGTTAGTTAACACATTTATCACTTCATATAGTTACATTTCTTTCTGTGTGTGTGTTGAGAACATTTAAGATTTACTCTCTTAGCTGCTTTCAAACATCCAAGATAGTACTGTGAAGTAATAGTCACCAGGCTGTACAGTATTTCCCCAGAACTTATTCATCTTATAGCTAGAAGTTTATACCCTTTGACCATTTTATTTTCTTATTTTAAAGTAATATTCTTGGTGTAAAAACCACATGGCTCTTGAGCTGATAAAGAAATACAGTAGTGGTATATGTATCTTTTTATACATTTTGAGTTATTTTTCTTGGTCTGAATTTTCAGAAGGAAATGGCCTTGAAAGCCAAACTGGCCTCTTAAGGATTTGACAAATGCACACTCTTGGCTGCACATGGTCAGCAAAAGTTATAAAAAGAACACAAACAAGTAAGACAGTAAGAATCGCAGATGCTTTAAAAATTTTGCTTTGATTTTTATTGAGGTTGACCTTTTTTTCTTTTTTCCTGTAGGTCTAATCAGTTCAGTTTTCTTTTTTTGTGACTGGATTGTCTCTTCTTGACCTTTTATGCTTCTTTTTTCCCTAACTTTTCATTTGTGGAGGTTAGTCTCTTTCAGCTCTTGTGTGTGTGTGTGAAGTTGCTCAGTTGTGTCCGACTCTGAGGCTTCATGGACTGTAGCCTGCCAAGCTCCTCTGCCCATAGGATTTCCCAGGCAAGAATACTGTAGTGAGTTACCATTTTTTCTCCAGGAGAGTTTTCTAACCCAGAGATCTAATACCTGAGTCTCCTGCATTGGTGGGTGGTTCTTTGCCACTATTACCACCTGAGAAGCCCAGAAATTATGTTTATTCTGCCATAAAACACCGTTTTGAAAAATAAAAATCCATCCCTTCAAACCTGATACCCTGAATCCACCCTGACTGCCTCTCTCCTTGCTGCCCTCGCACCTGAGCAAGTATTTCAGGGTGGCACACAAAGCGGGTAGCGGTTCTGTGGGGCCCAGAGCTTATACAATTGTGGGAGAGATTTCTTTAATTCATACTTAGAACACTGAGGGGACTTCCCCAGTGGCTCAGTGGTAAAGAATCCACTTGCAGTTCAGGAACCACAGGAGACCTGGGTTCGATCCCTGGATTGGTAAGATCCCCTGGAGGAGGGCATGGTAACCCACTGCAGTATTCTTGCCTGGAGAATCCCATGGACAGAGGAGCCTGTCGGGCTACAGTCCAGTAGATCACAAAGAGTCGGGCACTACTGAAGCGACTTAGTATGCACACAGGACAGTGAGATTTTAGGATTGGTTGAGCTGAAATACAGGGAAAAGTGAAGTCCAATGAGATTACATGATTTTCCTGGAATTGATAGATTCCTGTTCTAATGGCCCTCAAATAAGGGAGTGTTGTTGGGGAAGTGGGGTAAGGTGTGAGCAACTGAAGTCCTTTTTTTTTTTTTTTTCAGGACTAAGAAAGAGGAGGAATGGCCCGGGTTTTCAGACACAAGTAATTCCATCGATTTACAGTATCTCTTCAGCATCCCTTTAATGTCCATGTGCTCAGTAGAGATGACCCTGCTTTCATTTCTCTATTAGTAATTTGTGTCTGCTCTTCTTTTTTCTTGGTTAGCCTGGTTAGAGATTTATCAATTTTATTGATCTTTTCTAAGAACCGGCTTTTAGTTTCCTTGATTTTCTCTATTATTTCTGTTTTTAATTTCATTGATTTGTACTCTAATTTTATTTCTTTTCTTCTGCTTGCTTTAGGCTTAAATTGTTCTTCTTTCTCTTATTTCCTAAGGTGAAAGCTTAGACTTTTTATTTTAGATCTTTCTTCCTTTTTAATATATGCATTTAATGTTATAAATTTGCCTGTAAGCACTGCCTTTGCTGCATCTCACACATTTTGATAAATTGTGTTTTCATTTTCATTTAGTTCAAAATATTCTTAAGTTTCTGGGGACTTCCCTAGTGGTTAAGAATTCGCCTTCAGTCAGAGGACATGAATTCGATCCCTGGTCAGGGAACTAAGATCCCACATGTCACGGGGCAATTAAGCCCAAGCCCCAAAACTAGAGAAGCTTGCTTGCTGCAAGGAAGAGCTGGTACCCAGCAATGAAGACCCAGTGCAGCCAGGGGAAAAAAAAAGAAGCAGAATATTCTTAATTTCTATTGAGACTTATTCTTTGACCCATGTGATATTTAGATGTATGTTGTTTAATCACCAAATAGAATATATTATTCAGGTATCTTTCTGTTATTGATGCTAGTTTAATTTCACTGTCTTCTAAGAACATACTTTGTATGGTTTCTATTCTTTTAATTTTGTAAAGTATGTGTTATGGCCCAGAGTCAGGTCTGCTTTGGTGTGTATTCCATATGAGCTTGGGAAGAATGTGTATTCTGCTGTTTGATGGAGTATACTATAAATGTCAATTAAATCAATTTCTTTGATAGTGCTGTGCAAGTCAGTTAATTTATGATGGTTTTCTGCCTGCTAGCTCTACCAGGTACTTAGAGAAGGGCATTGAAATATCCAACTATAGGGACTTCCTTGGTGGTCCAGTGGTTAAGATTCCAAGCTTCCAAGGCTGGGGATATGGATTGGATCCTTGGTCTGGGATCTAAGATCCCACATGCTAAGTGGCTGTCAAGTCACTTTAACGACTCTGTGTGACCCCATAGATGGAAGCCCACCAGGCTCCCCCGTCCCTGGGATTCTCCAGGCAAGAACACTGGAGTGGGTTGCCATTTCCTTCTCTAATGCATGAAAGTGAAAAGTGAAACTGAAGCTGCTCAGTCATGTCTGACTCTTAGCGACCCCATGGACTGCAGCCTACCAGGCTCCTCCACCGTGGGATTTCCCAGGCAAGAGTACTGGAGTGGGGTGCCATTGCTAAGTGGAGAGGTCAATTAAAAAAAAATCCAACTGTAATTGTGGATTTGTCAGTTCCTCCTTGTGCCCGCTCAGTTTTTAATCTCAAATATTTTGATGCTCTGTTGTTAGGTACATTCGTGTTAAGGACTGTTGAGTCTTCCTGGAGAATTGACCCCTTTAATAATATGTAATGACCCTTTTCAACCCTGTTAGTTTACTTTGTTCTGAGGTCTGTTGTGTCTGACTGCAGCTTTCTTTCGATTAGTGTTAGCATGCTAAAGCTTTTCCATCCCTTTACAACTCATCTGAGTCTTTTCATTTAAAGTAGGTTTCTTGTAGACAACATATGGTTGAGTCTTGTATTTTTATGCTCCGATGCTCTCTAGGCAGTTTTAGAGGAGGGAATGGGGATGAAGTCAATCCTAATATTTATCTCTTGAAATAAAAAAACTGAAACAAACTGGAAAAATGTTAAACTTTCTAAATCTAACAGTGGTCTCTGTGTATTTATTATATGACTTTCAGTACTTTTATTTGACATGTTATACAATTTAAGACAACGTTTTAAAAACTCCATCCCCTTTAGATATTTAATAGAATAATTACATGTAATAAGTACCTTCTGTGTCCTATGAACTGCTTGAAGTACTGGAAATTCCAAGGTTAATGAAGCAGCTGTTTCCTGGCCTTGAGTGGGCGTGGGATTTAGGGTATTCAAAAACAGCCAGGGAAATCATATATCTGATAAGAGGTTAATATCCAACATATATGGGCTTCCCAGGTGGCTCAGTGGGTAAAGAATCTGCCTTCATTGAAGAGATACAGTAGATGAGAGTTTGATCCCTGGGTCAGGAAGATCCCCTGAAGGAGGACAAGGCAACCCACTCCAGTATTCTTGCCTGGGAAATCCCATGGACAGAGGAGCCTGGTGGGCTACTGTCCATAGGGTTGTAAAGAGTTGGACACAGCTGAAGTGACTGAGCATGCATACATCCAACATATTTAAAGCATTCACACAACTCAATAGCAAAAAAATCGAACAACCCTATTAAAAAATATGCAGAGGAGCACTGAATAGACAGTTTTCCAAAGAAGACATACAAACGGCTCATAGGTATATGAAAAGGTGCTCAGTGTTACTATATCAGGGAAACACAAGTCAAAACTGCTCTGAGATTTCACCTTGCTTCTGTCAGAATGCTATTATCAAAAAGACAGGAAAAAAAAAAAAAGACAGGAGATAGCAAGTGTTGCTGAGGATGTTTAGAGAAAAAGGAACACTTGTACACTGTTGGTGGGACTGTAAATTGGTACAGCTACTATGGAAAATAGTATGATGGTTCCTTAAAGAATTAAAAATAGAACTACAATAAGATCCAGCAATTCCACTTCCGAGTATTTATCCAAAGAAAATGAAACCACTATCTTGAAAAGTTATTGGTAACAAGTGGTGCTGGGAAAACTGGTCAACCACTTGTAAAAGAATGAAACTAGATCACTTTCTAACACCGCACACAAAAATAAACTCAAAATGGATTAAAGATCTAAATGTAAGACCAGAAACTACAAAACTCCTAGAGGAGAACATAGGCAAAACACTCTCCGACATAAATCACAGCAGGATCCTCTATGATCCACCTCCCAGAATTCTGGAAATAAAAGCAAAAATAAACAAATGGGATCTAATTAGAATTAAAAGCTTTTGCACAACAAAGGAAAATATAAGCAAGGTGAAAAGACAGCCTTCTGAATGGGAGAAAATAATAGCAAATGAAGCAACTGACAAACAACTAATCTCAAAAATATACAAGCAACTTCTGCAGCTCAACTCCAGAAAAATAAACGACCCAATCAAAAAATGGGCCAAAGGACTAAATAGACATTTCTCCAAAGAAGACATACGGATGGCTAACAAACACATGAAAAGATGCTCAACATCACTCATTATTAGAGAAATGCAAATCAAAACCACAATGAGGTACCACTTCACACCAGTCAGAATGGCTGCGATCCAAAAATCTGCAAGCAATAAATGCTGGAGAGGGTGTGGAGAAAAGGGAACCCTCCTACACTGTTGGTGGGAATGCAAACTAGTACAGCCACTATGGAGAACAATGTGGAGATTCCTTAAAAAATTGCAAATAGAACTACTTATGACCCAGCAATCCCACTGCTGGGCATACACACCGAGGAAACCAGAATTGAAAGAGACACATGTACCCCAATGTTCATCGCAGCACTGTTTATAATAGCCAGGACATGGAAACAACCTAGATGTCCATCAGCAGATAAATGGATAAGAAAGCTGTGGTACATATACACAATGGAGTATTACTCAGCCATTAAAAAGAATTCATTTGAATCAGTTCTGATGAGATGGATGAAACTGGAGCCGATTATACAGAGTGAAGTAAGCCAGAAAGAAAAACACCAATACAGTATACTGGCACATATATATGGAATTTAGAAAGATGGCAATGACGACCCTGTATGTGGGACAGCAGAAGGGACACAGATGTGTATAACGGACTTTTGGACTCTGCAGGAGAGGGAGAGGGTGGGATGATTTGGGGGAATGGCATTGTAACATGTATACTATCATGTGGGAATAGAATCCCCAGTCTATGTCTGATGCAGGATACAGCATGCTTGGGGCTGGTGCACGGTGATGACCCAGAGAGATGTTATGGGGAGGGAGGTGGGAGGGGGGTTCATGTTTGGGAGCGCATGTACACCCGTGGTGGATTCATGTCAAGGTATGGCAAAACCAATACAGTATTATAAAGTAAAATAAAGTAAAAATAAAAATTTAAAAAATAAATAAATAAAAGTTATTGGTATCCCCATGTTCATTAAGCATTATTAAAGTAGTCAAGATATGGAAACAACTGAAGTATCCTTAAATGAATGGATGGATAAAGAAAATGTGGTATATATAAACAATGGAATAGTATTCAGCCACAGAAAACAAAGAAATCCTGCCATTTGCAACAACATGGATGGGCCTTGAGAGCATTAACAAAATGCAGTAAGTCAGAGAAAGCTAAATACTGTATGATCTCACTTATTTGTAGAATCTAAAAACACTGAACAAAGCAAAGATTAGCAATTACGAGAGATGGGTAGTGGGGAAAATGGATGAAGGAGATCAAAAAGTCTGAACGTTCTGATGGAAGGATAAACAAATTCCAAGCATGTAGTGTACAGCATGGTGACTGTAGTTAACAACACTGTACTGTGTATTTGAAAGTTGTTGCGAAAGTACACCTTAAAAGTTCTTATCATATAACCCTGTATGCAAGACAGCAAAAGAGACACAGATGTTTAGAACGGACTTTTGGACTCTGTGGGAGAGGGAGAGGGTGGGATGATTTGGAAGAATGGCATTGAAACACGTATACTATCATGTAAGAAATGAGTCGCCAGTCTATGTTCAATACAGGATACAGGATGCTTGGGGCTGGTGCACGGGGATGATCCAGAGAGACGATATGGGGTGGGAGGTGGGAGGGCGGTTCAGGATGGGGAACTCATGTACATCCGTGGCTGATTCATGTCAATGTATGGCAAAACCAATATAGTATTGTAAAGCAAAATAAAGTAAAAATAAAAATTAAAAAAAAATCAAACAAACAAACAAAGAAGTTCTTATAGAAAAACTTGTAACTGAGATGAGGAACCTTAACTAGACTTATTCATCATTTCACTATGTGCGTATATCAAAGCATTATATTGTATACTTTAAATGAATACAATAATTTATGTCAATCTTATTTCAATAAAACTAAAGAAAAAATAGCCAGGATCACTTGCCCAGCATCACATGGCAGCCCAGGTCTGCCAGATACCAGCTTCTGTCTTAACTACTGAGCAGTTCTGTCTGCCCCCAGGGCTCCCACCACTTCCCTTCCAGTCTCACCTCTTTTCCTGAACCAGTCTGTGTAGCTGGACTTCATTAATTTGAAATCTGAGAAGTTGAAGATTCATTAATTTGAGAATTTCTTCTCAAATAATTCAATTACTCAGACTTTGATCAGGTTACACAGGCTTCTCCCAAGTTTTTCCACCAAACTTACAGCTTTGCATCTCCTCAACGTCTTAAAGAGCAGCTGGGTTATTTCTGGCACGTGTGTGTAGTAGGTAAAGCATTGGAGTTAGATCCCTGGGGGTTGAATCCTAGCACTTCAATTCATTAAACGCTGTGTGATTTCGACCATGTTGGGGAGCCTCTCTGAGCCTCAGTCTCCTCACATGTTAAAGGGCTCACCAAAAGTGCTGGCACCTGGGGGGACCCAGTGGATGGGAGCTTTATTACCCAACTTCATCTTGAGGTGATGAAGCAGCTGGGGTCTAGGCCCGCCAGGTCTCACTTGAGCTGAAGCGCTCCAGGGTTCCTTCACCCCCGGCCCACTCTGGGACACAGGGTGAGTTGGGGCTCACTGTCTTCAAGCTTGGTAACTGAAAGCTGGAGGACTGTTTTCAAGCCAGTGTGGACCCCCTAAGTGGAACATCTTCCCTCCCAGGGCAAACCACTTCAGAACCCTTGGAAAATCACAGTTTCACTTTTAGCAAGACCGTGATGCAGTAGGGGAAAGCCCCCACAATAACTAGCCCTCCGAAGTCAGAGTCCACATAAGGGGTAGAGTTGCACTTGTTCTCTGCCCCTTGCTTCCGGCACCCTTCCCTTCCCACTGCTAACCCCATCTTGCCTTCATTATTCTTTTGCCTTTTCCAGCTCTGCTTCTCTCTTATTTTGGAGAACTATTGACTGCTCTTAGGTTCTGGGTTGTCCCTCTGCCCTCTGCTTGCATGGGGGAGGGTGGGGTTCTGACCAACAACTTTGGGAAGACTCCCTTGCTATCACCTCCAGCAACTCAGTGTAACCTACTTAGATTACTGCTAGTAAATAATCCTGCCCTAAGGGTTTGCTAATTTTGTTTACAGGCACCAGATACCCTCCTTGGTATGCAGGCAATGCAGCAAACAGGAAAAAGAAAAAACCTCAGGGTGGGTATCTGGTGCCTGGAAACAAAATTAGCAGATCCTTGGGGCAGGATTATTTTCAAGTGGTAATTTAAGTACAGGTTTCCCTGGTGGCTCAGACAGTAGAAAATCTGACTGCAGTGCAAGAGACCAGGGTTCAATCCCTGGGTAGGGAAGATCCCCTGGAGAAGGAAATGGCAACCCACTCTAGTATTCTTGCCTGGAGAATTCCATGGACAGAGGGGTCTGGAGAGCTACAGTCCATGGAGTTACAAAGAGTTGGCCACAACTGGGTGACTAACACACACACACTGCTGCTGCTAAGTCACTTCAGTCGTGTCCAACTCTGTGCGACCCCATAGAAGGCAGCAAATATATATACTGGAGGGTAATTGCTTTACAATATTGTGCTGGTCTCTGCCGTACATCACCGTGAATCAGTCATAATTATATGTGAGTTCCTGCAGTGTTTCTAGCATAAGTTCCATGCTTTAGGTCTATAAATAGAAGAGCAGGAAGGTCTGTGTACTACAAGGAAAGCTGTTCCATCTGGGAAACAGAGTTTTAAAATGCTGCATTCTAAGTCACGATCCTTGAAAGAAATAAATGATAAGATAGACTTCATTGAAATAAAACTTCAGCTCTGCTAAGACAATGTCGACAGAGTGCTAAGACAAGCCACAGACCGGAAGAAGTATTTGCAAAAGATGCATCTGATAAAGGACTGTGATCCAAATTATACAAATAACTTTAAAAACTGAACAATATGAAAATAAACAACCTGATTAAAATAAGGGCCACAATCTTAACAGATACCTCACCAAAGAATATATGAAGATGGCAATTTAGCCTGAGAAAAGATGCTCCACATTATACATCATCAAGAAAATGCAAATAAAAACAATGAGATACCACCACACACTTATTAAAAAGGCCGAAATCCAAAATATTAATACTGACAACATCAAATACTGGTGAGGATGTGGAGCAACTAGTGCGAATGCAACATGGTACAACCACTTTGGAAAGCAGTCTATCAGTTTCTTTCAGAACTAAACATATTTTAATCCTATGACTCAGTAATCATATTCCTTGGGTTTACCCAAAGGAGTTGAGAGCTCATGTCCATACAAAAACCTCACAGAGATGTTTATAGCAGCTTTATTTGTAATTGCCTGATTGGAAGTAATCAAGATACCCTTCCAACTTCCCTGGTGGCTCAGATGATAAAGAATCTGCCTGTAATTCAGGGGACTCAGGTTCAATCCCTGGGTCAGGAAGATCCCCTGGAGAAGGGAATGGCAACCCACTCCAGTATTCTGGCCTGGAGAATTCCATGGACAGAGGAGTCTGGTGGGCTACAGTCCATGGGGTTGCAAAGAGTCGGACATGACGGAGCAACTAACACAGACAAGATACCCTTCAGTTCAGTCAGGTCAGTTCAGTTGCTTAGTTGTGTCTGACTCTGTGATCCCATAGACAGCAGCATACCAGGCTTCCCTGTCCATCACCAACTCCTGGAGCTTACTCAGACTCGTGTGCATTGAGTCAGTGATGCCATCCAACCATCTCATCCTCTGTCGTCCCCTTCTTATCCTGCCTTCAAACTTTCCTAGCATCAGGGTCTTTTCAAATGTGTCAGCTCTTCGAATTAGGTGGCCAAAGTACTGGAGTTTCAGCTTCAGTATCAGTCCTTCCAATGAATATTCACGACTGATATTCTTTAGGATGGACTGGTTGGATCTTGCAGTCCAAGGGACTCTCAAGAGTCTTCTCCAACACCACAGTTCAAAAGCATCAGTTCTTCGGCATTCAGCTTTCTTTATAGTCCAGCTATCACATCCATACCCTTTAGTAGGTGAATGGATAAATAAATTGTACATCTATAAAATGGAATAGTATTGAGCACTACAAAGGAAAAAATAGCGCTAATAGGAAATGAACTCTCAAGACATAGGAAACAAATGCATATTACTAAGTAAAAGAGTCAATATGAGAAGGTTGCAACTATATAACATTTTGGAAAAGACAGAACTATAGAGACAGTAGAAAGACTAGTGGTTGGCAGGGGTTAAGGGAAGGGAGAAAATTAAGGGAAGGGAGAGATAAACAGGAGCACAGAGGATTTCTAGTGTAATGAAGTTACTCTACATAACATAATGATGGATATATGCCATTACACATTTGTCCAAACCTATAGAATGTACAACACCAAGAGTGAATCCTAATGTAAACTATGGACTTTGGATGATAATGTTGTGTCCCTGTAGGTTCATTAATTGTAACAAATGCACCACTCTGGTGGGGGATGTTGATAAGAGGAGAGGCTAGTCTTGTGTCCGGGCAGCGAATATGTGGGAAATCCCTGTACCTTTTCAATTTTGCTGTGAACCTAAAGTTACTCTAAAAATACAAAGGCTTTGAAAAAATGTGGCAGTCTTCTAATACCAAATCATATCGATACTGAAAAAATATTTCCCACCCATAACTTAGCAGAGGGAGAAATGATACCTATTGTGGATGAAAGTGGTGTAGAATTGTTGATGGTCTGAAAAGCAATTGATACCAAGTATTAAAAACTATAAAAAATATTTATACCCATATGCCTAGTAATTCCAATCTGGAAAAATTCTCCAGATTATATATAATCTTAGACTTGGTACAGTAGGATATGAACAGAAATGTTAAAGGTTGAAAACAACTGGAATGTTCAAAAATAGAGGGTCATTAAGTAAACTGTGATAATCTGTTGATACAATTTTAAGCATTAAAATTATGAATCATAATTATAAAATTGTATGAGAATAAGAAACTGTTTATAGTATAAAGACATAGATAATAAATAAAATATAAAACATAAAATATGTATGTATGTACATATGTATAAATATACATATATACACATATGTATAAATATATATATATAAGTATATGTTAAATGAAAGCAAACTCAGAACACAAACTCGTGCATGCTCAGTTGTGCCTGACTCTTTGCTACCCCATGGACAAGGGTTCCCCCAGCTCCTCTATCCACGGGATTTTCCAGGCAAGAATACTAGAGTGGGTTGCCATTTCCTTCTCCAGGGGACCTTCCTGACCCAGGCATTGAGCCCATGTCTCTTGCATCTCCTGCATTAGCAGGCAGATTCTTTACCATTGGGAAGCCCACACTCAGCATGATTAAAACTAAAACATGTTTTAAAAGCATTAGATGAAAATACATCAAGATGCTTCTTCCTCACTTTTTTTCTTCTAGTTTCTAGTCTCTGCCATGTATAGTACCACGATTGTATTACTTTTACAAATGGAGCACTTAAAAATAACTCATTTCCCTTCTTGGGAAGAGATGCTCAGCACAAAGCCACACTCCGCCCTGAAACAGTCTTCAGAACTGGGCTCTGTCTTTCGGGGGCTTAATCACGTAGTACATGTGTGGCTTTTGCTCCATGTTGTCTGTGTCATTTATTCATATATTGTTTCAGAATTTTCCAGTTTAGTATATTTATGTCTTTCCCACAACTATTATAAATTTTAAAAATTGTGGCAAAATGTATATAACAAAATCTACCACGTTAACTGTTCAGTGTGCAGTTCAGCGGTGGTGAGTACATTCACGTTGCAACATTGGCAGCACCAATCTTCAGAACTTTCTCATGTTTCTGTTGAGCCCTAACCTCCCTGAGCTTCTCCAGTGGCTCAAGGTTAAAGAATCCACCTGCTAATGCAGGAACCTCGGGTTCAATCCCTGGGTCAGGAAGATCCCCTGGAGAAGAAAATGGCAAGCCACTCCAGTATTCTTGCCTGGGAAATCCCACGGACAGAGGAGCCTGGCGGGCTACAGCCTGTAGAGTCACAAAGGAGCTGGACAAGACTTAGCAACTCAGCAACAACTAGCCTCCCTCCCCTCACCGTTCTATTTTCTGTCTCCATGAATTTGACTACTCTAGGAATCTCATATATGTAAATCATGTAATATTCATCATATTCCACAATCATTTTTTAAAAATCCCCAATCGTTTTCAAAGCTCAGACCAAGTCTCTGATTTATTTTCATTTTAAACATATTGCATCTTTGCTCATTTATGTAAATACTGTAGTGCTAGGCAGAGCACTGAGCAACGGCTCAAGAAACACATGTGGTCTTTGAGGCTGACAGTGTAGTGGGGCAGAGAGAACAGGAAAAACGCAGAGAAAGATAGAATATGAGAAGTACACTGAGTGTTTGTATTTGGTCGCTCAGTCGTGTCAATTCTTAGACCCCATGGACTGTAGCCCTCCAGGCTCCTCTGTCCATGGGATTTCCCAGGCAAGAATACTGGTGTGGGTTGCCATGCCTTCCTCCAGGATCTTCCTGACCCAAGGAGCGAATGTGCAGCTCCATTTCCTATGTCTCCTGCATTGCAGGCAGATTGTTTATGCACTGAGCCATGTGAGACAGTGAATTTTGCGGGGGGAGCTTTATGGAAAACCTAAGTGTCATAGGATGAGTGGGGGAGGCATCCCCTAGGATGAGGGGGGGAAAAGAGGAGCCCTGGGGTGTCCAGGCAGAGGGAGGGGAGCACAGAGTGTGAGGAGGAAGCGGCCCTTGTGCAGCGTGTGTATATACGTGCGTGTGCGTGTGTGTAGGGGTCCTGGGTGTGATGACCTGGGGTATTGGGGGAACAGCGGTATATTCCAGCTGCAGTGGGAGTTTTGAGGAAGAGGCCCAGATGGGAAGGGCCTTGGGCTTGGCCAAGTGCACAGCCAAGACTAGGAACAAATGCCACTACTTCGTGTGGGGAGTTCACGCTGCCACACAATGAACCTGCACGACCTCTGGGTCCAGGTACCCGGGAGCCCCTTTTCTCAGACACCAAGGCTGAGGCACAGATGAGTGCAGTCTCTCACCCGGCACGGCCTTGAGCCCGGAATCACCACTTTGTTCCATACCTTCATTTACTGCTGAGTGGTTGCAGGTACAGTAACTGATGTAGGGCAAGGAGGCGGTTGTTCTAATTTGTAGGAGTGAAAACAGGCTTAGGGACCAAAAGCCACCTTGCCCAAGGTCGAGCAGCAAGTGAGTGCAGACTGAATGAGTGATCAGATGAAGGATCGAACGAAAAGAGAAAAAAAATCGTATCCCCTCACCCCTCATTCCCTTATTCCCTCACTCCCCCATTCCCTCCCAGGGTCATGGGGGGTGCTGTTCATCACTCCACTGTGGGGTGGAGTCGACAGAGGGAGGCCAGTGGGGAGAGGTGGGGAGAGGAAGGGAGAGCAGGGTCCACCACAGAGGGTGAAAAGAAGATTCTAGATTCTCTTGCTTCTTACCTACAGTCTCATCTAGACCTTACTTACTGTAAATGCAACGTTATGTTTTGTTTTTCCATTGTGAAAGAAAGTGAAAATGTTAATCACTCAGTTATGTCCGACTCTTTGTGGCCCTAAGGGCTCTAGCCCACCAGGCTCCTCTCTCCATGGGATTGTTCAGGCAAGAATACTGGAGTGGGTTGCCATTCCCTTCTCCAGGGTATCTTCCCAATCCAGGGATGGAACCCTGGTCTCCTGCATTGCATGCAGATTCTTTATTGTCTGAGTCACCAGGGAAGCCCATTAGTTATTTGCATGAACACTCTGAGTCTCTTTAAAAAGAATCTTTATGACAGTTATTGAGTGTTGAATAATTGTCCGCCAAGTAAATGGACCACAATGTATTAAAATGTCCTCTTAGCATCAATTATTTGTGTTGTTTTGATATTTCTGGAACATGTGAACCATGTTATTAATATTAAGTAAAGCTAATAATACCAAGAATAGTCTTTCCTGAGGATTGAGCTCCAGTCTGGGTTTCAAAGGTCTGAGTGGTTTCTTTGGGCGCTGTCGCTGTCGGTTTGGACCTTCCAAGGTGCCTAAGGCAGCTGTGGGCCTGCTACAGAGAATGGAGCCGGGACAGGGCATCTGTGCTTGTAAGTGAACTTGTTCCTCTTACCAAGCAGCTGCTGGAGGGGAAGGGGCCGCCCTATATAATGTCCCCACATAAAAGAGACGGGTGTGCAGGTGGGACCTGGGTGGCAGCAACTCCACCTGACTCCCCTCGCTTGTGCATGGGCGGCAATGGCCTGCCTTGAGCATCCCCCGCCCCCCACCAAAGCACTCCCTGGGTCATTCCTTTTAACTCCCCTTGGGAAAAAGTCCAGGGTACAGGGACCTTTGCACATTTTAATCCGATCTCATCTGAAGTGCAGCCACAGGGTCCCTAACTGTCACAGCGAACCCCAGGCACGCAAAGACAGAGGCTTGTGGCTGGCTTGCGATCGCTGTGATCAGCCGTGATCACGCAGCAGTCAGAACGTGGTGGGTGCTCTGTCCTAGTGGATGATGCCCTGAGACTCTGGGGGAGACCCTGACCTGGGAGCCTGGGCTCCAGCCTGCTCAGCCTCCTATTTACTGGCTGATGTCCATGGGCCAGACCCCTCTGGGAAGAAACCAACAGAAAATATACAGAAGAAGAAAAGTACTATGACCGATCTTGGTGCTGCCTCTAAGCCTGAGTACTCAGCAGACCATAACTGAGGCGTGGGAGCTTTCCAGAAAGGACCACCTCTGTTAGGGTCAGCTCACCTCCTGCCCATCCACTGTCACCCTCTATTGCCCTTACTGTCAGGCCGAGTGACTCAGCATGTGTCTGTCAGCTACCCGCAAAGTCACACCGAGAATAGCCATGACCCTGTCCTCAGGGAGGGGACGCTGCTTGGTCATGAACAGGAGCACGTACCTGCATGGGTGGACATCGCTGGCTGGAGCTCTTGGAGGAAACATCCAAGAGAGCTCGCCCAAACTCTGATAACTCTGCAGACCCAGCAGGCGGAGGCACTCATGTTTTTAGGTAGATTTTTAGGAAGTCTCATTTATCTTATACTGATGTGCCCTTGAAACCCCAGGAGGAAATGTGGTCTTGTGGGGAGCGGCGGTGCTAGTAGCCTGCATTGTCTTCTGAGCTCTGCCACTAGCTGTCGGAAGAGTCCATCTGGGCCATAAGAGTGAAGAGGCGGTCACACCTGCCCCCCTGCTTAGCCAGCTCACCACCCTGGTGGTGTGGCAGGGTGATGGAGATATCTCCTCCCAATCAACAAAACAAAGAGTGATTCTAAAATGGTGATTTTCTTGCAAACAATGGAATATTCAGAGAATCTGACATGTGTGGGCTTGTCAGTGAAGAGGAAACAAGGGCCACGGATCAACTCATAGTGATACCATTGAAAGTGCTGGGCAAGGGGAACACCAACAGATGTGTTGGGAAAGCAAATGACCCAGGAAGGGTGGCTATACTTCCTTAAGTACAGGTGGGTGCATTGCTTAAGCCCTACCACATGGAAAGAACCCCAACTC
The DNA here is from genome assembly GCF_042477335.2 of Ovis canadensis. NCBI lineage: Eukaryota > Metazoa > Chordata > Mammalia > Artiodactyla > Bovidae > Ovis > Ovis canadensis. The sequence continues at coordinate 58,784,707 of NC_091247.1, forward strand.
ACCGTCTCAAACTTCTCTATATGGGTAGCTTGCTGGGTCACTGCTGGGTGTGAAGTGTGGCAATTAAAAATACCCACTTCCTGAAATGGAGAGCAGGCTCAAGATTATTCTTTGATATAATACAGTATCACTTGCACTGCTGTTGGCTTCCTTGTGTGGGCTAGAAAGCAATGGAGTGACAGCTGGCACACTGGGAATCAGCCATGGAGATGGTAACATGTGGATATAGCTGTGAATTTTGAGGGGTTCTTGAAGCATGAAGGGTCTCCCTTTGAGAAAAAAGGAATTTCACCAGTGGAACTGTTGCAGAAAGGGGGACCCCTTCCAGGGCCCAAAAGGAGGCTCATGTCTAACACTTGGAAATGAATTGTCCGAGGAGACACATGTGCAGGCAAAGCAAGAGACTTCATTGGGAAGGGGCACCCCCAGGTGGAGAGCAGCAGGGTAAAGGAACCAGGAGAACTGCTCTGCCACATGGCTCACAGTCTCGGGTTTTACGGTGATGGGATTGGTTTCCTGGTTGTCTCTGGCTGATCATTCTGACTCAGGGTCCTTGCTGGGGGTGCGCATATCTCTCAGCCAAGATGGATTCCAGTGAGAAGGATTCTTAGAGGTGGTAGGACATGTGGCATCTCCTTTGACCTTTCTCAAATTCTTCCTGTTCATGGTGGCTTATTACTTCTCTGTTCCTTATCAGGATCTCCTGTCATAAAATAACTCACAGAAATGGTTACTATGGTGCCTGGCCAGGATGGGCAGTTTCAGTCAGTGTGTTTACCCAGCAGAATTAGTTAAATGTGAGTTGGGTTGCCCAGAGAATGTGAGATCAATGTCACAGAAGATATTTAAATGGGAGGTGGATGAACTCTTGGCAAGGTTGTTGTAAAGGGTATTCAAGTATTGGGTTGCTGAAAAGATCCATTTGGGTTTTTCTGTAACACCTTATGGCCAACCCAATATTATTTTGGAAGCTGAATTCTATGGGCTTTCAGTTCCTTTCTCAACATAGAGATCTATACCCGAAGGATCAGACTTTACCAGTTGCAAAGATTTCTGAATTTTAGTTGCAGTTTTCTGCTGCTTTAGCCACAAGTAAAGTAGGGAAGGAGCCCACAGCACACCTTCTATGTAGGGATCATGCATGAACTCTGGGACTTTGTATAGTGAGAAGATTGGGTAAGTTTATGCAGGAGCCAAGTTTAACCACTCTTGTACTAGTCTCTATAGGTTGGGGTGGGGGACAGGACATCACACCAGGTGTCACTGGGTGGTGGTATTTGAGTAAAGTCCTTTCTCTGCCATTTACTTTCTAGCCTGGGGACTGGATGGAGCTTGGGCTTAGCGTCCTGCTTATAAAATAGCAAGACTATGTCTGTGCGTAAGGGGTTAGTTGAGACAGTGCAGATAAAACAGTACAGTACCAAGCACATGTGTGTGTGTGTGTGTGTGTGTGTTTGCACACAGCTGTGTCAGACTCTTTGTGACCCCATGGACTGTAGCCTGCCAGTGTCCTCTGTCCATGGGATTTCCCAGGCAAGAATACTGAAGTGGGTTGCCATTTCTTCCTCCAGGGAATCTTCCCAACCCAGGGATTGAACCCACGTCTCCTGTGTCTTCTGTACTAGCCGTCACATTCTTTACCACTGAGCCACCTGGGAAGCCCCACCAAGCACATAAGTGCTTAATAAGTGGAGATAGTGACTGGCAGTTGAGGTTGAATCGAACGTCAGTAAACGATGTGTGAAGACGTGGGTCATCTGGTAACTTTAAACTCTAAGTGAGATTGAAGGCAGGCAACCCTCCTCTGAAAACAAGTAGAAATGTCTATACGAGTGTGGTCAGACCCACAGACAACTTTTAAAAATAGGTCCATAAAGTCCATAACCTTATTGATATGTTGGAAATTTTACATTTCTTTTGATGATTTTTTTTTTCCTCTCAAAGGAGATTTTTGCAGCTGTGGAGGATGCTGTTTTTGAGCTCAGTTTAAAGGGCTGCCTTTCTGACAGCCCTGGACTAAGACATGAAATATTCAGGGTGGCTGGAGATGGTGAGTCTGTGATGTTTGCAGCCAACATATAAGTGTGAAATTCTGTATGTTTTAAAAGTATGTTTTAAATAGGTACAGCCTGAAAAAACATTATTTTCTTATTTTTCAAAGCCATGTATCTTTTAAGAGAAAATTTAGGATATAGCAAAGCAAAGAGAAGAGGAAAATTAAAATATTCATACAATTCTATGCCCAGAGACATAACCGGCAACCTCTGCTACGGCACTTTCAAGGTTCTCTGTCTTAAAAATGGGACCATGTTCTGGATAATTCTTCATAGCTTTTTAAAAACTTTTTCAAAGCAGTAATTTTTGTCATTAAACATTCTCCTCATATATATTTAAAAAATTAAAATTGCTTACTGTTTTGTCTGGCTATAAATGTAATACACAGATGGAAGCAATTCACATGCATAAACAAGAAGGTAAAAACCACCTGTAATCTGCCCCCTCCCCCAACCCCCATAACAATCCGACTGAGCATTTTGGCACATAGTCTTTCTGACTCTCTTTTTAATATGTCTTTTTTTATACGCAGATAATTCCCCTCTCCTCCAAGATTGGGTTCCGATGAACTTCTTTTTAAATTTGAAAATACATTGGGTACAGACATAGAAAACAAACTTTTGGTTACCAAGGGGAAAAGGGAAGAGAGGGATAGATGTGAAATTTGAGATTAACAGATACAGACTGCTATATATAAAATAGATAAACAACAGGACCTACTGTAGAGCACAGGGAACTATATTCAGTATCTTGTAATAACCGATAATGGCAAAGAATCTGAAAAATAATATGTACATACATATAACTGAATCACTTTGCTGTCCATGTGAAACATTGTAAATCAACTCTACTTCAATAAAAAATAAAAAACAAGCAAATATATTGTGAATATCTTTCCAGTTATCAAGCATTCTTGCATAGCATTGTTTTAGGGGCTCTCTTTACAGTGTATGGATGTATTCTTTTATTCCACTGGTGGATATTTAGGTTTTTTTGCCTGTTTACAATATGCTTACAATAGCAGGATGCATATCTTCACTGTTACTAATCCCTACGTATAGCCATAATCACCTTTTCATGATATAATTCACAGAAGTGGAATTGTTGGCTCAAAAAATATAAACAGCTTTTGTCTCCTGATACATGTTAACAAATTGCCCTTCACAGTGGTGGCACCAGTCTGCATGCTGAGCCATGGAATACAACTGGGCTCATGTATCAGCATTCTCATCTATCTAGAATACTATTTTCTGCTATGATCAGGTGAAATGCATTTTAAAAATGAATTTCTATTTTTTGTTTACTTGTTTAAACAACTTCAGTCTATATTAGAAACAAATTTGTCTTTAATTCTTGAAACAGTCACTTATTGAAAACACCTGAAATTTCTCTTGGTGCAAGATGTAAAAGGCTAAAACTTCTTTTTCCCTACTAGTTACCAATTGTCTCAATACCCTTTATTATAGAATATTATAGAATCCATTCTCTCCCTGTATATGTGAAGGCCACTCGTAGCATGTAATCCATGTATTCTACTGGGGTCTGTTCTTTGAATCGCTGTATTTTAATTATTGGGATTAGTAATTGTAAATTGACCAGTATGTGTCCAGTAGCTGTCCCTTCCTTCAGGAGGGAGAGGCTCTCACTTTTGAGAAAGAAAACTTTCTGACTCTAAAAAGATGATTGAGTCACATTCTTCTATCTCTGCAAAATTTTCCCTCTGTTGGGACATAAGGATGGGAAAAACAGGCCACCACAGTGAGGAAGCAGGAATTCAGAACGTGACCAACCAGTAACAAAGCTTCTGTGAAAGCTTAAGCTCCCCCAGTCCCCAGGAGTGGAGGGTCATCACACACACAAAAAAACTAAAGATCAGCCTCAGGGATTCTGACACTTTGAGAAGTCAGCTAGATTCGGGGACCCTGATGAGAAATTAAAAACTAAGAGTTTTTAAGTTTTTAAAGAGTTTTTAAGGGTTTTAAGGAGATCATGGACAGGGAAGCCTGGTGTGCTGCAGTCCTTGGGGTCGTAAAGTGTCAGACATCACTTAGTGACTGAACAACAAGAGTTCAGGGAGATGAGGGAAATTTTATTCTCCAGCTTTTAGGAAAAATAAATAACTTTTTAAAAAGAATCAAAGAACCTCGTCTCAGTAAGTCAACAACTTCATTGAACCAATATGCTCAAAAGGCATCTTTCTGAATGCAGAAACTCTTGTTCAGCTACTGCTCAAAATGAATCTTTTTGAATGCAGAAACTTGTTCAGCTACTGCAGTAACAAATTCTTTCTGTGGAAAACAGTACAGATGAGTCGAAATTGTGCTCTATCATCTCACCGTGCTTCTGAGCGACCTGAGTGTTCACACCATGAACCCACAGCCGGAGCATCACAGCCCATGGGGGGAGGCAAACTGTAATTATAGACAAATTTAGAAGAGAAAACTAGTTTCCTGGAGTGACTGGAAAACTAAAGCTGGAAAGTAAGAGGTGATATCATTTGAGGATGAAGGACACAGAAACATCGAGTTTTACCAGCACAGATAAGCCGGCTTAGAGACGCTGAAGGCCAGCTGGGGCTGTGTGATGTTGCCACGGCTCCGTCCCATTGCTGGCTCATCCTTGCTTATGGCTCCCTCCCTGCATATAGCTTTGTAAACTGCCCCAGATCCTTTCGGAAGTTGAGCAGTGCCAAATAAATAAAAATATTGATTTTAGGTGCTTTCTGATGTATTGTGAAATTGAATTTTAACAGTCAAGGTAATTAAAATAAAAGAAGGGTTACTTTTGTTTTAATCTTTCATTATTGAAATGAAACTAGTTCTTCAGTATGTTTAAGCACTTGTGCCTCATGTTGGTGATCAGGCAGGTGTCCTTCTATAGCAGTATTTATTGATAGCTCCTCATGCAATCATATATGCTCAGCTATACGTCTGTAGAAGGTTTTCTACAGGTGATTATTTGCTTCATAGAAATAGGATCCTTTGGGGTTTTTTGGCCATGCGGCATATGGGATGCTAGTTCCCTGACCAAGGATGGAACCCGTGCCCCCTGCATTGGAAGAGCAGAGTCCTAACCACTGGACCACCTGGGAAGTCCCAGCATCATATTTTAAATACACTTTGTTTTTGTTTTCTGAGGATCCCTGGTGGTCTTGCCAGATCACTCTTGTAAGTCATTCTTTTGATGAATGTGTGATATTCTAGGGTGTGGATAGATCACAATTTATTTAGTGATTCCCCACTCATTAGCTTGGGGTTATCTCCACTTTTTATTTTGCCCAAAGAAAGGAAACTGCAATAATCATCTTTATATACTTATTCTAAGGTAATGTGCTTTTACTTTATAGAAGTACTGAGTTAGAGTATGTAATTTATATTAGACGTTACTAGGTTGTTGTTGTTTTTGTTCAGTCACTAAATTGTGTCCTACTCTTTGCAGCCCTGTGAACTGCAGTATGCCAGCTTCTCTGTCCTTCACTATCTCTTGGAATTTGCTCAAATTTATGTCCATTGGGTTGGTGATGCCATCCAACCATCTCATCCTCTGTTGCCCCCTTCTCCTCCTGCCCTCAGTCTTTCCCAGCATCAGGGTCTTTTCCAATGAGTTAGCTGTTTGCATCAGGTGGCCAAAGTACTGGAGCTTCAGCTTCAGCATCAGTCCTTCCAATGAATATTCAGGGTTGATTCCTTTGGGAATGACTGGTTTGATCTCCTTGCAGTCCAAGGGACTCTCAAGTCTTCTCCAGCACCACAATTCAGAAGCATCAATTCTTTGGTACTCAGCATTCTTTCTGGTCCAACTCTCATGTCTGTGAGTAACTACTAGATGTTACTAGATACCGCTAAACTGTTTTCTTGAAGTTTCCAGTGTTTCATGATACTATGGGCAACGCCTCTGAGGTTGTCCACATCCTCTCCAGCAGTGAGTGGTATCCTGCATTTACATTTTCACCCAGTGACTGTTTGTATGTAAATGACGGGTTTCCATTTTCTGGAAAATGTATTCTTAACCATGATGGAGTCACAACTCATTCTTTGAAGATGAAATTTTTCTGTAGAGGTGATGGCAGGAGATGGAGAACAGTTTGAGTTAACCCTCCTCTCATAAACACACAGATACACTCAAAGGTCTTAGTTTAGTTGGGTTGGATACTAAAGGCAGGGTAGGGAGGCAGTGGGGAGATTTTGTGTTAACATCAGCAGAGCCTGACCAGGTTCAAGTATGAGGACAGCTGTCTATTGAAAGGCCTTGTCTGTCAATAATCAGGACTATGTTCCATGGCAAATACACTGACCCACTTTACTTGCCACATACGCACAGGAGCACACTCAGTTGGAAATTACATAGATGAAACCCCAATGGCATCATTCTCTTTTCCACAGGTTAGCTCCTTATGCTCTGGCTGAGCTAACAGAGTCCTGGCACAGGAGGATGAGAACAGCCGTTGGAGGAAAGACTGGCTCTTGTTCGAGCTCCAGTGCACTTTTCTTCTTGCTTTCTTCAACCCTCCACACGACTGGGTGGGCCACCAGAGATGGGGTTCTGAGTTTCTGAGTTTGAGTGTGGTCCAGAGAAGGTCTTCCACAAAGGCCTGCTTCTCTTGTGGGAGTCATTTTTCTCCTATCTCCCAATCTCCCTGGGACCCCCAGGCTTGGCTGAGGCCTGGAGTGTGGTGAGGGGGCAGAGACAAGTATCACAGCACCCCTTTGGCCTGGCCTGGCCCTCCCCTGACAGCAGATCTAACCAAGCCGCCAGCTTTCTGCCCACAGGATGCTGGGGGGCTGCTGGGGGAGGGGATCCTCTGGGGAAGGGGGGCCTCTGCCACCTGCCAACACTTCAAATCTTCCCCTTTTCATTTTGCCCCCACCCAACCGCAGAGACCTCCACAAATCTACTGTGAGCAGCTGCAAACCCTTCTGTCAGTGGAACACAACTCTTTTATTTTATTTATTTTAAATGTTTATTTATTTACATATTTGGCTGACCCAGGTCTTTAGTTGCAACACATAGAATCTTTTTTAAATTAATTTGTTTATTATAATTAGAGGCTAATTACTTTACAATATTGTGGTGGTTTTTGCCATACATCAATATGAATCAGCCACGGGTATATGTGTGTTCTCCCCATTCTGAACCCCCTTCCTACCTCCCTCCCCATTCCATCCCTCTGGTTGTCCCAGTGCCCTGGCTTTGAGTGCCGTTTCATGCATTGAACTTGGACTGATGATCTATTTCACATATGGTAATATACATGTTTCAATGCTATTTTCTCAAATCATCTCACCCTCACCTTCTCCCACAGAGTCCAAAAGTCTGTCTTTATATTTGTGTCTCTTTTTCTGCCTCACATATAGGGTCATCATTATCATCTTTCTAAATTCCATATATATGCATTAATATACTGTATCGGTGTTTTTCTTTCTGATTTACTTCACTCTGTATAATAGGCTCCAGTTTCATTCACCTTATTAGAACTGACTCAAATGCTTTCTTTTTAATAGCTGAGTAATATTCCGTTGTGTATATGTACCACAGCTTTCTTATCCATTCATCTGCCAACGGACATCTAGGTTGCTTCCATGTCCTAGTTGTTGAAAACAGTGCTGCGATGAACATTGGGGTTACACATGTCTCTTTAAATTCTGGTTTCCTTGGTGTGGATGCCCAGCAGTGGGATTGCTGGGTCGTATGGCAGTTCTATTTCCAGTTTTTAAAGGAATCTCCACACTGTTTTCCATAGTGGCTGTACTAGTTTGCATTCCCACCAACAGTGTAAGAGGGCTTCCTTTCCTCCTCATCCTCTCCATCATTTATTGTTTGTAGACTTTTTGATAGCAGCCATTCTGACTGGCATGAGATGGTACGTCAGAGATTTGCATTTCTCTGACAACGAGTGATGTTGAACATCTTTTCATGCATTTGTTAGCCATCTGTATGTCTTCTTTGGAGAAATGTCTGTTTAGTTCTTTGGCCCATTTTTTGATTGGGTCATTTATTTTTCTGGTATTGAGCTTCATGAGTTGCTTGTATGTTTTTGAGATTAATTCTTTGTCAGTTGTTTTGTTTGCTGTTATTTTCTCCCATTCTGAGGCTGTCTTTTCACATTGCTTATAGTTTCCTTCATTGTGCAAAAGCTTTTAAGTTTAATTAGGTCCTATTATTTATTTTTGCTTTTATTTCCATTACTCTGGGAGGTGGGTCATAGAGGATCTTGCTGTGATTTATGCCAGAGAGTGTTCTGCCTATGTTTTCCCCTAGGAGTTTTATAGTTTCTGGTTTTACATTTAGATCTTTAATCCATTTTGAGTTTATTTTTGTATATGGTGCTAGAAAGTGTTCTAGTTTCATTCTCTTACAGGTGGTTGACCAGTTTTCCCAGCACCACTTTTTAAAGAGATTGTCTTTTCTCCACTGTATATTTTTGCCTCCTTTGTCAAAGATAAGGTGTCCATAGGTGTGTGGATTAATCTCTGGGCTTTCTATTTTGTTCCATTGATCTATATTTCTGTCTTTATGCCAGTACCACACTCTCTTGATGACTGTAGCTTTGTAGTACGGCCTGAAGTCAGGCAAGTTGATTCCTCCAGTTCCATTCTTTTTTCTCAAGATTGCTTTGGCTATTCAAGGATTTTTGTGTTTCCATACAAACTGTGAAAGTATTTGCCCTAGTTCTCTGAAAAATACCATTTGTAGCTTGATAGGGATTGCATCGAATCTATAGATTGCTTTGGGTAGTATACTCATTTTCACTATATTGATTCTTCTGATGCATGAACATGGTATATTTCTCCATCTGTTTGGGCACACAGAATCTTTAGTTGCAGCATGTGGGATTTAGTTTCCTGACCAGGAATAAAACCCAAGCCCTCTGCATTGGGAGTGTGGAGCCTTAGCCACTGGACCACCAGAGAAGTCCTAGAACAAAGCTTTTTGTGAGGATGTGAGTCATGCCATAGCCTTGTGTTCCCATCAGCTAGGTGTTTACTGGTGACTTGTTTACTGTCTGCCTAGGGCCAGCTCAAAGGTGAGGGGAGTGATGCCTCAAAGGTACTCACTCTGATGTCACCCAAGTGCTAGCCTTCTTTCTGTCCTGGCCCCCAAAGATGATGTAAGCCCAGGGTTGGTGCCAAGAGTATGTTAGGTGCTCAATTAGCATCTAATATGCTGAATTTGTGTTCTCCAGAGGGTTTGTCGATTGTACTTGCCAGCAAACATTGAGAAAGTGGAGAAGGTGAGTCCTTGCCACCCTGGGATGCCCAGAGACGTTGGGTGCGGGATCCAGGAGAAGAGGTGCTGGCTGGGGTTTGAGGGGGGATGTGTGTAGAGAGAGAGGGCAGTGCTTCTGGCCCACTGACATCAGAGCACTCTGCCTGTGGGTGCCTGAGGATCTCCGAGGTGAGCCTTCTTGTTTGTTTTTTTATTCACTTAGACTCTGGTCCCAGACCTTGGGAATGCTGAGCATCTGGGCAGGTGGCAGTACAGGGCCAGAAGGCTCCCACAGTCCTCTGTCCTCTCACTCCAGGAAATGAAGGATTGGCTCCAGCCCAGAACCTCTTTTGTAGCAGACATGAATCTGGAGGGCTGGTTGGTGACACCCTGGCCACCCTTCATCCCAGCACAGGGCAGACCAGCACGCAAAGGTGCTGAAGTTAATATATTTGAAGCCGCAGCAAGCAGCCTAAGGAAGAGCATCATGAACTGCACAGAGAGAACTGGGTGATTTCTTCACATAAATGAGGGGCAGGAAGGAAGATGGTCTGTAATCAATAATATATGAACCTTGAGACTGTCATATACAGTGAAGTAAGTCAGAAAGAGTAAAACAAGTATCATTTATTAATGCATATGTATGGAATCTAGAAAAATGTTACAGATGGACCTATTTGCAAAGCAGAGATAGAGACAAAGATGCAGAGAACAAATGTAAGGCTACCATGGGGAAAGGGGTGAGATAAATTGGGAGATTGGAACTGACATGTATATACTATTGATGGGCTCAGTAGTAAAGAATACACCTGCCAAGCAGGAGATGCAGGTTCGATCCCTGGGTTGGGAAGATCCCCTGGAGAAGGAAATGGCAACCCACTCCAGTATTCTTGCCTGGAAAATCCTATGGACAGAGGAGTCTGGTGGTTTATAGTCCATGGGGTCGCAAATGAGTTGGACAAGACTGAGCATCTAAACCACCACCACCGCATTATTGATACTATGTACAAAATAGATAACTAAGCGGAATCTACTGTATAGCACAAGGAACTCTGCTCAGTGCTCTGTAGTGACCTAAATGGGAAGGAAATCCAAAAAGGAGGGGATACATGTGTATGTATAGCTGATTCACTTTGCTGTGCAGCAGAAACTAACATGACACCGTAAAGCAACTATACTCCAATGAAAATCAATAAAAAATAATCATGTATGAATTGAGATAAACTCTAAGATGGAGTGGTGAGTTGCTAAGTAGTGTACAACTCTTTGTGACTCCCTGGACTGTAGCCTGCCAGGCTCCTCTGTCTATGGGATTCTCCAGGCAAGACTACTGGAGTGAATTGTCACATCCTCCTCTAGGGGATCTTCCCAACCCAGGAACTGAACCTGCGTCTCCTGCATTGCAGGTGGATTCTTTACCAAATGAGCCACCAGGGAAGTCCTAAGATGAGGACCTGCATGTAAAAGGCAGTCAATTAATGGAAAAAAACAGGCCTCCGGAGAGCCAATGAGACCTCGGAGGGACAGAAGTGCCCTTTTCAGCACTTCTGCTTTCGGTTTGATAAGAATCACGTGTCACACGTATTTCTGGGAATCCCAAACTCATCAGTGTTAGGGCCTATGGTTTCCTTCTGTTGGGGCTGATGCACGGAGCTTTGCCGCGGGAGGACTCCAGGAACCAGTGACTCACAGCCACCAAGGAGTGTTGGTGACACATCTGAGGAGGTTTCCCAAGAAGCAACAGAGGAAATCTCTTTCATCCTCCACACCTGGAAAGGCCCCTAAACACAGGGCTCTTTCTCTCTTTCCCTTTGACTGGGGTAGTAGATTCAGATCAGCTCTGCAGCCCACAGTGGGGGTCCGGGGATCACGTTCTGAAAACAAGTTGCTCACTTCCTACAGGTAGAGAAGGTGGGGGTGGGGGTGGGGCTGAGTCAGGGTGTAAGGGAAGGGGATGTGAGAGCCTCCTTTCTCCTTTGAACTTGGCCTCCACTGGGGGAGGGGGCACACCCTTGCTTCCCACTGAGAGGAAGGGAGGGGAGGAAACCAGCATTGCCCCAGACCCTCCTATCTGTGATCATTCAAGGCCAACGGCAAGATCAAGAAGGAGATACCACTGGAGCCTCCATTTCAAAGGAAAGAACAGGTTCACAGAAGTCAAATAGCCTGCTCAAGGTTATAAAGCTGGTAGAGTTAAGACCCTGTTGTCCAGCCACCTCAGTGTGTATCACTGATTTCCATTGTACAGATTTTTAAAAATCATGATTTAATAACAAATCCCTCATTGATGGTTATTTAAACTGATTCCAGTTTTTTAATATTACAATCACCAGAGCCTCTTTTAATAGAAGCTGTTTCTTTCTTCCAAGCTTTTTCTTTCTCCCCAATTATAAAAGTAATAGGTGATTGTTGTGGGGGGAAAAAATTCACAGACCATAGAAATGTACGATACAGAAATGGAAATTCCCCAGTGCAATTGCCATTACCAGTTTGGAGTCGATCTTTCCAGACCTTTTCTTATGCATATAGGAACAAACATGTTCAGGGTCTCAATATATTATTAGAGAAAAAAAATCAAGCAAAACGATTCTGTGTTCTATGTTTTGTATTATACATTATATTTTATAAGATTCCAAGTTTTGGTTTAGAAAGTACATGCAGAGGGACTTCCCTGTGGTCCAGTGGCCCAGTGCAGGGGGTCTGGTTTCCATCCCTGGTCAGAGAACTAGATCCTACATGTCCCAACTATGAGTTCACATCCTGCAACTAAAAGTTTCCACATGCTGCAACTAATACCTAGCACAACTAACTAAGTAAAAAGAAATAAATTTTTAAAAAAGATAAGACAGAATTTTTTAATAAATAAATAAAAAGTACACGGAATTTTTAATAAATTTTTTTTAAAATGTACATTTTGGAAGAATAAGAAACTTTAAAATACCAGTTTTACACATTTCTGCAATGTTCTATACTTAGATTTTTAAAATCTCTCTCTCTTTTTTAAATAGAAGTATAATGTACATCTATTTCCATAGCTATATGTGAAAGTTGAGGGCTTCCCACATGGCAAAGAATCCGCTTGCCAATGCAGGAGACGTGGGTTCAATCCCTGAGTCAGGAATATTGCCTGGGGAAGGAAGTGGCAACCCACTCCAGTATCCTTGCCTGGAAAATTCCATGGACAGAGGAGCCTGGTGGGCTATAGTCCTTGGGATCGCAAAAGAGTCAGACACGACCTAGTGACTAAGCCACAACATGAAAGTTGACATCGCATGACTATACAGCTGTATGACTTTTCACAAGCTGAATCCCCCCTGGGGCGAGCTCCCATATGGAAAAACAAAACTTGTGCACCCCAAACCTCTGCTCCCTTCTCATGATCATCCTTGCACCAAGGGTACCCATATCCTGCCTTCTAACTTACATACATTTGCCTGTTTGTTAAAATCTGTTGAATTTTAACAATGACCACGTATTACATTTAAAATGAGAATAATCTGGGACTTTTTAGGCATTCCAGTGGTCAAGGCTCTGTGCATCCACTGCACGGGACTCAGGTTCGAGTCCTGAACAGGGAATTAAGATCCCACACGCCTCACAGTGAGGCCAAAATAAATAAATAATAAAAAGAGAATAATCCATACAGATGTTAAAATAGATACAGATGTAGTGGCCATCATTTGATGGCAGCGAATAGGCATCAGTTCTTTTCTTTACAGCTACACGGAGTCCCTTGGATAGCATTCGATCTAACTGGCTCTTTTTAAGGGACATTTGGATTGATTCCAATTTTTGGCTCACAGGCAACACTCTAAGGAACAACCTGATGCCTATTTCTATGGCACATCACTTTGGGATGTGTCTCGTTAAGATACACACTGACGAGTGAAACTGCTAGTCAAAAGATAGCTAAATCAAGAAACATTTTTGGATATTTTGCTGTAGCAACCCTACAGAAAGCAATAAATGCTCTGTTACTTCTTCAAAACAAGAGTCAGATGCTGAGTGCAAACCTCCTCACCGCAGCCCCCCTCACTGGCAGCCAAGTCAGTACACCTGGCTCCCAAAGCAGATGGAGCCCAGGCGGCACCGAAAACAGAGGGTCCCCCTCCCCCACCCAGACCCCCAAACCTCACTTCATGAGAACGTGCAAACAACTAAACACTACCACAAAGACAGCGGCTGGGAGATAGAGTTAAATAGCAGAGCTCGTAAAGGGATGAGGCTGTTGAGGCCTGCTCTTAACTTCCTCTGCGGACGGGGTGTGACCTTCAGGGAGGGCAGAGTGCTCATCTGGGCCTTAGTCTCTTATTAAATAGGGCATCTCGGAGCTAAGTGAAACCTGGAGGACTCCGGTCCAGGCTGCCCTGGTGGCTCAGATGGCAAAGAGTCCACCTGTAATGCGGGAGACCCAGGTTCAATTCCTGAGTCGGGAAGATCCCCTGGAGGAGGAGATGGCAACCTACTCCGTTATTCTTGCCTGGGAAATTCCATGGACAGAGGCGCCTGGTGGGCTACAGTGTGGGGGGTTGCAAAGAGTCAGAAACAACTGAGTGACTAACACTACACTTCTAAATAGGGCATCTTGGAGCAAAGTGAACCCTGGAGGACTCTGGTCTAGCTTAACTCGGCCCTTTCCGCTGACCCGTCAGCCTCAGAAGACAACCTGTTCTGTTGACCTCACAGTTGGTGGGCAGAAAATGTTTGCTTCTCTTCGGCACTTCCTTCATCTAAGCGTTTCTGACTCCCATCCACCACAACTAGACCTGCCCGGCCCTCCGACTCCACAGGGAGCCTTTCAGATGCCAGAAGATGTTTCACACCAGCTTGAGTCACAGTCACATTCTGTGGCTGCCAGAGGCCTCTGCATGGAGCCTGGTTTGTCATTGCCTTTCTTAAATTACACCTCCCAGTCCAGGGCAGGCCAGGAAATGCAGTGGGACTCTCTCCTCCTTTGACCTGGGTCGGGTGCTTCTATTAACATGGCCAAAGGCTAAATTCTTCTTTGACCCGATAGCTCTTAAGTTGCTCAAGTGCAGGCTGGGAAACCAAGATAAGATCCAGGGCTCTTATGACTCCTCCATTCCAGCTCAGCATCTTCTTGTAGCTTTCTTCTCTGACTACCGAAGCTGAGAGACAGTAAAATATTAATGGACATGCGGCAGAGACCTCGAGGTCTCTCACCTTCCCCCCCTCTCTTTCTATTTTTTGATATGGGTCATTTTTAAAGTCTTTATTTGGTTTGTTACAATGCTGCTTCTGTTCTATGCTTTGGTTGTTTGGCCAGGAGTCATGCAGGATCCCAGCTCCCCAAACTGGTAGACTGAACCTGTCTCCTTCCCGCATTGGAAGGTGTAGTCCCAACCACTGAACCACCAGGGAAGTCCCTCTCACCTCTTCTTTGGTGCAAGTTCTCCTGCCTCACGGCCAGGCGTCCCCAGGGTTTCATGCTCAGCAGAAATGAACAGGCGCTAGTGAAAGCAGTTTGGGGGTTGGGCTGGAGCAGGGTTTGGCCCTGGAGGCACCTGCTTCTTGGCTCTAGGTGCCCTGGGTGCTTCCATCCCCTCCAGGCTTTCTCTACAGCTACTAAGAGGACTACAGCATGTTTGGGGGCAAATGAGGGTGCTCTAATGGTAAAGAACTCTCCTGCCAATGCAAGAGACATAAGAGATGTGGGTTCAATTCTGGCTTGGGAAGATGCCCTGGAGGAGGAAATGGCAACTCACTCCAGTATTCTTGCCTAGGGAATCCCATGGACAGAGGAGCCTGGCAGGCTACAGTCCACAGAGTTGCAGAGTAGGACACAACTGCAGCAACTTAGCACGTACACACGAGGAGCTTGATGCAGAATGAAGCCATAGTCATTTTAACTTCGTTAATTTCTTTTTAACTGAGCACAAACATCTTTGCCGCATAGATGAGCTTTTGTGCATTTACATCACAGGAACCATCTGCATTTTTTTACTCAAGACTTTATTGTTCAACCAAGATATTATCATAAAAGGAACAGCGAGCAAGAAAAGAAATATATAAACCATGGGAGGGCAGAAGTGAAAGCGGAACTTCCTAGTGGGAGATCAAGGGGCCTCGTCTCCCAGACTACAAGTTCCTGCCCAAAGGAGGTCCTCAGAAACTGAAGTGACCCTGAGAGCCAGATCAGCCCCTTGGAAGCCTCATTTCCAATCTGGGTCTGCCCTCAAGGGCCACCCTGTGGAAAGGGTTAGCCCGGGAAGACCAAGGGGACGCATCCTATCACCATCCCATGAGAGATTCGGGTCTCAGTGTCATTGCCCTACCTGGGCAAAGAAATGTGGTGGCTGGACAGTCAACACAAAGTTCCCAGCCCAACCCGGGCTGAGTTACAGGAGCCAGAAGTGGTGCACTGGGCACCATTCTGTATTCAGTCCTCCAGAGTGCCTTGCAAGTAGCAGGAAGTGCCGTGGGGTTCTGAAGCCTTCTTTCTAAGATTGCCAGTGATCATGAACAAGTAGATTCCATGCAGGAGGCCCATAGAAAGAACTTGCTGTAGTTAAAAACAGGCAGCTTCTGCGGTTTCAGTGACAGTTCCATGGCTGAATGTGTCCATTCTCTCTCATTTTTCTGGATCTCGCTCATCACTGAACAATGTTTTTGTAGCGGGACACCAGAAAACATATTCTCTGGTCACTTGTAAAACCTTAAAACAAAGGGAAACTTGTGAAACCACTTATTTTCAGGCAATTGCTATTGAATTTCCTATAACAGAGATAAATCGCTCCTCAGGATGCAGGGCTCCAGTCCCAGTAAGTAGCCTAGGGCCAAGAGTTTTGTGTTAGAATGTTTTTAAGGCCCATCTTCGTCATTAAAGAAAAATTAAAAATGCCTGGAGAAGGAAATGGCAACCCATTCCAGTATTCTTGCCTAGGAAATCCCATGGACAGAGGAGCCTGGCAGGCTACAGTCCATAGGGTAGCAAAGAGTTGGACATAACTTACCAACTAACGCTAACACTTTCACTCTCAGGATGGATTTTCTAGCTCCAAGTCACCTTTTGAGGAACTGCCTCACTTTGTACTGCTTTGTGTAAACATAAAGACTATTGTTTAAGACACACACAAAATTTAAATGCTTAAAAAAAAAATGCAGCTCTAAGAACTCTAGCTTTGAATAGTGTTACCTCTTGCGGTGCCTTCTAAGATAAGCAATTCACCCATGTGCATTAAGGGACCAGAGGAAGATGACCTGCTGACCTGCTGGATGATTTTCTAAAGCCAGTTAGCAGGTGGGGAATGTCTGCCCCAAACTGCAACCTGAATTTGTAACAGCTGCTCTTTGAGGCCCAGGGACTATTTCATCCACACCTGGATTGTGAGAGTTAACCCAGAGGTGGTTTCCAAACTTCTTTTAGCCTCAGACCCTTTTGTTCAATGACATCTTACAGGTAAGTGTAACTATGGGCAATGGATGAGAGGAGAGCTGTTTGGAATGAAGAGGGTGAAGGGGCTTGGGTCCCACCTAGGGCCACCCCCAGCCCCTTGCTCACCTGACCTGATCCTCAGCACCCCTGGGTTTGCCACAGCATGAGGTCTGGCAAAAGACTCCCCCTAAACTGGCATCAAATCACCAAGGGAACAGATTAAAACAAAGTGGTGGGAGGGAGGCAGAGTCACAGGCAGTACCCTGACGGGGAGACATTTTCCATAAAAGGTCACCACAAGGAAGATACGAAGGAAACACACCAGAGGTCTAGAGTGAGACAAAAACTCTCAAGTTACTGTCTTCTAAATGTGGGGGAGTGTCTAAATCTAGCACATGAAGTAAGAATTGCAGACCATCAAAATGATCATTGAAGGACTTCCCTGGTAGTCCAGTGGTTAAGAATCTTCCTGCTAATACAGGGGACATGGGTTCAATCCCTGGTCCTGGGAGATTCCAGCTGTGAGGCAACTGAGCCTGTGCACCACAACTACTGAGCTCACACTCTAGAGCCCAGGAGCCCCAACTGCTGAAGCCCACGTGCCCAGAGCTTGTGCTCTGAAGCTAGAGAAGCCACCACAATGAGAAGCCTGCACACCACAACTACAGAAAGTCTGCTCGCAGCAATAAAGACCCAGTACAGCCAAAAAAAAAAAAAAAAATCATTAAAAAAATACGAAATGTAGCAGGCATGTTTAAGCAACTGCATAATACAACATGTATAAATATACACAAATACAATGTATATGATAATGTAGAACATATAGTATAGTGAGTACATTTGAAAATTTATAATTTCAGAATATTTAAGAGTACATTGTGGTCTTCCCTGGTGGCTCAGTGGTTAAGAATTTGCCTCCCAATGCAGGAGACACAGGTTCAATCCCTGATCCAGGAAGATCCCTCTTGCCTCAGGGCAACTAAGCCCAGTGCGCCACAACTACTGAGCCTGTACTCTGGAGCCCAGGAGCTGCAACTACTGAAGGCCGAGAACCCTAGAGCCTGTGCTCCACAAGAGAAGCCACCGCAATGAGAAGACCTTGAACCACAGCTAGAGAGTAGCCCCTGCTCACCTAACCTGGAAAAAAGCCTGTGTAGCAATGAAGACCCAGCATAGCCAAAAATAAGTAAATAAATAAAAATAAACATTTAAAAACTATTATATATGTTGCACACCTGAAACTATTATAATATTGTATATCATTTATAATCAACAAGAAGACATTTTGTGTCTTGGTTGTTGGCCTCGTAAAATTGTCTTTTGTAAGTAGCATGAGCTGGTGCTTGGACTCCAAGAGTACAGGAGCTGAGCACTTGGAAGGTGTTTCCCCAGTAAGTCCTTACAATAGCCATGTGGTTGTTACTGCTGTCCCATTTTATAGATGAGGGATCAGAGGCTCAGAGAGGCGAAGTGACTTGCCTTGACAGTCACAAGGATGGTGAGGAGCAGACGGAATTCAAACCAAGATCTGCTTGAATGGAGCCAGAGCTCTTGATCCTCAATCTAGGGGCAGGAACTTTCTTTTTTTTTCAAACACCTCTACATAGAGGGGAATGTAATTAATGAGATAGGTAAATGTGAAACTATCTCTGTTTTGAGGCAGAAAAATCAGTCCAAGGGCACTGCCCATGTCCAAATAGTGGTCCAGAAGCCCTTCAGTATGGAAGCAGCAAGCAGCCTTGGTTTCTGCTGGAGCTTACACAGTTCAGTGGGCCTAAAGAGCAAGCTTGTTGCCCCTGTGTCTGTGTGACTCAGCCGGTGGATTTGCTGACTTCTGGGACCCAGGTGGGGTCAAGTGCAACACACAACACTAGCCAGGAAGGAATTCCAGTGCCTATGGGGGTCAACTGACTTGTCTTCAAGTTACATTCTGCTCTCTACAGCCCAAAATGCTTTGAGCAGGTCTTGATCTGTAAAAATAAACCTCTTATGTCATACAGGACCAAGTTTAATGAAATAACAGGTGGCAAAAGTTTGGGATATCCTACTGGTTCTAACCAAGCAGGAGTTGATTGCTTAGTCAATAACCTATAGTGGAAAAGAATCTGAAAAATAAAATATATATAACTGTATCACTTTGCTGTACACCTGAAACTAATGCAACAATGTAAATCAACCATATTGCAATTAGGAAAAAAAAAGAAAAGAGTTCACTGTTATCCTCAGAAAAGCTAAGAGCTAAATCTTACCACACTTGACATAAAGTTAAACAACTAGCCAGTATTCTGTTTGCTTAGTTTCTCTCTTTGCCTGAACTCCATCACCGCATCTACCTATACAGCGTGTGAGTTTTTGAAGATGGTGTCTGGCTGGGGCTCCTCAGATGCCTGTGAGCAGCCACCTGGGGTGAGAAAGCCAGGGTCACACCCAGGGCTGCAGGCTGGACACTTCTTTAAGACCTTAACCACTTACTGTTTTAAGAGACGAAGCCGGGCTCTCATCTGCAGGCCTGGAAGGAGAAAACAAAAGTGCTGGTTGATATGGGTTGTGAACTGCAGATACCAAGCCCCAGAGAGCAAGCAGAGTGATGACAGGGACAGGGAACACCTGGAACCACTTCTTTTGGTTCCAGGCTCTGCTCCAAACATTTCATGGGTTTTAACTCCTTTAATGCTATGAATTGAATTTTATTATCTCATTTTGCATATGGGGAAATTGCTCTAGAGAGCAAGTGTGTAACTGAGCAACTTGCTTAAAATCCTGTAGCTAGTGAGTAATTGTTTGTATGCCCTTGAATGCACCATTTTGCCCTTCATGGCAGGTCACGAAGGAGAGGCTGTACAGACAGGTGGTCTCACAGCCTGTGGACTCTGGGGGTGTGCAAGATTTCCCCTTGGAATGTAAGAAGGAAATATAAGCATGTGTATTTTCATGTTTATCTCATCCTTTTTATTTCTGAAGAACATTTAATAATATACACAGTATTCAGTTGGCCAAAAAGTTTATTTGGGATTTCTATAAGATGGTACAGAGAAATCTGAACCAACATTTTGGCTAATGCAACATATTAAATAAACCTAGGTAATATAAATGTTAATAATTTATTAAATAAATATTATAAGTATACATTAAATATATACATACATAATATATTAAAAATACAGTTAGTTGCAGTTAGTATTAATAATTAAAAGATTTTTCTCACTGATGAGTTCATTGAGCAAAATGTTAGCAGACCCCTGAGCTCTAATGGTTCTTAGAATGAAATAAATGGATCCTTTTTGGGGTGGCAATTATATGCAAAAGTGTGCACACCATGCATTTCCCTGTGGAGGGGTGCATAATTGTGATCATATGTTCAAAGGGGTCTGTGACTTATGAAAGAGCCACTGACCTAGTCCATGTTCCAGTGGCCCAACCCCTCTCATTTTATAGAAGCCCAGAGAGGGTGAGTGGCTCGCTCAAGCCCAGAGTGGCACCGGTGAGGAGAGTCTGGGGCTCTGGGGTGCTGGCCTTCCCTGAAAGTACCCTGAAAGTGAAAGTGCTAGTTTCTCAGTCAAGTCTGACTCTTTGTGACCCCATGGACTGCAGCCCACCAGGTCCTTTGTCCATGGAATTCTCCAGACAAGAATACTGGAGTGGGTTGCCATTCCCTTCTCCAGGGGATCGTCCCAACCCAGGGATCAAACCCAGGTCTGCTGCATTGCAGGCAGATTCTTTACCAACTGAGCCACCAGCTCCCCTGGGAGCCCAAAGAAGGAGGTGATCCTACCCTTGAAGTGGCCGAGAACAGCAAACCATCTCTGAGTTTCCCAACAGCCTCAGGGGAGGATTTCTAGTTCTGGGGAGCGAAATGCAACCCCCAGTGTAATTTCCATGCACTATTTCCCCCAACTGCTCCCGGGTGTTCCTGCTTACACAATACCATGCCCTGGGGCAGGACTTTACAAAAACAAGCCGGGGAGGTAGGTAATATGGTTACCCTGGGTAGGGCTGCTGAGCCTCAGTGGGGCCAGGGCATCTGCCCAAGTCGCTAGATCAAGAGTTGAATTCAAATTCAGGTTTGTCTGACTCCAGAGATGGGGTGGTCTCTGACTCCTGCAGCTTGGCCTCATGCCAAGAATCACTTCTCAGAATTATCATGGGTTTGGGGTTGGAGGAGCAAACTTCCCACCAGCTGCCACCTGCCCTGTTCCCCTAGAGAAGAAAGGACCCTCGGGGACACATCCAGCAGCAAAAGGAGTCACCATGAAGACCCAGGCTTGCTAGGTGGCTCAGTGATAAAGAATCTGCCTGGAGAAGGAAACAGCAACCTACTCCCGTATTCTTGCCTGGGAAATCCCATAGACAGAGGAGCCTGGCAGGCTACTGTTTTTGGGGTTGCAAGAGTAGAACACGACTGAGCGACTGAGCAAACACGTGTTCATGGTGGCCCAAGAGGACACAACTTACAGCGCAGGTGGATGGCCACAGCCAAGGACACCAGAAGAATCAGGACACCGGCCACCAGGAGGCCGGTGATGAGCGGGGCACAGGACAGACCTGGAAAATACATGCATGTTGAATGAACATTTGAGACGTGCAGATAAACACAAAGAAGGAAAAATCCACAGGAAGCCCCACCCACCACTCAGAGAATACCACTTTTTTGCACGCTTCCTTCTAGTCTTTTCTAGGCTCTTTAAACATATTGAAATCATTTCATATATAAAACTTCACGAAACTGAAAGTGAAGTCACTCAGTTGTGTCAGACTCTTTTCAACCTCATGGACTGTAGCCCACCAGGCTCCTCCATTCATGGAATTTTCCAGGCAAGAATACTGGAGTAGGTTGCCATTTCCTTCTCCAGGGGATCTTCCTGACCCAGGGATCGAACCTGGGTCTCCCACATTGCAGGCAAATGCTTTACTGTCTGAGCCACCAGGGAAGCCCAATCTTCAGATCCCACATCCAAATTTAAACAGTTAATAAACTCAGTAGCTACTTTTGTTCAAAATGAGATAGACAATGTGCATGCCTGTTAATGGGATTTTTATTATTTATTTAAAAACATTTTTAATTTTAGAAGAAATAGCTGAATATATATTCACTGTAGCTCCTTCACAGAAGTAACTACCATTATTAATTTGCATATACATATATGTAATGTATATAGACACATCACATACAGTTTTTTTTTAAATTTAGTTTTAATTGGAGATAGTTGCTTTACAGTGTTGTGTAGGCTTCTGCCATACATCAACATGAGTCAGTCGTAGGTATACATAGGTCCCCTCCCTCTGGAACCTCCCTCCCGCTCGTCTAGGTTATGACAGATCACCAGGTTGAGCTCCTTGTGCTATACAGCAATTTCCCATTATCCCACACTGGTCAGGATGGGCATCACCAAAAAGTCTACAATAAATGCTGGGGAGGGTGTGGAGAAAAGGGAACCCGCTCGCGCTGTTGGTGGGAACGTAAACTGATACAACCACTATGGAGAGCAGTATGGAGATTCCTTAAAAAACTAAAAATGAAACCACTATGACTCAGCAGTCCCGCTGCTGGACATATACCCTGAGAAAAGCATAATTGCAAAAGACACATGTACCCCAGTGTTCATTGTAGCACATATAGTTTTAAAAGTACAAAGGCTTATACGGTACAAATTGTTCTGCAACCAGGCTTTTTTCTTAAACATGCCAGCATATTCTTTTTTCTAACAGCATGCCATCTGAAGTATGGCTGTACCATGGATTATTTAGCCATTAATGTACATTTTGTTTGTTTTTTGCATTTTACAAATAAGGCTGCAGAGAACATCCAGGTATGTTTCTCCCGATGCAGGAGCCTGCCCAAGGCAGATACTGAAAACAAGAACAACTAACCATAGACTACATCCATTTTCAATAATAACAGATACGGTAAAATGCCTTCCAAAAAGGCTTCACTGATTTCCATTCCTAATCACCCGTCATGTACCCTGCCTATCCCTGACATTATCAGAGATTTTAATTTTTGCAGAGCAGTGGGTGAAAAATAATATTTCATTTCAATTTCCTTCAGCCTGTTTTCATGTACTGACCATGCATGATTTTTCTTCTATGGGTTGCCTATTTGTCCTTCTGCCCATTTTGTAAATTATGTAAACAGCAGAGTTTATATCAAATATAAACTGATACCCCAAATCTTTCTCTGATACTTTCTTTCCCTATGACTGGTCCTTGTGAATAGCAAAGCAGGAAGGATCAGGACCCATGGGTGAAAATGGCAAGGCTGCAGACTGACGCCCAAGGTTGAAAAAGAAAGAGTTTTGGATGTCAGAGAAGGGGTAGAACGTTTACCGAAGATCTGTTACGTGTCAAGTACAGTACTAACTGCAAACTTCCATCTTGTGAGGAAGGAAGGGATTACTATCATGTTTATCTCTCATTTTACAGTTCAGAAAAAACAAGATTCAAAGAAGTTCAATTACCTGCCCAGGGCGATCTGGATAGTAAAAAGCAGGGCCTGGATACGGACTCAAGTCCCCTGAGTTCTACAGTCCTGCTAGTCTCATGGCTACGGCTTTAGGGCAGGAGAGGTGGTGGGGCGGGGCGGAGTGGGGAAGGGAGGAAGGAAATGGCATGGGCTGCTCTTGGGGAGGGAACCACCATCACCAAGGCTGGATGGTGCCATGCGGAGAGGAAAGTTTGGTGAGAGGCCCTGGGAGGTCCCTTTCCCTTCTGAGACGTGAAGCTTCTGTCTGCCTCCCTCTCATCTCCACGGGTTTCCTAACCTGGATGAACCTCAGAAATGTGATGCGAAGTGAAAAACCAGGCACGAAAGACCATATACCATATGACTCCATTTGTATGAAATGTTCAGGAGAGATGAATCTATAGCGACAGAATGTAGATTAGCAGTTGCCAGGGGCTGGGAAGGGGACAGAGATTAATTATAAATAGGCACAAGGGATCTGAGAGTTTGATGGAAACGTTCTAAAACTAGTTTGTGGTTATGGTTGCATTACTCAGTAAATTTATTAAAAATCACTGAGTTGTGCACTTAAATGGGTGAATTTTATGACATGCAGATTATGTCAGGATAAAGTTTTAAGTAATGGAGGTGGGCATAAGCTGCAGGGATGTGGAAGGTAGAAAGACCCCTTTCCTCTGGGCAGAGAGGGGCCAGCGGAGGCCTCCTGAGCTATGACCTGAACGAGAGACCTAGACACAGCTAAAGGTCCTCGGTGAAGAGTGATCACTTTCCCAAAATGTGACTCCAGGGAAAGCTGCTCCTTGCCTGTGCACCACAACTAGAGAAAAGCCTGTGCAGCAGTGAAAACCCAGCACAGCCAAAGAACAAACAACAACCTAACAACAACAGAAACAAAGAATAATGCTGCTGGGAACATTCGTGTGCAAGTGTTGGGCAGATAGATCCTTCATCAGGGGCGCAGGTAGCTTAGTGGTGAAAAAATCCGCCTGCCAATGCAAGTTCGATCCCTGGTTGGGGAAGATCGCCTGGAGAAGGAAACAGCAACCCACTCCAGTATTCTTGCCTGGGAAAGTCCATGGACAGAGGAGCCTGTCGGGCTATAGTTCATGGGGTTGCAAACAGTCAGACACGACTTAGCAACTAAACACTGAGTCCTTCATTAAGTTTTGTCCTGTGACGATTTACGAGTGTGTCCCCCACTAGAATATGAGCGATTGGAAAACAGCACTGCTATCACTCTCAGCTCTCCTTTAGACTCCAGCTCAGGGCTAGAGAAACAGGCTAGAGTCCACACTTGGGAAGAGTTTATTGAAGGAAGGGAGGGAGAGGGGGAGGAAGAGTGTTGGCTGTGTTTCTGAGAATCCGGAGGAATGGGAGAACTCACGTTTCCGAGTTACTGGGTTTGGGGATCGGCACACTTTCTTTTTAGGGCTGGTCTTCTGAGTTGGCTGGGGAGAGGTAGGAAGTACATCAACTGCAAAAACAAGCAAGACACACATCTTAGCCAGGTAAACATCAGGTGGACTCAGAGACAAAACTTACAACTGCATGTCTGATACTAAGGTATTAAAATCCTTCTCAGTGTTTCCTAGGTTGTCACGGGCTTGAAGGTCACAGATCAATGGGATTTTTGATCTAGTAATTCTCAGATGGATCTGAGGGCTCAGAGATGGAGGTCAACTTGGTGTCCTGGAGAGAGGGGCTCTGGAGCCATCCAGATATGAAAAGACCCCTGATCAACCACTGTGTGGACTGCAAGGAGATCAACCAGTCAATACTAAAGGAAACCAACGCTGAATATTCATTGGAAGGACTGATGCTGAAGCTGAAGCTCCAACACTTTGGCCACCTGATTTGAAGAGCTGACTCACTGGAAAAGACCCTGATGCTGGGTCAAAGGAGAAGGAGGCAGTGAGAATGTGATTAGAGAGCATCACCATCTCAATGGACATGAATTGAGCAAACTCCAGGAGACAGAGGAGGACAGAGGAGCCTGGTGTGCTATAGCCATGGGGTTGCAAAGAGTTAGACACGACTTAGCAACTGAACAACAGTAATGACTAGGGGCAAGTCCTATCGCTTCTCTGTGAGGTGACCCCCATCTCCTTTCTAAGGTGGTTGTGAGAATGAAAGGGAACAGTGAGCCCAGCAAAGTGAGTAGTATGGATGGCTTCACCTCGCTGAAGATCTTGAGCTACATCTGGAGTCCCTTAGCCCTTGGCACGACCAACCCCCGAGCCCTCCTCCTTGTGCGGAAGAAGCTGGAAGAAAGGAGATGGTGGACAATACCAAGCAGGTTGGGAGGTTGTGCAAGTTGAGATTTTCTTTCTCAACCTCAGTGGTTAAGAATCTGTGTTTCCATGGCAGGGGGCACAGGTTCGATCCCTGGTCAGAGAACTGAGATCCCACATGCTTTGGCGCTCAACCAAGTAAAAAAAAAAAAGCCAAGCAAATATATGTTATCAGAGGGACTTTTAGACTAGTCTCAACCTTTAATTTCAAAGGTGAACACTAGTGATGTAAGGGACTGACCCCTACGAGGCCCCACAAAGGAAAGGGCCCGGCGGGGGTCCACAAGCTCCTCTCCTGACTCCTGGTGGGTAACGCCTCTCTTTCATGCTAATCCACTGTCATATGACTGAAGTGGTGGGACAGGGCAGGCAGACAAGCCCACAGGGCAAAGGGAGACACCCGAGGCTGGAGAATCCAACCCCCTGCCTCTGACAGCTGGGGAAGGACATTTCACTGATTTTCTGCAAAATGGTAGGAGAGGGAATTGTGTGACACGTGAACTTGGACTCTAGAGTCAAGGGCACTGGGAGGGGCAGCCAGTGTTTGATCCTTTGGGTCTGGCATCTTCCATATAAAATGTTGAGCCTTTGGACCCCCACCACCCTGAGACATGGGCAGTAGAGAAATTATGCCCCCTGCTCTGCATGATCTGGGGGGTTTCAAGAAGACCCAGCTAACCAGAATTAACCCTTACCAAGCTCCTACCTCATGCTAGTGGTTGTGCCAAGCACATCAGCTTAAGCTTACTGAACCAATAACTTTGGGGATGGGCACTAGTTTCTCCATTTTATCCCCAGAAGTCTTGGCTCAGAGGGTTGAAATAAGTTCAAGTTGCTTATTTGAACTTGCTCAAGTTCAAGAGCCAATAATCAGCAGGGCCAGCATCTGAGCCAAAGAATGCCTATATTAGATTCTTGTGCCACACATTGCCTAACGGCTAAATGTATTCTGACAAAAAGTTAAGCACGGGGACTTCCCTGGTGGTCCAGTGGTAAAGAATCTGCCCTGCAAGGCAGGAATCGTGGGTTTGATCCCTGGTCAGGAAACTAAGATCCCACATGCCATGAGCAGCTAAGCCCACGTGCTACAAATACTGAGCCTGGGCTCTCTGGAGCCTGCCCCACAACTAGGGAGCCTGAGCACCGCATCAAAAGAGCCTGCGTGATGCAGCGAAGATCCCACGTAAGGCAACTAAGACCTGATGCAGCCAAACACATAAATAAATACATTTTAAAGGTTAGGCACGTCAGGTCATCAGGGTGTTGAAGGAAACGGTTTGGGGAGAACGGCCTTAGTCTCATGTCCTGAAAGCCTGGGAGGAGCCCGGCCCTCAGCTGGGGTGTCTCAGCCTGGCCTTCCCTTAGCCCTTTTAGTCCTCACTGCTCCGGAAGTGTTCATCTCCCTCCTTCCTACAGGCCCCCATTGGGGCAGTGGTGAACCTGCAGGGGGCAGACCTACAGACCCCAGTGGCCTGGGGCTGTTGGGAGGTTTGTGGGGGAACTTGTTCTAATTTTTGTTTTAAAATTTTTGGCCACACCACGTGGCGTGTGGGCTCTCAGTTCCCTGACCGGGGATCAAACCCACATCCCCTGCCTTGGGAGCATGGAGTCCTAACCACTGGACCACCAGGGAAGTCCCACCTTTGGATTTTAATGTCTTCTTGCCCAGAGTCAGGAGTCCTTTATTCTTCTTGATCACCCACCCTCACCTTCCCAGGTGGCGCTAGTGGTAAAGAACTCACCTGCCAATACAGGAGACGTAAGATACGTGGGTTCGGTCCCTGGGTCAGGAAGATCCCCAAGAGAAAGGCATGGCAACCCACTCCAGTATTCTTGCCTGAAGAATCCTCATGGAGAAGAGCCTGACGGACTACAGTCCACAGGGTTGCAAAGAGTCGGACACGAATGAAGCACCCAGTTCAAATCTCCCCACTTCTCTCCTCTTTGGAAAGGGCAGGACTTTTGAGCCCATGGTGTCTTGATGTGCCTGAAAAAAGCCTATCTTCCCCCCCAATACTTTCTCTGCCATCCAAGTGCATGGTAAGTTGATTTAGTCGTGTCCAACTCTATGCGACCGTAAGGACTGTAGCCTGCCAGGTTCCTCTGTCCATGGGGATTCTCCAGGCAAGAATACTGGAATGGAATGCTCTGCCCTCCTCCAAGGGATCTTCCCGACCCAGGGATCAAATCCACATCCCTTATGTCTCCAGCATTGGCAGGCAGGTTCTTTACCACTAGCATCCAAGAGTCCTCTTTAAACTGTCCTGAACTTCCAGCCAGAGGGTGAGCTCTTGCTCTGGAGTCCCCACCCCCGGGGAGATGATACGGTTGGGAGCACGGGAGCACGTGTTTGGGGAGAGATTGCCATTCCTGGGGAGCCAGGCAGAGTCAGGGGGTTGGGAAGATCAAAGCCAGGAGTGGGCAGGTAGTGGAGGAGGTGAGGGGAACTTCTGAAAGCCAGTTTTTCTTATTTCACCATCTACCTTTCTTAGCCCCTGAAATCTCTGAGTGGAAAGTGTGAGGCTTATAGAGACAAAAACAATAAACCAAACTCAACCCCCAAACTCAGAAGAGCCTAATATTCAATACAAGAATCAGTTAGCACCCATCCCTCCAGGGATGCCTCAGCTTCTGGTGCGAGAGTTCTCCCCATCCTCCCCACCTCCTGATTTAAGACCCAGGGCAGGAAGGGACAGTTTGGGAGTTTGGGATGGACACATACACGCTGCTGTATTTAAAATGGATAACCAAAAAGGACCTACTGTGCAGCACAGACAACTCTGCTCAATGTTATGTGGCAGCCTGGATGGGAGGGGAGTTTGGGGGAGAATGGATACATGTCCATGTATGGCTGAAACCCTTTGCTCTTCACCTGAAACTATCACAACATTGTTCATTGGCTATACCCAATACAAAATAGAAAGTTAAAAAATAAAAAAGATCATAGGCTGGTGACATGTGAAGAGGGCATCACTCTGGCTTGTGTCTTAATTATGTTGCTATGTCTGCACCTCCCGTGCCGAGTGATCCAGTTCCTGGGGGCCCCCTGTCACTCTCAACGCTCCAGCTGAGAAGATCTCAGGTGAGAGGGAAGCAAGATAGTGGGAGGCCCACTGCAGGCTGGCCTTGACTATGAGTTAATCTGGGGAGGGGGATGAAGCCAGACATTGGCCTTTGAGAATTCCTTTACACCTTTGACAGTTTAATCCTCACTGTCCAACACAGCAGCCACCGGCCACATGTGCTACAGAACACATTAATGCGGCCAGTCTGCCTCGAGATGTGCTGTACATGTGAAATACGCATCGAGCGCTTAGTACGAAAAGGAGATGTAAAATATAGCAGTAATTAATTGCATACTGATTTCATGCTGAAATAATAATATTGTCCATAAACTGGGTTAAACAAATGTATTAAATTAATTTCACTTGTGTCTTTTGACTTTTTTTGAATGTGGCTACTTAGTAGAATTTTTTTTTTTTTTTGCCAAGGTTTGTGGGTCCTAGTTCCCTGACCCAGAATTGAATCGGGGTCCTACGCAGTGAAAGTGATGAGTCCTAATCACTGGACCATCAGGGAACTCCCTAGAAAATTTTATATTACATCTGTGGCTTGAAATATATTTCTACTGCACTTGCTGACTTAACTTCTGAGGAACTGCAGCTTCTAAGGGCCAGAGGGAATCATGGAGGTCCTTAGCAGTCCCATGATACAGATGGGAAAACTGAGGCCTGGGGAGGGGAGTGACCTGCCCATGGGCACATGGTAAATTTGCAGCTGGGTCTGGGGTCTAGCCTCCTTGCTCCCTGCAACTCTGGGTGTGGGTTCAAGCCATAGGCCCCCATGCACAACATGAATGCTCTTGTTGGGTATGTCCAGGCAGCAAGAATATTCTTTCCCTGTGGGCACACTGGGAGGGGACTTCTAGCAGGTGTTGGGACTTGGACCAATCCAGCCTCAGCCTCAGATGGGCCTAGAATGCCACCCTGTTACTGGAAGAAGCAGCAATGCTCCAAAGCATCTCCAATGGGAATCAAATAGCACCTGCCTCCCAGTGTGGTCGATAGCATGAAATGAAATAACTACATACGACCTTTGCACCAGCTTGGCTCTGGGTTGTTGTAACAGTAGTGTTAGAGAACGAGGCTTATGGTTGCCAGGGGAAAGGATGGGAGGGAGGGATAGCTAAGGGGAGTTTAGGATGGACACCCACGGCTATATTTAAAGTGGATGACCAACAAGGCCGACTGTACAGCACTGGCAACTCTGCTCAGTGCTACGCGGGAGCCTGGATGGGAGGGCAGCTCGGGGGAGAATGGACACACGCATATGTATAGCTGAGTCCCTTCCCTGTTCACCTGAAACTATCACAATATTGTTTGTTAACTGGCTATACTCCAATACAAAATAAAAAGTTTCAAATACAGCTTTCAGTCATGAAAAAAAAGAGATCAGTAGTGCTGTTGCTCCTGGAAGTCAACCCCTCCCTCCAAGTAGGGCTCGCTGAGAATGGGAGCCGTCCCAGGACGTGGCACGCACTCAGCACCCAGTAGGACTCAGTGCTCATCTGCAGCACTGAGCCGGATTCTTACCCACACTCAGCTGAGTTCCCGTCCCAAAGATCAGGTTGGGCATCCCAATGATCATGCAGAAGTAGACACCACTGTCGGCAGGCTTCACACTTTGGAGCTTGAGCACGTTCTGGGGAGAATTTCCAAGCACAGTGAGCTTCTCCTTGTCCACCTCCTTGCTATGCACAGTCTTTTTGGTGGACTCCCAGTAGGCCAGGAACTCATAGTGACTGCTAGTGCTCAGGGCCTGGCGTAGCCGCAGCCAGTAGATGCGTGTGTTAGAAGGTGAGGTGTTGATTTTACAGGACAGCATCACCGTCTGGTTGGTCTGAACCATCAACGATGCAGGGGTCTGCACGAGGGCCAAGCTGCCGTGCAGAGCTATGAGAAGCAGAAAGAGCAGAGACCATCAGCACCTTTTCTTGGCCGGGGTTGTGGGGTCCCAGAGTCAAACATGAGAGGAGAAGTAATGAGAGAGCCTGCCCGCTTGCAGGGCCCAGGGGCTGTGTGAAATATAGCTGGTAGTTCCCGGACTTAGAGCACCCCACCCACCAGGGTGATCATCTCAGGCAGGTGTTCATGAAGCCAGCCTGACATAGGGGACAGGGGAAAAAGTGCCACTTGTTGACTGCATGCTTCTATGTCTGGCTCTTGGCATAAGTTACCTCCATCAAGCTTCAGACTTACTTTAGGATTTTTATCCCCACATGAGAAACTGAGGCCTGAAATGCCTTCTTCAAAGTCCTGCGTACAGCTAATAAGTGACCCAGGAGTCAAAGTCAAGGATACAGTCTGAAGTCAAAGCTGGTTGCCTTTCACCTTGTTCTGTGGCCACTCTATGAAGACTTTCAAAAGGTTCCAGGTGGCCTAAGGAAACCCAGGTTAAGCTCAGAGAGGAGCTCAGAATTACTGGCAGAACACCTGGCTGCTCTGGTCAACCTACAAGAGGACCAGTTGCCATCTCCAGACAGTGACAACAACCAGCAAAGGGAGCTCACTGTCCCCCACAGACACAATCCCAGCCCACTACTCCCCAAGCCAGTGATTGAGGAGTAATGCATCCCCATTCCCGAGTGGAGGGACAGACACCCCAGAAGAGGTGCTGGGAGTTCGCTTCAGGCTCAAATGGGCCCTGACGGTAGGGCCTTGATCAGGAGGCCCAGAGCAGAACTCACAGACCTGGCCTTGAACCCTGCCTGTGCCCCACACCAGTTGTGGCATCTCCGGCAAGTTGTGGACCCTGTCTCCTTCCTGGAAAAGGAGGGTGGTTTGCTGCTGCTGTCTTGCCTACGTCCCAGGCTTGTTGTTGCTGTTTAGTGTTGCTGAGTGTCTGACTTCTTTTGTGACCCCACAGACTGTAGTCTGCCAGGCTCCTCTGTCCATGGGATTCTCCAGGCAGGAATACTGTACCAGCTTGCCACTTCCTTCTCCAGGGAATCTTCCCAACCCAGGGATTGAATTGGGGTCTCCTGCATTGGCAGGCAGATTCTTTACCACTGAGCCACCTCCAAGACTCAGAATGTCCAAAAAAGCACTGCAAACGGAACCTCACTGTACTCGGGTAAATCATCGTCTATGTGACACCTCTCAGCAGTTGCTACTGGAACGGAACCTGACTTGATAAAGCTTTCATTTTAGCTGTGGGGCAGAGAAGACTCTGCAGACCAGGACCTAGATCCGGGAGCATTGAACCCCTGAGAAGATATAGGCTTGGATGGGCAGAGGATGTTTGTGTGTGCATGCGTGTGTGTGTATGTGTGTGTGTACCCAAGCCTTTCTGAACCCACATTCATTAGAAAAGACCCTGATGCTGGGAGAGATTGAGGACAGAAGGAGAAGAGGACGACAGAGGATGAGACAGTTGGATGGCATCACCGATTCAATGGACATGAACTTGTGCAAAGCTTGGGAGATGGTGTGGGACTGACTGAGGCCTGGTATGCTGCTGTCCATGGGGTCGAAAGAGTGGGACATGACTTGGCGACTGAACAACAACAAGCCCACAATCATAATCCTACTTGGGGCTCAGGTTCCTTGGCCTTGATCTTCTCTAACACTGAAGAAGCAAACTTCTGGACTCCCATCGCAGATTACTCTAAGCTTTTACTCCCACTGAGAATGAAAAGATACCTGGGGCCCAAGTGGCTAATGAGCCTTCTCTCCTCTCCCTGAAAACCATGCTGCCTTTTTAGCAGAGTAGAGATTCTCCATTGTTGGGGGTCATTGACCTACTGGGGAAGACAATAAGAACCGGATAGGGACTTCCCTGGCATCCAGGGATTAAGACTCCACCCTTCCACTGCAGGGGACACAACTTGAATCCCAGTTGGGGAACTAAGATCCCAGATGCTGTGTGGTGGAGCCAAAAGTAAATAAATTTTTAAAAAGAACTGATAATGCCAATATTTATCAAACTGTGCTGAACATGGTTTATGCATTATCTCATTTATTCTCACCAAAATTTTTGGGAGGAAATAACACCTATTTTACACACGAGGAAACAGAGGTTCAGGGAGGTTAACGACCTGCTTAAGGTCATACGGCCTCTATGTGGTAGATTCAGATTTAAACCCAGGTCTGGGACCCCAGAACCTAAGCTTTGTGTCACTCTCTGAAATGAGGAAACCTGTGATCCTCTCTAGGATCCCAGTCACGGGCTCATGTGCACATAGTGGGGTTGAGAATACATAGACTTCCCAGGCCCTTCTAAGAAAGCCCCAATGGGCCCCCTCTAGAGACAGACAGGTCAGAGGGGCTTTGGGGTCTTTGTGTAGGTCCTTGCCTGCGTCCTGACTCGAAGACTTCCTGGCTCAGACACACCCTGGTTTCTCTCACGCCCACTTGCTTTTCAGCCCCTGGAGACGGAACCCACGGCTGTGGTCGAGTCCCGTGTGAGCTCTGGTCCCAGGGCCAGGCCTTGCCACACGCAGGGTCTCATTTGATTCATTTCATCGTCTCAGTGAGTCACCCAGTGATCCCACTCAGAGGGACCTGCTCTTTCTAAAATGATCCGCAGTAACTCTAGTCGCTTTGAATGGCCTAGACTAGCTTCTGTTGAGATGCCATTGAGTTCACTAGGTCAGAGCCAGGCTGGCAGGCCGTGCCACCTTGGCAGGAGGACCAGTTTGGGATTTTTTGGATTAGAGAGCAAATCAACCACAAGTTAGTGGGCAGTTTGGAGTGGGGAGGGATTTCTTCTACAAGACAGACTGACTGGGCCGGCCAGAGGGACAGACTCCCTGCTCTGTTCTTGTTCCAACATTCCAACTCCATCGCTGCTTGTTCTGGAAGCTACACTGCCCACAGTACCCAACCCGGGGGAATATTCAGGAACCAAGTCACCCTGGGGGGGCACCCTGCCGCCACACCTGTCTGAAAACTGGCAACAGCCTGGTATTTGGTGAACTGTCCTACAGATACTTCCCCGGAAGTAATCAAAATGTGTCTATGGAACCCTGGGCCAAGAGATGGGCACCAAAGCCAGAACTGGGGCCCTGGTATATGTCCTTCCTCTCCGGACCTCCCCATCTCTTTTCTTCTTTTCCATCTCCTTCAACTCTCCCTCCTCTCTTCCGGTCTCTGTTTTCCTAGGTTCAGGCTTTGGGGGCAGAGGTGGCCTCAGTGCAGAGGCTCTGGGGACTTCTGGGGGTAATGGGCTCCCTGGGAGGTTTTCCATCCCCAGGGACCAAGGCTGCCTCCCGGGTGCCCCCGCAGATCTGGGGCCTGGGCACGGCATCTTGCGGGGACAGCTTTGCCTAAACTTCACGCCTCAGGCCCTTCGCGCGCCCAGCGCAGAGCCCTCGCATCCAGCCCCGCGCCCCCAGGGTATCCCCGCCTTACCTGCCAGCTGCGCGGCGAGGAGGAGCCACAGCCGCGCCTGCATCTTGGCGTGCCCGGGACGCCCGGTCCCAGCGGCGCTCGGCTGAGAAGGTCCGGGCGGGGCAGTTGGGGGCGGGGTGGGGTGGAGGAGGGAGCGGGGAGCGGGGAGCGGGGAGGGAGGGCCCTGGCCGGGGAGAGGGCGGGAGTCTGGTGTGAGGATGGGGAGGTCTCCGCCCTCATCCTCCACGCATTTCACAGGTCTTGGCTGCGTTTCCTCTAGTAGGGAGGCTATGCCGTTTCCCGCTCCAAGCGATCGCGCGTGTGGGATCGCCTTCTGCCTTGGGAGGTCAGAACAGGGTCATGACTCCATGTGACTCCAGATGAAGCAGCTGAGGCTCAGAGAAGTCAGGGTGCTCAGGAGGGTCCCTCGAGAGTGCTTATGGAGCATGACCCTAACTCCGGTCACTTCCTTCCTTTTTGAGTCGTTACCTAACCGAGAGAGCCTTCTGGGTGCCCCTGGGCCAGCAGGTCCCGGAGTGACCAAGACCCAGGCCCTGCCCTCAAGAGCACACACTTGAGAGGGTGAAAGAAAGCTAACTAACAGTGACACAGAGTCTGATGCTGAGAAAGGTGAGCTGCGGCGCTGGCTGGGCCAGGGGCACATCCAGACCTTGACCTTCAGAGTCTGGAAGAGCTGAGAAAATTATCATGCTCTCTCTACCTTTCTCACACGTGTAATTCCTGTTAAAATAACACTGAAATGGAAAGTCAGCAGCTGGTCAACAAAGCTTCCCTGGTGGCCCAGGTTTGATCCCTGGGTCAGGAAGATACCATGGAGAAGAATATGACAACCCACTTCAGTATTCTTGCTAGGGAAATCCCATGGACAGAGGAGCTTGGTGGGCTATAGCCCATGGGATTGGAAGAGTCAAACACAACCTAGTGACTAAACCGCCACCACTATACCTAGGATTGTAATTGCTATGTTATGTAGTAATTCTGTATTTAACTTTTTGAGGAGTTTTTACAGCTATTTTTATAGCAGCTATGCCATTTTACATTTCCACCAACAATGTATGAGGGTTCCAGTTTCCCCACATCCTCACAAACACCTGTTACTTTCTATTCTTTTTTTTTTTTTTTTAATATATCCATTCTAGTGGCTGTGAGGTAGTATCTTATTGTGGTTTTGATTTGCATTTTCTTAATGACTAATGATGTTAGATATCTTTTCATATGCTTCTTGGCCATTTGTATTTCTTATTTATATGTCTATTCAAATCTTTTGCCCATTTAAAAATTTAGGTTTTCTTTTTGTTGTTGAATTTTAAGAGCTCTTTATATATTCTGGATACTAGACTCTTCTCTGATATATGATTTGTAACTATTACCTCCCATACTGCTAGTTGTCTTTTCACTTAGTTAATAATGTATTTTAATGCATAAAAGTTTCAAATTTTGATGAAGTCCAATATTTCTATTTTTCTTTTGGTCTTGTATTTGGAATCAATTGCTGAATACAAGATCATGAAGATTTACCCTGAAATTTTCTTCTAAGAGTTTTATAGTTTTAGTTCTTATAATTCAGTTATTGATCCATTTTGAGTTCACTTTTATATACAGTGTGAAGTAGGGGTCTAACTTCATTTTTTTTGCAAGTGGATATCTAGTTGTTATGGTGTTATTTGTTGAAAAGACTGTTCTTCCCCCACTGAATAATCTGAGTATGCTTGTTGAAAATCAGTTGACCAAAGGTATGGGATTATTTCTAGACTCTCAGTTTTGTTGCATTGATGTATACGTCTACCATCATGCCAGCAACACGTCGTTTTGATTACTGTAGTGTAATGGCCAATTTTATGTCAACTTGACCGACCACAGATACCCAGATACCTGATTAAATGTTACTTCTGGGAGTGTCTGTGAAATTGTTTCTGGAAGAGAGTAGCATGTGAATTAGTGGGCTGAGTAAAGTAGATGGTCCAACCTAGTGTGAGTGAGTAACATCCAATGTGTTGAAAGGCTGAGTAAAACAAAAAGGTGGAGGGAAGTCGGATTTGCCCCCTTTCTGCTTGTCCACCTGTGCTGAACACTGATGTTTTCTTGCCCTTAGCACTCCTGGTTCTCAGGCCTTTGGACTAGAACTGAAATCTACACCACTGGCCTTCTGGCTCTCGGGCCTTTCTTTGAACGACAAAACCCAATACATGTAGTTGTGTAGTAAGTTTTAAAATGGAGACATGTGAGTTGCCTAGCACTGTTCTTTTTAAATATTTGGGACCCCTTATATTTCCACATGAATCAGCCTTTCCCTTTCTGCCAAAAAAAAAAAATGTTGAAATTTTAATGGGATTTGCCTTGAATTTGTAGATTGCTTTGGGTAGAATTGCCATTTAAACAATATTACATTTTCCATTCCATGAACACAGAATATTTTTTCATTTATTAAGGTTTTCTTTATTTTCCTTTAGCATTTTATTTTTTATTTCAGTGTACAAGTACTTCACTTTTTTGGTTAAATTTATTCTTTGGTATTGTAGTTTTTTAGATGCTATTGTAAGTTGAATTATTTTCATTTCCTTTTTAGATTGCTCATTGTTGGTGTATAGAAACAATGATTTTTGTGTGTTGATCTTGTACCCTACAACTTTGCTTAATGTTTATTAGCTGGAATAGTTTTTTTGTGTGTGGATTCTTGGAGATTTTCTACATACAGGATCATGCCGTATGAGAACAGAGATAGTTTTCCTTTTCAATTTGGGTGTCTTTTATTTATTTTTCTTATCTAATTGTGCTGGTAAAACTACCAGTATAATATTGAATAGCAATGGGTGAAAGCAGATAACCTTGTTTCATTTTTGATCTTAGAAGAAAGACTTTCACCATTGAGTATAATGTTGGCTATGGTTTTGCCATATACGTGTTGATGAAGTTCCCATCTATTGCTAGTTTTCTGAGTGTTCTTACCATGAAAGGGTATTGAATTTTGTCAAATGCTTTTTCTGTTTTCACTGAGATGATCATGTGGCTCTTTTTCCCTTTGTCCTAATAATGTGGTGTACTACATAGATTAATTTTCTTTTGTTGAACCCCTGCATTTCCAGGATAAATACCACTTGGTCATGATGTGTAATCTTTTTAATATGTAGCTGGGTTTGTTGTTGTTTAGTTGCTAAGTCATGTCCTAGTCTTTTGCAGCCCCATGGACTATAGGCCGCCTGACTCCTGTCCGTGGAATTCTCCAGGCAAGAACACTGGAGTGGGTTGCCATTTCCTTCTCCAGGGGATCTTTCTGACCCAAGGATCAAACCTGTGCCTGCATTAGAAGGTGGATTCTTTACTGCTGAGCCACCCAAGAAGCCTGGGTTTAGCTTGCTAAGATTTTGTCAAGAATTTCTGCATCTATATTCATAAGGGACATTGGTCTCTAGTGTGAGGCTTTGTGCCAGTTCGGCCACTGAGCTGCTTTGGCTTGTGAAAGCTTTTAGAACTGAAGCCATTCCTGTGCTGTAGTCCATGCGGCAAAGGTATTAATGACTGAATCATCAAAGCCGAGCCACGTTTCCAGTTTACTCTCCAGCCTCTGCAGGCTGTGCTGATCTAGAAAAGCTTTCTTGCCCTCATGCCTTCCGTTCAGCAAACAAGTAGTTTTCTCAATCATATGCTGGAAATGACATACGACTTCATCGTGGGGGATGATGATGTAGACTCCTGAGCTTTCTAGTCAAGAACTTTCAAGTTTAAGGAGCTCGAGATGATGCGAAATACATTTGAAACAGCTCAGTGGTTATTGCCTCCTGATGAAGCAAAACTAGCTTGGATCCTCCTAGAAAGCCCTCACCATTCAGCCTAAATCTTTTCCCAGGGACTTCCCTGGAGGTCCAGTGGCTAAGACTCCACACGCCCAATGCGGGGGACCTGGGTTCTATCCTTGGTCAAAGAGCTAGATCCCACATGCCAAAATTAAAATATGATGCCGCCAAATAAATAAAATATATTTAAAAAAGAAAAACCTTTTCCAGCCTCCAGACACAGCTTTAGATATAACTATTCATAAATTCTTCCCAGATTGCCAGTTATTCCTTATTTGAATCTCAACCTTATCTCATACCACAACATGTCAGCCTGTAAACTCTACAAGGTGTGGTTTAGGCTGGTGTTTCCCAACCATTTGTTACTCACCTCTCACTTTTAATTTTCCAGATTACGTCTTCCAGGGTTGCATTTTCTTTAAATTGACTTTTAAAAGAAAAGCTTGAGTAAGTTTTTTTAATTTTTAAATGTTTCTTGGAACATAGTGGATTTACAATGTTGTGTTAGTTTCTGCCATACTGAAAAGTGTATCAGCTATACATATACATGTGTGTGTCCTCACTCAGTCATGTCTGACTCTTTGTGACCCTATGGACTGTAGCCCACCAGGCTCCATTGTCCATGGGCTTCTCCAGGCAAGAATACTGGAGTGGGTTTCCATTTCCTTCTCCAGGGGATCTTCCTGACCCAGGGACTGAACCCACATCTCTTTTGTCTCCCGCATTGGCAGATGGATTCTTTACTACTAGTGCTAACTGGGAAGCCCATACATATACATATATCCACTCTTTTTTAGATTCTTTTTCCATATAGGTCATTTCAAAGTATTGGGACGAGTTCCCTGTGCAGTACAGTCATTTCTTTTTAGTATCTATTTATAAGTAAACTCCGGGAGTTGGTGATGGATAGGGAGGCCTGGTGTGCTGTGATTCATGGGGTCG
Organism: Ovis canadensis; assembly: GCF_042477335.2. NCBI lineage: Eukaryota > Metazoa > Chordata > Mammalia > Artiodactyla > Bovidae > Ovis > Ovis canadensis. The sequence goes on from NC_091247.1 coordinate 58,823,259, forward strand.
CAAAGAGTCAGACACGACTGAGTGACTGAACTGAACTGATATATAGTAGTGTGTATATGTCAATCCCAGTCTCCCAGTTTATCCCCCCAACTGCTTTCCGCACTAGTAACCATAACATTGCTTTCTACATCTGTGACTCTATTTCTTAAATTTATTTAAAAAAAAATTTCTACTAACAAGGGCCATAAATGGAAGGTAACTGCTACATATACCATGCAAACAAAAGCTGAAGTCGGCAGGGGAGGTTAACAGTCCTGGAGAGGGGTGTAAAGACACACCAGCACTGAACAGAGCCTTTCTCCTTGCTGAGCAAAAAGAGAGGACAAGAACTCAACAGTGAACCACCTTCTCCCTGTGTCACTTAATGTAGTTTGAGGCTGTATTCGTGCATCCCTTAAGGTAGCATTTGGAAGCAAGGGTGGAAAGAGCACTGGGTAGGGTCTCAGAGAACCTAGGTTGGAATCAATACTAGGATCTTGCACCCCATGAGGTCTTGATTTCCTCCTCTGATTAGTGGAGGTTGAGGTACCAGCCTTGGGGATTTACCTGGTGGCCCACTGGTTAAGAATCCGCCTTGCAATGCAGGAGACATGTGTTTGATCCCTGGTCGGGGAACGAAGAACCCACGTGCTGTGGAGCAATGCAGCTAAGCCTACACACTACAGCATGAGAGACCGTATGCTGTAGAGGAAGGTCCCAAGTGACACAACTAAGATGTGATGCAGTCAAATAAGTAACTAAATATTCTAAAAGACATCAAATTGTACACTTTAAATATGTATATGTCAATTACAGCACAACAAAACTGTTAAAACATATTCAACTTATTAAAAAAAAACAACAACAACCTTACATGTCTCATCGGGTTGTCTTCAGGGACAAAGGAAATCAGGGACTTGATCTTTAGTTGCTTGTTCAACTGAACTCAGAGGCTAAGTCAGGCATTCTCGGAGGGAACAGAAACCTCTGGGAGGGGGCATGTTCTGTAGACACAAGGGGGCTATGATCGTCTGTGTTTCGGGTAGGGAGAAGTGTTTGGGGTACTGGCATTTGTGTGTGCTGTGCATGCGCGCTCAGTCCTGTCTCTTTGTGACCTTATGGACTGTGGTCCGACAGGCTGCTCTGTCCATGGGATTCTCCAGGCAAGAATACTGGAGAGGGTTGCCATTCCCTCTCTAGTGGATTTTCCTGACCCAAGGTTCAAACCCATATCTCTTGAGTCTCCTGCATTGGCAGTTGGATTCTTTACCACTGTGCCACGTGGGAAGCCTACTGGTTTCAAGCAGTTGGGAACGAAGGATACCAGATGTACTTCCCTGATAGCTCAGCTGGTAAAGAATCTACCCACAATGCAGGAGACCCAGGTTCCATTCCTGGGTCAGGAAGATCTGCTGGAGAAGGGGTAGGCTACCTACTCCAGTATTCTTGAGTTTCCCCTGTGGCTCAGCTGGTAAAGAATCTGCCTGCAATGAGGGAGATCTGGGTAAGGTCCCTGGATTGCGAATATCCCCTGGAGAAGGGAAAGGCTACCCACTCCAGTATTCTGGCCTGGAGAATTCCATGGATATAGTCCATGGGGTCACAGAGTTGGACGGGACTGAATGACTTTCACTCACCAAACAACAAAAAATGGATGCTCCCACAGCCTGCAAGACTCTCAAAGGTTCATTCAGATCCACTTCCAGGTGATCTACCTGCTCATCATGACCCCATCCCAGATATGAGCTCTATTTTATACATCAGCAGAGGCTTCCTTCTCACTTTTCTTAGTTGTATTTCACTTGTATTTCATCCTCTGCTTTATCTTAAGGCCTAGAACAATGACAAGAATTCAGTATTTTTTTCACTAAGTGAATGGATCAATGTTTATGTTCCTATTAGGTTTTTACATATTTTTTAAAAATAAAATGGTAGAAGATATTTGTCTTTTAGGGTTATATCATTCAGGGCCAAATCAAGAGACAAACTGTACCACTAATCTGAATAGAGAAAATTAGATATAAAGAATTTTTAACTAATAAGAGGTGGTTAACAAGAATCTTCACTGGATTCGATCCCTGGGTTGAGAAGATCCCCTGGAAGAGGGTATGGCAACCACTCCAGTATTCTTGCCTGGAGATCCCCATGGACAGAGGAGCCTGGTGGGTTAGTCCCTGGGGTCGCAAAGAGTTGGACACAACTGAGTGACTAAGCACAACTAAAAGAGGTATAAAAAAACTGAGGCAGGGACAGGCAAGTTTCAGTTTAGTTTAGGCTTTGTGGAGGAAGAGGCACAGTCAAGGATATTACGTAGCTGCTTATAAAACAACACAGAAAACAAATTTCCACCATCTTTGTAATAACTGAGTACAAGCTTTGCTAATAAAGTTCTTTAATGAGAAGAATAGGATCCACTGCTTTGGGATAACATTCTGCTACTTTGGGGTTCAAATGTGAAAATCGTCCTTAGACGGAGGGATGTGCAAATACAAGAGGGCTGGATTTAACCTGCAGGCTTAAGTTTGCCCACCCTTGCTCCCTGAGGGAGGAAGAAGGTAGGAGGGACTGAAAAACTGAAGAGGGGCTCCTGTGACCCAGGTTCAGACCTCTGCAGAAAGAACATAAATGCCCACAGTCTTTCAGTAACAAAGAAATATGTCAGGGTGCATGGGCTGCCGCTAGATCACACACACAAAGTCAGGGAGCTGCTACCACGAAAAACGCAAAGCTGGGAAAAGGAAAAGTCCCTCCAGCTCCCAGTTTATGGTGTCCCTCCAGCGCCGTCTACTGGCAGAGACTAACAAGACAGCTGGCAAAGGGTCAGTTTTCAAAGAGCAAAGATGCTTGGAGCTAAGAGGCAGTCATCTGATACGGGCACAAGAGATAGTAATAGTGTTACACATAGTTTTTTCCCCAATCTGTTTCTTACCTTTAAAAATATTTTTTTGTTGTTGTTGTTTCAAAGGTAAGGACTTCCATGGTGGTCCAGTGGCTAAGACTCCTTGCTCCCAATGCAAGGGGCCTGGGTTTGATCCTTGATTTGGAACTAGATCCCACCTGCCACAAGTAAGAGTTCTTAGATACAACTAAAGACCCCACATGCCACAGCAAAGATCAGAGATCCCAAGTGGTGCAACTAAGACCAGGTGCAGCCAAATGTCAACTTAAAAAAGCATAATGTCAGAGTTGCAGGTTAAGTTTTATTTGGGGCAAAATGAGGATTGCAGCCCGGGAGACAGCATCTCAGATAGCTCCGAGAAACTGCTCCAAAGAGGCAGGAAGAAAAGGTGAGTATATATATGATTTTTGCTGAAGGGGGAATACATGCAATCAAGCACATATTTTTCCAGAATGTTTCTACTAGTCTCATGAAGCTTTTGCTAGTCAAGAGAAACAGTCATCACCATGAAGGATTTAAGTCCTTTTCTAGATATGGAAAGATGCAAGATTCGGCTCCTGATAATATCTAACTATCTGAAGACCTATCCTGGTAGTTTCCCCACCCCTACACCAGCACAGAGTGCCTCATTTCTGCTCTCCACCCTGAACTCCTTTCAGAGAGTGTTCAAGGTCAGCAGCTGCAGCAAAACAGGATTTACTTCTTATAGAGGTAGATGGCAAGTGCCCATGGCAAGTGTCAATTTGTAGTTGACACAAATAAATAAAAATTAAAAAAAAAAGATTGATCTGTTAAAAACAACAACAACAACAAACCAGTGACCCAAAAGATAATCTTTCAAGCTTAAGGAAATGGAGTCAGAAGAAACTCTGGCAAGAGGATTCATTTTTACTTCCTTCTCTGGAAGAAAATGGTATTTGGATCCTTTTTTACTTTTAATGATAGACTAGGATTAGTTAATTCTAGCACCCTGATCACTAAAGAATAAATATTTTGATTAGAAACTTAAAGTTGATATAAGGAGTACATCCTTCAGCATTGATTTCTTAAAATCTATATTCTTAACATAGTATACCAGTCTTTCAAAAGTTTATTCCAACCCACTTCTTTTGTACTCTAAAACATCTTCATTATGTTGTTTGATGAGATAGATCCACAAGAAAACAGAGGTGCCCGAGGTCGATCCAACTTTCAGCCAATCAGGTCTGCCATGTGGAGACTCCCAGATGTAGACCTTGCTGACTCAGGTGCCTCGCTGGGTCTCAGCTTTGAGACAGGGACACAGCAGCATGGATGGTATCATCTTGCTGGCTTACATCTATATCTTGAAACCAACTGGGTTTTATATTTGATATATTTGAAAAGAGTCAGAGGTGGGGATCTAATTTTATATTCTTTGAAGTGTTGTTGCAGGAATGGGACCTCTTCTAGGGCCTGAGGTTGGGCTCTTGAATAACACTCAGAAATGAATTGTCTGAGCTGACAAAGCAAGAGACTTTATTGGGAAGGGGCACCTGGCTGGTGAGCAGGAAGGTCAGGAAACCCAGGAGGACTGCTCTGCCACATGCTTCACAGTCTCGGGCTTCTGCGGTGATGGGATGAGTTTCTGAATTGTCTCTGGCCAATCACTTCCTCAGGGGACTTCCTGGTAGCATGTGGTTCACTCAACCAAGATGGAATCCAGAGAGAAGGATCCTCTGGAGGGAGGATGGTAAAATACATGGACTGGAGTCTCCTCTGTCCTCTGACCTTTCCCGAGTTCTTCTGGTTGGTGGTAGCTTGTTCCAGGTTTCTTACTGGGACCTCCTGTTATAAAACAGCTCACGTAAGTGACTGCTATCTTGCCTGACCAGGGATGGCTGTTTCAGTTAGTGTCTCCTCTAACAGTATGGCCAATGAATTGCTTCAATACCATGTAATCCAGTCTTTCCAATGGATCCAAATCATTTAATATCCAGGCCTCAAATCCCCAGCATCAGTAACAACCGCCAAGGATAGCTTCATCCCACAAGTCCCACTCTTGGGCGCTGTGTTTGCCAGGATGCTTCTTCTCTCTACTGGACCGTCTCCTCTCCTTCCTGATGTCCCAGTCGTGGGTGCTCTTCTTTCTGTGTTTGGACTTCTCTGTGCTGCCTGGCTCCACCTTGGCCTTCCTCCTGTTCTCTTTGTAGGAATCTCCATCCTTGTGGTTCTTCCTCTTCCACTCTGCCTGCTCCTCGCCACCGAGTCCTCCTCCTTCCTTTTCCCTGGATCTTCTCTTCCAGCCTTTGTTTTGATCTCTGTTTTGATGGATGCTGGTGAGGTACTCTGAGATGCAGCTAGACTCATCTTTGTGTTGTGTGGCGTGGGGACCAGTGGTCATTCCTTGTACAGGAGGCCTTGGAAACCACCAGTTATTGAAAAAATGGTCATGTTTTTTCTGACAGTGACTTACAGGTTCCAGTCTTGGTCTCAAGTGATGACTACTGGACAGTGAGGACGAGTGGCTCTCCACTGTTTTTGGCCTTTTGTAGGAACCACAGGACTTGTGGGGCTGCCTGAAGGGGAAGCCCTGCTCCAGAACTGGAGGTCTGGGTGCTGTGTGGTCATTTTCTCTGTATGCAGAGTCTTCTGTCCCCCTTCTAAAGCAAACCTCTGGCTTTAATCCTCTGGCTCTCTGCTTTCTGATGTAATCCTGAAGTTCATGTTGAAAAGAGTCACAAGTCTTAGAATTTTCCATTATACTGACTATGGATGAATCTCTGCCAAGGAAGATGAAGAAAAACTTTCCGTTAATTGTTTTGCTACAAATGTATGCTTTTTCTTTGAAAAGATCAGGTTGTCAAATTTCTAGTGGAGATAATATTATTTTAATCATGTACTATAAATACCATGTAGCTATTGGTTTTGAAAATATATGTATATTGAAAATATTTATTATATATATATATAGAAAATGTTGATTTAAAAAATATATGTAGCTGTCAATACCATGTAGCTCTTGATTTCCAGACAAACACCCCAATCAAAAAATGAGCAGAAGAACTTAATGGACATTTCTCCAAAGAAGACATCACACTGGTCAGAACGACCATCATTTAAAAGTTTATGGATAACAAATGCTGGAGAGGGTGTGAAGAAAAGGAAATCCTCTGACACTGTTGGTGAGAGTGTAGTTGATGCAGCCACTAGGCAATGCAGTATGGAGGGTCCTCAGAAAACTAAATGTAGAATTACCATATGATCCAGTAATCCCACTCCTGGTCATATAGTGGACAAAACTGTCATTCAAAAAGATGCAGGTATCCCTATGTTCATAGCAGCACTATTTGCAATAGCCAAGACATGGAAACAACTTAACTGTCCATCAGCAGATGAGTGGAAAAAGAAGCTGTCTACATATATACAATGAAACACTGCTCATCTATTAAAAAGAACAACATTATGCCATTTGCAGCAATATAGATGCAGCTAGAAACTATCATAGTAAGTGAAGTAAGTCATGAAAGAGACAAATACTGTATGACATCACTTATATGTGAAATCTAAAATATGGCACAAATGAACCTAGGTACAAAACAGAAATGGACCTACAGACATAGAGATCAGACTTGTGGTTGCCAAGGCGAGGTGGGGAGGGAGAGGGATGGACTGGGAGTTTGGGGTTGGTAGATGCAAACTATTACATTTAGAATGAATGACCAACAAACTCCTACTGAACAGCCTGAGGAACTATACCCAGTCTCCTGGGATAAACCATAATGGAAATGAGTATTAAAAAATGAAATGTATATATGTGTAAAACTGAGTCACTTTGCTGTATAGCAGAGACTGTCACAACATTGGCAATCACTTATACATCAATAAAAACACATGTGGTTTTGACATAGACTGAGAATCATAAAATATAATGGACTAAGAAAATGTGTCCTAAAACACTGTGTAAGTTTGAGGATCTGGGAATATATCATTAAAAAGATCACTTATTTATTCCTGGCTGTGCTGGGTCTTTGTTGCTGTACGGGCTTTCTCTAGTTGCAGCGAGCAGGGGCTACTATTCGCTGTGGTGCATGGGCTTCTCACCGCAGTGGCTTCTCTTGTTGTGGAGCGAGGGCTCTCGGGTGCTTGAGCTTTATAATGGAGGCACCTGGGCTCAGTATTTGCAGCTCCCGGGCTCTAGAGCACAGGCTCAGTAGTTGTGGTACACAGGCTTAGTTGCTCTGAGGCATGTGGGACCTTCTCAGACCAGGGATTGAACCCATATCTCCTGCATTGACAGGTGGATATGTCAATATCCACTGAGCCCCCAGGGAAGCCCTGGGAATATATAGAAAGTCAAGTCATTTTAAGAAAGCAGAGAGAACATCGGGCAAACAAATTATTCATAAATTCTACAAAAACAGAACTGGCTAGTCCTTGTGTTATGTGCCAAGAAAGAAATAAAAAAGATCCTCAAACATTTTCTCTCTCACACACACACACGTGTGTTTTAATCTCATAGGTGGGGTAAAAGAACAGAGAAAGATTCTACTTATTGTGATAAAGTCTAGACCTATTCTTCTTCTTCTTCTTTTTTTAACAAATGAGAAACTGAGTTAGAGTTTAAATAACTTACTTAAGGTCACACAGCCAGAAAGTGGAAGAGCCAAAAACTGAACCGAGGCAGAGGATCCAGAGCCTGCTCACTTCACTACTCTAATATTGGTACCAACCTTCTAGGTGTTATGAGGACTGGAAGAGTGATGGGTGCAGAGACACTGGTCAGTGCCCATCAGCTATTAATATTCTCATTAGGAAGCTGGAATGATGGCTAGCAGCATTTGATGTGTGACTGGTGGTCTATTCTGAGAACTTTTTCTCTGTTTTATGTTAGTGTTTTGTCTTTCTAGTTAATTAAAATAAACACCTATTTGTGCTAAAAGTTAAAAAAAAAAAAAGTCACAGCAGCAATATACACTGTAAAATCAAATAGTGGATTTCGGGCTTCCCAGGTGGCTCAGTGGTAAAGAATCGATCCCTGGTCTGGGAAGACTCCACATGCCTCAGGGTAACTAAGGGCAACTGAACCTGTGTGCTACAACTACTAAACTGGAGCTCTAGAGCCCGTGCTCTGCAACAAGAGAAGCCACTGCAAATGAGGTGCCGGCGCACTGCAGCAAAGTGCAGCCCCCACTTACCGCAAGCAGAGAAAGCCCGAGAACAGCAATGCAGACTCCTGGCAGTATAAATAAAAATGAATAAAATTCCTTTAAAAAAAAAACCTGAGCTGATTTCTCTCTCCAGAGGTAACTACTGGACATATTACTATTTTGGGGTGTCCATGGACTGAGGCTCGCCAGACTCCTCTGTCCATGAGATTTCCCAGGCAAGAATACTGGAGTGGGTTGCCATTTTCTTCTTCAGGAGATCTTCTCAACTCAGGGGTTGAACCTGGGTCTCCCACATTGCAGGCAGATTCTTCACTGTCTGAGCCACCAGGAATGCTCTATATTACTGTGTTCCTGAGGGCTAAAACTCTGATCAAACAGGCGGGAGGTCAGACTGTGCATTCTGGTTTGCAACTCAGCTTTTCTTCCCAAACAATGTATTCGGACTCATTTTCTACTTCAGTGCACAAAATTTGTACCTTATCTTTATGGAATCTTCTTGGGGTGACAGAACAGACATGGACCATGATTCTTTAAAAAGACAAACAGGGATTTCCCTGGTGGTCCAGTGGTTAAGAACCTGCCTTCCAAAGCAGGTTTGATTCCTGGTGGTGGAACTATGATCGCACATGCCAAGCAGCAACTAAGCCCACACCCTACAACTAGAGAGCCCTCCAGCAGCAACTAGAGAGAAGCCTGTGCACAGCAAGACCCAGCAAGGCTAATATATATATATATATATATATATATATATGCACTTATGCTAAAATATATATACATATATATATATATATGTATGCTACTGCTAAGTCACTTCAGTCGTGTCCAACTCTGTACGACCCCATAGACGGCAGCCCACCAGGCTCCCCCGTCCCTGGGATTCTCCAGGCAGGAGTACTGGAGTAGGGTGCCATTTCCTTCTCCAATTCATGAAAGTGAAAAGTGAAAGTGAAGTTGCTCGGTCGTGTCCAACCCTCAGCGACCCCATGGATTGCAGCCTACCAGGCTCCTCCATCCATGGGATTTTCCAGGCAGGAGTACTGGAGTGGGGTGCCAATGCCTTCTCCGATATATACATATATATATATACATATATATATACACATATATATGTATATATATACATATATATAATTCACTTAAAAAAAATCAGATCCCTGAAAATTTAGGTCCTCCTAATTTTTAGCTATGGTCAACAAAGTAGCAGTATTTTGCAGACACTGACTGAGTGACCTGGGTCTGTGGGGCACTGTAGGGTGCTGCCAAGCTGTGCTAGTGGTAAAGAATCTGCCTGCCCATGCAGGAGATGTAAGAGACTGCAGGTTCAATCCCTTTGCCAGGAAGATCCCCTGGAGAAGGGCATGGCAACCCACTCCAGTATTCTTGCCTGGAGAATCCCATGGACAGAGGAGCCTGGCAGGCTACGGTCCCTAGGGTCGCACAGAGTCGGACATGACTGAGCAGCAGCAGCAGTAGGGTGCTGGCCCAGAGGTGGGCTGCCAGGCTAAGGAAGTTCCTCCTTGGGAAGGAACTGCTCCTGAAACATTCTTGGTCAGGAAGAAAACTTCCTCCCCTAAATAGAACCTGAGAGGGGTTTGAATTTGTAGGAGAGGGCTTCAGTTTTTTTTTGTGGGGGGGCGTGGTTCAAACTGATTCTGGATTCTGGTGAGGTGATTTCAGAGAGGCATCCAGTCATTTCCTCACTGTGGAAGGATGAAAGTGAAAGTGTTGGTCGCTCAGTTATTTCCAACTCTGCAGTTCCAGGGACTGCAGCCCTCCAGGCTCTTCTGTTTATGGGATTCTCCAGGCAAGAATACTGGAGTGGGTTGCCATGCCCTTCTCCAGGGGACCTACCCAACCCAGAGATTGAATCGAGATCTCCTGCATTGTAGGAAATTGTAGAAACCCAAGTTGCCTGCATTCTTTACTGCCTGAGCCACAAGGAGGGTGGAATGCAAAGTCCCTGAAAGGATTCACTCCCCCCACCCCCACACACACACCCCCAGGGCACAGGTGTGATATGAGAGCCTTCAGGCAGGTTACAGCTCTGGGCTGGTGTGGATCTGGAGTCGGGCTGCCACTTAATCATGCTGTTGACTTATGTCAATAGCGAAGGACAAGGAAGCCTGGCGAGCTGCAGTCTATGGGGTCACAAAACAGTCAGATGACTTAGCGACTAAACCGTCACCCACCACACCCCCTAAATATGCAACATAAACAGACTTAACAAGCAATGGTAAGAGAGGGGTGTGGTCCAGACCTGTCCACTGGGAGGTGAGTGGGAGGGGACAGGGCTGGGGAAAGCAGGCCCTGCTTACATAGGGCTTGGATATAGTCATACACAGAAAATGTGTGCACTGTGACATCTGCCAAGCCTGGCCTAGTTTACCTACTACATACCCCTGGAAGCTACCTAGAGTCCTTCTTCCTGGCTACCACCTACCCAGTCTAACCCTGGTCTCTTCACCAGTGCCGCATATGAGCCTCCATCCCTTTTCACCCACCCCTGAATCCTTCTCCAGGAAAAAGCAGCCAGAGAAATCTTTTTAAAGTCAATCTGATTACAGCCAGCACTCTCTGCTGTGCTCCGTATCTATGAATGTGAAATCACGAATACCAGAGCCAGACTGTATTCATAGCCTGAGTCACATTCATTATATAAGAGACCTGAGCATGGGGGCAGGGGCATCCTGGGCCCAATTCCCACAGACCAGAGGACAACTGGATGTCTCCTCCAGTCAAGGCCCTCTGTTTCTTACTGCTCTAAAATTGTCCTTTGTCCCATGGCTCAGCTGGTAAAGAACCTGCCTGCCCATGCAGGAGATGTGAGAGACACGGTTGGATCCCTGGGTCAGGAAGGTCCCCTGGAGAAGAAAGTGGCAACTCACTCCAGAATTCTTGCCTGGAAAACTCCACGGACAGAGGAGCCTGGTGGGCTACAGTCCATGGGGTCACAAAGAGTCACTCAGGACTGACAGAGCGAGCATGCACGCGCACGCGCACGCACACACGCACACAGGCACACACACACACACACACACACATCCCCAGGCCACCCACGTCTGACTTCTACCTACTCCTCAGTCTCAAGTACCAGCTGCAACTGCTGCCTGCCTTTCCCTTTCTGCACCCCACCCCCACAGCCTTTATAGAATCTATACTCCGTCTGGTCTCTTCCCCCAGCCCCCATCGGCTTCTCCCTTTCTTCATGGTCTGCTAGGTTATCCCTTTCCAGCCTACTTCTCTGCCTCATCTCTGGTCCTCTGGCTTTGTTTTTAGTTGGGATGCTCTATATTAAGATAAACTTGGCTATACCATAGAGTAGGAAGCAAAATTTGTTAAATAAATAATAATAATACCACATCTGGTTAAAACCAAGCCCTCGAAGACATTTCCTTCTGCTCAGAGCTCACATCATTTCCTCTCCCCTCCCATTGCTCTCACCCTCAGAGTTGGAGATTCCAGTCCACTTTTCTCCCAGGGAACTTGTAGGGAGTTTGGGGAGTTCGAATTGCCTCCAGGCTCTCCATCTCCCTCCACTCCTATCCTTCCTTCCATGGTTCAGACCAGAACCCTAGGGGACATTTGCTGCTCCCTACCTCACCAGGCAGCACCTTTACAAGTCCTGCTTGCTCTGCAGGATTGGGGACTTCCTCGGTAGTTCAGTGGTTAAGGCTCCCCTGCTTCTAATGCTGGGGGCCTGGGTTCGATCCCTGGTCAGGGAACTAAGATCACACATGCCTGAGGTGCCCCTTGGAGCCACACACACACAAAAAGCATCCAGGAGGGGAGCATTTCTTTGCATGGAAGCTGCTCCTGTAGGGGGCGGGACCACATTTCGGCTGTATCACAGCTTTGTTGATGTTGTCTTAAACAATAGTCTTTATGTTTACACAAAGCAGTACAAAATGAGGCGGTTCCTCAAAGGGTGACTTGGAGGTAGAAAATCCATCCTGAGCATCAAAGTGTTAGTTGCTAAGTCATGCCTGACTCTTTGCGACCCTATGGACTGTAGCCCACTAGGCTCCTCTGTCCATGGGATTTTCCAGGCAAGAATACTAGAGTGTCCCTTCTTAATTGGCCTTCTAGCTTCTGCTTGATGAGTCTGTTTCCAAACCAGCAGCCAGAATAATTACCTTTGTTTGTCTAAACTTATTATTTTTTAAATTATGAAAATATGATTGCTATATCCTTCTACATCTCTGTATATTATCTTAATTTTTGAGAGTTTGATATTGAAACTCCAACTAAAAACCTTATCTACTTAAAAAAAATTGTAAACTATATGGAACCTTGTTCTGTATTTTCTAAGTCTCCTGCAAATGTGTTATCTTGCAGAATACTTGCAAAATAATTCTTTGAATGTATGTAATCCTGGTCAAACCATCACTCCTCTGCCTAAAATCCTGTGGGTATGCTTCTTTCCTAAGTGATAAAGTGATAAAAGTGAAGTCACTCAGTCCCGTCCGACTCTTTGTGACCCCATGGACTGTAGCCTACCAGGCTCCTCCGTCCATGGGATTTTCCAGGCAATAGTACTGGAGTGGGTTGCCATTTCCTTCTCCAGGGGATCTTCCCAACCCAGGGATTGAACCCAGGTCTCCTACATTGCAGACAGATCCACTGAAGTGAAGTGAAGTCGCTCAGTTGTGTCCGACTCTTTGCGATCCCATGGACTGTAGCCTTCCAGGCTCCTCTGTCCATGGGATTTTCCAGGCAATAGTACTGAAGTGGATTGCCATCTCCTTCTCCAGGGGATCTTCCCGACCCAGGGATCAAACCCAGGTCTCCCGCACTGTAGACAGATGCTTTACTGTCTGAACCACCAGGGAGCCCAAACCCCCAAGGGTGCCTACAAAGCCCAGCCACTATTGGTCGTCTTACTTATCTGAAGTTTCTGGTTTCTTTCTGACAACCCTCCCCTTGTTCCTCCTTTCTAGCCTTCGTTCTCCCTGCCAGAGAAGATGCATGGGCACCCTCTAGGTCAAGCTCCTGGACTATGGATCCTAGGAGAAGTCATGTCCAACTCTTTGAGCGACTTCACTTCTTCACCCTCCAATGGAAACCCCTCACCAAGGGCATTTCCTGGCCATCCAGTAGTCGAGCTTACGTGCTCCCACTGCAGGGGGTGCGGGTTGGATCCCTTGTTCGGGAACCAAGATCCCACATACAGTGCAAAGTGGCCAAAAAGTAAAAAAAACCAACCCTTTTTAAAATTAAAAAGGGTTTCCCTAGTAGCACAGTGGATGAGAATCTGCTTGCCAATGCAGGGGACAGAGTTCCATCCCTGGTCCAGGAAAATTTTGCATACCATGGAGCAGCTAAGGCTGAAAGCAACAACCACTGAGCCCTAGAGTCTGTGCTCTGCAATGAGAGAAGTCCCCCAAACGAGAAGCCCATGAACTGCAGGAAGGGTAGCCCCTCCTCACCACAACTAAAGAAAGCCTGGGCAGAGTAACGAAGACCCAGTGCAGCTACCAACAACAAAAATTTGAAAAGAAAAAAATACTTCAGCAAGCAGAGATTCCTCATTCGCTGCTGTCTCATATCAAATTTTGCTGACCTAAGTGCGTGCATGCTCAGTTGTGTCCAACTTTGAATTTTGTGACCACATAGACTGTTGCCCTCCAGGCTCCCCTATCTGTGGACTCTCCCAGGCAAGAATACTGGAGCAGGTTGCCATTTTCTCCTCCACGGGATTTTTCTGACCCAGTGATTGAAGCCACGTCTTTTGTCTCTCCTGCACTGGCAGGCAGATTCTTTACCACCATGCCACCTGGGCCAAGGTAGATGCCTAATCCCACACTTGCTGAATGAATATGGGAGTGAAGAAGGGCCTTGACTTCTCTCCACACTTCGCCCCCACAAGTCCAGGTGCCCTGAGAAGCCCAGATCCAAGGAGTCCTACCTGCCTCAGCCGTGCTTCCCACCCAGCATCCTCCAGTTTGCCTCTCAAGCCACCACCTCTTCCAGCTAGCATGCCCACAGCCATCAAACAGGAGTGCAAAAAAAAAAAAAAGAAAAAGCAACACATTTGGCTCACCTTTTACCTGGAGTCACCACCATGCATGCACTAGTTTACTGAGAGAAATTTCCACGGGTAGAACCCTTAATTCTCGAGCCTACAAGTCTTTGGGGTCATGTAAGTAGACCTGTGGGCCTACAGAGAGCAGAATTTTGCCTGCCTAGTACCTCAAAAGGAAAGAAGGAAGGAAGGGAGGGAGGCAGGAAGGGATTCCTAGCCAGGGGTAGGTTTTACTCAGCTCCAAGAGAAGAATCTCAGCTTCTTCGCAGCTCAAACTTCTCTGCCAGATCCCCTAGGAGCAGGGAAGCTGGGAAGCAGGAAGCCACGCCTCTTCGTCTGGGGATTTCAGGTTTTAGAATCTTACCATTTCACAGCTTCAGGCTATTAGGAGAAAGAAATCCAATCATAGCATTTAAGGTGATTTAGGAACACTTAGGGCTTCCCTTGTGGGAAAGAATCTGCCTGCAGTGTGGGAGACCTGAGTTTGATCCTTGGTTTGAGAGTATCCCCTGGAGAAGGGAAAGGCTACCCATTCCAGTATTCTGGCCTGAACAATTCTATGGACTGTATAGTCCCTGGGGTTGCAAAGAGTTGGACAGGACTTTCACTTTTTCTTTCTTTCAGGAACACTTAAGCTCATCAACTTGGGACACAGTCTCAAATCTAAACCTTATTATTCTATCCTGTTTGAAGAGTTTAGTTTGAAATATTTTAAAAATAAAGCAAGCCATTCTCAAATCATAAAATATAGCATACAAACAGAAATGTGCACCATCAAAAACCTACAGCATGATGATTACAAAGGAGAAGTTTATTAAACTACAGTTTTAGTTGGTAAATAAAACACTGCCATGCCCTGGCTCCTTTCTTAATCTTAACTCCCCAACTGTGTGATTTTTATGGTCACCCCATCCTTGCTCTTTATAGCTTATCACTCAAGTATAAATCTCAAGCTATGATAGTTTTACTTTTTCTTGGTTATAACTTTATATAAATGGAATCATATCACAGACAGTTCTTTTGTTCTGAATTTCACCACAGTGCACTCATTTTCATGGCGGTATGGAATTCCATTCTATGAAAAAAATATACATACGTACATACACAACCACAGTTCATTTATCCATTCATGGCCATCATGAGGGTTTCCAGTCCAGGGCCATTTTTAAACAACACTGTCATGTATATTTTTACATAATCTCTAGATACACTTCAGCCTGCATTCCTGTCGGCTGTATACCCAGTAGAGGAATCTCTGCAGTTACAGTCTACACGGTGGGCACATTTAGTTTTATCAGACACAGTCCCACACTGTGGGACACTGTTTTTTATCAGACACTGTTTTTCAAGCCGTTCTTTCAAGAGGTTAAATCCTCCCAGAATCATTTGAGTGCTTCACATTCTTTCTAATACTTGGAATTGTCTGGCTCTAAATTCTGTATTAAATTGCAACAATTAGAACCAATAGTATTTCCATGTTCACAATGATACTGAGTACCTTTCCTAATATCTATTGACCTCTTGGATTTTCGACCTCTTGGATTTTCTCGAGTTCTCTGCTGGGTCTGTGTGTATGAGATCTCCTACTCTGTGCCTGGCATCTTCATTCTCTTGGAAGTATCTTTTGATGGACAGAAGTTCTTAATTGTAATGTTGTTAAAGTTAATAATTAAACAGCACTTTTTTGTGTCATATTTAAGATGTAATTTCCTAACCTTAGACCAGAGTTTCTCTACCTCAGCACTACTGACATTTGAGTTTAGGTAACTTTTTGATGTACACGTTGTCCTGTGCATTATACAACGTTGGACAGCATTCCTGTTCTTTACCAGCTAGATGACAATAGCAACATCTACCCCAAGTTTTTCAAATTAATTAATCTTTGGCTATCTGAATTGCAGCACATGGATCTTCATTGGGTGTTCGTTGTGACATGCGGGATCTTTAAGCTTGGCCTCGAGTACACTGGTGTTTCCCTGGTGGCTCAGTGGTAAAGAACCTGCCTGCCAATGCAGGAGATGCAAGAGATATAAAATGTGTTGGCAAGATCCCCTGGAGTAGGAAATGGCAACCCACTCCAGCACTCTTGCCTGGAAAATTCCATGGATAGAGGAGCCTGGCAGGTTGCAGATCACAGAGTCACAAGGAGTTGGACACAACTGAACAATTGAGCACACACACCAAATCAAATCCCAGACACAGAGTTTTGGTAAGGTAAAGATAGTGTTATTGCTTTGACAGGCAAAGGGAGATACATCAGGCTTATGCTTTGAAAAATTATGTGCCAGAGAACTTGAAGGTTATTATAACACCAGGTCAAAGCTGGGGTCTCTGAGAATAGGGTGTGAGCAGGGCTTGTATCCCTTAATCTCATCTCAGGTGGGTGGTTTCCTAATCTTGATGTGTTTCTGTGGTTCCTTTAATCTTGCCTCAGGTGTTTTTTTGGCTGTTCCTCCCTTGATTATGGATTTCCCTGACTGAAATCACATTGATTATATTCTTTGCAGCCAAAGATGGAGAAGCTCTATACAGTCAACAAAAACAAGACCAGGAGCTGACTGTGGCTCAGATCATGAACTCCTTATTGCCAAATTCAGATTTAATTGAAGAAACTAGGGAAAACCACTAGACCATTCAGGTATGACCTAAATCAAATCCCTTATGATTATACAGTGGAAGTGAGAAATAGATTTAAGGGACTAGATCTGATAGAGTGCCTGATGAACCATGGATGGAGGTTCATGACACTGGGCAGGAGACAGGGAGCAAGACCATCCCCATGGAAAGAAATGCAAAAAAGCAAAATGGCTGTCTGGGGAGGCCTTACAAATAGCTGTGAAAAGAAGACAAGCAAAAAGCAAAGGAGAAAAGAAAACATATAAGCATCTGAATGCAGAGTTCCAAAGAAGAGCAAGGAGAGACAAGAAAGCCTTCTCAAGTGCAAAGTGATCAGTGCAAAGAAATAGAGGAAAACAACAGAATGGGAAAGACTAGAAATCTCTTCAAAAAAGTTAGAGATACCAAGGGAAAATTTCATGCAAAGATGGGGTCAATAAAGGACAGAAATGGTATGGACCTAACAGAAGCAGAAAATATTAAGAAGAGGTGGCAAGAATACACAGAAGAACTGTACAGAAAAGATCTTCACGACCCAGATAATCATGATGGTGTGATCACTCACCTAGAGCCAAACATCCTGGAATGAGAAGTCATGTGGGCCTTGGGAAGCATCACTATGAACAAAGCTAGTGGAGGTGATGGAATTCCAGTTGCTCTCTTTCAAATCCTAAAACATGATGCTGTGAAAGTATCATGCCAGCAAGTTTGAAAAACTCAGCAGTGGCCACAGGACTAGACTAGGTCAGTTTTCATTCCAATCCCAAAGAAAGGCAATGCCAAAGAATGCTCAAACTACTGCACAATTGCACTCGTCTCACATGCTAGTAAAGTAATGCTCAAAATTCTCCAAGCCAGGCTTCAGCAATATGTGAACCGTGAACTTCCAGATGTTCAAGCTGGTTTTAGAAAAGGCAGCAGAACCAGAGATAATTTGCCAACATCCACTGGATCATCGAAAAAGCAAGAGAGTTCCAGAAAAAAACATCTATTTCTGCTTTATTGACTATACCAAAGCCTTTGTGTGGATCACAATAAACCGTGAAAAATTCTGAAAGAGATGGGAATCCCAGACCACCTGACCTGCCTCTTGAGAAACCTGTATGCAGGTGAGGAAGCAACAGTTAGAACTGGACATGGAACAACAGACTGGTTCCAAATAAGAAAAGGACTATGTCAAGCCTGTATATTGTCACCCTGCTTATTTAACTTCTATGCAGAGTACATCATGAGAAACGCTGGACTGGAAGAAGCACAAGCTGGAATCAAGATTGCTGGGAGAAATATCAATAACCTCAGAGAGGCAGATGATACCACTCTTATGGCAGAAAGTGAAGAGGAACTAAAAAGCCTCTTGATGAAATTGAAAGAGGAGAGTGAACAAGTTGGCTTAAAGCTCAACATTCAGAAAACGAAGATCATGGCATCTGGTCCCATCACATCCTGGGAAATAGATGGGGAAACAGTGTCAGACTTTATTTTCTTGGGCTCCAAAATCACTGCAGATGGTGACTGCAGCCATGAAATTAAAAGACGCTTACTCCTTGGAAGGAAAGTTTTCCTTTCCTGATTTCCTTTAGGATTGATTCGTTGGATCTCCTTGGAGTCCAAAGGACTCTCAAGAGTCTTCTTCAACACCACAATTGATGCTTCAAAAGCATCAATTTTTCGGTGCTTAGCTTTCTTTATGGTCTAATTCTCACATCTATACATGACTACTGGAAAAACCATAGCTTTGAGTAGATGGACCTTTGTCGGCAAAGTAATGTCTCTTCTTTTTAACACGCTGTCTAGGTTTGTCTGAACTAGGTTTGTCATAGCTTTTCTTCCAAGGAGCAAGCGTCTTTTAATTTATCTACGTTTCAAATCCACCTTTTGGAACTCAAGCAAGGCCGTGGAGGCTGGAGACTTGCCTACAAGAAATGGGGGATAGAAAGGCTCTCCAAACCTGGGAACTCTGCATGTTACAGAATTAGCTGAGAGACGAGGTGTTTAGGCAAATAATACAACTTTATTCAGAAAGCCAGCTGACTGAGAGGATGGCAGACTAATGTCTCAAATTAGCCATCTTACCCAGGTCTGGGTGCCAGTTTCACAGGTGGGCTGGGTCAGATTCTAACAAAGGCACTTTAACAGCCCAGTAGAGGGGCAGGATTCCCTGACACAGGCCATTATGTATGATTATAATAACAAAAGCAGCAAAAACAAAGGTTAAAGTCAAAGAAACAGATCCATCGGGGAGTCAGAAGTCAGAATTGGCTCTTCCCTGCTGCAGTTCCCCATTGTCAAGGTCCATTCCACAGTCTTGGAAAATGGGGGTGATGACTGTTCTAACTGCTTTATCAGATGGATCCGTCCAAGAGTGTCTGCTATCGGTGTTCCAGTTGTTGATATTTGTCTTCTTCTGTTCCTATTTGGAATGTGTCTACCCTGTAGACTTGGAAATATTGGACATATAAGCCAGGAGGCAGCATCTCATGTTAAGGAATTATGTGCTTTTCTATGTATGGGAAGATGCAAGAGTCAGGGCTCATTAAAATTATTTCCTTGATATGTACCTCAGCTGTCTGGGGCCTGTAATCCTGTATTTTCATACCCTGAATTTCCTCAGGGTTCACCATAGGTAGTGGCTGCAATCTGATGACTGCCTGGTGGCAGGTATTCTCCTTCTTCTGTTTTCTCAGGGCTCATCCACTCCCACTGGAGGGCTGAAATTGCTGATGATTGACAAGGCAGGAAGTATTCCATTTCTCAGATTCTCCCCTCTTGGCTGGAAATTTGATCAATATTTGGGAGACAGTTCATGATCAAATTTCGTCTCACGGTGCTGGGAGGCTCATCCCAGATTGGGTGAAAGCTCTTGATATGCCACTCCAGGTGCTAAATTTTGGATTAGACCCCAGGCGTAATGAAAGATCCTCTGTATCTTGTGCCTAATTACGACCAGCAGACATTTTCCCTTGTCGCTTCTTCCCATACCTAGAATGAAACTGTTGCATTTATTTTATGTTATATTTTTAGTCATTTAAGCTTTGTTGGAAGCCTGGTTACACACTGGGTATTACACGAGACAACAGTCTTATAAATTAGACCAGATCTAAGTGATGCGGCCAGTACCATTGACAAAGTGCAGCAGGGAGGCACGAAGCACAAACAGTTTGAAAACAAAGAACAAATTAAAACAATGATTAGTATAACTAGTTGAAATCCAGTTGCAATAGTCAAGCAACCAAAGGAGTCATAACTGATTTAATGAGCTATCCATAGTTTCATTGTCAAGGTGGTACACAACTTACACATGGCTTAACCTTTGAGACAGGCAAATGTTGCTTGCAGGATCAACCAGATAGAAAAAGATAAATGTTTCAATTCTTCTTACAAAGGTATAATTTACCAAATTATTGTAAGTCATAATTAGCTTAAGGGGGAGATTTTCCTTAGTCTTGGAAAACACAGATTTAAACCAGTAATTTTTTAGATAGAAGCCATAAAAATTATAACCATATTTACCAGTTCACTCAGTTCTATGTAACTAACTTCCCTGGACCACCAGGAAGTCCCTACCCACCACCGCCACCACCGCCCCCCCCCCCCCGCCGCCCCCAGTTTTAACAACCAAAACAAGTCTCCAGACATTGTCAAATATCTCCTGAGGAGCAATATTGGCCCAGACTGAAAACCATTGCCATAGATCATAAAGATATATTCTCACAGGATGTCTTGTAAAAAGCTTCATGGATACATGATTCAGTTGGAATTGATTTTTGTCCAAGCTCTGAGGCAGGCATTCTATGTCATTAGTTCTCCCTTGCAGATATCATATTTTTTCAACACCATTTATTAAAAAATCTATCTTCCTCACTGTTCTGTGGTGCTGCTTTTGTAACATTAAAAAACAAAATTCAACCGGGTAAACTGGAAGATCTAATTGGCTTTATTTGATAGTCTGGCAGTTATCCCTTCTAACAAATAGAAAAGAACGCTGAGGACCTGAACAAAATGGAAGGCTTTCATAGACAGAAGGAAGATGGGAAGAGGAAGTTAAGATTGGATTATTTTAGGCAAAGTCACCTCCCTTAGAGAAAGGCAGGGGGCTTTAGGCAGATTACATCGCAGGAGTTGATTGGGTAATTCTAGATTGATTGGTTTAAAATTCTACTCCTGGGAGGGGCCTAAACTAATCATAATGGGGCTTAGCCCAAGGGACTCAATTTTGGGCTTTGTTTGTTTGTTTGTTTCTTAACACTCTTATAAACAGCATTTATTCTACATAGTACTCTGAAGAAAGATATGTGCAGCCATTTGAATTCATTAATACGAATGCAAACGTTCTTTTTTGTCCTGAAATACTGAAAAGGCGAATGTATCTGGTAGAAACATAATCCTTAAGAGTTACCAATTAGAAAACAACACCTTTCAAAACAGATTTTTCTTTTCCTGGTAGAAAACAAAACAAAACTCTGGATTATGGGGAAGAAATTAAACAAAGTCTAATCAGTTGTTGAGGTGCCTTAACACAAAGTTTTGTCCCTTAAACCAACTTGTCCAAAGTAGTAAGTGGACTTCTCTGGTGGTGCAGTGATTAAGAATCTGCCAAGGCACAGGAGTTGATCAGTGATTCAGGAAGATTCCACATATGTCTCAGGGCAACTAAGCTTGGGAGTCAAAACTACAGAGCCTGAGTGACCTAAGAGTCCATGCTCTGAAACAAGAGAAGCCACAGCAAGGAGAAGCCCGCACACCACAACTCAAGCAAACCTGTGCATAGCAACAAAGACCCAGCACAGCCAAAATCAATCAATAAAATGAAAGGATTTTTAAAAACTTTTTAAAAAAAGCATGAAATGTTTGAAATCTAAATCTAAATAAACAGACATTACTGCCCGATTACTAACCCAGTTTCAACAACTTATGGTAACACTTTTGGTGTTCTTCCTGCAGAAATAATACCCGTTCTTGGCACCCTTATGGGGTACACGTGCAGGAGAGCTTCAATTGGAACTGTGATTTACAACCTCAAGTCCAACCTCTCACTACATGGGACCGTCCACAACACAACAAATACACTAAAACCGATTGGTTAAAAAAAAAAAGTGGGTGGAGGAGGCAGGAGCACATGACAGCCATTACGATGTCCTCCTGAAACCCTTTAGAATAGAGTAGATGTTATTAAAGGCTTCATAAATTTCACCTCTGACTTTAGCACCTGCTAACACAACTTTTCCAGAAACAAAAATAAGGAGAACAAGTCTCGGTTTGATCATTCTGTAGACTAAACCAGGAAATAACTCTGGCTCATAACTAGCAAACTGTTGGTGGCTGAGCACAAGGGCTTCTAACCTTATGGGGAACTTCACATCACAGCTCCCCACCATGTTCTGAATCTTGAAGTCTAAGAACTTAGCTGGAAAACCCAACTTCTGTATGATTCTGGCATATTTTCTTGATGCTAGTCTGGCCTGTTCTTCACTCTTGCCTCCTGTGCACACCATCTTCCCAGAACTGAATAACAGTGCAGTGGTCCGGGGCTCTCTTATTCTCATGATTACAGCAGCAAACCTCTTGGGATTGTATTCAGCATTTCGAGCAAGAAGGGCAATGCTCTTTAGGTCAAGTTTACAACCGAGATTCACTGTGCATACAATATTGTGCAGCTGTGGTACCAACTCAGCGATCTCTGAGGCTGGCATGGCAGGGGTCATGGGGGTCACGGGGGTTATGGGGGTCATGGGGGATGGATACAGGGGAGTGGTACCCAGCACGGGTGCGGTCGTAAGAGGCTCTGAGTCGAAGAGCTGCGGTGTCTGGTCCGAGGCCTCCTGGGTTGCCTGCTGGGACGTCTTCGAAAGCTGACCTGTTGCCACCGTCGCCTGCTGCTGCTCCTCCTCCAACGTAGACAGACTGTCGGTGCTCTGAACTGGCTGCGGAGTCAGTCCTGTGCCATAATGCATCATTGGACTGAAGACAGGGGTTCCAGGACTCATGGCACCTTGAGGGGAGGCCAGATACTGGTCAAACAGAGAGAGGCTATCATTCTGATCCATCATGTTCACTTTCTTCCTGGTGAACCAAAACCTTCAGACTGGAAATTGCCTAGGAAACTGTTCAGTCTTTTCCTAGAGGTAGTCTAGCACACTCTTCTCAGAGACTGACTTCTGTTACCGAAAGCTCAGCTCCTCTGTACATCTGTGTCGAATCAAATCCCGGAGACAAGAGTCTTGGGTGAAGTAGAAAAGAATAGCTCTACCACTTCGCCACGCAAAGAGAGATGCACCAAGGCTTCTGTCTTGAGAACCTAGAACTTGAGGGTTTTTATACTGTTGGGGTCTGACAAGGTTAGTGTGTGTGGGTGGCGGGGGGTGGGCTTGCACTCCCTTAATCTCATCTCAGGTGGGCGGTCTCCTACTTTTGATGAGTTTATCTGGTCCCTTTAATCTTGCCTCTTTTGGGTTCTTGGCTGCTCTTCACTCTATTAGCAACTGTTCGCATCTGCCCTTCGGAACTCAGGGAAGGTCATAATGACTGGATATGGATACATCCATACATGACCACTGGAAAAACCATAGCCTTGACTAGATGGACCTTTGTTGGCAAAGTAATGTCTCTGCTTTTGAATACGCTGTCTAGGTTGGCCGTAACTTTCCTTCCAAGGAGTAAGGGTCTTTTGATTTCATGGCTGCAGTCACCATCTGCAGTGATTCTGGAGCCCAGAAAAATAAAGTCAGCCACTGTTTCCCCATCTATTTCCCATGAAGTGATGGGACCAGATGCCATGATCTTCGTTTTCTGAATGTTGAGCTTTAAGCCAACTTGTTCACTCTCCTCTTTCACTTTCATCAAGAGGCTTTTTAGTTCTTCACTTTCTGCCATAAGGGTGGTGTCATCTGCATATCTGAGGTTATTGCTATTTCTCCCGGAAATCTTGATTCCAGCTTGTGCTTCTTCCAGCCCAGCGTTTCTCATGATGTACTCTGCATAGAAGTTAAATAAGCAGGGTGACAATATACAGCCTTGACGTACTCCTTTTCCTATTTGGAACCAGTCTGTTGTTCCATGTCCAGTTCTAACTGTTGCTTCCTGACCTGCATACAGGTTTCTCAAGAGGCAGGTCATGTGGTCTGGTATGCCTATCTTTCTCTTAACCTCAAAACTCCACTTAATGTTACATTATACAAAGCAGGGTGGTGTGTGTGTTATTTGCTCGGTTGTGTCCGACTGTTTGCAACCCCATGAACTATAGCACACCAGACTCCTCATCACTCATTGGAAGGCAGTGTGCCTACCTGGGATGTAGCTGACGTGGATTATTGATGGAGGAGGAGGTGGCCTTGCAGCACCCTGCATCCAGCAGGAAGACAGCAACACAATGAAAACAAGGCTGTGGGGCTGCGCCCAGCTGAGGGGTGCTGTTCAGGCTCACTTCCTGCTCCCACCTCACCAGCAACCTTGGGTGGGAAGTGAAATGGAGTGAAGTGTGGTGGGGAGACCTGGGAGGGCAAGACAAGCAGGCCTGTGCAGGAGCTCACAGGTGCTGGGTTCAGGCCGCTCCAGGTGAGAGAAGAGGCCCCCTTGCGGCAGAGCCTGCCGCTGAGCTCCATTCTCCCAAATGGAGGGGAGCCTTTGAGATCACCCATTTCAACGCCCTCCTTTTCTGCCTAGAAACCACTCACTCACTACCCCCTCTCCTATCAGACCAGGACAATAACCTCATTTTTCAAGAGAAGCCTGTGCCCACCATCACCTGCATATTCTCTCATATGCCCTGAGGCTGGGACTCCCTGCTTCCCTTCAAGATCTATGGTAAATGCAGTTTCTCACCCTTGGCCCCTCCAGACAGCACCTATGTACCGCATGCCCCCAACCCCACCCGGTAGGCTTCTCCTGGATTCCAGCTCCCTAAAAGGCGGGTAGGGTGTTTCAAACCTCGGTCCTGGAAGGAGAGACGACTGGGCTCCAGAGTAACCCTGGACAAATCCGTTTCTCAGAGCCTCAGCTTTCTTCAGTCTCTTCCAAGCAAAATGGTGGGAGTATTGCAGCTCTCTTTGTGGTAGTTGTGGGCGTGAGGTATACAAGGATGTTCAATATTTGCCAGGACCTGGGGACCATTTGGAGTCCCTTGTTATCAGGGACTCTGTTCTCCAGGCGATCTGTGGTATATTGATTTGATTTGGACATCCACCCTGCCTTTGAGAGTTGTCCTTTCCTTCGGCCTGTTCCTTGTCTGCAGAGGGCCATGCATTATACTCCCAGAGGAGTCAGCTAAGTCACTGAGTGCCCCTGCATCCATTGCTGGGGGTGTGTGTGAGGGGTCAGTTGAGGCATGTGGGTCTTCGTTGCCTAACCAAGGATGGAGCCTACATCTCCTGGTTTGGAAGGAAGATTCTTAACAGCTGGACCACCAGGGAAGTCCCCTGCTTCATATTTGGATCATCTTTGCTCATCTTTTATCACCTTCTTGCAAGGCGTAAATTTACTTTTGTTGAAATATCTTCATTATTCTCCTTCCTACCCTGTGCTTTCTATGGTGCCTATATTCTCTTGTATTCCTTTTAAGGACTTGATTTTGTTTTCTTTTACTATTTCCCGCCCAACCCACCCCCCACCCCATTATCTGTCAAGGTTATTATTTAGTAACCATGTCTGGCTCTAATCTGATGCTCAGTGAATGCTGAATGAATGTTTCTGACTAACAATTAGAATTGCCTTTTCATTACTGCATTATATTTTATTTTTCTTGAAATTGACTACTGTCTTTTTCAGTTGCATAACTGGCCATTTTATTCCAGAGTTCTTTTTCTGTTTTGTGCCCTTTTTGCTTTTTCTTAAAAAAAAAAAAAAAACTAATTTGACTGTGCAGGGTCTTAATTGTGGCATGTGGGGATAGTTCCCTGACCTGGGATTGAATCCAGGCTCCCTGCATCATGAGCAGGGAGTCTTGGCCACTGGACCTCCAGGGAAGTCCATTCTAACTTCTCTTAAAGTTTTAACTGTTTTCTTAATCTCTTTCAGCCTTGTTCAAAGTATTACATTAGAGTTTTTAATCTGCTTTGTGTTTGCTTTTTTTTTTTTTTTTGGTGTCTTCATGTCAAAGTATTTTAGCTCATTTTTCTCTTGTAACACTCTGTACGGCTAGATCATATTCTCCTCCTCCTTTCCAAAATTTAAATGGAATGTGTTGACCTGGACTACTGTGACGATATTTCTGTGGAGAAGGAATGCCCTGGGTACTTTTTCCGGCTTCATGGCTTGAGGGATTCCTCTTGTTACAGTGAAGGGCTCAAGATATGGTTATTTCTCTGCCATTCGGAGTGGAGCTTGGTTCAGAAAAGTTTTTCTGTTGTTTCTTACAGGCCAGTGGGTCTTGCCTGGCAGGTGGTATTCTCACCTCAGATGTTGTATTTTGCTGTTGCTGAATTTTCTGAGTTCTTCATCTGGCACCTTCCCCTGCTCTCTACTCTTGGAACATTTTATTTCCCTTACCCCCAGTGCTACTTCCCTGCCCAGTTTGGTTTTTCAACCTAGCAGCTTTCTTTTCAGGTAAGATTTTGTCTTTCTGGAAGAAAATATTTGCTGGGCATTTCTGAAGTCCGCAGTGCTAGATGGCCATGACATTATTTGATCTCTTGCTACACCTGTTGCTGGTTTTAAACTCATTAACTCAGAGCCTGTGATGACTTCTCCCAGTTTTCAGCTCTTCTCAGACCTGTTAATCCTGTTTCGTTCAAATAAACCCAAAACAATACCAGGGTTAGTTTGGCTCAGGGTGGTGAGAGCGAAGATAGAATTGGACAATAGGAGAGATAATTTGGGGGTAAAACCATGAAGAATCACTGATGGCTCTGATGTAGAAGAGAGTTAAGTGTGATTTTAGTGATTTTTTGGCTTGAACAATTAAGATGGTGTTATTGTGTGCGGAGATGGGGGAAGACTGAGAAGGATGATTGCTGAGAAGTGTGTGCCCTTTTGGTGTTCTAGTTGGAAACAGCAACAAATGCCATTGGTTATGAGTCCAGAACTCACGGAGAAACCTAGTCTAGAAACAGAAATTTAGAGGGCACCGTCTCTGTCAGTTTGGGTTGTTTTAAATACATTATCATAGACTGGGTAGCTCAGCTAGCTCTGATCTTTTCTTTTTTAAATAAGTACTTGCGGTCCATCAGCTGAGAGAAAGGGGGCCTGTATGGGAGGCACCAGGGAGGAAAAGTTTTGAGAAGAGAGCGGAGAGTATAAAAGACATCTCTGAGGGTGGGAAATTCACTAGGGAAACCGGATGGACTGGAGGTTGCGGTCATTAGTTTAAAATAAAATGGGTCACCTATGCCCTTTCCCTCCTCCACTTCCTTCTTCTTCGCTATTTGAGGCCCACTGAGGTAGGAGGCTAGGCAAGGTAGGGACCCAGAGAGGGTTCAGGGCTGAGTAAGGCAGCGGCCTAGCAGGGTGGGGAGACTGGTTACATGCAGAGGGTTGAGCAGGAGAAGGGAATGTGTGTGTGTGTGTGTGTGTGCATGCACGCGCGCTTAGTCACTCAGTTGTGCCTCATTGTGACCTCATGGATTGTGGCCTGCTGTGCTTCTCTATCCTTGGAATTCTCCAGGCAAGAATACTGGAGGGGGTTGCCATTCCCTTCTCCAGGGGGTATTTCTAATGCAGGGATTGAACCTGGGTCTCTTGTACTGCAAGCAGATTCTTTACTGTCTGAGCCACCAGAAAGTCCCAAGGGAATATATAATAAAATATAAAATAAAAAATCATATCAACAAAATAACGTTAAAGTTAATATTATAATATATATGCACAACATTGTAGAATGCAAAGAGTTTTCATATCATGGCATCTTGTTATCCAAGGCATTTTAGAGGCCAGTGCTTCTAGTTATATTTAGTAGTGAGGAAAATAAAGTTGAGAGACTTCCCCAAAGTCACGTAACAACTTGAAGGCATAGCTGAGACTAGAATTCTGGGATCAGATCTCCAGGTCACTACTCTCTACAACAAAAGAGCAGTGCTTGAATACTTGATATCTTTATCATAAAAAAGGGGATTATCAGAATGGAAAATACTGGTCAGGAAAGAATAATCTAATGCCATTTAATTTCAACTATTAATTTCAACTATTTGGAAAAACTGTGGTCATTCACAGATTTCTATCCAAAAAGTGGGTTTAAATTTACTTGGCTATTGCTCTTCCAGAAGAAAATATTCATCGAATAGGAGCAGATCATTGACACAAAACAAAACAAAACAAAAAGTAGAAATTAGAACTTTATTATATTATAAACATTTCCAGAATATAAACTGATTTTGTATTGACTTTTTAAAAACTGTATGTAACTTAAGCTTATTATAATGTATGTCATTTTCCACTTTTCAATCTAGAAAATATACTGCAAGTTAGATCTAACAGGAAAAATATCTATCTAAATTGCTTCACAGAGAAAACTAATGAATATAAAAATACCCACCCCAAACTAAAACCCAATCAAGAAATAGATTCTGTTATTCCTATTAATCCTACTTAAATATAAATGACCTCCCAAGGGAAAAATACTTCCACCATCACAGCAACCAGATGAATAAAAGCAGAGCCACTCTTGTTAAGGGAAATTACATTATGGAAAAGAAAAATGTTGTAATGATTTTAGAAAATAAGGAAAAATATTTCCATGTTGGATAGCAAGCGTACTCTGTTTCCTGTTCTCTTAGCCTTTGTACCTGCTCATGTGAGAAGAGGGATTTGAACATGAACACTGTAAAACCAAGCTTCTCAACTATCAGTTTAACCCTGGGAGAACCAATGCAAGAGCTTCAAAATCCAAGGATAGACTGGTCCCAAAGCATTTCCTCCTCTGTCCTTTCTTGGCCTTGTTCCTTTTTCTCTTTTCTGCGCTTACGTTCCTCTTTCTTAGAGGCTACATCTCGGCTTTTTTTCTCCTTCCGGTTCTTAAGCCTTTCTGTACTGACACTGACTGTTTCTGCCTCCGTTTTGCTGGTTTGGATGCTCTTGTATTTGTCTAAATCTATTTCCTCACAAGCTTTTTCCCTCTTATGCTTGGGCCGCTCCTCCTCTGGCTTTTCTCTGCCTTCCTCTGTGTGCCTTTTCCTCTTCTGATGTATGTGTTTATAACTAGCCTGATGGGCACTGGTACTATTTTCTGGGGAGAGGTGCCTGTAAACTCTAGATTCTACACTGTATGAGCTACAGTTAGACTCGTGCTGACTAAGGTTCGGGGGTACAGGTTTTCCTGAGAAACAGTCCCTGGTGAACTGAGAGTAGCTCAGGGAGTCTAGTCCCAGCCTGCTGTCATGAGCTGGTAGCCACTGAGGTAATTGCTTTTCCACTCTTTGTGAAATACTGCATGATCTTGGGTAGGTTTGGACGGTTCCATATGGGAGTCTTTGCTCAAACATTCTACACCTGGGTCTAGAGTCGACCTCTTCTTTGTACCCATAGGTTTCCAAATAATCCTCTCTCATCTTCCTGAAACAAGTCTTTGGCTCTAAGCCTCTGGCTTTCTGCACTTTGATATAATCTTCAAGTTCATCTTGAAAAGAGTCGTACGTCTTCTTTGAATGCTTCATTAGCTTGACAAGGGATTCTCTGTAGGTAGAAAAAATGAGAGGAAATTCTTCTTATTATTTAATTCTAAATATTTCCTTTACTCTTGAAGAGTCTCAAAAGACAAAGAAGCCCCTTCCCCATCCCAAAATTAAAATCTACTTTGGTATAAAAGTTAAATATCATGACATTATATGCCAAAAAGGAGCATAAGGAAGTCAAATATTGCCTACGCCACTCACAAGTAATTTCATCCTTCTCAGAAGTGAGATGAAGGAGGCAGAAAGGAGCTGACATGTATAATTCTTTTGTAGGGCTAAAAATGTAAGGCTTGTAGGGATGTATGGATAGAAGGACTTACACATCCATGATGAGTGGCCTGATCTGAGTGTTTAAATAATTTCTAAAGTTCAGATTCTTAAACACTGTTGTCTAAGAAAAGTAACAAACCATAGAGAGGTAATTTTTAAAATCTTCTGTTCACTCAAAATAAAATAAACATACATACTCACCAGACAACAGTATTGTAAGACTTAACAATAAAATTGTAAAATGGTTTGGGAATGCTAGAAATTAGAAATCGAGGTATGAGACAAAACTACTCTTAGCTATAGGGCATGAGAAAAGATGAGGGAACGGAGTTCTGTATCTTCTGCATAGGGAATTGGATTTCATTCCGTTACTTCTGATTGGTGAAAAAGACATTCTAGAATGCCTTCTGGTTTGTTCTCTATTAAAGAACTGGTGGGAGGGTTAAGAGGGAAATGGAGGTGAAAGCTTAGAGAAAAGTTTCAGAAGAAATTTCAAGCAGATATGCTAATCTTTGCTTGCTTTTTGGGGGATGGGACAGTACAACTACTATTTCTCTTTCTGTCCCCCACCTCAAATCCTGCATTACAAATATAGCAGAAAATGTACTTAGTATGAGAAGATAATATTTTTGGTGATCTGCTTTATTTCCAAAAATTATGAGGCAGTATAACCCATGTAGTTCCTTCCTTTAACAGAAACAAGTCTGACAGCAATCTAGAGTCATCAACGATCAGCTAGTTTTACTGGCAATTTGAGATTAAAAAGGAAGTTTAAATGAAGCCTAATTTGGTGAGCCAGAAAATTTAGTTCCTATTCAACTTAAATAGCAGAAAAATTTGACTAGAGAAAAATATAACATAATTATTAAACATGGGCAAAAAAATTTGACCAGACACTTCAGAAAAGAATATACACAAATGGACAATAAGCACACGAAAGATGCTCAATATTATTCATCATCAAGTAGATGTTAATTAAAACCACAAAGCAATACCACCATGTACTTACTAGAATGACTGAAATTAAAGAGATTGGTGAGGATGTAGAATAACTGGAATTCTCAAATGCTGCTGGTAGGATGTAAAATGGTATGACTACTTGGAAAATAGTCTGGTAGTTTCTAAGGAAGTTAGACATACACCTACCATATGATCCAGTTATTCCACTCCTAGATATTTATCCTAAAGAGAAGGAAGTATATGTCCACATAAAGACTTATACATGAATATTCACAGCAGTTTTATGTGTAATAGCCCCAGAAAGGAAAAAAAAAAAGCCCAAATATTGATCAACAGATAAATGCATAAATCAAACAGTGGTATATCCATATAATGGAATCAATGATAAAAAGGATCAGACTATTGATATACTTGACAAAATGGATGAATCTCAAAATAATCAAGGTGACTCAAAGAAGCCTGAGAAAAGAGTACATAATACATGATTCCATGTCCATAAAGCTCTTGAAATAGGAAAACTAACCTATAGTGATAGAGTGGTTGCCTGGGAAAAAGTAGGAGGAAGCTCAGCTGGTAAAGGATCTGCCCTCAATGCTGGACACCCTGGTTCCATTCCTGGGTCAGGAAGATCTAACGGAGAAGGGAATGGCAACCCATGCCAGTATTCTTGGGCTTCCCTGGTGGCTCAGACAGTAAAGAATCCACCTGTAATGTGGGAGATCTGTGTTTGATCCCCAGGTTGGGGAGATCCTCTGGAGGAGGGCATGACAACCCACTCCAGTATTCTTGCCTGAAGAATCCCCATGGACAGAGGAGCCTGGCTGGCTACAGTCCATGGGGTTGCACAGAGTTGGACATGACTGAGCGACTCAGCACAGCATTTTAAGGGGCATTTCTGGGGGCATGGATATGTTCACTATCTTAACTGTGGTGATCATTTCATCAATACATGTTTTAAACCTATCAAATTATATACCTGGAATATGTACAGTTTCCTGTACCTTTTATACCTCAATAAAGCTGCTTTTAAAAAGTCACTAATAAGATTAAAAAGATGTTGACAATTGTCAAAACTGGATGATAAGTACAGAAGGTGTCATAATACTGTTTTCTCTATTTTTATGTTTAAAAATGTTTTACAATAAAAAGATTTTACTTCATACTAACAGGATGGCTATAATCAAAAAGATAGATAATAAATAATCTGTTGGCAAAGAGGAGGAAAAACCGGAAACTTCATTCATTCCTGGTGGGAATGTAAAATGGTACAGCAACTTTGGAGAACAGTTTGGCAGTTCTTCAAAATGTCAAACACAGAGTCACCACACAACCCTAGCAATTTCACTCCTAAATATATACCCAAGAGAAATTAAAATCTATGTCAACACAAAAACTTGTACAAAAATGTTCATAGCAGCACTATTACTGACAGCTAAAATGAGAAACAATCAATGTTCACTAGCTGATGAATGGATAAACATAATGTGGCAATTCACACAATGGAACGTTATTCAGCAATATAAAGAAATGAGGTACTACAAAATGGTATAACATGGATGAAACTTGAAGACATGTAGAGCGAAAAAAGCCAACCCCAAAAGATTACAGATGGTGCAGAGATCAAGGAAGAGGTGAACTGAACCTTACCCTTATCAGACTGAGACCTTGGTGGAGAAATCTGATCATATTCACTCATTAATTGCTTCCGTTTTTTAGCATGAACTTTCTCCAAACAGCGAGACTGTGCAACAACCGAGGAGCTAAAAACCATGACAGCAGAGATTAAAAAAATCTATTTTTGCCCAATATTCCACTTCCTTTCACCTGAAACCAAGCAATCTTTTCTTCTAAAAAAAAATTAAACTTGCTTTATTTTGAGGTTTGAAGTTATTGAAGGTTAATTGCTCTATAATGTCGCAAGCACAATCTTGTTATAATGATTAAATAATTCAAAGTTTAGAATTACATCAACATAGATCAACCATCTGAAAACTCACAAAATGCATCTTCAATTTCTTATTTTGTTTCCTGTAAATCTGAAAGTAAAGCCAACTTTTTGAGTGTGTGTTTTGTGCTATGCTTAATCATTCAGTCATGTCTGACTCTGTGCGACCCCATGGATTGGAGCCTGCCCAGGCTCCTCTGTCCATGGGATTCTCCAGGCAAGAATATTGGAGTGGGTTGCCATGCCTTCCTCCAAGGGATCTTCCCAATCCAGGGATCGAACCCAGGTCTCCTGCATTGCAGGTGGATTCTTTACTGTTTGAGCCAAGAGGGAAGCCCAGTGTGTATTTTATCCTTGAAAAATAATATTGTTTATTTAATTTATTTATTATTTTTTTTTAATTGGGTTATTTATTTTTTAAATTTTTATTTTATTTTTTTCCCCCTTCTCTACACAAACATTTTTTTTTAATTTTAAAATCTTTAATTCTTACATGCGTTCAAGTGATCCAAAATTTATACCTCTGAATTTGAAAACAGCACTTGTGAGTTTTAGATTATTTACTCAGGAATTTTACTATATTTAGTCTGAACTAAGAGTGTTATACTTTCACTTGCTTTCAAGTCAAAGTATTAGTATAACATATATAAATAATTCAGTATAAATATGTATAATGCTTCAGTATAAATAATGCTAAAAATTGAGATGTCCTTTATTTTCAACCTACCTCATAATGTGAAATCCATTATGATTCAAATTATGGCACTAGTTCTTATAAGCCTTCTACAAAAGGTATCTGTAAAATGTTCAGTCTTTGCTCACTCAACGTGGTATCTATGAATAAAATAAGGGCAGGTAAGACATTTACGATAATATTTTCAGTCTTCAACCCTGTATCATTTCATATACCATATCAAATCTTAACTTCTCAAGTTAAGACTGCTTATAAGGCTAAAGTACTAGCTTTTTGCTCACTGGAATGGCAATTTCAATATGAAAACATTTAGTAAGCCTCTGATATTGCATATGAGCTTGAGCAAACTCCAGGAGACAGTGAAGGGCAGGGAAGCCTGGCGTGCTGCAGTTCATGGGGTCACAAAGAGTTGGATATGACTTAGTTACTGAACAACAACAAGAATGTATTTTTTAGTTCAGAAAATACTGCTCTGAAGGAGAAGTTACTGGGGCACATTGCAGTAGGACTCTGGACTTGAGGGAAACGATTTGGGGCATTCAGCCTTAGTACTTTGTGTCTTAGAGCAGACATGTTTCTGATTTCTGATCTTTGTAATTGTTAAAATCCCAGTGGTAGCATCTCTCTCCCCATGTTGGCTAACTTCTCCCATCTGGGACTTAATGTAATTGATTTACTTTTCTAAATGCAGGACTTTACATTTTACCCTGTTAAAGGTTTAGGCCACCA
This sequence comes from Ovis canadensis, assembly GCF_042477335.2. Taxonomy (NCBI): domain Eukaryota; kingdom Metazoa; phylum Chordata; class Mammalia; order Artiodactyla; family Bovidae; genus Ovis; species Ovis canadensis. The sequence goes on from NC_091247.1 coordinate 58,857,098, forward strand.
TTCTCATCTCTGACGATCTTTAAAATTCAGATTCTTTTAATCTTGGCATTTGCTACAATACTAGTTATAATCTAAAATGGTACACAGTTTTGAACAATAATTTCTTTTAAAAGTTAAACACCTACTATAGGACCCAGTCATTACACTTGTATGTATTTGCCCAAAAGACATGAAAACATGTCCATGCAAAGACCTGTACATGAATATTCATAGCAGCTTTATTTCTTATAGCCAAAAACAGAAACAACTCCATCAGCAGGGGAATGGGTAAGCAAAGTGTGGTATATCCATACAACAGAATTATTCAGCGGTGAAAAGGAACAAAATAGCAATACATACAACATGGATGAATCACAAAATAATCATGCTGAGTAAAAGGCATGAGTACCTACTATGAGTCTACTTATAAAAGTTCTAGAAACACAAATTAATCTATAGTGATAGAAAGCAGATTGGTGGTTTCCAAGCACAAGGATGGAGGGAGGGATAAACTGTAAAGGAGCAGGAGGAAAGTGTTCAAGCTGGTGGAAATACCTGGCGTTTTGTTTATGAAAGTAGTTTCATGTCAAATACCTGCCAAAAATTCACTGTACACTTTTAATGAGTGCTGTTTACTATAAGTAAAGTAAACCTCAGTAAAGTGTATGAGAGGAGCTTAAAGATCTAACCTGAATGTTTTGGGAAAAAATTCTACCGTAATTTGTTAAACTGGATACATAACTGTGTATTAGTCGCTCAGCTGTGTTTGACTCTTTATGATCCCATGGACTGCAGCCTGACAGGCTCCTCTGTCTGTGGAATTATCCAGGCAAAAATACTAGAGTGGGTTACCATTCCCTTCTCCAGGGAATCTCTCGGACCCAATGAGTGAACCCAGGTCTCCTGCATTGCAGGCAGTTTACCATCTGAGCCACCATATACATATATACACACACAGATATTTGGCCAAGCAACAAGTGGGATCTTAGCTCCCCGACCAGGGATGGAACCCACCTGGGTCCCCTGCACCAGAAGCACAGTCTTAACCACTGAACTTTAGGGAAGTCCCTAAACTTGATCTTTAAATGTTGGCTTTGTTTCCAGGAAGATCATCCACCTAACATAGCTTAAGCCAACTATGCAGAACTACTGGTTGCCACATAATGTTAATTTTCTCACTGCTTCTAGAGCTAGACATAGGGACTCTGGAGTCAGTACTGGCACTTATTATATAGACTTGGTTAAGTTTTTCAGGTATTGTGGATCTTAAGGAAATTAACAAATGTAACATACTTAGAAGACTATATGGCACATAGTAAATGCTGTACAATTGGGCTGTTTTTATTGTTATTCGGGATTTCATCCATTTAACTGAAATGTTTTCCCAACCAATTATTCCAGTAACTGTGTGGTCAGCTGCTTGTTGTGTCTGACCATTTGGGACCCTAAGGCCTGTAGCCTGCTAGGCTCCTTTGTCCATGGGACTCTCCAGCCAAGAATACTGGAGTGGGTTGACATGCCCTCCAGGGGTCTTCCCACCTAAGGATGGAACCTTCGTCTCCTTGTCTCCTGCATTGCAGACAGATTCTTTACCCACTGAGCCATCTAAAAGCCCATTCCAGTAACTACAGAAAGCCAAATGAAGAAAAGATTATGGTTATACAGGTCAGGAGCACCTGACAGGAGTACCTAATTATTTGCATTTCAAGCTAACCTTTTTTTTTTTTTAAATGAAAGGTCAAATTTCAACTTGATTCTTACTATCTTTTCTGATTGCTGATTTTAAACCAACTCTTATAAGATTTCAGTTTATGTCCTGTGTTAATGTTTGCTATATGTACTTTGATGTCTAAAAGAATAATCAAATGTTAAGCAGAAGTACCCAATCTATTTACAAGTTGATAGGTCTCAAGCAAGAAATAGTTTGTTTCTTCTGAAACTCATTTGGAGTATTTTTCTCAGATTGGGGTTAATTTTTGTAAAAAATCTAGCAAAATTCTGAAAACTTGATGTTCCTATTTGTACATCACAAGTCTAGTTATAGATGACTATCTACAATGCCATTCACTTCCAGGAAAGATACAGTGCAAATAGAAAGAAAATGTAATCTTTTATTTGGAGAAATGAAACTGCACCTTGTTATTCAGTATCTCTACAAGGCTTGGTTTTATTTCAGTATTAACAGGTAAAGCCATTGCAAAAGCTAAAGTAATAAAAACACTGCACATGAACTACTGAGTCAAATATGAAAAATGAAAAGTATGAATTACTTGCAATTCAAACTGTCTAAAAAGACTTAGTATTTAATACAATACTAAGAACCACGCCACTTTTCCTAATTCTAGTCTTGTCAGAAAATTTGTTACACCCCAATTCAGGGGCTTCCCTGGCAGCTCAGATGGAAAATAATCTGCCTGCAATGCAGGAGACCAGGTTTGATCCCTGGGTGGGGAAGATCTCCTGAAGAAGGGAATGGTTACCTACTTCAGTATTTTCGCTTGGAGAATTCCATGGACAGAGAAGCCTGGGAGGCTACAGTCCATCGGGTCAGAGTTGGACACCACTAAGCAAGCATACAATCACCCTTTTAGAAATCTCAAAACCTGAATTTAACTTTTGCAATGTATGATATATGTTTTTAATATGCCACAATAGGTTTAGTAGGTTTGATGAGTAAATCAACTCAATCTGAGTGAAAAATTTACTAAAAATTTTCATGTCCACAAGACACTACCTGATTTGTGTTGTGATATGACATTAAGTTTTTAAAAATACTTATTAAATATCTTTAATCACTGAAGAAAAAGTGAGCAAAATTAGAATGTTAATTTGGCAAGTTTTAGGTGTAGTTTCCCTTTAATAAATTCTTCTTTAAATATATCAAATTAATGACACGGTACTACACTTTTACATCGAGTTCACTAAGAAGCATTAAAGGACATTTTCCCCACCATTTGCATCTTCTCTCAGCAATGTTATGTACTATTCACTGTACTTTGTTAAAGTTATCCAAAAGTATTGTTTTTTTATGCAAGTTAATAGTATTTTTTAAAAATCTCAATGTCTAATTGTTACTAACATTTACAGATAGTATTGGTTTTGTATATTAACCTTGTACTTTGTGTCCTTGCTAAACTCACTTATTCTAGTAGCTTTTCCAAAATTCCTTGGGGTTTTCTACATAGATGATCATTTATTGTTGTTTAGTTGCTAAGACGTGTCTGTTTTGTGACCCCGTGGACTGTGAACTGCCAGGCTTCTCTGTCCATGAAATTTCACACTGGAGTGGGTTTGCCTCTTCCTTCTCCAGGGGATCTTCCCAACCCAGGGACTGAACTTTATTCTCCAGCACTGCAGGCAGATTCTTTACCACTGAGCCACCAGGGAGGCCACAGATGATCAGATCATTAGTATCAGCAAACAAAGTGTGATTTCTTCCTCTCCAATCTGCAAACCTTTTTTCCTTTCCTGACTATACTGGTTAGGACGTCCAGGACAATACCAAAAAGAACTGGTGAGAATTGACATCCCTGCCTTGCTCCTGGCTCTTGAGATTGGCAATCTTTTAATACCATTATAACCTTAAGGAAGACTAGAGCACATTATGTATCAGGAAAGGGGTTCCCAACCCCTGGGCCACGGACAGTTAACTGTCTTGGCCTCTTAGGAACAGGGCTGCAAAGTGGAAGATAAGCGGCCAGCGACCAAGCAAAGCTTCGTCTGTATTTATACCTGATCATCACTTGCATTCCCCAGTCCGTGTAAAAATTGTCTTCCACGGAACCGGTCCCTGGCGCCAAAACTGTTGGGGAAAGCTATTTTAGACTAGGTAACCGATTCCATTCTCTTAACCAAAATATGCTGCTTTATTCCTTTTTACCAGAGGGTCAAATTTCATTTAAGAAGTTTTGAGAGATGCAGTGCATACGTTCTAGCATTATGAATATTCTTAACTGAGTTAGTTATTAACCTTGCCTTTTCAGGAAATGAAATTAGTATGTGACCTGAGTTTGCCATAGAACTGGATGACTTATATTTTACACTAATAAAATCACAAAAGTAACAGGATTTGCTATGTCACATTTCCAATGACAAAACATAAAGGAATTAACAAAATCATTACTTGGGATTACTGATTACAGATGTAATATAAAATTTATGTCTATTTGTATTGGTTGTGCTGTATAGCTTTCGGGATCTTAGTTCCCTAACCTAGACCCCAGCAGGAAAAGCGCTGATTCCTAAGCATTAGACCGTCAGGGAATTTCCTGTCTTTACTTAAACTAAGCCTTTGGTAAAGAATCCACCTGCAGTTCAGGAGACCTGGACTCGACTCATGGGTTGGGAAGACCCCTGGAGATGGAAATGGCAACCCACTCCAGTATTCTTGCATGGAAACTTTCATGGACAGAAGAGCCTGGTGGGCTACAGTCCATGGGGTCACAAAGAGTTGGACATGACTGAGTGACTGCTCATACACAAATGTTTTGAATATCAATCACTGTAAGTAATCTATGGCTAGCTAGCTCAAAGATCTTGACTAGATCAACTAACAAATTAGCTTTACTTGGGCCAAGGCAGACATTCTGAATCAGAATGTCATCAAATATGTGCCAGTCCTTGCCAAAGGTCAGTAAATGTGAATAGGTCAGTAAGAGTGACCATGTCCTAACATAAGAACCTGGTTCACGGGAGGGGCTCTAAATGGTTTCTGAATAACTATAAGGACTTATTAGCTTGATTTTCTGTCATCTGTCTCGAATCTCTGCGAAAAAACAAAGGAACACTTCAACAATTGCTATGTAAATGGGTTAGATTCAATAAGCAGTTGGAAATGTTCTTCATTCTCAAAATGAGTCTAATTTTCTTTTCTTTTAAAAAGCCAGATAAGAAAGAACTGTTTGCTGTGGTTTTGTTTCTATTGATTTCTTAGGGATATTATTGTTCTGAAAAAGGTTTTTAACTATCAAAAATATTTGAGAAACTTCTTTTAATGAATTACAAAGTGTCCCGGAAAATCTTACTACACTTTCACCATAAATGTGATGTATATTTCTTTTCATGTAAGTCTGGTCATGTGGTATTTGAGTTTTTGTGATTGAGTCTAATTTCTCAACTTCCTATTTGTAATTTATACCTTCTATATGTTCCTTGCTTGCAAATTCTTAATCCTTACTGACCTTTATTATCAAGCCTAGTTTAAGAGAAGCTCCTTCATTAAGTATTACAGCTATAGGTGAAAATGGATCAGGAGTTTTAATAGTCCTTTCAGGATCTTGAAAAGGAGAGAGGAATTTAATAATTGAAAGGATGACAATTCTTTGACACCTTTTGGAGGAATCTTAAGAAAAAAAGATACTGGCTAAGTACTAGATAAATTTTTTTTCTCTTCTGGCTCATGTACAATTAGAAATTACATTAGGCTTTTATAAATATCTAAACTAAAAATATACTGGGTCCTAGGAGTGTTTTAAATAGAATATAAAATATTTACCATTTGTTAAGTAGCAGTTAACTGAACAATTAATAAACATATTTACTTAAAAGTGACAAGAGGTAATTTTTAGGTAGTAAATTCTATTTTCCAAATCCTAACAAAATCTCAGCTGTAACTCAAAATATTTCACTACTCTTTGAATGTCACTTGACAGCCATTGTAAGTCAAAGTTTCACATTTTATAAATTGCTGTTCTAGTACACAGCCAAGCCAAACCAGTTCATAATTTTAAAGTTGGCGAGGTCCTCTATTTGGTTAGTGCAGACTTCCTCAATCTTGACACTGACATCTCATGTAGGATAATCCTTTGTGGAGGCTGTGGTATGTCTATGTTGGTGCCCTGTGCTTTTCATGTTGTGTGTGGCATCTCTGGCATCTAGCAGATACCAGTAGTACCTGTGCTCACCAAGCCGTTCCTTGTCCAGTGGCAAAAACTAAGAAAAAAAGTCTCCAAACATTGCCAACTGTCCTCTAAGGTAGGGGTGGGGCAAAAGCATCTGTTTGTGAAAGTCACTCAATTGGGCTAGTCCAACTCCCCTCCCCACAGATGACAAAACAAGTTCAGAAAGTTTGGGACTTAGTGTCATAAAGCTAGTTGAGAAATTAGCACTAGAATCTATTTAGTCAAAGACTCCTATGCCCTCATAACCACCTTGAAGCAGTACAGAAAGGTAATTGCCTGCCAACACTTTGTTTTGAACTGATTTTGTTTAGTCTTTAGTAACTGCATATATTCCAAGTCACTGCAAAAAACAAAACAAAAAAACCCACTCTGGCAAAAAGCTTCCCCCCCCCCCCCCATGAGAAACTGTTTCCAAATTTCTGTTATGTGGCTATGGAAGCTAAACTGAATTGTAGTCTTGACATCATAATAGCTCAGGCTTGTTAGTGAAAGGCAGGAAGATTGGTATGAAAGCAGAAAATTCAGATTTTATTTTTTTAATCTCAGAACAGTAATACTAACCCAGGCTGATTGAAGACACTAAACCTAGTCTTCTAAAAGTTGCTATCACTAAGGTACTTAATGAAACATCATTTGCTTGCAGATTCTGATTTCCATTTTTAGTGAATGGAATTTATATAAAATACTTACAAAATGTTCTAAGAAATTTATAATATTTTACTGTTTTGTCATTCCTTCAAGTGAAAGGTATAAAAGATTATCTAAGAGTACACAAAAATAGAGTATACTGTGGAAGATGAAAATAAAAATTATTTTAATGAAGTTATATTTACTGCAGTCCCTCAGGAAAAAAGAAAATTACCCAACAATGTTCTGCCTTCCACCAAAAATAATGTTCTCATTTTGTCTCTCTGGAGACAAAAAGCAACACGAGGCAACACTGCAATTACTAAAAATTAACTATGAAACTGAAGATGGCTGAATGTTCTACTAGAATCTTCTGCAGTGGGATCAAGCACCACCATGCAAAATCATTTCAAAACTGCCTTAAAGCCTAAACTCAGTTTGGAACCAGCAGTTTGTAAGTTCTTATAGTACTTGTAAGAATCCAAACACCTCTTAGATCGAAATGGTCAAGAAGTAGCTCTTTGTTTTAGGGAAAATGAATTGGTGAAAACTGTAAAATCTCTAGGCAGGTATACTCCTTTCAAACTTTTGCAGAGACCTGACCATATTTTAACATGGTCAAGTTTGAATGAACCAGCCCCATCGTTGAGCTCAGGTCTGGAAACGCTCACGGCTGTCAAATATTTACTGTTTGTTCTAGCCAACATCTGATGAGGATCCTGGCCTCTCTTTCATAGTTCTTACTAAAGGGTTTACAATTGCGAACTCTCCCTCAGTCTCTGAAATGTATTTGTGTCTCCTACAGCTCGGGAGTGTCTGAGTCTCACGGATCGAAAAGTCATTCCTTTGAAATGTGATGATCATGTACTTTCAGAGCCTGTCTCCCAGTTCCTGTGGGAAAACAGAATTCTCACTTCCATAATTGCCAGCAAGCTGACACTGCCCAACCCTTTGTAATTCTGCACTTCCCCGACTCTACTTGAATCCCACCCTTCCCCATTCCTTAAGACCCCCAGTCACTTCTGCGAAAAGTCGGAATGGAGCTCAGTATTTTTCCTACTATCAGTAGTTACTGAATAAAAGTTGTTTTCGCCGCCCTAACTGAAGTCCTGCTTTGACACTGGCAGGTGGTACCTATTAAAACCCACACCACTAACAAGATGAGCTTGTACATCTTGGAGGCTTGTTTTAAAGGGTGTTATCCTCAAAAAACCCGGAGAAACTCTGCGAAGTGATCCCTCAAAAACTTCACCCCCTCTTCTCTTCCTCCAGGGCCCCAGGAACCTTGGGCTCGCGTGTTTACTTCCTATTCTCCCCAAACTCCGACTCCACTTCTTCCTACGTTGTGAGTGAGGTCGCTACTTTCCGGGATGTTGACTTTCACCCAGCGCAGGTCTACGCCCTTCCGCGTCTGGGGCCTTTTCTCTCCTTGCCTCTGGCCCCATCACATCCTCCCCTTCCCTCGCCCTGACACTGTCTACAGCCTCGGCCGGGTCGCCTCTCTCCCGCTCCAACCTCAGCGCCCCCGGCAGCGGAGACGTCCCTTCTCCCTCCGCGATCCACGTGGGAGCCCGGCGCCCGTTTCCCAGGGGTGACGGGTGGGGAGGGGAGCGGAGAGCCTCAGGTCCTGTCCGGTCCGCCATTTCGCACTCTCCGGGCGCGCCGGGCCTTTACCGGGTCGCAGGATGGAGGGGCTGAAGGCCCGGGCCGCCCCCGCCGCCGGGGCGGGAACTCACCTTCTCTGAGGCAGGGGCAGCGTCTACAACTACTGTCCCCCTCCCCGCCAGCGCCGCCAGCCCGGGGATAGGCCGAGGTGGAGGTGGCGGAGAGGCAGGGACAACCGCTGCCGCACCGCCGCCTCCGCCGCTGCCGAACAGGCGGGGTAAGAGGAGGAGGAGGAGGCGGAGACCGGACTTCCTGAGGGGAAGTCGCCGCCACCACCAGCGGCTGACTGGACGGAACCGGGGACCAGGGCGGCGAGGCGCGCTACCGCGCTTGCGCAGTCTCCCGCCTCTACGAAAGCCCCGCCCTCCCGGTTGCCCTACCAACTCAGTGCGCCACTTCGCGAGTTCTCTTCTACCCTGGCTTGCATTAGCCTTTCTTTTGCTGTTGCTTGGTGTACCTTGGTGTTCCTTGGTCTTTTGCTGTTCTTTGGTGATTTCCCTGGTGGCTCAGTCGGTAGAGAGTCTGCCTGCAATATGGGAGACCTGAGTTCGATCCCTGGGTCAGGAAGATCCCCTGGAGGAGGCAATGGCAACCCACTCTAGTATTCTTTCCTGGAGAATCCCATGGACCGAGGAGCCTGGTGGGCTACAGTCCATGGAGTCACAAAGAGTCGGACAGGACTGAAGCGACTTAGCACGCATCCACCATTGGAAGAGAGGAAAAACTCCTGGGGCAGCTCGCTTTGGGAGAGTCTGAAACCAATTAGGAAGCCGGTACCCGACGATCCTACATTCAGGGCAGCAAAGGAGACACAGATGTAAAGAACAGACTTTTGGACTCAGTAGGAGAAGGCGAGGTTTTGAGAGAATAGCCCTAAAACATGTGCATTACCATGTGGTAATCATGTGTATTACCATATGCTCTTGAACCAGTGCAAGTTCAATACATGAGTCAGGGCACCCAAAGCTGGTGCTCTGGGACAGCCCAGAGGGATAGGGTGAGGAAGGAGGTGGGAGGAAGATTTAGGATGGGGGGGAGGGGGGCACGTATACTTGTGGCCGATTCATGTTGCTGTATGGCAAAAACCATCACAATATTGTAATTATCTTCCAATTAATGGAAAAAAACCCCACAAAAAAACCTAGAATTTTCCTGGTTCTGCAGTTAAGAACCCACTTTGCAAAGCAGGGGACTTGGGTTCAATCTAAGATCCCACATGCTGAGGAGCAACTAAGCCTGCCCTTGTTGCAGAGAGTCCATGTGCAACAAGGAAAGATCCTGCATGACACAACACAGACCCTGAGTGCTGCAACTAAGACCAGACATAGCCAAATGAATAAAATTTTTAAAAAATCAGAAAAATACATGCCTTCCTCCCTTGCTGGTTTTCTTTGTTAGAGCCTTTAATACAGGGTGAGAAATCCTTGGTCTTGATATGCTGTCATCATTGCTCCATAAATGACTTCTTTCTCTCTCCTGACACCCTCAGTGTATGCAAGTATACATACACACCGGTTCATTTCATCCTCTAATTCCCTGTCTCCCAAGGAAATTAATACCCTGTTGTGGTCATTTCCTTTCATATGAATATAATATATATTCATGTGATCATGTGATAAAGATATACTCATTTGAAAGGAATATATGTGTGACTGGGGAAAAAAGTTTCAATTATTTTTGAATTTCATAAGATTTACGTCTTTCTCTAGCAGTATTCTAGGACTTGTTTCACTTGCTGTTTTAAGGTACATCCAAGCTGTTGCATATACGTGTAATTTCCTCGTTTCGTTGCTGTACAATATTCCACCCATCTCCCAGTTGATGGGCACGCCCCCTGGTGCACTGTGCAAAAGTTTCTCTTCTGTATGTTCTCCTTTCCTGTCAAACTAGCATTGCCTAATTTCAAGTTCTCATTATCTTTTGTTAGAGCCAGGGCAATATCTGCCTTACTTATCATCATTCCTGATTTTGTTACCGAAAGTGGGTTCTGGGCTGCTCGGTGCTCAAAAGTCAATAAAAAGTCCAGTTTAGTGGGAAGGAAAGTTTTCTTTATTTCAGATGCCAGCAAGGGGGAGATAGGGTGGAATCTGTGGAAAGACTAACTCCTACCCTTGACAATCAGTGGACAAGAGCTTTTATAGACAGAGGGAGTGGCTCCATGCAGAAACAGCACAGTCAGCTCTGACAGTCACCTTGAAATTGGTCATCAGTGGTCTGACCAGTGTCATCTTGATTGTTTTGTGTGCTGTGGTTTGCTTGCTCAGTCATGTCTGACTCTTTGCGATCCCATGGACTGTAGCCAGGCTCCTCTGTCCATGGGGATTCTCTAGGCAGAAATACTGGAGTGCGTTGCCATGCCCTTCTCCAGGGGATCTTCCCAACCCAAGGATCGAACCCAGGTCTCCCGCTTTGCAGGTGGATTCTTTACCATCTGAGCCACCAGGGAAGCCCATGAATATTAGAGTGGGTAACCTACTTCTTCTGCAGGGGATCTTTCTGATCCAGGAATTGAACCAGGGTTTCCTGCATTGTAGGCAGATTCTTTACCAGCTGAGCTACCAGGGAAGCCCCTGGTTGTTTTAGGTACAGTTAATCTTCAGGGTGGGTTTATTCCCATTTCCTTGAGGCCAGTTCTCGGAACTGGGGCAGCTTATGTCATGGCCTACAGTCTGGTCATCATGTGGTTAACTTCATCTGTGGGGAGAAATATCTATAAGACAGCTCATAGGATACAGCTCAGAATATTATCTATACCTCTTGGGGAGGAACTAAAGGCCCATGACTTTGCTTAATGACTGCATTATTATCATTTCTCCTTTGACTGTTTTCCTTTGTTTATGCATTTTTTCACTTCTCTGATTAAATTTATTATTCGGCTAAAGTTGTTCCATTATTTTGCCCACAAAGGTCCATGTAGTTAAAGCTATGGTTTTTCCAGTAGTCATGTATGGATGTGAGAGCTGGATCATAAAGAAAGCTGAGTGCTTTCTTTCAAAGAAGAATTGATGCTTTTGAACTTTGGTGCTGAAGAAGACTCTTGAGAGTCCCTTGGATTGCAAGAAGATCAAACCAGTCAATCCTAAAGGAAATTAATTCTGAATATTCTTTGGAAGGACTGATGCTGAAGCTGAAACTAGTACTTTGGCCACCTAATGCGAAGAGCCAACTCATTGGAAAAGACCCTGCTGGGGAAGATTGAAGCCAGGAGGAGAAGGGGACGACAGGACGAGATGGTTGGGTGGCATCACTGACTCAATGGACATGAGTTTGAGCAAACTCCAGGACATAGTGAAGGACAGGGAAGCCTGGTGTGCTGCAGTCCATGGAGTCAAAGAGAGTTGGATAGGACTGAGTGGCTGAAGAAAAAGAGCTATTCCACAGACAAAGGCAGGCTGAGGACATAGTGGGGTGGGGGATGGGAAGGACCATAAGGTACTGCTACATTTCAATTTCACCCTCCAGCCTACTCTCGGTACTGCCAAAGGGTACTACCTGGAAGTCATTACTGGCTCTTCATCCAGTCAAACATGAATACTGTAGTACTGGGCTCCTGTGCACCTCGCTGATCTCATTATCTTCCCGCTGTTCTCACCTCCCCACCCTGCTCTCGCTTTATGATTCAGCAACATTAAACCTTTACTGATTCCCATAAACACCACGCATAACTCAGTTTATTGCATCTGCCCCTTCTTCCTGAACACCCTCTCCCTACTTCCAAATGAATTCCTCTTTTCCTCAGAAATAAACACTATCCTGAATTCAGCATTTCTTATTCTCATGCTCAAAAGTCAATAAAGAGGCCAGGTTGGTGGAAAGGAAAGTTTTCTTTTTTTTGAATGCCAGCAAGGGGAGAGGTAGCCTGGTTCTTTAAATTTTTACTACATAGATATGTATCCCTAAGTAACATGACATATTACTTTGCATAATTTAAAACTTTACATAAACGTTATTTTGCCTACTATACTATTTTTTGATATTAACCTCTGTTGAGTTGTGAGGTTATAACTGATTCCCTTTCATAGCTCAATAACATCCATTGTATGAATACACATGAGCTATCCATTCTCCTGTCTTAAGACTTTGGGCTTATTTCCCATTTCTAATTTTATAGACGATGCTGCTTTATCTTTCTTGTTCAGTCTCCTTATGCACACATGTGAGAGTTTCTCTGGGGGGTTATACTTAGGAGAGGGATCTACTTTCTAACTAGGAAGTCTCAGTAATACCCACCTCAAAGGATGTTGTGAAAGCAATATGAAGTAATGCAAATAAAGCACAGTTTCAAGCATTCAAACACTTATTTTTGCTGTATATGAAACACTGGGACATAAAGGGAGACATAGTCTGGTGACAGAGGATAAAGTGAAGTGTAATATGTGTGCTTCTTTAGCTCCCAGAATACCAACTGATTGTCTATACAATATCATGTTGTTTCTTTACCTCCATATCTCTGCTCATACTGCTCTGTTCTTGGGCCTGAAATGGTTCCCCGCCCCCCCCCCCACACTTATCTTTGTCTGCTACTTCTCTGAAGCCTTCCCTAATTTCCTAGGCTGCCATTACTACCCTTTCCCCTTTGCCTTGTACATCTCTATATGCATACATGTGTGCTAAGTCATTTCAGTGTCTGACTCTTTGCAACTCCATGTACTGTAGCCCGCCAGGCTCTTCTGTCCATGGGATTCTCCAGGCAAGAATACCGGAGTGGGTTGCCATGCCCTGCTCCAGTGGATCTTCCCAACCCAGGGATTGAGCCCTTGACTCCTTTGGTTCCTGAATTTCAGGCAGATTCTTTATCACTGAGCAACCAGGGAAGCTGCCATTTCCTATAATGCTCCCTAAATGGTCAATGTCTTAGATACCAGGCCTGTATTTCAAAAAGTTTTTGTTGGAGTAGAGTTGCTTTACAATTTTGCATTAGTTTCCACTGTACAGCAAAGTGAAACAGCTATCAGTTCAGTTCAGTTCAGTCGCTCAGTCGTGCCCGACTCTTTGCGACCCCATGAATCGCAGCACACCAGGCCTCCCTGTCCATCACCAAAATGCAGAGTTCACTCAGATTCACGTCCATCGAGTCAGTGATGCCATCCAGCCATCTCATCCTCTGTCGTCCCCTTCTCCTCCTGCCCCCCATCCCTCCCAGCATCAAAGTCTTTTCCAATGAGTCAACTCTTCACATGAAGTGGCCAAAGTACTGGAGTTTCAGCTTTAGCATCATTCCTTCCAAGAAATCCCAGGGCTGATCTCCTTCAGAATGGACCGGTTGGATCTCCTTGTAGTGAAATGGACTCTCAAGAGTCTTCTCCAACACCACAGTTCAAAAACATCAATTCTTCAGCACTCAGCTTTTTTCACAGTCCAATTCTCACATCCATACATGACTACTGGAAACACCATAGCCTTGACTAGATGGAACTTAGTCGGCAAAGTAATGTCTCTGCTTTTGAATATGCTATCTAGGTTGGTCATAACTTTTCTTCCAAGGAGTAAGCCTCTTTTAATTTCATGGCTGCAGTCACCATTTACAGTGATTTTGGAGCCCCCCAAAATAAAGTCTGACACTGTTTCCACTGTTTCCCCATCTATTTCCCATGAAGTGATGGGACCGGATGCCATGATCTTAGTTTTCTGAATGTTGAGTTTTAAGCCAACATTTTCACTCTCCTCTTTCACTCTCGTCAAGAGGCTTTTTAGTTCTTCTTCACTTTCTGTCATAAGGGTGGTATCATCTGCCTCTCTGAGGTTATTGATATTTCTCCCAGCAATCTTGATTCCAGCTTGTGTTTCTTCCAGTCCAGCGTTTCTCATGATGTACTCTGCATAGAAGTTAAATAAGCAGGGTGACAATATACAGCCTCCTTTTCCTATTTGGAACCAGTCTGTTGTTTCATGTCCAGTTCTAACTGTTGCTTCCTGACCTGCATCCAGATTTCTCAAGAGGCAGGTCAGGTGGTCTGGTATTCCCATCTCTTTCAGAATTTTCCACAGTTGATTGAGATCCACATAGTCAAAGGCTTTGGCATAGTCAATAAACCAGAAATAGATGTTTTTCTGGAACTCTCTTGCTTTTTCCATGATCCACCAGATGTTGGCAAATTGGTCTCTGGTTCCTCTGCCTTTTCTAAAACCAGCTTGAACATTAGGAAGTTCATGGTTCACGTATTGCTGAAGCCTGGCTTGGAGAATTTTGAGCATTACTTTACTAGCATGTGAGATAAGTGCAATTGTGTGGTAGTTTGAACATTCTTTGGCATTGCCTTTCTTTGGGATTGGAATGAAAACTGACCTTTTCCAGTCCTGTGGCCACTGCTGAGTTTTCCAAATTTGCTGGCATATTGAGTGCAACACTTTCACAGCATCATCTTTCAGGATTTGAAACAGCTCAACTGGAATGCCATCACCTCCACTAGCTTTATTCATAGTGATGCTTTCTAAGACCCACTTGACTTCACATTCCAGGATGTCTGGCTCTAGATGAGTGATCACACCATCGTGATTATCTGGGTCATGAAGATCTTTTTTGTACAGTTCTTCTGTGTATTCTTGTCACCTCTTCTTAATATCTTCTGCTTCTGTTAGGTCCATACCTAACAGGGTCCTTTATCGAGCCCATCTTTGCATGAAATGTTCCCTTGGTATCTCTAATTTTCTTGAAGAGAGCTCTAGTTTTTCCCAATCTGTTCTTTTCCTCTATTTCTTTGCACTGATCGCTCAAGAAGGCTTTCTTATCTCTTCTTGCTATTCTTTGGAACTCTGCATTCAGATGCTTATATCCTTCCTTTTCTCCTTTGCTTTTTGCTTCTCTACTTTTCACAGCTATTTGTAAGGCCTCCCCAGACAGCCATTTTGCTTTTTTGCATTTCTTTTCCATGGGGATGGTCTTGATCCCTGTCTCCTGTACAATGTCACGAACCTCATTCCATAGTTCATCAGGCACTCTTTCTATCAGATCTAGGCCCTTAAATCTATTTCTCACTTCCACTGTATAATCATAAGGGATTTGATTTAGGTCATACCTGAATGGTCTAGCGGTTTTCCCTACTGTCTTCAATTTAAGTCTGAATTTGGCAATAAGGAGTTCATGATCTGAGCCACAGTCAGCTCCTGGTCTTGTTTTTGTTGACTGTATAGAGCTTCTCCATCTAGGCTTCTCAGGTGGCGCTAGTGGTAAAGAACTGCTTGCTAATGCAGGTTAGATATGAGACTCGGGTTGGATCCCTGGGTGGGGAAGATCCCCTGCAGGAGGGCACAGCAACCCACATCAGTATTCTTGCCTGGAGAATTCCATGGACAGAGGATCCTGGTGGGCTACAGTCCATGGGATCACAAAGAGTTGGACATGACTGAAGTGATTTAGCATGCATACATATATCCATTGTATTTTGTATTTCCTTCCCATTTAGATCACCAGAAAGCATTGAGTAGAGTTCCCTGTGAAACACAGTGGGTTCTCATTAGTTATCTATTTTATATATCCTAAGGGCCTACATTTTAATCATCTTTGTATGGGGGCACTGAGTATAGTGCCTGGTAAAAGTGCTGATGAATGCATGTGGAATGAGTGCCTTCAGAACTCTTGAGAGGAAAGCAATTTGAGCTCAGAATTTTAGGAGCTGAAGGAAGAAAGATGGATGCAGGAGTGCTACTTTAGTAAGAATGCAGGGACCAGAGAGAGTGTGAAGTTTTGTCAGTGATGTAATTTTATAGGATTGTTGTTGTTGTTGTATAGTCACTCGGTCATGTCCGAGTGGAACCCCATGGACTGTAGCCCTCTATTGGAACCCCATGGACTGTAGCCCGCCAGGCTCCTCTGTCCATAGGCTTCCCCAGGCAAGAACACTGGAGTGGGTTGCCATTTCCTTCCCCAGGGGATCCTCCCAGCCCAGAGATCCAACCGATGTCTCCTGGGTCTCCTGTATTTTTTACCGCTGTGCCACCTGGGAACCCCGATTACACAGGATATAATGGACTATTCAGGAGGGAACCTGCTCCTCTCATTCTGGAAGGTGAGGGCTAGGTGTGTCCACAAACCTCTCTGATCCTGTGATTACGAAATGATAATGAATCAGCCAGTGAATGCACTTGAAAACAGTGAGCAACCCCTGGCTTATTTAACACTGCTAGGCGTTAGCTACTATTCGTCTAAAGCAGGATTGGCAAACATTTTCTGTAAAAGGCCAGACAGTAAATATTTATGACTTTGTGGGCCATGTGGTCTTTGTTGCAGATATTCAACTCTGGGGCTATAGTGTGGAAGAAGCCGTAGAAAATATGTAAACATATGAGTATGGCTGTTTCTTTAATTTGATTTATCGTTACTGAAATTTGAATTTCAAATAATTTTCAAGTGTCACAAAATATTCTTCTTTTGATTTCCCCCACTCTACCCCAGTGCCAGTCATTAAAGGATGTACAAACTGTTCTTAATTCACAGGCCTAAAGGAACATTTTCGACCCCTGGCCTAATGAATCTTAGCTCTGGGTACAAAGGAAGGTCAAATCCAATGATAAAGTGCTGTACTTTTACTAAAATAATAAGGGTGTAGAGTTTCTCCCCTGGAGTAGGAGATGCAACCCACTCCAGTACTCTTGCCTGAAAAATCCCACGGACAGAGGAGCCTGGTAGGGTACAGTCCATGGGGTCGCAAGGAGTCAGATATGACTGAGCGACTGAGCACAGAATTTCACAGTGGGGAATGAGACAGGTTGGGAGACCAGAGAACCTTTGCTAAAATGCTTGTGCCTGGACACACCTTTCCTCCGAACAGCAAAATACAAAGAAACTATATAGGACTAAAATTAACTGCCTGCATGCGCAGTTGGGGTGAACCCTGGACAAAAGATATAGAGAGACCAAAAAACCCAGCTGCCACTTTTGAAGAGCCAGGAACAAAAACTGGGTGTCAGGAACAAAAGCAGGGTACAGAGCATGCCCTCTGCCCACAACACCTAAGCCATCCCTCTAGCCCAACTTCTGGGCAAATCACCTAAGCCACCCCTCCAGCCAACCTTTGGACACATCCTTACCCTCACCCCAAATAAGGAACAAGCTTGTCCCCTCCCTAGGGGAGCAAGCAAGCAAGGGAACCTGTTGTTTATTCTTGTTCCACCCTTTGCCTTGCCTGGAAAAAAAAAAGGTCTTCAAAAAAGATTTAAAATCTTGCAGCTCTCTTGATTTGCCACTAGGTGGTGGTCCCTGCAGGTGTGTGACTGAATCTCACCAAAAGGAAGGATTGAGTGTGGTCGATCAGCTACCGTGATATTAACTCTGGCACACAAACTGTCTCAGTGGTTCAAAATCGTTACTCTGGGTTTCACTGACATCTCCACCTGCACACTTATTTCTACATATTCCTTGAATTGCAGCTTATCCAACTGAAGGGAATGCAATCACCCTCTCAAGGCCTCTGAGATTATTTGATCAAAAATTCAGGATAATAATATGAAAACAGAATATGGTTAAAGATTTTGGGGCTGAAAAAAAAAGATTTGGGGGCTGCTATGTGGAATCTGGGAACAGATTATATCCGAGATGAAAGTTAACCAGTGGCAAATTATCATATGGCACACCTTAAACTTATGCAATGTTATATGTCATTATATCTCAATAAAGCTGAAAAAAATAAAGTAAAATACAGGGGTAAATAAAAAATGAAAAAGAAAAAACAATAACAATGTCTTACAACTTATTGAATAAAATAAGAATCTGAGACTCTATACCATAAATAAATAAATACATACATAAATTAGGGGGAAAAAAAAGAGAAAGTCTCAAGAATATTGGAGTGGGAAGCCATTCTCTTTTCCAGGAGATGTTCCCAACCCGTGGATTGAACCTGGGTCTCCCACATTGCAAGTGGATTATTTACCATCTGAGCCACCAGGGAAGCCCCCCCACCAAAAATACATAAATTAAAAAAAAAAAAAGTTAGCCAGTGGAGCTTATAGTAATGGTTACTTGAAGCCCATGTTTAGGCTTGTATTTGAATTCTTTCCAAAATAGGCCCCAGTCTTGGCCACTTCATGTTAGCTTCTTCTACCATTGAGGTGCAAGACTGGGGACCCAGCAATGGTTGCCCTTACTTCTTTAGGGTACTGGGTACTCAATAGCCATAGTAATGTCCTTGGTATATGTGTATGGCCTGAGCGGGGAGGGGAGTTCAGCTAAAACCTAGGTAAATGGAACCGAAATGGAGCAGGACCCTATGGTCCTTACCACCTTCTTCCCCTCCATCATCCCACCCATGTTCTCTGCTGACCTTTTGTCTGTGGAAAAACTTCAGCCAAATAATACATCCAGGGGCTTCCCTGGAGGTCTGTTGGTTAAGAATCCGCCCATCAACGCAAGGGACAATTTCTGGTCTTGGAAGATTCCACATGCCATGGGCAAATAAGCCCACATGCTGCAACTACTGAAGCCCTCTCGCCTTGGAGTCCCTGCAGCGAGAAGCCACTGCAAAGATAAGTCTGTGCACCACTATTAGAGAGTAGCCCAGCTCTCCTCAACCAAAGAAAAAAGCCTGAGTGCAGCAAGGAGGATCAATGCAGCCAAAAATAAATAAATGAAAAGATACTTTTTCTGAAAAAACAAATCTAGTCAGAGAAGTAAGAAAATGCAGAAACAAAGAAAACCAGTCAAAGTAGACCAAATAATAATAATGTAGTCATTAAGCACAGCTAAGGACCTTTAGTTCCTTCTCCAGAGCCATAGATAAAAATCTGAGCCATATCCTGTGAGCTCTCTTACAGATACCAAACCCCCGACCAGGGGGAGAATTTAACTATATGATGATCAGACTGTAGCCATGACGTCAGCTGCCACAATTCCAAGAACTGGCCTCAAGGAAATGGGAATAAACCCACCCTGGAACTGAAGAGTAACTGTACTTAATCAAATGACGCTGGTCAGATCACCGATGACTGAGTTCAAGATGACCGTCAGAACTGACTGCTGTTTCTGTTGTTTCTGCATGCAGCCCCTCTCTCTGTCTATACAAGCTCTTGTGCCCTAATTGTCATGGGCTGGGGAGTAGTTGATGCTTTGGACAAGCATCTGCCTTCCTGACCCCTGGTTGCCAGCAACCAAAATAACGCAAACTTTTCTTTCCACCAGCCTGGCCTCTTTAATGGTTTTCGAGTGGCGAGCAGCTGGAGCCCACTTTCAGTTACAGAACCACTGTAGTCATTCTCATCATCCCCTTGTCTGCAATCTCCTAACTCAGCCGGTATTCGCGGGACCAGGGGTCCTTTGACTTGCACAGTCTCATTTTTCTTTCTTTCTTACCACCCTTCTTTATCTGTTAATAGATACATCAAAGAAAGAGACTGGATGGCTTTTAAAATCATTAACAATGGGAAAGTTTCCATCTTCTTGGAGCAGAAAAGTGCTCAAGAGAGATAGGATTGTGAGGGTCTGTGAAGCTCAAGTTTAGCATCTTAACCTCTATACCACATCGCCAAATGGTTATGCCCACTCTGGACCCTCGTTTGCTCTCTTAAGAAATGTGGAATGAATCTACTGCTTCTTCCATGCTTTGATGAATGACACTGAAGAAAGCTCTCATGTCCTTCTTGAATCTCTTCTGGCTAAACATCTCCAGTAGAGCGATAAGGAATCCACTAAAAACTCTAGATGTGCTTTTTCTGATGATGAAGACCAGCACTTTTCAACAGAGGCAGTTCCACTAGTTAGGGGCCATCTTAGAAATGTGTATGTGGAGGGGTGTTTTGGTTGTTATGATGATTGTGGAGTGCAACTGACATAATGTGGGCTTCCCAGGTGGTGCAGTGGTAAAAAATCCACTTGCCAAGGCAGGAGACATGGGTTTGATTCCCGGGTTGGGAAAATCCTCTGGAGGAAGAAATGGCAGCTCGATCCAGTATTCTTGCCTGTTAAATCCCATGGGCAGAGGAGGCTGGCGGACTACAGTCCATGGGGTAGCAAAGAGTCACACAACTGAGCACGCACATGCAAGCACTGGCATACTGTGGGCAGAAGTAGGGCTAGGGCCAGCAAGAAAGGTTGGGATCCCAGTGGGAAAAAAATGAACTGGAAGTGGGCAGATGGGCAAAAAGCCTTTGCATAAGATTTGCGTTGGTGTTTGATGCCACAGGGCCCTGTGCTCCCTTCTCCATCACCAGCCTGATAACTAGAGTCAACATCCCCTGTCTCACGGTCCTGGCCAGAGATGCCGGGTGTCCCGGGAAGTAAGCAACAGCCTTGTACTTCAAATATCTGGATATTCATTTCACTTATGTAAAATCGTATTTATAATTATCTGAGTCTAGAACACTGTCTTATGTAATCATAGATCGGTTTCTGTAAATTTTTTTAAAAAGCTGGGTCCTTTTATTTTTTAAATAGTAGTAACATTATATAAGCTAGGTGTTTTTTTTTTTTTTAATGTTGTTGTTCAGTTGCCAAGTTGTGTCCAACTCTTGGAGACCCCATGGACTGCAGCATGCCAGAGTTCCCTGTCCTTCAATATCTCCTGGAGTTTACAATGAATATATGTTATTTTATTATAATTTAACTGTCATTTTCCCTTTTCCCTTACTAGGTTAGATCAGAGTCTTAGTCCATTTGAGTTGCAATAACAAAATACCAAAGCCTGGGTAGCTTATAAACACCAGAAATTTATTTCTTACGGTTATGGAAGCTTGAAGTCCTAGATCAGGGTGCCAGCATGTTCGGGTGAAGTCTCCTTTTCAAGTCACAGAATTCTCCTTGTATCCTCACATGGCAGAAGAGAAGGGACGAGGCAATCTCTGGAGCCTCTTCTATATATAAGGCATGAATCTCATTCCTGAGGGTTTCACCTTCATGATTTAAGGATCTACCCAAGCCCCCACAGATTAATACCATCACCTTTGAGGGTGAGGATTTCTACTTATGAATTTGGAGGTAGAGGGGACAAATATTTAGACTTTGTGAAGTGAACCTGTTAGTCGCTCAGTCATTTCTTTTTTTTTTTAATTTTATTTTTACTTTATTTTACTTTCAATACTGTATTGGTTTTGCAATACATTGACATGAATCTGCCACGGGTGTATACCAGCTCCCAATCCTGAATCCCCCTCTCACCTCCCACCCCATATCATCTCTCTGGATCATCCCTGTGCACCAGCCCCAAGCATCCTGTATCTTGTGTCGAACATAGACTGGTGATTCGTTTCTTACATGATAGTATACATATTTCAATGCCATTCTCCCAAATCCTCCCACCCTCTCTCTCTCCCTCAGAGTCCAAAAGTCTGTTCTATACATCTGTGTCTCTTTTGCTGTCTCGCATACAGGGTCATCATTACCATCTTTCTAAATTCCATATATATGTGTCTGTATACTGTATTGATGTTTTTCTTTCTGACTTACTTCACTCTGTATAATCGGCTCCAGTTTCATCCATCTCATTAGAACTGATTCAAATTTATTCTTTTTAATGGCTGAGTAATATTCCATTGTGTATATGTACCACAGTTTTCTTATCCATTCATCTGCTGATGGACATCTAGGTTGTTTCCATGTCCTGGCTATTATAAACAGTGCTGCAATGAACATTGGGGTACATGTGTCTCTTTCAATTCTGGTTTCCTCGGTGTGTATGCCCAGCAGTGGGATTGCTGGGTCATAAAGCAGTTCTATTTGCAATTTTTTAAGGAATCTCCACACTGTTCTCCATAGTGGCTGTACTAGTTTGCATTCCCACCAACAGTGTAGGAGGGTTCCCTTTTCTCCACACCCTCTCTAGCATTTATTGCTTGTAGACTTTTAGATCGCAGCCATTCAGTCATTTTGACTGAATTTTGCTCAGTCATTTCTGACTCTTTTGACCCCATGGACTGTAGCCTGCCAGGCTTCTCTGTCCATGGAATTCTCCAGGCAACAATACTGGAGTGGGTTGCCATACCCTTCTCTAGGGGATTTTCCTGACCCAGGGATTGAACCTGGGTCTCCTGCCCTGCAGGCAGATTCTTTATTATCTGAGCCACCAGGGAAGCCCCAGAGGAGTTAGTAATCTATGTTTTTTAGGTTCAAGAACTAACACATTATATTCTCTATAAATTTAATTTCATACATCAAAAAGGATTTTATATAATATTTACTGTAATGTAAAACAAAGTATAATACTGTATGTGTTAGTTTCCTATTGCTGCTTTTTAACAAATTCAGTTCAGTTCAGTCGCTCAGTCGTGTCCGACTCTTTGCAACCCCATGAATCGCAGCATGCCAGGCCTCCCTGTCCATCACCAACTCCCAGAGTCCACCCAAACCCACGTCCATCGAGTCGGCGATGCCATCCAGCCATCTCATCCTCTGTCGTCCCCTTCTCCTCCTGCCCACAATCCCTCCCAGCATCAGAGTCTCTTCCAATGAGTCAACTCTTCGCATGAGGTGGCCAAAGTACTGGAGTTTCAGCTTTAGCATCATTCCTTCCAAAGAAATCCCAGGGTTGATCTCCTTCAGAATGGACTGGTTGGATCTCCTTGTAGTGAAACGGACTCTCAAGAGTCTTCTCCAACACCACAGTTCAAAAGCATCAATTCTTCAGCACTCAGCTTTCTTCACAGTCCAACTCTCACATCCATACATGACCACTGAAAACACCATAGCCTTGACTAGAAAGACCTTTGTTGGAAAAGTAATGTCCCTGCTTTTCAATATGCTATCTAGGTTGGTCATAACTTTCCTTTCAAGGAGTAAGCGTCTTTTAATTTCATGGCTGCAGTCACCATCTGCAGTGATTTTGGAGCCCAAGGAAATAAAGTCTGACACTGTTTCCACTGTTTCCCCATCTATTTCCCATGAAGTGATAGGACCAGATGCCATGATCTTCGTTTTCTGAATGTTGAGCTTTAAGCCAACTTTTTCACTCTCCTCTTTCACTTTCATCAAGAGGCTTTTTAGTTCCTCTTCACTTTCTGCCATAAGGGTGGTGTCATCTGCATATCTGAGGTTATTGCTATTTCTCCCAGCAATCTTGATTCCAGCTTGTGCTTCTTCCAGTCCAGCGTTTCTCATGATGTACTCTGCATATAAGTTAAATAAGCAGGGTGACAGTATACAGCCTTGACGTACTCCTTTTCCTATTTGGAACCAGTCTGTTGCTCCATGTCCAGTTCTAACTGTTGCTTCCTGACCTGCATATAGGTTTCTCAAGAGGCAGGTCCGGTGGTCTGGTATTCCCATCTCTTTCAGAATTTTCCATAGTTGATTGTGATCCACACAGTCAAAGGGTTTGGCATAGTCAATAAAGCAGAAATAGATGTATTTCTGGAACTCTCTTGCTTTTTCCATGATCCAGCAGATGTTGGCAATTTGATCTCTGGTTCCTCTGCCTTTTCTAAAACCAGCTTGAACATCTGGAAGTTCAAGTAACAAATTACTTAGTGATTTAAAATAACATAAACTTATCATATTAGAATTCAGTTGTCAGAAGCCAGAAACGGAGGGTTCACTGGGTTTAAATCAAAGTGTCATCAGGGCCATGCTCCTCCTGGGGGCTCTTGGAGGAGCAGCTATACCCCTGCCTTTTCCAGTTTATAGAGGGCACCTACATTTCTTTGCTCATAGCTCCTTCCTCCTTCTTCAAAGCTGATCATATAGCATCTTCAAACGTCTCTCTGACTCTGATCTTCTTGCTTCCATTGTTACATTTCCACCTGACATTGACCATCCCCCAACTCCCTCTTATAAGGATTCTTATGATTTCACTGGGCCAACTGGACAATCCAGGGATAACCTCCCTCTCTCAAGAGGTTTAATTTAATCACGCTTGCAAAGTCCCTTTTGTCATGTAAGATAATATATTCACAGGGTTGTGGAGTAGGACCTAAGTATCTTTGGGGAACCATTATTCTGTCTACCATGTTTTAAAAATTATTTATTTATTTATTTAGGCTGCACTGGGTCTTTGTTGGTTTGTGTGGGCTTTCTCTAGTTGTGGTGTGCTGGCTTCTCGTTGCGGTGGTTTCTCTTGTTGCACACCACAGGCCAAAGGTATGTCTGCTTCAGTAGTTGCAGCTCTGAGGCTCAGTAGTTATAGCATACGGATTTAGTTGCTCCATGGGATATGGAATATTCCCGAACCAGGGACTGAACTTATGTCCCCTGCATTCTCATCCACTGCACCACCCTCTACCATGTTTTAATAATATAATCTTGTTGTTCTGAAAAGGTTGAGACTCACTGAAACTAAAGCACCAAGCTTGATGCTCCATCTCTCTTTCTGACTTCGGGCAGGTAGATGTCTTCCTTGACCCTGGGTTGGGCTGAACCTGTGTCTAAAGAAGAACAAAGTTATCTCTACCAGGCAGAGCTGCTGGCTCCCAAGGGTGGACCCTGGCTGTTGCCAGGCAACGTAGGTATAGACATTCATTTGAGACTAACCTGAAGAACTCCTATTTAATCGCTTTTGTTTTTCCCGGAGAGCAGGTGATGTTTATTTTTTAGGGCACCCAATTTTAAATGTCTTAATGTGTTTTGCCCTTTGGAATAGATCAGAGTTCACTGAATTATTCTCTAGTTCCAGGCACTATGTGTTATGACCTAAAACCTGGGATACATGGAGATGGCTTCCCAGGTGGTGCTAGCTACCTGACAATGCAAGAGACACAAGAGAATTGGGTTCGATCCCTGGAAGATCCCCTGGAGGAGGGCATGGCAACCCACTCTAGTATCCTTGCCTGGAGAATCTCATGGACAGAGGAGCTTAGCGAGCTACCATCCATGGGGTCGCAAAGAGTCAGACACGACTAAAGTGACGTAGCATGCATGCAAGGTCTGACAGACAATTCTCCAGCTGCTTACAAGAGCAAAGAAGCGTCAGGAGATACAATTAGGTTGAAGACACATTAGAATTTTGAATGTATCTTGATGGTTTTGAGGAAGAAAATGGACAGAATAAATAAATTTGCTATCATTTAGTAAGTTCGGTATGAACATAGCCAAATGCTATGTCATGTCCACCGTACCTATTATCTCATTTACCAGTGAGATAGAAATTATCACCCTTGTTTTACAGGTACTATCTCAAAGTTGTCCCGCTAAGTTGCTTCAGTCATCTCCGACTCTTTGTGATCCTATGGACTGTGGCCTGCCAGGCTCTTCTGTCCATTGGATTCTCTAGGCAAGAATACTAGAGTCGGTTGCCATTCCCTTCTCCAGGGAATCTTCCCCACCCAGGGATTGAATCGGGGTCTCTTATGTCTCCTGCACTGGCAGGCAGGTTCTTTACCACTAGTGCCACCTGGGAAGCCCATGGTCCTAGAAGGCTCAAAATTCAAATGCAGACCTGTCTAACTCAGAAGCCAGTGCTTGTAAACTAGTACACTTACAGAAACCCAGAGCACAGAAATCCATAAACAGATGCATCCCAGAAACTAAAAATATTACCTGAAAAGATAAACCATAGCTCCAGATCTGCAAGCGTCTTTCTTTTCAACCTCAGTGAGAGCTGTCTGGTGAGCAAGATGAGCGGCATCCAGTTCAATAGCTGAGATTTTAGACTAATCCTTCCAATGTCCTCATTCCTGGTAAAGAAGGTATTGGTACTTTTCTGGTAGCAGACATGATGTTTAAGGGAGATTTGACAGAATGATTGACATGAGGGCTTTCATCTTCAAAGCTGCCTTCCTTTCATAACACATCCTGTGGTCCAACATAGCTACATTCATCAGAGAATGCTTAGACCTCCGTGCCCTGGGTGGGGCACTGTGGGAGAGCCAAGGAACATTAGAGAAGAGGGAGGCCCCTTGGAACCTAGAGAGTACTTAGTTGCTCAGTCATGTCCGACTCTTTGTGACCCCATGGACTGTAACCTGCTGGGCTCCTCTGTTCACGGGATTCTCCAGGCAAGAATACTGGGATGGGTTGCCATTCCCTACTCCATGGGATCTTCCTGAGCCAGGGATTGAACCCGACTCTCCTGCATTGCAGGCAGAGTCTTTACTGTCTTAGCCACCAGGGAAGAGAGGTTATATATATGGCAAAGGGTCAGATTAGCATCTGTTACTTTCTGCCAATAGTCTACCCATGGAGAAAACAAGGGGCCCATCTCACTTAAGAAAGTCCAAGCCTGACAGCTGAAGGGTCCCAGAGCAGCAAGCATCACCTCGCCTCTTCTCTTGGACCACTTCAGCTGTCTCTGCTTTGGATTGACAGAGGCATCTGGTTGCTAAAAATACCCTACTGACCAAGTGCTGCCCATTCCAACTAAAGCCGAGCACGACTGCAATCCAGGACTTAGCTACTCCTTGTAAAGGAACTTTTCCAAAATTTTCAGGCCCAATTTGAGAAGCACACCAGCCCATGGTCTTTTTCTACTTTGTCAGCTTGGCTGGGAGGTGGAGGGGATCCTTCCTGGGTCACTGTCCTCTGGCCTGCCCCATCCCGGTCTCCAGGAAAAAAAGCAGAACGGGGAGTGAGAGAGGGCCCAGGGGCTGGAGGGGGTAGGGAAGGGGAGGTGCTTGTCCATTTATAGACTTGCTCTTTGGGATGCTGAAGGTGCTGAAATAGCTGCGAGGACAAGGGACTTGGCTCAGTTTTAAATATCTGCCGAGCTGCCCGAAGACTCTGAGATGACAATAGGGGAAATGGAGAATGTGGAGGTCTTCACTGCTGAGGGCAAAGGCAGAGGTCTGAAGGCCACGAAGGAGTTCTGTGCTGCTGACATCATCTTCGCCGAGCGGGCTTATTCCGCTGTGGTTTTTGACAGGTATGGAATGTGGGTTGTTGCCTTCTTTCCTCCTGGTGATTTGGCCAATGCCACACTCTCAAATTCTTTGCTCTCAAAATTGAGGGAGAGTAGCACTGACATATATGCACTACTGTGTGTAAATAGGTAGGTGGTGGGAAGCTGCTGTAAACACAGGGAGCTCAGCCTGGTGACATGATGACCTAGAGGGGTGGGATAGGGTTGGGGTGGGAGGGAGACTCAAGAGGGAGAGGGTATACGTATACATATAGCTGATGCACATTGTTGTACAGCGGAAGCTAACGCAACATTGTAAAGCAATTATCCTCCAATTAATAAGAAAATGATCATGGAAAGGGATACAATTCATGTGGCTATTGATAATGAAGAGTACATGCACAGCTGTTTGCTGACAATACTTTTTCTGCAAAGGGTCATGGTCAATGGGATTTGCTCTGGTGCCTAGGAGGGTTGCAAAGGTGATTGAAGGCTGTAGGGCATACTCTCAGGATACTGGGCTTCCCTGGTGGCTCAGACAGTAAAGAATCTGCCTGCAATGCAGGAGACCTGGGTTCAATCCCTGGGTGGGGAGGATCACTTGGAGAAGGAAATGGTTACCCACTCCAGTTTTCCTCCCTGGAGAATCCCATGGACAGAGGAGCCTCTCGGGCTACAGTCCATGGGGTAGCAAAGAGTTGGACATTACTGAGCAACTAAGCACAACACAAGCACTCAGAACATAAGTGAACTTGCCCGAGTGGGAGTGCTGTGTGTGCAGATGGTGGAGGGAAAGGGAATGAAAAGGGGGTGTGGTGTCCAGGAGACATTCTTCTATGGAACGCTCCATATTTTTTGCTTCGGAGGTGTAATAAATATATTAGAAGATTACGTAATTTCTGAGACTTTTAAAAAGTAATTACAAACACGCAAGTAACATTGGAATCCATTTACCTTTGAAAAGTAGAATATCACCAATGACCTGTAACCCTGTTTCATGTTTCCCACCCCAGGTCCCAGTTTCCTCTGTCTTTCCTCTGAGGTAATCCTTGTTTTGACTTTAATATGTTTCCTTCTAGAATGTTCTTGTACTATTACATCTCTCTACATATATATATATATATATATATATATATCTGTACTTATCAAAATGCGTAGCTGTAGTTTGTTTTTTCTTTTTAACAGAAATGGCACTATATATATATATATATATTTTTTTTTTTTTTTTTTCCAGGCCACACTGTGTGGTTTGGGGAAATCTCAGTTCCCTGACCTGGGATTGAACCTGGGACATGGCACTGAAAGCACAGAATCCTAACTACTAGGTCACTAGGGAACTCCCAATAATATCATACTTTCGATGTTATCCTTGAACTTGCTCCTTTCACTAAACAACATGTCTTGATATTTATCCTCATGGAAACCATTAAGTCTATAGCCACTTCTTTTAAATCCTCAAAGATCTGCGTTGTTTTTTTTTTGCCCACATGTATATCTATCCATGTTGATCCATGTGCTATGGACCACCAATTTTAACTGCTGTGGGTATTTTACCGTATGAATATATGAACTTTTGAAAATCTATTGTCCCGTTGAGAGACATTTGGTGGTTTCCAATTTTTCATACAAACAAATGTTTCTGTGATTGAAATCCTTGACCATGTCCACTTGCATGCATGTGTGATTATTCTCTAGGAGAACTGGCTAGGAGAGAAATCACTGTGCCTTGGAGTGCGCAGTTTTCCATTTTAATAGGCCCTGCAAAGAGGATCTATTAAATTTACCTTCCCATTCCCCCTACAGTCCCGTCCGTACTTGCCCACCACACTTTTGCACGTGTGCGTGCTCAGTCGCTTTAGTCGTGTCCGACTCTTTGTGACCCCATGGTCTGTAGCTCGTCAGGCTCCTCTGTCCATGGGATTCTCCAGGAAAGAACACTGGAGTGGGTCGCCATACCCTCCTTCAGTGGATCTTCCCGAACCAGTAGTAATAATCTTTATTTTTAAAAAACCCTCCATTGTGATAACATTATGACAGTATTCTCTGAGCCCCCAAATTGGGGTGACCTGACTGACACTGATGTGGTCTAAATTAAGAAGGCCTCTGATAACCTCGATTTGGTGGTTGACTCACTGTATGACCATCCTGAGAATAGGCACAGCTTTTCAGAGATAATTTAAGTAGCATTCAAATTCTCATTTCTTCCTGCCCACCAAGACCTTCAGGGAAAAGGCTGAGAATGGAGTATATGGCTAGCTACAGCTGAGGAATTTAGAAAGGCTGAGATGACAGTAATACTTCTTCAGGGGGAGTGTGTCTTACTTTATTTACTTGTGTGGGTGTGTTGGGAGCAGTTGAGGAATCAATTGGATTCAGAATTAAGACAGAAAAAGCTAGAAACACAAGAACTCTGAACAACGATCTTAGTACTACTACTGAGTCACCATCTTGCCTTTTATAGAACATCCATGGGTGTCTTCAACTCCCTAAAAACCAACATTGCCAATCAGTTTCCCTTTCAAAAGTGTCTGAAGTTGAGTGGATTTTCTTTCTATTACAAGAGTAAAACTTAGGAAGAAAAAAATGTATCTTCACATGAAGCTAACATTGACATGGTTGTCTATTTCCTTCCAGCTTATTTTAAAACGTTGTTGTTGTTTATTCACTAAGTCATGTCCGACTCTTTGTGACCCCACAGGCTCCTCTATCCATGGGATTTCCCAGGCAAGAATACTGGAGTGTGTTGCCATTCCCTTCTCCAAGGGATCTTCCCAAGCTAAGGATTGAACCTGAGTCTCCTGCATTGGCAGGCAGATTCTTTACCACTGAGTCACCAGGGAAACCCATTTTAAAACATAGGTTTCATTTATTTGTACTATTAGTTGGGATCTTATCTAAACGTCGAGCATGCCCAGTCATGTCTGACTCTTTGGGACCCCATGGACTATAGCCCATGAGGCTACTGTCTGTAGAATCTTCCAGACAAGAATACTGGAGTGAGTTGCCATTTCTAACTCCAGGGGATCTTCCTGGCCCAGGGATCAAACCTCCCCCTCTTGTGTCTTTTGAGCTGGCAGGCAGATTTTTTTTTACCACCTCCCAACCTGGGAAGATTTTCATATAATGATTTAGGTATCTTCTGTGTTACTGTACTCTCTTTGTAGAGTTTAAGACTGCATACTTTCTGACCATTCCTGTATAAATGGACATTCAGATTGTTTGCATGTTTTTCTTATTACAAAAAATTCATCATTCATTTGAAATAATAACTATATAAAAACAACTTTAGTGCATGTTGCAGATAAAATGCTAATAAAATCTTATTGTTATAATAATAATAAAGATTAGGATGATTAGAGTAAATGATCTTTAAAATGATTTAAAAAATTGAAAAGATTATTTTTAAAAGTGATTTACCTAGTACACCTGAAACTAATACAACATTTCAAGTCAACTATATTTCAATAAAAAAGAAAGAAACATAGAAATTGAAATGACTGCTTCATAATTAAAAAATAAGAGATATAACCAAAC
Source organism: Ovis canadensis (assembly GCF_042477335.2). Lineage (NCBI taxonomy): Eukaryota > Metazoa > Chordata > Mammalia > Artiodactyla > Bovidae > Ovis > Ovis canadensis. Next base: position 58,887,492 of record NC_091247.1, read on the forward strand.
TCATCACTGCAGAGATGAGGGAACTGCTCGGGTGTACCTGAGACAGCCTAGAGAAGCATCAGAGGAAAGCTTTGCTCATCCTATCTTCACTCCAATTTTAGGGTCCTGGTGAGATTCAGCCACTGTAAGGGAGAAACCTGACTGGGGAGGTAGACCAGGTGACCCACAAAAGTCACCCTATGAAAGAAGCATTTTCTAACACTGTGTTACTGCAAACCAGGCTATCTGCATTACCTTCCAAAATGAAGATTTTATCTTTAGTTGAGTAGGGCATTAAATGAAAATCTCTTCTTGCAAACAATACATGAAATATATATGTATGTATATGTATATATTCTGTGAATCATTACAGGACTTCCCAGGTGGCACAGTGGTAAAGAATCTGCCTGCTAATGCAGGAGATGCAACAGACGAGGGTTCAATCCCTGCGTTGAGAAGATCCCCTGGAGTAGGAAATGGCAACCCATTCCAGTATTCTTGCTTAGAAAATTCCATGGACAGAGGAGTCTGGCCAGCTAAAGTCCATGGGATTGTAAAGAGTCAGACACGACTGAGTGATCGAGTACACACACAAACATACATGAAGCATCACAATAAATGAACCCCTGTGAAACCACCATCCTACTTAACTAGAACATTCTATTACATTCATCTTGCCTATCTTTCCCTATCCTGTCCCATGCTTGCCCCAAAGGTAACTACAGTAGTAGTCTGAATTTTGTGTTACTTATTCCCCTGTGTTTTCAATGATAGTTTTGCCATATATGTACATATTCCTAAACAACAAATAATTTAGTTTTTATAGCTTGTTTTTCATCTTTTTTAAAATTTTATTGTTTATTTTTTTTTTTTACTTTCCAATATTGTATTGGTTTTGCCATACATCAACATGCCGAGGTGTACAGTTATAGGTGGTTTTATGCTCTTGCTTCTTTCGTTCAAATGTTCTTCTATTATTTATCCATATGGTTTTGTGTAACTAACAAAATGGGTAAGCTCTGTATGTGTATGTACCACAATTTATGTTTCCATCCTCCTGCAAGTAGTTGCTATGGGACATGTTTGTTTCTATCTCTTGGTCAACAGATACATGGGATGTGTATCCTAGGAGTGGAATTTCTGGTTCATAATGCATGATATATTTAGCTTTAAAATATAATGCTGCACTGTGTCATGTTGACTTGCAAGTTGAATTGTGTCTTTGTTAGAATAGACTGGGCTTAGCATTCAGAGCAGCTCTTCAGGCCTTTGTTATATAGCCCTTAGGTCTGGTTAAAATCGCTTTAATTTGGTTGGTTGGAAAAACAGGTCATCTGCTTAAACATAAAAGGCCAAGAATAAAACAGAGATAATCCATTGAGACCTGGCAAATGAGCAGCACTTGGGCACCAGGATCCCTGGTAGACATGGCTAATCAATCAGGCAACACCTTCTTCCTGAACTCCAACTTGGCCTCACTGTTCTTTCTAGCAGCAGCCACTGTGAATCAACCAAAACTGACGTTTAGAAGGGAGCCTCTGTGTCATGCTTTTGGGGGATTCTGAGTTTCATGCTGGAAGGGGATGAAGGCAAAGTAGGTGGATAAGGTCAATTTACCAAGGAGTCATCTTTCATGGATTTGGTCTTTGAAAGTGGGTGAGCCCCCAAGCATGGTGGATAAGCTTGAGTTGTTTAATGTTTCTCTCTTCTCCTTTTGCTCTGTACTTAATTTTATATAGGCTTAGTTGTCCGAGGCATGTGGGAGTCTTACCAGACCAGGGATTGAACCTGCGTCTTCCTGTAATGGCAGACATTCATTCTTAGGAGCTTCCCTGCTGGCTTGGATGGTAAAGAATCTGCCTGCAATGCAGGAGACCCTGGTTTGATCCCTGGGAGAAGATCCCTTGAAGAAGCAAATGGCAACCCACTCTAGTATTCTTGCCTGGAGAATTCCATGGACAGAGGAGCCTGGTGGACTACAGTCCACTGCGTCACAAAGAGTCGGACACGACTGAGTGACTAACACTAACCTTTAAAACTTGTTTTAGAATTATTATTATTTTTTTAATATAATTTTATTTATTTATTTTGGCTGTGTTGGGTTTTTGTTGTGGGCTTTTCTCTAGCTGGGGAGAGCAGGGGCTACTCTCGAGTTGTGGTACTCAGGCTTCTCATTTTGGTGGCTTCTCTTGTTGTAGAGTATAGGCTTGAGGGCATATAGGCTCAGTAGTTACAGTTCCCAGGCTCTAGAGCACAGGCTCAATAGTGGTGACCCAAGGGCTTAGCTGCTCTGCTGCGTGTGGGATCCTCTCAGACCAGGACTGAACCTATGTCCTCTGCATTGACAGGTGGATTCTTTACCACTGAGCCACCAGGAAAGCCCAGCATTATTTTGTTTGAATTTATTATTATTATTAAGGGGGTGAAAGGTCTTTTAAATATGCCTATTGGTCATTACGTTTCTTCTTCTGCAATTTGTCTATTTTCTGTTGATGCCCTCACTTAAAAATTATATTGTAGCTCGTTTGTTTATTACTACAGGGCTTCCCTGTGAAGTACAGGGAAGCCTGGCATGCTATAGTCAATGGGGTCACAAAGAGTCGGACATGACTGAGGGACTGAACAACAAAAAAGATGTTATTAGCTCCAAAGCTTTCCCTGGAGCATCTGTAAGCTTTTGAGCCCCTGACACTGAGTTTCTATTACCTTCTAGGTAGAATAGGGTTGTTGGCAGTCTGGAAGTGAAGTGTGTATTTCTTGATGACAACAGAGATGATGTAGAGTACGTGTTGGGCCATCGAGGGGAATTGGATCATAGGACACTGAAGATCTCTTCCAACCTGAGATTTTCTGAGTTACACCATTTTTTTCAGTACATGCAAGGGACTACAGTGTGGCAAGACAGGGGTGTTAGGCTAATATAGGAATAAAGCTTGTTTTGATTTAATTTAGCATCAAATACAACAAATGTACTTTTTATAAGGAAAGTGTTCGTGGGCAGTTCTAGAAGCCAGAAATACTATTCAATTTTTTCTTCTTTTTATTTGATAAAGTCCCAGATGTCTTACATTTAGAGAATCTGTAGCCTATGGGTTCCTGACTGGGTCCTTGGATCCTTAGCTAGGGAAGCACCTGTAATGAGAGGATCAAAATGTACGTGGATGTGCATGCATGCTTTTTATTTCTGGGGAGAAAGTTATTACTTTCAAAATGGTCCTCAACCTAGAAGAAGGTTGAGACCCATCAAATTCATTCAAGTCCTCTTTCTTACAGATGGGGAAACTGAGGCTTAGTGAGGCTTTCCCGGGTCACACAGGCCAGGGCAGGGGTTGAGTCTCCCAGGGTCTTGTCTGTCATCGCTTTTCACTATCCTCCCCAACCACCCAACCCCTACAAGTGGGCCTACTACTGCCTACCTAATTTTCTTTTGTTCTTGTCAATTCAATTATTAATATTTAGTCGTAATAAAAGAAAGAATATACATCTATTAATTGCAGAAGAATCAAGATCTGGTTCTGGGGCCTGAGAAAGGTTAGATCCAGAGACTTGTAGGTAAGAAACAGAAATATACATGTGACTATACAGGGAAAGGGGCTTCCCTGGTGGCTCAGATGGTAAAGAATTTGCCAGCAACGCAGAAAACCTGGGTTAAATCCCTGAGTTGGGAAGATCCCCCAGAGAAGGAAATGGCAACCCACTCCAGTATTCTTGCCTGAGGAAATTCATGGACGGAGGAGCCTGGAGGGCTACTGTCAACAGGGTTGCAAAGAGTTGGACACGACTGAGTGGCTAACACTTTCACTTTGATACAGGAAAAAAATGTTTCTAATAATAAACCAATGTATTAGTTTCCTTTGTTGTTGTTTAGTTACTAAGTTGTGTCTGACTCTTGCAACTTCATGGACTGTAGACTGCCAGGTTCCTCTATCCATGGAATTTCCCAGGCAAGAATACTGGAGTGGGTTGCCATTTCCTTCTCCAGGGGATCTTCCTAACGCAGGGAATAAACTGATGTCTCCTGCATCAGCAGGTGGATTCTTTACCACTGAGCCACCTGGAAAGCCCCAATTAGTTTTCTACTCTTGGTATAAAATATTATCACAAATTTAGTGGTTTAAACAACACAAATTTATTAGCTGAAATAAAACAGGACTATGTTTCCAAGATTTTTTTTTAGCTTCTATAGGCTGCCTGCATCTCTGGGCTTTAAAGCAGTTGTATAGCATCTTCTCCTCTGACCTCCTGCATCCTTTGTAGGACCCTAGTGATTACGTTACACTCACCCAGATGATTCAGTTTTACCTTCCCGTCTCAAGGTTCTTAATCTTAACTTCATCCGCAAGTCCCTTTTGCTATGTAAGGTAATTCATGTAGTTTCCAGGAGTAGGACATTGACATTTTGGGGGGCTATTTTTCAGCTTACTTCAACCAATAATATGCACTTCCTATTAATCCAGTTTTTCACACATGATGTTAAGAAGTGAAAAGGACAGTGAATTTTTTATTTTAAAGTTCTTGACCAACTCCTAAATAATTCTGTTTAAAGAGTTGGAAGTGCCCAAGAGAACCTATCTATCCATCTGAGCAGGGAAAATCAGAGATGAAAATATGAGAAAAATAAAGATTTTTAAAAAACGTTTTATTTTGTATTATAGTCAATTAACAAGCAAAGTTGTGACAGTTTCAGGTGAACAGTGAAGGGACTCAGCCATACACACACATGGATCCATTCTCCCTCAAACTCCCTCCCATCCAGGCTGCACGTAACACTGAGCAGAGCTCCCTGTGCTATTCAGTAGGTCCTTGTGGGTTATCCATTTTAAATAGAGCAGTGTGTACATGTCCATCCCAAGCTCCCTAACTGTCCCTTCTCCTCATCATTTCCCCCGACAACAGAAGTTCATTCTCTGAGAATTTGACAAGAAAGATAGTTTAGAACAAATTACTGTCAGCTGGGCTTTTTTGAAAATTAAGCCAGCTATGAGCTTCTTCAGGTCCAATAGAGACAGCTGGGCTTGCAGCCCATGTAATTCTATGTGGACCCATGGGAACACCAGAATTAACCATGGCATATGCACAAATACATGTGTGACCTTAATCTGGTAACAGCTGGTGGGTAAGTGGTGGGATATAAATGATGCTATAAATGGAAATAGTTTAATAAAGGGATTAGATAAGTTCCTGAGCAGATAGTTCAGAAAATGAATGAGTAACTGTGAAAGTATTCGGGCTACAGTCTTCAACATTTGCATTTGGTGTTAAGGATAACCACAGAGTAGATTTAGACATGTATCTTTAATTTGGCACTTTAATTCATCTGCAGAGGTCAGACATGTTGATATGTCGCATGACCCATAGTGAGCCGTGTTGCTAAACTTTATTAACTAATCCTTACATGCAGAAGTTTGGGGATAATAGCTTTTTAAGCAAAGATTAGGTCAAATGCCAAGTTGTCCCCCAAACAATGTCACCTTCTCTTATTTGCATCTGAAGATGTGTTCTGAGTCTGGGAAGAGGGGTTTGGTAGAGTGTGGGAGGTGCATCCAGGTCTGAGTGAGGTGTGTGAGCCTTGTCCTGGGAGCTGTGGCAGAGAAAATCTTGAAAGTTGCTATTTTAATCAAAGAAGTGTTAAAAATCTCTAGGTCTGGTCTAGGGATGTAGCACCACCTAACTTCCGCTAAGGTAAATAATTGTGCAAATGTGAATCCCTTAAGGATTGACATGGGCCATTTAAAAACAAGACTGGGGGGCTTCCCTGGTGGCTCAGTGGGGAAGAATCCACCTGCCAATGCAGGAGATACTGGGTTTGATCCCTGATCCGGGAAGATCCCACATGCTGTGGAGCAACAGAGCCCAAATGCCACAAGCACTGAGCTCTAGAGCCTACACACAGCACTGCTGACGCCCACTCGCCGAGAGCCCACGCTCTGCAGCAAGAGAAGGCACTGCAGTGGGAAGGCCACACACTGCAACTGGAGAGTGCCCCCGTCACAACTAGAGAAAGCCCGAGCAGCAACGAAGACCCAGCAAAGCCAAAAACAAACAAACACAATTTTAGAAAATGACACCAGGTGTATGCAGCAGCAAAAAGAAACTGAGTGTCCCAGCTCTGGCCACGTCTCTCCTCTCTGCAGAAGCCTCCACTGGACCCCTTCTGTCCCCTCCACCCCAGCCCCGCTGCCGGTAGAATAAGGTCTTATTACTGAAAGATGCATTCTAGGTCCCCCACAGTCCAGTCATTTTTCCAACATTATTTGCCGATAATGTGATCTTGTCAAACAGTTCCTGCTGTCCGCTAGATACACCTGCCCTGACTGCTTCCCCCATGGAAGCCCTTGACTCATGCCGGTGCCTCTCCGTGGCAGAGCACTTGACCTTCTATGTATAACTCGGCTCATCTTCAGACAGTCAGAACCGTGCCTCCCAGCCTCCTCGGTGATGGCCTTCCCAGATTCCTCCTTCCTTGACCTTGAATCCTGCAGCAGGATTCCTGGGGGGCATGCCTCACCTTCCTTATATGTGTTTAGGCTTCAGCCCAAACTGGGGACTGCTTGAAGGCAAAGTCTGTATCTTCTTTATCTCTGTCAGCTAGCTCAAGGCAAGACACATAATAGATGCTCAATAAATGCTTTTTAATAAACTTAGAACTTTTAATTTACTTTTAAAAATGGAAATATAGTAAAAAATATAAAGAAAACAAAAAATTCAAAAATTGAAGTATAGTTAATTTACAATATCATATTAGCTTCAACTGTATGACACACTGATTCAATATTTTTATAGATTATATTCCATCTAAAGTTATTACAAAACACTTGCTGTATTTCCCTGTGTTGTATCCTTATAGCTTATTTCCTTACAGCTCATTTATTTTATCCATAGTAGTTTGTATTTCTTTTTTAAAAAAAATGTCTTTACAGAAGGAGGTGGTAGGATCATGGAATCATTATCAACTACGATGAGACTTTTTTTTTTATACCTTCGTTTTAAATTTTTTATTTATTTTTTTATCTTTTGGCTGCATTACAGCATGTGGGATCTTAGTTCCCCAATCAGGGATTGAAACTGCATCCCCCAGCATTGGAAGCGCTGAGTCTTAATCATGTGACTGCGAGGGAAGTCCCAGTAGTTTGTGTCTCTTAATCCCATATCCCTATCACGACCCTTCCACCTTTCCTCTTCCCACTAGTAACCACTAGTTTGTTCTCTACATCTGTGAGTCTGTTTCTGTTTTTGTTATACTCATCTGTTGATTTTATTTTTTAGATTTCACATATACGTGATAACAAACATTACTTACCTTTCTCTTTCTGACTTATTTCACTAAGCATAATGCCCTCCAGGTCCATCCACACTGTTGCAAATGATGCCCAATAAAAAATTGTGAAAAAGAAAGATGGGGAGGAACAAGGAAGGAAGAAGGAATTTAAAACATTGTAAAGTTATCCAGGTACTTGAGGGATGCGATGTTCTTTTTTAAAATTAATTATTTTAATTGGAGGATAATTATTTTACAATATTGTGATGGTTTTTGCTATACATCAACATGAATTGCCCATAGGTATACATGTGTCCTCCCATCCTGAACCCCTCTCCTGGATGTGATTTCTTTAAGACAGATGCTCTCCCTTGAAATTTTTAAGGGGAGACCTCCTCTCAGGCTACAAGTTTTTAGGTAGCCCAGGAAGCCAGAACAGTTGGTCCAGTCCTCTCTGGCTGTGTTTTCAGAGGGCTCGTTCACCTTGCAGGCGCCTTCTATTTGCATTTATCTGACCAGGAACCAGTTATTTCCATACAAGGAGCTGAGCAGCAGCTGCCTTTCCATCCCTCTTGACTCTGACAGATGATACAACCCAGGGCTGCAGAGGAAAGAGTGAGCAGGGACCCGCTGGCTGGGGCAGGGCACACTCAGGGCTGTACACAAAGCAGGTAGGTTTGGGAGCTTCCTCTGCCTTCTGTGCTGGGAACAGTGTCAGGCACCAGGGACCCCTATGAGAATAATATCCCTGGGAAGACAGTGATGACCTATACACTGAAGGGTTGCTGTGACAGTTTAACAAAAGAGAATTGCTTAAAAATATCTCTGAAAATTGCAAAGCACTGTGTAAGTGGGACTCTTGTGGGGCCTGAAAAAATGAGCCTAAGGAGGAGAAATGTGGCTTGGTGAAGGTCATCAGCTAAGCTGGCTGGCAGAACCAGTCTTTCTCCTGGAATCTAAGATGTGGTTTTAAGTGGGGAAGGATAAATTGGGAATGTGGGATTAACAGATACACACTACTATATAGAAAACAGATACACAACAAGGACCTACTATACAGCACAGGGAACTATATTTAATATGTTGTAATAACCTATAATGGAAAAGAATCTGAAAAAGGATATATATATATGTATAACTGAATCACATTACTGTATACCTGAAACATTGTAAATCAACTATACTCCTTTAAAATAAATAAGTTAGAAAGTGGTATTAGAACTTTATTTATTTAATTAAAGTATAGTTGATGTATGATATTATATGTCACACGTGTACAATGCAGTGATTCACAAATTTTAAAGGTTATACTCCATTTATAGCTATGACAAAATATTGGCTATATTCCCTGTGTTGTACAGTATATCCTTGTAGCTTTTTTTCCCCAAACTTTAAAAATTGTAAAATGGAATCTAAAACAGATTGGGAGCCTGTAGACAACGATTTGATGGTTAACATTTGGGACCCACCATGAGTTCAGAAAGATCATTTCAGATTGATCACATTTTCTTCTTATGAACTGTAATTAAACATTTATTATAACAAAGTGATTGTAAAGACTCTGATGAGACAAAATGAAGGCAAGACATTGTTGAACTGGTGGCTGAATCGAGTCAAGGCCTGATAAGGGATTGTATACATTGTTGTAAAGGTCTCTCCATCACCCAGTATGGGGTGAGGTCTATACTGTAGTATCTTGGGGCTCTGTCTCTAGCCTACTCCTTGTTCAAGTAATTAATGGGCTGCAATTCTGCGCAATTGTAAGTAATTCTACTCTTCCTCTCTCGCTGCGAAGTCTTCAGGGAATACAAGGGAGTGAGGAAGACATTACTATGGGAATAACCTAACCTGTAAGTAGGCACTAACCTTTCAAACCCTTAAGCACTTTATGATTAACTACTGGCATTGCACCTCACAGCAGTTTGTGGAGTTGGTCACCTATCACTTCCGCTTTCTTTCTGAGCCAAGAGAACACATCACATAACACTGGTGACATCAGCAACTCTGTCATCCTTACTCTTGCCAAATGCACAGAATTATGACATAAATGTGTAGATGTCATTTTGGGTAAAACAGGTCATGTCCCATTATACTGTAGATAATTATGACTTTTTTATTCTTTGGAGAAAAGGACAGTCTATTTCAACAACGAGAAGGACACGTGACACAGAATGCTCTCTCCCATGCCATGGTGCTAATGACCTGTGACTCTCAGCAAGAGCACTATGAGGAATTTCCACCCACTCCCTTGGCTTAGAAGACAAAGTCCCCGGTTCCTAAAGGGGAACTCCTACGTTGTGATCCAGGAACACCCTGTGTCTCCTCTTATAGTGCTGCTCAGGCTGCCTGGTGACCCCAGGTTCAATTGTTCCTCCAGAACTTGTGATAGTCCCAGGGCCTAACACATACAGGTCATAAATCTATACTTACTGAATTAAACTGAAGGGTTTATATGCAGAGTTCAACAGCATTTCCTTCATTAGTTTCACTGAAAAATATCTGCCAAAAGAATAGTTACAGGGCTTCCTTGGTGGCTCAGTGATAAAGAATCCACCTGCCAATGCAGGAGACATGGGTTCAATCCCTGATCTGGGAAGATCCCTCATGCTGTGGAGCAACCAATCCCATGGGCCACAACTACTGGGTCTGTGCTCTAGAGTCTGAGTCCCACAGCTACTGCAGCCCTAGAGCCTGCGCTCTGCAACAAGAGAAGCCACCACAATGAGAAGCCCTGGGACTGCAACTAACGAGTAGCCCCTGCTTGCTGCAACTAGAGAAAGCCCTCGCAGCAGTGAAGACCCAGAAGGGCCAAAAATAAATAAACAGAATTATAAAAAAGAATGGTTACAGCTGGAAGGGACCTTTGGAAACCCAAGCCCCTCATTTTGAAAGGTGGGACTCTGAAGCTGAGAAAGACAAGGGCAGCCCACTGAGCCCATACTCAAATGCCAGTCTCCCAACAGCTGGTGTGGTGCCCCAAGGTCACAGTTTTCTCCCTCTGTTTCCAGCCTGGTGAATGTTGTGTGCCACACCTGCTTCAAGAGGCAGGAGAAGCTCCATCGATGTGGACAGTGCAAGTTTGCCCACTACTGTGACCGCACCTGCCAGAAGGATGCTTGGTTGAACCACAAGAATGAATGTTCGGCCATCAAGAGATATGGCAAGGTGCCCAACGAGAACATCAGGTGAGAGCTGGGCACTGAGGGGGGGGGGCTTTGGATTCCCAAATGTCAGGCGAGGAGCGAGGCGGCAGCAGGGGCACCACGCCTCGGTCCAAGCAAGCTGGGCTGAGAGCAAGTCAGGAGAAAGCCCCAAAGAGATTATGAGTGCTGCTTCTGTGCTCTCCCTTGGTCTGGGCTGTGCTTAGTCACTCAATTGTGTCCGACACTTTGCGACTCCGTGGACTATAGCCTGCCAAGCTTCTCTGTCCACAGGGATTCTCCAGATGAGAATACTGACATGGGTTGCCATGCCCTCCTCCAGGGACTCTTCCCAACCCAGGGATCGAACCCAGGTATACCGCATTGTGAGTGGATTCTTTACCATCTGAGCCACCAGGGAAGCCCCGCCCCACTTGGTCTGGGAAGCCCATTTATGAGGGAATTTTCACTGGGTGGAGCTGGCTGCAGACTTGTTCTATGTGGCTCCTCAATGTTTAATTTTAAAAAACTGACCTGACTATCATATAATATGGCTTATATGAGGAATCTAAAAAAAAAAAAAAGGTCCAAATATATTTACCAAATAGAAATTGAGTCACAGATGTAGAAAACAAACTTATGGTTAGCAACTGAAACTAACACAATGCTGTAAATCAAGTACACTCTAACAAAAATCAATTAAAAACTGACCTGCTTGTCAAAAAATTAGGAAGTTACACATTAAAAAAATTAAGATTTCTGGCTTCTCTTGAAAAAACGTGAAGACTTGGCAAAATGAAAGCTCAATAGCAACTAACCTCTTTAAAAAAAAAACAGAACTTTTCAAATTATCACAGCTCCACTAATCCCCATGGTTGTACACTAGCTCTCTGGACTCTACACCTGAAAGGCATTTGCATTTGTAAAAATCTCTGCGCCAATACCTTAATTCCAGAGCTACCAAGTGCAGGAGGCTCCAGCAGGGTAGGACCTGATGCTAGATTGCAGGTAGGTGCTTATGAAGCTGGCAATGGAGAGTGGAGGAGATGGGGATGGTGATGCTGGAGCATTTGAACTGAGCATTTTAACTGTGAAGTTAAAGCCCAGAGTAACTTATGGGAAACTGCCAAATGAAATTGCTTAGTTAGCTTCCCCATCCCCTGTTCCCTAGTTCCATCTGTTGAAATCTTACTTCTTCTTTTCCCCTACTCCTTCTTTTTGTAATTTCATGTGAAATTTTATTTATCTATAAATTTCCCTCTTATTGAGGTGTAATTAAGTCATAAGATATTGATATTTTAAATGTATTGTACATTGTGTTGATTTGCTATACATGTATATCGTGAAAGATCTATTTATCTGTGGTCACCCAAGACAAGCTTTCTAAGTGAGTGCCCTGCAGGTTCAGAATGCCACCACCAATCTGGAGTGGTGGGCCTCTTTCTTTGGTCTCTTCCTGCCTTCTGTAAAGGGAGAGCAGTATGAGAACCAGCACTCTGGAGGTTAGCATGGCAGGGAATGTGTATTACCCGCACTTTACTCGCCATTGGAGAGGTTCAGAGAGGGCAAGCAACTTGCCCAGAGTCACACAGTAAGAAGTGGAGTCATCAAACTTCTCCAGTGCTCATCTCAGCTGCAGGGTCAGGAGAGACACAGGTTGCGGGGGGCGCTCCGCAGAAAGAGAGAGGCAGTGGAACTTCCCTCAGCAGAGCTGAGGGGTCCCAAGGAAAAGTGAGCCTGCTGTCCGCCAACCCAGCCCCTCCGCGAGCGAGAGACAATCAGACGCGACAGGGGTTCTGTCTAAGCAGTTCCGCTTTATTGTCGTAAGCTCCTGGTTTACATAGGCAAGCAGGGGCGTTTTGCGAGGGACTTTCCATAGTTCTACCAATCAAGTTAAAGGTCAGATTACCACGTGCTTACATCATGACAGGGGTCTATGGTGATCACGCGTTGTCCACGTGCACGGAAATCAAGAGAGCCAATCAAAAATTTTGACAAACAACTTAAGCCGGGCCCTCCTCTCTTCCGCCAGGCACCATCTTAGCTCTAAACCAAAAAGCTAGCCCTTCTTTTTAAGGTTTCCCATTGAGGGCCCCACAACAGGTAACTGGACCTCACTCTGTCCCCAGACCCCTCTCATGGTTTCCTAGACCATACAATATGGCTTCCGCTTCCGTCTTTACCTTTATTTGCTTTCTTCTCCTTGCTCCCTAGCCCCAGCACCTTGCTGTTTCTTTTTCCCCCTGTTTCTTTTCACTGGACCCTGCAGCATGTGGGATCTTAGCTCCGCAACCAGGGACTAAACCCATGTCCCCTGTTGTGGAAGTTCAGAGTCTTAACCACTGGACCACTAGGGAAGTCCCCACTTTGCTGCTTCTAATCATGCCAAGCTCTCTCCCTCTCTTTAGGGCCATTGTATTTGCTGCTCTTTCCCCATCTGCACAGAGTTGGCTCCTGTTCACTCCACTGGCAGCCCTGTGCGCCTCCTCCAGCCTCCGCTGAGCACCTTGGCTTCCCCTCCCCCTCCCGCTCAGGTCACCCTGTTTGATTTTGGGCACAGCACTTAGCACCAGTTTAGATTATCTTTTCAGCTTAGGTCTCCCCGACTCTAAGAGGGCTTCCCTAGTAGTTCAGTCAGTAAAGAATCCACCTGCAATGCAGGAGACAAGAGTTTGATCCCTGGGTGTGTTAGATCCCCTGGAGAAGGAAATGGCAATCCGCTCCAGTATTCTTTCCTGGGAAATCCCATGGACAGAGGAGTCTGGCGGGCTACAGTCCATGGAATTGCAAGAGTCAGACAGGACTTAGTGATTAAACCACCAACCACCACTCTAAGAAGCTTCACGACACAAGAAATTCCATCCATCTAGTTCAGAACTGTTACCTTGAGCCCGACACCGCGCCAGGCAGCAGGAGGCACTCAGCAAGTGGTTGTGGAAAGAATGATCACAGCAAGGCCTCACTCACTCCACCCTTCTGCACAGGCTTGCGGCACGCATCATGTGGCGGGTGGAGAGAGAAGGTAGCGGGCTCACTGAGGGGTGCCTGGTCTCCGTGGACGACCTGCAGAACCACGTGGAGCACTTCGGGGAGGAGGAGCAGAAGGAGCTGCGGCTGGACGTGGACACGTTCCTGCAGTACTGGCCGCCACAGAGCCAGCAGTTCAGCATGCAGTACATCTCCCATATCTTCGGCGTGGTGCGTAAGAGTTCGCTCAACGTGGGCTGTGGCGTGGGGTGGAGGTGGGCAGCGACCCCAGCGCTGCCAGGTCAGAGAGGAAGGGGAGGCACTTCCCTCGTGGTCCAGTGGTCACTACTTCCCCTTCCGAAGCAGGGGATGCAGGTTCAATCCCTGGTTGTGGAGCTAAGATCACACGTGACCAAAAAAAACCCAAAAAACCAACCCCCAAACAAAACAGGCAATGTTGTAGCAAATTCAATAAACACTTTAAACATGATCTGCATCAGAAGAGAAAGTGTGACTGGGGAGGCCAAGAATAGCTCTGGAGGGTGAAGGAGGCCTTAGATGAGGAGCTCTCACTCAGTTCTCTTTCTGGTCTTGCTTTACTATGAGGTCATTCCTGTGGCGTCTGAAATCAACATCCCACCTGAAAACTACTCTTTATCTCCCATCGCATGTTTGGATGGTGATTTACTCTCTTGTTCATCTGCATTTCCTATACTTTCTCTACTCCACATTGAAAATGAAGACCCAGGGGGACTTCCCTGGTGGTCCAGTGCTTGAGACTTTGTCTTTCAATGCAGGGGGCATGGGTTCCATCCATGGTCAGGGAGCTAAGACCCCCACATGCCTCATGGCCAAAAAACCCAGAACAACAGATGCAATATTGTAATAAATTCAATAAAGACTAAACATGGTCCACCACCACCACCCCCCATCTTGAAAGAAAATAAAATGAAGATCCAATCACTATTTCTTCTTGCTGACCAGGCACTTTGGAAATAAGATTCTTTCTTTTTCCAGATCTAATGGGCTGATCTTGGGGACCCAGGGAGAGGAGAGTAGGGGCTTTCTGGAGAGCGCTGTCTTGAGCCACAAATCCAGGCCTCCTGAAGTCATGAGGGAGGAGGGAATGGGAGCCCAGTGGGTCAGCAGACTCAGGCTGTGGGCTATGGGAACTTGTCTCTCATCTGGCAGGCTGAGTGCCTTCTGGGCTGCTGGTGAGTGGGCTGAGGAGGGAATTCTTGTAATAAAATAGTATGATCATGCTCAGCACCTCTGAGTCCTCCCCATGTGCCAGAGCTTCTGTAATAGAGTTTTCCAGAGAAACAGAACCACAAGGGTGTGTGTGTGTAGAAAGAGAGAGAGCCAATGAGAAAGAGATTTAATGAACTGCCTCTTGTGATTGTAGGGGCTGCTGGTTAGGCCAGCAGGCTGAAAACCCAAAAAGGAGAATTGTGTTTCAAGTACAAAGGCAGTCTGCTGAAAGAATTCCTTCTTCCTTGGGGAACCAGTCTGGCTCTATGAAGGTCTTTGACTGATTATATGAGGCCCACCTCCATTGTGCAGGCTAACCACCTTTATTCTAAGCCTCCCGATTTAAATGTTCACCTCATCCAAAGAACGCCTTTTAGAAACATATGGAATCATGTTTAACCAAATCTGGCCACCACAGCCCAGCCAAATTGACATAAAATTAACCATCCCAGTGTCCCAGATATTATTTTATTATTGTACACAATCTCTGCAACATAAGAGGAAGTTCGGGGCTTTTTCTGGTGCTGCTGTGTAGCTTGTGAGATCCTATATCCCTAACCAGGGACTGAACCCCTGCCCATGGCAGTGAAAGCAATGAGTCTTAATCACTGGGCCACAGGAGAATTCCCGTCTTGGACTTTTTAAGAATACAGCTACCCCAGACTTTCAAGGTAATGGTGTAAATTGAGACTCTCTCATGGTACTAATCTTGAGGGCCATTTGGAATCACATAGAGATCAGGAGACTAACTGTTTTGTTTCCAAACTCTCTAAGCATTTCCAGAATGAGACCAGGTTTTCTATTTTTAAAAAAACTTTCAACAGCTGGTTAGTGTTCTGCACTAAGTCTGGTCTGTTAGCTGACTCTCATCTTTTCTTCTGAGCAGATTAACTGCAATGGTTTCACACTCAGTGACCAGCGAGGCCTGCAGGCTGTAGGCGTGGGCGTCTTCCCCAACCTGGCCCTGGTGAACCATGACTGTTGGCCCAACTGCACTGTCATATTTAACAATGGCAAGTGAGTATGTCTTTAACTTGGGTTGGTGTGCTGGGGATGGGGAGACAGTAGGGTATCATCTCTACATTTGACTTAAACCAAAAGTAAACTGTTGGACCTGAACTAGCATGGATTTCATCTGGATAGAAAATTGAAATTTTATTCCAGAATAAGTGTAGAGAAGACAAAGTAATGAGGAAGGTAGCAAAGTGATTTCTGAGTCTTTGTATGTTTCTTGAGGTTGCTGAGATACGTTAAATAAGCCTCTAGCTACTGTGTAATTTCGAACTTGATGCCTGAGATTTTCTATCTAGGGGTCATTGCAAAGCATCATTGGCTGAGAAGGCACCTGTCAGGAGCATGTGTTAGTCAAGTTACCAGCAGAAATCAGAAGGCACACTCAAGGGTTACCCTAAGAGAATTTAATAAAAGGGCAATTGATAGAAGTGTGGGTAAAGCTGAAGAAACTGACAAAAGAATGGTGAGGTGTCCAGGGTCTGGGCAGCAACATGAAATCATGACCTTCTCTAGAGCTAGAGGGGTGATGCAGGAAGTGCTGTTCCTGTGGCTGATGAGAGCTGTAGCCATGGGAGGGGGCCCTTTGTCCCCCAGCCCAACAGCTCAGCTGTGCCTGTAGAGAAACCAGCCACAGCTGGAACCGCAGTCAGGCAGAGAGGGAGCCAAGAGACTAAATACCCCAATTTCTCTCTCCTCCCACCTTCTGATCTCCTTCCATTGGCTAAACCAGAAGCCAGACGACCAAAGAATCTGGTGATGAAAACTTCAGAGGTCAGCCTCGCCCCCTGGAAGGCACAGATCAGGGGACTGAAAGGCAGAGAATAGAACTTGGGGTGGGGTGCAAATGGAGAAGAGTCCGAAAACATGATGAACCCTGGTTGTCCATGGTTCAGACTGGGGGAGCCTTGGGGTTGTGAAGAAAAGTGTTAGTCACTCAGTTGGTGTCTGACTCTTTGTGACCTTGTGGGCTGTAGCTCACCAGGCTTCTCTATCCATGAGATTCTCCAGGCAAGAATATTGGAGTGGGTAGCCATTCTTTTCTCCAGGGGATCTTCCTGACCCAGGGATGGAACCCGGGTCTCCTGCATTGTAGGCAGATCCTTTACTGTCTGAGCTACCGGGGATATAAGGCCTAAGAAATATTTCTTTTACTGTTAGAGACGAGCTCTTATGATGATGCAAGTTGACTATAAGCCATCAACAGTGAGCAGGTTTCCCCCCAAAGATAATGGTTTCTGGTTCTCAGCCAAGAAACAAGCTTATGCTCCAGTGGAGCCTGGACTCTGATTTCCTTTTCCTTCCTAATTCTGAAAGCAAGGGCATGCATGACATTAGGCTTTTGAGCACTTGAGAAAGTCACTCAAGACAGGAAAGTTTATTTTGGACCTAGATGACAATCTTTTCCCAGTATATTTGTGTTTCCCTTCTTAAACCTCTTGGGGTCCCTGGCCTGGACTTCATGGAATCCTCCCCAGAAGGACTGGTGTCTGGAGTTACCCTGGTAGGTAGAGAGGATCAAATTCACAAGTGGGACTGGTCTTTCTGTGTACCCCTCCCATAAGTGGTGGTGACCCAATGCCCTTCTTGTCACAGCCACAGAAACCTGGGGGCCCTTTCTTCAGATCATCACCGGTGTCTGCTCTGGCTTTGAAGCATCCACTAATTTTGAGCAGGCATGTGGTACCTGAGCTTCTTGGCTGTTGTATGAGAGAAGGTGCCTTTGCAGTAACAGTCTAGGTGCCTGCCATAGTGGAAAGAATACTGGTTGTGGTGTTAAGAGTTCAATTCTAATCCCAGCAATTTTTGCATACTACCTGTGTGACTGGTCTCCAGACACATTCAAACTCTTCCCAAGACAGACATCAAAAGAGGCCACCCTTATGCCCAAGATGCTTGTTTAGAGAGATAATAATATGTAGCTTCCCATATGGTTTTTTAGCACTCTACCTTACTTATTTATGGAAGAATGCCTGCAGGAATATTTATTTCATTAAAGAGAAATTGATGTTGTTCAGTCACTTAGTCGTGTCCAACTCTTTGTGACACCATGGACTGCAGCACGCTAGGTTTCCCTGTCCTTTGCTATCTCCTGGAGTTTGCTCAAACTCATGTCCATTGAGTCAATAATGCCATCCAACCATCTCATTCTCTGTTGCCCCCTTCTCCTCTTGCCTTCAATTTTCAATTTAAAGAGAAATTAGCCATAGTAAACCATCCAAGGATTGTTTGATTCTGCTTCTTGGTGGCAATGCACCTGGTGACTTGAAGTTGAAGCCCTATTGGTGAACCACTCAGAAGACCCTAAGTCTCTGAAGGGCTACTCCAAGCCCAATTTGCCCATGATTTGGCATTCAAACTTGACTGGGCAACCAGGAGCATCTTTCATGAATGGTTCATATGCTTTTTTTATTTTTTTGCCCTGCTGTGGAAAAATATGGTAGCCCTCTACTTTTGAATTCATTGTCTTATGACAGTCTCATTGCCAGCTTACAGATGAAAATACCAAGGCCCAGGGAAGGGAAGTACCTTGCCCAAGGCTGAGTCCTTTTGAACCCAGAACCTCTCATTCCATATCAAATGTACTTTCCATTATACCAGGCTATGTCTTGGCAAGGGAGCTCAGCTGGAAGGGGTTGGGAGAGAGGTGGTTGTGCTGGCCAAAGCTTTGACGGCATAACCTGGAATGCTGTGCACTATTGCTAGCTGTACGGGACGAGCCGATGGTAATGATTTCCACTTGGGTGTCTGTTTTGTTTTTCAGTCATGAGGCAGTGAAATCCATGTTTCATACCCAGATGAGGTGGGTCAGTCTTTGAAAACCTCCCTGTTCCTCTGACCCATCTCCCTCACGTGCCTGATTTGCTGGGACTGCCCCTTCCTGAGACCCCTTGGTTGCTATCTGTAATGCCTGTCTGCTCCCCCAAATCTCATCTTTGCTGAATGCTGTATGTTTAATGCATCTGTGTTAATCATCTTGTTCCTCACCCACCACTACCTTCTGTGCTGTGCTTGCTTTTGCTCCCTTTCTTCCTTCTCTTTTACTCCTCATTTCTTTCTCTCCTCCAACTCCAAAGTATGCCAGTCCCTTCTGGGCCACGTCTTCTTAGAAAAATACACATGATTCCTCTAAACCCTGTTTACCATGAAATGAGGACTGTTGATATTACTGACCTACTAAAGGACTCTGTGTTTGTTCATGACCTCCAATTTCTCACTCAGACTAGTTCTAAAAATGGTATCTGTAATTGTGATGTTTTTGGTAAGTATTTATTCATGTATTCTCTTTATGGCTTCTGGGCCAAATATGAATTAATGGCCAGTGTGATATAATAAAGCTCTTGAGTTCAAAATCTTGGCCCCATTGCCAAAGTGCTGTGGGACCTTCAGGGAAGTTACTTCACCTCTCTGGGTATCAGCATCCTCATCTGTGAAATGAGGAGGTCAATGCCCTGTAGCTGGGATATATTAGGATTCTAAGCAGAGCTGTGTGAGTAGGTCATCTTGCCCTTCTCTCCTTTTGCTTTTCGCTCCTTCAGTAACAGTCAAAAATTAGGGTGGAGATGAAAGGGAACAAGGGACTAAAGATGACAGTTTTGCCGGTCTCCATATAAGTTGTGTGTGTGTGTGTGTATGGTCACATTTATTGGGCATGGCAGTGTACCCCGCTGTGAGAGAAGGGGTCACCTCAGATACCTGGACACACGCATCCCTGTGATTCAGCTGTTCCTTGCTGGGCTGTCACCTCAGAACATGTGACAGGTGTTGCCTCTGACTGAGACCATCCCCTGCCTTTCACATGGCATCTGACTCAGCCTCTCTGGGAGGTGAAGGGAATGACCGTGGACCTCTCTGCAGATGCTTTCCTAGCCCTCCGCATTCTGCCACTCACTCTCTAGGTGATGGGTTCTCTCTGGGAAGGAAGGTGCCAGGATCTTGGGGAGCTACAGGAGCACAGCTTAGATACAGAAGCACAGTTTGCTGGGCTTACTACTCTTTCTATAGCTTCTGGCCTTGTGGGTAGAAGATGCATGGCTGAGAGGCCCACGGGCTGGTCTCTGCTGGTTTGGCTTAGCTGGGTGTCAGTTGTGCAGCGGCCTTTTGTCTTCAGCACATTCTGTCTCTATTACCTGGTGAGGTGTGTAGTGCTGTAGGTAACTGGAGGCTCAGGTCTAGGCTGGAAGGTGGTTGAAATGTCATCTGCTTTCTCTAATCCCCCTTCAACCCCAAATCCATGTCTCCAAGTAAACAAAAAAGTGAAAAACGCAGTGGGCTACTAAAGAACCAGCCTTTAGTTGCCTTCAGAGATCTCCAAGCATAACTCTCCCCATTTAATGTTGGCCTGAACCATTGGACCAAAAGTTTAGATAGGCCAGGGCTTATAATTAGACACAAAATGGGCTAAGATTGTGGGTAACTGAATATGCGTGTTTCTGAGAGAAGCAATTCCTGGCTAACCAGACATGACTATTAAGTCTTCTCTTGCTTGAAGTTTGTACCTTATTATTTCTCCCTTCCTTTGTTACAATCAGTGGCTAAATGCACAGGGATAATTGCAGACATGGAAGCTTCATATGCTTTTATGACCAAGCCCAGCTCTCTACTGGGAGTCTATTTGAGCTGATTTCAGAGCAACAGACTGAATGGAGCAGATTTGTTTGTTATGACAAGCAGAACAGACCTATTCAGAAAACTGTCCTTTATGTCACAATTCCCCCTTTTGGAGGAATGTTTTCTCAGACTGTTAGTGGAAGTTGTCCTTGAGGTTCAACTCCTTGAAACCTTGAAGAGCATATATCCCACCCTGGATTTGATTGACTCTTCTCCTTTACCTTGGTCCAGAATTGAGCTCCGAGCCCTGGGCAAAATCTCAGAAGGAGAGGAGCTGACGGTGTCCTATATCGACTTCCTTAACATCAGTGAAGAACGCAAGAAGCAGCTGAAGAGACAGTACTACTTTGACTGCACATGTGAGCATTGCCAGAAGGGGCTGAAGGATGACCTCTTCCTGGGGGTGAAAGACGACCCGAAGGTACATGCAGCCCCACTACTGGGGTGCTTTTGAGCATCTTCCTCAAGAGCTGGACAAGGGTGGATTCCCCAGCTAACTAAGATGCCCTTGCCTTGCTGATTGGTGGACAGAGCATCACAGATGGGTCCTAGCTGGTGTCTTGGTGCCACTGCTTGCCAAGTTTTTGAGTCTGGGGAAGTAACTCTGTTTTCTCAGTTGTAAAATAGGAATATGACATCCACTGTGAGGGGCTGTTATGAGGATTAAACAGGATGATCTATGTAAAAGAAATGGCATAGAGAGTAGAAACTTAGTAAATTTAAGTTCTTCTTGGCCCCTTGCACATTAAGTGATGCAGAGAGTTTCTCATAGAGAGACCAGATGGGCAAAGAGATTTGTTGTCAGATTATCACAAATATGTTCCTAGTCTTATGGAAATGGGCAATGTGCAGACTAGGTGATATTGAGATTAGCTAAAATGTTTACCTCCTGAGTAGCTCTTTCCTCATCAATGGTGAAACCACTGAGCATGGAAAGTCTTATCAATGAGGAGGTCGGGGACTTGCTGAATTGGAAGAGCTAGGCTGCTAGGTGTCAGAAGAGCCAATTAAAGCAGCAAGCCTTTTATAGCTTCCTACAATGTTAAAGCATGAGGCTGAGACTAGAGTGGGCGCCGATTCCCCCAGTCCATTCCTCCCCCCACCCCCCACCATGGGAAGGCATGCAGGTGGAGGGTCAGGTCGATCAGCACAGATGTGAGGGTTGGCTCATTGCTGAGGGACACAGAACTGAAGGCTCCGCAGTTTTATGGACCCTGAGGCATGTGAGTGAGGGGATGGGAGGTGCGGGAAGAGTTAGGAGTGGAAAAGTCCTGGATACGGAGTCAGAATGAGGAAGCATGTCTTAAAATCCCCCAAAGACTTCCCTTGTGGTCCTGTGGTTAAGACTCCATGCTTCCAATGCATGGGGTATGGGTTCCATCCTCAGTCTGGGAGCTAAGATCCTACATGCTATGTTGTGCAGCCAAGAAAATACTAAAAAAGAAAAGAAAATCTCCCTCAACTCCACTTTTACAATAAGCAGGCCTCAGTAGAGGCTCCTGAAGAAGACCTCAAGACCTCAGTTAATCAACTGTACTTCAATTAAAAAGAGAGAGAGAGAGAGACTTAAGAATGAAGGCACCTGGGTCAGGAATGCCCATATGTGAAGAGAGTGACCTGCCAGGATGGGCCTGAGCCCTTGGCTGCACCTCCCTTCAGAGACTTCGGTGCACTGGCCTTGCACCAAGTCTTTCGTGGGGAGGGCAGCTTTCCCTCCTACCTGTGTGGCCTGCCAGGTACAGCTTATAGTCAGCTTTGAAAAAGCACATATAGGTTTTTAACTGGGTGCCAGACTCCTTGGAGAAACTAACTCAGTATTTCTGTATAATGCACAGTCCATCAGTGCATTTGAAGACACAAGTATACTTGTGAATTAACTTAACTTCTGTATTCTGTTGGGCTTCCCAGGTTGCACTATTGTAACAAATGCACCTGCCAAAGCAGGAGACATAAGGGACTCGGGTTTGATCCCTGGGTTGGAGGAGAGCATGGCAGCCCACTCCAGTATTCTTGCCTGGAGAACCCCCTGGACAGAGGAGCCTGGGGGACCATAGTCCATAGGGTTGCAAAGAGTCGGACACGACTGAAGTGACTGCACGCACACATACGCTGCACCCTGTGTGTTGGCAGACACTTGTCTCTGGTTAGAGCAAAGGCTACAAACAAAACTGACTTCTAGGTTCAGAGGGTGGGACCCACTCAATTACTTATGGCATCAGTGCTACTCTCCCCCACTCATTTCTCTCATCCCCAGGCTATTCTAGACAATTTTTTTTTTTGCCACTAACTTATTTTCATTTTTAATATGTAATATTTTTTTACCCTTTGACCAAGCTGTTCTAAGAATTACCCTGCAGATATACTTGCATACATGCATGGGTATATGTGTAAAGAGATAGGACATTGTGGCATTGTTGGAAACAACAAAATATTGAATGATATCTAAATAACCACCAATAGGGAAATATTTAAGTTAAGGCAATACTTCAAAGTCACTAAAACTCATGAGGTATATCTTTATGTACAAATATGAAAGGAGCTCTATTTCTTTTTTTTTCATTTATTATTTTTTAATTGAAGTATAATTGATTTACAGTGTTGTGTTAGTCTCTGGTATACAGCAAAATGATTCAGTTATACATGTGTGTGTACATGCTAAGTCGCTTCAGTCGTGTCCAACTCTGTGTGACCCTCTGGACTGCTGCCTGCCAAACTTCTCTGTCCATAGCACTTTCCAGGCAAGAGTACTGGAGTGGGTTGCCATGCCCTCCTCTAGGGGATCTTCCTGAGATCCTGTGTCTCTTATGTCTCCTGGACTGGCAGGCAGGTTCTTTACCGCTAGTGCCACCTGGGAAGCCTACACACACACACACATAATTCTTTTTCCTGTTTTTTCCCATTATGGTTTATCATGGGATACTGAATATAGTTTCCTGTGCTATGTAGGAGGACTTTGTTGTTTATTCATTCTATAAACAATAGTTTGCATCTGCCAGCCTCAAACTCCCAATCCTTCCCTCCCTGCCCCCTTGGCAACCATAACTCTCTTCTCTGTGTCTGTGAGTCTGTTTCTATTTTGTAGACAAGTTCATTCATCTCATATTTTAGATTCCGCATGTAAGAGGTACCATATAGCGTTTGTCTTTCTCTTTCTGGCCTACTTCGCTTTAGTATGATAATCTCTAGGTCCATCCATGGAGCGGCACATGGCTTTTAAAATCTCTGAGTAATATTTCATTGTATATAGGCACCACATCTTCTTTATTCATTCGTCTGTTGAAGGACATTTAGGTTGTTTCTGCATCTTAGCTGCTGTGATTAGCTGAGCTCTATCCCTTTTTTTAGAAGCATTTCTTTATTTATGTTTGGTTGGGCTGGGTCTTCCTTGCAGCACACAGGCATTCTCTAGCTGTGGTAAGCAGGGCAACCCTTCGTTGCAGTGCTCAGGCTTCTCATCGTGGTGGCTTCTCTTGTTTCAGAGCACATGCTCTAGATGCTTCTCTGGTTGTGGCACACAGGCTCGGTAGTTGTGGCTTGTGCACTCTAGAGTGCAGGCTTAGTAGTTGTGGCACATGGGCTTTAGCTGCTGTGTGGCATGTGGAATCTTCTCGGACCAGGGATCAAACCCGTGTCCCCTGCATTGGCAGGTGGATTCTTATCCACTGTGCCACCAGGGAAGTCTGAGCTCTCTTTCTTAAGGGAAAAGAGTTAAGGGGCCAAACATTGACATATGAGTTTGTTTCCTAGGGCTGCCATAACACCCAGGACCCCATACAGGGTGACTTACAATAGAAATGTATTGTTTCCCAGTTCTGGAGACTACAATTTGAAATTGAGGTCTTGGCTGGACTGGTTCCTATTGAGGGCTATGAAAGGAGTATCTGCTCTAGGCCTCTTTCCTTAGATAGTAGATGGCCCTGGGCCTCTTTCCATGGTCTTCCCCTCATGCATGTATCTTTCTCTTTACCTGGCATTCTGTTTATGAGAACACCAGTACCACTGGATGAAGGGGCCACCTTTAATTAAGTATGACCCCATCTTAGTTAATTACACCTGCACGGACCCTATTTCTAAAAAAGGTCATGTTTTGAGGTACTAGGGGTTAGAACTGAAACATATGGATTGAATTTGGGAGGGGAATGTAACACTGTATGCAAATTAAAATTAAATTTATTTAATTCTTAAAATTAGAGGTGACACATGCACTCATACAGACACACGTTACCCACGTGTGTACAAGGAGAAGTCAGTCCTGACACAGGGCAGGATACAAAACACTCAGGAATGTGTTCTTTTAAAAAAATTGTTTACTTATTAATTTATTTTTGATTATGCTGGGTCTTCATTGCTGCATGTGGGCTTTCTCGTTGAGTTGCAGTGAGTGGGGGCTATTCTTCGTTGCAGTGCACTGGCTCTAGAGCACTCGGGTGTCAATAGTTGCAGCACGCAGACTCAGTAGTTGTGGCGCACAGGCTTAGTTGCTCAGTGACATGTGGAATCTTCCAAGACCAGGGACTGAACCCATGTCCCCTACATTGGCAGGCAAACTCTTATCCACTGCACCACCAGGGAAATCCCAGGAATGTGTTCTTTATAGGAACAACCCCATTTTCACAGAATCAAAGGTTCTATATTCCAGGTAACGTGTTTTGGCTTGTATGTGTGGGGCACCGAGCTCAGTACCACAGGAGGAACAGAAAGGAATAAGCTACTGTGCCCACCCTTACCCTGACCTTCTAGAACCTGCAGGTTAATGTGTATCTTATCTGCAAGCCAGCCAGCCTTCCCACCTGCTGCCTGGACTGAGTAATTTTTTCATAACTTACTTCTACCACTACCTAATTTTTAAGATGCAAGATCTTCTTTTCTCCCTTCAGAAATTAAATGAAATAACTGTAGTTATTTCTTTGAATCTTTTGAAGTTTCTTTTTACAGAAACCAAGTTAAGGTATTAGTTTAATTATAAATTTAGTACAAATGAACTCAAAATAAATTAGATAAGAAACTAAATTACTTATTATGTCATGGAATATCTGTTTCTTATCTAATTTATTTTGCGTTCTTGCATGTGTGCTAAGTTGCTTCAGTTGTGTCTGACTCTTTGTGACCCTGTGAACTGTAGCCTGCCAGGCTCCACTGTCCATGGGATTTCCCAGGCAAGAATACTGGAGTAGGTTGCCATGCCCTCCTTTAGGGAGTCTCCGCGACCCAAGGATCAAACCTGTGTCTCTTTATGTCTTCTGTATTGGCAGGCTGACTCTTTACCACTAGTGTCACCTGGGAAGCCTCTTTGAGTTCCTTAGTACTAATTAATTTATTTCCCATTTACTTATCCTGAAAGGACGCATCTATGCTCATATAACGGAGAAGGCAATGGCACCCCACTCCAGTACTCTTGCCTGGAAAATCCCATGGACAGAGGAGCCTGGAAGGCTGCAGTCCATGGGGTCGCTGAGGGTGGGATACGACTGAGCAAATTCACTTTCACTTTCATGCACTGGAGAAGGAAATGGCAACCCACTCCAGTGTTCTTGCCTGGAAAATCCCAGGGACGGGGGAGCCTAGTGGGCTGCTGTCTCTGGGGTCGCACAGAGTCGGACACGACTGAAGCGACTTAGCAGCAGCAGCATGCTCATATAATACACTGTACATGTAGATTTTAATATTTTTGTATATTTTATACATTTTTAGGAGTATATCCTTATACACACCCAAAAATCTGTAGTTACATTTTAAGATCCTGAAATCAGATGTGTTGTTTTTTCTTTTTTCCATTTAAACTTTCTATTTTTTATGGGAGTATAACCAATTAGCAATGTTGTGTTAGTTTCAGGTGCACAGCAGAGCTACCCAGCTATACGTATACATGTATGTATCCGTTCTCCTCCAAACTCCCCTCCCATACAGGCTTTCAAATTTTTTTATATTTACCTAGCAATACCAATAGTTAAGTAGGTGATGTGCGGCTGTTAGTTCCTGCCCCTTCACTTTAGATAAGCTGCTACCAGATGGTGACCATATGCCCACATCTTCCAATCTGAATTGAAGAGCAGACATCTCTCTTGATACAAAACATCAATGATTTCTGCTTGAACCGACCTGGATTCAAGGCAAAAGCTTTTTATTTTTTTTATATCAAAAATAAAGAAATAACTTGGGTTTTCATGGTGGCTCAGACAGTAAAGAATCCACCTGCAATGCAGGAGACTTGGGTTTGATCCCTGGGTTGGAAAGATCCCTGGAGAAGGGAATGGCAACCCACTCCAGTATTCTTGCCTGGTGAATTCCATGGACAGAGGAGCCTGGTGGGCTACAGTCCATGGGGTCGCAAAGAGTCAGACATGAATTTGGTTTCTCTATTAAAATAAAGGAATAACAATGACTCAACCAAAACAAGTGAGCAGAAAAAAATTTTTGAGTATAATTTTTTAAAAGCAAGTGCATTTGAAGACGTAATAAAAGGCTATTATAATATAGCAGACTGGAGAAGGGAATGGCTGCTGCTGCTGCTAAGTCACTTCAGTCGTGTCCGACTCTGTGCGACCCTATAGATCGCAGCCCACCAGGCTCCCCCGTCCCTGGGATTCTCCAGGCAAGAACACTGGAGTGGGTTGCCATTTCCTTCTCCAATGCATGAAAGTGAAAAGTAAAAATGAAGTTGCTCAGTTGTGTCCAACTCCTAGCGACCCCATTGACTGCAGCCCACCAGGCACCTCCGTCCATGGGATTCTCCAGGCAAGAGTACTGGAGTGGGTTGCCATTGCCGAATGGCTACCCACTCCAGTATTCTTGCCTGGAGAATTCCATGGACAGAGGAGCCTGGCAGGCTGCAGTCCATGGGGTCACAGAGTCAGACACTACTGAGTGACTAACACTTTCACTCCCCCCGACCCCCCAATATTATAGTGGAAAGGACACTGGAGAAAAAAATTAGGAGGCCTGTGTTCTCATTCTGGCTGTGACCCTGAATGTCTAAGCTTGGGCAAGGTTCTTCCTTGTGGGTTTCAGTTTCCTCATCTGTGAAGTAGGGCATTGGACTATCTTATTAACAGTTCCTTCAGGCTTTTCTATGATGTCATCACAATTGCTTTTATTTATTTAAATATGCTTTATCACAGCCTGATAAGCTCCTCTCTGTACACCAGCCTTTGTGACTCAACTTCAAACCTTCAGCTGGCATCAAATTGTTTCTGACTCATTTATATATATATATATATATGTTATATATATATAATGTAATATATACACATAGAGCTGGATAAAAATAAAAACCAAATATTTTAAAAATAGAAAATAACACCAATTTCCCTCAGTTGTAGCTTTGTACCCTCCTTGTTTAAGTTGCTGTTTTTTAAATTTTTTATTTTTTTCCTCTGTCTCCAGCCTTCACCTATGGTTTTCACAATAGGAATATTTCAGTTTTTCAAGTTTGGGGAGCCACTGTCCCTCTTTCCCTCCCCTCCTCTTCTTTTGGTTCCTCCTCTGGTGCCCACCTCCCGACCCCCTTCACCACTAGCTCCTCCCTCTTCTTCTCTGACTCCTTTCTCTTCCTCCCTATTTTCTATTAATCTTGGTGCTCCAGGAGAGTGGAACCTCTCTCTGTGGGGTTCCTTAAATCCTATCTGCAGATCAAGTTTTCCTGCCTTTACTCTGAAAAGAGAGCCGAGTGGAACAGCCCATTTCCCTTCTCAGAATAGCTTTATCACATGTTGCATGGGTCAGTTAACAACCTTTCAGCCAGGTTGTTTTGAGAACCTTGGCAGTTGCCTCCTTGAAAAAATTTAACTCCCCTCAAGAGCTTAAGTAGCACTTTTTCTTACAGCATCAAATTGAAGAAGATTTAAAAAAAAATGCTTTCTATGAGATGCACTTTATTTTTTTAATTTGTTTTTAATTGGAGGATAATTGCTTTACGACATTATGATGGCTTCTGCCATACAACAATGTGAATCAGCCATAAGTATGCAGATGTCCCTCCCTCTTGAATTTCCCCCCATCTCCCCATCCCACCCCTCTAGGTTGTCACAGAGCACCGTGTTGACCTCCCTGTACTATACAGCAACTTCCCATTAGCTACCTATTTTCCATATGGTAATATATATATTTCATTGCTACTCTCTCCATTCGTGCCACCCTGTCTTGCCCCCTCTGTGTCCAAGGTCTGTTCTCTATGTCTGCGTCTCTATTCCTGCCCTGCAGATAGGTTCATCAGTACCATTTTTCTTAACATCTAACAGCTTGGTATTCTCTGAGCCTATCCTGCAAGTTATTGATTACTTGAGAAGATTCACTAAGAATTTTGAATATGATGGAACTTACAGTAACTTGGAGACTAGTAGTCATCAACTAGATGGGATTTTATGAGCCAACACTTGGGCAACAAATGATAGATGAAACTGAAGATGTAGGTTTGATGGATGGATGATACGATACACCTCTGGACCCTACTTACAGGACTCTGCACACTAGGCAAGACCTGGACTCGTCTCACTAAAGTTGATTCAAATGGGCTTAGGGAAGCAGCTGCTGCTGCTAAGTCGCTTCTCTGTGCGACCCCATAGATGGCAGCCCACCAGGCTCCCCCATCCCTGGGATTCTCCAGGCAAGAACACTGGAGTGGGTTGCCATTTTCTTCTCCAATGCAGGAAAGTGGAAAGTGAAAACTGAAAGTGAAGTCGCTCAGTCGTGTCCGACTCTTAGCGACCCCATGGACTGCAGCCTACCAGGCTCCTCCGTCCATGGGATTTTCCAGGCAAGAGCACTGGAGTGGGTCGCCATTGCCTTCTCCGTAAGGAAGCAGACACACACTGAAATGATGTGGTCTGGGACCAAGACATGACCAGTTAACTAACGGGGCTGAGTAGCACTCAGGTGGGAAGTCAACATTTGGGTCGTCAAGCAGGAAGGCAGCCAGAAATCTCAGCCAAATCAAAGGTCAAGCTGAAGGTTAACCCAGGAGTGAGACCCAGTGGAAGGCAGAGCACTGACGTATGCATCAACTGTCAGGCTGTGAGGCAAGTACAGAAACAAACACAGAATTGTGGGGAAGCCCAGGCTTCCCTGGTAGCTCAGACAATAAACAATCTTCCTGCAATGCAGCAGGCCTGAGTTCTATCCCTGGGTTGGGAAGATCCCTTGGAGAAAAGAATGGCAACCCCCTCCAATATTCTTGCCTGGAGAATTCCATGGACAGAGGAGCCTGGCAAACTACTACAGTCTATGGAGTCACAAAGAGTCAGTCATGACCAAGTGACTGACATTTTCACTTTTCAGGTACAGAAGGATATGGAAATGAAGGTAGTTAGAATTGTAGGGATAATGAAGAATTCTGCAGGAGTCAAAATAAGTGGAGGGGAGGGGAGAAAAAGAAACATAATCCCACTTCTTTAAGTGATCCTGATGTTGAAGGAAGCTTTTCTTGGTTGGCAGCTCTCCTACTGCAAGGTGAACACAGCAGAGCTGGCTCAAGGCAGCTGGGCGCCTGAGAGAAGACCCTGATCTCCACTTATGGAGGAGGGTTGTTTTTAAGGGAACGGATGCCTATTCTCTTAGTTTTTGATAGTTCAGGGAAGGTGACTCCACAAAACAATTTAAGCAGAAAATCTAAAGAGTTGTTGACCCCAATTCCTTATGGTTAAAAAAAAAATTGTATACTTGGAGATCTGATTAAATAAATTAGTCTAGCTTCATACAGTAGAAAATTCTAGTTATTAAAAAGGCAATATCGGTGTTTGGTTTTATTTTAGAAAGCAGTTACGGGCTTTTTTTTTGCCTGGGATAGACCATTTTCCTTAGAAAATTGGTCTCATGCTCCTTTCCCTCCAGACTGTTATGCTTAGAACACAGAATGAATGAGCTCCTCATGTGGGCAGCAGGATAATATTTGCAAAGTTCTTTAAAATGCTTGGCAGCTTTGCTTTCATATTTATATGGGGAAATATCTACTGTTCAGTCACTAAGTCGTGTCCAACTCTGTGCAAACCCATGGACTGCAGCTTTCCAGGACCCCCTGTCCTTCACTGTCTCCCTGAGTTTGCTCAGATTCCTGCCCATGGAGTCAATAATGCTATCTAACCATCTCATCCTCTGCCACCCGCTTCTCCTTTTGCTTCAATATTTCCCAGCACCAGGGTCTTTTCCAGTGAGTCGGCTCTCTGCATCAGATGGCTAAAGTACTGGAGCTTCAGTTTTGGCATCAGTCCTACCAATGAATATTCAGGACTGATTTCCTTTAGGATTGACTGGTTTGATCTCCTTGCACTCCAAGGGACTCTCAAGAGTGTGCTTCAGCACCATAGTTCAAAAGCATCAATTCTTTGTCATTCAGCCTTCTTTATGGTCCAACTCTAACATCCATACATGTCTACTGGAAAAACCATAGCTTTGACCATAATGAGTGAAAAAAAAACAGGCAATAGAGAGAAATATGTTACTATACCAGTTAGAAGAATATGATGCTATTGACGTAGACACACTCATGCATGTGTGAACATGCAGGACCAAAGTTCAGCCAGTGTAAGCTGATATGGTCACATACACATACTATTGATGTGTCTGTGCCTTTGATCTATCAGTGCTTTCCCTATCCTAGTTGTTAAATATTTAAAATATTATTCCTGTGTATATGTATTAGAAAATACTCCTCAACATACTGTGTCCATCTTTGGGTGAGTTTGGAGATTTCCGCTTTTTTTCTCCATATTTTTTCATATGTTTTATTTATTTTTTTACAGTTTGCATATATTAATTTTACAGTCAGAATAAATAATAAAGATATTTTTATTTTGCAAAAAATTATATCAGATTTGCCTAAGCAAAAAACTATTTTTTTTTTTCCCCAGAAAAGAGCTTCTGATATTGGTAAGCATTGCAGGCAAACTCTTTCTTTGGTCTTTGGGAAATCTGGCACTTTTTCTTCAAAATTATGCTTTCATGAGAACTGGCTTCTTAATTACATCAAATATCAAATATTCCAATGTTAAAACCTCTAATATCAAAACCTCATTTTTGTTTTTCAAGATTGCTAGACTGCTTAGGCAAATATAGGAAGCCTAATTGGTCTAGATTTCACAGCTAACAAGTTCTTCATGATAGCCGTTTTTTTAAAATCATGCATTCATTTACTTTGTGGTGTCAGGTCTTCACTGAGGCACACTGGGCCTTTTGTTGCAGTGCACTGACTATAGTTGTGGCACTTGTGTCTTACTAATTGCGTCATGCAGATTTGGTTGCTCCTGGGCATGTGGGATCTCATTTCCCTGACCAGGGATCGAACCTGTGTCCCTGCTTTGTAAGGTGGATTCTTAACCACCAGATCACCAAGGACGTTCCATGATGTCCTTTTGATCATCCTAGGAAGTATGAGCTGGATGCAGAGACACATGAAAGGGTTGACAGCCCATAGCCACAGGGCCCTGTTTAATGAGTTTCAGTGGCAAACTGGAGTATGATTTTTTTTTTTTTTTTTTGTCAAACCCTCAGCCTCTGTCCTCAGACCTGTGCTGGCCAGTATTTGGGTGAAAACAAAAATTCAAGGTCATACCTATAGAATATGTGGTTGATTTGAAGTCAAGAGGAAGAATGGCAAACATTTTGAGTGATAGAATACAGTAAGAATCCAAAATGCCAGGGAAAACACAACAGGGATTAATGTCAGATTCTTCATTGGGGTCTATAAACCCAGGCATGAGCTGGGCTGGGGAATGTGACCCAGCAGCAAGGCTCTGGGACTTGGTCAATGGAAAATGCAATGTGCATCAGAAGCGTAATGAGGGAGTTGGAAAAACTATACGGATCCTGAGCAGCATTTACAGAAATGAAGCTTTCACA
The DNA here is from genome assembly GCF_042477335.2 of Ovis canadensis. Lineage (NCBI taxonomy): Eukaryota > Metazoa > Chordata > Mammalia > Artiodactyla > Bovidae > Ovis > Ovis canadensis. The sequence continues at coordinate 58,919,538 of NC_091247.1, forward strand.
AGGAGGAAGGCATTAATCTTGTACTACTACTAAATGTCAACAAGAGCAACTGAACCTATTTGCAGGGCAGGAAAGAGATGCTGACATAGAGAACTAATATGTAGACATGGTTGGGGGGAATGGGAGGGTGGGACAAATTGGGAGATTGACATGTATACTCTGCCATGCATAAAAAGAGAACCAGTGGAAGCCTCCTCTAGAGCACAGGGAGTTCACTTCGGTTCTCTGGGATGGGGGGGTGGGTGCGAGGGAGGTCCCAGAGGAAGGCGGATATATGTACACTTATGGCTGATTCACTTCGGTGAACAGCAGAAACTAACACAACATTGTAAAGCAGTTATACTCCAATTTAAAAAAATGTTGGCTGTTCAGAGATGCGGTGGGTTGTCTCATGAAGGGGCCTCCAACTCAGTGTCCCTCCCTTTCCCAGCCCTCTCAGGAGGTGGTGAAGGAGATGATACAATTCTCCAAGGATACACTGGAAAAAATCGACAAGGCTCGCTCTGAGGGTTTGTACCACGAGGTAAAAATTCATTTTTATAGGGGATAGGGGTGGGGAAGAGGGCAGAAGGGTTCTCTAGTAAAGGAGGGAAATGGTGGGGGGGCAGTCAAGATGGGGAGGCTACCAAGCAGGATTTTTTTCTGGAAGATGTCCCATGATTGAGACCATGACTCTTCTTGCCCTTAAGCCATGCAGCCTCTTTTAGAGTTTGAGGAAAGCACAGGCAGCCTGACAAATGTCCCTGGGGTTTGGGGGATGGTCTATAATATTTTAGGTTGGCATCAGGGACGGAGGAATGGAAATGGCAGTGGATGGCTTGCTTTCTGGTAACTGAACGTGTGTCCTGCCTACAGTTTCCGGGCTCTTGTAACTGTGCATTCAACCCTGGCTCTACACTAGAGCCAAGCTCTACACTAGAATCACTGAAAAATACTGATGCTCAGGACAGTCCTTCCAGAATCTCTTGGAGTGGAACCCAGACATCAAGATTTTTAAAGCTCCCACGTGATTTCAATGTTCACCTAAAGTTGAGACCCACCACCAGCACTGACCTGCAGAGCACTTACTTGCACTGAATTCACTCAGGCAGTGTGTTGGAAATACAGATTCCTGTGTCTCACCCTCTGAGATGTGATTCACCCAGTCTGCAACAGAACACAGGGATCATCACAGTATTTTTTTTTTTCCCCTCCAAGCTCTTTAAACAACTTGTGTGGCTGGGTTTGGATGCCACTAGGAGAAGGCAATGGCACCCCACTCCAGTACTCTTGCCTGGAAAATCCCATGGATGGAGGAGCCTGGTAGGCTGCAGTCCATGGGGTCACAAAGACTTGGACACAACTGAGCGACTTCACTTTCACTTTTCACTTTCATGCACTGAGAAGGAAATGGCAACCCACTCCAGTGTTCTTGCCTGGAGAATCCCAGGGATGGGGGAGCCTGGTGGGCTGCCGTCTATGGGGTTGCAGAGTTGGACACAACTGAAGTGACTTAGCAGGGTGTGGCAGTGTGGGAGATTCATTTCTGTTCATTTCTGTCAGCTTTTCCGTTGTCTTCATTCTTCTTTCCTCACTCATTCACTGCCCATTTTTGAGCCCTTATTGAGGTGACCAACACAGGACATGCTGCTTGCCTCCCAGGAGTCTGTCAAGTCTCAGGGAGAGTCCCACAAACAAAGTGTTACTGTACAATATAGAAAATCTAGAGGTTTGAGGTAAGAGCTTCAGCTCCTGGTTCCATTCCTCTGTCCCCTCTTCTTCCTCATTTGTCGTCTTCTGTGCTCAAGCTGGGCAGGGCCAGATGTAGGGCTGGACACTGCCTATGAGCTCATGATTGTTTTCAGGATGGATTGTTTGTTAGCTCACACTCCATCACTCCCCTCTACCCACCCAGTTGCCCCAGGGGCCTCTGGGAGAATCTCAGAGAAAACTAATTTCCACTCATTAGAAATGGAAAGAATTGTGTGACGTTTCTTCCATGAGATTAGCAAGGGAAAAAGAAGAGAGCTATGAACCACTAAAATCTAGAAACCATCTGACTTTGTAGGGCATCCCTGAAGCTATGTCTACACGTGAGTTAGTCAGGAAAGCCTGCCTCCAAGTCCCTTGGGATTGAGCCCATCTTCTTCCTCACCAGGACCAGTGTGGCCTCCTTCTAGTCAGTCTCCTGGACCCTCTCTCTGCCAATCCATCCTGTACACCTCTAGCAGGTCATGACTGTCCAATGTCACTGTGCATAAGGGCCACCCGGGGGCAAATACGAGCTACAGATGCTAGGGTCCCTCCCCTAGATATTTAATTTTTTTGGTCTGGGGTAGGACTCAGGCACTGGGATTTTAAAAAGCTCTCCAGGGACTTACAGAGAGTTTGTCCCAGGGGTACCTGAGTGCACACTGGTATCACTAGTCCAAATGATGCATTTTATAGCCATAGAAGTGTGGAAATGGAACCATAGCTTAGATTCTACTGGTTACATCACCTACCATACCACACATATCCTCCTAGCCTAATAAAATGTTTTATAATGCTGTCAAAGGCTCAGGTGAATCACAGCTTTATAAGCAATACTTCATGAGAAGGGGCTATATCCTCCAGCATGTGGTATCCTCTTTATGTTTTTCCAGCTTTATTGAAGCATAGTTAAGAACTAGAAATTTTACTTGTTCCAGGTGTAAAAAAAAAAAAAAATCTCTCCAGATGATTCCAAAGCACAGCCACGATGGAGAATCATGGACATGATGGTTAAGATAAAGCTTCATTGTTTGGTTTGAATCTTCACTCCATCACTCAGTCTCTGTGTAACTTCAGCAAAGCACTTACCCTCTTTGTGCTTCTGTTTCCTCATCTGGGAAAATGAGGATATTAGCAGCACCTCTCTCATCATGCTGTTGGGAGAGGAAGTAATGTGTGAATATAGCTTTTATAACTCCCTACTGATTTCTTTTTTAATTGGAGGATAATTACAATGTTGTGGAGGTCTCTGACATACATCAATGCCAATCAGTCATAATTATATATGTATCTCTTCCCCCTTGAGCCTCCCTCCCTGACACATTCCACCCTTCTAGGTTGCCATGGAGTGCCAGGCTGGACTCCCTGTGTTATATAGCAGCTTCCCGCTACTTATCTATTTTACACATGATGGTGTATATATGTCAATGCTACCTTCTCAGTTCGTCCTTCCCTCTCTTTCCCCTATGTGTCCATCCTTTATATCTGTGTCTCCATCCCTTCCCTGCAAATAGGTTCATCAATACCACTTTTCATATTCCACATATATGCATTAATATATGATATTTAATTTTCTCTTTTTGACTTACTTCATTTCACTCTGTATGACAGCTCTAGGTCCATCCACATCTACAAATGACCCAGTTTTGTTCCTTTTAATGGCTGAGTTCCTTTTAATATACTATTGTGTGATTCCATTATTCTTAACCAGTTTTATTTAGGTTTCTGTCAATTGCTAAGGAAACTCCTGACTAGTACACATACATACAGCAGATAGGAAACTTAGCTCATGTTTGTCTGGCCACCTTCCATGCATATCATCTCACCTCATCCTCATATGGCAGAGGTACGGACACAGAGAAAGATGTCTGCATCTCCATCCCTTCTCTGCGAATAGGTTCATCAGTACTGTTTTTCTAGATTCCATTTGTTGTTGTTCAGTTCAGTTCAGTCCCTCAGTCGTGTCCGACTCTTTGCAACCCCATGGACTGCAGCACTCCAGGCTTCCCTGTCCTTCACTTCCCTGTCCTCCCAGAGTTTGTTCAGACTTGTGTCCATTGAGTCAATGATGCTATCCAACCATCTCATCCTCTGTCATCCCCTTCTCCTCCCACCCTCAATCTTTCCCAAGGTCAGGGTCTTTTCCAATGAGTCAGCCCTTCGCATCAGGTGGTCAAAGTATCGGAGCTTCAGCTTCAGCATTAGTCCTTCTAACGAATATTCTAGATTCCATATATATGCATTAATATGCAATATTTGTTTTTGTCTTTCTGACTTACATCATTCTGTATAACAGGCTCTAGGGTCATCCATCTCACTACAACTGACTCAAATTCATTTCCTTTTTATGGCTGAGTAGAATTCCCTTGTATATATGTACCATTCATCTGTTAACAGACTCCATACGAACTTCTATGGTAACTCCTCATCCTGCCGTGTCAGTGCTGTGTCCCACTGTTACCCTTTCCATGCCTACATCTTAGCCAAATGGGAACCATTTTTCTCTTCAAATCACAAGCTGGTGCTTTCCCATCTCTGTTAGCAGTTTCCTCAGTCTTCGAAGCATGAGTGTCCAGCGGCATCATGATGCTCCCGTATGTGAATTAAGCTTGTGCTCTGGTGCAGTGAGTACGGACAGGGCTTGTGTCTCCTAGGTTGTGAAGTTATGCCGGGAGTGCCTGCAGAAGCAGGAGCCAGTGTTTGCCGACACCAACATCTACACGCTGCGGCTGCTGAGCATTGTTTCCGAGGTCCTCTCCTACCTGCAGGCCTTTGAGGAGGCCTCACACTACGCCAGGAGGATGGTGGATGGCTACATGTAGGTGACGATCCTGGGGCTCAGGTAGTCTCCAGAAATGTGTCTATTTCAGGGATGGTAAGAAGATGGCAGGCATATCACTATATCCCTCCTTCTGGCACCCACAGCAGGCATTAGTAATCGATCACCATCCTCTTTATGACTGAACCTCTTTATCATGGTGTACCCAGCAATAATGTCCACATAATCAGATCTGATACTTGAGATGAAATCTGTGTGTCAACCTTTGTCTTTCCCACCTCCAGGTTGTTTATTATTTGGGTGGCATCTTCTGCCTTTGGTTTCCTTAAGGCTAAATCTGGCTTGATTTTTAAGTGCCTAGAAAGGTTCCCCCCACCCCCAACCAATCAACCAATCAACAGAGGCAATCTTGCAGCTTTAGAGTTTATCAAAAGGAAAAAGAGAGGGACTTCCCTGATAGTCCAGTGGTTAAGACTCTGTGCTTCTACTGCAGGGGGTGAGATTTCAATCCCTGATTTGGAAACTAAGATTCTGCAAGCCCCACAGTGTGATAAAAAACAACAAACAAGCAAACAAGAAACAGAGAGAGAGAAGGGAAAAAAAGAAAGAAAATAAAAGAGGTGTGGGCCATCCTTGCTTATAAACTGTAAAAGGCAACTTCCTTGCCTTTCCTCTGCTAATGTCATCTCTTGCAGTATGTGTCCACATTGATGTGTGAATTTGTATTTCTGGACAAATGAATACTTTTGCATAAGAAAGTTGTATTTTTTTGAATGGAGGGTACCCTCTTCAATCCATGGAGGGTACAAAAGGAGGGTACCAGGGAAGTAAGAATACTACTTTGTCCCATGAAGAACATTCAAATTATTTTTTCCCCTAAACTTCTTAGCTTTTTCCCAAGGAGAGGTTGGGTGCTCCTAAAGGCTGCCAGCTCCCAGTACTCAAGTTCCAAGTACAATCCTGACCCCGTTTCCCTGTGAGGATTTGGCTCAGTGGCCCAGGTCAGAGTCTCCATCTCACAGCCTCACCACGTGGGTGTTTGGTATCTGACTGCGGCTCTGTGTGCCTCAATCTGTCTTTGATGGTGGATACCTCCCAGGGCTGATGGGAAAGCAAATGGACTTAATCAGTGAGGTCACTTTGTTTAATTTATTTATTTAATTTTGGCTGCCCTGGGTCTTCATTGCAGTGTGCCAAGGCTTCTCTCTAGTTGTGGCACCCAGGCTCTCTAGTTGCCCCACAGGAAGTGGGATCTTAATTCCCCGACGAGGGATTGAACCTGTGTCCCCTGCATTGGAAGGAGGATTGTTAACCACTGGACCACCAGGAAGGTCCCATGGTCCCTTGTTAGCTGTCAAATGCTGCGCAGATGCAAGGCAGGTTGGGAATATGGGTTATGATTACTTGCTATGTCCTTACAGGAAGCTGTACCACCCCAACAATGCCCAGCTGGGCATGGCCATCATGCGGGCAGGGCTGACCAACTGGCATGCTGGCAACATTGAGGTGGGGCATGGCATGATCTGCAAAGCTTATGCCATCCTCCTGGTCACACATGGACCCTCTCATCCCATCACCAAGGACTTAGAGGCAAGTGGCATCATGGGGCTGGGCTGGGCTCTCTGAAGATGAAAGCTGAGTACTAGATTCTGCTTTTGCAAAGACCCTAGTTGCCTGCTAGACCAGGAGGAAATTCAGACATGCTTAGTCTTTCCTCTCATTTTACACCTGAAAAAACTGAGGCCCAGGGAAGGAGAATAACCTGTCCTTAGTCACAAAGCAAGTGGATGGCAAAGCTCAGACTTGAACCCTAAGAGCTCAGACTTGAACCCTAAGATGCTCCAAGTCTGGACTGAGAAAACCTAATGGTGTGCATGTGTGTGTAACACGTACATTAGAAAACCTGCTACATGGAGTAGAGTCAGAGAGCACAGGCTTTAGAATCAGACTGCTGGGATCCAATTCCTGCTTTACCACTTTCCAGCTGTGTGGCTGCTAATACTGAATGTATGGGCCTCAGTCTCCTCATCAGTGAAATGGAGGAAAAAGACAGGGTTGGCACAAGGGTTTGATGAGTTGGTATGTGAATGGCATGCTCTTCATAGCTACTGGTTTCCTTTGTGTTTTGAAGACTGATTTATTTGAAAGTAACAGAGTCCAAAAGACTGTCCTCAGGCAGTGGTATAGGGAAAGAGGACAGACTCTGGCATCATAGAATGTAGGAGAAGACTAACTTTATGTCAGTATATTAAGCTTGTCAAATAAGTCATTGTCACCATATTCACTGCTCTGACCTTAGCCCTGCAGCGAAGCATGGCCCTTGATAAATATTTCTTGAATTAACATTACGAGGGTGAGGGTTTTGCTATGTGTCACAGGCTGTAGTCTTCCTGGCACATTATAAAGTACAAGGGCATCTCACCCGTTTCATGTATGAACAACTTGAGGGCTGAAGGGATTAAGTCCCACAATGTTAGATGGGACTTCAGTGCAGGAGCCAAGGTTCAAACCAAGGTCCCCACCTGGCACTTCCTAAGAATAATCTCTGCTGAGAACAGTCCCTCAAGCTACTCTCTCAGTGGTTCGTGTGACTGCCTCTTCCTAACAAATGGAGCCCACTGTCAGGACATTCGGCCCCCAGTGGATGAGTGTGAGTGTACATGCGTGCATGTGTGTGCAGGGTGTGCGTGTGTCCTCTCCAGGAGGGCCAACCTAAGTCAGAGACCGACATGTCCTGGGGCTTTGCCATCACAGTTTTTGATGTATCCGCGTCCCACAGGCCATGCGGATGCAGACGGAGATGGAACTGCGCATGTTCCGCCAGAACGAATTCATGTACCACAAGATGCGCGAGGCCGCCCTGAACAACCAACCCATGCAGGTCATGGCCGAGCCCAGCAACGAGCCGGCGCCAGCTTTGTTCCACAAGAAGCAATGAGGACCTGCATGGTGGGGGAGGGGCGCCGTGGCTGGGGGACTGGGGAGACATCCTGGAGGTGGTGGGTTTCTGGGGAGACCCTTGATGAGGAAATCAGGGTAAAGGGCAACTTTGTTGCCATGGAACGTACTGCTCTGTGATCCCTGGTGTCATTTTCTTTAACTTCAACTGAGTCCAATTCAGTTTAACTCTATCCCAGCCCAGCCCAGTCTAACTCATCCTACAAATGTTTATTGGGTGCTAGATCTTAGGTATAAAGAGGTCCCCAAGGTAACTGGGGAGAGGAAACATAAACAAGACACAGCGTGACAATAAATGCAGTGGTAAGCTCTATGGAGAGAGGGTATGTGTCTAGGGTGTGTGTGTGTGTTGTCGTCGGGGGTGGGTGTGGGTGTCCATGGAGGAGATGACCTCTGAGCTGAGAGTTGCAGGTACCTGGAGTCTCCGTTGTTTGCTCACCTATCTGTGCAGGTGTCTCAGGGATATTCAGGATTTGCTGACTGGAATGGGTGTTATCCAGTTTCCACAGGTGACTGTGGAGTTATGAAGGAAGGGACTGTGTTTGGGCCATGTGGGTCCTACTCAGAGAACTAGAACCTCTTTAATAAGGGTGCTATGCAGAAGGAGATGGAGGTTTGCTCAAGCCACTTGAGGCCTCAAAGTCTGTGTTCCCAGGATTATTCTGAAACTACTTTTAGAACAGAGAGGGAGTGGCTCCCTTCTCCACCCTTTATGTCAAGCCCTGTGATTCCCATGCTCTGGGAGTAGTTGGATGTTAGCTGAGATTTCTCTGGCCCAAGTCTCAAGGGTGAAGCTGAGGGAAAAATTTGGAAACCCACGTACCTGATAATCATGGGTCCAGCAGAATTGGATATTTGATTTGGTTACATGTGCCTGGGTGGTCTATATCAGCTTAGACTTCATCACTGATGCCCAGGAAATCTCTATTTTTAGTTATGAATAATTATGACTTCTTTGGGTTAATTTCTTTCATTGTCCATACTCTGAGTTCTCTGCTTTTCTTACCAGAGACACTTCACACTTAGGTTGGGACCTCTTTGGGGTATGATCAACTTGCTCTCATCTCCTGGGGAGCTGCTCTTGATTTTTCACTCAAGAGTGAGGGTCTTGGGAATCAACCAATCCAGCTGTCCCATTGGCCTGGGACAGTTGTCCTAATTGTGCTCTTGTATCTTCTGGGAGCCCAAACTTCTCACTAGTGTTTTGGGGGATCCTGGACCAAAACCCTCTTTTTGGGAGTGTCACCAAGTGTTCTATATCCTTTGGAGCCACCCTTGACCCCAGAGCTCTGACTAACATCCTGAAGTCACATGATCCCCCCAGGACCTTTATTTGTCACCTGTGTCTAAACAGTCACTTCTTCCATCCTTACACCCCTTCATCCTCAGAACAATCCACTACCTCCCTTGGAACCTAACAGCCCTGCCAATGTGCCAAAATCTTTGTCTAAAAAGTTCTGCAAAGATGCCAACTCTTTGCAGGATACTTGTACCTGGCACTTGGCTCTTTATTGAGGACACCTGCTTCTTTAGAACTTTCACTGGGAGAGGGACAGTTCTTCTAAGCCCACATACTACATGGCAAAGGATGGAACCAGCCCTCTCCCAGGGAGCCAACTGTGCCAGTTCAAATGGTCCGTCCCTCTTCTAGTCTTACTAGGTGGCCCTAGTGGTAAAAACTGGCCTGCCAATGCAGGAGACCCTGGTTTGATCCCTGGGTTGGGAAGATCCCCTGGAATAGGAAATGGAAACCCACTCTGGTAGTCTTGCCTGGGAAATTTCACGGACGGAGGAACCTGGTGGGCTACAGTCCGTGAGGCCACAAAGAGTTGGACATGACTGAAGTGACTTACCCTCATCTAAAACCTTCCTCAAAATCTCTTTCCTTCTTTGTCGCTCTTATCTGCCACACTGCCGGTCATTCCCCAATATTCCTGGTCTGTTTCCCATCCCCTCTTCCTCAAATTAGGTGTCTGTCTTCCTTTTGGCCCATGCCCTCTTCCAGCAGAGTTCTGACCTAGATTAATTCAGCTGTCTTAGTTTCCCTCCGTTGTACCTGGAGGTCTGTGCACAGCCAGGAAAATGGCACCTTTCATCACAGGTTCCTCCACAGACTTCTCTCCAACCTCGGCTGGCCTTGGGGTGCAGCCCAGACGTGCTCCTGTGCCCCTCACTGGCTCCCCCTTTGCCCAGTGGTTATTTCAGGCCTTCACTCCTGTTCTTGAGTTCTCTGCTTTCAGCAGGCCCTCAGTGTCTGCTTCATGGAGGGGCCAGGAGATGGGATTTCCTCAGTTTCCTCTTCCCACGTGGGTTCACACATGTCACATCTGTGCTTGTCCTTCCCGTCCCCGCCTCCTCACACCCCCTTCTCCTCCAAAGCCAAACTGTCCACCTGTGCCTGGGAGTCCTGTCCCCTCCTGGGTCTTTGAACCTCGCTTCCCCTGTATTCTCTCTCATCTTGGATTCTTCACATTTCTGGCTTGTTTAAAGCAGTTAATTGACAGGTGGGGGACTCATAATCTTTACGGTTAACTATTTTCTAAAAGGCTTTGTCTCCCATGTTTATTAACAACTCTTTTTTTAAAAAAAAATTTATTGATTTTGGCTGCATTGGGCTTTTTTTTTTTTTTTTTTTTGGTTGTGGCACATAAATTCTTACTTGAGCACATGGGATATATTTCCCTGACCAGGGATCGAACTCAGGCCCCCTGCATTGGGAGCATGGAGTCTTAGCCACTGGACCACCAGGGAAGTCCCTCTTTTAAAAAAATGCTTTTTTTATTGTGGTAACAGTTACATAATATGAAGCATACTATTCTAACCGTATTTAACTGTACGTTTCAGTGGCACTAAGTACATTCCCATTGTTGTGCTAGTCTCACCATTGTCCATCTCCCAAATTTTTCACCTTCCTAAACCGAAGCTCTGTCCCCGTTAAATACTAACTCCCCTCCCTGCCCTGCCCTGCATCTACCAATGTACTTTCTGGCCCTATGAATTTGACTGTTCTGGGTACCTTGTATAAGTGGAATCAGACAGTATTTGTCTGCACCTACTGTATACTGGAATTTAGCTTTCTTCACTTTCCATTTCTTCCTGAACCCACTGCAGAATGAGCATGGCTCTTTCCAAGGTCGACTCATGGCAGGACATGAACTTTGTATTGTTTCGCTTCTCTGATTCAGTTGGCATCACAGCCCTTGATTTCTGGGCACCACATCCTTGTAATGATTCTCTGTTGAGATTTCTCTCCTGCCCTTGACAGGCTGGTATTTCGAGCTGGTTTTGTTCATTCTGGTCACTCATCTCCCGCTGCATACCTTCCCCCAGGAGCTCAGCCAGGCTCTTTGTTTCCTCACTGCCTCAGGGCTTCCCTGATGGCCCAGATGGTAAAGAATCTGCCCGCAATGATGGAGACCCCGGTTCGATCCCTGGGTTGGGAAGATCCCCTGGAGAAAGGAATGGCAACTCACTCCAGTATTCTTGCCTGGAGAATCTTATGGACAGAGGAGCCTGGTAAGCTGAAGTTCACAGACTCGCAAAGAGTCAGCACTACTGAGTGACTAACACTTTCATACTTTTGAGGCTGATGTCCTTAAGTCTGTACCCTCTAACCTTGTTCTTGAACATGAGCCCCACATATCCTGTCAAACGATCTGCCCCTCAAACTCAGCATGTCCAAAAGGAAACTCTTTCTCTTTCCTTTCTCCCCACTCCTGCACCTGTTCCTCCTCAACACCCATTGCCCCCACGGAGAACATCTGACTACTGGTCTAGTTACTTCCTGAGTATCTACTTCATCTGGGATTTAGCCATGGGTCCTTGGGTGACCCATGTCCTCCTGTTCCTCTCTGAGTTTTGAAACATTGTGTCTAAAATATGTAAAACCTATCACTCCTGTTCATCTTTCAGCACCCACTTTGGAAATCACCCCTTCTGCAAACCCCTTCCTGAAAGCTTTAGATTCAGCTGGCTGCCTGTCTGAGTCTGCCATATTACCCTTGAATCTCCCATCATAACATTCTCCTCACGACCTTATATCACCTTTTTACTTGTCTGCCTCCTTCATCAGATTGTAAGCCTCTGGAGGGCAGGAGCTTTGTCCCTTTATTCATCTTTCTATCCCCAGAACCTAGCACAGGTCCCAGGACATAGTAGGTGCTTAGTTAATATGTATTGAATGAATGATTAAGTGAATGAATTTGCTTAGATCAGAGCACAAGAGACATAGAACTGTGTATCTTGAGTTTTTATTATAGCAGTCCACAGAGGCTATTAAATTTCCATGTTTCCAACAAATGTGTGCAGCTTCTTTCTTTCTGACAGTCTGTTTAGAGCAGTGTTAATAGACCTCTCTGTCATGATGGAAATGTGTTTTATCTGTGTCTAGTACGGTAGCCACTAGCAACATGGGACAACTGAGAACCTGAAATGCATCTAGTATGAGTGAAGAACTAAACTTTTAACTATTTTATTTCAATGAAAATAGCCAATGTGGCTAGTGTCTACTGTATTAGTGCAGTTCTAGAGAATTCTTCAGTGTAGTTTTTAAGATCATGTACACTGACACAAATTAATTTCATATCAGTGGTCCTGATATTAGCTAGATGATCTTGGACTGGTTATTTCATCCATGCTTCAGTTTCATTATTTCTACATACCATGGAGTGTTACTATAAGAGATGCGTTTTTATTTTTTATTTATTTTTAAATTTTTCTTTACAACAATCCGAATTATTGTAATTAAGATAGTTGTCCACCATGGGGAACTAGTTAATGTCCCCCAGAGTGAGGCAATTGAGGCTTCAGGAGTATCCATAGCCCCGATCATCTTGTCCATGTGTTTAGAAAAATAGTAACATTCGTGCTCATATCAGGTATATATGTACAGCATTGGGTATGAATAATGGCACAAGTTCCTCCTCGTGCAGCTGTCAAAATATCTAAAGCCAATCTGTTTTGTAAAACCATCTTTCTAATTTGTGCTTGTTCAGCATTAAGAGCTGAAATAGCTTTTTGAGAATCTTGCAATGCCTGTTGAGTAAAATTAGTCAAAGTATCTACTCATAGCATAACATCTGTAGTTCCGAAAGAGGGAACAAACACTGCAGCCAAATAATCATACCAGTGAAATATAGACCTTGCCCACTGAGTTTTAAGGTGCAGTAAATTAGCAGACTTTTCTGAAAGCTCTGAAAATATAAAGCCATGAGTAAAGGCTAGGCCTAGGGTACATCTTCCTATCCAACCATGGGGAAGCCATGCCCATTGGTAAGAGCCACATATCCAATAGGTTCCATTTGGAGCAAGCCAGCATGACTGAGATATCCAGTCCCAATTAGTGCCTGGCCACACAAAGGGAGCACCTGAACTGGGGTTGGAAAACACGGGAATGATTACATTGCATATTTCCTGAGGCAAAAATCCCAATTGTTTCCAATCATTGTAATTAAGTTGTTGGCTAACTTTTGGGGATGGCTCTGTTCTCAGCATATAGGGGCAGTAGATATTAGACATCCTTTTTTAGGAGTTAACCATATAACCTCATCTCATATTTGATAAACGTCAGGGAAAAAACCATTAGATCTAGACCTATTTGCCTTATGTGTAGCGAAATAGTCACTAAACTGAGACAATGTATAATCAAAATTAAAAGTCACGTTATGTCCATAGTTAAAGTACAAAGTGTTGCACCAGTCCATTTTAGGGTTGTTAGATGTCATCAGTTTAAGAAGAGGCATCACATATGATTGTTGTCTAAAAGTCTTTTCCTTGAAGTGGAGATGTCCACCACGGGAAGCCTTCCACTGATGAAGAGGGGAGTGCTCCATAGACCCAGCAGTTAGACCGATTATGAAATGCTGCTTAGGAGTGAGCCCAGGACAGGAATGCATTGTCTTGAAGATCAAACGGCAGACTCAAGATTTTTGGAGTCAGCAGAAGTAGGCTCACATAGATTATCAGGCCCACCTGAAAGGTCTAAAGTCAGAGCATAGAAAGTAAAGACATAAAATGAAGTCACTTAGCTCCAGTCAGGGTGCCACCTCTTAACTCGAGTGTGATGTACCCACAAATCAATTCCTGGCACTTTGACAGCTCGGTTCCTGGCTCAAATAGAGGCTTGCTTGACTCAGAGGCTGGGTCAGGAGTCGTCTCCCAGAGTCCATTAATGCCTGTTGAAAAGCTTTTGGCTCATCCAGACAGTCCCATTACGGAAGCAGATAGGGAAGAAAGTGGGCCAGGGGCTTCAATAAGCATGGAGTAAGTTGTCTCCAGTGTCTCCAACTGGCCACCATTCACCATCTTCCAATGGATACCATGGCCACGCAGTATCACATAGGAAGACCAGGTGTGTCTTCTTTAAGCCCTGGGCATCAAATCTATCCCAGTTTTTCAGGATACAGTTCAAATGAGTGAGACTGGAATTGTTAGCTCCCATCTTGTCCTGAAGAATACCAGACGAGCCCCCAAGATGAAAGGTTGTTGCTGAATCATGCAAAGAGGCCAGAATCCTTGGCCTCCAGAAGAGAAGAATTCAATCTGGGGCCAGAGACTAGGCTTGATTGCTCAGAGCTTTCGTGTAATAAAATTTTATTAAAGTATAAAGGAGATAGAGAAAGCTTCTGATATAGACATCAGAAGGGTGTAGAAAGAGTACCCCGAGATATTTTTCTAAAAATATATATCTCTTAGAACTGAGCCTGTCCCATCCTAAGTGGTCCATGAGCATTCCACCCATGCTTCTGTTGGGGTGTCCCTTCCCCTACTAAGAAAGTAGAGCTGAAGGACAGAGACAAGCAGTGGTGTGATAGGCCAGCTCAAGACAGTCAGCCACACACACCTCTTCCCACCTCTGCATAGCATCACACTGATAACCTGCCATTGGCCTTGGTGGGAATATTTACGTCATGGTGATCGGTTGAACTTTAGAAGAACACATTAATTTGTAGTGTTATCAACCGATAAAAGTGGAGTTTGCTACATAGATACAGCAGAATAGATAGTTAGAAAGATCATTAAAGAGTCAAGGGTGAACTCTGCATTCTGAAACCTCTGTCATCCAGTGCCACACCAAACAAATTTAAGACCTCTGATTACTACACTTCATACTAAGCCTCTTGTCCACTGCCCCACAAGTGAATTGACAGGCATGTATTAAAGGCCAGATATAACCTTTAACCTGGATGGCTCAGGTGTACTTCTCTTAAGGACGCAGAAAGAAGTCAATAAGGAGATCCTTGGGGAAGAACCTGTGTCTTGTCTTTCCCAGCTTCTAAATGCTTCTTCTAGAATGCCCACATTCCTTGGTTTGTGGTCCCCAGTCAGCAGGATATCACTCCTTCTCTGATCCTCCTGCCTGCCTCTTTCGCTTAGAACTCTTGTGATTTCATTAGCCCCAGTGGGATAATCCAGGATAATCTTCCCATTTCAAGGTCTTCACTTTAATCATAGGGTCCATGACTCAGATCTGGCTACTACCTTTTTCTACATGGTGTGCGAGTTAAGGACATTTCTCCATGTTTAAATAGGCTGGAAAAAAAAAATCAGAGATTTCCCTGGTATCTTGTGGTTAAGAGTCCACCTTCCAATGCAGGGAACATGGATTCAATCCCTTGTCTGGGATCTAAGATCCCACATGCCTCAGGGCAACTAAGCCCTCAGCTGGAGAAAGCCTGTACACTGCAACAAAGATTCAGCACAACCAACATTTAAAAATAAATAAAAAACGTTTTAAAAAATCAAAAGAAGAACACATTAAAATGATATGAAATTCAAATTTCAGTGTTCAAAAATAAAGTTTCAGTAAGACACAGCCACACCTACCTGTTTGAGAATCATCTGTGGCTGCTTCAGTGTTAACCGCAGCAGAACTGGGGGGCTGTGGCAGATTCTGGGTGGCCCACAAAACTGAAAATATTTACTTTCTGGCTTTTTACAAAAGAAGTTTACTGATCCCTGTTATAGAGACTTGAATGCCATTTATGGAGTTTGACTCTCGTGTATAAGTCAGTGAATTGGGATGCATTATGACCAGTGCTGTGTTTAGGGAAGATGACAGTTTGTGGAATGAAGGTTCACACGTAACAGAGAGAGGCAGGGAGTTGCCATTGTGGCCTGTGATACTATGCAAGTAAAAACTAATTGGGCTTCAGCTCCAGAAAAGGAAGGAGAGAAGGTGGGAAAGATGACAGAATCATTTGTTCATCAAGGTACATTTTTTTTTCAGAAGTGAATTTCTGGAAATGTATTATTAAAAAAAAAACTTTATATTTTGTATTGGGGTATGACTGGTTAACAATGTGATAGTTTTAGGTGAACAGCAGAGGGACTCAGCCATACATACACATGTATCCCTTCTCCCTGAACTCCCCTCCATCCAGGCTTCCACATAACATTGAGCAGAGTTCCCTGTGTTGTAGGTCTTTGTTAGTTATCCATTTTAAATACAGCAGTGGGTACATGTCCCTCCCAAACTCCCTAAATATCCCTTCCCCTCACTCTTCCTCCTGGCAACCATAAGTCTATTCTCTAAGTCTCATCAAGGCACATTTGTTGAGAGATTTCTGTGGGCTGGGTGCAGTTCTGAGAGCTGAGGGATGTAAGATAGAAATTCCAGAGCTTGGCAGCTCTCTGGCTGGCTCAAACAACTGACGTTTGTTCTCTTAGAGTTCTGGAGTCCAGAACTTGAACATCAAGGTGAACAAGGCTCTGCTCCTTTCACGGGAGATAGGAAAGGATCTTGTCCCGGTCTCTCTCCGGGTTTCTGCTAGTTCCTCAGCTTGTGGTTGCATAACTCCAGTCTCCACACGGCATACTCCCTGTGTGCATGTTTCCATTTCCATAAACTTCTGCTTTTTTTTTTTTTTAATTTAACTGTGCTAGGTCTTAGCACGAGGAATCTTTGTTGTGGCATGCATGCAAGATCTTTACCTGTAGTGTATGAGATCTAGTCCCCTGATGAGGGATTGAACCCAGACCTCTTGCATTGGGAGCGTGGAGTCTTAACCCCTAGATCACCAGGGAAGCCCTCATCTTGCTTCTTCTTGTACTCAATCATGTCCAAATCCTTACAAGTCCATGGACAGTAGCTTGCCACAATCCTCTGTCCATGGGATTCTCCAGGCAAGAATAGTGGAGTGCATTGCCATGTCCTCCTCCAGGGGATCTTCCCAACACAGGGATCAAACTCATGTCTCCTGCATTGGCAGGCAGATTCTTTACCACTGAGTCACCTGGGAAGCTAGAAGTCCCCATACATTTGTCATTTTTATAAGAATACCAGCCATATTGGATTAGTGGCCTGCCATAATCCAGCATGACCTCGTTTTACTTACCTAGTTACATCTGCAATGGCTATGGCTGAACAAGAAAGGAAATGGCAACCCACTCCAGTATTCTTGCCTGGAGAATCCCAGGGACAGAGGCGCCTAATGGGCTGCCGTCTGTGGGGTCGCACTGAGTCGGACACGACTGAAGTGACTTAGCAGTTACATCTGCAATGGCTATGGCTGAACAAGAAAGGTCACAATCAGAGGCTGAGGGTTAGGACTCTGACATGTGAGTTTTGGGGAGATGCAACTCAACTCATAACAGTTACCAGAGCCTGGTACAAGGTACCGTTTGGGGAAACACCCCTCTTCTCTCTTAATCTGCTTTGCCCACAGCCCAGAAGGACTTTCTAGAGGTTTCTCTGTCCACTTCTTGTCCATTGGGTGGTTCAGGGCCTGCTCCTTTTGTTCGTGTCCCCAGGTGGGTGGGGCTGGTGGAACTGCCAAGGCCACACTTGTGGGCATGGCTTCCCTTTGCCTGTCCAGAGATCCTGCTCTCTCTGCCCACGTGGGAGTGACCTAGTCCACCACACAGCCTCATGCTCCAGCTCCTTGCTGTGTGGCTGTCCAGTGGGACATGTCATTCCAGGGCTGGTCTACAGATCCAGCCACATCATGTGTTCCTTATAGGGTTGCCTGAGTGGACAGCCTGGGGTCTGCTTTCAGGGTGAGAATCAGACCTAACCCCGCAGGATGTAACATGTAGATGGTCAAGATTTAATGAAACTAGAGGTGATCAGTGTTCAAGAACTCCATCAAGGAAAAGCCATCAAGAAGAAAGGACATTTTGGGGACTTCCTGGGTGGTTCAGTGGCTAAGACTCCCAATGCAGGGGGCCCGGGTGCGATTCGTGCATGCTACAACTAAGCTGGTGAAGCCAAATAAACAAAAAGAAATATTAAAAAAAAAAAAAGAAAGGCAAGACCAGGTCCATTTCTCTCTCAGTCTCTCTCCTTTACCTCCCCATCCCCTTCCTCCTTTAAGCAAAAAGAAAACTTTTTTTCTTAAAACAAAGTTCACTTTATTACATTAGTTGTACACACTAAAAGAATATGAAATGCAGACTTTGTCTAAATTCTCTTGCTGACTCTCTTGAAGACAATGTCACCCTTCGTCATGGTCTGAAAGCCAGAAAAGAAATCATGAAATATTCGTCTGATGTAGAATTATAAAGGATAGTTAAGCCCCCAGTATGCTAATATACACAGCAACTCAGAGATGCCTCTGTTCTCGATAGGACCGGAGGAAGGATCGGCAATCTTTTCTAAAATCCCATGCCAAGTCTTTGTCGCTTCCTCACACGCAGAGCTGTCCTGCCTTTTACAGAATTCCTTTCTACATCAATGACTTAGAGCAAGACCAGTTCAATCCAATTCAATTTCTCAACATTTCATTGAACACTTCTTGCTCTTGCTCATTCTCTAACTTGTGTCTGACTCTTTGCGACCCCATGGACCGTAGTCTGCCAGGCTCCTCTGTCCACAGGATCCTCCAGGCAAGAATACTGGCGTGGGTTGCCATTTCCTTCTCCACAGGTGCCTTATTGGCATTCATTGCAAGATGGTAAGAAATGTACAAAACCCCTCCGTCTGTAATGAGAGTGGCTCCTCCTAGGGTTGTGCAGTGTATCACCATGGATATCAGTCTCGTGAGACAGATCCAGTTCAGAGGAACCCTAGCCCTGCCATTTCCTGGCTCTATGCTGCCTCAGTTTCCACATTTAGGAAATTCAGCATTGGTGGCAAGAATCGAGAGAATGTGTGAAACTGCCTGGGGCACAAAGGATGCTCAGGGAGTAGTAGCAGAGACTGAGCCCAGGAAATCGTCACTGCTCTTCACGTCTCCCCTGACCCCCGACTACCCTCCTCCCCACCCAGCCCCAAGTACTAGGACCCCCAAGCTGAGAGTGCAGACTTACACTGGTAACAGTGTCACCACTGAATTCAGTCACAGACTTGATGCCCTTGAAAGTCGTCACCAGTTTATTATCACCTTCCAGCTGAACCACCGTCTGTAGGGGACAGAAGAAATAGCCTGGGAGGAGGGGTCCAAGAGGGAGTAACTCTCTCGCTAATGAGGTTGGCTCCCCGGCATGGGACTCTGCTTACAGCAACCAAACCCCCTTCCCTGGCTCTGAACAGAAGTGAGGTCATGTAAGAACTGAAGAAAACAGCAGGGCTTCTTTTGTCAGACTTTTCATTTATGGGGTGGGATCCAGGAGTCAGCATAGGATGGCTAAGAGGTCTCAAATCAAACACTGAAATAAAATCAAGTAACAATTCTCCAAGTTAATGGAGGGAGAAAGTAATAAGATTCAAAACACCGGCCGTTTGGGAGAACACCTGTCTTGGTTTTGTGTTGCGTTATGTTATTCCTTCTAGCACCTTCATCTTTCCTCTTGTGGTCACCTTTTCACACATCCAGGGAAACCCAGCAGGGAGCAGAAGATACTGGCCAAGGTTAAAATTTGCCTCCAAGATGGACAGCTGGAAAGGGCCATGGCAGTTTGCCCCTTACTGTAGGCGGATAAGAGAGTTTCCCTTCTAAAATTTATCATAGGTTTCCTGACCTGTAATGTTTTATCTGGGGAAGCAGAAGTCAAGAGCCACTAGAAAAGGTTAAAAAAAAAAAAAAAAAGACCAATGGTTGTGCTGAGATAGATGCACAAAGTTTTCTGGGGTCGGGGATGCTGGGGGAGAGAAGTGAGGATCTCTTCTCGGTGATGCTAGTATTGGCATGTGGGGTTTGGGAGGGAGGAATAGAGACCCTTTGTGAGGGGCACCCCCTTGCCTGGATCTCCCTGCCACCGCCTGCCCACCACTCACACATCCTACCCCCAGCTTGAGTTGCATACCTTATCCGCAGCCCAGTAGAGGTGATGCTAGCTTACCCACTATCTTTGCTCTGGGAAGTGACTGTGCCCATTTCACAGATGAGGTAGCGAAGACCAGGAGTCACTGACCAACCTGCAAGTCTTGATCTGAAGGCCTGTCTGGGGCCTTGGTTCTCTGGTATAGCTAGCACCTCCTTCAGGAAGTCCCTCCCCATGACCACCAGCTCTAGGCTCGGCAAAGCCATTTCTTTAGGCTGAGGGATGAACTGAGGGCTCTATTAAGGTTTTGCACTGACTCCCACTTGCTTGTTTCTGGGCCTGGGAGAATCTGAATCTTAGACTCCTGCTCCGGGCCTGGTTCCCCCATACCCTCCACATGGGAGAGCTCAAATTCTCCTCTAGTCAAAGCTATGGTTTTTCCAGTAGTCATGTATGGATATTAGAGTTGGGCCATAAAGAAGGCTGAGTGCCAAAAAATTGATGCTTTTGAACTGTAGTGCTGGAGAAGACTCTTGAGAGTCCCTTAGAGTGCACAGAGATCAAACCAGTCCATCCTAAAGGAAATCAGTCCTGAATATTCATTGGAAGGACTGATGCTGAAGCTGAAGCTCCAATACTTTGGCCATCTGATGTGAAGAGCCAACTCTTGGGAAAAGACCCTGATGCTGGGAAAGACTGAAGGCAAGAGGAGAAGGGGACTACAGAAGATGAGATGGTTGGATGGCATCACTGACTTCAAAGGACAAACTCAGGGAGATAGTGAAGGACAGGGGAGCCAGGTGTGCTGAAGTCCATGGGGTCACAAAGAGTCGGACGTGACCGAGCAACTGAACAGCAATAACAGATTCTCAGGCCAGAGTTTCTCCAGGAGGTCCCAGGAAACTGACACCTTCCCTAAGAGCTTCTTTCTTAAGAGCTGGTTTATTTTTTTATTTTTAATTGGAGGATAATTGCTTTACAACATTGTGTTTTTTGCTTGTGTGTTCAGTCACTCAGTTGCGTCTGACTCTGCAACACCATAGACTGTAGCCTGCCAGGCTCCTCTGTCCATGGGACTTCCCAGACATGAATACTGGAGTGGGTTGCCATTTCTTCCTGACCCAGGGATCGAACCTGCGTCTCCTATGTCCCCTGCATTGCAGGTGGATTTTTTATCCACTGAACCATGTGGAGACAGTATTGTCTTGGTTTCTGCTATCTCTCTGCCTTTCCACCCCAGCTGTGGGTTCAGAGATAGGGTCTCAGCAGTAGGAATTATGAGCTGGGAGCCTTGAGGGAGGAAGCCTGGGGCCAGGCTCTAGGAAAAGTTCTAGAAGCAGAGGGTGGCTGGAGGGGGCGCCTCCTACCTTGATCTTCTCCCCAGTCATGAACTCCATCTCACACTCCTCCCCCAAGGTGAACTCATTCTGGATGACTTTGGAGCCAGCGGTGATGATGAACTTGAAGTGCTTCCCATTCTGCACGATTTCCGACACCCCCTTGACATCCTTCCACTTCTGGATGATGTCATCGGGCATCCCTGGAGGGAAGCATTGAAGGTTTAGAGGTGGGTAGAAGTAGGAGTGGGGCATCCTGGTGGCTCAGTCGGTAGAGAATCTGCCTACAGTGCAGGAGACCCAGGTTGGATCCCTGGGCTGGGAAGATCACCTGGAGAAGGAAATGGTTACCCACCCCAGTATTCTTGCCTGCAGAGTCCCATGGACAGAGGAGCCTGGTGGCCTACAGTCCATGGGGGTGGAACCACTAAACAGCAGAGGTGGGACCTCCAAGCTGGTGGTCACAAGAGAAACCCCGTGGTGAGAAGGGGGAGGAGAGATCCCTGAGGCCTTGGCACTTCCTGGAGCCCTGTGAGCAAACTGAGCTTCGACCTCTGAAAGGGAAGGTCAGTGGCCTGACTTGGCCTGACCTCAGGTGCCCACTATCTTGCCAGTTTGGTTTGTTAAAAAAAGAAAAAGTCAGTTCTCTGCCCTGGAGAAGCTTTCCTCGTCTGAGCACCTGCTTCTTACTCGCTCTCCTTCCTCCGTCCTCCCTGTTTAAAGCTCAGAGACTTTGCTCTTTGAGAGTAAGTATTTTTTTCCTCCGCACTCAGGGTGACCATCAGCTTGTCCCCCAAGCCAGGTCCCTCCTGAGAGTGAAAGGGAAGCTCTTAAAAATTATGCCAGGATGGGAGGGAGATTCAAGGGGAAAGGGATATACATGCACTTATGGCTGATTCATGCTGATGTATGACAGAAACCAACACTACATTGTAAAGCAATTATCCTCCAATAAAAAAAATTAATTAAAAAATTATTCATGGACAAGAGGCATCACAGCGGGATCGTGCCTGACAAGCCTATGCCCCCCATCCCTACCTCCACCTCTGCCATCAAGGCTTTTAAGGAAGATGGACCAGGAGTCCCTTCTCTGGGGCCAGAGTGTGGTGAATATCAGAGTGTCTGTGCTGTCATATGAACTGAGGCTCAGGAAAACCCGGTGCACTGACAGTGATGGGGAGGCTCCTGTTGCCAGGTGAGGGGTGCAGGGACAAGAGGTGTTGTGTTGTGTCCTACAGGAGAAGATCCCAGCTCTCAGCCGCCCCAAAAGGCTTCTTATCTCTGCCTTTGCTATCTTTCCCACCGCCTCCTGCTCAGCGCTCTTCCTTGTCTCCCCACCCCATTTGCTTCCTCCCCCTGCAGCACAATCTCCTCCTCTAGCCCCCAGAGGTCACCTTCTCATCTCCCAAGGCCCAAGGCTCACCTTCGCTCCTACCAAGCCTTCCCCTGACATCTTCCCACAGCCGCCACATCCTCCTGTAAGTGACTCAGTGAGGTGGGTGGGTGACAGGGATTTAAAGAGGGGTCCCTGGGAACTAGTGCTAGCTTTATATGTCAACTCGGTTTGGGATTATGATCTGTGTGACCCCGGTTGGCATTAGTTGCTCTTTCAAGGCCTTCATTGCCTTGCCTGTAAAATGGGAAAAATAATAGTGCCGAGCTCAGAGTTTTTGGCGAGGACTCAACCTGGTGGCTCATACAGTAAAGAATCGGCCTGCAATGTGGGAGACCTAGGTTCTATCCCTGGGTCCAGAAGATCCCCTGGAGAAGGGAATGGCAACCCACTCCAGTATTCTTTCCTGGAGAATTCCATGGACAGAGGAACCTGGCAGGCCACAGTCCACAAGGTTGAAAAGAGTTGGACACGACTGAATGAGAGGAAGCTAACAACAGGAAGTTGCCTGTCTGGGGCTTTAGCACGAGGTCTGGTGTTGAGTCAACACTCAGGACACATTAGGAGAGGCTATGTTGCATTCATTTCTTCTCTTTTTTCTTTCTCCAAACTGTGACCTTGGAAATGTGGCTCATTGTTATGTCTTTGCGGTATCTGCTCAGCACAGCACTCTGCTTAGCGTAGCACTCTGCTTAGCGTAGCACTCTGCTCAGCTTAGCACTCTGCTCAGCGTGTGGTTGGCCTTGAATCAAAGTTTGTTAGAAGGATGGAGAAAGGAATGAGTGAGTGAATGAACACGGTCACTCAGTGAGGTGGCCGTGGAGGCAGCTTCAGTCTAGATCAGATCATAGTTCAGTGCCATTCCCACTTTCCTAAGGCACAGTCTTGTCCAGGAAGGAATAGCCCAAGACTGCACAGGGAACCTGCAGAACATGATTCCAAATCTGCAGGAAGCTTGAACTGCTCCTCCTGTCTGACTTCAGGACCCTGACTGGCCACCACCTGCAGGGCCAAGCCTTCATGGCCATGATCCCCAGCCTTGGCCCAGCACTCACCGACTGCCTTCATGAAGGCCTCGTAGTTCTCCTGGGTCTGGACTTGGTATTTGCCGGAGAAGTTCATGGTGGCGGTGAGGCTCTCTTCACAGCTGAT
Organism: Ovis canadensis; assembly: GCF_042477335.2. Classification (NCBI taxonomy): domain Eukaryota; kingdom Metazoa; phylum Chordata; class Mammalia; order Artiodactyla; family Bovidae; genus Ovis; species Ovis canadensis. Next base: position 58,943,029 of record NC_091247.1, read on the forward strand.
CCAACGCTCTTCTGGCAGGGCTGCCAGTGTGGGCCGGTGTGGGCTAATTTATAGGGGGCTCCTTCCTCTCCAAAAGTCGGTCACAAGTCATCAGCTGTCGTCTCCTTTATGGCCAGGGTCAAACATTAACTCTTGAGAGCAATGGTCAATGATAAAAAACAGGATGGGCCTGGCAGCAGATTGCTCCAATTCAGCAAACATTGGTGAGTGTCAATCAGGTGCAAAGCCCTACAGCCCTGCAGCCTTTAAGGTGCTACTTTCCTGTGAAGTGTGTGTGTGTGTGTGTGTGTGTGTGCGCGTGTGCATACATTCCTATTGTTGTTGTTGTTTAGTCACTCAGTTCTTTTCGACTCTTTGTGACCCCATGGACTGTAGCCCACCAGCTTCCTCTGTCCATGGGATTTCCCAGGTAAGAATCCTGAAGTGGGTTGCCATTTCCTTCTCCAGGCAATCTTCCCAACCCCGGGATCAAACCCTGGTCTCCTGCATTGGCAGGCAGATTCTTTACCACTGAGCCACCAGAGAAGCCCATACATACCTATACACACAAACCTGCATGTGTGTTCATGTTCACATGTATGTACACACGTATACATGTAGGGGTGTGTGTGTGTGTTGGGGTCTAAATCTAGATGCTCCAAGAAAAATACCAAAGAATCCCTTCAGTCTCAAAATGTCACTTTAATTACATAACCTTTCGATCTCTTCCCATCTTTAAAAATTTTTTTAAATTAATTTATTAGAGGATAATTGCTTTATAATATTACATTAGTTTACATACTATACACTATGTTGCTGGACAACATCGTGAATCAGCTGTAAGTACACACATATCCCCTCTTTCTTAAGCCCACCCCTCTAGGTCATCACAGAGCACTGAGCTGAGCTTCCTGTACTATACAGCAGCTTCCCATTTGCTGTCTATTTTGCACATGGTGATGTATATATATGTCAACGCTACTCTCTGTTTGTCCCCACTCTCCTTCCCCCACTATGTCCATGAAGTCTTCCCATCTTTATCTTCACACAAACTTAGTTTTTACAAACCTGTCAGCAGCCCCTAGAGCTGCTTTGTATTCTGGGAATCCCTCCTTGATGCCCACAGGTGCACAGTCTCCTTTCAGAAGTGCAAAAGGATACCTTTAAATCAGACATGTGGAAACTGAGATGCATTTAATTAGCCAGAGACTAGTTAGGAGAAAGAAGAGGGTAGGACCTCCTGGATCAACTGAACCTATCGGGGTATCCATGCCTCCCTGTTGGCTTCCACGGGGCTCCCTCTGCCTCACTTTTCTTCTCCCCTTGGTCATCTTCTCTGTGAATCCTCTGGGCTCAGAGAGCACGTTGCAAATATCTATATTCTCATCCTACTGGGATTTTTTTTCTCTAAGTCTTCTTTTCCACTGTACCTTTTCTTTGGTATTCCCAACACACAGGCACATAGTCAACATCCAGTGAATGATGAGTCAGCAAATAGAAACGGTCAGCAGACAATGAGGCCACCTTGTTTCTCGTTAAACAAAAACAAGAGATAGAGTAGTCAGGTTGGTCCGCCCTATCAAACTACTGAATCATTGGGGCTGGGCAGCCAGGAGATTGGGGTGTGTGTGTGTGTGTGTGTGTGTGTGTGTGTGTGTATCTAACAGATTTGTGCCTGGCTGAAAGTTTAGCATGAGCGGATGTGAATAGGGCTGGTACTGTGGACCCCAGGTCAGAGCCAGTGACAGTCTTCCCACCCCTGTGGTCTCTCTCCCTTTTCTGCAGTCCTGGTCTGCCATTCCAGCTTGAGTCTGAGTGGATGGTGGGAGATTTCAGGCAGAGCTCTCTCTGTTTGCTGGATAGTTCTCTCCCCTGCTGGGGGATCCTATCTGGTCTTACTTGTAGCATAGTCACCAAAGTGCTCACTTTTTCATCTGCCAGACTGGCAGCCCTCCCCACCAGAACTCTGCACCCCAGAACTTGCTGGGCTGCTGGGCCATCTGCTCTGCAAGCCTAGAAGCCCTCAGGTTCTGACTGTGCATGAGGTAGGTGAGTAGCTGAGGACTCACGACAGGGGACACCGGTGCCGCAGAGCAAGACTAACAGGGTGTGTCAGCCCACGGTAACGGTGTGTTCCCTTGCCTCCAGCCCTCTCACAATACTTTCCCAGAGTTCAGACCTGTTGATCCAGCAGAGCACCTTAGAAGTCCACGTGCTCATGCCAGAGCCTGGCTTTCCAGGCAGGTGCCCTAGCATACATCCTGCCACGGGGAGATCACTACCTACCGAGCAGTGTGGGCAGGCGGTAGTGGCTGACGTGCCCGAGGATCTGGCACGAGTAAACCTTTTCCTTCAAGTGCAGAGGCGGGCTCTGCTCTGCCCTCCCTCTGACAGTGCCTGGGACACAATATGCTTTCCAGGCCACAAGTCAGCACGGTCCCTGGAGAACGTTAAGCAGCAGACTTGTATGCTGAGAACTCAGAGCCATTTTTAGTCACCATGAATGCTCTGGCACTGGGATGGAAGTGGCGAAAATGGCTCAGAGAGGATGACGGCACAGCCGCCGCTTGCCTTGTTCTGAACTTTAATTGTGTGAGTCACTTAGTTGTGTCCAACCCTTTGCCACCCTACGGACTATAGCTCACCAGGCTCTTCTGTTCATGGAATCCTCCAGGCAAAAATACTGGAGTGGGTTGCCATGCCTTCCTCAAGGGAATCCTCCCAACCTGACCCAGGGATTGAACCCAGGTCTCTTGCACTACAGGCAGATTCTTGACCATCTTAGCCACCGGGAAACCTTAGGTTCCTTTAAATGTCTTATTGTACTGAGGGTCTCCACCAGGTGGGACGATGGTTTTTGAGGGGGGTGGGGGTGGGATATGTAAGGAAGTAAATGGAGAAGGGCATGGCAACCCAGTCCAGTATTCTTGCCTGGAGAACCCCATGGACAGAGGAGCCTGATGTCCTACAGTTCATGGGGTCTCGAAGAGTTGGATACGACTGAAGCAACTGAACACACACACACACAAAGAAGTAAAATCCATTATCTTAAGAACTGGAATCAGAATTCGTCTCAGAGAGGAAACTCTGTGTGTGTGTGTGTGTGTGTGTGTGTGTGTGTAAGACAGAGAAAATGATCAGATAAGCTGCTTGGGAGAGAGAGCGAGGGAGCTGGGGAGGTGTTCAGTGAGGCAGAGATGATGAAGCAGGGCTGTGCTGATCAGGAGATGTAGAGAGAGACACTGGTTGCATCTTCTTTCTCTCTCCTGGATGGTTGGAGAGAGGAGAGAACAGGGCAGCATGCAGAAAGGAGAGGGGCCAGCGAGAGGGTATGGGGTGACAGGTCACTAAGGCACCCCCAGGCACAGGGAGGTTTCTAGGAGGACTGACGTTGAATCTGAAGCTGCTTATTTGCTGCCAAGTGAATCCCCATCCATCTTTCTTTAATTATCTCTCCAGCTACCTCCATGTTATAGTAAAGTATAATTCTTGCATCAGTAGATGTGCAAGAGGAAAATGATGAGGGGCTGAGCTTCACTTCTGGGTTGATATAATAGAGCCGAGACGGCACAGTGAAAACAAGAAGTATTGAGAACAGTACCTGGTACTGAAAGCAAGAAATACTGAGAACAGCATGTGGTACTGAAAACGGTACCAGGAAGACCAGTTGCCAAGGGATGCAATCCCTCAGGGATCTCCCAAGATCTTAGGCTGGGTTTAGGAGAAATTCAAGCTAATTTTGTTCAAATCCCAGAGGACCATCCAATCTCTGCTGGCATCTGGGTTACATAGGCTATTGTTGTTTAGCTGCTCCGTCATACCTGACCCTCTGCAACCCCGGGGACTGTAGCCCACCAAACTCCTTTCTTCATGGGATTCTCCAGGCAAGAGTACTGGAGTGGATTGCCATTTCCTTCTCCCTGGGATCTTCCCAACTCAGGGATCAAACCCAAATCTCCTGCATTGGCAGGCAGATTCTTTACCACCGAGCCATCAGGGAAGCGCATGTAGGCTAATGCCCACAGGCTGACAGCTGGCGTGTGTCTGTCTAATGACTGTGCGGTGGTTGAGCCTTGTGCTAAATTCATTTATACCTGAGACCTCCTCCCACCTTAAAACCCTCCCTGCTCTATCGGGAGGACTACTGGCAGTGCCCTGGGCACACCACACTCTCGTATGCAGTCATGCCTGCCTAACACCCCTCCTCGGGCAAAAGGATACCTGACATAAATTCCACATCTGGACTCTCCCCTTAACCACGAAAGTCAAATGCCACACCCACAGTGCTGCTCAGTGGGCCCCAAGGTGGAGAGGGGGACAGAACATCATAAAATTTTCTTCATAAGGCAGGACAGTATCAGTCCCAGAGAATTCTCAGGAAGCCTGGATTGGCTACCTTTTCTCGTGTCTGAGGGAGAGCAGTGCCTAAGAACCAACTCCCTGCAACCCTTCCACCTGCCCTGCATTCCCTGCCTCCCCATCCAGGCAGCACTGAGTGTGACCAGCTCAGAAACTGGGCAAGGGGCTGGCCTAGCTGCTGGAGACCCTACAGCCCCCATGCGACGGGACAGCCTGACAGAAGCATGTGGACTAAGACTGCAGATATGAACCAAGGACTTCTGCCCTCCCCCAGATGCAAGACAGGGAGCCTCTCAGGCCGCCCCTGATAGCCTGCTCTTGGCTAGACTCTGTGTGTGTGTGTGTGTGTGTGTGTGTGTGTCTTGAAGCCACAGAGATTAGTGGCAAATTTTAACACTTGTAAATGGTTTTCCATAAAATTAAAAAGGGTAATGACATCTCTCGCCCATGAGCTAAGTAAACACAAAAGGAGATAAGTCCAATTGTGATGACAAAGTTCAAGTGGCTTCCAAGAAGAAAAGAAAATGACTCCTATTTCACAGGCTCAGCTTCTGATTTTTGTCCACTCAGAGACTGCAGCCCCCTTCGAGCCCCACCAGACATTCTTTCTCCTTACTTTCCCTACTAGATGAGCAGTGTGGAGGCATGGGGGCAGGGACAGCCTCTTGATAGCCAGAATAAGACCGCCATTCATTTGAGGCCGAGCTCCTCTGCACTTGGATTTGACCCCAGGATGCCTGCAGCGCCAGTTTGCCCAATTTCCTGGGTGTTTTGGGAGATGCCACATGAGCCATACTTCTTTAGAGGCAGGGCTGCGGGAGGGGAAGGACTCGAGTTTGAGTCTAGCTCTCCTGGCTAACAGATGTGCGACCCTGAACAAAAGCACCGAGCTTCTCTGGGGCTCCACTTACTTATCTGTTGAATGATCCTGACAGTCTCTGCCTCCTGAAAACACGGTGTCAACCTGTGTCACCTTCAGGAATGTGAAGCTCCTATCAGAGGCAGGGGTCACAGCACTTTGCATCTGCTTCTGCTGGGTGTCCAGAGGTATCTCAGCTCAAGACCAACTTTTATGTTGATCTGACTTGAGGACAGGGCTTCCCAGGTGGTTCAGTGTTAAAGAATCCCCGCTGCCAATGCAGGAGACGATGAAAGTTCGATCCCTGGGTCTGGAAGATCCCCTGGAGGAGGACATGACAATCCACTCCAGTATTCTTCCCTGGGAAATCCCATAGACAGAGGAGCCTGGTGGGCTGGCTACAGTCCATGGGGTTGCAAAGAGTTGGATGTGACTGAGCATACACACACACGCAAAACTTGAGGACAAGCTTCCTTCCCATCTCCCTGGGCCAGTGGGTAATGTCTCTAGGTGCTCCAGGCTCAGCTCACTGCTTACTGCTCCAACGTTCAGTTCCTACGGAGGTCCTGGCATCAAGGGATTTTTCTTTCTTTTCTTGCAACCTCAGCTGTACGTCGGAAACACTGTTATGGTTCAAGCAGCAGGTTCACCGTGAGGGAAGACCTCGTATCAGCTTCATCGGCCACGTCATCGCTCCTGCAAGTCTCTTCTTCCTGTCACGTGCCTTTTCAGATCCTTCGGGTGGGATTTCAGGATGTACATCCTTCAACAAAAATGTTTAAAACACCTTCGTAAGCCTTGCTGATCATATTCTATTCTGTCTCTTCAATCGCTGTAAACTCCTTAAAGAATCTCATCCTACAGCTTCCCTGGTGGTCCAGTGGTTAAGAATCCACTTTGCAATTCAGGGGATGCGGATTCCATCCCTGGATGGGAAACTAAGATCCCATATGCTGAGGAACTACTAAGCCCATGCACCACAAGTAGAGAGACCCCGTGCGCTGCAGTTACTGAAACCCACATGCTTTAGTGCTGGCACGACACAACTAGAGAGCCCACGAGCTGCAACTCCTGAGCCTGTGAGCCACAGCTAGAGAGTCTGTGCGCTGCAATGCAAGATCCGACACGCCACAACCAAGACCTGATCCAGTCCAATAAATGACATGCAACATAAATAAATGTTAAAAAAAGAATGCCCTCTCATAGCAACTGTCCAGTACCTAGAATGGGAACCACTCAACACCCTTGGCCTTTTAGATGTCTTGCCTGCTTGAAGAAGTCACTAGGGGAGCACAAAGAAACAAACAAACAAAAATTGTGGGTGGTAGTTTGCCCTGTAAGAGAAATCACACTTACACAGACTATACTAAAAAATGTATTCAATAAAATTTCCTTTTCTACAGTAATGTTTTGGACTATCCCTATGATAAAAAGTGAGTGCTTCCTGTGATTCACTTTGGGCCCACAGTGAGTTTACTGTGACACAGTAAAGCAGAAAATCTTGTGAATTACATGGGAGGCTGTAGCACTAACGTGAGGGCTAATGTAATCAAGGAAGAACTCGAAACTTATCTGCAAGGCTGGTTTGTAAAGCTCCTGTGCAGGCTGTAAAAGCTAATAGTGTTTGCTTGCCCTGTGTCCCTGTGTCCTTGTGTCCCTTGCCCTCTGAGTGTTGGAAGCTTCCAGTTGGCTTCAAAGTCAGTCAGCCTGGCACTTCAAAAAGAAAGCTCCCCTCAGGCAACCCTTGACCAACTGAACACCCCCGCCCTTCAGCCCTGCATTCTCTGTGTCTTTGGGCCATGAATTAGCCGTCATTTAGAGTCAGAATGGTCACCCTGCTGACATTGCTCAAGGCTCAACTCTACAGTCCCTCTGCCTGTAGCCCTCCTGGGGGGCTCATCTCCTCTAGCTCGACAACTTCTTTCGTGATTTCTATTCAGTTCCATGAATTCTATGACATTAACAGTGAAAATGCACCTTCCACTAACTGACTAAGTACATGCTTTCTCTGTGAATGGACCTGGAACCTGTCATACTGAGTGAAGTAAGCCAGGAAGAGAAAAACAAATATTGTATATTAACATGTGCATGTGGAATCTAGAAAAATGGTGCAGATGACCTATTTGCAAAGTTGAAACAGAGACACAGGTATAGAGAACAAATGTGTGGACACCAAGGAGAGGTGGGATAAAATGGGAGATTGGGACTGACATACGTACACTACTGTGTATGAAACAGATAACTAATGAGAACCTACTGTACAGTATAGGGACCTCAGCACAGTGCTCTGTGGTGACCTAAATGGGAAGGAAATCCAAAAAAGAGGAGATATGTTTCTAAATATGGCTGATTCACTTTGCAATACAGTAGAAACTCACACAACATTGTAAAGCAACTATATCCCAATTAAAAAAATGAAATTTATTACTGTATCTTCAAAACGATACTCTAGGGTAAGCATTATTATTCCCATTTTTCAGATGAGAGAACTAAGGTGAGAAGCGGTTAGTAATGGCTACCCAAATAGGAAGCTGCCGAATAGCAGCATGAACCCCATGTGTTGGACCCCTAAAGCTTATTTTTGACTTTTATTTTTTCCATACTGTAATTCTTTGAACTTTTTATTTTGTATTAGGGTATAGCCAGCTGACAATGTTGTGATACTTTTAGATGCACGGTGAAGGGACTCAGCCTTACATACACATGTATCCATTCTCCCGCAAATCGCCCTCCAACACTGTAATTTTAAAAGGAGTATCTTGGTTAATCCTTCCAAAATTCTTCTAAACCAGAGATTATCATTGCACTTTCCGTGGAACATGAGTCTAGAAAATGTTGATAAGACAACAGGCTAGGTGCTATTGACCTCTTGAGTCACTGATTGCTGGGTTACTGTCGGTTTAGAAATGTCCTATTGCTCTAGACCAAATAACCAGACAGTCCATGTGCATGAAGCAAGATTTTGAAGAAATGAAAGGTCCTGAGGTTACTGCTGAGCCCTTGTTCATCAGAGGTGCCCTGCAAAACACATTTTATTGAATTTTAATTCTTTAAAGTTAGGATCTGCTGCTCTTCCTGTATTCGATTTACTGGGATATTTCACTTGGGCCACTCTGTAAGCGCTCATCTTGGGCTCCGTGGTGATCATGTGCACCACTCTGCTCCCTCCTCCAGGGTGGACTTTACCCAGCCTCAGATCCCACAGAAGCCACAGGCATCAGCTAACTCATCTACTTCTTGACTATTCACCCAACAAGTGACACGCTGACCTACTCTATGAAGTTCCCGCACAGGTTATACTTTGAATCTACAAAGGAATTCACTGAGCAGGGGAGTGTGAAAGAGGCCAAAGCTGCCCTTTGACTAGCATGGAGTTTAAATGATACTTCGGAATGTAGGGGATGATTAAATTAAGAGTAAGAAGGGATTTTCTAGCCAGGGAAGGAATCAAGATAGTTTCACGAATGCAGAACAAAGCATGCAAAGACGTGACAAAAGACGCTGTTGCGGAAGGAAGGAGATGGAAGCGTCCGTAGGAGAACCAGACAGCTGGGGAGGGAGGCCACAACCAGACGGTGATGTGGAGGTTGCACTATAGCCTCTAGACTATAGTTTCCCAGAATGGGATGTATATCAGCACAAGACACGATTTAAGATGGGAGACAGGGCTTTCCCAGGGGCTCAGTGGTAAATAATGGGTTTGATCCCTGCTTGGGGAAGATCCCGCCTGCTGCAGACAGCAGCTAAACCCGTGTACCAGAACTAGTGAACCTGTGCTCTAGAGCCTGGAAGCCGCAACGACTGAAGCCTGAGCACCCTAGAGCCTGTGCTCCACACCAGAGAAGTGACAGCAATGAGAAGACTGAGTATAGTAACTAAAGAGTAGCCCCCACTCACCGCAACTAGAGAAAAGCTCGTGCAACAACGAAGACCCAGAACAGCTAAAAACATAAGTAACTGACCAAATAATTTTTCCCCAAAAAGGTGGGAGATAGATGAACAACTTAAATATGAATAGTTCTGCACTTAGTCTAACATGTATTAGACAAACATACACCAACGTACAACCTCATGGATATTATTGCTTTGGACAAGGTCAATTTGCTTCTTTTTTAAAAGGGGTCACTTAGAGAAAAATAGTATATAACTAATAGTACAGGAGTCCAGTATGGAAACAGATATTACCCTAGGTATTTCAAATGCAGGAATTGAATACAGGATATTGGTTACCAAGGTGTTGGAAGAGCTGTAAGAGCAAAAGGAAGAAGGGGATTCGAAGCTGGTGATGCCCCTGGGCTGGAACCCAGAGACATAGACTTGCCTCTGCAGTGTTGGAGGTTGTAGGCACCTTCAGTACTGGGTCCACCTTGGCCTGGCGGCTGGAATCTAGAGCCACTGTACTCGTACTGCCACAGTAGCAGCCATGAGAACTTCAAATGAGGAAGATTGCCTCTTCCTTCTGACGTCCAATTGTCTTCTGGTTGCATGATTGGCATACCCTACATCCTAACAGAAAAGCAGCTGGCAAAGGCATTCAGAAAATATAATTTGTAGATCCCAGTCCCCAAAACACAGAGCAGAGTGGTGAATTGAGGGGAAGGGGCTGAGAGACACAAATAAAGAACTGGCATAAGAACATAGGGAGATGGGACAAAAAGATGGGAAATTGATATGCTAGTGAAAGAAATTTAGGATATTACTGTGCTAGGTGATGGAAAGTCAGCCAAAGTTCTTAAGCAGAGGAAAGATAATCAGATTTGTGATTTCGATAGATTACTCTTAGAAAGCATGAAAGATGGGTTGGATGGAGAGAGAACTTGAGGTGGATAAGTAGATAGGAAACTCCTGTGAAAATTCTGGCAGGAGAGGATGAAGATCTAAATGTGGGAAGAGGTGAGTGGGTGTGAATTGGAGAGCTATTGTGTGACTGTAACTGAGAGCATTTGGGGATCCATCTCAGATGGTAAAGAAGCTGCTTGCAATGCAGGAGACCTGGGTTCCGTTCCTGGGTCAGGAAGATCCCATGCAGAAGGAAATGGCTACCCACTCCAGTATTCTTGCCTGAGAAATCCCATGGACAGAGGAGCCTGGTGGGCTAGTCCATGAGGTCAGAAAGAGTTGGACACGACTGAGCGACTAACACTTTTGCTTTTTCACTTTTGTAGGTGGTTGGGAAGGTATGGGAGGAATTGAAGATGTTCCTGAAAGCTCCAGTCTGGGTTACCATGGTGATGTTAACACCATCCATCTGCTCAGGTGGGAGATGTAGGGAGAAGATGCTGAGTCCTGCTTCAAGGCCACAGGTGCAAGGCCTTGTACCAATGCCACAGAAGTGGAGCCCAGAACCAAGGTCACCTCTGAAGTTGACTGAACCCCTTTGTAAAATTTCCAAAAGCCCCCGTGATCATCACCAGTAGGCTTCCTGACCCCAAATTAGGTAGAAATATCCACTCCAGTAATCATCCTATAGTGTCTTAGTCTTAGTCGCTCAGTCATGTCTGACTCTTTGCAATTCTATCGACTGTAGCTCACCAGGCTCCTCTGTCCATGGGATTATCCAGGCAAGAATACTGGAGAGGGTGGCCATTCCCTTCTCCAGGGGAGTTTCCCAACCCAGGGGCTGAACTCAGGTCTCCCACACTTCAGGCAGATTCTTTACCACCTGAGCCACCAGGGAAACCCCAGCCATGCTCCTAATGCCAGCCTTCCAGCAGGAATTTTCTGTCTTGAGGGTATAACAATTGGCTATTAAACCATGAGAACCATCGACTCGCCCTGGTCTGTCAGAAGTTTGCTTTGCAGTGCTCACATTATCACTGCTCTTTGTTCTTAATAAATTCACTCCCTTCTGAAATGCTCTGTGTCTGGAAATTCTTTTCCAACCCACGTCAGGACTGCCTCCACCAAAGAAAATCATCTGAAGACAATCTTCCTCCCCTTTTCCCTTTTTGCTCCTCCTAGCTGGAAGTATTTCCTCCTCACTCTAGACTCCAGTTGCTGCACCCCTCTCACTGTTTATATAGCTCTATTTTACAACCTCTCCTGGTTTTATGTCTTCTCCTCCCTCTGATGCATGGTGCTTGGTAATAGGGTACGAGCATTCATCCTTGTCTCTGCTACTGGGCTTTCATAGTCTCTGGCACAGAGTCAGGATCAGTAAATGTTTGATGAAAATAGCAGTGGCTGTAATAATGTAATGAAGCTATTTGTGTACTTGGGAGCCCTCCCTTCTCTGCTCTCCACTCATCTTCAGTTCCTAGTAGGTTGTTTGTACATAGTCACATGTCCATGATGCCTTTAAAATACCAAGGGCAAAATCCAGCATCTATGTCAACAGCTCAACAGAAACAGTCAAAGCAGATGAAAGTTGTTTAGCAGAATTCCTTCAGGCTGCCTTGTCACTTGACCCCTGTGCCAGGCTCCCCTACCTGATAGGATTCTCTGGTTTCATATATGTATCATGGGCTCAGCAAGTTCTGATTAAACTTTAAAATGTAGTCTCCACTCATTTCAAGGGTCTGTGACCTGGAATATCCTTAACCCTAAAGCTTGACCTTATTTTGTTCATAAATGAACATCCTCCGCATTGATATTCTCTTTGTAGTGTTATTTAATACAATTTCCCCCAAAAGGAGTTGGGGAGAGGATAAGGAAAATATCCGCCAGTAGAGGATTGTTTACATAGATTATAGTCCATGAACAAGAATCAATGCATCCTGTTTTGAAAATATTTCCAAAGATGTATTACTAAGGTAATAAAAGGTTGTTGTTTAGTCACTAAGTTGTGTCCAACTCTTTTGTGAACCCATGGACCATAGCCTGCTAGGCTCCTCTGCCCATGGGATTTTCCAGACAAGAATACCAGGGTGAGTTGCCATGTCCTCCTGCAGGGGATCTTCATGACTGAGAGAATCTTCCTGACACAGGGATTGAACCAGAGCGTCATGCGTTGCAGACAGATTCTTTACCACTGAGCCACCAGGGAAGCCCCAATAAAAGGTAGTTATAGAAAAAATGCATAATATGATTTCATTTAAAATTTTAAAACCCAATAACCATGGTCATAGATGTGCATACACCCATGTGTGTGTGGAGAAAGTCTGGAAGGAAGTGTTTATCCCAGATAGTTCATGGGTGTGACCTGTGAAGAGAACAATGGGAAGGTACTGCTTACTTGCTTTTATTTGATTTTTTCCCCACAACGTATTTAGTGTCTGATAAATAATTAATTAATTGATTAAGATGAGGCAGTCATTGCCCTGTGAGAAATACTCAGCGCAGTCTCTCCTTCTGCTAAAGGAGTCTTCTCCTTCCTGGCTCCTTCCGGTGGTGATGAGAACAGCTGGGGACCAGTCAACTCCCAGATCGAGACCACCATGCTAGACTCAGAACTGCAGGGCCACCCTGCTCCTCTAGCATGCCCTTGACTCTTACAGCTATCCACTACACAAGGCTAACACTGAACATTCACTATTACTGGCTCACTTATACGAATTATCCCATTTATTCAATATGTTAAAATCTACTTTAGAGATGAGCACTGTGAGGAATAAAGAAACTTACTCAAGCTCTCCCAGGTGAGAAAGAGAGAAGCCAGGATTCAAAACCAGGGATCCGTCCCTGCCAAGGGAAGAGTCTGGACCATCCCTATCAATGACATCAGTTCAAGATGAGAAGTCAGACTTCATCAGATTTCCCAGGTGCATCAAGAAGCACAGGGATTGATATTCACCAAATGCATAGGAATCATGTATAGAAACCAGGGCAGATGGGTTCATTAATGTGAGAACCATTCTAATCTCCTTATAGATACTGGACCTAGGACTGACTCCACTTAGGAGGAACCACTGTCATGCCTTCTTCACTATGCTTCCCACAAATGTACAAAAATTGGGATGGCTTCACAATAAATGATATCTCACTAAATGGTCTGTAGTGTTTTTGAGGCTGCCAAGAAAGATCTCAAAGAGCTGTAAGTTCCAAAAAGTTCAGTTCAGTTCAGTCCCTCAATCGTGTCCGACTCTTTGCGACCCCATGAACCGCAGCACGCCAGGTCTCCCTGTCCATCACCAACTCCTGGAGTTCACCCAAACCCATGTCCATTGAGTTGGTGATGCCATCCAACCATCTTATCCTCTGTCATCCCCTTCTCCTCCTGCCCTCAATCTTTCCCAGCATCAGGGTCTTTTCCAATGAGTCAGCTCTTTGCATCAAAGTAACCCTGAGCTATTCTGTAGACCCACCAATGGGCATGGGAATACCAAAGATTCCATTCAGTCTGAAGCTAAAGGGAAAATCTTTGAACTCCTTCAATAATCACCTCTCCCCTCATGCTTCAAACTCTGGTTGAGTTATTACAATTTTGAGTATTGTGCCATATGTGAAATAGATAGACAGTGGGAATTTGGTGTATGACTCAGGGAGCTCAAACCAGTGCTCATAACAACCTAGAGGGGTGCGATGGAGTGGGAGGTAGGAGGGAGGATCAAGAGGGAGGGAACATATGCATACTTGTGTGTGATTCATGTTGAAAAATAGCAGAAACCAACACAATATTGTAAAGCAATTATCCTCAATTAAAAGAAAAAACTGAGAGAAAGAGAAAAAAAATTTTTTTGAGTACTGTGGACTTTAGATTAAGCCATAAAGTTTCTGCAAAAAGCAAAATTCTTACTTTTAGTCTGTTGAACTATGATTGGGAGGATTTCAACTTTCAGGAAACAATAATCATAGTATTAAATCAGACGTACAATGATAAAACCAGATATGAAACTTTTGGGTATGTAATGACACTTCTATTTCTGTTTTCTTTTGTTTATTATTTGTAAGTTTCTTGAGGACCAGGGGTATATGTTTATGCGCATCTTTGGAACTTAACAAAGTTGCTGAGAGTAGAAGCCACTCAGGACACGCCTGTTGAATGGCTGAGTGGACAGATAAGAACAAAACAAATGCTAAAAATTTTGCCTGCCAGTGGCAGCTCTTTCTAGCATTTGTAGCCTGATGAATCCTTAATTACACAGCATAAAGGAATTACCTGTGCCTTGAGTGAATATGAGAGAGGCTTGGAGTCTGTTTAGTAATATCCTTATAAGCATTTCACAGAAACTGTAAAGCTCACTAACCTTTGGAAATAGTTGGGGGCTTCCCTGGTGGTTCAGTGGTTAAGAATCCACCCGCCAATGCAGGGGACACAGGTTTGATCCCTGATCCGGGAAGGTCCCATGTGTGCCTTGGGGCAACTAAGACTGTGCACCTCTGAGCATGTCTGATAAATCAAGTACTTTTTGTATCTGTATCTATATCTATATCAATCTAAAGAGAAGCGTTATCTTTATAACACTGTCATCTCGTCAAATGCATATCTGCATATCCTCTTATATTCTTTGTTGTTGTTCAGTCACTAAGTCATGTTTAACTCTTTGCACCCCATGAGCTGCAACATGCCAGGCTTCCCTGTCCTTCACTGTTTCCTGGAGTTGGCTCAAACTGATGTCCATTGAGTCAGTGATGCCACCCAACCATCTCATCCTGTGCCACCCCTTTCTCTTGCCCTCAATCTTTCCCAGCATCAGGGTCTTTTCCAATGAGTTGGCTCTTCATATCAGGTTGCCAAATTATTGGAGCTTCAGCTTCAGCATCATTCCTTTTAATGAATATTCAGAGTTGATTTCCTTTAGGATTGACAGGTTTGATCTCCTTGCAATCCAAGGAACTCTCAAGAGTCTTCTCCAGCACCATACTTTGAAAGCATAAATTCTTCAGCACTCAGCCTTCTTTAATAGGATTCAAAAATTTCCCCAAATCAGGAATTTGCTGATGGTCTAGCTGTAAGGACTCTGCACTTTCACTGCCAAGGATCCTTCAAGCTCCATGGCATACACACACACACACACACACACACACACACACACACACATATCAGTTCAGTTCAGTTCAGTCGCTCAGTCGTGTCTGACTCTTTGTGACCCCATGAATCGCAGCACTCCAGGCCTTCCTGTTCATCACCATCTCCCGGAGTTCACTCAGACTCACGTCCATTGAGTCCGTGATGCCATCCAGCCATCTCATCCTCCGTCGTCCCCTTCTCCTCCTGCCCCCAATCCCTCCCAGCATCAGAGTTTTTTCCAATGAGTCAACTCTTCCCATGAGGTGGCCAAAGTACTGGAGTTTCAGCTTTAGCATCATTCCTTCCAAAGAAATCCCAGGGTTGATCTCCTTCAGAATGGACTGGTTGGATCTCCTTGCAGTCCAAGGGACTCTCAAGAGTCTTATCCAACACCACAGTTCAAAAGCATCAATTCTTCAGGGCTCAGCCTTCTTCACAGTCCAACTCTCACATGCATACATGACTACTGGAAAAACCATAGCCTTGACTAGATGGACCTTAGACGGCATATTAATGTCTCTGCTTTTGAATACGCTATCTAGGTTGGTCATAACTTTTCTTCCAAGGAGTAAGCGTCTTTTAATTTCATGGCTGCAGTCACCATCTGCAGTGATTTTGGAGCCCAAAAAATAAAGTCTGACACTGTTTCCACTGTTTCCCCATCTATTTCCTATGAAGTGATGGGACCAGATGCCATGATCTTCGTTTTCTGAATGTTGAGCTTTAGGCCAACTTTTTCACTCTCCTCTTTCACTTTCATCAAGAGGCTTTTTAGTTCCTCTTCACTTTCTGCCATAAGAGTGGTGTCATCTGCGTATCTGAGGTGATTGATATTTCTCCCAGCAATCTTGATTCCAGCTTGTGTTTCTTCCAGTCCAGCGTTTCTCATGATGTACTCTGCATAGAAGTTAAATAAGCAGGGTGACAATATACAGCCTTGATGTACTCCTTTTCCTATTTGGAAGCAGTCTGTTGTTCCATGTCCAGTTCTAATTGTTGCTTCCTGACCTGCATACAGATTTCTTAAGAGGCAGGTCAGGTGGTCTGGTATTCCCATCTCTTTCAGAATTTTCCACAGTTGATTGAGATCCACACAGTCAAAGGCTTTGGCATAGTCAATAAAGCAGAAATAGATGTATTTCTGGAACTCTCTTGCTTTTTCCATGATCCAGCGGATCTTGGCAATTTGATCTCTGGTTCCTCTGCCTTTTCTAAAACCAGCTTGAACGTCAGGGAGTTCACCGTTCACGTATTGCTGAAGCCTGGCTTGGAGAATTTTGAGCATTCCTTTACTAGCATGTGAGATGAGTGCAATTGGGCGGTAGTTTGAGCATTCTTTGGCATTGCCTTTCTTTGGAATTGGAATGAAAACTGACCTTTTCCAGTCCTGTGGCCGCTGCTGAGTTTTCCAAATTTGCTGGCTTATTGAGTGCAGCACTTTCACAGCATCATCTTTCAGGATTTGAAACAGCTCAATTGGAATTCCATCACCTCCACTAGCTTTGTTCGTAGTGATGCTTTCTAAGGCCCACTTGACTTCACATTCCAAGATGTCTGGTTCTAGATTAGTGATCACATCATCATGACTATCTGGGTCATGAAGATCTTTTTTGTACAGTTCTTCTGTGTATTCTTGCCACCTCTTCTTAATATCTTCTGCTTCTGTTAGGTCCATACCATTTCTGTCCTTTATCGAGCCCATCTTTGCATGAAATGTTCCCTTGGTATCTCTAATTTTCTTGAAGAGATCTCTAGTCTTTCCCAG
The DNA here is from genome assembly GCF_042477335.2 of Ovis canadensis. Classification (NCBI taxonomy): domain Eukaryota; kingdom Metazoa; phylum Chordata; class Mammalia; order Artiodactyla; family Bovidae; genus Ovis; species Ovis canadensis. The sequence continues at coordinate 58,959,880 of NC_091247.1, forward strand.
TATGTTCTTTTCCTCTATTTCTTTGCACTGATCGCTGAAGAAGGCTTTCTTATCTCTTCTTGCTATTCTTTGGAACTCTGCATTTAGATGCCTATATCTTTCCTTTTCTCCCTTGCTTTTCACCTCTCTTCTCTTCACAGCTATTTGTAAGGCCTCCTCAGACAGCCATTTTGCTTTTTTGCATTTCTTTTCCATGGGGATGGTCTTGATCCCTGTCTCCTGTACAATGTCATGAACTTCATTCCATAGTTCATCAGGCACTCTATCTATCAGATCTAGGCCCTTAAATCTATTTCTCACTTCCACTGTATAATCATCAGGGATTTGATTTAGGTCATACCTGAATGGTCTAGCGGTTTTCCCTACTTTCTTCAATTTAAGTCTGAATTTGGTAATAAGGAGTTCATGACCTGAGCCACAGTCAGCTCCTGGTCTTGTTTTGTTGACTGTATAGAGCTTCTCCATCTTTGGCTGCATAGAATATAATCAATCTAATTTCAGTGTTGACCATCTGGTGATGTCCATGTGTAGAGTCTTCTCTTGTGTTGTTGGAAGAGGGTGTTTGCTATGACCAGTGCATTTTATTGACAAAACTCTATTAGTCTTTGCCCTGCTCCACTCCATATTCCAAGGCCAAATTTGCCTGTTACTCCAGGTGTTTCTTGACTTCCTACTTTTGCATTCCAGTCCTCTATAATGAAAAGGACATCTTTTTTGGGTGTTAGTTCTAAAAGGTCTTGTAGGTCTTCATAAAAACCGTTCAACTTCAGCTTCTTCAGCGTTACTGGTTGGGGCATAGACTTGGATTACTGTGATATTGAACGGTTTGCCTTGGAGACGAACAGAGATCATTCTGTCATTTTTGAGACTGCATCCAAGTACTGCATTTTGGACTCTTTTGTTGACCATGATGGCTACTCCATTTCTTCTGAGGGATTCCTGCCCGCAGTAGTAGATATAATGGTCATCTGAGTTAAATTCACCCATTCCAGTCCATTTAAGTTTGCTGATTCTGAGAATGTCGATGTTCACCCTTGCCATCTCTTGTTTGACCACCTCCAATTTGCCTTGATTCATGCACCTGACATTCCAGGTTCCTATGCAATATTGCTCTTTACAGCATCGGATCTTGCTTCTATCACCAGTCACATCCACAACTGGGTATTGTTTTTGCTTTGGCTCCATCCCTTTGTTCTTTCTGTAGTTATTTCTCCTCTGATCTCCAGTAGCATATTGGGCACCTAATAACCTGGGGAGTTCCCCTTTTGGTATCCTATCATATTGCCTTTTCATACTGCTCATAGGGTTCTCAAGGCAAGAATACTGAAGTGGCTTGCCATTCCCTTCTCCAGTGGACCACGCTCTGTCAGACCTCTCCACCATGACCCGCCCGTCTTGGGTTGCCCTGCAGGCATGGCTTGGTTTCATTGAGTTAGACAAGGCTGTGGTCCTAGTGTGATTAGATTGACTAGTTTTCTGTGAGTATGGTTTCAGTGTGTCTGCCCTCTGATGCTCTCTTGTAACACCTACCATCTTACTTGGGTTTCTCTTACCTTGTATGTATATTTATATATTTCCCCACAGAAGTGTCATGTGTTTTATAAAGTTAATTTCTCGATGTTTTAGAGGTTTTGCTAATATTATGTTTTGTGCTCAGTCCCTTAGTCATGTCCAGCTCTTTGTGACCTCATGGACTGTAGCCCATGAGGCTCCTCTGTCCATGGGATGTTCCCAGCAAGGCTAATATTATAGATGTATCATATTTTCTATTGTATTTTTTAATTAAAGGCTAATTGCTCTACAGAATTTTGTTGTTTTCTGTCAAACCTCAACATGAATCAGCCATAGGTATACATATATCCCCTCCTTTTTTTTTTTAAATCCCCTCCCTTATCAACCTCCCCCCCCCCATCTCCCATTCCATCCCACCCCTCTAGATTGACACAGAGCCCCTGATTGAGTTTCCTGAGACATACAGCAAATTCCCATTGGCTATCTATTTTACATATCGTAATGTAAATTTCCATGTTGCTCTTCCCATACATCTCACCCTCTCCTCCCCTTTTCCCATGTCCATAAGTCTATTCTCTGTCTGTTTCTCCATTGTTGCCCTGTAAATAAATTCTTCAGTACCTTTTTTCTGGATTCCATATATATGCATTAGAATACAATATTTATCTTTCTCTTTCTGACTCACTTCACTCTGTATAATAGGTTATAGGTTCATCCACCTCATCAGAGATGACTCAAAAGCACTCCTTTTCATGGCTGAGCAATATTCCATTGTGTTTATGTACTACAACAACTTCTTTATCCATTTATCTGTCGATGGACATTCGTTTGCTTCCATGTTCTAGCTATTGTAAATAGTGCTGCAGTAAACAATGGGAAACATGTGTCTTTTTCAATTTTTGTTTCCTCAGGGTATATGCCTAGGAGTAGGATTGCTGGTCATATGGTGGTTTTATTCCTAGTTTTTAAAGGAATATCCATACCATCTTTCATAGTGGCTGTATCAATTTACATTCCCACCAACAGTGCAAGAGCATTTCCTTTTCTCTACACCCTCTCCAGCATTTATTGTTTGTAGACTTTTTCATGATGTGAAGTGATTTCTCATTGTTGTTTTGATTTGCATTTCTCTAATAATAGGCAGCATTGAGCCTCTTTTCATGTGTTTGTTAGCCATCTGTATTTCTTCTTTGGAGAAATGCCTGTTTAGGTCTTTCCCCCACTTTTTGATTGCGTTGTTTGTTTTTCTGGCATTGAGTTGTATGAGCTGCTTGTATATTTTGGAAATTAATCCTTTGTCAGTTGTTTCATTTGCTATCATTTTCTCCCATTCTGAGGGCTGTCTTTTCACCTTGGTTATAGTTTCCTTTGCTGTGCAAAAGCTTTTAAATGTAATCAGGTCTCACTTGTTTACTTTTGTTTTTATTTCCATTACTCTAGGAGGTGGGTCATAGAGGATCTTGCTTTGATTTATGTCATCGAGTGTTCTGCCTATGTTTTCCTCTAAGAGTTTTGTAGTTTCTGGTTTTACATTTAGATCTTTAATCCATTTTGAGTTTATCTTTGTGTATGGTGTTAGGAAGTGTTCTAATTTCATTCTTTTACATGTAGTTGTCCAGTTTTCCCAGGACCATTTATTGAAGAGGCTGTCTTTGCCCCTTTGTATGTTTTTGTCTCCTTTGTCAAAAATAAGGTACCCATACGTGCATGGGTTTATTTCTGGGCTTTCTACCTTGTTCCATTGGTCTATATTTCTATTTTTGTGCCAGTACCATACTGTCTTGATGACTGTAGCTTTGTAGTATAATCTGAAGTTAGGAAGGTTGATTCCTCCAGCTCCATTCTTCTTTCTCAAGACTGCTTGGCTATTCAGGATCTTTTGTGTTTCTATATAAATTGTGAAATTTTTTGTTCTAGTTCTGTGAAAAATGCCATTGGTAATTTGATAGGAATTGCATTGAATCTGTAGACTGCATTTGGTAGTATAGTCATTTTCACCATATTGATTCTTCCTACTCAGGAACATGGAATCTCTCTCCATCTGTTTATGCCATCTTTGATTTCTTTCATTAGTGTCTTATAATTTTCTTATATTCCCATTAATACTCTCAACTTTCATTCTGGGATGTGGTTTCAAAAGAATTCGATTCTGTTGGATCTTTAAGATTTGATAGGCAGGATGGAACAGTGCTCTGACTAGGAATAATTATTCCCCAGTAGTGAGATTAGCTCTTTCAAAAGTAAGTATTCAGTTCCCATGATTCATGTTGTAGGAGCAGGCACTATTACCTCTAATCCTCTGGCTTGGTTCTTTCCTTGGCTTTGGAGTAGTTCCCTTGCTGATCAGTTCTCTGGCAACACTTGAAGATCCCTGGGATTCTCTGCCTGTGATGCTCTCTCCTCACTAGTCCTCTGTTTCACAAGCTTTCATTGACTTAGTCTTCCTGGACGTTCAGTATTGTCTCCTCAACTCAGGGGGTTCACCAAGGTCAGCCTGGGTTTCCTCTGCTTGTGCCATCGTCTAGGAACTCAAGGCAGTAAGTTGGGACAATCATAAGACTTGTATCATTTACTTTCAGCCTCTGCAAGATTATCACTGTATGCTGCCCAGACTTCTGAAAACTGTTGCTTCACATATTTTGTCAGGTTTTTTTTTTTTTTTTGGTTGTTTTAGGCAGAAGGGTTGATTGTGGCCAGAAACAGAAGCCCTCTTTCTCTCTTTAAAAAAGTTTTTTTGGTTTTGGGTTTGTTTTCTTATTTTCTCTCTTTCTACTTAAACAAAATTTTAAAAAATATTTATTTACTTGGCTGCATCTTGTCTTAGTTGCGACATGCAGAATCTTTTTGTGTGGTGTACAGGCTCAGTAGTTGTGGTGCACAGGCTTAGGTTCCCTGCTCCATATGGGATCTTAGTTCCCCAACCAGGGATCAGATCCTTGCCCCCTGAATTGCAAGGCAGATTCTTAACCACTGGACCATCAGGGAAGTTCCCTCTCTTTGTAATTACTGATAATCATATAATCTTCAAATAATGACAATCTAATCTCTTCCCATCCAATTCTTATACCTATTATTTCTTTTTCTTGCCTTATAAAGTTGGCCAGGACCTCCAGAGCTGTGATAACAATAATGGTAATAGTAGGTCATCTTGCCTGATTTCTAATTTAAAGTTTTCATGTTTTTACCTGTGATGGTTGATGTAGGTTTTAGCCAATAAACTTCACTTGCTTCAGTCTGTTTCATTTGAGTTCAGTGAATCTTAACACAAAAATATGCCAAGTATTCCTTTATAGGTGCTGGGCATAGAAAGATGCAGGTGGTAGTCTTTGAGGAAAAGTTCATAGCTTAGTAGGAAAAGCAGGAAGCATCCTTGGTCCCTCGGGACTCACAGGAAGCTTAGCTACTAAGGTCTTGGCTGGGGAGATTTCTATCTTGTTTGTATCTGTGAGTTAGTGACCAACTCTTCAGTTCCATAAAAAGCAGAATGAAGTGCCCATTTAGCATATATCAGGAAAGCCTCATGGACAGAGATTCTAAAGCTGATATCCAGGTTGAATCCAGCCCTCTCCCCCAACCAGCCTGCCCATAGCATCCAGAATCCAGATCAACCTTGAACATCAGAAATTCAAAGGACACATTCTTTGAAAACATTCATTCCAAGAGACTGTAACCAAGAATCTAGGGGACCCAGAAGGGTCTAGGAACATTCTGAAATTGTGTACAAAGTATCATATTGCATTTTTCTAAAAAGATGCTCTTTTGACTCTCAACTTTCTCCTCTCAAAACATGCAAGAAGTGATCCTTTGTTAACTTTAGGAAACAGAGAAGTGAATTGAGTGGCTCAAAGTCCCACAGCCAGGAAGGAGTGGAGCTGGAATAGAACTTGGGGGGCAGCTCCACCCCACTCTCTCCCCCAGCTTGGAACCTAGAATAGAAGCCCCCAAAGTGGTCCACCGAGGTTTTGTACCATGTTCAATATCCAGATGTCTGAATCCACTGCAGACCCACCAGTTGGATCTCTGAAGGTGGAGCCTGAAATCTCCTCTTGTGTTTTGGGGCACAAAACAGTTGAAATCTAGGACCTTTCCTAGAATTTTAAAATGCACATCAAAACATACCTAGGGCTACCTTGATGGTCCAGTGGTTAAGAATCTGCCTTGCGACACAGGGAACACTGATCGGGGAAGATCCCACTTACTGTGGAGCAGTTAAGCCTGTGGGCCACAACTACTAACCCGTAGGCCGGAACAACTGAAGCCTAGAGCGAGTGCCTAGAGCCTGTCCTCCATAAAAGAAGCCATCACAAAGAGGCCTTCACACTGAAACGAAGAGTAGCCTCCACTCACACCAACTATAGAAAGCCCATAAACAGCAACGAAGACCTGCCACAGCCAAAAAATAAAATAAATAAGTCTTTTAAAAAAAAAAAACAACACACCCAATAAAAGGTAAAAGTAATGAGATCATTACAGCCACTTTCAACTTTTAGCTTTTTTTTTTTCCTGATACTTTTCTACACATTTCTAAATAACACGTTTTATGATTGTTCCTTTTTCTTCTTTTCCTCCTTTCATTTCTTTTCTGGCTTTAGATACTAATGATATCAATGACTCATTATCATGGAAGATTAGGATCACGAGGCTTATTTGGTGGTTTTCAGGTGTTCAGTTGGGCACACCTCTGCATCTTGCTATCAGAGGATGCCCCAGCCATGCCCCTTAGCACCTGCCACGGAAAGTCCAACCTCTCCTCACCTTGCGGAGTGTGGGCAGAACATGCACAAGTAACAGAAGATGGTGCCAACTGGAGACCATGAAAAAAAGTATGTATAACATTACCGGTGTATATACCAGGTCCCTGGTCAGGAGATGGGGATGGGGGCGTAGTAAGAAAAGATAGTTCTCAGTGGTGGTGGTCCAGTGGCTAAGAGTCTAAGCTTCCAGTGCAGAAGGTCCGGGTTTGACTCCTGATCAGGAACTTGATTCCACATGTTGCAACTAAAGTGTTCACATATGGCAACTAAAACCCTGCGTGAGGAAACAAAAAGATATCACATGCCGCCACTAAAGATCCTGCATGCCGCAATGAAGACCAAAGATCTCACATGCTGCAACTAAGACCCCTGAAGACAAATAAATATATAAATACACACAAAAAGAAAATTCTCACAGCAAAACTCTAGTTTTGCCAATTTTCTTTTCTTGGCCACAGCAGGCAGCTTGTGGGATCTTAGTTCCCTGACCAGTGATCACACTTCTGGCATGAGAAGGCAGATTCTTAACCACTAGACCACCAGGGAAGTTATACCAATTTTCTAGGAAAACATTAGGCAGTAATTTCCAATCACCATGAAGAGTCATACTCTAGTATTTGCCTAGTTTTTCAGTAATTTTGGGTGGTGGATATAAATGTCATATATAAATTTATGAAGTAAAGTAAAAGAAATGGAAAACCCTATTGCCACAAGATTTCTGGTTTTGTCTCCCTTCCCCCACTAAACCAAAATTGAATCTAGTTCAATTGAAAACCACTGTAGCAAGCACGCTTGACTGAATACTGCCCTCTAGTGGCAATGAATGTAAACACTCTGGTTTATGCTGGAATCAGGAACCAAGAGTTGGAATTCAGGGTTGGTGGTACCATACAGGAGAGAAGGGAGTCAAAGGCTCCTATCACTTAAATTTCTGCATGGTGTGACTGTGTAAAAGACGCCCTCTTTTGCTCCACCTAAAGTTGCAAACTCGAGTCACCCAGGCTGGACCAGGGGCCACCTCTTCCACGAAACTCTGGCTACATCTCCTGAGCCCTAAATATATGCGGTGAGCCAGGCCTGTGCTCGCTTCCCTTGGAGCACTTGTCGGTTGGACTGTGTTCCTCTGCTCTGCAGACTATGGGATCAGGAAGTGCAGAGCCTGGCCCAGTGCCTGGTACTTTGTTAGGTGCAGTGTGTATATATATATATATATATATATAATATTTAATTATTGGGCTTCCCTGGTGGCTCAGATGGTAAAAGAATCTGCCTGCAGTGCAGGAGACCTAGGTTTGATCCCTGGGTTGGGAAATCTCCTGGAGAAGGGAATGGTTACCTACTCCAGTATTCTTCCCTGGAGAATCCATGGACACTATATATATATAACATATTTAACTATGCATCATATACATATAGATTAATTATATATCATATATATTACACATAATTTATGCAATAAAATGCATGAATGGCAGAGTAAATGTTTATCACTTTACAATGTCAGCTCCAGAGAATGAGAGTTCTACTCATCTGAAATCATTTTCTAAATGAGGAGGATGCGGTACAGGGTCGCACAGAGTCGGACATGACTGAAGCGACTTAGCAGCAGCAGCAGCAGCAGCAGTAGCAATGCTCTGCTCACACCCTACTTCAGGAAGGAAGAGCATTTTCCTCAGCTGCTGGGAACCCTTGGGAGAAGACTTTCAACCCAGGAAGCTAGGAACCCCTGGGAGAAGATCTTCAACCCATAGCCTTCTTTGGAGATTCTATCAGTTGATGGGACAATTGTAGACACTGATTGTATCGGCTTCATTCAAGGTCATACCTCCCCCAGGGCAGCCGTGTACAATGACTGACAGATGTCAGAGTGACTTATAGCATCATATCTGATTCCTGAAGACACTGTGATGTCTCCAAGGTCTGGCCTCAGGGACCTTCTTCCCCAAACAAGGGTAACTTGCCCCATTCTTCGTATGTGCTCAGTCATGTCCAGCTCTTTGTGACCTCGTAAACTGGAGGCTGCCATCAAGGCAAACACGCTGTTCTCCCCTCCCCTCCTACTACTTGGGATACACCTTCAGTGCTCCTGCTCCTTCCTTTCAGGAAGCTCCGCTGAGCATCATAGATTTAAAAAACGTAACCTAGGGACTTCCCAGGTAGTCCAGTGGTTAAGACTCTTTGCTGGCAACTCGGGGGGAGTGGGCTCGAACGCTGGTCTGGGAACTAAGATCCCCTGAGATCCCACATGCTGTGTGGTGCAGCCAAAAGATCAACCAACCAATCAATCAAGTAAAAAGAAAACTGTGTTTTAAGCTGTGCCCCTTGCCCCTGTGCCCCTGTGTCACTCACATGGTTTCCTGACCTTGGTGCCTGCCTTCCTTCCCTTGGCAGATGTTTTATTGATGCTGCTTGTGGCATCCCGTTGCGAGATAGATGGTCAACAAGTCCTGAATCTCCCTCAAAGTTTTCAGACAAATACTTCCCACCTTCACTCTCTCCCTGTCAATTCTACTTAGGAAGAAGCTGCTAGAACAGGGTGGGCAAACACCTTCTGTAAAGGGCCAGAGAATAAACATATGAGGCTGTGCAGGTATGGACAAAAAATGTCACCTGTCTTACTGGGAAACAAAGGATATTGGAGCCATCAAACCTTCAGCCACTGCAGCCTGCATCAGACTATACACCCCAAGGGGATTCACACTGGAGAAAAGCGGGATACTGGCCCTAGACAGCTAAGGTGCATATCAAAGGAGTGATTTCAGTGAATCCAGACTCTTACATCTTCCTATACATAAGTGCTAAATTCATTAACTTGACATGTCTGATTTCCTTTTTGACAGTCATCTCTTAATGTTCTGACTACCTGGTTTCTGTTCCAGCTCTTCTCTTACCTCTTTGGAGCAGTGTTTCAGAGCTATCTGAGAGGCTGCCTCCCAGGCTTAACTTCTCAGTAAGTCTGCCAAACAAAGCATAATTCTCAGCTTTTGTACATTTTTTTCCCAATGGACATGGGCCACAGAGTCTATGGTGCAGACTCTGTGCAAAAGCTGCCATAGAAGGTACTCAGACGAATGGGCACAGCTGGGTTCCTGTAAAACTGTATCCATGAAACCAGGCAGTGGGCCAGACTTGGCCCGTGGGTCATAGTTTGCTGACCCCTCTCTGAGACAGTTGACATCTGCTCCCAGCCTAGCTTGATCTATGACAGTCCTGCCTGACTCGTGTCCCATGTTGTCTCAGGCTTGTTCTCTGTGATCTTGACCTGTGTCATCCACATGGTGTGTACAATACCTGTAATGACTTGATGGTCATCTATTATTTCTTAACTCACCTGAAGTAATAAATTACATATTGACCTTACTCTATTTTGCCTCTCTTCAAATTTGTTGAAAGCCACACATAACCACTCAGAGTTATTGTTTAGGTGCTAAGCCATTTCTGACTGCAGCTTTGTAGACCACCATGTTCCTCTGTCCATGGGATTTCCCAGGCAAGAATACTGGAATGGGTTGCCATTTCCTTTTTGAGGGAATCTTCCCGACCCAGGGATTGAACCTGCATCTCCTACATTGTCAGGCAGATTCCTTACTCCTGAGTCATCGGGGAAACCCTCACTCAGAATAGCATTACTCTTTAAAAGGAGTTAACTGGTTGTTTTTATTCCTGGCCATGTGCTGGTAAGAAGTTTGGGACTAAGAGGCACCACGAGGAAGGGAAGGTATCAGGGTAGAGACAGTGTCAAACATCTCCATCACAGTAGTAATGTCTTCCTTCTTCTTTAAGCAAATACTTTATCAAGCAGTTACTATATGACAGACACTGTTCTGAGCACTGGGGATAAATCAGAGAATGGAACAAAACTATCCTATGCTTTCTGGGGATCTTCCAGTATGGTGAGGAGAAACCAGTGACCCTCTAGATTGTCTGGGGGTGATAAGTTTATGGAAAAGAGTAAAGTAGGGTAGAATAGGTACAGACACTATAGGGACAGACACTCAGTTGTGTCCGACTCTTTGTGACCTCATGAACTGTAGCCATAGCTCCTCTGTCCATGGAACAGTACTGGAGTGGGTTGCCATTTCCTTCTCCAAAAGGTACAGAGTAGGTGATTAAATAGTTCATCTCACTGAAAGATTTAAGTGAAGAAAAAAGTACGGGAACCTCTATAAGTTAATGATCACTCAAGCAAGCAGATTTGGGAGGGAGGCACAAGAGGGAAGAGATATGTGTATGCTTAGAGCTTGTTCACATTGTTGTACAGCAGAAACTAACACAACATTCTAAAGCAATTATACTCCAATTTAAAAAAAGAAAGTAGATTTGTTTAACCACAAAACCAAGCAGGCTTGCTTAGCAACAAAACCATGTAATAGAACCATAAGACACACCCTAAAACAGTAAAACAATGGCGGCATGAGACCCACACCCTGACCAACGAGCTCACCAAGCGGATGATTCCTAGGACAAACTCCTCTGCATGCACTAAAAACAAAAATATAAGGAAAAAGTGAGATGGTTTACCACTTTTAACATACGTTACTGCCTTTTTGCTTATTTCCATTGTGCCATGATAGCACACCAGGCCTGCCTGTCCATCACTAACTCCCAGAGTTTATTCAAACTCATGTCCATTGAGTCGGTGATGCCATTCAACCATCTCACTCTGTTGTCCCCTTCTCCTGCCTTCAATCTTTCCCAGCATCAGGGTCTTTTCAAATGAGTCAGTTCTTCGCATCAGGTGGCCAAACTATTGGAGTTTCAGCTTCAACATCAGTCCTTCCAATGAATATTCAGGACTGATTTCTTTTAGGATGGACTGTTTGGATCTCCTTGCAGTCCAAGGGACTCTCAAGAGTCTTCTCCAACACCACAGTTCAAAAGCATCAATTCTTCGGCACTCAGCTTTCTTCACAGTCCAACTCTCACATCCATACAAGACCACTGGAAAAACCATAGCCTTGACTAGACAGACCTTTGTTGGCAAAGTAATGTCTCTGCTTTTTAATATGCTGTCTAGGTTGGTCATAACTTTTCTTCTAAGGAGTAAGCGTCTTTTAATTTCATGGCTGCAATCACCATCTGCAGTGATTTTGGAGCCCACCCCCCAAAAAAAAGTCTGACACTGTTTCCACTGTTTCGCCATCTATTTCCCATGAAGTGATGGGACCAGATGCCATGATCTTAGTTTTCTGAATGTTGAACTTTAAGCCAACTTTTTCACTCTTCTCTTTCACTTTCATCAAGAGGCTCTTTAGTTCTTCTTCACTTTCTGCCATAAGTGTGGTGTCATCTGCATATCTGAGGTTATTGATATTTCTCCCGGCAATCTTGATTTCAGCTTGTACTTCATCCAGCCCAGAGTTTCTCATGATGTAGTGTGCATATAAGTTAAATAAGCAAGGTGACAATATACAGCCTTGACGTACCCCTTTCCCTATTTGGAACCAGTCTGTTGTTCCATGTCCAGTTCTAACTGTTGCTTCCTGACCTGCATCCAGATTTCTCAGGAGGCAGGTCAGGTGGTCTGGGATTCCCATCTCTTTCAGAATTTTATTGTGATCCACACAGTCAAAGGCTTTGGCATAGTCAGTCAAGCAGAAATAGATGTTTTTCTGGAACTCTCTTGCTTTTTCAATGATCCAGTGGATGTTGGCAATTTGATCTCTGGTTCCTCTGCCTTTCTTAAAACCAGCTTGAACATCTGGAAGATCACGGTTCATGTACTGTTGAAGCCTGGCTTGGAGAATTTTGAGCATTACTTTACTAGCGTGCAAGATGAGTGCAACTGTGCGGTAGTTTGAGCATTGTTTGGCATTGCCTTTCTTTGGGATTGGAATGAAAACTGACCTTTTCCAGTCCTGGGGCCAACTGCTGAGTTTTCCAAATTTGCTGGCATATTGAGTGCAGCACTTTCACAGCATCATCTTTTAGGATTTTAAAAGAGCTCAATTGGAATTCCATCACCTCCACTAGCTTTGTTCCTACTGATGCTTCCTAAGGCCCACTTGACTTCACATTCCAGGATGTCTGGCTCTAGGTGAGTGATCACATCATCGTGATTATCTGGGTCATGAAGATCTTTTTTGTACAGTTCTTCTGTGCACTCTTGTCATCTCTTCTTAATATCTTCTGCTTCTGTTAGGTCCATACCACTTCTGTCCTTCATTGAGACCATCTTTGCATGAAATGTTCCCTCGGTATCTCTGATTTTCTTGAAGAGATCTCTAGTCTTTCCCATTCTATTGTTTTCCTCTATTTCTTTCCACTGATCACTGAGGAAGGCTTTCTTATCTCTCCTTGTTACTCTTTGGAACTCTGCATTCAAATGGGTATATCTTTCCTTTTCTCCTTTGCTTTTCGCCTCTCTTCTTTTCGTAGCTCTTTGTAAGGCCTCCTCACACAGCCATTTTGCTTTTTTGCATTTCTTTTTCTTGGGGATGGTCTTGCTCCCTGTCTCCTGTACAATGTCACGAACCTCCCTCCATAGTTCATCAGGCACTTTATCAGATCTAGTCCCTTGAGCTATAGGGGAACCCCTAGAATAGATCTATGCTTAATAAAAAGTGTTTTCCTACAGAACGATGTCATGAATCCCCGTGGATTCTGAATTCCTGACGCACTCCTGAGAAGTTCCTGAGAAACACAGGGCTCGTCAACCTTGAGATTTTTGCAGGTGGGAAGCATGAAGCCCAGCGAAGCTAGGGGCCTTTCTTCTTTCCACCTGGCGCTCAGTTTTCTAATCTGAAACATGCGGCAATATGGTACTTCCAGGGCTGCAGTGACGATTAAGAGGCTGAATAAAACGTTTAGCAAAGTGGTTTTCAGTTCAGTTCAGTTGCTCAGTCGTGTCCGACTCTTTGCGACCCCATGAATCGCAGCACGCCAGACCTCCCTGTCCATCACCAACTTCTGGAGTTCACTCAAACTTACGTCCATCGAGTCGGTGATGCCATCTAGCCATCTCATCCTCTGTCGTCCCCTTTTCCTCCTGCCCCCAATCCCTCCCAGCATCAGTTTTTCCCAATGAGTAAAAGGCCAAATGTGGAATACAGGTTCCGTCTCATTTTCATTCCCTCCCGTTTCCTCCTCCACTTATTCCGCCCTCGGCCTCCTACCCATGAGGCCCTGCTCATCCTCCGACCAGAAGCCTGGATGCTGCCCGCCCACTCCCGCCCTCAAGACCGGAGCCTGGCACTCCTGCCGCTTCCGGAGCCTGGGACTGGGTAACCACGCCGCCCCGGCCCCTGCAGCCCTCGCACCATCCAGCCCAGCCGGCTGATTTCGGGGTGGGGGTTGGGGTTCCGCCCCACGCGAGCCGGCGTCCCAGCCGCGGAGCCTCCCGCCGGCGCGCCGGCCCTGGGGCCCCTCCCCGAGTCGACCCCCGCCCCGGCCCCCGCCCCGCGCCCCCAGGCCATCGCGGCGCCCTCTCAGAGCTCATCTGTAGCAAGACCGAAACTTCTCGCCATTTCGCTCAACCCTGTCTTCAGCGTGGCTAGGTCGGCCTCCCTGCCCCCCCTTTTTTTTCAGCCGCTAGTTCGGGCGCTGCGACTTGGAGGAAACCTGGGAAGGTTAGGGTTCCCGACGCTTCGAAAGTTTTGCAGGATTTCTGCAATTCACGGAGAGCCCCGACACTAAGAAGCCTTTTGGGTTTTCCTAGGCTGGGAGTGGAACTTTATTCCGCAGGCCTGATCAAAAACGCCTTGGCCCAAGGCCAGGCCAGCCAGAGGTGCCAGTGACTTGGAGAGGCTGGCGGCGCCTGCCATGGCCCTGCCTTGGCCACCATCCCAGGGGCGCAGCGATAGCCACCTAGGATTCGGCCGCCCGGGTTTAAGTCTCCGCCCTGCGCCCATCCTTGCTCAGAAAATCTCTTGGCCTGGAGGAGGAGCCCTTCTTAAGATGTTTCCCTGCCTTGCGGCCATCTCTTGTTTCCTTTGCCCTTCATCCAGATTATTGGTCGGGTATTTTCTGACCCATCTCCACCCTGGAATAGGGCCCAGCGGAGTCACAGGGGCAAATTACAAAATCATGCGCCAGAGGTCATTAGTCCAAGCCAGGCGCTCGATTTTCTTGGTTAACTTCACCAATTCACCACGTCCTGTGGCAGCTGCTTCTGCTTCTGGGCCTCTCTATCTGGTTTGTTGTTGCTGTTCAGACTCTCTGCAACCCCCATGGACTGCAGAAGGCCAGGCTCCTCTGTCCTTCTTTATCTCCTAGAGTTTGCTCAAACTCATGTCCATTGCATCTGTGATGCCATCCAACCAGCTCATCATCTGCTACCCCCTTCTCCTGCCCTCAACAATTTTGACTCTCAGTTTTCTAGGTAGCGCCAGGGGTAAAGAACGCCTGCCAATGTAGGATTCATAAGAGACTCAAAGTTTCATCCTTGGGTTGGGAAGATCCCTTGGAGGATGGCATGGCAACCCACTCCAATATACTTGCCTGGAGAATGCCATGAATAGAGAAGTCTGGCAGGCTATAGTCCATAGGGTCGCAAAAGAGTTGGACACGACTGAAGTGACTTAGCACACATGCATGAGTGATGGCCCAAGGGTTAGCTGAGGGAGCTGGGCGTACTTGGGCTTTGCCCCGTGGGGTAATGAGCTTGGAGACTAAGTGCCTCTGGGGCTGGTCCCTCTGCAGGCCCCGGGATCATGTGGTATGTCAGCACTCGGGGGATGGCCCCACGAATTGACTTCGAGGGGGCGCTCTTCTCTGGCTATGCTCCAGACGGGGGCCTCTACATGCCTGAGGAGCTTCCACAGCTGGGCAGAGAGACACTGCATGAGTGGAGCACGCTCTCCTACCCCAGCTTGGTGAAGGAGCTGTGCAACCTTTTCATTGGACCTGAGCTCATTCCTAGAGATGACCTAAATGGTGAGTGCCCCTCTACCTTTCTACTCTCCCACCTCACTATTCTGCCAGCCCAGACCCCAGAGTTGCAAAGTCATCATTTAACCCCTGGGAAAGCCCTATATTTCCCAAAGTTTGGCTTCCCAGGTGGCTCAAATGATAAAGAATCTGCCTGCACTGTAGGAGACCCAGGTTTGATCCCTGGTTTGGGAAGATCCCCTGGAGAAGGGACTGGCTACCCACTCCAGTATTCTTGCCTGAGGAGCCTGGTGGGCTACAGTCCACGGGGTCACAAAGAGTCAGACATAACTAAATGACTAACAAGTCCCCAGTCATATTTCAAACTTTGGAGTTTTTCCCAGACTCTGAAATCCCAGAACTGAAAATATTCTCAAAGAGTTTCATCCATTCCAACTCCCACCCCCAGTGTGGGGAATGCCAAAGTGATCGGCAGAGAATTTGTTTTTAAAAAACCTTTTCAAGACTAGGGATTTCACCATTGACCTTGAATGAGATGCTTGAATATTTGAATATTTCCTTCTTGCATATACTTCAGCATTCCTGGGCTTCCCTGGTGGCTAGATGGTAAAGAGTCTGCCTGCAATTCGGGAAACCTCGGTTCAGTCCCTGGGTTGGGAAGATCCCCTGGAGGAGGGAATGGCAACCCACTCCAGTATTCTTGCCTGGAGAATCCCCATGGACAGAGGAGCCTGGCGGGCTATAGTCCATGGGGTTGCAAAGAGTCGGACTCGACTGAGCAACTAAGCACAGCATAACACAGCACATTTATAACACATAACACAGCACAGTATATAAAGCACCCAGACCCACAGATTGCTACTTTATTTCCTCAAATGGTAATTCCAGAAGGGACTTTGAGAGTGTTCTGGACCAGCTCATTTCAGACTGTTATGTGCCTACAGATTGTCCCTGGGAATCTTGTTAAAATGCAGATTCTGATTCAGTAGATCTGGGGCAGGCCTGAGAATTCTGCATTCCTATCAAGCGTCCAGGTTTCCCTGGTGGTGCAGGGGTAAAGAATCTGCCTGCCAATGCAGGAAACTCAAGAGATGTGGGTTCTTGATTCCTGGGTGGGGAAGATCCCCTGGAGGAGAAAATGGCAACCCACTCCAGTATTCTTGCATGGAAAATTCCATGGACAGAGGAGCCTGGTGGGTTACAGCCCATAGGGTTGCAAAGAGTCAGATATGACTGAGCAACTGAGCATGCATGCATCAAGCGTCCAGATGATGCTAGTGCTCCTGGTCCATGGACCAACTGTATAATGTAATCAATAACCTAATGGTGAGAGTTTGAGACTGAAAAGAACTCAGAATGTAGTTTGGGACTTCCCTGGTGATCCGGTGGTAAAGAATCTGCCTGCTAGTGCAGGGGACACAGGTTCGATCCCTGGTCTGGGAAGATTCCACATGCTGCAGGGCAACTAGGCACGTGCGCCACAACTACTGAAACCCGGCTCACCTAGAGCTCGTGCTCTGCAATAAGAGAGCCCACTGCAATAAGAAGCTCGCTCGTGCAACGAGAGGCTAGCTCACTCACTCCAACTAGAGAGTAGCTCACCCACAGCTACTCTGGGTGTAGTAAAGATAAATTAAAAAAAACATTCTAAATGTAGTTTAGTGACCAGCACTGATGGCATTGCCTGGGTATGTGCTAGAATTCTCATTACTTCCTCTGACTTACTGATCCAAAACCTGCATTTTAAGATCCCAGGTGACTGGTTTGCCAATTAAAGTTTAAGAAATGCCACTCTAGATGGGCTTAGCTTTAGGTAGGATCCCAAGTTACTGGCATCACAAGTGTGAGATTAAGTAATGCAAAAACAAAGAAACAACTCTATTTTTAGGGAGGAAAATTAGAAGAGATGAGATACTTGATTTGTTTCTGGCATGACTGTTTAACTGAATCTCTACTGGAATACATGCACACAAGAAATCCAAATGGTGAAGAAATCTATAAAGTAAAAAATGAAAGTCTGGCAGCATCAATTCTGCTGTCTGGGAGAATCACTGTCAGGAATCCACGAACAGTTTGGTTCATATCTTTCCAAACTTTTCCCCCTAAGATAATACAATTGTATTCATACACAGTATCCTTTACGATAAAAATGTCAGGTCTTTTTATGTGGTAACAAGATAGAAAATTCAAATTTAAAAGTGTAAAGAGACTAAGAATGAACTTGGAGGACAAGTGTGTGTGTATGTGTGCGCGCTTAGTTGTGTCCGACTGTTTGTGACCCCATGGACTGTAGCCCATCAGGCTCCTCTGTCCATGTGATTTTTCAGGCAGGAATACTGGAGTGGGTTGCCATCTCCTCCTCCAGGGGATCTTCCCAACCCAGGGATTGAACCCACATCTCTTGAGTCTCCTGCCTTTGCAGGCTGATTCTTTCCCACTAGCGCCACCTGGGAAGCCCTGGAGGAGTACTAGAGAATGCCGTTTTCACTGTACGATTTCCCTTCCTTCCCCTTGCAGATCTGATTGATCGTGCCTTCAGCAGATTCCGCTGCAGAGAGGTGGTGCATCTGTCCAGGCTGAGGAACGGGCTGAACGTGCTGGAGCTGTGGCACGGGGTCACCTATGCGTTTAAGGACCTGTCCCTGTGCTGCACAGCACAGCTCCTGCAGTACTTCCTGGAGAAGAGGAAGAGGCACATCACCGTGGTTGTAGGTGTGCATCGTGGGCGTGTGCCCCGGAGCCCACAGCGCCCCAGCTGGCCGGTGTCCGCCTAGGGGGTGCCCTCCACCGATGTCTCCTGGGGAGTGTATTACTGATTCTTCTAGAGCGGCTTTCTTTAAAAAACAAATTGATGTATCATACCATGTGAGTTTCAGGTAGACAGCACAGTGATCCAGTTATATGTATCTATTGTTGTTGTTTAGTCGCTAAGCTGTGTCTGACTCTTCTGCGACCCCATGGACGCTATCTAGCCCACCAGGCTCCTCTGTCAGTGGGATTTCTCAGTGTTACAAAATGTTGAGTATAGTTCCTTGTGATATACACTAGGCCCTTGTTGCTTATCTGTTTCATACATGTGAAGTGCTCAGTTGTGCCTGACTCTTTGCGACCCTGTGGACTGTAGCCCACCAGGCTCCTCTGTCCATGGGATTTCCCAGTCAAGAATACTGGCTGCTGCTGCTGCTAAGTCACTTCAGTCATGTCCGACTCTGTGTGACCCCATAGACGGCAGCCCACCAGGCTCCCCCGTCCCTGGGATTCTCCAGGCAAGAATACTGCAGTGGGTTGCCATTCCCTTCTCCAGGAGATCTTCCCGACCCAACAATCAAACCCGTATCTCTTGTCTTTTTTTGCATTGCAGGTGGATTCTTTACCCCCTGAGCCATCAGGGAAGTCCTGTTTTAAATATATGTATATATATGTTAATCCCAACCCCCTAATTTGTAGAGCAGGGTTCTTAACGTTCTCTTGTGCCATGGACCCTTTTGACAGACTGATGGGAGGCTATGGAATCTTCTCAGAATAATAATATAAAAAAATAAAATATATAGATGATATGGTGTCAACTTCACAGGTGCCTTGATTTGTATCCATAGGTCTCTTGGAGGTTCAAGGACCCCAGGTTAAGTACTGGATTCCTACCCCCCAGGGTATCCCCTCACTTGGCAACTGTGCTTTTAAGGGCCAATTTCTTTCCATCTCCCTTTGTCTAAAGAGGAGGGTTCCTCCTTCTTCCTATCCAGGAACTTCTGGGGACACAGGAAGTGCTGCCATTGAGAGTGTTCAGGGGGCAAAAAATATGGACATCATTGTTCTGCTGCCCAAGGGTCACTGTACAAAGATTCAGGAGCTCCAGATGACAACAGTGCTAAGAGAGAACGTCCACGTGTTCGGAGGTGAGTGTTGGGACTAAGGTTCTAGGCACAGTGTGGTCCTGCCTTGAGTGGCTCTATGTTGGGAGATGGACTGGAACCAAAGTAATCAATTGTCTAGCTGAGCATCCTGCTTCCTCTCCTTCCTCTCTCCTTCCCTTCCTTCATCAGTCATATTTTGAGGTTGGAATATGCCCCAACTTAGCCCTAAGTAGGCTCATGGCTACCCAGTCTAAGAAACTATTGGAGGTGACTGGTGCATAAACCATTACTAATAAATAGTACATCCAAGGAAGTGCAGGTTTAAACCCATACCCCAAAGAATGCTACCTCCATGCATATTCAACCTGTTTGTGCCATGTCTGCAAGGCAGCCACCCAGAGCCATAGCCTGAGCCAGATAACTTGGATTTTTTTCCAGGGCACTGAAGTTCAGAGGGCAAAAACACATTGCCCTCTGAGAGAATGTGTTGTTACATGTTGGCAGCTCACACCCTCCCTTGCAGTGTTGAATCAACTAATGCATTTGGTTAGCAGGTCTAAGTATTTAAAATAGGAAGCTACTCAGTGGTACCTATGGCTCATGACTCCTACTTCCTGAGCCACATCATGAATCACAGCATGTTATGGTTGCAGAAAGGCAAAAAAAATCTTAACGTCTGGCCATCTATTCTGAGCGCATTTAATCATTATGAAGCCCAAGAGTATAGGCAGGCAGGGTGAGTGTGAGTGGAGCCATACTTTTTATTGTGGGCTTCCTTAGTGGTTTAGACAGTTAAGAATCTGCCTGCCATGTGGAAGACCTGGGTTCAATCCCTTGATCGTGAAGATCTCCTGGAGAAGGGAATGGCAACCCACTCCAGTATTCTTGCCTGGAAAATTCCATGTACAGAGGAGCCTGGCCAGCTACATACAGTCCATGGGATTGCAAAGAGCTGGATCTGACTGAGCAACTAACACACACTTGTATACTTTTTTATTTCTACCTGTCACACCCCACTGCACCCCAGAGAGCCCCGAGGAAGGGATAGGAAAATGAGCAATAGAGATCTTGGTGAAGTTTTATGCACTGTGGCCTGGAGCAAGCTGTTTAGGTAGCCTGACTTGGTTTGGTCACTCACCTAGCAGATAACAAATGTAGTAAGAGAAAACCCTCATTCTATAGCTGACTTGGCCTCCTGTTATAATCCCATAGATGATGTTTCATATAACACCAGTTTTGTCAAGGACCAAAAACACAGTGAAAACAACTGCTACCCAGGGGAGTAGTGTGAGTATTCTTTGTCTATTTGTCAAGAGCAAACAAAAAGCCTCTTCTACTCTTTCCTTTAGCAAACCCATGTACATTCCAGTGAAAAGTGTATTGTTTAGCTAAGGCAAGTGTTGGCAGAATTAACCTGGGTAATCCATTGCCCATATCTGGCCACATATTGGGCTTCCCAGCTGTTGCTAGTGGTAAAGAATCCACCTGCCAGTGCAAGAGATACAAGAGATGCGGGTTTGATCCCTGGGTTGGGAAGATCCACTGGAGTAGGAAACGGCATCCCAGTCCAGCATTCTTGCCTGAAAAATTCCATAGATAGAAGAGTCTGGCAGGCTGCAGTCCATGGGGTCGAAAAAGAGTTGGACGTGACTGAGCAGAGCATCTGACTACATTTTCCTGCCGTCATGGCAAGATTTTAATGCACAAGATTCAGGTTCCTAAGGGTTCCTAAACCCTAAGCACCAGAATTGCTGTTTATGGATCTGCGACTGTCTTTGCCTAGAATCAGATCAGAGAATAGCTTTTTGTGCCTCTGTTCTGGATCTGCATCCTTCTCTCCTTGTATAGAGATGTTGGAAGGCTTTTATCTAAGGGCGTGTATAGAAGCATCATTCCTGATCATGAGTCGGAGAACAGTGCATAGTAGGAAAATGTGGCAGACATGTGGATGGTGATAAATACAGTATGTCATAAATGTGCATAAATTAGTTTGTATTTCAAAACAGTACCATTCAAGTTCTTCCTTTCCTTTCTGGAATCTTCTGACTTGGTTTCCAGGAGGATATGCATTAGTTCAGGAGCTAGCAGTGGGTGTGTGTTTTCTCCTGGACTAGGGAGCTCAGGGAGCAGAGATGGGTCACCTGGATTATTGTGTCTTAGATACTGTTTTCTGAAGTCATTAATATCCATTGTACATTATATACTCAATTCTTCTTAAGCACAGGATAATCAGCCAATGCTAGTTATATATTATTTGGGTTGTTTTTGCCTGGAAATAACAGAAAACCTAACTCAGACTGACTTGAACAGGGATATTTTCCAGCTCATGTACCCGTAAGCCTAGAAATGGAACAGGCTTCTGACTGGTTGTTTCACTGCCTTCTGGGAGCCAAGTATTCTTGGTTCCATCTTCCCCAGTTCTCAAGGTTTTTGTGGTTCATGATGGTTACTGAAGGTAACCAAGTCTCTCTTCCTGTGGCTGTCTCTTGAAAGCAGTGAATCTTTCCCTTGAACCCAGCAAATACCCACCTTGTAACACTGATCTGGAGAGCCCTGCAGCCTCAGTGCTACTACCTGATGAAAGGGGAAGTGACTGGTAACCTCCACGCCTACTCTGGCATTTACCCCCCAATAATCTTGTCCCCCTCTGGCCTCCAAGTTTGGATTCAATGGAAGAATAGACCCAGGTTCTAGATAAGAGATTAATGTTGGCTTGATTGCTGGCTGGGTTGGGTTGAGGGGTGCAACTTGGACTAGGCGTCAATTTGCCCAACAATTACCCAATAATTCATCCATAAATTAAAGTGCACCCACATCCAGCTTAAGGAGAAATCCTGCCCATACCAGATTCCCTGCCATGTAGGAGCTGAGGGCAGAACCTCCACCCTTTTATCTAAATGAGGGAACAAGGGCAGACCCCACAGAAAGAGCAGCTCTTTCCCCTCAGCCCCTAATGGAGAACCATGGAGTAAAGCTCAGCCTGTCACCATCTTCAGTTCAGTTCAGTCGCTCAGTCGTGTCTGACTCTTTGTGACCCCATGAATTGCAGCACGCCAGGCCTCCCTGTTCATCACCATCTTACAACCTAATAAACTATCCTGTCCTTGTTCCCAGAGCCTGGGGAAGAGGGCATGGACTACAAAGAGGAATTCTTCCCCCGGTGTCCCAGAAGGTTGATATTTAATATCTAATTTTAGGTAATGGTGGAAACACTGGAAATGTGACCACAAGGATATGAGCCATGTGTTGAGTGAAGGTCCCAGTGGGATGGGCTCAGTCTGAAAGGCCTTGGGGCACATGCTGACCGTCTGGGGGTTCTCCATGTTCCTGACAGCTCCTTCTCTCTCCCCTGACAGTGGAGGGTAACAGCGATGAGCTGGATGAGCCCATCAAGACGGTGTTTGCTGACGTGGCCTTTGTCAAGAAGCACAACCTGATGAGTCTGAATTCAATCAACTGGTCCCGGGTCCTCGTGCAAATAGCCCACCACTTCTTTGCTTATTTCCAGTGTGCGCCATCCTTAGACATGCACCCCCTGCCCCCTGTGGAGGTGGTTGTGCCAACAGGGGCTGCCGGTAACCTTGCAGGTGAGGAGACCCCTGGACAGAAATGGGCTTTCCAGAAAAATGTCCATGGTCCTTGTCCTCCCAGCCACCCTTTGGCTATAACCTAGGTTGGGTCTTTTGTTGTTTAGTTGCTTAGTCATGTTCAACTCTGCAACTCCAAGGACGGTAGCCCGCCAGGCTCCTCTGTCCATGGGATTTCCCAGGCAAGAATACTGGAGTGGGTTGCCATTTCCTTCTCCAGGGGATCTTCTCGATCCCAGGATTGAACCTCGGTCTCCTGCATTGGGAGGTGGATTCTTTATCACTGAGCCACCACGGTCAGGTTGGGTCCTAGGTGATGGGGAACTACACTAAAGAATCTTCCAGAAAATGTCCCCCTGACTTCCTGGGAGGATGTCCCGGCCTTTTGCCACAGGGGGAGAGTAACAGGTTAACCCCAGTGTGCTCGGCCGCCTGATCTGATGTGGCGCTCAGCAGAGTGTGGGGAGATGAGGTGAAGGTTCAGCTGCTGCTCCTGGATGGCAGAGCCCTCTGCCAGGAACGTGGACTTTCCTCCCAGCCCTGGCCAGCTCCTGCCAGCTCCCTGCTCTGAGGATAAGGGCTCACCTGGCACAGCGTGTTCTCAGAGACCGTGTGATGTGGAAAGAGTCCTGGACTTGGTCTTCTGGCTCCAGGTCTGCCCTTTACTATTTGAATGGCTGTCCCTTAGGCTCAGCTCCTCGGCCATCAAAGGGAGATTGGACTGCTTATCATATCTCTCAGGAGGAGGCGCAAATTAGATTCTCTGTGTGTGAACTTTGTGAAGGTTGAGTGCTATAAAGCTGCGTGGCATGAAAATCATTTCCTGTAATTTATAGGAACGTTGATCAAGGACTGACTACGTGTCAGGCAGTGCTCTGAATGCTTCCCTCATATCAATTCATTTAATCCTCACATGGACCTATGAGGGGCACGATACTGTTACTTTCATTTTACAATGAGGAGGCTGTGGCACAGAGAAGTCCTTGGACAGCCTGTCCTTGTTTATGCACTGGTCAGTCCCAGGGCCAGGATGGTAGCCTGGGCAAGCTGGCTTCAGAGTCTTCACCCTCTTGAACTTATGAGGCTGCCTCTTGATGGACCTGACTTTTTTCTGATGGCTCTGTTACTGGCATCGCTTCCGATGGGTGCCCAGGTTGGCTTAGGTGAGACCATGAAAGCATCTTAGTGCTCAGGAGTCTTTCAGCTAACACAGGGATGGAAAAAAATGAGCAGGCTGTTAGACAAGGACGGTTTAGCCTTCTTCCCCGTCCATGGAGTGAAGCCCACCACACTGCCCATTTGCATCACCCCCCAGGAAATGGTACCACCTGCCTGTGCCCTGTATCTGCCACAGTGCCTGGCACAAAAGCCACGTTTGCAGAGGGATCTCCGATCTAGCCCCACTCCATCAGGAACCAGCTGCTTGGCTTTAAGGCCCTGGACCTCCTAAGCCTCCATTGTTCCCCTGTCATACAAGGATATCATGGCATTTCCTGAGGAGCTCATGAAATAAGGCTGTGAACGTGCTTTGCAAACCTGAGTGACATTAGGTGGTGTGGGCATCCCTAACTCCTTTTACTTACTCATAGAGACAAACTATTCCCTCTGGGCTCTCCATCTCTCGGGGTGAGGCATTTTATTTGTTTCATGCAAACAGGAGCTGCTGTTAGGGTGGACAGTGGCTGCTGCGCCGTCCTCCCTCGGCCCCTTTCCAGGAGACTCAGCCTGAAAGCACTGGTTCTTAGTCTGGGGGCTCAGCGTGTGCTCCAGACTTAGACAGACTTCTAAGTTCACATCCTCACTCTGCCACTTAGCAGGCTCTGAAAGTGAAAGTATTAGTAGCTCAGTCGTGTCCAACTCTGTGACCCCATAGGCTGTAGCCCGCCAGACTCTTCTGTCCGTGGGATTCTCCAGGCAAGAATACTGGAATGAGTTTCCAGTGCCTTCTCCAGGGGATCTTCCCGACCCAGGGATTGAACCTGGGTCTCTCAAATTACAGGCAGATTCTTTATCATCTGAGCCACCAGGGAAGCCCAAAGCAGGCTTTGGGTGGGTCATTTCAACTTCTCAGAACCTCCGTTTTCTCTTCTGCAAATGGTGTGTGTCAGTACCTGGTGGGGGCAGGGTTTGGCATGGAGAACAACATCAGGGCACAGTAACCCCCTCCTACTCTTTCCCCCCTTTTTTGTTTTGGTATCAGCTTTATTGCTCTGTGATTCACATACTTTACAATTCACCCATTTAAAGTATTCAGCTTAAAAATTTTTAGTGCACACAGATTTGTGCAGCCATCACCATAATGTTTTAGAGCATTTTCATCACCCTAAGAGGAAGCCCTGTTCCCATTAAGCAGTCATTCCCTCATCTATCCCAGCTTTAGGCAGTCACTAATCTATTTCACTTCCATAGATTTTCCTATTCTGGACATTTTATGTAAATAGAGTCATTCAATATGTGGCCTTTTCTGTCTAGCTTCTTTTCACTTAGCATAACATTTTCAAGGCTCATTCATATTGTAGCACATGTTAGTACTTTATTCCTTTTTACGGCTGAATACTATTTTATTGTATAGATATATCACATTTTGTTTATACATTTAAGAGTTAATGGACATTTGGTTTGCTTCGGTTTTTTAGTTATGAATAATGCTGCTATGAACATTTGTGTATATGTGTTTGTGTGAATCTGTTCTCAGTTATCTTGAGAATATACAAACAAGGAGTGGGTTTCTGGGTCATACTGGAACTCTGTGCTTAACTTTTTGAGGAACTGCTGGACAGGTTTCCAAAGTGGCTGCAATAGTTTACATTCCTACTAACAGTATATGGGGGTTCCAATTTCTCCACATCCTGACCAAGGCTTGTTATCATCTGTCTTTTTGATTCTAACCATCCTAGTAGGTATGAAGTGGTGTATCATTATGATTTTGGTTTGTGTTTTCCTGATGACTAAAGATGTTGAATGCGCTTCGCTGGTGGCTCAGTGGTAAAGAATCTACCTACCAATCCCTGGGTCAGAAAGATCCCTGGAGGAGGAAATGGCACCCCCCTCCAGTATTCTCACCTAAAAATCCCATGGACAGAGGAGCCTGGTGGGTTACAAATGTTGCAAATGAGTTGGATACCACTTAGTGACTAAACAACAGCAACAGTGATGTTGAGTATCTTTTCATGTGTCCATTGGCTATTTGTATATCTTTTTTGGAGAAATGTCTACACAAGTCCTTTGCCTATTTTTTAATTGGATTATTTGTATTTTTATTGTTGAGTTGTAAGAGTTCTTTATATATTCTCGGTTCAAGTCTCTTATCAGATATACGATTTGCAAATGGTTTTTCCTATTCTGTAGATAGCCTTTTTATAGTGATAAATTGATAGTGATATATTGATAGTGTCATTTGAAACACAAAAGCTTCAAAAAGCACAAAAGCTTCTTAATTTTGATGATGTTCAGTTCATCTATTTTTTCTTTTGTTGTCTGATTTTGGTGTCATGTCTAAGAAACCATTGTTCTCTCATAAGCTGGGTGCATCGCTCAGAAGATGGGGCTGCCCATTCACCTGGTCGTGGCAGTAAACAGCAATGACATCATCCACAGGACCGTCCGATGGGGAGACTTCTCTCTGTCCGAAGTGGTCAAACCAACCTTGGCGTCAGCCATGGACATTCAGGTGGGATGTGTGTGCAGGTCTGCCCCAGGTGTTGGTTGGGTGGAGGTGGACGAGGGCTGAGGTCAGCGTGACCCCTGGGACCCTGCCTGTCTGCTCAGGTTCCCTACAACATGGAGAGGATCTTCTGGCTGCTGTCTGGCTCTGACAGCCAGGTGACAAGAGCCCTCATGGAGCAGTTTGAAGGGACAAAAAGTGTGCGTCTACCCAAGGAGCTGCACAGCGAGGTCAGTCACCACTCACACGCCGTGGAGAAAGGAAAGGGCACAGCCACGAGACCAGACCCGGGGTTTGAAAATCTTTTCAAGCAAAGGAGATGCTTGGGTATTTTTTTGAGTACTTGCTATGAGCCTCACACTTCTGCAGTTTATGAGGATTTATTTTTTGAATGGGGAGAGGTGGTTGGTTTAGAGGTTATTGGTTTAGAGTTAGATGCATGTAACTCCAAGCCAGTTATGAGACCTTGGATTAGTTTCTTAAACTCTGTACCTCAATCTCCTCATCTGTAAAACGGGAATCATGAGAATGCCTGCCTCATGGCATTGTTGAAGATTTAAGTCCATCAAGCGCTTTGTATAGTGCCTGGGAATATAGGGCTTAAGATATGTGTGTGTGTGTGTGTGTGTGTGTGTGTGTGTGTGTGTGTTAGTCGCTCAGTCGTGTCCGACTCTTTGCGACCCCATGGACTGTAGCCCGCCAGGCTCCTCTGTCCTTGAAATTCTCCAGGCAAGAATACTGGAGAGGGTTGCCATTTCCTTCTCCGAGGGCTTAATATAGTAACTATCATTATTTTACCCATTATTGTTGTTGATTTCCAATAATAACAACTGGAAGCCATTTTCTCTATCCAGTATGTGCAGAGACTATTGTTCAATTAACTTTTAAAAAAAATAAAGGAGAGGGAGTTTCTTGGCAGTCCAGTGGTTGGGGCTCTGTGCTTGCACTTCAGGGGACCTGAGTTTGATCCCTGGTCAGGGAACTCAGATCCTGCAAGTCACAGCACTGCCAAAAAATTAAATTCAAAAAATAAAGAATAAGGAAAAATTTTGTCTCCAAATGGATAGGAGTCTAGGGCTCAATTGCTCAGTTGTGTCTGACTCTTTGTGACCCCATGGACTGTAGCCTTCCAGGCTCCTCTATCCATGGGCTTCTCCAGGCAAGAATACTGGAGTGGATTGCCATTTCTGTCTCCAGGGGATCTTGCCGACCCAGGGATTGAACCTGGGTCTCCTGCATTGCACGTGGATGCTTTACCGTCTGAACTACTAGGAAGCCCTCTAGGGAGGGATTGCTTTTATTTTAATGTCACCTGGTGATGGAAACTTATTTAATATCAAAAAAGGATTTCATATATTGAATTTGACTATGATTTTCTCTACCACAATCCTACCAACTGGTCATCCAGACTGTGTATACTTCCAACAACAAAGGACCTTACTACCTCACATCAGCTGTAGTCATTACAAAGTTCTTTATGTCAAGCCAGAATCTGTTCCTTCTAGCTTGTGTACTGGTGAGCTGATTCCCATACTTGAAGAGAATCTTCCTTTACCTGCTAAGCCTTCCTGATTCCTTTAGCTACATGATATAAATTGCATGGCGTAATTTTGAGTGGTTAATGTCCATCTTAAAGAGTTGTTCCCAGAACTAGATACAGTTCTGTGGACTCAGTCAGTCATACAGACTGGTGTGGACTTTGTCTTCTGGAATCTGTGCTTCTTTTCCTCTCCTTTTTTTTGGCCGTGGCCTGTGGTTCCCCACCGGCGATCAACCCTGCCCCCACACTGCACTGGAATCCAGGAGTCTTAACCACTGGACCACCAGGGAGTCTTCCTATGCTTCTTCGATGCAGCCTGTTTTAATCAGTTTGGACTGCTGTAACAAAGTACCACAGACCGGTGACTCATAAACAATACAAATGTATTTCTCAGAGTCCCAGGGACTGGAGGACCGAGGCCAAGGTGCAGGCATCAAGGTCAAGGCTGGATTCTGGTGAGGGCCCCTTCTGGGTGGTAGTAGGCCTCCTTCTTGTATCCTCATATGGCGGAATATGAGACACTAATAAAGATACTAATTCCATTCATGAAGGCTCCACCCTCATGAGCTAATTACTTCCCAAAAGCCTCACCTACAAATACCGTCATGTTGGGGTTAGGGCTTTAATAGGTAAATTTGGTGGGAACACGACTATGAAGACCATAATACAACTAAAGTTCAGCTTATTTAATGGTTTGTTTTGATATTCCTTCTCCTCATGTAAATGAGATGCTACATGAAGACAGACACCATATCCCCTGGTCCTTCATTCTCTCCCTGGCTGTACATGTAGAAGTTACTCCATCTGCTGAAACAACATTCATTCATTCATTGATGTTACTTACCGACCATGAGCCAGGAACTGTGCTTGGTGCTAGAGATACAAATATAAATAAAACACTCATTGTCTGCTGTGAACCATAATGGGTCAGGAAGATGTCTAAACAATTTATAATAACCTGTGGTTTCTATTGGGCTTCCCAGGTGGCGCAGTGGTAAAGAATCCACCTGCCAATGCAGGAGACATGGGTTCGCTCCCTGGGTTGGGTAGATCCCCTGGAGAAGGGAATGGCAACCCACTCCAGGATTCTTGCCTGGGAAATCCCATGGACTGAGGAGCCTGGCAGGCTACAGTCCATGGGGTCACGAAGAGTCGGACATGACTTAGCAACTAAACAGCAGCAACATGGTCTTTATTGATTGAAGTTGATTATATTCATGGTTTCTGGCACAAGCAGTGCATTTTCAGAGAATGATCAAATAAACGATCTACACCGAGGGAGCACTGAAAAGGGAGTCTTCCTTTTTCTGAGGTAGTGGGCAATTTTCCTAAAGGAAAGCTGGAGATCTGGGTGGAAACTGATGGGAAGCTATTCCCACACCTACAGGGAGGGGGCGCACTAACAGCAAAGCTCTAGGAATGCTTGAGTGCCCTTAGCCTGTGTTTCCTGCTGATTCAGAGCCAAATTCTAACCAAATGTATTGACCTGAAACTCAAACGTGTGCTTCCTCTAACTTGAGTGAATCTGTTTAAAACTGGGAAACATGGGAAACTAGCTTTTTCTCTGAGCTGAATCTGAGCCATTCCATCTGAACATTTCGTTTGAGTTTCTGGTGTGTATCCAGATGGTTGTATTGGGTAGTGGGTTTTTGGTCACCTCCTGCCCACTTCCCCTCAGCTTTCGGAGGCAGTAACCTCTCAGTCAGTGTCGGACGAGGCCATCATCCAGACGATGGGCCGCTGCTGGCAGGAGAACCAGTACTTGTTGTGCCCTCACTCGGCCGTGGCCGTGAGCTGCCATTACCAGCAGGTGGACAGGCAGCAACCCAGGTACTGGTGGTGGGCGCCTGAGTGTCAGGGAGGGGGGACCCCTGGGACCTCTCTGGGCCCATCCTCTTCCCCAAGCAAGGGGCACAGGAATGTGAACAACTTCCTTTTTTTGGGGGGAGGGGGAGTGCCCCACATGGCGTGTGAGATCTTAGTTCCCTGACTAGGGATCGAACCCGGGCCCTCTGCAGTAGAAGCACAGTCTCAACCACTGGTCCACCAGGGAAGTCCTACAAATGGGTTTTATGAGCATAGTGGGTGCTGAGTGAAGGTGTGTGCTGAGACTGTGGTCCCGGAAGAGGGAGCTGGAACTCCAAAAAGGAGGAGCAGTTGGCTAGCAGGGTCATTGCAGAGATGAATTCAAGGGACCAAACCTGTTTTTTTTCCTCTCTGTCTCCACCCTACCTCTAACCTTCCCCTGTTCCTTCTTCTCCCTCCTCACCTTCTTCCGGTACCTGTCCCACTATCTATTGTCTTCCACCCCCTGTTTTTACCTCCCCTCTCTCCCCAGCCCTCCCCGCTGTTGTCTGGCTCCCGCCTCCGCAGCCAAGTTCCCAGAGGCCGTGCAGGCTGCCAGGCTGACCCTGGACACCCCGGCCGAGATCCTTGCCCTGGAGCACAAGGAGGCACGCTGCACCCCAATGCGGAAGGGCGACGACTGGACACGGATGCTCCGGGACACGATTGAGCACCTGAGCCGGCAGTGGCAGGGGCGCTTCTTGAATCTCCCGTCATAGCCTTGCTGGAGATGGCTTCCTTTAGGCCTCAGACCCCGGGAGGTGTCCCCTGTGAGCCGCCCAGTGTACCTTCTCCCCATTAAGGGTCTGTGCAGGAGGTTCGCGGGGGGCTGCTCCAGGGGTGGGGGTCTGGAGCCAGCGGGCATGCTCTGTTGCCAGGATGCTCTGTGCTGTCTGATGTTGCGCCTGATCCCCTGGGAGGCGGGGAGGGCTCCTGCAGATGTTGCGGGGGGTGCACTCCCACCGCTGGGCAGTGCAGGAGCATTGCTGCTGCCTGTGAAAGTTTCAGTGGATAAGAACGTGCCTGCCAGTGCAGGGGACACAAGATTGATCCCTGGTCCAGGAAGATCCCACATGCCAGGGAGCAGCAAAGCCCCGGCGCCAACTCCTGAGCCTGGGTGCCTGGAGCCCGTGCTGCACGAGAGAGACCGCCACGGTGAGAAGCCTGTGGACTACAAGGAAAGGAGCCCCCACTTGTAGCAACTAGAGAAGGCCCGAGCAAAGCAACGAAGGATAAGTAAATACATACATACATAAATAAAAATTTAAAAAAGAAGTTGAGTTCAGGGTCAACCTTGACTCTAAGATTTTGGACCCCAGGCCCTAAAACCTATGCAGGTGGGGACTGCTGACTCCGTTAGCACAGGTCTGGCTTGAGTCTTAGCTTATCTGATCCCCAAACCAGATCAGAGGCCTTGGCCTGCCTTGTCAGAGGCTTTGTTGTTGTGTTTAGTGGATAAGTTGAGTCCCACTCTTTGCAACCCCATGGACTGTAGCCTGTCAGGCTCCTCCTGTCCAGGGGATTCTCTAGACAAGAATACTGGACTGGGTTGCCATTTCCTTCTCCAAGGGATCTTCCCAGCCCAGGGATCGAATCTGTGTCTCCTGCATCGGCAGGCGGATTCTTACTATCTGAGCCACTAGGGAAGCCCAACATATGTGTACTAAACTATGTATAATTTCCCTGGTGGTCCAGTGGTTAAGACTCCATGCTTCTAATGCAGAGGCGCAGGTTCGATCCCTGGTCGGGGAAGTTCATATAGTGTGGCAAAAAAAGAAAAAAAGGATATATATGTATATAAACTACACAAACTGTGTGCTAAAATAGACATGAAGAAATAATAACAGCACTTACATGTATGTCTTCTTCCCCCTCTCCAATGGATTGCCTATGGGCCTGTCTTTGGTAGTCCTGGTTGAGCACCGTGCCTGGTGTATTCTGGAACACGCAGGAACAGGGACCATAGCTCCCCTGTGATTGCACATCTACCAGATACTAGGTGATGACTCTCAAAGTGTGGTCCTTGGGTTTCCCCAAAATGCAAACTCCCAGCCCCCATGGCACCCCACTCCAGTACTCTTGCCTGGAAAATCCCATGGACAGAGGAGCCTGGTAGGCTGCAGTCCATGGGGTCGCTAAGAATCGGACACAACTGAGCGACTTTACTTTCATGCATTGGAGAAGGAAATGGCAACCCGCTCCAGTTTTCTTGCCTGGAGAATCCCAGGAATGGTGGACCCTGATGGGCTGCCATCTATGGGGTTGCACAGAGTTGGACACAAGTGAAGCAACTTAGCAGTAGCAGCAACCCCAACCCTAGAGCACAGCAAATCTGTGGACATAGGTGGGGTGTCTTCAGTCCTTACAAATGCCCCCACATAAGTTTCCACCCTCTAATTTCAGGAAACCCTGGTAAGTTTATAAATAATTGTCTTTTACAGGGAGATATGCTTTGTTTCCACGAGGGCATGCTTTCTTCCTGCTACTGTTTTTATGATCTAGCCTACACTGCCCAGTTCAGGAACCACCAAACATTTGTTGAGTCCTTGCAATGTGAATAGTCTGAACTGAATTTTAAAATTTTAAATTAATTTACATTTAAATGTCAAATTACTTGATTCAGTTATTGGAAAACTTTTAAGTACGACTGGAAAAATGCAGGTCATGTTGGATCTGCTTTTTCAGCTATAAAATTTATGAAGTACATAAAATACTTTGTTTTGGAGTATAGTTGATTAATGTGTTAGTTGCAGCTGTACAGCAAAGTGATTCAGTTTACATATACTATACATGTGTCTGTTCTTTTTCAAGAAGATTCAGTGTTCTGATTGAGATGTACCACAAGTATAAATTACATGTTGGATTTCAAAGACATCTAATGAAAAGAATCTAAAATATCTCATTAGTAATTTTATATCAATGATCTGTTGAAAGGATGGTGTTTTTATGTATTAGGTAAAATAAAATATAATATTAAATTAATTCCTTTTTTTTCCTTTTCTTTTTCTAAGGACATTTAAAGTTGTATATGGGGCTTGCCTTTGTGGCTCCCAGTGTATTTCTAGAGACAGCAGTGATCTAGAGCTTAACCTTGGCTTTGTGTGTACATGAACACACTACAGATAGTTGTGGATTTGCTTATATTATTGGGTTCAAGTCTCGTGTGGATTGAGGGAGGGGGTTAGACAAACACGAAGACTGCAATATCAACACAACCCTCAGATCCTGGACCCTGGGAGCCCCTTTGGATGGCAGGTGAGGCAGGCACAGTGTGGAGAGATTTTGACCACTAGAGGGCACTGTTGCAACTACTCTGAGGCCTGCTGTGAAAGGACCCAGTGGCCATCTAGCCACCAAAGCGGTCTTCTCCCCAGAGTTAAGGGGAGTTTGCGACGGACATGTACACGCTGCTGTATTTAAGTGGATAACCAACAAGGTCCTACTGTATAGCACAGGAAACTCTAATCATTGTTATGTGGCAGCCTGGATGGGAGGGGAGTTCAGAGGAGAACGAAGACATGTATGTGTACGGCTGAGGCCTTTTGCTGTCCACCTGAAACTATCGCAACATTGTTAGTCAGCCATAATCCAATATAAAGCCAAAACAAAGCTGCCTGCCTTCGCCCTGAGGTCTACAGGAGCTTCTGGTCGCCCAGGCTGATCTCTGCCTGCCACCCCACATCAGAACTTCCAGGCCTGCATCTCCGTGGTGTCCAGGGGCTTGAAGGGAGAGGCCAGAGGGCACCCTCTTACTAAAAAACTTGACACTGAAGCTTGGCATTCAGTGCAGAGAGAGCAGGAATGCTGGACACACAAGAGGATGCGGGAGCCTCCTAAAAGAATGACCACAACCCTTACAGCCTCTGAGACACTTGAAGAGCAAACATAATGGAGCCCCCTGAATCCACTTATCCATCAGGCATGACAGGCCTGATACTTCGGGGTCATGTTTAAGAGGTCCATGAAGATACTTTAATTTCTTTTAAAAGCTGAGGAGGGCATGGCAACCCACTCCAGTATGCTTGCCTGGAGGATCCCCATAGACAGAGAAACCTGGTGGGCTACAGTCCACGGGGGTCACAAGGAGTTGGACATGACTGAGTGACTAAGCACAGCACACAAAAGGAAACAAATGACTATAATCTGGCTTGGATTGTATTTGTGTTTTACCAACACACAGTACTACAAAAATTTTTTTAATATTTTTGCCCACTGAAAGCAAAAGTGCCCGGGGCCCACCAAAGTCATAATGCAGCCCTGAAAGGGCCTACTGTATACCAGGTGATATTTCATCAAATCAACTAATTTAATCCTGATGGCAAGTTGTGAAATGCATGTTACTATCAACTAGGTTTTTAGAGCTTAAGTAACTTGTCAGGATGGCACCAAGAGGAAGCAGAGGGGTGGGACCTGAGCCCCATGTGACTTCAAGTTCAGGGTGCATTTTTCATCCCCCAGGTCATAAGGAGCTGGGCACATTCTGCTCTGGTCTGCCATTCTCCATCCTGCCCCAGACCGTGGCCCTTCTGCTGGGTCCTCCTCCACCCTCCCTTGCATGGGAGCAGCACAGCTGTGCTGTTCCAGGAGGCCTATTACAGGCTTCTGCAAACCTGTTTCCCAGGTCTCTGCCTGCAGCACCCCCCCCCACCCCACCCCCACCCCGGCACCCAGGACCTGCTGCAGGTGGCCAGAGGCAGTGTTTCCTTGCTCTCTGCTGCCATATCTCTGAGGCCTTCAGGGCAGTGTTGGGGGTCACGTGTGCATGCCAAGTTGCTTCAGTTGTGTCTGATTCTGTGTGACCCTGTGGGCTGTAGCCTGCTAGGCTCCTCTGTCCATGAGATTCTCCAAGTAAGAACACTGGAGTGGGTTGCCATGCCCTCCTCCAGGGGATCTGCCCGAGCCAGGGGTTAAACCTGCGTCTCCTGCAAGGGCAGGTGGATTCTCTTCCTCTGAGCCACCCTGGGAAGCCCTAAATAAGGCATGCATGCATGCTCAGTCACATCACAGGGTCACAAAACCCCTCACCTTCTGGATGGTTTGGAGACCTGTCTAGCACTGAGAGGCCACCGTCTATGAAAGGGGACCCAGAATAAAGCCACTGGACACTACACAAATAGCGTGAAACATGAACTTCAGGATACTCTGGCCATATTCTGGGGCTGACTGGAGGAAAGGATAGCAGTGAGACGGGGTCTGAAGAAACATCTACCCTTGTGAACAAACAAAGGCACACAGACACACACACAGACACATACCTACATATACATAATCATACTTACATACAATGCATCCCCCTCAATGGCAAAAGCAAGGATCCCGGTACAAAAGAAGTTAGAAGCAGGATGAAGTTGTCTTTCTGAGTTATCCACTAAAGGGCAGTGTGACCACACACAGGTCGTTTCGTCTCCCCGAACCTCAGTTTCCTCATCTACTAATTATAACGCTCACCTTGCTGGTTTATTTTGAGAATTACGTAAGATCATGCATTTCCAATAGCTAGGTAAATGTTAAAATGCCTTACAAATGCTTCTTATTAATTTAGTCTGCACTGAACAATTTAGTACTTCTAAGCTGTCTTGTGTTTTTTACTAGTTGCTTCTTGAATTTGTCTTCTCTTGCCTCTTCCTGGAGAATAAATTTCCTTCGTGGCCCCATGGAGTTGGCACAGCTCTGGGTGCAGTGTTAGAGTTGTTCTGGCTTGATCAGCATGCCTAGCACAATCTCTGCAAGGGTCAATGGGAGACTGAATGTCAGTAGGGGCTCTGCTGGGCCATTAACAAGCTTGTTAATTTACATTGATGAAGATAATTGGGATGATTCCCTTTCTTAAGCACTCATAATGGGCTGTTGGTGTTGTTCAGTTCCTATATACATGGGTCATGTCCAACTCCTTGAGACCCCATGAACTGTAGCCCTCCTGGCTCCTCTGTCCTCCACTATCTACTGGAGCTTGCTCAAATTCACATCCATTGAGTCAATGATGCTATCTAACCATCTCATCCTCTGCCATGCCCTTCTCCTTTTGCCTTCAGTCTTTCCCAGCATCAGGGTCTTTTTCTATGAGTCAGCTCTTCGCATCAGGTGGCCAGAATATTGGAGCTTCTGCTTTAGCATCTGTCCTTCCAATGAATATTCAGGGTTGATTTCATTTAGAATTGACTGGTTTGATCTCCTTGCAGTCCAAGGGACCCTCAAGAGTCTTCTCCAACACCACAGTTTGAAAGCATCAATTCTTCAGTGTTCAGCCTTTATTAGCCAACACTCACATCCAACTCTCACCACTGGAAAAACCATAGCTTTGACTATATGCACCTTTGTTGGCAAAGCGATGTCTCTGCTTTTTAATATGCTGTCTAGGTTTGTCATAACTTTCCTTCCAAGGAACAAGCATCTTTTAATTTCATGGTGGGCTCAGCCTCTTGTAAAGCATGTTCCAGACACTGGACTCTTCAGTCCTGACAAGGACTGAATGAGAAAGTACCACTATGGGCTCCATTCTAGAGATGAGGAAATGAAGCTCAGAGAGGTTAAGTAATTTGCCTAAGGCCACCCAGTCAGTGAGTCCTGGAGGAAGGATGTGAGGTTGAGTGCAGGGTTTGTGAGCGTAACCTCAGAGCTAGATCAGGAGAGGAGCTCTGGGCCTGATGGCTCCCATGTTCTCTTCAAATCAGAGCCTGCGGACTAGATGGGGCGAGGGCCATGTCTGAGGGTGGAGGAGAAGAGAAGAAGGGCCATCATTAGGAGAAGCGCCCTCTGGAGGGGGTGGTGGTGGTGCACAGAGCCAGCGCCTTTGCAGGGAGCTCTCCTCTGGCTCAGGCTCCAGCTTGGAGCTGGGTTCCTCCTGGGGATGCCTGGAGCTGGTGTCTGCTGAGTGGAGCGGCTGTGGTCGTGGGACCAGAGGTAGGTGATCATTCGGTGGGATTGTCAGCCGCTGGCCAGGAGGCCCAGCCTAGAGGCTCCCACTGGAAAGACTCAGATGGATGAAGTCAGGGAGCTTTTGCTGAGTTTTCTGTGTCCCCAAATAAACAAAGGGTGAGCAGCACAGGGAGGGCTGGACCACTGGCTTCCTGGAAGAAGGAGAGGGCCCCCTTCTCTGTCCTGCTCATGGCCTTTGCCCAGGAAAGCATCTTCCCAGAATTCCTTTTTAGGCCCTACCCATTGGTTAATAAATGAATAACATTCCACAACCTGGGCATCTCCCAGGTGCCTGCTGGGCAAACGCTGAGGGCCAGCGTGCTAGCTTCCTAACAAGTGCTGCGGAGAGAAAAGGTAGGAAAAGATGCAGCGGGGGTCAACTTATGGAGAAGGGGAAAGTTTGTGGGAGCCCCCAGGGGCTGTCCCAAGTCTGTGAGGTCTGGTTACTGGTTCTCCAGGACAGGAGACCAGGCATCCTCCTGCGGCCTCCTCCTCCTCCACCTGCCCTGACCTGTGTCACGGCGACTGGGTTTAGGGCCTGCTCCCCAGTTACTAAAACATTCCTTAAGGGCTGCTGTCAAGTACCCCATAAGCCAGGACCTGGCCTCCGCTCCTAGCCTTCCCTGAATAGCTTCATACTCAGTGTATAGAACAGAACAGGCAGGGGGCGCTGCAGCGCCCAGAGGAGTAAGACGACCAAGCTGGAGAGGGTGGGGTGGGGTGAAGAAAGCTGCGCTGGGTCTCCAAGGGTCTGATGTTCCTAGACTCAGGACTGTCTCCTTCTCCTTGATGGTTTAGCCATCAAAGTACCTGCCTGTTCAGTCGTGTCCGATTCTTTGCAACCCCATGAACTGTAGCCCACCAGGCTCCTCTGTCCATGGAATTTCCCAGGCAAGAATAATGGAGCGGGCTGCCATTTCCTACTCTAGGGGCTCTTCCCAATCCAGGGATTGAACTCGCATCTCTTGCGTCTCCTGCTTTGGCCGGCAGATCTTTACCACTGCACCAGTTGGGAAAAGTAAAAGTGAAGTCGCTCAGTCGTGTCCGACTCTTCGCGATCCCATGGACTGTAGCCTACCAGGCTCCTCTGTCCATGGGATTTTCCAACCAATAGTACTGGAGTGGATTGCCTTTTCCTTCTCCAGGGGAGTGGGTCTTCCCGACCCAGGGATCGAACCCAGGCCTTCCACATTGTAGACATACGCTTTACCGTCTAAGCCACCAGGGAAGTCCCAAAAACTCGACCCTCACAGAGATCTATTACAATAAGGTGAGGGAATCTCCTGTTGTAGCGAAAGAATCTGTATACTTGCTCCTCGGGGAGGAGACCTGAATGAATGCGCAGAACCTAAGTCACCAAGGCCAAGGTCCTGTAGAATGTACAGAGCCAAGAACTGAGGCTGGGCTCTGGCTGGTCGGGTCAGGGTGAAGCCCCTGGAGTCTCCTTGATTTGGCCGCTAGGGGGACCTACTGAGCGCCAGCTCTCCAGCCTCCCCTTGGTCTCAGTCCCCGGGATCACAGTCTTCCACCATCCCTGAGCCAGACCTCATCCCAAGGCAGGGACAGCGCTAACTTGTAAAACCCACGCAATTTAGGTCTTGAGCGTTCAGAACAGTCAAGACCCAGCTCTGGGCAACGCTCCTGAAAATGCAGGTCCTTTCGAGCTGCATTCTCGCCCCCTTCCCCTGTCCCCCTCAACCTCTGGACCAATTTGTTGTTCAGTTGCTAAGTCGCGTCCAACTCTTTGAGACCTCATGGACTGAAGCACGGCCAGGTTTCCCTGTCCTTCGCCACCTCTCGCTCCAAATTCTCCAAGTCTGGAATGGGCCCAGCAGATTATTCACATGGCCAGCAGAGGGCAGCAGAACACACCCAAAGTCTCTCTCCTTCCAAAGATGATTGACATCTCCCCACCCAGCCCCAGCCCCACCCCCACACCCCACAGGCAAGCAGGTCTGACTTTGTTTTCTAGAAATTAGTGCCCTGAAGGTCAGAGGGGTGATGGGCCCCAGAGATTTTTATTTTTAGCTCATTGCTTCTCAAATTTAATATTGGGAGCTCCCTCTTTTAAAAGTTAAATATGTATATAATGTGTTTGTGGGTATCACCTGTATTTCCAATATTGTCTTACATAGTTTTTCTTTTGTAATCATGCTACTAAAACATATGCAAAGGTAAAACTGCCTATGAACCTGTTATACTGATAAAGCCCATACAACGAGAAACAGAAATAAGCATTCCAGTTAAACGAGAACAAATGTACAAACAAAATCAGTAAAATTCAAAGTAATCCCATTGACGCATGCGATCTCTCATGCACTGCACTCAAATCTCTGGTGTCCTGTGACGGGGGCACTGCACGCCTTAGAGATGATTGTTATCGCTCCGTTAGTGTATTTACCTCCCTTTTGCAGTGGAATATCTTCCTCCTCCATCACTTTTCATATATTACACATGGGAACACATCCCAAGCACAGTCCTTTGTGATGTCATATAACCTTATATCTGTCTGCCTCTCCTTACTGGTTTGTGATAACTGAGGTGATTTGTTGTTTGCAATTGTAAATACAGGTACAAATGCAGACTGTAAAATTATGTGTTGACTTACTTTTAAGGGGGCTGGACAGATGGTGCA
Source organism: Ovis canadensis (assembly GCF_042477335.2). Lineage (NCBI taxonomy): Eukaryota > Metazoa > Chordata > Mammalia > Artiodactyla > Bovidae > Ovis > Ovis canadensis. The sequence continues at coordinate 58,999,015 of NC_091247.1, forward strand.
GAAAATGCCTTTAAAAAATTATCAAATGAAATCACACACACACAAATACACTACTGATCAAGAACTCTTAAACGGCAAGAATATTTACTCTTTGATATTACTTACATATGAAATCTAAAAATGGATACAAATGAATGTATATACAAAACAGAAACAGGATCACAGACACAGAGAACAAGCGAGTGGTTACCACAGGGGAGTGGGAAGGCAGAGGGAAAAACTAGGGGTAGAGATTAAGAGATACAAACTACTTTGTATAAAACAGATACAAAATAAGGATAAATTGTGTAGCACAGGGAGTTATAGTCATTATCTTATAATAAATTTTAATGGCGTATAGTCTGTGAAATTAAAAGACGCTTACTCCTTGGAAGGAAAGTTATGACCAATCTAGATAGTATATTCAAAAGCAGAGACATTACTTTGCCGACTAAGGTCCGTCTAGTCAAGGCTATGGTTTTTCCTGTGGTCATGTATGCATGTGAGAGTTGGACTGTGAAGAAGGCTGAGCGCCGAAGAATTGATGCTTTTGAACTGTGGTGATGGAGAAGACTCTTGAGAGTCCCTTGGACTGCAAGGAGGTCCAACCAGTCCATTCTGAAGGAGATCAGCCCTGGGATTTCTTTGGAAGGAATGATGCTAAAGCTGAAACTCCAGTACTTTGGCCACCTCATGCGAAGAGTTGACTCACTGGAAAAGACTCTGATGCTGGGAGGGATTGGGGGCAGGAGGAGAAGGGGATGACAGAGGATGAGATGGCTGGATGGCATCACGGACTTGATAGACGTGAGTCTGAGTGAACTCCGGGAGTTGGTGATGGACAGGGAGGCCTGGCGTGCTGCGGTTCATGGGGCCGCAAAGAGTCGGACACGACTGAGCGACTGAACTGAAGGCTGTGAAAATACTGAATTACTATGCTGTATGCATGCCTGTTTAGTCACGTCTATGGACTGTAGCCTGCCAGGCTCCTCTGTGTTTGGGATTTTCCAGGCAAGAATACTGGATTGGGTGCCATTTCCTCCTCTGGAGGATCTTCCCAACCCAGGAATCAAACCTGTGTCTCTGGTGTCTCCTGCGTCTCCTATGTGGGCAGGCATGTTATTTACCACCGAGCCACATGGGGAGCCCCCACTATACTGTATACATAAAACTAACATAATATTGGTGAATCAACAATACTTTAATTAAAAAATAAATAAAATTTTAAAAGAATGCAGGTCTGGAGACCTGTTTGACAAACATCTTGTCCCCCAACCCTTGCTTTTTATAGATGAATGAACAGGTTCAGAGAGGAGAATTGACTTAGCTAAGGTCACACAGCTAATTAAATAAAGCTTGATAACTCTGAGTCTCTCTCACTTTGCAAAGCAATACTTCCTGTTATGGGTTGGACCCAAGGAAAGGAGTTTGGGAAATTCTCCCAGCAATCTTGATCCCAGCTTGTGCTTTATCCAGCCCAGTGTTTCTCATGATGCACTCTGCATATAAATTAAATAAGCAGGGTGACAATATACAGCCTTCATGTACTCCTTTTCCTATTTGGAACCAGCCTGTTGTTCCATGTCCAGTTCTAACTGTTGCTTCTTGACCTGCATACAGATTTCTCAGGAGGCAGGTCAGGTGGTCTGGTATTTCCATCTCTTCAACAATTTTCCACAGTTTGTTGTGATCCCCACAATCAAAGGCTTTGGCATAGTCAACAAAGCAGAAATAGATGTTTTTCTGGAACTCTCTTGCTTTTTGAATGATCCAGCGGATGTTCGCAGTTTGATCTCTGGTTCCTCTGCCTTTCATAAATCCAGCTTGAATATCTGGAAGTTCACGGTTCATGTACCGTTAAAGCCTGGCTTGGAGAATTTTGAGCATTACTTTGCTAGTGTGTGAGATGAGTGCAATTGTGTGGTAGTTTGAACATTCTTTGGCATTACCTTTCTTTGGGATTGGAATGAAAACTTTTGGAATGATCTTTTCCAGTCCTGTGGCTAAAGCTATTTTCTAAATTTGCTGGCATATTGAGTGCAGCATATTACATGTACTTAAAAGTATTCTGGTAACTGTCTCTCAGTATAATTGGTTTCCTTTTTTATCCCATGTATTTTATGTTGTGTGTTTAAAAATAGGCTGTTCTGGAAATTCACGCACAAGAGAATTACTCTATATTTCCGGAATCCCTGTAAAGTTTTGATTTCTTGAGCATCAGTTATAAATCAGGCACATTCTGGGTTCTATACAGTACATTATTGCTTAATCTTACAACAGTGAGTTGGAGGTTATCATTCCCCTTTTATACATGAGGAATCTGAGGCTCAGAGAGGTGTCTAATATCACTCACTTCACAAAATATAATATGTCCAGTACTATAATAGATATATTGTCTAGTACTGTAAAAGACCCTGATGCTAGGAAAGATTGAGGGCAGGAGGAGAAGGGGATGACAGAGGATGAGATGATTGGATGGCATCACCTACTCAGTAGACGTGAGTTTGAGCAAACTCCGGGAGACAATGCAAGGACAGGGAAGCCTGGCGTGCTGCAGTCTATGAGTTCCCAAAGAATCAGACAGAACTTAGCGACTGAACAATGACAACTGTAATGGAAATAGAGACAAAATGAGGGTAATACAGTATCTATTTTTGTTTTCTACTGTATCCCCCATGCCTGGCACTGCCTAGATGCTCAGTGGATGTCTGTTGAATGATGAGAAGACATCAAGCAGCCCTGCCAGAGGTGGGATAGGAAACACTTCAAAGGAAAAATGAGAGTTAAGATGAGCCCTGGGACTTGGGGAAATGCAAGCTGATATAAAGCAATCATGGTCCTCCATTCCCCATGCCAATTTCACAAAGGGCTAGTCACCTGACTTTGGCCTGTGAGATGCAAGGGAAAGCTCATCCAGGACTGGCTCTGCTTCTTGACGTTGGAATGGGAGGTGGGGACACTTGGAGCCACTGCAGCCACTTTGCCCTCATGAGGGTGGCAGAATAGAAAGGAGACAGGGTCCTTGGCCCTCAGAGGTGCTGTGAGCCTCCAGGGTGAACAGCTCAGCTTCCCACCTCTGGATTTCTAGTTAGAGGAGGTAACAAGGCTGACTATATTTAAGTCCACTTTAGTTGAGTTTATGTACTTTGTGGCTAAAGGCATCCTAAAGAGAAGGTGTTTGTGTAAAGAAATGTGTCAGGAAAGACTTCCATGTTCTTCTAAGAATCTTGTGGTTTATCCCTGGAGGTGGTGATGTGTGTGTGTGTGTGTGGGGGGGGGGTGTTATGTGATTAAATCATTGGAAAAAGGGACTAAAATGGTGTGATTTATGTCTAGAAAGCATCATTTGGTAGTGGTGTGGGGGATGGGAGAGTGCAAATGTTTAATAAAATGGTGCAAAGATGGTAAATAAGCAAAGGATGGGGGTCTTGTTGTGCTTTCATCTTGAGGAAAAAGAGCAGTGGAGTAAGTAGCATGTTGAAATTGGAAATTTATGGTAGAACTCAACTTCCAGGGGACCCACCATGGGGTGGATCCAATTTTGCAGACCTCAGAGAGGACAGATTGTGGGGAGGATGCTCAGGACGGTGACCTAAGGTCCTGCCAGGACCAGGCCATCAGCATCATGACTGAAAGGGTCAGTCATTTATTTGCTCATGGATCAGTTGTTAGGACTCAGCACTTTCACTGACATGACGTGGGTGCAATCCTTGGTCCAGGAACTAAGATCTCACCAAAAATAAAAGAGAGAGAGAGAGAGAAGACACAAAAGAAAGGGTCGGTCTTCCCATTGCCATTTAGTGTCAGGAATCTTCAGTTCTAGTCTACATAATTCTTTGAAAATTGGTAGGGCTTCCCAGGGTCTTCCCTGGTAGCTCAGCTGGTAAAGAATCTGCCTGCAATGCAGGACATCCCAGTTTGATTCCTGGGTCAGGAAGATCCCCTGGACAAGGGATAGGCTACCCACTCCAGTATTTTTGGGTTTTCCTAGTGTCTCAGATGGTAAAGAATGTGCCTGCAACATGGGAGACCTGGGTTCAATCCTGGAAACGCAATAGATTCAGGTTTGATGCCTGGGTTGGGAAAATGCCCTGTAGGAAATGGCAACCCACTCCAGTATTCTTGCCTGGAATATTCCATGGACAGAGGAGCCTGGGGGCCTACAGTCTGTGGGATCGCAGAGTCAGACACAACTGAGCGCGCGCGCGCACGCGCACACGCGCACACACACACACACACACACACACACAAAATCTTTCAATGATGTTTTAAAGTTTTTTAATTTATTTTATTTTTGGCTGTGCTGGGTCTTCATCATGGCCTGTGGGCTTTCTTTGATTGTGGCACTTGGGTTTAGCTGCCCTGTGGCATGTGGGATCTTAGTTCCCTGACCAAGGATTGAACATGTGTCCCCTGCATTGAAAGGTGAATTCTTAACCACTGGATCACCAAGGAAGTTCCTCTTTCTACAATTTAAGTGGTTACTCTCGATGTGACAGAATACACCTTCCCTTTTTCTAGATAAACGAAAACTTACTGTGTTTGGGTGTGTCGATGTGTGTGTAATTGACTCAAGGAGTTGGACCAGATTGTTCCAGGCATACAAGCCGATCCTAGGGACAGAAGTGGTCCTTGTAGTGGACGTGGGAGTGGCCTGGGAGTCAGGAGTCCCCCTTTCTGCTCCTGTTTCTGCCATTGTCCAGCTGGCTGTCTCAGATGTATCTCATCCCCTCTTGGCGCTGCGCATGGTGGGTTTGGTCCTCTCTCCCTGCCCCCAGTTCCTACGCTCTGTGTTCCTTCCCAGTCTCCATGTCCCTCCATTGGGCTGCATCTTTTACTCTCATTGATCCTTCATGGGGAGAGGATGGAATTCCTCAGATTAAAAAGTTGTTCTCAGTGTCTGGTTTGGTATCAGAGGCCAAGTGAATGTACAGCATTTATAAAGCCCCTACTATGTGCTCAGTACCATGCAAGGCATAGGAGGCTTCCAGAAGAAGAAGGTTGACCCCACTCTCCAGTAGCTGTCCATACACACACACACACACACACACACACACACACACGCCCCCCACACTGGATGGATATCCATATGTCGAAGCCCTAAACCTCAGGACCTGAGCGTGTGACCGTATCTGAAGACAGGGTGTTTAAAGAGGTAATTAAGTTAAAATGACGTTATTAGGGTGGGCTCTAGCCCACCATGGCTGGTGTATGTATAAGGAGAGGAGACTAGGACACAGACACGGACAGAAGGAAGATGACGTGGAGACACAGAGTAAACACAACCTTCAAGCCAGTGAGACAGTCCCTGCCCCCATGGTCCTCAGACGGAGCCAACCTCGTGGGCACCTTATCTCAGACTCCCAGCGTTCAGAGCGCGAAACACAGTTTCTCTTGTTTAAGCCACTCAGTGTGTTGTCCTTAGTTATGGTCCTAATACATACCTTAATATACCTTTTAAAGGGGCTTCCCAGGTGAGTCAGTAGGTAAAGAATCTACCTGCAATGCAGGTTTGATGCCTGGATTGGGACGATCCCTTGGAGGAGGACACGACAACCCACTCCAGTATTCTTGCCTGGAGAACCCCATGGACAGAGGAGCCTGATGGCCTACAGTTCACGGAGTCACAAAGAGTTAGACACTTTTATATATATATATATATATATATATATATATATATATATATATATATATGTATATTTATTTATTTATTTGGCTGCACCAGGTCTTAGACAGCAAGGAGATCAAACCAGTCCTAAAGGAAATCGACCCTGCATATTCATTGGAAGGACTGATGCTGAAGCTGAAGCTCCAGTACTTTGGCCACCTGATGTGAAGAACTGATTCATTAAAAAAGACCCTGATGCTGCGAAGATTGAAGGCAGGAGGAGAAGGGGGTGACAGAGGACAAGATGGTTGGATGGCATCACCGACTCAATGGGCATGAGTTTGAGCAAGCTGTGGGAGATGGTGAAGGACACGGAAGCCTGCTGTGCTACAGTCCCTGGGGGGGGGGAGGGGGGCGGGCAAAGAGTTGGATGGGACTGAGTGACCGAACAACAAAAGGCCTTAGCTGAGGCACGTGGGATCTTCATTCTTCATCACAGCATATGAGATCTTTAGCTTTGGCGTGTGGGCTCTATCTCCCTGACAAGGGATCAAACCCAGGCTTCCTGTCTCAGGAGCTCAGAGGCTTACCCACTGCACCACCAGGGAAGTCCCAAAATACCTGTTAAAATACATATAAATATAGCATCCCCCTATGTTCAAGTAAACTCTACGTTCCTCTAAGAGATACATGTTTCGTCTGTGGGCTAAGTCCACCCACTTGGAAAGTCATGGGCTTGCACTCATTCATTCATTCATTCATTCTTCCAGTACATTAAAAAAATATTTTTTATTTGGCTGAACTGGGTCTTAGTTGCAGCATGCGGGATCTTAGTTTTGGAATGTGGGATCTAGTTCCCTGACCAGGGATTGAACCCAGGACCCCTGCATAGGGAGCAAAGAGTCTTAGCCACTTAGCCACCAGGGAAATCCCCATCTGATACATTTTTAAGGAGTGCTGGTTATAAGCTAAGTATGGGCTTAAGAATGGGTTTAGACATGCAGATGTAACAGATAAAGTACCTGCTCCTCTGGAACTTTCATCTGGGGGAGGGCAGGGGGTAATCCACTCCAGTATTCTTACCTGGAGAATCCCATGGACGGAGAAGCCTGGTAGGCTACAGTCCACAGGGTCGCAAAGAGTCGGACACAACTGAGCGACTTCACTTACTTACTTACTTAGGGGGCAGGCAAAAGAGGAATAAATAAATAAGCAAGGTAAGTCCAGAGTATGACAAGGCTGCAAAGGAAAGTGAACAGAGAGGGTGAAGATGTGGTGGAGATCAGAGGAGCAGGGCTGGTTTTGGTGGGGTGGTCAGCAGACGGTCTCTGAGCCACCCCAGCTGTGAGGAGTGGATATCCTAGCCAGAGAACATTTCAGGGAGAAGTCACAGCTAGAGTAAGGGCTTAGGTTTGAGGCATGCTTGAGTGGTTGAGAATCCCCAAGAAGATAAGTATCGTGGCCAGGTCTGTAAGGGGACAATGGGAGGGAATGAGCTTCTGAGCCCAGGGGGACCCCATCATGCAGACCCTAGGAGTCCCCAAGAGAGCTTGAAACAAAATGGTTTAATTTGTATGCTTAAAAGATCAGTCTGGAGCATATGATCCAGGAGCTCTGCTTATGGGTATGTAACTCAAAGAATAGGTTTTTCCTGGTGGCTCAGCGGTAAAGAATCTGCCTGCAGTGTAGGAGACATAGGAGATGTGGGTTTGATCCCTGGGTGGGGAAAATCCCCTAGAGGAGGAAATGGCTACCCATTCCAATGCTTTTGCCTGGGAAGTCCCATAGATAGAGGAATCTGGTGGGCTACAGTCAATGGGGTCACGAAAGAGTTAGACACGACTTAGAGACTAAACAACAACAAGATCAAAGAACTGAAAGCAGAGACTTGAATAAATATTTGTACACCCATATTCATAGTAACATTATTCACAGTAGCCAAGTCATGAAAACAACTCAAGTGTCCATCAAGAGATGAATAAGTAGGGACTTCCCTGGTGGTCCAGTGGTTAAGACACAGAGCTGCCAATGTAAGGGACATGGGTTTGACCCCTGGTCAGGGAGCTAAGATACCACATGCTGTGCAGCATGGCCAAAAGACAATAATAATAATAATTTTTTAAAAAAAGACCCCATAAAAGAGATGAACAGTAAACAACTGGTATATCCATACATTATCCAGGCTCAAAAAGAAAAGAAATTTTGACTTTTGCTACAACATGAATAAATTCTTGAAGATATTACTCTGAGTGAAAGAGCCAGACACAAAAGGACAAACACCATATGATTCCACTTAGATGAGGTACTTAGAATAGCAAATTTATAGAGACAGAAAGAGACAGGTGGTTGCACGGGCTCAGGGAGAGGGGGTGGAATGGGGAATTAATTAATGGGTAGAGAACTTTCAGTTTGGGATGATGAAAATTCTGCGGAGGCAGATGGTAGTGATAGTTACACAAGACTGTGGAGGCACTTAATGTCATTGAACTGGACGCTTGAAAATGATTAAAAGGGCAAATTTTATGTTATGTGTATTTTAACACAAATTTTATGTTATTATTTTTTTGTTTTGGCTGCACTGGGTCTTTGCTGCCACAAGCAGGGGCTTCTCTCTCACTGTGATGCGTGATCTCAGTTGCCCCACGGCAAGTGGGATCCTCGTTCCCCAACCAGGGATCAAACCTGAGTCCCCAGTGTTGGAAGGCAGATACTTAACTGCTGGTGGGGAGTGGTTAAAATCACAAGTTTTAGAAACCAGTCTGGTTGCAGCTCAAGAGGAGGGAGCAGACAGGAAGAAAGTGGGCAGGCAGCCCAGACCACTTCCCCATCTCTCTGAACCGTAGCAGGCTGGCTCCAGGTTTCCCACTCCAAAACCTTCCCGAGACCCAGTGCCATAGACACTGAGCCTGGGTCCAAGGCTCCCCGCATAGGGATCACACTGAGACCTGGCCTTTGGTGTTGCATTGTTGTGGTGGGAGGCTGTGGGGAGGTTTGGGGTGGGGGGGGGGGTGGGAGGGGAGGAGGGAAGGGGCGTGGCCTGAGCCACCAGCTGCTGCTCAGACCCCTCACAGCCTCCTAGGAATTCCTTCTTCGGCCCATGGAGCTGCCTGGGCAGGCCCGCATTCGGGAATCACCCTGCCTTGAAAAAAAAAGGTGAGCGAGTAAGAAAAGCAGAACAATTAAAATCTTAGTGTATGAATAATTACATTTTAAAAATCCCCACATTTTTTTTACATCAAAAAGAATTCTGTAATCTGAGGTTTAATTTGCAGATTTAGTGGCATTTGGCAGGTTAAAAGTAGGTGCTATGAAGTGAGTAAGCATGGGATTTGGGGCTGGAAGCAAAGAATGAGAGAATCTGCTGGGCCAGAAATCCTGGCTTTGAGCTGCCTCAGAGATTTTTGGCCTAACTTCCTCTGCCCATAGCCACCCTGGACTACATCCTCTTGGGAGAGGAAGGTAGAGAACAGAGGAGGAGAGGAATGAAGCCCTCTAGGCCCCTTCCTTCTTCTAAAGAGCTTTATTGTATGTTTATTTTTTTTTAAATAATTATTTGTTCGTTGCAAAAAAAAAGGAAAGAAAATTCTGGACTTCCCTGGTGGTCCAGTGGTTAAGAATCTGCTTGCCAATGCCAGGGACACAGGTTCAATCCCTGGTCTGGGAAGATTCCTCATGCTGCAGAGTGACTAAGTCCATGTGCCACAACTCTTGAGCCCGTATGCTGCCACCACTGAAGCTCAGGCACCCTAGAGTCCATGCTCCTCAACAAGAGAAGCCATTGCAATGAGAAGCCTGTGAGCTACAACTAGAGAACACCCAGGTGCAGCAACGAAGACCCACAGAACCAAAAATAAATAAATAAATTTTAAAAAATTTGGGAAATATAGGGGAAAAAAAGGCAAAGATCACCTGTAGTTTCACTGTCTGAAGGTAGCAAGAGTATATTTTCCTCTTCTCTAAGATAGTGTGAAAAGACCAGGGAAGCCTGGTGTGCTGCAATTCATGGGATCGCAGAATCAGACATGACTTAATCAGACATGGCTGAACAAAAACAATGTGGGGAAAAATCCTTTGGCCAACTGGATTGGGCTTCACGAGGTGCATGCCTATTATCCTCACCCCTCTCTACTTGTTCTTTCTCTCTTCTCTTCTGGAAGTCTCCCTTTTTTTTTCTTCCCAGTGAAAACCCAAACAAAACAGGAGCCTTGACATACGAAAGTCAGGTAGGAAGACTTGGGTTCAAGAACCTTTCCAACAGAGGTGCTAGAGGAGCAGCCTAAAGGAAGGGGCTCCAAGCTGGCGATCCTGCTTAGGGGAGGGTTGCAGCTGGGTGGCCAACAGAAGGGTTATTCTAGGGTGGCCTTTTCAGAGGAAGGGAAGGGAAAGATGCAGGCAAGGGTGGTATTTATCCTCTGTATCAGCTAGTCATTGGTTATAGGCTAGCCCCAGAAAGAGGGAAATTGGTGAGGTGATGCCCTTTCATTGAGATAGTTTCTGCTTAAGCTTACGGTTCAGGGTTGTCTGCAGCAGAGCTCCCAACAGCTGGGGTGTAGCCTACATGCCCTTCAGTGCTGCAGGGTGTGTGTATGAGAGAGACAGTGACAGCCAGACAGCCAGGGTGACAGACTGGATTGCTGGAGCTCCCCAAGGCCAACGTCTAGAAGCAGTACAAGGCAGAGAGCAAATGTCTGGGCACCAAGGAGGAAAAGGGGGATAGGATGAGATGGGAGATCGAGAACGAAGTATAGGTACTAATGATACTGTGTATAAAACAGACAACTAATGAGAACCTACTGGAGAGGCAGGATCTCTACTCAATGCGTTGTTGTGGCCTGAATGGGAAGGAAATCCCCACAGAGGGGATAATGTGAACCTACAGCTGATTTGCTTTGCTGTAAGCAGAAACTAACACAAGATTGTGAAGCAACTATGTGTTGTATTGTGCTTAGTCTCTCGGTCAAGTCTGACTCTTTGTGACCCCGTGGACTGTAGCCCTCCAGGCTCCCCTGTCCATGGGGATTCTCCAGGCAAGAATACTGGAGGCGGTAGCCTATCCCTGCTCCAGGGGGACTTCTCAACCCAGGAATCCAACCAGGGTCTCCTGCATTGCAGGCGGATTCTTTACCATCTGAGCTACCTGGGAAGCCCTAAAGCAACTATACTCTAATTAAAAAAAATAAAAATAAAAAATAAAAATAAAAAATTCCAAACAGTACAAGACAGTTACCCCCTGGAGAAACCTTACCAGTGGCCTCTGTGAAGACAAATGCAGCAAGGAGACACTAGCTGGGTTGTCCTGAAGCTCACATGGAGAGGAAGAAAGCCACTTTAGGATACACCATCTGCGGTGGAACTGCCACCATGATGCAGATTTTTGTGAAAACCCTGACGGGGAAGAGCATCTCTCTCAAGGTCAAGCCCTTGGATACAATAGAAAATGTAAAGGCCAAGATCCAGGATAAGGAAGGTGTTCCTCCTGACCAGCAAAGACTGATCATTGCTGGCAAGCAACTGGAAGATGGATGTCTTTGACCAACTACAACATTCAAAAGGAGTCCACTCTTCATCTTGTGCTGAGACGTCGTGGTGGAGCTAAGAGAAGGAAGAAGTCTCATGGCACTCCCAAAAAGAACAGGCATAAGAGAAAAAAGATTGAGCTGGCTGTCCTGAAATACTATAAGGTGGAGGAGAATGGCAGAATCAATTGCCTTCACTGGGAGTGTCCTTCAGATGAATAATGTGCTGAAGCTTTTATGACCAGTCACTTTGACAGACACTATTATGGCAAATGTTGTCTGACCTATTGTTTCAACAAACCAGAAGACAAGTAATTGCATACAGGTTAATAAAATACATGAATAATGAACTAACAAAACAAAACAGAGAGGAGCAAAGCCAGGGGCAATCTGGCAGTTTGGCAGAATAGGACAGGCAGTTTTAAAGAGACATGAAGGCAAAATCCAGAGCGCTAACGAAACAAGGCCTTCCCGAGGAAGCCAAAGCTGCCAGCCCCACAGCCTGGAGTTCCTTCATGGTCCAGTGGTTAAGAATTCAGCTGCCAGTGCAGGGGACATGGGTTCAATCCCTGGTCTGGGAAGATTCCATACGCAGTGAGGCAACAAAGCCTGGGTGCCGAAACTACTGAAGCCCACGCACCCTGGAGCCCATGCTCCACAACAAGAGAAGCCACTGCAACGAGAAACCCTCGCTCCAAAACTAGAGAGTATCCCCTGCTCTCCATAGCTAGAGAAAGCCCGCACACAGCAATGAAGACCCAGCACAGTCAAAAATAAATAAATAAAAGACAAATGGATTTTTAAAAAACACTTGAGAAAAGTCGGTTGTCGAATACCAAACACCAGTGGAGGCTGTGTTAGATGTCATATGTGAACAATTAGGTAAAGTTTCCTGTCATCCTTCAATAAGGTTCAGCATTTTTGAAAAACATATTATCACATGCTATTATCAATGGCACCTATGTAAATGCGTCCAGTTTTTTTTTTTAAGTAGATATATTAGAAAAACAAAAAACAAAAAAGATTCAGGGAACTTCTCTATTGATAGTTATTAAGGCTCCAGTGATTTGAGCCATGGTGAGGCTAACTCTCCCAAGCAAAGAATAACTTGTTCCATCTCGAATTCCTATTACTGAGAAAGAAATGTAATGCTTGGCAGACTTTGGGTTTTAGAAGTTACATTTGGCAGACTTCTTTGGGTTTTGGAGGCTACATATTCTATACTTGGGAATCCTGCTAAGATCCATTTATCAGGAAATAGAGAAAGCTGATAGTTTTGAGTGGTGTGGTACATGCATGCTAAGTCTGACTCTGCGACCCTATGAACTGTAGCCCACCAGTCTCCTCTGTGGGATTCTCCAGGCAGGAATATTGGAATGGGTTGTCATGCCCTCCTCCAGGGGATCTTCCGGCCCAGGGATGGAACCTGTGTCTCTTATGTCTCCTACATCAGCGGGTGAGTTCTTTACCAACAGCACCATGTGGGAAGCCCTGGTTTTGAGTGGGGCCCAGAGCAAAAGCAGTTCTCCAGATTATAGCACAGGTAGCCTTGCTCCCTGGTTTGTACAACCTGGGAGATCACACAGCATCAGACTTGTCTGTGGTAGAGATGCCAGGTCGATCTTCTGTACATCCCAGTAAGAGTGACAACACAACACGAGGCCTCAGGAAACAGGTAGAGGATTTGCAGCATAGAACTATGTACTTTTATTGCAAAAACAACTCCTGACCTATACCTGGGTTCTTGTAGAAATACGGCCTCTGACCGTGGGAAGTCAAGTGGCCATGCAGTCAGGAGCTGGATACCGAAAGGGCCAACAAGTTATAGGCTTGGGGAGGAGGCAGCAGAAGTCTATCATATAATGAAAGTGCTGCTTCGGGGATTGGGCTTTAGTGGGCTGAGGAGACAAGCGGATGGCCTGGACATCCACACCATTTCCTGCTACTGCTCTAAAGCACCTCCTTAGTTCACATCTGTGATCTTATCTAAGGAGGAAATGCTCCTTATGACCAGCTGACAGACAAAGCAGAAAAAGAGCCCGGTGTGGATCACAGATGGGTCAACTGAGGGATAGCTATCGGCCCAAAGCGGACTGCAGGTACACTATGGCCTCTCTCAGGGGTGGCCTTGAATGCGAATGGTAAGACCTACCAATGGACACTTGATCATCCTCTGTGAGACAGAGAAGTTGCCTGAGGAAAGTGTCAGCAGAGACTCCTGGTGTTTGTGCTGTTTCCTCAGTCGTGTCTGACTCTTTGTGGCCCCACAGACTGTATTCTGCCAAGCTCTTCTGCCCATAAAATTTTCTGGGCAAAAATCACCGAAGCCATTTCCTTTTCCAGGAGATCTTCTTGACCCAGGGATCAAACACGTGTCTCTCTCTTGTGTCTCTTGCATCGGCAGGTGGATTCTTCACCACTAGCACCACCTGGGAAGCTCTAATAGACTCCTGGGCTGTGGTCAGTGGCTTGGATGGTTTGTCAAGGGCCTGGAAAAGCAAAACTGGAAGCTGAAGGAGAAGTAAGCTTGGAGAGGAGCCCTGTGGATAGACCTCTCGGAGTGGTCGCTAAGCGTGAGAATCTTTGTATTGACCCATTAATGCCCATCAGAGAACATTCTCTGCAGAAGGAGATGAACAACTGAGTGCTTAGGACTTCAGCCAATAGCTGTCAGCCCACTTCTGTTCTCATCCTCCCCGGTGTTTGCACACTGGCTCCTGAGCAGAGTAACCCTGGTGGCAGAGAGGAGATCATGCATGGACCCAGTAGCATGGACTTCAGCACACCGAGCAGTTCCCTGCTCTCCATAAATAGCTTTGTGATCTACATCCAATCCAGCCTCTGGATCCGAATACTGGTTTACAGAGAATACAGAAAAGGGAGGAGAGAAAAACACTAAATCACACCAGAAGGATGCAATCAACAAAACACAAACTGTGGGGAACACATAGGAAAAATGCCTGAATTTCTTCAGCAAATAAACTGCAAGATTAGAAACAGCGTAGAGGCTTCCTCGATGGCTCAGTGGTAAAGAATCCACCTGCCAATGCAGGAGACTCAGGTTTGATCCTTGGGTTGAAAAGATCACCTGGAGGAGGATACTCACTTCAGTATTCTTCCCTGGGAAATCCTATGGACAGAGGAGCCTTGTGGGCTACAGTCCAGAGTTGGACACGACTGAGGGACTAAGTGCCCAAGAGAGCGTAGATTAAAAGATTATTTAAAACCTTAACAAATTGTAAAGTCAGGTTGTTACTTGGATTATGATTTTTTTAATGGAAATAATCCTGACATTTATCAAATAATTGGAAATGTGAAAAGGTAACAGATATTTTTTGATACTATAGAATTATATTTAACATTTAAAATATGATAATGGTATGGTGGTTATGTTTTAAAGATCGAGAGAAAAATCCTAACATTTTAATGAAATACACAGACATATTTATGGACGAAATGTTATGATGACTGGAGTTTGTTTCAGATCAAAGCAGAACGAGGACATGGGTGAGGTTTAGATAAGGTTGAACTATGTGGCCTGATGTTTATTGGAGTTAGACAGTGGATACTTGGGGGCTCATTATACCCTTCTGTTTACTTTTTGGGTTTTCCTTTTTTGTTTGTTATCTTTGCTCATGCCTTGTGGCATGTGGCATCTTAGTTCCCTGACTAGGGATCGAACACAATGTCCCTGCAGTGGAAACACAGTGTCTTAACCACTGGATTGCCAAGGAGGTCCCTTACTTTTTGTACATTAGAAATTCTCCACTTAAAAATTAGTTGTGTGATCAAGGTGTGTTTCCTTTCCTATAAAATAAAGATAAAAGAGACATCCTCCAGCCTTCATCAATAAACACTGGGTGAGTAAACTAAGATAATAGATATGGTGGGGAGGAATTAGAAAAGTTAAAATGACTAAGCTTCCCTGGTAGCTTGGATGGTAAAGCGTTTGCCTACAATACGGGAAACCCAGGTTCAATCCCTGGGTCTGGAACATCCCCTGGAGAAGGAAATGGCAACCCACTCAAGTATTCATGCCTGGAAAATCCCATGGATCGAGGAGCCTACTGGGCTACAGTCCATGGGGTCGCAAAGAGTTGGACACGACTGGGCGCCTTCTCCTCACTTCTTTACTTCAAGCAAATTAAAATGAAATAATATTGAAAAAGAGCAAGACCTTATGGTCCTTGCTCCCCCACCGTGACCTCTGCCTGCTTTTTGTCTGTGGAAAACTTTAGTCAAAGAATAAGTTTAACAGAGAAGTGAGAAATGTGGAAACAAAGGAAAACCATTAAAGGAGACTAAATAATAATAATGTAGTCATTAAGCATAATCAAGGACCTTTAGCTCTTTCTCAAGGGCTGTAGATAATATTCTGAGCCACATCCTGAGAGCTGTCTTATAGACACTAAAACACCAGGTGGAGAAATTAACTACATCATGACCAGACTGTACCCGGGACTTGAGCTGCCACAATTCTGAAAACTGACTGCAAAGAAATGGGAACAAATGGACCCTGGAATTGAAGATTAACTGTACCTAAAACAACCAAGATGATGCTAGTCAGACCACTGATGACCAATTTGAAGATGACTGTGCTGTTTCTACATGTAACTGCTCCCCCCACCCCCAACACATACGCACACACACACACTCTGTCTATAAAAAGCTCTCACTGCCTGCTTGTTGGGACAGGTAGGGGTCGGGGTTGGTCTTTGGACAGACATCCACCACCTCCACCCCAGTTGCAGGCATTGGAAAGAAAGCAAACTTTCCTTTCTACCAACCTGACCTGTTTATTGGCTTTTGCGTGTTGAGCAGCCGGACCCCACCCCTACTGTCGCCCCCAACTCTTTTGGTAACAATATGGTAGATGAAACTCTAAGAGGGGCTTGACTTGAGCCGGTGTGTGCAGATGGGAAGAACTGCCCCTAATCGGACTAGAAGGGGCAGGACTAGAAGGATGCTGTAAGATTTTTCAGGCTGGGCTCCAAGACTCTCTAAGGGGTCCTCAGAGTCCCTGTAGGGGCCTCAGTGGGAGGCCTGTCGGGAGTAGGCTCCTGGCTCTTACTCCTGCCTTCTCTAAAGCAGTTCAGCTTTGATCTGTTTGTTATAATTAGCTCAGGACCAGATTAAGACTTTAAAGGCCCCCAATACTGAGAAACTACTATGCCTCCATGCCTACATAGAACTTGTTTTTAGTCACTGACATTAAAGTAGCCCTTTTCTAGTTTTGCTGATGGAAACATTTTCACTGTGTTTATTTGAGTGGAACTTTCTCTCTCCCTTTTACTGCTTTATTGCTGCTCTGAGCCTATGCTTAGCATGCCTTTTGGGTAATTATAGCATTGACTGGGGTTTCACAGTACATTTCATTTAAAAGGGAAGTTTCACTGCTAAAACTTTTGATCAAATCTAATATCCATAAATCCTCTCTCCAACAGCACACCAAGTATTCCTCCAACTTTGGCTTTAACGCCTTCCATCTTGAAGATTTACTATCCACTAAATGACCCTGGCACATCTTCAGATTATTATTAGAAAGTCTCTTGTTGAGGCCAAACATGTCATCTTGAAGCTTCCACCATTGGTTGGTCCTCTGCCCCTAGGGCTACACTGAGCAAATTTAATCCTTTTTGCACCCATCTGCCTCTGCTTAGCCAGGTGCTCAGACAGAGTTCTTGGAGTTAGCTTGTCTCCCTCTGTCTCCCCAATCCTGACTCCTCAAATAGCCTCCCTAGACAGTAAAGGTAATGACGATGACAGTAACAGTAATAGCCACAATTAGCTGAACTCACCGAAGTTACGCAGCTGGAGGATTTTATTTTATTTCTGTTTTATTTACTATTATTTTTTTAGACTTTTTATTTTATGTTGAAGTGTAACCTACTAGGGGCTTCCCTGGTGGCTCAGATGATAAAGAATCTGCCTGCAATTCGGGAGACCTGGGTTCGATCCCTGGGTCGGGAAGATTCTCTGGAAAAGGGAATAACTACACACTCTAGAGTTCTTACCTGGAGAATTCCATGGACAGAAGAGCCTGGCGGGCTACAGTCCATGGAGTTGCAAAGAGTGGAACGTGACTGAGTGACTAACTCCTTCACCATAGCCAATTAACAATGTTATGATAGTTTCAGGTGAACAGCAAAGGGACTCAGCCATACACAGACATGTATCCATTTTCCCCTAAACCCCCCTCCCATTCAAGCTGCCACATAGCACTGAGCAGAGTTCCCTGTGCTATATAGTAGGTCCTTGTTGATTATCCATCTTAAATATAGCAGTGTGTATGTGCTGATCCCAAACTCCATAAGTATCCCTTCCCCCCGGTAAACATAAATTTGTTTTCTAAGTCTGTGAGTCTGTTTCTATTTTGCAAGTAAATTCATTTGTATAATTTCTTTCACCGCTGGACTGGAGGATTTTATTTTATTTATTTTTCTTTTCTTTTTAAACATTTATTTGTTATTTATTGGACTGCAGGATTTTAAAACCAATGCTAGTTTGTTTGATTCTGGGGTCTGTGTTTCTGGCCTTTATATTATGCTTTTAACCTCCTGTCTAATATGAAATAAGCTCAAAGTTTTATCTCTTCAGAACATTCAGAAACCATTGGTATAAGAAAAAACTTTCAAGTGTACTTCAGCTTTTGACAGTGAGGCATTGTCTAGAGTCTGAAATATGGGATCAAGGAGTCTTCACTTGGCATTCGAAGGCCATGCTCCTGGGTTGAACGGCTGTGATGGGTCTGTTCCGCTCCTCACTTGTGGAGGCCTCTCTTAGGTGTGGAGGCGGGGCTGTCACTTAGGATGGCCTTTCGGCGGCGGGATTGGATCTGTCGTCGGCCCTCTGGATCATCGCTGATATCTTTGGTGATGTCCTGTCCACCCGGGGGATCTGTGCCCTGTAGGAAGTTCATCACTGAGTTTGAGATGGTGTCATTGCCACCTTATGAAAGCCAAGGAAGGTGGGCTTTTGGTTGGCTTGCTTGGGCCCCATGCCAGTGCCCTGGCTTATAAGGAAAGCTGGGCAAGCAATTTCATGAGTTTCTGCTTCCTTGCTGTGAGGTGGGCTTCTCTCATCAAAATTTATAAGGATGAGAGTTCTTCCAACATAGGAAGAGAGAACAGATGCGATGAACTGAAAATGCCCATACCTCCATAGGTATGCTATTCCCCAGGTCTTTTTGTTTAATGAATCAACATATATTTATCAAGTCCAAGGTCCCTGTAAGGCACAGCGAATGGGAAGGTGATTGCCACGTTTAGTTGAAACCTCAGATCTCCAAAGAGCTCAAGACCTTTCATTTCCTGTATGTCTTAACTGGGTTCTTCATTTACATGACCAGAGGTCAGACTGGGAGGTGAGGGGACTTCCCTGGCAGTTCAGTGGTTAAATCTCTGCTTCCACTGTAGGAGTGTGGGTTTGATCTCTGGTTGGGGAACCAGGATCCTTCCTGCATGGCAAGGAGCATGGCCAACAGGGGATTAAAAAAAAATTGGGAGGGGGTGAAGAAAGACTGATGTGACTTGCCATATCTTCTCAGATTTAGAATGCCCAGCTGCTGCTGCTGCTGGTAAGTCACTTCAGTTGTGTCCAGCTCCGTGTGACCCCATAGACAGCAGCCCACCAGGCTCCCCCATCCCTGGGATTCTCCAGGCAAGAACACTGGAGTGGGTTGCCATTTCCTTCTCCAATGCATGAAAGTGAAAACAGAAAGTGAAGTCGCTCAATCGTGTCCAACCCTCAGCGACCCCATGGACTACAGTCTTCCAGGCTCCTCCGTCCATGGGATTTTCCAGGCAAGAGTACTGGAGTGGGGCTAAAATCCCCAAACTCTTACCCTATAGCCAGGGCTTACACAGGGCTGTCCAGGTGATAGTTCTAAAACACAGGTAAAATTGTGTCACCTCCACAGTTTGGAAATCCTTGATTAATCTCCCTTACTCAGAGACTTCCCTGGTGGTCCAGTGGTTAAGAATCTGCCTTCCAACACAGGGAATATGGGTTTGATCCCTGGTCAGGGAACTAAAATCCCACATGCTATGAGGCAACTAAGCCTGCCCAATGCAACTGTTGAGCCTGCACACAACAATTAAGACCCTTCACAGCCAAAAATTAATTAATTAATTAAAAATTGTGCTTTTTAAAAAAAAACAAAAAAGAATTCCATTACTCAGCTGCTAATCCATTCATTCACTCAAAGCATATGGGTACTTATTATGTGCCAGGTACAGTGCTAGAAAAGTGAAAGTATTAGTCTGCTCAGTCACGTCCAACTCTTTGAGACCCCTGTAGCCTACCAGACTAGACACTTGGACTATAAAGATGAAAGCCATGGGTCCAGCCACCAAGAATCTCAAGGTGTAGCCAAGGAGACAGATAGGAACACAATCACACTTGGAGAGATGGAGCATCCAGGGCTTAGTGTCCTTGATGCCCTTTGCTGAAACGCCCTCCTTAAGACTGCAGCCCCTGGCCCCCACCCACCCCCACACTTGTACCTTGTGAATCTCATACTTCCTTCAAATCAAATTTACTGAGAACCAACTATATAGCCAGGGAACTCTGCTTAATGCTCTGTGGTGACCTAAATGGAAAGGAAATCCAAAAGGATGGGGATATATGTATATATACAGCTGATTCATTTTACTGCATGGGAGAAACTAACATAATATTATAAAGCAACTATATTCCAATAAAGATTAATTTTAAAAAGTGAACCCTAAAAAAAAATCAAATCTAGGTTCCTCCTTGGGAGATCTTAGGTGGTTCGATGTGTTCTGAATGCTGGAATTCCCCAGAGAGCTATATGGGGAGGGGGCATCTTTACTGTGAGTTTCCTGCAATGTCCTGCAGAACACAACCCCTCTGATTTCTCTCTTCCTTCCCAAATGAACACAGGTTTGGTAATGCCTCTCAGGCAGATGGAACACATTTTCATTTTTTAGCACTTAAAGTGTGATGAGGCTGTTCCCAAGGTTACATTCACCAGGTGCTCCACGTCCAGTAGGCACCCAGTGATTCTCTGTGGGGTTTATTTGCAGCCTCACCTTCCAATGCAATCAGGCCTGTGTGGGGCAAGCCTAAGTGGGGGGCTCCCTAAGCCAACTTGGGGCTTAGAGAGGGCTTTGCTGCTGGGGGGATGTTCCGCCTCCATCAGTTTTCAGTGAGGAATCTGGGCCCAGAAGATGAAATGGTTTTCTGCCTGACCGAACTTGCCGCTTCTCAGATTGGCCAGTGAGCTTTGGTTTCTGGCCAAGTCCACGGTGGGCTTCCCTGCTTTGATGTGGTTTTGCAAGGGAAACATCCGCAGATGAGCAACAACCAACACATTTTTTCTTTTCTCTCTTAGTCCACATTGAGTTTTTCAAAAGCTGTACTAATTAGCTTCTTGGAGCTGGTGGAAGCTGGGAGGCCAGAGCCCTGTATAGGAAAGAGAGAATGGATACAGGTCTCAGAGTCTGAATATCAGCAGAAACGTAGATTAATTTAGGATATCATGTACAGATGTGAGAGCTGGATCATAAAGAAGGCTGAGAACTGAAGAACTTATGCCTTTGAACTGTGGTGCTGGAGAAGACTCCTGAGAGTCCCTTGGACTGCAAGGAGATCAAATCAGTCCATCCTAAAGGAAATCAACCCTGAATATTCATTGGAAGGACTGATGCTGAACTGCCAATACTTTGGCTACTTGATGCGAAGAACTGACTCACTGGAAAGACCCTGAGGCTGGTAAAGATTGAAGGCAGGAGGAGAAGGGAGTGGCAGAGGATGAGATGGTTCGATAGTATCACCGACTCACTGGACATGAATTTGCGCAAACTCTGGGAGATGGTGAAGGACAAGGAAGCCTGGCGAGCTTCCGTCCATGTGGTCGCAAAGAGTCAAGCACGACTTAGTAACTGAACAACAACAAAGGATTTCCAAACAGTTATTCAAATGCATGTGTGTCATTGGTGGAAAGGGGGAAGAGGGGAAATTTGGAATCAGGGGAACTGGGTCCTGAATCACTCATGCTCCACCTCTTAGTGAAGGTGCATGATTTTAAGGTCTGAGCCTTGGTTTTCTCATCCATAAAACAGAGATTCCGATCAAAGGACTGATAGACTCCAGGAAAATGATGCCTGCGGAAGTCTGTGTGATCTGTAAAGCACCATCCATGTCAAGTATTAATCAGGGAGAAATACCAGTCCCCAAAGAAAAGAATTGTTCATTGATATTAAAGGCAGAAGACATTGATTAATTATTTTTGAAAAAAGCTTATAGTTGAATGCTGCTGCTAAGTCGCTTCAGTCATGTCCAGCTCTGTGCGACCCCATAGATGGCAGCCCACCAGGCTCCCCCGTCCCTGGAATTCTCTAGGCAAGAACACTGGAGTGGGTTGCCATTTCCTTCTCCAATGTACAAAAGCGAAAAGTGAAAGTGAAGTCGCTCTGTCCTGTCAGACTCTTCAATACCCCATGGACTGTAGCCTACCAGGCTCCTCCATCCATGGGATTTTCCAGGCACGAGTACTGGAGTGGGGTGCCATTTCCTTCTCCATACCACATGCTTTATACTGCAATGGCAACACTGCCTATAGAAATAGGTTTAAAAGAATACTCATAGAGCACACACACGTACCACACTGCGCTTCGTCACTCAGTTGTGTCCGACTCTTTGTGATCCCATGGACTGTAGCCCACCAGGCTCCTTTGTCCATGGGGATTTTCCAGGCAAGAATATTGGAATGGGTCTCCATGACCTCCTCCAGGGGATCTTCCCCAACTGTAGGCAGATTCTTTACCATCTGAGCCACCAGGGAAGTCCATGAATACTTGAGTGAAGAGCCTATCCCTTTTCCAGGGGATCTTTAGTCGGGTTCTTCTGGATTGCAGGCAGGTTTTTTACCAGCTGAGCTACCAGGGAAACCCTAGAAGCATATTAGCTTGTCTTTTTTATTATTTATTTTTGGCTGTTCTGGGTCTTTGCTATTGCACTCAGGCTTTCTCCAGTGGCGGTGAGAGGGAACTACTCTCTGTTTACAGTGCTTGGGCTTCTCGTAGCGGTGGCTTGTCTTGCAGCGTAGCATGGGCTCAGGAGTTGTGGCTCAGGGGCTTAGTTGCCCCATGGCATGTGGGATCTTCCTGGAACAGGGATGGACCCATGTCGACTGCATTGGCAGGTGGATTCTTAACCATTGGACCACCAGGGAAGTCTGTGTCTTTTTATTTTTTTTAATTGTAGGGAACTTATCTTATTTTGAAACAACTGTGGATTCATAAGATGTTGGGGAAAAAATGAATAGGCAGGTCTAGGCGCCCTTCCCCCAGCTTCCCCCAGGGTGAACATCTTGCTTGCCTATAGTACTGTATCAAAACCAGTAAATTGACATTGGTATAATGCACGGAACTTATTTCACCAGTTTTACAAACACTCTTCTGTGTATATGTGTAATAGTTCTGCACAATTGTATCCCACATGTAACTTTGTGTAACCACCTCCACAATCAAGATCCAGACTGTGGGACTTCCCTGGTGGTCCAGTGGCTATGACTCCAAGCTCTGCAGGGGCCCAGGTAGCTAGAGCCCTCATGCCACAACTAAGACACAGTACAGCCAAATAAATAAATGTTAAAAAAAAAAAAAATCCAGAACTGTTTTAACACGCCAAGGCTTCCACATGATGCCCCTTAACAGATTCACACTCTCCTCCACCCAATTCTCATCTCCAGGCAACCGCTCATCTGCTCTCCATCACTATGATTTTGATATTTCAAGTGTTATATAACTGGAATCATATGGTAGGTCAGTCAGTCAGTTCAGTAGCTCAGTCATGTCTGACTCTTTGCGGCCCCATGAATCACAGCACCCCAGGCCTCCCTGTCCATCACCATCTCCTGGAGTTCACCCAAACTCATGTCCATCGAGTCAGTGATGCCATCCAGCCATCTCATCCTCTGTTGTCCCCTTCTTCCCCTGGCCCCAATCCCTCCCAGCATTGAGTCTTTTCCAATGAGTCAACTCTTCACACGAGGTGGCCAAAGTATTGGAGTTTCATCTTCAGCATCAGTCCTTCCAATGAATACCCAGAACTGGTCTCCTTTAGGATGGACTGGTTGGATCTCCTTGCAGTCCAAGGGACTCTTAAGAGTCTTCTCCAGCAGCGCAGTTCAAAAGTATCAATTCTTCGGCACTCAGCTTTCTTCACGGTTCAACTCTCACATCCATACATGACCACTGGAAAAACCATAGCCTTGACTAGCCGGACCTTTGTTGGCAAAGTAATATCTCTGCTTTTTAATATGCTGTCTAGGTTGGTATGTAACCTTTTGAAATTGCCTTTGTTCATTTTATTCACCCAATTTAGTTCCCCTAAGCTCCCATGCAAGTTGTTACATGTACCAACAGTGTGTACCTTTCCTTTGCTGAGTAGTATCCATGATGTGGGTATACCACTGTTTAAGCATTCACTCTTTGAAGGACATTTGGGTTGTGGTTATTCCTGATAAGAGAAAAGAAGCATTTATTCGTTCCTGTGGGTGTGCTTAGTCACTAAGTCATGTCTGACTCTTTGAGACCCCATGGGCTGTAGCCCACCAGGCTCCTCTGTCTGCGGGATTTTCCAGGCAAGAATACTGGAGTGGATTGCCATTTTCTTTTCCAGGGGATCTTCCCAACCCAGTGATCGAACCCACGTCTCCTGCATTGACAGATGGATTCTTTACCACTGAGCCACCTAGGAAGCCCATTTATTGGTTCATTCAGTAAATGTGAGAGGAGTTGCCCCATGTACCAGCTTCTACAGTAAGTATTGGTGAGGCAGCAGTGAATTAGAGAAAGACGATCAACCTGTAAATATAGAGGATGATTGCAGGGGTCATAAAGGGTGCAAAAGGAATAGAAAGACTGGCAGCCAGAGTGCGTGTGACTCCTTTAGAAAGGAGGCTGGCAGAGGCCCCTTGGAGGAGGCAACATTTAAGTCAAGACCTGAATGGGAGGAACCAATAATTCAAAAGCCCCAGTAAAGAGCCTGTAAGACAGCAGGCAGCAGGAACAGCAGGTGCACCCTGAGGTGGGCACTGGCCTGGTTGCTAGAGGAACAAAGAGGAAGCCCAGAGAGGCTGCAGCAAACGTGGAGGTTGGGGGAGGAATGGTGGGAGAAGCAGGCAGGGCCTGTGGGGTGCAGGGAAGAATTAAGGTTTTAATCTAAGGCTTTCAAGCAAAGGGAGGCATGATCCCATTAACATTTTAAAAGAGCGCTTGAGTTTAGACAGCGGAGATATCACTTTGATGACAAAGGTCTGTATAGTCAAAGCTATGGTTTTTCCAGTAGTCATGTACAGATGTGAGAGTTGGACCCAAAGAAGGCTGAGCAACAAAGAATCAACGCTTTCCAATTGTGGTGCTGTAGAAGACTCTTGAGAGTTCCTTGGACTGGGAGGTAGGACACGTAGTGCCCAATTGCAGCCTCAGAAGTGGGGAGCAGTCACTTTGTTCCTCTGAACCTAGGGTCCTCATCAGTGGCCTGTATATTCTGGTGAAATGATGCTTTCCAGCCCCAGGACAAGTCAGTTCAGGACAAAGAAGCATTTCTCTAAGCCTGACTTCCTGGAGTAAAATTGAGGAGTGAATTTGATGTTCAATAAATTCAGGGACTATTTACCTCCCTTAAAATAGTCTGGGGAAAGGACTTCCCTGGTGGTTCAATGGTTAAGACTCTGCACTTCCATTTTGAGGATCCTGGTTCCATTCCTGGTCAGTGAACTAAGATCCCACAAGCTGTGAGGTGGTCCAAAAAAAGAAAGAAAGAAAAAAGAAGTGGATGGGAAAGATTTAAACCAAACAGTCTCTAAAATCCAACAATAGAAACTGACTGCATGCAGAGAGGTTATCCAAAAGCATCTGATGCTGGAGCAATGCAGATTAATACAACTTGATATGCTCATCTTTAAATAATTTGGGAATGGAGAGGTGGGGAATCAAAAAATGACTCGTATTTTATGACATGTAAAAGTTACCAGAAGCTCAAATTTCAGTGCTCATAAAGTTCTATTTGAACCTGTTCATTTGTTGACATCCTGTCTATGGCTGGGTTGGGAAGATCTCCTGGAGGAAGGCATGGCAACCCATTCCAGTATTCTTGCCTGGAGAATCTCCATGGACAGAGGAGCCTGGCAGGTTGCAATCCATGGGGTCTCAAAGAGTTGGACACGACTGAGGGACTAAGCATGCTTGCATGCATGGCTAATTTTGCATTATGATGGCAGAGATAAGTGGTTGTGATAGAAGTGTGTACTCTCTAGGGTTTATACAGTTTTGGGCCCCCCTGTGGTGAACAGACTCCCTCCCCTAGCCACCCGCCACCTTGTTGGCTGTTACCTGGCATTCATGCCTCTGTCGATCCCTCCCATTGAGGGAGCGTGAACCTTACTTCTAACCAACAAATACATTGAAGGCTGTCACTCCCATGAGTGATATGGCACTGTGACTTCCATCTTCTAGCAGACTCTCTCCTTTTTCTCCTTTGGCAAAGCCAGCTGCTGTGTTATAATCTGCGCTATGAAGAAACCCATGAGACAAGAAACTGGGGGCTATCTGGATCACTGCCAAGAGGATACTGAAGCACTCAGTCTGGCAACCTGTGAGGAACTAAATCCTGCCAACAACCATATGAACTTGGAAGTGGATCTTTTCCACCTGGAGCCTCAGAGACCCAGCCCTGGCAGATGCTTACTTCATTTGCAGCCTCATGAGAGACCCCACAGTAAAGAGCCCAGGTAAGCCACGTCCCATCTCCTGACCCACAGAAATTGTGAGGTAAGAAATGTGTGGGGTTTTCTCTTTTTTAAATTTGGCTGCACCAGTTCTTCGTCGAGGCATGCGGGATCTCTGTTATGATGTGCAAGGTTTTTTTTTTGTTTGTTTGTTTTGTTTTTCAGCTGTAGTATGTGAGCATGTGAGATCTTTTTGGTTGTGGCAAGTGGGATCTTTAGCTGCAGCATGAGAACTCTTAGTTGAAGCATGTGGGATCTAGTTCCTCGACCAGCGATTGAACCAAGCCCCCCTGCACTGGGGGCTCAGAGTCTTAGCCAATGAAACACCAGGGATGTCCCTCAAATGTGTGTTGTTTTAATTGCTAAGTCTGTGGTACTATCATTTTGCAACCATCAATGATTACAAAACTGGGATTCAGACTTCCTCAAATATGGATGGTTCTGTGGGGTTTCCTCCACACAGACAAGATTTCTACAAAGCTCCTCAGGAGCAAAGCAGAGGAGTGAAGCCAGGCTATGGCAGCCTTGGAGTTGTTGGAGGACCAGGTGGATGAAGATGCTTCACCAAAGACCCTAGGACAGCCAGAGATCCCAAAGATGCCCCCATTTAAATGAATCACCAGCAAGCCTGTTACTAAATGGAACAACGTGAAACCCTTAGATGTGTTTAGGATCCTGGGGTTCTGTGGCCCAGAGGCACACTGGCCGCTTGGCTTGGAATGGTGAGCTGGGCTGAGACTTGAGGACCCCATGTGGCCTGTTACTTTAGGTCTTAGGCTGAGTAGGAATCATGCTGTCTACACCATGGCTGCTCACATCTGTTCCCAGTCATCCCTTAATCAGGAGGAAACCCCTCCCCTCCCCACTCTCAACCAGACAGTCAATACCTCAGAATCATCTAAGGCAAGAGAGCAGAGGCCATGATGACCTAAATGGGAAGACAATCCATGAAAAAGGGAGTATATGTATATGTTTAGCTGATTCAGTTTGCTGTACAGTAGAAACTAACACAGGACTGTAAAGCAACTCTACTCCAGTAAAAATTTTTTAAAAAAGAAAGAAGGAAAGCAGAGCCCAGAGAAATTGAGGGCAAGACGTAGGGAGCTCCAACCTGTACTTAGAAGTTAAAGGACATCATCCAAATATCAGGATGCAGAGAATGATCTGATTGAAATTCAGGACAATAAAATGAAAGATAAAGTAGACATTTTTTAAAGGAAAAGTTCTAAGCCTTCGTTAACCCTTGGCTTAGTAAACATCACCACGGAAGTGGAATCAGGACCAATTGCCAGGACATCTAGAGGAAGTCATAAATGGTCATTTTTGGCATGCTGTATCCTTTTGCTTTAAAACTCCTGAGCCAGCGTCACCAGGGCAAACTGTGTTTATGGTGAGTGTGACTTGGAAACAGAATTTTCATTCATTTCTTCAACTGATATTCCCAAAAAAGTTCATTGAGCCTCTTCTGAGCTCCAGGCACCCTTAAATGCTGGAGGGACAGAAGCAGACAGAATGGACTTGCTTCCTCACCAGCCGAGGCAGCCTCAGGGAATTTCAAATCTCACAACAGCAGGAATAATGGCTTTTGTTACTAGGAGTGTTACCCTCATTATAACTAGTAGTGTAGGTCTTCAATAACTGTCTTTTCTGTTCTCTTCTTAAAATTCAAACACCTGTTAGAGTTTCCCATTAACACAATTAATCGTCAGGCCTCATGAGCCCCCACCTGCCATGTAGTGAGACTGCTTCTGGATCTAAGAGAGACATCTCTGTAAGCTGTAATGTACAGTCTCTGAGGAAGAGATAGATACTTCAGTGAAGACCAAGTTAGCATGCACTTAACTAGAACTCTGAAACATTTGGGCTTTGAAATCAATACCATTTTCTGGTAATGCTTTGGTGTATATGTATTTTTTCAAGCAAAATATTTCTTTATTACAAAATAAAAATCTGTAATGTAAAAGTGAAAGACTCCTACAGTCTTTCTAACTTTCTGCATTGTGAAAAAAAAATCAGGGAAGTGCAGAGAGTAAACCTTCCTTTTACTCATAACCCTTGACCTTCCCTACTTCCCACACACAAATAAAAGATCACCTCATTGATAAATATTTTGCACATCTAAAACACACACACACACATGTACATTTCTGAAATTAAAATAGAAAATTACATCTACCTTTAAAAAAATGTATTTCACTCCAACTCAACACTACATGACTCAACCAAACAGAATACGCATGACTCCTATGAACATACAAGAATCACCTACTCTGTTTTAGAAGCTGTGTAGACAGACACAGAAAACAGACTTGTGGTTGCCAAAGGGGAGTAGGGGTGGGGAGTGATGGATTGGGAGTTTGGGATTAGCAGATGCAAACTAGTATTTATAGAATGGGTAAACAAGGTCCTACTGCATAGCACAGGGAACTAACTATATCCAATATCCTGTGATAAACCATAATGGAAAAGAAATTTTTAAAGAATGTATATATGTATGGGCTTCCCAGGTGCTCAGTGGTAAAGAATCCGCCTGCCCATGCAGGAGCAGCAGGAGACTTGGGTTCGATCCCTGAGTGGGGAAGATCCCCTGGAGAGGAAGATCCCCTGGAGCAACCCACTCCAGTATTCTTTCCTAGAAAATGCCACGGACAGAGGAGCCTGGCGGGCTATAGGTGTTGCAAAGAATTGGACAAGCATGAATATGTACACATGTTATTATTGGTATTTTTCCCCTCCACAGACCGTCAGCTTCTTGACAGGATAGACCCTGTTCATCTGCATATTCTCAGATGTTGAGTGAATGAATCAAAGAATCCATCCATTCATTATCTCTATACGATCCGCCCGTTAGACTTTAGGGACAAATTTGTCTGGGACAGACTCTTGGGAGTCCTCGATGAACCAAAATAGACTTGCTAAGCACATAACTTCCAAAGTAACCCCCAAATCAGGGGCACCCCAAAACCCAGGGAGTCACGCTTCAGTGTGCAAGTGAGATAGATCCATTTGCCACCTTCACTGTCACTTCTTGACTCCTATACGTTTGTAAACAGTGAGGAGCTGCTTTGAAGGAAAAGCACTAACATGTAGGAATGGGTGGGGATGTGACTATTGCCCTTTAGGTGTGTAAGCCTGGGAGGGGTTGTGAAATTCCCTATGTGATTTTAATTAACTTTACTTTTTAGACCATGCCAGGATATTCTGGGAATAAGTTGGTTATAGGTGCCAGGGCTGAGGACTCAAGACAAACACGAGACTTTGCTGGTGGAGACTCTGGAAATTGTCTGCAAATACCCAGAGGGCTCCTGGCCTAGACTTATCCTGGGGCCTTGGAGGCCATGAGAGTCCAAAGACAAGAGTTTATCCTAAGAGGGGAGCTCCCATCACCGGAAGTACAATAAGTCCCCTACATATTAATGTGTTCTGTTTGAGAGCACGTTCACTAAGTCCAGCAAAGTTAGCCTAACGACCAACACAACCAACACAATCAACTATATAGTACTGTACTATAATAGGTTTACAATACTTTTTACACAAATAATACAAACACAAAAAAATATTTTTAGTCTTACAGTACAGTACCTTGAAAAGTACAGTAGTCTAGTACAAGAGCTGGCACACAGGGGCTGGCACTGAGTGAAGAGGCAAGAAGAGTTACTGACTGGAGGAGGGAGAGGAGGTGGGAGATGGTAGAGCTGAAGGGTCACCAGCAACAAGAGATGGAAGGCAAGCTGCAATTTCACGTATGCCTGATGCTGATGGAACACATGTTTGCATCTTTGAAAGTTCACAACTTAAAGTTTGTATATAGGGGAGTTACTATATTCAAAGAGAGGCAGATGAACCCCTGTAGGGCTCATAGGAGAGGTTTCCAGTGGGAAAATTGCCACGAGGAGTCTGTAATGGAACTTCTCTGAGAAGCTATCAGTCTTACTCAGAAGGTGGCCAAGGGCTCTGCCAACAACCTGCTCAGCACTGCTGTACTGCCTCACTTTGGAAATTCACACTTAAATGTTTCTGAAATGTTGCAGTCTATGAGGGCATTTGGTGTGGTCTGTCTTCTACATTGTACTTTCTGCGAAATGATTGGTCAGTCTCCATCAGTGCCCAGATGGCCCTGGCAACCCCTCTCCACACAGAGCCCAGGGAATCCTGAAACCAACTGGATAAACTTTGAGCACAATATTTAAAATGGGTAACCAACAAGGACCCCCTGTATAGCACATGGGACTCTGCCCAATGTTATGTGGTAGCCCGGATGGGAGGGGAGCTTGGAGGAGAATGGATACACGTCTATGTGTGGCTGAATCCCTTTGCTATTCACCTCAAGCCAGCACAATGTTGTTAATCAGCAATAACAAAATACAAAATAAAAAGTTAAAAAAAAAACCCCACAAAACTCTGAGCATACCTTCTCTTTATGGGAAACTGAGGCCCAGAGCAGATGAGTAATGAATCCAGCATCATGCCGCCAGAGCAGGCATGAGCAGGGCCTCCCAGACCCAAGTCCTGTCCAGGATTCCCGAGGGACTGATGCTCTCATAGCTGGGAGCAGAGGTAAGGCTGCAGGACTCTGCTCCTTTTGGCCTCCTTAGAGGGTCAGACTTCAAGCAGTTGGAGAGGAGACCTGGGCTAATCATCAGAACCCTGAGCAGCCACGGCAGTAACATCTGCCAACAACATGCCAGGCATGGTGCTGAGCTCCTGTCACTAACTCTCAGAGGTAGAGACACAATCATCTCATTTTACAGAGAAGCAGTGTAAGGCTCAGATCAGGGATGTGGCTTGGCCAAGGTCACAGCCAGGAAGTGGTGGAGTCAGGATTTGCAGCCAGTGCTTATCCCAAAATGTCATCAAAAACAAGAGGGCAACTGGAGGGGAGGATAGGGAGAAGTGATAGTTAGGGAGCTTGGGATGGACGTGTACACCTCTTATATTTAAAGTGGATAGCCAACGAGGTCCCACTCTGTAGCACATGGACCTCTGCTCAATGTTATGTGGCAGGCTGGATGGCAGGGGAGTTTGGGGGAGAATGGACACATGTACATGTATGGCTGAGTCCCTTCACTGGTCCCCTGAACCTATCACAACATTGTTAACTGGCTACACCTCAATACAAATAAAAAGTTAAAAAGAAAAAAAGCAAGAGGGAGATGATAGGCATCCTTGTGGTTGGTCTGAGGCTAAAATAGCTGAGGTCAGGAGAGGTGGTTTGTGAATGAAACACCATGTGGCGGTTTGGACCACTCATCCTGGTTAGTGTCTTGCCACTGGGCCTACACTCAACCCTCCCCACCTGGGAGCCCCAACTCAGCAAGGGCACCGTAGCGCAGGCCTAAAGGGCCACAAGCCCTAGACCCTCGTTCTTCAACTCCAGCGCACATCAGAACCACCTGCAGGACCCATTAACACAGCGATACCTGGGCCCCACCGCATGGTTTCTTTTTTTTTTCTTCTTTCTTTTTTAAAGTTATGAAAGTATGAAAACATGCTTATAGGAGACTTGGAAAAAAACAGAAGAAAGTTACATATAGTTCCACTATAGATTACAATTATTTTTTAAGTAGATAAATTAAGCTTTTCTAGTTGGAGTTTTAGTATCAAGCTCTCAAAAATTACTAGAATGAGTAGACAGAAAAGTAGGATATAATAGACCTGAAAAGCCCTATGAACCAATTTATCTTAATTAACATTTATACAATTTTCACATAATAGCAGGATACAGATTCTACTCAAGTTCCCATAGACTATAAACCAGGAGACACTGGAACATATATCCAGGGATGCAAAACGAGGTGCAAAAATTTCATGGTTTGAAGATGTTGAAATCATACAGAGTTTGTTCTCATATCACTGTGGAATTATGTTAGAAATCAATATCAAAAGATATTTGAAAAATAACCCACATATTTCCAAGTGCAGTGTGACATTTACCAAGAGAGATCTTTGACTAAGCCATTGAAAGCCTCTGTAAAGGTAAAAGGACTGAAAAAACATAGAAGGTGATTGCAGAGAAAAAAGCATTTAAATGAGAAATTAATATCAGAATGAGAAATTAATATCAAAGGTACTTTAAAAACCCCATTTATTTGGAAATTAAATGTCCACTTTTAAGTCCCATCCCAGGGGTCTGATTCAGGAGGTCGGTGGCAGGGGGTGCCTGAGACTCTGCATTTCTAGCCAGGTCCCAGGTGATGCTGAGGCTGCCAATTTCGGACCACATTTTGATAACGACTGTGATACATCATGCTTCTCCCCCTCTGCCCCCCACCCCAGCCCCATCTGGGCTAAAAGAGGGAGATCTAACCAACAGCAACCTCTGGGATTGAGATGAGAAAAGACTTTCAAGTCACACTAACTGGGTTTTGATTTTCCTGTTGGCTTTTTAGTCCCTCTGTGAAGTTTGTTAAGTTACCTAACTCCTCTGAGCCTCTGAGAAGTCCCTAGAAAATGTGGATGCTAAGACCAGCTTCATAGAGTTGCTGAGACTGTATCTGTCAACCCGTTTGTCACATAGCAGGAGCGCTGCTAATAGCAGTTACGCTGAGTCTGGCACACAGGGATTTCTTTTTTGTTTCTGCTTCTCCATCAGGCCTCTGGCCTCCTGGGTCAGGATGCTCAAAACCCTGGAGGCTGACTGTGTTCATTAGAAATGAATCCTAAAGGTATCACCAGCCTGAGGAAGAGGCCGCAGGCAATCCCAGAGCCTCCAATGGAGCACCCAGCCAGGGAGAGCAGGAAGGCAGCAGACCAAAAGGCAGAGGAGACAGCTGAGTGCAGAAGGGCTGCCTGGAGTTAAACCCCTTAGTGCCCCACAGCAGTACACCCTAATCCCTGACAGCTGTAGGCTCTGGGCTCTGTCACGTGGGAGGAAGCAGCTGGCTCCTGGGTCCCTACCTGTCGCAGCAGGGCCAGCTGCCTGGCACACAGGTGCTGGGGCTGGGGTCTGATCTTGCATGGAGCCTGGCAGCTTGCTGATGGGGCTGCCAGCATCTGTTCAATAGACTGGGTCCATCCCTGTTTAAATCTGCTCACCTGACCTCTGCCTATGTTCCCTCTCTCTCCTGGGGGGCTGCCAGAGGGTCCCTAATGGCAGGCTGACTCTTTCCTGCTTAAGCTCCAGAGAGAGGCTCATGGGCGTGTCCCAGTGTGCCCACATCCTTAGCCACTATATGTTCTTTTACTTGGCATGGAGTTTCAGTCCTTGAGGGGCCACCCCATAGACCTGTGCAAGAACCTCTCCAATTCTGAACCAGTCCATTGTTCCATGTCTGGTTCTAACTGTTGCTTCTTGACCTGCATATAGGTTTCTCAGAAGGCAGGTAAGGTGTGCAAATATTAAAGTGCTTGTTCTGAAACTGGTTTTGTAATAACTGGTATTCATAATTCTCTTCTTCCACTGTCCATTCCATACTCCATCCTCCCTGGGCAAATACTTTGAGTGGTTGAGATTCCTTGCTTAGGAGGATATTGTTGGTGTTGCTCAGTCGCTCAGTCGTGTTTGACTCTGTGCAACCTATGGACTGTAGCCTGCCAGGCTCCTCTGTGCATGGGATTCTCTAGCCAAAAATACTGGAGTGGGTTTCCACTTCCTCCTCTAGGGGATCTTCCTGACCCAGGGAATGAACCTGGGTCTTTTGTGTCTCCTGCATTGGCAGGCAGATTCTTTACCACTGAACCACCTGGGAAAACCCTGGGAGGGTGACCTGAACCTTTTTCTTCCTGAACGGCCTGGGTGGATAGCAAATCTGCCTGCACTGGGCTGATGTTGTTTTCGGCTGAATTTTATCACAGCCTACAGGAGTCCTAAGAGGACCCCAGGGAAACATATTCCAGACATATTCCCCCTGACCTCCACTATGTGGCTGCAGCCTGATTATCTCTTGAGAGTCAGGATCAATCACTCCAGACAGTACAGTGACCTCTTTTCCTGTTGATTCGCGGGAGGGAGGAGGCAACGTGGCCAGGTGGCCAGGTGGCCATCCTGGCTTCCTCTCCAGTGGCCCCTGTGCCATGTCTCCTGTGGGACACCTCCCCTTGGAGACTGACACCTCTTCACCAGCAAGGCCCAGAGATGCGAAGGTGGGAAGCCAAACGCTGGCTGTGGATCAGCAGAGTTGATAATGAGAGGAACCACTCCCATCCCCTGCCCCGTGGCCCCCTGCCTGAGGATCCTGGAGGACTGCCACAGCTACAGGGTTTGAGAACCAGCCCATCATCTGCCTTTCATCTCTGGGCTATCTGGAAGGGAGATCTCTCTCCTGTCTGTCTGTCTCTCCCTCTCTCTGGATGGAAATCTTTACTCATGTATTGGGCAAAACTCCAGGGGCTCATAGGCCTCCCCTCACACCTGAGAACCACTTCCCTTCCTTAGTTTATCCTCATGGTCACCCTGTGATGGAGGAAAGGAAGGAAACTCAGTTCTTTTGATTATTTTTGTTCTTTGTTGTTGTTTATTTTG
The DNA here is from genome assembly GCF_042477335.2 of Ovis canadensis. NCBI lineage: Eukaryota > Metazoa > Chordata > Mammalia > Artiodactyla > Bovidae > Ovis > Ovis canadensis. The sequence goes on from NC_091247.1 coordinate 59,033,337, forward strand.
TTTGTTTTTCCTTTTGTCTTTTAATTTGTTATTTTGTTTTATAAACAAAAGAGTGCTCTTGTCTCTTACATCTCCTGCATTGGCAGGTGGGTTCTTTAACTCTAGTGCCACCTGGGAAGCCCAATAAAACAACAGGTTCACTGATGTACCTGAGGTTACCTAGCCAGCTGGGGGGCGGCGGGGGGAGTGCTGTCTTGCTTGCAGGGCTTCTGACCCCGACTCGGCAGTCTCTTTCTAGACAACAAAGGACTTCACTGTTTCTGGAACTTTTGCCATCAGTAACTAAAATATTTGCTGACAATATGTGGTTCAGGACCCCAATGTCTCTCTCTCTCCCTCATTTTCTTTGGCTGTGCTAGGTCTTTGTTTCATTTGCAGGCTTAGTTGCTGCGCAGCAGGTGGGATCTTATTTACCCAGGGACCAAACCTTCTCTTGCCTTGGAAGACAGATTCTTAACCACCGAACCACCAGGGAAGTCCCTGGATTGCACAGTCTGATTTTGCACAACCAGGTGTCTCCTTTTCCTGACACCTCCTTCAGCTGGTGAGTCATGAACTAGATTTTCTTCCCGGCCTGGCCTTGTAGTGTAGCCAGAGGTGTGAGAGATTTGAAGTCAGAGTCTCCCCCAACTTTCCGTGGGTGAACTTTGGGGAATCCCTTTGCTTCTCTGAGAGTGGATATTAGTCCATAAAGATGGCAGAGATGGTGCCGTCTGCATTAAAGGGATTTGGAAAAACTGAAGGGGTATGGTGGATATGAGAGGGTTTTGTAAATTTATAACTCTTGTATCAGTATGACTGCTTATTGCCAGCATGAAATGCTTGTATTGTGAGGAGCCAGTAAGTCTGCTCTGACCTGCATGTGGGGTTTGCAGAATGGAGTCATGTTGGTTGGCAGTCTCCTGGAAAGGGGCATCTTTGGCGATGTGATGGTCAAGATGTATGGGGCCAATGAGCTCCAAGTTCATGTGTGCTGCTAACAGTGAGAGAAAAGGGCGGGGGCAGGGGTGTTTTTTGAACACCCGAGATATACCAGGACCTTTCTGTGGTTTCTAACATTTTTCTCATAACATCCCGCATTCAAACATTCCTTCAACAAGACATGATTTTGTTGGGCACCTGCTCCAGGTGGGGGTCAGTGCCAGTTCAAATACATCACAGATTCTAGGAACAAAATGACAAGCTCTACAGACACCATCCCAAGTCGCAAGGAATGCAGACCTTAATGAGGAAGATGGGTTTTACACAGCATGGCTGGCTCCATTCAGGTCTCTCTTGCTGCCTTTGTAAGGGCACTGCAAGCCTTCTCCCTAAGTCCCCACTTCTCCCTTCTCCAGAGTCATCTTTCTTTCGCCCATCACTTTCCTTCATAAACTTATCATTATCTGAAGTGATATTTTTTATTTGATTAACATGCTTAGAAGCTTTTGTCTCCCTTGAGCCACTAGAACCCAAGCTCCCTGAAAGTAAAAGTATTGTTTGTCTTGTTCAGTGATGTATCCTTTGGGGTGAAAATAATACTTAAAAACTAGTTTGGGAAGGAATGCATGGCAGAAGGAAGGGAGGCATGTTCCCCGCCCTCACAAAGCCTCTGCTGTGTCGCCTGTGGATATGACCCCCTTGACTAGTGGAGGAAACGGATAAGTGAGTGATGGGAGGAGGCAAGCAGTTGGGGTTTGGTTGGCAAGGTGGTGCAAGGGAAGGCTCCCCAGGGGGAGTTGTATGCTTAGCTCTAAAGGAGGAGTGTATCAGTTTCCAGTGGTTGCTATAACCAAGTACCACCAACTGGGCTGCTCAAGAGAACTACATTCCCTTATAATTCTGGAGACTAGAAGCCTGAAGTCAAGATTTCAGCAAGGCCCTGCTTTTGATTAATGTTTGCATGGTATTTTGAGGTATCCCATTTTTGCTTTTGTTTTGTTTTTGACCATAGCAAGTGGTTGTAGGATCTTAGTTCCCCAACCAGGGATTAAACCTGCACCCTTGGCAGTGAAAGCATGGCATCCTAACCACTGGACTGCCAAAGAATTCCCAAGGTATTGTTCTATATTTGACCTACCTATATCATTATATTTGAAGTGAGTTTCTTGTAGACAGCATATAGTTGGGTCATATATTTTTTTAATCCCCTGAATCAATCTCTTTTTTAACTGGTGTATTCAGACCACTTATATTTATTGTAATTATTGATATATTAGGGCTTATGAATCATTTTTTGGTTTTGGCTTATTCCCTCTGTTTTCCATTCTTCTGTGTCCTTTTCCTGCCCCCCTATGGATTATGTGTATATAGCTTTTGAATTTCATTTTCATATATCACCAGTGTTTTTGGATGTATCTTTACGTACAGTTTTTTTTTTAGTAGTTGCTCTTCATATTATACACACAGGTATATACATATATATGTAATATTGCAGTCTATTAGTGTAAGCATTTTATTGCTTGTGTGAAATATAGAAATCTTATGTCCATTTAGGTCCCTTTACCTTCTTGCATTTATAATTGTTTTATATATTTAATATACATACTTTGAGAAACAGATCACACAATGTTATAATTTTGTTTCAACCATGAAATAATTCAGAAAACTCAAGGGGAGAAGAAAATCTTCTGTATTTACTCACATTTTACTTTTCCCATATTCTTTCATCTTTCTTGATATTCTAAGAGTCCTTTCTTTGTAGAAAACATAGTTACGCTATCTCCTATGGCAGGTCTGCTGGTGACAAATTCTCTTAGTTTTTCTTCATCTGAGAATGTCTTAATATCCCTTTTATTATTGAATGATATTTCCGTGGACATAGAATTCTAAGTTTTCTTTCATCATTGTAGATGAGAAACCTGTTGTTGAAGGTGCCATTTCTCACTTGATACATTCAGTATTTTTCTTTGCTTTTAGTTTTCAAAAGTTTAACTATGATGAGTCTTGGCATAAACTTCTTTGGGTTTGTACTGTTTGGGGTTTAATTAGTTTCTTGAATCTGTTTATGTCTTTTGCCAAATTTGAGAAAACTTTAGCCATTATTTTGTAGACTGTTTTTCAGCCCCCTACTCTTTCTCATCTTGTGGTACTCCAACGTCATCAAATGCTAAATCTTTTGTTATTGTCTGAGCAACTTCACTTCAGGGGTCCCTGAAATTCTGTTCTTTTTCAGTCTGTTTTCTCTGTGTTGTTCATATTGGATAATTTATTTTATCTTGAAGTTTACTGATTTTTTTTCTTTTGTCACAGCATTATGCTATTGAGTCCATCTAGTGATTTTTTTCTTTTAGTTATTTTATTTTGTTTTTAAATTTCCATTTGGTTCTTCATTTCTTCTATTTCTTCTAAATCTTCATTTCTATTTCTTCATTTCTTCAAATCTTCTATTTCTTTGCTGAGGCATTTTTCATTTGCTTCAAGTATGCTTCCAACTGCTTGTTAACACAAACACACTTGTACTCAGTCATGTCCGACTCTTTGTGACTCCGTGGACTGTAGCCTGACAGGCTCCTCTGTCCATGGAATTTTCCGGCAAGAATACTGAAGTGGGTTGCGGTTTCTTCCTCCAGGGGATCTTCCCACCCAGGGGTTAAACCTACATCTCCTGCATTGGCAGGCAGATTCTTTACCACTGAGCCACCAGGGAAGCCCAATTTGTATAATTAAGTCCAGGGTTTTTAGCTATACCAGAAAGAGGAAGAAATCAGTCTATTCCATCTTTACTGAAACCAGAAATCTCTATATCATAAGCTTAAAGAATTACTGTCAGTTTTTCCCAGCTTTACTGAGATATAATTGATATAGGTTAGTTTTTATTAAGTGTAATAATGAGACTATTTTAAAAAAAATAGTCATTTTAGAGGTACATCCTGAAATATATACATATGAATAATATTTGGAACTTATTGCAAAATAATTCAGTGGGGTGGAGGTTGGTAGGGATATAGATGAAACAGTAGTGTTCAGAAATTGGTGATCGTTGAAGTTGAATGATTCATTCAAAATTGGGATTTATTCTACATCAGCTTGACTCAATAGAAATTTAAGGTGAGCCATATACATAATTGAAAATATTTTAGCTACATTTTAAAAGGAATGGAGGTAGGACTTGCACTGTGGTTCAGTGGCTAAGACTCTGTGCTCCCAATGCAGGGGCCCAGGTTCAATCCCTGGTCAGGCAAGGAGTTCCCACATGCCACAGCTAAGCATCCACATGCTGCAACTAAGACTTCGTGCAGTCAAATAAATACTTAGGGAAAACAAAGAAAAAGAAAGGAATGGGGCTCCTCTGGTGGCTCAGTGGTAAGGAATCCACCTGCTAGTACAGGAGACACAGGTGAGATCCCTGATCAAGGAAGACCCCATAGGCCTTGGAGCCACTAAGCCCATATACCACAGCTATTAATCCTGTGCTCTAGAGCCAGGGAATCACAATGCTGCATCCCTGTGCTGGAACTACTGAAGCTCACATGCTCTAGAGCCCGTGTTCTGTAGCAGAGAAGCCACCACAATAGAATCCTGTGCACCGCAATGAAGAGCAGCACCTGCTCACCAAAACTAGGGAAAAGTCTGCACAACAACAAAGACCCAGCACAGCCAAAAATAAGTAAATAAATAAAATTATTTTAAAAATAAAAAGGAATGAAATGTGTTATTATAGTAATACAGTTTATTTGCTCCACCATACCAAACGTGATTAATACAAAAAATTATCAATGAGATATTTTATGTTTTTAAAAACTAATTCTTTGAAATTGGTGGGTATTTTACACTTACAGAACATCTCATTTCCAACTAGTCATGTTTTAAGCGCTCCATAGCCACATGTAGTTAGTGGCTGTGGAATCAAACAACACAGTTTTATATTCTCTTCTTTTGTTAATATTTGGAATTTTCATAATGAAAAGTATTGGTTTTTTTTTTTTAATCTAGGTCTGAATTCAAACCTCATTTTCTTGACACCTACTCTCTCCCATTCCTGGCAGCCTTGCCCTGTAATTCAGGGGTCTCTTGGGCCTTGCCTAGTAAAAGGTGACAGACACAGGTCTTGGAGGAAGCATCGCCACCCTCTGGTTTCTCTGCTGCTGCTCCTTGCATGATCCATCATCCAGCGCTGTCCCTGCTGTGTTTTTGAAGGTCAGATAAGGCAGATCCAGGTGCTGGTTACCCTTCAGCACCTAATACAATACTCGACACATAGTTCATGCTCCATAGATATCTGCTAAGTAAATAAGTGTCAAGAGGTGATAAGAGATCCTACATATCGCAAAGTGGGTGACAGTAGAAGGATATTGAACACTTGGAATGTGTTAGGCAGAGTCATGGGTGTTGTCTTATTGAACTCTTGCTAAAAATATGTGCCTCAAGTATTACCGTTGTCACCCTGAAGATGAGAAGATAACTCAGTGTCTGAGTAACTAATCAGAAAGTGTTAAACCTACACTTCTAATTCAGATCTGCTTGACACCAAAGCCACATCACACCATCTCCAAGGAATTTGCCCAACAGCTAGAATGAAATGCAGGAACTGACCAATTTTCCATATGATGGGCCCTCTTATGCCTTACTTTTCCCCAAGGAGACTTCTACAGGCTTGTGGTGGGCAGAATATTGGGTCCCAAAGATGTCCATGTGCTAATCCCCCAGAACCTGTGAATATGTTAGGTTAGATGACAAAGCAAAAATTAAGGTTGCTAATCAACTGACCTTAAAGTAGGGAGATTGTGCTGTGCTTAGTCACTCAGTCATGTCCGACTCTTTGCAACCCATGGACCGTAGCCCACTAGCCTTCTCTGCCCATGGGGATTCTCCAGGCAAGAGCGCTGGAATGGGTTGCCATGCCCTCCTCCAGGGGATCTTCCCAACTCAGGGATCGAATCCAGGTCTCCCACGTTGCAGGCAGATCCTTCACCATTTGAGCCCCCAGGGAAGCCCTAAAATAGACAGGTTATCCTGCAATATCCAAAGTGTTAGTCATTCAGTCGTGTCCAACTCTTTGGGACCCCATAGACTATAACCTGCCAGGCTTCTCTTTCCATGGGATTCTCCAGGCAAGAATACTGAAGTGGGTTGCCATTTCCTTCAGGGGATCTTCCCCACCCAGGGATTGAACCTGGGTCTCCTGCATTGCACGCAGATACTTTACCACCTGAGCCACCAAGGAAGTCCTTGGCAGTGTTTGATTTGAATTCCCGCAATGATCTGACATGTATATCACCATTGTGTCCACTTGGTACAACACAGAGCTGTCTGCCCCCTCTTGGGACAGAACCATTCTTTCCCCTGCAAAGGATTTGGTAACCAGTGTCAGGAGACCTGGTCTCATGTTCTAGAATCACGTGACCCAACCACCTATCCATTATGCTCCCTCATGGTAAAATGGGGATGATTATAATAGCATCCATCTCACAGGATTCCAAGTTTATTTTTAACTCACAAACACTTAGAGTTAGTATAACAGTGATTAATTATTGAGTGCTTAATGCTCCAGATATAGTGCTAAGCCTTTGACCTATTGTTTAACTTAATCCTCAGGGCAAGTATATTATATAGTAAAGGAAATCAGACAAGCAGGAATTTTTTTGAAGATAGGAATACTATGAGCTGACTATGCCCATGCATCCTCTGCCTTTTTGTTCCGATGTACTTTGCTTCAATTAAGAAACCAGGCAAAGAATTAATTTGTGTACAATTAATTCACTTATAGTGAATTGATTACTGGTAGAATTTACCTGTAGAAGTTATAACCAAGAAATAAATCTGACATCGACTAGAATAGAACACGTGTGTGCCCAGCTGTGTCCGACTCTTTGCGACCCCATGGACTGTAGCCCACCAGGCATCTCTGTCCATAGGATTCTCCGTGCAAGAATACTGGAGTGGGTTGCCATTTCCTCCTCCAGGGGATATTCCTGACTCAGGGATGAACCCTAGTTTCCTGCATCAGCAGGTGGATTCTTTATCACTAGCGCCACCTGGCAAGCTCCAAAACAGAGAACTCTAGAAACAACCATGACACTGAAAAAAAAAAAACCAAAAACAGCTCCTCTGTTTCCTTCTACTGCAACACTTTTCACAGAATGCTTCATTTCTGGGCACCAAATAAGCGGATTTTCCATCAAGCAATTCTGTAACCCCTACAGAACAGGGATCTGCAATACCTACAACTTGGTGTTCTACAGTTCAATTTAATATTGATGCTAATTCCCTGGTGGCTCAGAGGTGAAATCTGCAATGTGGGAGACCTGGGTTCGATCCCTGGGTCGGGAAGATTCCCCTGGGGAAGGAAATGGCAACCCACTCCAGTATTCTTGCCTGGAGAATCCCATGGACGGACGAACCTGGTGGGCTACAGTCCACAGGGTCACAAAGAGTCGGACATGACTGAGCGACTTCACTTTCACTTTCACTTTCAACTGGAATTAGTGCAGACTCCCCAGGTTAAGGGCTCAGTCCCACAAGCCTGCCTCCTTCCAACTTCAAACACTAGTCACAAGTGGTGGGTCCCCATGTCTCCCATAACTTGCAAGACAAGGTCCAGAAGGATTCTGAGCACAGGGGCATCTGTCCTCGTGGAGTCAAGGTTCACCCTTCTCCTGTCACATGGATGTTTCTTGTTTACCAACCCAGAAGTTTGCCAAACTCTATCTTTTGGAGTTTTTACAGAAGACTTTTTAAAAAATTAATTGTGTATTTTTGGCTATGCTAGGTGTTCATTGTTGCATGTAGGCTTTCTCTAGTTGCAACAAGCGGGGGCTACTCTCTAGTTGGAGGGCTGAGGCTTGTGTCTTCCCTTATTGTAGGGCACAAGCTCTAGGGAGTGGGCTCACTAGCTGTGGCACACCGGCTTACTTGTCGCATGGCATGTGGAATCGTCCTGGATCAGGAATCAAACCCATGTCCCCAGCACTGGTAGGCAGACTCTTAACCATTAGACCACCAGGGACATCTCTATAAAGGCTTTATTATATAGGCATGGTTGCTTAAATCACTGGCCACTGATGATTAATTCAACACCTGGCCTCTTTCCTCTCTCAGAGATAGGAGGAGAGGCTGAACTTGCAACCCTATAATCACTCGATTGGCTCCTCTGGCAACCAGCCCCCATTTGTGGTTATCTAGGGGCTTTCTAAAAATTATCTTATTAACATAATAAACTCAGGTGTGGTTGAAGGGTGGTTGTTATCGCAAATAAAAGATATCTATTTATCTTTAGATCTCTGAAGCTATTTTAGGAACTGAGGATAAAACCCAAGTATTAAAACAAAAGATGCTCTTAATCACCCTAATAACTTAGGAAATTACAAGGGTACGATGACTAAATATATTTTAGTCTTATTGCTTATGTTGCTTGTTATATCATAAAGTCACACACATCTTGTGGGTAAACATCAGAACTGCAAAAATTTGATCCAAGAAAAATTAGTCTATGTAAGAATGTTCAACATGTGCTTAAACTGTCAACAGATAAAACCATATAGGGTGAAATTTTTTATGGATTAAAAACTGACAGGAGAATTAAACTTTCCCGGCAAAATTGAAAAATTTAGACTCTCACTAGGAAAATTAGATTTGGTAAAGATAAAATCACAAAACACAGATGATAATATTAGAAGATGTGGTCAGTATGATTCAATTTGACAAAAATAAATTCCTGATTGATAAGCAAGTCATCTTTCATTGTTAAATTTTATAGCATAAACAGAAAAAAACATGATCTTGATTAATTTTTTCAATAAAATAAAAATGGAAATAAGAAGGAAAACCATATACCTGTGTTGTAAGCAGATAGGGTAGGGGGTCCCTGGAGAAAGAGAACCAGGCACACTTTCTTTATTTTAATTTTTATTAATTTATTTACTTATTTTTGGCAGTGCTGGGTCTTTGTCACTGTGTGCAGGTTTTCTCTCGTTGTGGTGCACAGGCTTCTTACTGTGGAGGCTGCTCTTCCTGCAGAGCACGGGCTCTGGGGTGCAAGGACTCAGTAGTTGTGGGCTTAGTTGCCCTGTGGCATGTGGGCTCTTCCTGGACCAGGGATTGAATTCATGTCCTCTGCACTGGCAGGAAGACTCTTAACCACTGGACCTCCAGGGAAGTCAAAAGCATTTCTTGACATTTGTTATTAAGTTGCTAAGTCATGTCTGACTCTGTGACCCCATGGACTGCAGCATGCCAGGCTTCTCTGTCCTTCACTATTTCCCCAAATTTACTGAAACTCATGTTGATTGAATCAGTGATGCCATCCAAACTGTCTTACCCTCTGTCACCTTCTCCTTGACACAGGAGAAGCCATTTTTGGCTTAAGGCATTTTGTGACCTAAGCCTGGCCACAGTGTTTGCCCTTGAACAGGTCTCAGTAATTAGGGATCTTAGGGGAAGAGAGACAATGCAGAACAAAGGAAGAGCCTTGAAGAAACAATAGTTCAGTGATAAAAGAGTGCTAGTTCCTCCTCTAGGGACACACATCACAATCTGATACTTATCTTTGAGTTCTTCAGGGAAACTCCACCCAGGTGGAGAATGGAATGATGATGTTGATCTTTTCTGATCCTCGTGACTTCAGTCAACTAGTTTGAATTCTGGCAACCTTTGCCCCAAATCTATGCTAAATTCTCCTCTGCTCAAGCCCCTTCATGAATATGCACGTACCCTTAGCTTAAAACTTCCGCAATTTAGGTGTTCTGGGAGACATTGCTTTGGGAAAGATTCCACAGCAAGTAGTTCTCCTTTCTTCTCCTGATCTTTGACTTGGTTGTGTCTTGGCCTAACACCTACAAAGAGGTGAGCCCAGTTTTCAGGTGACATCAGCGGGTCCCTGTAGCTTTCTTACCTCTAGATTGTGACCTACAGAGGCAGCTCAACCAAAATGTAGATGCTGGCCCCAGGCTTTACTCCTCACTTCAAGTACCTCATTCTCTGCAATAAACCAATTTTTCTTGAAATCTCTAAAGTGTTTTCATTTTCCTTTTCGCACTGAACCCCAGATGAAATATCATTGGATTGACCTGAAGTTATTTGGACTCTGGATCTAAATATACAAAATTTTAAAAATAGAATCACACCAACATTAATACACCTCAAGAGCATTTTCAGGAGCAAATTTCATTAAGCTGAGTTAATGAATCAATTTTCCAGATCAATTTTCTATACAATGCTGTTAGTGTTGGTTGTTCAGTCATGTCCCACTCTATGTGACCCCAAGGACAGTAGACCGTCAGGCTCCTCTGTCCATGGAATCCTTCAGGCAAGAATATTGGAGTGGGTTGCCACTTCCCTCTCCAGGGGATCTTCCTGACCTGGGATTGTTCTCCTGTTTTGTCAGGTGGGTTCTTTACCACTATCACCTGAAAACTGGGTTCACCTCTGTAGGTGTCAGGCTAAGACACAACCAAGCCAAAGATGGGGAGAAGGAAGGATTTATTATTCACAGCAAGTAAACTTAAAAATAATAAAAGAGAACTTACTTGCTGCGGGATCTTTCTCAAAGCAGTGTCTCCCAGAACATCTAAATTGGGGAAGTTTTAAGCTAAGGGTACATGCATATTCATGCGAAGAGTTGACTCATTGGAAAAGACTCTGATGATGGGAGGGATTGGGGGCAGGAGGAGAAGGGGACGACCGAGGATGAGATGGTTGGATGGCATCACCCAGACTAGATGGACATGAGTCTGAGTGAACTCTGGGAGTTGGTGATGGACAGGGAGGCCTGGGGTGCTGCAGTTCATGGGGTTGCAAAGAGTTGGACACGACTGAGCGACTGAACTGAACTGACGTGCATATTCGTGAAGGTGCTTGAGCAGAGGAGATTTCAGCATAGAATTGGGACAAAAGTTGACAGAGTTCAAGCTGTAGTTGAATGAAGTCACAAGTATCAGAAAAGGTCAACATCATCATTTCCTCCTCCATTTGGGTGGAGTTGCCTGCAGAACTCAAAGGTAAGTATCAGACTGTGATGTATATTCTTTCAGGAGGAACTAGGGCTCTGTTTTATCACTCAATTATTGTTTCTTGACTACTTTTCCTTTGCTCCTGCATTCTTTTGTTCCCTTAATATTGTTAATCACCGAGACTTGTTTAAGGACAAGCATTAAGGCTAGGATTCAGTTCAATTCAGTTCAGTTGCCCAGTCATGTCTGACTCTTTGCAACCCCATGACTGCAGCACACCAGGCTTCCCTGTCCATCACCAACTCCCAGAGCTTACTCAAACTCATGTCCATTGAGTCAGTGATGCCATTCAACCATCTCATCCTCTGTCATCCCTTTTTCCTCCTACCTTCAATCTTTCCCAGCATCAGGGTCTTTTCCTATGAGTCAGTTCTTCACATCACATGGCCAAAGTATTGGAGTTTCAGGCTTCAGCATCAGTCCTTCTAAACAGTATTCAGGACTGATTTCCTATAGGATGGACTGGTTGGATTTCCTTGCAGTCCAAGAGACTCTCAAGAGTCTTCTCCAACACCACAGTTCAAAAGCATCAATTCTTCGGTGCTGAGCTTTCTTTATAGTCCAGCTGTCACATCCATACATGACTACTGGGAAAAACCATAGCTTTGACTAGACAGACCTTTGTTGGCAAAGCAATGTCTCTGCTTTATAATATTCTGTCTAGATTGGTCATAGCTTTTCTTCCAAGGAGCAAGCGTCTTTTAATTTCATGGCTGCAGTCACCATCTGAAAGTGATTTTGGAGCCCCCCAAAATAAAGTATCTCACTGTTTCCATTGTTGCCATTGCGGAGAAGCAACAGTTAGACCAGCACATGGAACAACAAACTGATTCCAAATCAGAAAGGAGTACATCAAGGCTGTACACTGTCACCCTGCTTATTTAACTTATATGCAGAGTACATCATGTGAAATGCTGGGCTGGATGAAGCACAAGCTGGAATCAAGATTGCCAGGAGAAATATCAATAATCTCAGATATGCAGATGATACCACCCTTATGACAGAAAACAAAGAACTAAAGAGCATCTTGATGAAAGCGAAAGAGGAGAGTGAAAAAGTTGGCTTAAAACTCAACATTCAGAAGACTAAGATCACAGCATCTGGTCCCATCACTTCATGGCAAATAGATGGGGAAACAATGGAAGCAGTGAGAGGCCAGGATTAGATCGTGAAATGCCTTTGGCCAAAAATGGCTTTTCTTCTGTCAAGAAAGCCATGTCTGGTTCTCTTTCACAGGGTCCCTCACCCCTATCTGCTTACAGTGCTGCCAGCACAGCTGACATAAGAGGATAGGAATCTAGCAGCCACTGTAAAACTACATCTGCAGGAGTTTATTCTTCTGTCCCTGGTGCTGGACGGAGGATGTCTCTGCCTTGCTTCCAGACCTCTTGCAGTTTGATCCATTGGCAGAACCTGAACCTTAATAATATCCTTGCCGGCAAGGGAATCTGGGGAACACAGCTCTCAGGTTTGAGTCTGCAGTGTACTTAAGAGGCTACAAGTGGGAGGGAATGGATGCTGATTACCTCTAAACAATATCCAGCTTTGCAGAGGAGTTGTGATGATTCATTTCATGTGTCAACTTCTCTGGGTCATGTGTCACCCTTGCCTTTATATTCAGTTGTTGTTTGGTTGCTAGGTCTTGTCCAGCTTTTCTTGCAAGCCCATGGACTGTAACCTGCCAGGTCCCTATGTCCATGGGATTTCCCAGACAAGAATACTGGAGTGGGTTGCCATTTCCTTCTCTAGGGTATCTTCCTGACTCTGAGATTGAACCCTCATCTCCTGCACTGCAGGCAGACTCTTTCTTTATCAGTGAGCCACAAGGGAGGCTCTACATCTCTATGCATAATGAATATATTTGTTCTGTTTCTCTTCAGAACCCTAACTAATAGAAGAGTCAAAGTACCTTGTGTCCTGAGAAGAGTCTTAAAGGGGTTAACTTGAACCCCACTGTGTGAGTCACTGGAAATGCAACGCTGGGTGGGGACAGCACCTCCCCTCCCAGAGCTCACAGGATGGAGGGGACACACACCGAGGCAGTTTCCTCTGTTGGAAGAGTGTGCAGTTTCCTCAGTTCAGTCTCACTGCAGTAAAGATTTGAAATGACGGATCAATGTTACAGCTCAGTTACAGCTCAGTTTCAGCTCAGAGCTTTATTTGATAAATAGAGGATAGTACACCCCCAAGGCATGAGGGCAGGCTGACCCTGGAGGAGAGACCTCAACTCATCTTGCCTCCTTCTTTTTATACTTTTTGTCTTCTCCCCCCACCCCAGCTTGCTCTATGCAAATTAGGGCTAGGCCCCATCATCAATCAGGAAGTGTGCATGTTTGTTTCACCTGAGGTTCCCACTCAGGTCCATGGATTTTTCCTTTGTTCCCTTTTCTTGTGCTTTATCTCATTCTTTGTCTTTTAGCTGCTGCCAATTTGGACTCCTTTTTCTATTCTAACTACCTAACACCCCTAAAGTATGGCCATGTCTGCAAAGAAAACTAAACTCACAATGAAGTAGTAGGGGAGGAATGATTCACATGGCCTGGAGAGTTGGAGTCAAGAAAAGGTTTGAGGCTCAATAATCTTTATTTTTGGTGTTGAAAGGTGGCTGCAGTGACTTCCCTGATGGTCCAGTGGCTAAGATTCTGAGTTCCTGATGCAGGGGGCCTGGGTTCGATCCCTAGTCAGGGAACTAGATCTCACATGCTGCAACTACGAATTCACAAGCCGTGACTATAGATCCCATGTGCCACCAAGTAAGACCCAGCACAGCCAAATAAATGAAAAAAATTAAAAAAAAATTTTTTTTTTAAAGGTGACTGCATTCACATGGTAGGGAAAACCAGGACTTGTTCAGAAGAGAAAACAGCCTAAACAAGGCCTGGCAATACTTTCTGCATTTAGAAACACCTGTGGCTCTGAGTATAGGGGTACCTTGTTTTATTGCACTTTGTAGATATCTTTTTTTTTTTTTAATGGAAGGTTTGTGATGACCTTGTATTGAGCAAGTCTATTGGCACCATTTTTATAACAGCATTTTGTCACTTTGGATTTATATCATGTTTTGGTAATTCTCACAGTATTTCTAACACTTTTTTAGGGTTTCCCTGGTGGCTCAGATAGTAAAGAATCTGCCTGCAATGTGAGAGACCTGGATTCAAAACCTGGGTTTAGAAGATCTTCTGGGAAGGGAATGGCTACCCACTCCAGTATTCTTGCCTGGAGAATTTCATGGACAGAGAGGAGCCTGGGGGCGGGACAGTCCATGGATTTGCAAAGACCCGGACAAGACTGGGTGATTAACACTTTCACTTTCAAATGTTTTCATTGTTATTACATTCGTGAGGGTGCTCTGTGATACTGATCTTTGATGTGACTATTATAATTGTTTTGAAGCCATGAGCCATGCTTATACAAGGGGTGAACTTAATGGATTGATGTGTGTGTGCGCGTGTGTTCTGACTATTCCATTGACCAGTCATTGTCCCTTTCTCTCCCTCTCTCTGGGCCTTTCTGTTCCCTGAGACACAACAGTATTGAAATTAGGCCAATTCATAACCCTTTAAAGGCTTTTAAGTTTTCAGGTGAAAGGAAGAGTCATACATCTCTCACTTCAAAGCAAAAGCTAGCAATGACCAAGCTTAGTGAGGAAGGTATGTTGAAACCCATGATAGTCCAAAAGCTAGGCCTCATGGGCCAAAGAAAAAGTTATTGAAGGAAATGAAAAGCATTGCTCCAGTGAACACACAAATGATAAGAAAGTTAAAAAGCCTTATTGCTGATGTGGAAGAAGTTTTAGTGGTCTGGGTAGAAGATCAAACCAGCTCTAACATTCCCTTAAGCCAAGGCCTAATCCAGAGCAAGACCCTATTGCTCTTCAGTTCTGTAGAGGCTGAGAGCGGTGAGGAAGCTGCAGAAGAAAAGTGTGAAACTAGCAGAGGCTGGTGCATGAGGTTTAAGGAGAGATGACGTCTCTGTCATGTGAAAGTACAAAGTGAAGCAGCCAGGGCTGATGCAGAAGCTGCAGCAAGTTATCCATAAGATCTAGCTCAGATCATTAACGAAGGTGGCTATGCTAAACAACAGATATTCCGTATAGATGAAACAGCCTTCTGTTGGAAGAAGATGCCGTCTAAGACTTTCATAGCTAGAGACCAGTCAGTGAGCTAGAGAGTCAATGCCTGGCTTCAATGCTTCAAAGGGGCTGACTCTCTTATTAGGGAATAATGCAGGTGGTGACTTGAGGCTAATGCTCATTTATTGATTTCCCCAAATACTAAGGCCCTTAATATTTATGCTAAATCTACTCTGCTTGTGCTTTATAAATAGAACAAAACCTAAATAGAACAACACTCAGACAGTACATCTGTTTGAAACATGGTTTATTGAATATTTTAAGCCCACTGTTGAGATCTACTGTTAAGAAAAAAAAAAAGATTCCCTTCAAAATATTCCGGCTCATTGACAATGCACCTGATCAGCCAAGAGCTCTTATGGAAATGCATAATGAGATAAATTTTGTTTTCCTACCCGCTAATATAACATCCATTCTGCAAGGAGTTATTTCTACTTCTGAGTCTTATTAGTTAGGAAATACATTTCATAATGCTGTGGATGCCAGAGATAGTGGTGGATCTGGGCAGAATCATTGAAAACCTATTCTGGAGAAGGTAATGGCAACCACTCCAGTATTCTTGCCTGGGAATTCCCACAGACAGAGGAGCCTGGTGGGCTACAATCCATGGGGTCACAAAGAGTTGGACATGACTTAGCAACTAAACAACAATAGCAATATATATTATTTTATTCATGTGGAATAAGTTCTTAAAACCAGAGTTGATGGGTTAAGGAGCCTATGTATTGGTTATTTTGGTAGATATTATAAAATTTATTCTCCATTTGAAGTTGTTTATTTTTGGCATTTTGATAGAGGAAAATACATCTTGGTGCTTTTTCTCTTATCATGAATATTTTAATCTTTATCTTATTATGGATGAGTTGAATATATATTAATATGTTTAAGAGCAAAAAAAAAAAAAGCCTGCTGGAAAGAATGAACTGTTCTTGACTCTATTGAGAACATTTGTGATTCATGGGAAGAGGTCAAAATATCAACACAAATAGGAGTTTGGAAGAAGTTGATTCCAATCCTTACGGATGACTTTGAGGGATTCAAGACTTCAGTAGAGGAAGTAACTGCAGCTGTGATGGAAATACTGAGAGAATTAGAAGTGGAAACTGAAGATGTGACTAAATTGCTGCAATCTCATAATAACACTCGTACAGATGAGGAACTGCTTCTAGGAAATGAGAAAAAAAAAAGTGGTTTCTTGAGATGGAATCTACTCCCAATGAAGATGCTGTGAAGACTGTTGAAATGATAACAAAGGATTTGGAATATCACATGAACTTATTGATGAAAAAGTGGCAGGGTTTGCGAGGACTGACTTCATTCAACTTTAGGAGAAGTTCTCCTGTGGGTAAAACACTATTGGAAAGCAATGCGTGCTACAGAGAAATCATTCATGAAAATAAGAGTCGATTGATGTGGCAAATTCACTGTTGTCTTATTTTAAGAAGATGTCACAGTCACCCCAGCCTTCAGCAACCACCATCCTGATCAGTTAGCAGCCTCCAACATCAAGACAAGACCCGCCACCAGCAAAAAATTATGATTTGTTGAAGGCTCAGATGATGGTTAACATTTTTTAGCAATAAAGATTTTTTCAATTAAGGTCTGTACCTTAGTTTTTAGACACAACGCTTTTGTACACATCATACCACAGTCTACTAATATAACTTTAAAAAATAACTATTTTTGGCTGTGCTGAGTCTTCACTGCTGCGCGGGCTTTTCTCTAGTTTCAGCGAATGGAGGCTACTCTCTGGCTGCAGTGCTAGGGCTTCTCATCGTGGTGGCTTCTCTTGTTGCAGAGCATGAGCTCCAGGGCACGTGGGCTGCACTAGTTCTGGCACGTGGGCTCAGTAGTTGTGGTTCCCGGGCTCTAGAGCACGGGCTTAGCTGCTCTGAGGCATGTGGGGTCTTCCTGGATCAGGGATTGAAGCTGTGTCTCCTGCATTGACAGGTAGATATTTTACCACTGAAGAACAGGGAAAGTCTGTTAATCACTCAGTAGTGTCCTCTTTGCGACCCCATTGACTGTGGCCCACCAGGCTCCTCTGTCCATGGAATTCTCTAGGCAAGAATACTGGAGCTATTCCCTTCTCCAGGAGATCTTCCCGACACAGGGATCCAACCTGCGTCTCCTGCATTACAGGCAGATTCTTTACATCTGAGCCACCAGGGAAGCAGAAACCCAACATAACTTTGAAATGCACTGGGAAACCAAAAAAATCTGTGGGACTTGCTTGATTACAATATCCGTTTTATTGTGGTGGTCTCAGAGGTGTGTCTGTAGTCATGGCCTTAGGTGCTCAGGTGCTGTGTGGTCAGAAAAGATGCAGCATAGTTGGCAGGCCAGATCGTGACTGACGAGTGTCCCTGTCAACCACCAGCAGTGGAAGAGAGCGGGAGAGTGGCACCTGGGGGCCCCTTTGGAACTCAGTAATGTAGGGCTTTGGGGAGCAGTGCTGGGCTCAGGAAACAGGCTGGAGAGAATCTTCTAAGCCAGGATCTCCAGAGGAATGACTTCACAGGGTTGACTCCAGTATCTTCCTCCCCGACAGACATTAGGTCCTTTAGTGTAGTTAATCCACCTCCTAATATCACTTTCTGCTTATTGCCTCTCATATTCTAAACTTCCAACAAGTGAATGATTTTTCTCATTTTCCAGTTCCAAATCCATCCACCAAGTTAGCAGTTCCTAGGGTGTGGCTGTCGCAGCTGGCATAGCACTGAAACATGGGTTGAATTTTTTTTCCTGGGATTATTTACAGCTGTGAGCAGATCCTGTAGGTGACCAGGCCTTGACCCTGGCTGGCCCAAAGTCCCCACTGATTTCATGTGACCAGACATTCAAAAATCCTGAAGAAAAACAGGCTCACTTGTAACTGAAAAATGAAGGTAAAACAGATCGTTCAAGGTGATGAATGCAGAGAACAGAGCCCAGTACGGCCATTCAACATCAAAAACCCTGGGAAGTGAGTATGATTATGCCCATTTTACAGATGACACATCTGAGTCCTTCTTAGGTAGAAAGTGGTCTAACCCTCCTTTGCTTCCGAGTCTAATGCTTTTCCCAGTAATCTACATGGCAACCCCCACATGTGGTAGCCCTTGTTCCCTGTCTTCTTTGATGCTTATTCTTGGAAGAAAATCCGAATAGGGACACTTTTGATGGTGACCAGGGCTTCCCTGATGGCTCAGCTGGTAAAGAATCCACCTGCAATGCAGGAGATCTGGGTTCGATTCCTGGATTGGGGAGATCCCCTGGAGAAGGGAATGGCTACCCACTCCAGTATTCTGGCCTAGAGAATTCCATGGACTGTACAGTCCATGGGATTGCAAAGAGTCAGATATGACTGAGCGACTTTCACGTTCACTTTTGATGGTGACAGATAGTAAATTGTCAGGACAGTAGATGTAAACCTGACTGTCTCAGTCAAACTGGGCTGTAGGGTCACTCTGTAGTAAGCAGAGTTTGATATGCACGGGGGAAAAAAAAGATGTGTGCATGTCAATTACCTGAAAAAGGTATGAGACGATTTGTCCTAGGAACAGCCTGGAGAGAGGATACAGGCTAGTTTGAGACACCCCAGGGAAGGGCCCCCCTGCATCACATACTGCTTCCAAACAAGTTGTTCAAGATCATGTATGGAAAGATCCCACCAGGATGCCAAACTTCCTGCCCGGCAGCCCCCTCCCTCACTCAGATCGCTTCTTCTCCCTGCTGTAATCTCCATTAATATTCTGGTCTGAACTGCGTCCTGAAAGGAGGCAGCAGGAAGCTCTGCCTGGATTAGCCAGGCAGAGTGAGACTCTCAGGGGACAAAAGACATCCAAATCTCACAGGTGTGGGCTGAATCCCAAGTCTGCTTGGCAGGAGCAGAGCTCCAGAGGTTTCCAGGGATACCTATATCCTCTCTCTCTCACACAGACACACATGCACACACACATACACAGTCACACACTCAAGCACAAAATTTCCCCTTTAAATTTGAGAAGCCAGTTGCACAAGAACATAATGGAGAATATCAAACCTCACTGGAAAACACATGGAGGGTCCCACCTCATTCCTTGTATAACCTGAGCTGTCTGGGTGATATGTTTGCTAAAAACAGTAATTCCAGGACTTCCCTGGTGGTCCACTGGTTAAAAATCCACCTTCCAAAGCAGTGGATATGGGTTCGGTCCCTGGCCTGGGGAATTAAGATCCCATAGGCTGCCGAGCATCTAAGTCTGTTCTCTGGATCCCAGGTGCCAAAACTAGAGAGCCTGTGTGCTACAACTAGAGAAGCCTGCACCACAATGAAGAGCTGTGGGCCGCAACTAAGGCTGGATGCAGCCACATTGAAAAATAAAAAAAGCAAAAAAACCACATTAAAAAAGAAAAAACCCAAAACAGTAGTGCCATCAAAGGAACTGTCCTAAGATTTGGCATCATGAAACCTAGGTTAGGTTTCTGTCTTTGATGCCTTTATCTGTGTCAGTCTGAGAAAGTCAGCTTAGTTCTCCGAGATGCAGTTTCACCATTTATAAAACGAGAAAAATATTTAGTTAACTGATTGTTGAAGGATCCACTGGCCACACCTGTAAGAATACATGATAAATTTTAGTATTAACTCACGTATGTGATGTGATGATGAGGATGATGATAATAAAAGATGATAATGATGGGGTATTCCCTGGTGGTCCGGTAGTTAGAACTCCCAGCTTTCACTGCTGAGGGCTCAGGTTCAATCCCTGTTTGGGGAGCTAGACTTCCCTCATAGCTCAGTTGGTAAAGAATCCATCTGCAATGCATGAGACCCTGGTTTAATTCCTGGGTTGGGAAGATCCGCTGGAGAAGGGATAGGCTACCTGCTCCAGTATTCTTGGGCTTCCCTGTGGCTCATCTGGTAAAGAATCTGCCTGCAATGCAGGAAATCTGGGTTCAAGCCCTGTTGGGAAGATCCCCTGGAGAAAAGAAAGGCTACCCACTCCAGTATTCTGGATTGGGGAGTCCCATGGACTGTATAGTAGAGTCATTTTCAGACAGTTGAAGAATTTTCAGAAGTACAAAGAGTAGGTAAATCTGTTTGACTCTAGATGAACACAACGGAGGGAAAGCCTACATTTTTTGAGCACTTGCTGTGTTCCAGGGTTGCCAAGAGCTGTCACAATCTTCCCTTGCTTCACCCTCATGGTGACTCTGCAAAGTCTCCACATTAGTCTTAGCAAAGGCAAACTGATTCACCCAAAGTCATACAGGCTAGAAAACATGGCAGAACCCAGCTTGACTTCGAATTGGTTTTGTAAACTCTTAATCTTTGTATCTGGGCTTCCCAGGTAGCAGCAGTGATAAAGAATCCATCTACTAATACAAGAGACATAAGATGAAGGGGTTTGATCCTTGGGTTGGGAAGATCCCCTGGAGGAGAAAATGACAGCCCACTCCAGTATTCTTGCCTGGGAAATTCCATGGACAGAGGAGCCTGGTGGGCTACAGTCCATGGGGTCGCAAAGAGTCAGACATGACTGAGCAACTGAGCATAATCCTTATATTCATCACTTCCTCATATAAGGAAGACTGTTTTTCATGCCGGCAGAATGAGTATGCTCAAAAGGAATAAGAAAAACATCACTGGAGTTTCCAGAAGCTATTCCAACATCCCCTTAGGAGGGCTATCACCTGGCAGGTTGGGCCAGATCACCTGATGCTGTCAGCTCTGGGACTTTAGAACATAGATTATGCATATGTTCATAATGCCCCACTGACACTCTGTGCTCCTGGACTGACCAGTTGCTCATCTCTTTTGGCAGTATAAGATGATGGTTAAGATCAGAGATTCTGGAGTCACAGAGACCTGGGAGCAGGTCCCAGCTTCATATTGTATAGACAGATATGGAAAGGCCCAGAGAGGGTAAGAGACTTGCCCAGGGATGCATAGTGAGTCAGGCAGCAACACCTGGTGCAGAATCCAGGTGTCCTGATTCATCACTTTCTTCCGTAAGAGACAAAACCCTCCTTCACTGATGTCAATAGGTGCTGTCTGCACTGCCTCTCAAAGGACACACTGACACATTTACCCAGCTCCTCCCTCCTTACCTAACCACTGGGTTCATGGTCACATGGGTACCCAGACACCTTTATCGATTCCATCTGCTTCAAATAGCTCATCATTGGCTTGGCTCCTTTCTCCGAATCAACCAGAATCCTGGGAAACTGACAAGGGTGCTCCTCTGAAGGCAGACAGCAGTATGTGTGTGTGTGTATGTGTGCGAGTGTTGCTGAGATTGTGGTGGCAACTGGTCTACCCAGGTGATCTTATTGACATGTCAACCACAGCTGGGCAGAGCAAGTGGGGTGGGTATAATTACCTCTTGTTGAGAGATGAAGTCACTGAGGTTCCCTGGGGTTATGTGCCTGTCCCTCCCCTTTGTGGGCCTCAGTTTCTTCCCCTGGTCCTAAGGTCTTTTTCAGCTCTAAAAATCGATGCCTTTTTAATTGCCCAAGTTTACAAAACTATTTAGAAGCAAGGTCAAAACTAAGAAAGAAGTCTTGGGTCTCCTAGACCAGCAATCTTTTTAATGCTAATTGTATTAGTTCTGTTGTTGTTTAGTCGCCAAGTCATGTCTGACTCTTTTTGTCACCCTGTGGATTGTAGCCTGCCAGGCTCCTCTGTCCACAGGATTTTCCAGGCAAGAATACTGGAGTGGGCTGCCATTTTCTTCTCTGAAAGATCTTCCTGATCCAGGAATCGAACTCATGTCTCCTGCATTGGTAGGTGGATTCTTTACCACTGAGCTGCCTGGGCTTTGTTTAGGGCTGCTGTGAAAAAAGTTGCAAAATGGATGGCTTAAAATAAGAGAAAGTTATCTTCTCATAGTTCTAAAGGCTAGAAGTTTGAAACCAAGATGTTAGCAGGGCCGTGCTCCTTCTTCAACCTCAAGACGAAGGTCTTCTTGCCTCTTCCAGCTTCTGATAGCTCCAGGCTTTCATTGGCTTGTGCCAGCATCACTCCAATTACTGTCCCTGTCTTCGTATGGCCACCTTCCCTCTAGGCTTGTGTCTTCACAGGGGTTCTCCACCCTGTGTACATCTGTGTCCAAATTTCTCCTTCTCATAAGGACATCTGCCATATTGAATTAGGGTCCATCCAAATGCCCTCATCTTAGATTGATTACATCTACAAAGATCTTAGTTCCAAATAATGTCACATTCATGGGTACTGGGAGTTAGGACTCCAGCATAACTTTGAGGGGGCTCAATTCAACCCATGACACTAATAATAGCTCACCTTGAAAAAAAGACTTTTCCTTTTGCCAGGCTTTTCTACATGGGTTATCTCACTTACTATAAAGTAGGCATTATTGACACTGAAGATGGTGACCATGTGGGAAGGTGGCTCTGGGTTTCGGTTGTCGGGCATATGGGTGCCATTCCTTGGGGCATTCCTGCTTCTGCAGACCGTATGCCATGCTCATGCTGTCACCCAGCAGGCATCCTACTGAAAGGGTACGGCATTCAAAGAACTAAGCCTTGATGATTTAAAATTTTTTTAATAAGTTAATTAATCAATTTTATGGAGAAGGCAATGGCACCCCACTCCAGTACTCTTGCCTGGAAAATCCCATGGACGGAGGGAGGAGCCTAGTAGGCTGCAGTCCATGGGGTCGCCAAGAGTCAGACACGACTGAGAGACTTCACTTTGGCTTTTCACTTTCATGCATTGGAGAAGGAAATGGCAACCCACTCCAGTGTTCTTGCCTGGAGAATCCCAGGGACGGGGGAGCCTGGTGGGCTTCTGTCTACGGGGTCGCACAGAGTTGGTCACGACTGAAGTGACTTAGCAGCAATCAATTTTTGGCTGTGCTGGGTCTTCATTGCTGCTCGTGAGCTTTCTCTACTTGTAGCAGCAGGGCCTACTGTTCATTTCAGTGCATAAGCTTAGCTGACCAGCAGCAGGTGGAGTCTTTCCAGAGCAGGGACTGAACCCATGTCCCCTGCATTTGCAGGCAGATTCCTAACCACTGGACCAACAGGGAAGTCTAAGCCTTGATGACTTTAAGGGGAAATATTTGGTGCTCTTCTTCCATCCTTCGGATTTCACCTTTGTGTGTCCTATAGAAATTACTACTTTTAGTGACAAAGCCACTGAATTTCATAATGTAGAATCATTGCAGTGTCAGGTAGATTCCCACTTCAGCCACCTGGCCCAGATAAATACACTGAGGAAGAATGGTGGTGTGGGCCACATGAACATCATGCTCTTGTCAGATATGACTAAACAAACTTCCCAAGACTAGGGTGTGCTATTTGTTAGAAGGTCCTGTCCTTGCACTAAGAGATCTCTTCATAATTGACCCCAATGGAGTCATCAAGCTTTTGAGTGTCAACGATCTCCCAGTGGGCCCAAGCATGGGAGAGACCCTAGCTTGGTGAAGGCATTCCAGTTTGTGGAATTCCATTGAGAAGTCTGCCTAGCCACCTGGACACTGGATTCTCCTATAATCTAATTCTATCCAATTGCTTCCAAGAAATACTTTGAGAAGGTTATCAGTAGAGCATCCCATGTATGCCTGTAGCTTGTCACACCAGAAAAGAACTTTAAGCATTTAAAAGAATATTGTTTATAGAAGGCAAAGATCGAATCACACCTGTAGTCACAAATATTACTCTATATGTTTTGTTTTTATAACATGACCTAGGTTTTTTTTGAGGGGGCTTGCCAGGTGGTGCTAGTGGTAAAGAACCCAGCTGCCAGTACAGGAGACATAAGAGATCTGGGTTCCATCCTTGGGTCGGGAAGATCCTTTGGAGGGGGGTATTCTTGCCTGGAGAATCCCATGGACTGAGGAGCCTGGTAGGCTGCAGTCCATAGGGTTGCAAAGAGTCAGACACAACTGAAGTGACTTAGTGTGCATGCATATAGGTTTTTAAAATGTGGTTATTTATTAAGGCAAGGAGTGCCTTATTGGCAATGTATAGATTTCTGGCTGATTTCCATAGACTGTGTAGTTCACCTATTTCTTGAATCATGCCTTCCTTGGGAAAAAGAATCAAGTCTTTTTTCTCAACCTTACTTGAATCTTTGTGTATACTGGAGTGGTACAACTGGTGTGGAATACTTCTGATCAGGGTCTTGACATTTTCTTCTTAAATTTCTTTGTATTAAACTAGATTTTCTTTTAAGATCATAGGTTTAAATTGTTAGCATCAGTGGTCTAATTTAACACTTGAAATGAATGTGTATGTGATTGAAGCAAATGTGAATCATGTTTCAAAAAAAAAAAAACGGCAAAGCAACCTAAATGATCATTCATGTTTCTCATCACTGAGATTTACAGTGTATAGCATTACTTTACTTATTTTGTTAGCTGAGTTGGCGTTTACGTACATTCCTACTATTGACTAGGTGTAATTACAAAGGATTTTTTAAAATTTGAATCATTTATGTGTTTGAATCATTGCAATTACTTCCTTTCCTGAACTGCCTAATATAAAATATATAATAATTTTAAAAATTACTAAAAAGAATAAAAGAGGACTTTTCTGGTGGTTCAGTGGTTAAGAATCCACCTGCCATTGCAGGGGACACGGGTTTGATCCCTGGTCCAGGAAGATTCCACGTGCTATGGGGCAACTAGGCCCTCGTGCTGAAGCTACTGAAGCCTGTGCGCCTAGAGCCTGTGCTCTGAAACAAGAAAAGCCACCACACTGAGAAGTGCAAGTACCCCGGTGAAGAGCAGCCGCCACTTCTAGCCACAACTGGAGGCAGTCCCTGTGCAGCAGTGAAGGCCCATCGGAGCTAGAAATCAGTCCATAAATTAACTCTAAAAAAGACTTTCAAAAAGAGGCAGGCATTGTTATTACTTCCCTTTTATGTGCGAGGAGACGGAGCAGAGAACCTGAGAGACACAGCCGAGGTCAAGCAGGGGCTGAGGGGCGGGGCTGGGGCCTGACCCTGCCTCGGCTGAGGCCCCCGCGCCCTCCCCCACCAGGCCAGCTCACCTCTCTGTCTTCTGAGGCCTTGTGGTCCCTGAGCTTGTGTTTCACGTGGGTGTGGCTGGAGAGAAGACTGTGTCTATGAGGTAAAGAGGACCAAACATGGCGGGCCTGGTAATTTTGTTTTCTCAGCTGAGAACGCCAACACACAGTGAGTGAGTTGATATTGAGTCTGGCGTCTACTCCTCCGTCCTCCGAGTGGCTGTGGTTTCCCAGAGCAGCCATGGCCCGAGGTGAAGTCCCACAGAGGGGATGAGCATGACGTGAGTCCCAGGGAGACTGGAACCCTGGAAACTTTACCTCAACTTCCGACTTGGGTGCTGGAGGGGGTGTAGAAGGCAGGCGCAGCTGAGAGCCCAGGGAGGCCCAGCATGAAGGGGAGGGGAGGCTGGGGCAGGGCCTGTGGGTTTAGACGGCCCCAGAGTGAGATTCATACCTATGAGCTGTGTGACCTCAGGCAACTCACTTACATCCTTTGGGCCTGACTTTCCTTAACTGTTAATGCAGGTCTGAGCTGTCTCTACTTCAGACAGTGGTGAAGACCCATGGGGAAAATCCACTTTCAGAGCTCAGCCCAGAACCTGGCCCAGAGGAAGTGTAGCCAATGCCTACACATGGCGGCTGGTATGACAGACTTTGGGATGTGCCAGGAGATGGGAAAGAAAAAGGAGTATTGATCCGTTCAGTGAATTTACAGACAAGAAAGTGGCCTTAGTGCATTGAAAACAAACTCAGATTAAATTAAAGTTAAGACTTGGTGCTAACAGGGAGTCAATAAAGAGGGTCCATGGAGAAACGGACTCCTCAGAAGGATTAAAGGAAGGCAGGAGGGAAGACTGGAACAGGTGGGGCCTATAGAGCTCAAAGGCTGAGGGTTCTAGAACTTTCTGCTGGCAGCACTGGCCCTGGGTGATGTTTATCTCTTATGGAGACCTTGTCCCAGATATCTCCTAGGATACCCAAGCTATTCCCTCCCCTTCTCCCTTCCTACAAATCACACAGTATGTCACCCCCAACATAAGAACGCATGTGCACACACACACACGCACACACACACACACACACCGCCTCTCCACGCCACTTTTTGTTTGAAGAACCACCAAGCTTGGATTTTCCCTGAGAAGGGCTTGTCAGTCAAGAAGTGTGTTACCCAGAGCTAATGAGTAACTCAAGAGAGATCAAAAGATAGAAGTGATGCCTTTTATTAAGCTCACAGATTTATTATAAGTGAGTCGGCAGGACCACACAGGCCTCTGGTCCCAGAGCAAGAAAACTGAGTGTGTGTGTGGTCTGCAGCAGTCGAGAGGCAGGGAGACGGCGGTGTGAGCCTAATAAAGGCTGTAATTGGCACCTCTTTCCCCTGAAAAACCAAGCAACCACCTTCTCCCATTGCCAGGTTCTCTCCTCGTGTGGAGGGATATACATGGTGAGGGGAGAAAGGTGGGGTTGGGGGATGGATTTTAGCCAGGGGAGGGGTGGGAGATGGGTAGGCAAAGCTTTGGCTGGGTGGCTGTGGCTCTGAACACACAGGTAACAGAGCAGGGGTCCTTCTTACTGGGAGACTCTCCAACGGGCAATCAGAAGGTGGGTTGGGTTTTTAAGGACCCTCCATCCCTCCAGGCTAATCACAGGCACTTAATTCTTACCCTTTTTGTGGAAGGATCATTTCCACAAATTGGTGTCTGGTTCATTATTAGTCACTGGAGAAGGTAATGGCAATCCACTCCAGTATTCTTGCCTGGAGAATCCCACGGACAGAGGAACCTGGCAGGCTACCGTCCATGGGGTCAAGGAGAGTCGGACACGACTGAATGACTAACACATTATTAGTATTATTATTTCATTATGATAAATACTCTAAATATTTGTTGCAATAGCAACAAATTGTTTTTTAAAAGCTCTAACAGTTGACTTCAGCTCTCACAACCCAAAAGAAAGCAATAGCAAGTGAGTATGGGTGTGTTGGCGGGGCCCTGTCTGCCCAAGGGTGATGGACAAGCAGGTAATGTTGCCTGGACATTTACAAGATGAACTGAGCAGTTTTTGGACATCTGTTTCTACTTTGGCCAGGCCAAGCCACCAGGCTTACCCTCTCTGAATGACCCCTGTGATGTACGAATGGTTTCTCAGTCGTGTCCAACTCTATGCGACCCCATGGACTGTAGCCCACCAGGCTGCTCTGTCCATGCTATTCCCCAGGCAAGAATACTGGAGTGGGTAGCCATTCCCTCCTGCAGGGTATCATCCCAATCCAGGGATCAAACCAGAGTCTCTTGCATTGCAGGAGGACCACGTCTGAGCCACCAGGGAAGCCGTGAATGACCCCTAGGAAGAGCCATATTCAAGGAGGCTCCTCCTTCCCAGAACACGGAAAGGTCTGGACATGGCCGTGCCACATCTTTGTCATCTGTACAGTGAGAGGGCAGAGCCACCTGATGGTGAGGATCTTCTAGCTTCAGCAATTGAATCAGGGCTGTACAGCAAGGCCCCTCTGTAACTCAAGTACACAGTTCTGGGCTCAGCACCCCTCCCCTCCCCATCACGACCCCAGCCCATATTTGCTGCGGTTCTTCCAAGCCTCCCCTGTAGCCCCCACCCACTCCCTGACTCCTGCCTCGCTCTCAGCCGTCTCCCCATCTGCCCGGCGCCCACCGCACGCATCAGAGCCTGGCTAATTCTGCTTTGGCAAACCCTCACCCCTGATAATTCCCCCCAGCATTCCTTGGCAGACTCCTCTTCTCAGCAGAGACTTAAGAGCCAAGAGCAGCCGTGAGCTCATGTTCTGCTTGGCTTTATTACTTCTAGAAAGCCGGCTTCATGGACTAATGTGCTATTAATTATTGCTGCAAGTAATTGAATCCAAGCTGAATATTCTGAGACAGCTAAAAAAAAAAACAACCTTCAATGCAGGAGATTCACTTTGAATGCTTTTTTATTGCTTGCTCTGCCTTCAGGTAAAAAATAGAAGGTCGTTGCTGATTGTTAAACAAGGGGGCTTGGTAGACCAGCAGGGTGTTAGGAGAGCCTCCAGAGATGGAAGGGACGAAGAACACTAATGTGAACTAGGATTTCATATTTGTTAGCTCATTTAAACCTCAGAACAATTGACTTTTATTATTTCCAGCTTCCAGGGGATGGGATTGAAGCTTCAAGAAGGTAAGTCCTGGACATCTCTGTTGCTTCAGTGGCTAAGACTCTGCACACCCAACGCAGGGGACCCAGGTTCCATCCCTGGTCAGGGAATTAAAATCCTGCACACCACAACTAAGACCCAGTGCAGCCAGATAAATAAAAATAAATAAATATTTTTTTAAAGAAGAAGAAGGAGATGGTAAGTCCTACCATTAGTGGCAGAACTAGGTTTGGACCCAAGCCTGTCTCACTTCAGATACTGTGTACTTCCCTGATGCCCATGACCTTTATGTTATGCAAACATAAGGACAAAGACGTCAGCCCACAATATGTATACCTATGAAGGCTTTTCCCTGATTGTGAGTGGCAATACTGACCATTTGTTTCATCCAAAAGTAGGGATGGCTGAACATTTTTAGGCTTTAGAGAAAATCACTTAACATTCTGCATAGGTAAGAAAAATTAAAAATCAAATCTAAGCATTACAGTTAGCAAGAAATGATTTTTACTTCATAATACAATGATAGAGAAAAATGTGGGAGGGCACATACTTCATGAAGCTTCATTTTTTAAAGAAACATTTTACTTCATTTTTAATTTTAAGACCCAATTTTATTTTACTTTATTTATGCTTTTTGGCCACATGACATGCGGGACCTTAGCTCCTTTGTCTGGGATTGAACCTGAGGCCTTTGCACTATTGGAAGTGCAGTCTTAACCACTGGACCACTAGGTAAGTCCCAACAGAGCTGACTTTAAGAAATGATTTACTCTCCCATAAGTCCTACTGCCTCTGCTCTTTCTTTTCTTAAGAATCTTACTCTAGAGAAAGCTCTGAATGTTCCTTAATCCTTCAGTTACAGGAATGTGAACATGTTTTCTAGAACGTAAATGCAAATGTAAGTGTTTGAGAAGAGAGGGAAATGGCAGTCCACTCCAGTGTTTTTACCTGGAAAATCCCATAGAGAGGGGAACCTGGCAGGCTAAAGTCCATGGAGCAGCAAGAGTTAGAGACAACTTAGTGACTGAACCACTACCAAGGTAGAAACTAAGAGGAACAGTACGAATGTCACAGGAAAAAATTTGAACTTTGTAGGGGTGAAAGGAGGAGCGTAGAGAGAAGACAGGAGGGAAGGGAAACTTAGAGACTTGCTTCTTTTGGTAGTTTCCACTCACACTTAGGTTAGGCATCGGCAAACTTCAGCTTGTGGACCAAATCCCACCCTCTACTTGTATTTGTTTGGTGTATAAGCCAAGAAGGGCTCACCAAGTAGTACCAGTGGTAAACAACACGCCTGCCAAGGCTGGAGGCATAAGGGAGGTGGGTTCGATCCCTGGGTTTGGAAGATCCCCTAGAGGAGGTCATGGCAACCCACTGTAGTATTCTTGCCTGGAGAATCCCATGGACAGAGGAGCCTGGTGGGCTACAGTCAGACACGATTGAAGCGACTTAGCCCACACATAAGCTAAAAATTGTTACTGTAATTATTGGAAAAAAACCCAACCATTGAATAAACAACTCCAAGAGTAACCCATCCTGTATGTCAGCTATGGACTCTGTATGATACTGACGTGCCAGTGTAGGTGCATCAGCTGCAACACATGGGCCACATCTGTGGGGGGTCTTGATGACAGAGGAGGCTGTGCATATGTGGGTAGTGGGGTATATGGGAACTCTCTGTACTTTCTTCTCCATTTTGCTGTGAACCTAAAACTGCTCTAGACAAAAAAAAAAAAAAAAATTAATCAAAAGAAGAAGATTTTGTGACACATGAAAATCATGGGAAATTCAAATGTCAGTGACCATAAATGATGTTTTATTGGAACACAGCTGTGCACATTTGGTTGTGTATTGCCTTTGGCTGCTTTTATATTGCAACATCAGAAGTGAGAAGCTTCTACAGAGACTGAAATATTTACTATCCGGCCCTCTACAGCAAAACGTTTGCTGACACCTGCTTCAGAGAGTTTCTGCTCTTAACCATGTCCCCCATTCCCTTTTCTCTCTCTCTTACTTTTCTTTCTACTTCCCTACATCCCCTTTACCATTAGGAAAGAAAAAGAAGGAGGGAGCTGCAGATTGCATTCAAAGTGAGAGGGTGTTGAACTTGATAATGCTTGATTTCTTTTGTTGTTGTTGTTGTTGCTCAAGCAGAAAATTTTAGTCATCTGGAAATTTCATTTTCTGATTCAAGCTCTTAGCTTAGATAGACACTGTGTTCATCAGATCCACATTCATCCTTCACATGGTCGTGCCAGATAGATGATGTTGTAATGAATATGTAGATTTCAGACTCAGCTAGATGTATGAGCGTAGGGCTGAACAAAAAAGTCAAGGTAAAATAATTGTCAAAATAATTTGAACTCCTGTCTCAAATCTTAAGAAAAGAGAAAGAGAGAAGGAAGAGACAGGGCTGAATAATCTGCAGAGATGTCAGATTACATCGTCATTCTATAACCCTTCTGGGGTTGGCAGAGCCTTCCCTGGGGGACACTGATGGATGCTGCAACTTGGATCTGTGCTGGAAGAGCATCTCTTTTCATTTACAACATGCTGTGGTGTCATTGCTTTCAAAGAACTACAGCTCTGTGTGTGTAAATATGTGCCTGTGTGTGCTCAGTCCTGTCTGACTCTTTGCAACCCCATGGACTGTGGCCCATCAGAGTGTGGCTTCTCTGTCGATGAAATTTTCCAGGCAAGAATACTAGAGTGGGTTGCCATTTCCTCCTCCAGGGAATCTTTCTGAACCAAGGATCAAACCTGTGTCACTTGAATCTCCTACATACGTAGACAGATTCTTTACCACTATGCCACCTGGGAAGCCCATCCATGTGCTACAGTTCTACTGTCTGTCTTATTCCTGCCACTGGGCAGGGGTACAGGGGCAGGTGTGAGGAGCAGGAAGACCATTCTGATCCACTAACTCCTGGAGAAGAGCCACTCGTATGTCCTTCTCAGGGCCCAACACTCTGAGCTGCTTCTCTGCATGATGATGGTTGGATGGCATCATTGACTCAATGGACATGAGTTTGAGCAAACTCCGGGAGATAGTGAAGGACAGGGAAGCTGGGCATGCTGCAGTCCATGGGGTTGCAAAGAGTTGGACACAACTTAGAGACAGAACAGCACCAACAACCCAGCTGGGTTTTCACCGTGCCTCCTTAGCTTGGTTGGCACTCTGAGAGTCCCACCTCTTGTTGCTTCTCAAGGACTTGAGTTCCTTCTGATGGTTAAATGACTTTGGCATTTTAGACTTTCTCCCTCACCACCTGTGGACCTACTCTACTGGGGCTTCTTTCCTCCTCAACCTCCACGCGATAGAAATCCTCAAGTTTCATCTTCATTCTCACAAAGTTTTCCTGGGAGACTCCTTTCTTCCAAGAGTGAAAATATTTATTTCATACCGATGACTCCAAAATCTATTCTACTTAGTTAGTCTTGATCCTTCTCTAGGGCAACCAGTGTATGTTTCCAAAGCTCTTATATATTCACTTATTAATTATTCATTGAGAACTTGCCCTGTTCCATCACTATATTGAACACCTCAGCCCAGTGTCACCCTATGTAATTATGTAGCTATGAGTAGCTACAGTAGCTATGAGCCCTGTCCTCAGGGAGAAAGAAGACAAGAGATACCCAAAGGATGCCGTAAAACATAATGATCACTGTGATAAATGCCTGGAAAAAGGTACATGGTGCTGTGAAGGTGCATAGCAAGAGGACATAATACTGGACTGTCCTCATGGTTCAGTGGTTAAGAATCTGCCTGTTAATGCAGGGGACATGAGCTTGATCCCTGCTCTGGGAAGACTCCATATGCTATGGGGCAGCTAGGCCCATGTGCCACAATTACTGAGCCTGTGCTCCAGAGCCTGAGAGCCACAATACTGAGCCCACATGCCTCAACTACTGAATCTGTGCTCCCTACAACAAGAGGAGCCACCACAATGAGAAGCCTGTGTCCTCAACTACAGAGTTGCCCTGCTCACCCCAGCTAGAGAAAGCGCTCACACAGCAAGGGAGACCCAGTGCAGCCAAAGCCAAAATAGATAAAGAAGAGGCATGATATTACTTGGAGGAGGTTAGGGGCTTTACCGGGAAATGAATTACAAGCTAAAGTCTGAAAAACTAAAAAGAGTTAACAAGATAAAGTGGAGAATGTTTGGGCTTGCAGGAATAAAGTGAGTAAAAACCCAGAAGATGGGGAGAGGCATGATGGACTCAGGGAATTAAAAGAAGTCCGTGGTGATTGGTGGCTGGAGTATTTTAGAAAAAATGGGAAAGAGTTTTCAGTTGCTGCCAGAAAGACAGGCTACAGAAAGATAATATGCAGTTTTCTTTTGATCAATTAGATCAGCTTTGATCAATTAGATCAATTTTGATTGGCTGAACGTAACAGAAACATCTTAAATTGGCTTAATAAAGAAGAAAATGTATTGCCTTATGTAACTGGAAGCCATATGCACAAACAGGCTTGATAATTGACTTCATCTAATGGCTGTGTTAGTTAACGATTGCTGTGTACCAAATTATCCCTGAAATTAGGCAGCTGAAAACAACATTTATTATCTCACAGTTTATCTAGGTTAAGAATCTAAGAGTGGCTTGGTTGGATGCCACTGACTTCTCATGGGGCTGCAGCCAGGGTACCAACCACGGCTCCAGTCATCCCAAGACATGACTAGGACTGAAAGATCTGCTTCCAAGATCAGCCAAGGTGGCTTTGGCAGTGGTTGTTCAGTTCTCCAAGGCAGTTAGACTGAGAACCTTGGTTCTTCACCGTCTGGGCCTCTCCATAGGTTTGTTGTTATTGTTCAGTTGCTCATTCTGACTCTTTGCAACCCCATGGACTGCAGCACACCAGGCTTCCCTGTCCTTCACCATCTCCTGAAGTTTGTTCAAACTCATGTCCATTGTGTTGGTGATGCCATCCAACTATCTCATCCTCTCTCATCCCCTTCTTCTTCTGTCCTCAGTCTTTCTCAATATCAGGGTCTTTTTCAATTAGTCAACTCTTCACATCAGGTGGCCTAAGTATTGGAGCTTCAGCATCAGTCCCTCCAATGAATATTCAGGATTTCCTTTAGGATTGACTAGTTTGATCTCCTTGCCGTCCAAGAAAGAGTCTTCTCCAACACCACAGTTCTAAAGCATCAATTCTTTAGCACTCAGCCTTCTTCATGGTCCAGCTCTCACATCTGTACATGACTGCTGGAAAAACCATGGCTTTGACTATATGGACCTTTGTCAGCAAAGTGATATCTCTGCTTTTTAATATGCTGTCTAGTTTTGCCATAGCTTTTCTTGCAAGGAACAAGAGTCTTTTAATATCATGGCTGCAATCACCATCTGCAGTGATTTTGGAGCCCAAGAGGTTTGTGTGCAGCACGAAAGCTTGTTTCACCCAGTGGAAGTGAGCTATGACACCGAGAGAGAAAACCTGAGGTGGAAGTTGCAGTCTTTTTATCACCTAATATCAGAAATGATACACCACCACTTCCACCCTATTCTGAGCATTAGAAGAGAGTCTCTAGGTTCTCCTCATACTCAAGGGGAGGAGATTACCCAATGGCATGAATCCAGGAGGCAGGGACCAAGGAAGAGGTGCAGCTCAGAGGCCTGCCCACCACGGGCTCCATCTATGCTTTTAGTTCTGCCCTTCTTTGCATCAGTGCTTATCGGGGTGGAAACAAGAAGGCTATATGACTGAACAGCTTTACATCCATGCAAGACTGCACCCCAAGGAAGAGAACAAGGTCATGTGCAGATGCTGTCCTAGAAAATAATCACTTTCCTAGAGGTCTCCCCCAAACTTCCCTCCATGTCCCAGTGGTTCACTTGATGAATCATGACTGATTTAAGTCAGTCATGATAATGCCATTTCCCTTTGCCATATTTTCACATTACCAGGTTCTACTGTACTTATAAAGGGCCCAGTGACACAGTACCGATGTGTGACATGTAAGAGAAAGTCTGGTGGGAGGCTTTGGGGGGATATTTATTTGCTTATAAAAGGAGACGATCAGACTTCCCTGGTGGCGCAGTGGATGAGAATTTGCCTGCCAATGCAGGGGACATGAGTTTGATCTCTGGTCTGGGAAGATTTCACATGCTGAGGAGCGACTAGGCCAGTGGATCATTATTGAAGCCCGAGTGCTCTAGAGCCCGTGCTCCTTAACAAGAGAAACCTGCACACAGCAACAAAGAGTAGCCCCTGCTCACCGCAAGTAGGGAAAGTCATACAAAACAATGAAGACCTAGCCCAGCCAAAAATAATATAAATATTTTTAAAAAGAAGACTATCATTTGAAGCAATGCCCCACTCATCAACTTCCCCAGGCTTCCTACTTTTAAATATGGTTGTAACATCTGGTGCTATAACAGCCTTCCTGTGCTCATGAAGTGACAGATGGGAGGACCAACAGCCAACATGCTGAAGATGAGAGCAGAAAGATCATGGGTCTTTGACAACATTGTAGAGCAACTACACTAAACAAGGAACATGCATGAGTCTTTATTGCTCAGGCTACTGTGAGTCAGTTGCTCTATTGCTTGCATCTCAACACAGCCTGTGTGTGTGCCTCGTTGCTCAGTCATATCTGACTCTTTGTGACACTTTGGACTGTAGCCTGCCAGGCTCCTTTGTCCATGGGAATCTCCAGGCAAGAATACTGAAGCGGGTTGTCATGCCTTCCTCCAGGGGGTCTTCCTGACCCAGGAATTGAACTTGTGTCTCCTGCATTGCAGACAGATTGTTTACCTGCTGAGCCATAGGGGAAACCCTCAACACAGCCTAGCTGATAACATTTCTCATAGGAGTGAGGTAGAGGGTTGCTAAGCAACCAAGAACATCCTTCAGAGACCATGTTAAGAATTGAGGTCTTTATTCTAGAAACAGTCAGATTCGTGTTTTTGGAAGATTAGAGGGTAATTGGAGAGGAGGACAATAGAACAGAAGCAGAGAAAGGGTAGGAGGTGATTAGAATATCTAGGAGAATACTAATTCTCTAATTGTCTAATGTTTGGGGCACATGAAAGCAGGACTTGCATTGGAAGCAGAAGAGGGATGGGGTTGAGAGGAGTGGGGAGAGTTGAAGCAACCATGTGGGAAATTCTTCAGGAAAGTCTTAACCTTGTTGTAATGATTCGGGGTCTGTTTCATCTTTTTTCTGAAAATGTTTGAAACATACACATCCCATAACTTTTTGCTTTTGAGAAGTCCTATTTAGAAGCTTTCAAATACTTAGTTTCATTTTGTTTTTGGCAAATTCTATGTGTCTCTAGTGATTTCCCTATGAAGGCAGGAGTGAATGAATTGGGAGGCGAGATTGAGGATAA
The DNA here is from genome assembly GCF_042477335.2 of Ovis canadensis. Lineage (NCBI taxonomy): Eukaryota > Metazoa > Chordata > Mammalia > Artiodactyla > Bovidae > Ovis > Ovis canadensis. The sequence goes on from NC_091247.1 coordinate 59,068,840, forward strand.
TTTCTTCTTTATCATTCAATTTGTACCTTTGTTGTCATGTGATGGTAATACATCATCATTTAGAAATAAAACACATAATGTGTTTCAAAAGATCCTCTTGATTTTTCAAGTACTTGCAGGGCATGAGGTGCTTACTTCTGAATGAAATATCTCAACCTTTGTAGAAGCTCTAACTCTTGCAGAATTGCTTAGATTTTTAGGAAAAAGTAATTAAGCTATAGATGGTTCAAGATGACCATTCTGCCTTGTTATAAAACAGCACTGAATGGACTGAATGGACTTGACTGATTCATCCTTAAAGTGTAAGTAGAGGCAGGATTAGTTTAGTGATGGAGGTCCCTGGTTTGGAGTTAGCCCATCTGGGTTTCCAGTTCTGATTCTGTTACTAGTTCTATGACTTTAAGAAAGTTCCTTAATGTTTATGAGTCTCAGAGAAATTTCCTGGAACACTGGTGGTATTAGTGTGTGTGTGTGTGTGTGTGTGTGTGTGTGTGAGTGAGTCTGGGTGGGGCATCCTTCCAGGGGTTTCAGGGAGAAGAGCATATGGCAAGGTGCCTACAGCCTTGTGGCTGATAGGATACTATACGATAAATGGTAGTTGATTATTAAAATTTTTAATAAAATCACTATGGGAACATCTCCTTATTAAACCTCCTCTGCTCCAGGCTAAACACATTAAACATTTCATGTGGATAATTCAAAGAGCCCACCGTGTTTATATTAAGTTTTCTTTGACTTCAGAGAAGAAATGAGTTTGGCAATTCTTCCCTCTCCCTGTGGGAGACTCAGCGCCTTTGGTGGGTATACGGGGCTGGCGGGCCTCCCTCTGGCTGAGAACTGAGCCCACCGAGCTGGCTGTCCTGCTCACCCACCAAGCATCTGCTGAGGGGTCCTGTGGCCCCTGGCAGGGCCCCCTGCAAGCCTAGAGCTGGAGAGAGCTGGAGAGGACTCTGACAGAAGAGACCTTCCGGGACCACCCTCTGCACCTCCCCACCCTTCGCCCTAAGGCCTTGGCCATCTTGCTTTGCTCCTTCGATCCCTACCCCCGACTAGTTCCCTGACCTGTCTGGTCCCCTTCTTCTTCTCTGCCACCTGTTGCCTCTGATAGGTTTTCTCTCTTCCTGTTTTCCTACAGAACAGATGGCAGGGGGCCTTAGAAGAGGCTCCATGCATCATGGCCCCAAGCCAAACCCCAGTCCTTTGAGAGTTCTTGAGGCTGGTGGTGGCCGCTTATAGAGATGGTAACCCCGTGGGCTGTGAAGGCTCAGTTCTTCCATTTCCTCTCCCCTCCTCCTCTCTCCATCCCTCCTTCTTTCTTTCCTTCTCCCTCTCTTTCTCTCTCCATTTCATCATTCTCTATCTCTTCCTTCTTCCTTCCTTCCTTCCCTCCTTCCCCTCTTCTCTCTTTCCCACCTCTGCCTCTGTGAGGAAAGGCAGATATATATCTTGGTGGTGATGATGGAGAGATGGCTGAAAGATTCACTGGAGAGAAAAAACAGATACTTGCATCTCCCAAGAACTTTAGCCAGGGAGCTGGGAAGGGAGCCTGGGCGTGAAAACAAGGATGGGTCTCTCCGAAGGTGGGAAGCAAGAAGGGGTGGTGGATGTCATCCATGGAGGCCCCCTTGGCAGTGATGCGGCCATGAGAGAAGGTAGGAGAATGACCCTAAAGTTCATGTTCCTGCCTCTCTCTTCCATCCAGTCCCCAGAGGCCCCCACAGCCCCCAGCCCTGCAGTGACCATCTAAGAGAAGAGAGACGAGGTTGTCCCCATGGTGGTGGGTCTGCAGTTATAAGCAGGAGGGGAGGGATGTGCCCAAGCTGGTGGGGAAGGAGACAGGGAGGGGCAGTGTTGTCAGTCAGCTGGATGGACAGTCATGGGGTCCAGGCTGCACCCACAATGGGGTTGTTGGGGACCCCATATACCCAACACCTTCATACGCATATGCATTTACATATATAGGAGTGTGTACTTTGTACCCCAAACTGTATCTACACACAGAATGGATGAGTGGGTTTTGATGTTGCCACTACCAGGTTGCTGCTGGCAACAAGAAAATCAGTCTCACAACAAGTTTCTGCTTAAATGTTAAATGTTAGTGCTCAGTCATGCCCGACTCTTTGTGACCCCATGGACTGTAGCCTGACAGGCTCCTCTGTCCATGGGGATTCTCCAGGCAAGCATTCTGGAGTGAGTTGCCATTCCCTTCTCCAGGGGATCTTTCTGACCCAGGGATTGTCTCCTGTGTCTCCGGCATGGCAGGCAGATTCTGTACCCTCTGAGGCACCTGGCTCACCTTTTCAAAGAGTTAGGCCCCCACAAATCTTAAAATACCCCCTCTCCCACCTCTGAGTCCCTGCCCATCTCCCTTCTTTAGCTGTTTCCCCACAGGCCTAATTAGTATCTACTCTGCTTCTTTCTCTTTCTCCCTCAGCTAGAATTTAAGTCCCCAGAGGATAGAGACATTGTTTTATTCACTGCTACATCTTCAGCTCTAAAAATAATGCCTGGGGAATTCCCTAGGTGGTCCAGTGGTTAGGACTCAGCACCTTCACTCACAGGGCTTAGGTACAATCCCTGGTTGGGGAACTAAGATCCCTCAAGCCGCGTGGTGTGGCCAAAAAAAAGAAAAAGGGTGGGGGGTAAATATAAATGATGTCTCACTTGTAGGTGTTCAGTAAATATTTTTTTGAAAGAAGGAAGGAAGAGAGGAGGAACAGGGGCAGGAAGAAGCAAAAGAGGAAGAGAAGATGAGGGGGCAGGAGAGATGGAAGAAAAGAAATACAGACTGTGGTCCAAGCCCAGGGGTGTCTGGCCCTGGCTATCTTTTATGGTTCCCAGTACACAATTCTGCATTGAGGACAGCTCAGATTATCTGCTAGCAGAGGCATGCAGGACCCTGGGGACTGGGCTTGGGCTGATTAGGAGGCCCCTGGAGGCAGGCTTTTCTGACACTACCAGATGATGCCTCCTCCATGGCCTTACATTATTGAATGTAAGCTTCACAGCATCACTGTGAGAAGAGTGCTGTTAATATCCCAGTGTTATAGAAAAGTAAGGTCAGTAGAGGTCACATGACTCATCTGTCTGAAGTCATAGAGATGGTTGGTGGGGACTCTGAGCTTTGACCCACATTTGATGGATCCCAAGGCTTCTCCCATTGCTGGGAGAAATAGCAATAACCTCAGATATGCAGATGGCACCACCCTTATGGCAGAAAGTGAAGAGGAACTAAAAAGCCTCTTGATGAAATTGAAAGAGGAGAGTGAAAAAGTTGGCTTAAAGCTCAACATTCAGAAAACAAAGATCATGGCATCTGGTCCCATCACTTCATGAGAAATAGATAGGGAAACAGTGGAAACAGTATCAGACTTTATTTTGGGGGGCTCCAAAATCAATGCAGATGGTAACTGCAGCCATGAAATTAAAAGACACTTACTCCTTGGAAGGAAAGTTATGACCAACCTAGATAGCATATTGAAAAGCTGAGATATTACTTTTCCAACAAAGGTCTGTCTAGTCAGGGCTATGGTTTTTCCAGTGGTCATGTATGGATGTGAGAGTTGGACTGTGAAGAAAGCTGAGCACCGAAGAATTGATGCTTTTGAGCTGTGGTGTTGGAGAAGACTCTTGAGAGTCCCTTGGACTGCAAGGAGATCCAACCAGTCCTTCCTAAAGGAGATCAGTCCTGGGTGTTCATTGGAAGGACTGATGCTAAAGCTGAAACTCCAGTACTTTGGGCACCTCATGCGAAGAGTTGACTCATTGGAAAAGACTCTGATGCTGGGAGGGATTAGGGGCAGGAGGAGAAGGGGACAACAGAGGATGAGATGGCAGGATGGCATCACTGACTCAATGGACATGGCTTAGGTGAACTCTGGGAATTGGTGATGGACAGGCAGGCCTGGCGTGCTGTGATTCATGGGGTTGCAAAGAGTTGGACACGACTGAGTGACTGAACTGAACTGAACTGAACTTAACTGAAGGCTTCTCCCTTCCTGCCATGCCGTGGGTGCTCTCACTTGGCCTCCTGGGAAGCAGCCCATCCTGCAAACCTCTGCCTCTTCCCTGTCAAATGTAAAATACTCTGTCCTCTGGTTTCTGATCAATCCATTCCCACAAAGTCACCAGCTGCTGCTAACAGCTGAGCTATTACTCTCAGAGCAGTGAATAAGACAGCCCTGTAGTGCTTTTGCTAGCCTGCTTCAAGCAGGAAACAGATAGAAGCTAATAATCCGTCTGCCAATGCAGGAGATGCAAGAGATGTGGGTTCAGTCCCTGGGTCAGAAGATCCCCTGGTGAGGGGGAATGGCAACCCACTCCAGTATTCTTGCCTGGAGTATCCCACGGACAGAGGAACCTGTGGGTTATAGTCCATGGGTCACATGCCTTGAGTGAGCACACACACACACAGTAATCATAGTACAGAGCCCAGCATGTAGTAGGAATCCAAGAAGTTTCTGAGGCTGTTGTAAGTGATTCTGAGTTGCGTAGGAAACTAGGGCCCTGTATATATATTTTTTAATTTTTATTTTTTAAAATTGAAGTATACTAGTACAGCCACTATGGAGAACAGTGTGGAGATTCCTTAAAAAATTGCAAATAGAACTACCTTATGACCCAGCAATCCCACTGCTGGGCATACACACCGAGGAAACCAGAATTGAAAGAGACACATGTACCCCAATGTTCATCGCAGCACTGTTTATAATAGCCAGGACATGGAAACAACCTAGATGTCCATCAGCAGATGAATGGATAAGAAAGCTGTGGTACATATACACAATGGAGTATTACTCAGCCATTAAAAAGAATTCATTTGAATCAGTTCTGATGAGATGGATGAAACTGGAGCCGATTATACAGAGTGAAGTAAGCCAGAAAGAAAAACACCAATACAGTATACTAACACATATATATGGAATTTAGGAAGATGGCAATGACGACCCTGTATGCAAGACGGGAAAAAAGACACAGATGTGTATAACGGACTTTTGGACTCAGAGGGAGAGGGAGAGGGAGAGGGTGGGATGATTTGGGAGAATGGCATTCTAACATGTATACTATCATGTAAGAATTGAACCGCCAGTCTATGTCTGACGCAGGATACAGCATGCTTGGGGCTGGTGCATGGGGATGACCCAGAGAGATGTTATGGGGAGGGAGGTGGGAGGGGGGTTCATGTTTGGGAACGCATGTAAGAATTAAAGATTTTAAAATTTAAAAAATAAAAAACTAAAAAAAAAAAATTGAAGTATAGCTGATTTACAGTGTTACAGGCGTACAGCAGAGTGATTTAGTCATACATGTGTGTTCACGCTAAGTTACTTCAGTCGTGTCTGACTCTTTGCAACCCCATGGACCATAGCCCACCAGAGTCCTCAGTCCATGGGATTCCCCAGGCAAGAATACTGGAGTGAGTTGCTATTTCCTTCTCCAGGGGATCTTCCTGATCCTGGATTCCAACTTGAGTCTCTTACATCTCCTGCAATGGCAGCTGGGAAGCCCCTCAGCCGTGTGAGTGTGAGTGTGTGTGTCTGTGTGTGTGTGTATTCTCTCTCAGATTATTTTCCAGTATAGGTTATTACAAGATAATTGAACACAGTTCCCTGTGCTGTGTTGTTTGTCTATCAAGATCCTGCATTATCTACCTCTTCTCTCTTTTATCCAGATATACTTATTGCCTCCCAGCTTTGAACAATCTTTCACAGTTGAAAAGTTCTCTCACACACAGGATCTCATTTGGGCTTTGCAATAAAACCCATGAGGTGGCTCAATAGCCCCATTTTTCAGATGAAGAAACTGAGGCTCCCAGGCTAGTGTTGTTCCAACAGCATTGCAGCCCCACTTTCTTCCTCCTCTCTTCTTTCCTCAGTCCAAAAAGAGTCATCAAACACTCTTTTGGATACTGAGAAGAGGAACTATGACATATGCCTCTGTCCTTTCTGTTTTCCTTTGTGTTTCTGAGGTGCCAGGTGTGGTTTCCAGGTCATGTATGACAAGAATCATTATTTGCACAAAACAGGAAAATCTCTGTGAAGCAAGCCTGGCAGATTTCTAGCTTTCACTCTGAAGACAGTGGAAGATATCACAGTCCAGCCATGTGTTTCAGGACTTGGCTTGAAGTCCCTTTTTTTTTTTTTTTTCCAGGAAACTCTTCCAGGGGAGGGGGTGAGGATGGGAGCAGAGAGTCAGAGGGGTGTGTTGGCATGACTGGGGGCTTTGCACTTGATGTCTGTATTGCTTGAACTTTGACCTACTTTTTAATCTTATAATGTGATTGGTCCTGGAGCATGATGCACATTTGTTATTCTGTAGTGATTTGTGGACCCAAGAGCTGGCAGAGAAGTAGAGTAATTGTCTTGTACAATTACTCGTAGTTAATACACTGTGGCAGCTGAGAGGTGCAGGGAAGGACTAGGTATTAACTATACGTGGCAACTGACATTAACATGTACAGAACATGTTAGGGCTGCCTGTATGCAACAAGCTGTTGGACTGTTTGCTCCACCCAAAAATCCAATCCAATAGCACTTGTCTTCTCTCCCTTAACAGCTTCTCTTCTTCTATTATCTTTTAAAAATATGTATTTATTTATTTGGTTGTGCTGGGTTCTAGCTGCAGCTCTCAAGATCTTTGATCTTCATTGCTGTTTAGAAGCCTTTAGCTGTGGCATGTGAACTCCTAGTCATGGCATGTGGGAGCTAGTTCCCTGACCAGGGATCGAACCCAGGCCCCCTGCATTGGGAGCACGGAGAATCAGCCACCCGCCTGGGTAGCCTCACCTTCTCTCCTTTCTGATTCTTGTTGCACCCTCCACCCAGGAAATCAGCCTAGGAACCTGGGCATCATTTCATCTCTGGATCCCACTCACTCCATTCACGCTATTACCAAGTCCTGTAATTTCACCTCCTAAATATTTCACAAATCCACCATAACCTCTCTCTGTCACCTGAGTTCAGGCCACCACCCTGCTGTAGGTATATGCAATATTCTTTCTTTTTTTTGGAAGAATTGTTGATTTACAATATTGTGTTAGTTTCAAGTGTAACAGCACAGTGATTCAGTTATACACACTACCCATACTTTAGATTCTCTTCCCTTGCAGTCTGTTACAAAAATACTGAGTATAGCTCCTTGTGCTATGAAATTACAGCAATATTCTTAGCTCACTGCTTCTGCAAGTGTCCCTTCAGCCAATCCGTCACACAATTGCCATTAACTAAAACTTAAAGCTGATGCTCTGATGTTCTTGCTCAAAGCCTTGCAATGTCACCCTGTGTTTAGATTTAAAAAAAAAAAAAAAAAACTCCAACACATCATGGTAGACAAGGCCTTCCAGAAGCTGCTTCCTGTTAACAACTATTCTTTCATCGCTTCCTGCCATTACTCAGTGCCTGAGAACCATAAAACTGAGCTGCCGTGGTTTCCATTCTTCTGCTCACAGGAATGTTGTGAGCAGGAAAGTCCCCCTCTCGTGCCACTCTCTTCATCTGGCTACTCTTAATGTGTCTTTTAAGACTCAACTCGTGTTCCATCATCTTCCTCTCCTGAGGATGGGGCTATCCATAGTTACCCAGGGTAACCGTGGGTTCTCTCGGATGGCTTCATCACTGCGTTCATCACACAGTGGTATAACAACTGTTCTGTGTGTGTCTCCTCTCCCAGAAGGCAGGGGCCATATCTTATTCATCTTGGTATTCCAAATGTGTGATATATAGTAGATGCTCGATAAATGTTCCCTCTATAACTAACCAAAAAGTTTGAGTTGGTACAGCAGATCTCTATGCCACCAATTGGCATGCAATGTTGCAGCATAAAATAATTTCACTTATTTCCCTTCATTTTATCATCGCATGGACAGGGGATGAGCAGGCCACACAATGCCCATTGTAGATGAGAGACTGAGTTTCAGGGAACCTAAGTGGTATACCCAGTGTCAAATGTCTTTTACATGGTAGAGCTCTCTCTCTCAAACCTATATGTTTTGGCTTGTGATCCAGGCATTTATCTCTGATAGATATCCATCTTGACTTTGGTTGGCTGTTTGGCTAAGTGCTGGGGGTGCACTTCGTGGAGAGCAGATATTTTGTCTACTGCTCTTCCAGTGCCTAGAACCCATGGTAGGTACTTTATACACATTTGTTGAATTAACTAATTAATCAGAATTAATTAATTCATTTGTTTAATTAATTAATCAGACAGTCTCAAGTCAGGTTTTGTTGGTTGGGGTGAAGAAGCCAGGCATTTGAGAGTTTGATAACAGTATATAAAAGAGATATCAAAGTGTCAGTTCTAGAGATAGCAGGTAGAGAGAGATCACTTTTTCTCCTAAACTCAGATAATAGGATGTCTCTAGGGTCTCTCAGGGCTGAAATCCCTGACACTTCAGTCTCCCTGAGCAGGTGAAAGGAAACATTAGCAGTCAGCCCGCTTCTACCACCCCAGGTTCTTGGAAAGGAATTATCCCCTGTGACTGTCAGGACTGGGCTGGAGCTTACTGCCTTCCAAGAATGTGAATGATGGCAAATTCAAGTTCAAAAGAAGATTGGATTTCAAGGCAACTGGAAGCTATTCAGTCAAAGCCAAGTTTTACAGGGAGAGTTTCCTCCTGTCTCTTCTCTTCTCCTCCTCCCTTCAGGGCAGCACAGGGCTTGTTGAGACCTGAAAAAGAGAACTGACAGTGCTCACAGTGCTCGACTGTTTCCCTAATTGAGAAAAGGAGAGACAGAAAACCAGGCTCTGGACTCGTTCAGAAATCCAGGGAAGATGCAAGTAATGTGTCTCCCCAGGCGCCCAGTCACTTCATGTGTCCAACTCTTTGCGACCCCAGGGACTGCAGCCCACCAGGCTCCTGTGCCCAGGCTCCTATGCCCAGGCTCCTATGTCCATGTCTCTTGGCAAGAATACTGGAGTGGGTTGCCATACCCTCCTCCAGGGGATCTTTTCAACCCATGTATCAAACCTGTCTTGCGTCAAACCTCTCCTGCGTCTTCTGCATCTGATTCTTTACTGCTGAGCCACCACTGAAGCCCTGAGACAGCTACTTGGATTGAGTCCAACATGGTGGCCGGTGGGTGCCTAGGCTGGACTTGAGAACCCTGTCCAGCATTCAGCATCCTCTCTCAGGAAGAGAAAACTTCCCCATGCTCTCTGTTGAGTATAATGGGAAAAGAAGGGGGCACTAAGAATACATTGAAATCTTACTTGTGTGCAGAACTTTTCCAGTCTCCTATCCCAACAACTTGGCAAAGCAATTACACAGGGTGCCACCAACATTTTGCAGATAAGAAATCTGGGACTAGGAGAGGTGAAAGGACCCAGTTACGGTCACACAGCCAGCAGATGGTGGTGCAGGCTTAAAACCAGACTCTTGATGGAGACAGCCGCCAATGCCTGAGCACCTCCTCTGTGCCTGGCACACGTCTTCAGTTCAGTTCAGTTCAGTTCAGTCACTCAGTTGTGTCCAACTCTGCAACCCCATGGATTGTAGCAAGCCAGGCCTCCCTGTCCATCACCAACTCCCGGAGTTCACTCAAACTCTTGTCCATCGAGTCGATGATGCCATCCAGCCATCTCATCCTCTGTTGTCCCCTTCTCTTCCTGCCCCCAATCCCTCCCAGCATCAGAGTCTTTTCCAATGAGTCAACTCTTCGCATGAGGTGGCCAAAGTATTGAAGTTTCCCCTTTAGCATCAGTCTTTCCAATGAACACCCAGGACTGATCTCCTTTAGAATGGATTGATTGGATCTCCTTGCAGTCCAAGGGACTCTCAAGAATCTTCTCCAACACCACAGTTCAAAAGCATCAATTTTTCGGTGCTCAGCTTTCTTCACGGTCCAACTCTCACATCCATACATGACTACTGGAAAAACCATAGCCTTGATTGGACAGACCTTTGTTGGCAAAGTAATGTCTCTGCTTTTGAATATGCTATCTAGGTTCATCATAACTTTTCTTCCAAGGAGTAAGCGTCTTTTAATTTCATGGCTGCAATCACCATCTGCAGTGATTTTGGAGCCCACGAAGTGATGGGACCAGATGCCATGATCTTCGTTTTCTGAATGCTGAGCTTTAAGCCAACTTTTTCACTCTCCTCTTTCACTTTCATCAAGAGGCTTTTTAGTTCCTCTTAACTTTCTGCCATAATGGTGGTGGCATCTGCATATCTGAGGTTATTGATATTTCTCCCGGCAATCTTGATTCCAGCTTGTGCTTCTTCCAGCCCAGAATTTCTCATGATGTACTCCGCATATAAGTTAAATAAGCAACACGTCCTAGCACATTCATGTATTGTGCATTTCATCCTCACAGCAACACTATGAAGTAGATGTTATTTTTGTTCTCATTTCATAGAAAAGGAAACAGAAACACAGGAACATTAAATGAATTGGCATTAATAGTGGAACCAGAATCTATTGTTTTGAGCATGGGCAGTCTGGCTCTAGAATCCATTATATGACCATTTGTTGTTTTTGTTTAGTCACTAAGTCATGTCCAACTCTTTTAAGACCCCATGCACTGTACCCCACCAGGCTCCTCTATCCATGAGATCAAACCCACATCTCCTGCATTGGCAGGGGTGTTCTTTACCACTGAGCCACCTGGGAAGCCCCTATATACCCACTGGTGGCTCAGTGGTAAAGAATCCACCTGCAATGCAGGAGACACAGCCTGGGCTGGGTAGATCCCCTGGAGGAGGAAATGCAACCCACTTCAGGATTCTTGCCTGGGAAATCTAATGGACAGAGGAAGCTGGCAGGCCACAATCCACGGGTAGCAAGAGTTGGACACAATTTAGCAACTAAACAACAAAATGTAATCACTACTTGATTGTGAATTTCCAAGTTCAGAAGACAATCTGGCTTTGAGGGAGATTCCCATGTTTGAATGTTCTCTGAAGATGTGGTCCCAATCATAGATCCTCAGCAAATCCTTACCAAGACAGCTGCCACACTTGCTGGGCGAAGGTCCCACACAGAAGGCATCAAACACACAAACGCAAGACCCAGGGCATAAAGGTCAGAGAGCAGGTTGACAAGTAGAATTCAAAGGAATAGAGTTATCGGAGAGCAGAGCAAGGAAGGACATATAAAGCTCACATAGCCAGTCAACCATCAAGAAGCCTGGAGGAGAAAAAGACACAAGTCAGGGGCAATGGAAACACATATTCGATTGTCTTGTTGATTTCAGATGGAACTTTATTGAATGTTTATTTTGTGCACCATCCTGTCACACAACTTCTAGTAAACTTCCCTATGCCTAGGAACTAGGCATACATATACATGTATCCCTTCTCCCTCAAACTCCACTCCCATCCAGGCTGCCGCAAAACACTGAGCAGTGTTCCCTGTGCTATACCAGTAGGTTCTTGTTGGTCATCTACTTTAAATATAGCAGAAGAAACACAATTTAAAAAACCCCTTTTTTTTCTGTCTGTGTGGCATGTAGGATCCTAGTTCCCTGACCAGGGGTGGAACCTGTGCCCTCTGCCCTCACAACAATGCTATGAAGACTCTGAGCTCTGAGAGACTGCGTTTCCACCCACTGGTTCTGCTGGAGGGTTACTTGACTGCCTCGGGTAAACAAAAGATGAACTAAATTCTAAACCGTTGTTATAACTTCCCAAGTTTTCCTCTATTCACAGCCCTCATGAGTCCATTCCATGAAGACTCTCTAGTGATTTAGCATTCGAGACTCTGCAAAGAGTGAAAGGAACATAGTATATGGCATCCCTGTTTACTGGGAGCTGGCAAATTCATCCAGGCAAGACTCCCTTCAAGTTCATCCTTACATCAGCTGTCAACAGTGGGGAAAATGGTGCTTTGTTTAAATAGTAGAGAAGAATGTTCTAGGCATGGAAAACTCCAGATATGAAGCACAAAAACAAAACAAAACACAACAAACAAATAAACAAATGGAAGTCACTTTTCATTCCCTCATTAGCACTGACTTTAAAACATCTATTAATAGTAATAAAACAAGTTTACTTAAAGTGTATCCCTCATTATGAAATAAGAAAAAACATACACTGTTCAAGAGCCTAGCAGAGAAGTGGGGACATGCCTTGCATAAAAGCAATACCATCCTCCAACCGCTGTTAATTAAACTTAATTTTATTTATGAATTCTTCCTGGCCTTTCTCTTGTTTGGGTTCTCTTCCTGTCTAAACTCATCCAGTTCTCTCCCATCCACTTGCTGGTCAGTTTTTCTCCTTTCTCAAAGCCCATTTGGATCTTCTAGAGAAAATATTCTCTTATTATTCTCAAGCCCACTCCCAGGACAAACTGCTTAAACAAGCAAACAAAACCCATCCTACCCATCTTGTTTCCCAAGATGTTACATGATGAGATAAAACAAGAATTCATAGTGGACTTCCCTGGTGGTCCAGTGGTTAAGACTCCAGTTTCCACTGCAGGGGGCTCAGGTTCGATCCCTGGTCTGGGAAGTTTTGCATGCGCTGTGGTGTGGCCAAAAGAAAAGAAAAAAGAAAGAATTCACACAGTAAATGCTGTACACCTGAGCATCCATAACTTTCTCGTTCACAGAACCCTCAGTATCTCAGCCATTTTTTCAAGGTGCCCTTAAGCCAGAAGAAATACCAACAATTCCATTTATTAAGTAATTAAGCAATTAGGCCCAAACAACTTAATAAGTACTTATGAGTAGCCACTTGCAAAATTAACACTCAAAAGACAAAAAGAAAAATTAATATTTGTATTTCATTACTAAATAATTACAATCCTCTGCACAACCTTTCAGGCCTTGGAATCAGGTTGGTTGAACACAATACTGCCACCCTTATTTCCTGTTCCAAACTGATTGTCATGTGGAACATTGTAAAAGAAAAATCACAGCAACTGTAAAAATAGATCATCCAAAGGAATGCAGCTCCATCTAACATGGATACTGCACCAACTTGAGCTAGCATTTTGCATGCATTTGGACAGATGGTTCTCTGAGAAAATCTAAAATATTAGCAGCACCCTGTGAACCTGCTGCCATGCCCTGGGTCCCTTAGCACACAGTTTGGGAACCACATGCCTGCATGCTCAATCACTCAGTTGTGTCCTACTCTTTGGGACCCCAGGGACTATAGCCCTCCAGGCTCCTCTGTCCATGAGATTTCCCAGGCAAGAATACTGGAGTGGGTTGCCATTTCCTTTTCCAGAGGATCTTCCCAACCCAGGGATTGAACCCACATCTCCTGCATTGGCAGGTGGATTCTTTACCACTAAGCTGCCTGGGAACACCAGTTATGAACAATAAATGCCATGAGAATTCAAAGGAGGAACAGAACATGTCCCACAGAAATGGTTCACAGACTACAAGTCACAGCCCAAGGGTTAGGGCCTGGCTCACCCACCCTGGCTGGGGACCATCCTTCATCTTCCTCCCCTGGCTGAATTCTTACCAATTTATCCTCTCAACCAGATTGACAGCTCTGAGGGCAGGGACTGTCTCTATTTTCATCTTCCATACCAAGGAGCACAGAGCTTTCTGCAGAATGTTCTTTCCGTTAAGTATTGGCATATTGACACACCCCCTTGCTGGAAGGCTAATCTCTGGGCTTTTGCAGATCAGTGGCACAACCAAAGTGATAAAGGGAGTGTCCAGGATTTGAGCGCCAGGCCAGCTGTTGAGTATGAGCATTCATTCCTGCTACACACTCCCAGGGGCTTCCCAGGTAGCTCAGCAGTAAATAATCTGCCTGCCTATAGGAGATGTGTGTTCAATCCTGGGTTGGAAAAATCCTATGGAGAAGGAAATGGCAACCCACTCCAGTATTCTTGCCTGGAGAATCCCATGGACAGAGGAGCCTGGAAGGCTACAGTCCATGGAGTCACAAAGAGTCGGACAGAACTTAGTGACTAAGCAACAACACACTCCCAGATGGCTAGTTTGATGGAAAGAGTTGATGAGGGAATTCAGCCCTGTGTTGTTTTCGAGAACAGCCTTCTGGAGAGTGCCAAGAAGGCTCCTGTCCAGAACTCTTATCGGCTGCATCTCCCAAGTTTTACCAGGAGGGCCAATCTCGGGGAAATGCAGCTGCTGCCAGCCAAGCCTCCCGAACACGCCTCTGTTCCCATGAGGCAGCCCAGATGTGACAGCAGCTCATCAGAGAGCTGTTTATGTCTTTCTTATTTACAGTGTAAACAGCAGTTAGGCTACAGCTTTGGAAGGCCTCCGACTATTTGTTTGGGTAAATCCACGGCCCTGGATGTGGTTTTCATGCAAGATCTCAGGCCATTAAGACACAGGAGGTTTTGCACAGTGGCTTCTGGATTGTTCTTCTTGGCCAGCCATCACAAGAAGAAGCCTCCTTTGCTCCTGAATTGAATCTGTCTATTTGCATTGCTCCTAAACAGATTCTCCCAGGAAGAAAGATGGGGCTTGCTTTCTGTACCTTCTCATACACCGTACAACTTCAAATAACAAATCTCTCGAAATATCGCTTTATAACAGAGTTCACTGGATAAAAAGCAAAATCAGCAATAACAAACGAACTCTTCATCACCAAGAGCTGCAGCACTGTCTACACCTGCAGCCAGGCAACCAAAACATCCCTGTTCCTGATAAATAAATGTATCACTGGAATTTACTGGCTTCAGTATAAATAGTGGTAGGTTTGTAATTGGTGCTATATTTTCCTTTGAGGAAGAGCTGAATTCTAGCAAAATGAACACACAAAGGATTCTGTCTCAAGAGAAGCCTATTGTCTTCTTGTTAATTCCCTTCATAAAACTGAAAACGATTTCTTTGCTTTTCACCATCTATTAAAGTTCTGGGCTTACGAAGTAGCAATCAAGAGACATTTCAACTCCTTCTAGGTATTTTGTACTCAATTAGAGTAAATTATCACCAGTAGGACAGTCATGCTTCACGATTCAGCCACCCAGGTTTCTTGCAGGGCCCTTGCCCCAGAAAAAAACTCATACTTTTCCTTTAAATGTGTCTTTGCTAGTAAAAACTAAAACATTGATTGTGATGACTAGGCAACAGTCCCAAAGAGGTTAGTAAGAAAAGTAAGTCTAGGTAAAATATGGAAGTTTTCTCCAAATTCTTTTTGCTATTAATCAATACTGAAACAAATTCTGAGTTTTGTTTTCCTCCAGGGTGGAGTAAGGGTCTCTTAACTCACCCTTGACGTTAACACTTCCTTAAGTCAAAGCCTTTTCTATGACTGTGATGACTGATGTCTTCATCCAAGCCGGGTATTAAAAACAAATATCTAGGGGCTTCCTTGGTGGTTCAGTGGTAAAGAATCCACCTGCCCATGCGAAAGACGTGGATTTGATCCCTGGTGCAGGATGATCCCACCTGCTGCAGAGCAACTAGCCTGTGCACCGTAACTATTGGGCCTGCACTCTAGAGCCCAGGAGCTGCAGCTACTGAGCCCGTGTGCCACAGCTACTGAAGCCCAAACACTCTAGAGCCCGTGCTCTGCAGCAAGAGAAGCCACTGTAATGAGAAGCCCATGCCTTGCAACTAGACAGTAGCCACCTGCTCGCCATAACTAATGAAAGCCCATGCAGGACAAAGACCCAGCAGAGTCAAAAATAAATGCATAAAATTTTCAAAAATATGAAAATTATTTTTGAAACAACAACAAACGCTCCGGTTTTTGTTTCATATTCTAGTTTTCTGCTTTCAATGAACTCCTCCCTCCTCTGCACTGGAACGTGGACTCCATGAAGGCTGAGGTGTTACCTGTGTCCCTCTGGTTTATCTCAAGTGCCTCAGAGGAGGGCTGGGCACCCAGTTCATGCTCAGGAGAGATTGTCTGAGGAGAAGAAGGAAGGAAGCAGTTAGTGGGAGTTACATTGTGAGACTGATGAGGAGATAGGTTGAATCCACAGGCGCCTGGCTCAGAGCAGGGCTCCATCAATGTCCTTTTCTTCCCTCTCCTCTCTGGCACTCTCTTAAAGACCACCATCCTATTTGCCAGACCAGTCCTTATTCCAGTCACCACAGCTCTGATTAAACACCACGGTGACTGGACTAGTTTTCCAGAGTTACTACAGAAAATCACTTCAATTTGGGGGCTGCAAACAACAGAATTTTATTCTCTCACAGCTCTGGGCACCAGAAGTCTGAAATCAAGATGGTGGCAGAGCTGTACTCCCTCCAAAAACTCTACGGACAAATCATTCGTTGTCTCTTTGGGGTTCTGGCGGTTCTTGGCAGTCCCGATTCCCTTGGCTTGTGGTGGCATCATTCCAATCTCTGGCTCTGTCCTCACTTTGCCTTCCCTTCTTATAAGGACACCTGGTGTTGGATTTAAGACTCACCCTCAATCCAGGATGATCTCACTTTTAAATCCCTTTAACTTAGTAATATCTGAAGAGAACTTTTTCCCAAATAAAGTCATGCACACATGTTCTGGAGCTTCCCAGGTGGCTCCGTGGTAAACAGTCCACCTGCCAATGCAGGAGACACAGGAAACGTGCATTTGATCCCTGGGTCAGGAAGAGCCCCTGGAGAAGGAAATGGCAACCCACTTCAGTATTCTTGCTTGGAGAATTCCACGGACAGAGGAGCCTGGCAGGCTACAGTCCATGGAAATGCAAATAGTTGAACATGTCTGAGCACACACATGTTATGTTAGCAGGCAGTTATAAGCATACTTGAAGCAAATGAAAAATGCATCAACAAAGAAATAGAAGATAAAATGAAGAACCAAATAGAATATTTAAAACTGAAAATAAAATAACTAAAAGAAAAAAATCACTAGGAAATGTCAACCCACTCCAGTGTTCCTGCCTGGGAAATCCCACGGAACAGAGGAGCCTGGGGGGTTACAGTCCATGGGGTCACAAAGAATTGGACACGACTTACCTACTAAACCACCACCACTACTACAGACTCTGCTAGATATGACTTTTAAGAGGTCACAGTTCAATCCATTATAGTAAGATCCAATAAAGGCTTACTGGTGCCGACTGCAATGAAACCATTACCTAAAGATGATCTGGTGACTTTAAACATGCTAAGACTTTTAAATGTTTCAATTGCCAAGAACATCACTGGCTAGAATTGATTTTGTGGTCAAGCAAACACTGATTTTATGAGAATGTTGCTAGACCAGATCTCCCCAACTACATTTATGTCCCTGTTCATTGAGCAAAAAAAAGGTCATCTTTCTACCTATTAATTTCATGTGGAGAACATTTGTGACCTTGACCTCATCACTCATCACTATTGTCTAAGCTATAAGTCAATAAGGGAGCCAGAAGAAAGCGGTGAAGGGAAGTTAACCAGAATTCTATCTCTTGGTGGACTTCCCCGGTAGTCCAGGGGTTAGGAGTCCGCCTGTCAAAGCAGGGTGCCCGAGTTTGATACCTAGTTCTGGAAGATCCCACACGCCTTGGGGCAACTGAGCCTGTGTGCCACAACTACCGAGCTGGTGCTCTAGAGCCCAGGAGTCACAGCTATGGAGCCCACGTGCTGTGACTACTGAAGCCCTCGCCCCTAGATCCTATGTTCAATAACAAGAGAAGCCATCACAATGAGTCCTCACACCCACACGAAGAGTAGCCCCGGCTTGCTGCAACTAGAGAAAGCCTGAAAGCAGCAACCAAAACCCAGCACAGGCATAGATAAAATAAACAAATAAAATATATCTCAAAAAAAAAAAAAAGAATTCTGTCCCTTGGAAGCATTCATTTAATGGCTATTTATGGTATTTTTACACTGAGTAGGAAGCTGCCTTGGTGGTTCTGAGGAATTCTAAGTTAAGGTAGGGTTGAGAGTGTACAACACTGTAGAAAGATCAGAGCCATCAACAATTATTTTTTAGATATGCTTGGAGAATTGAATTAAAAGCTCACGCTTTTGTTTTATTCGCAATAGCCTCATAAAAATGAAAAAACAAAAGAAACCCCAAAACAGCTTGCCAATGCCTTGCTAAATATTAAGATACACTGCATCTACTAACCTAACAATTCAATAAGCAATCTTATCAGAAAGAGGCTTATTCTCAATGAGCCGATATCAGCTCCTAGTGATCATGATCAAAAGATTGAGCCTAGGGAGCTCCATGGTGGTCCAGCGGTTAGGACTCAGCACTTCAATTGCCATGGTTCTGGGTTCAATCTCTGGCTGGCGAGCTAAGATACCCACAAGCTGTGCAGCCAAAAAGAAGGAAGAAAAAAAAAAAAAGATTGATTCTAAAATGTTGATGATGATAGAGAGCAAAGTTGCCAGTCCAAAGTTACTGAAATGAAACTTAAAACAAAAAGACATTTGCTCACCTCCTGTCAATTGACACTTTAACTTTCCAGGAATTCTTGAAAACTACTGATACTCATGTGCTCGGTTGTGTCTGACTCTTTTCGAGCTTGAACGCAGCCTACCAGGTTCCTCTGTCCATGGGATTTTCCAGGCAAGAATACTGGAGTGAGTTGCCATTTCCTCCTCCAGGGGGCCTTCCCGACACAGACATTGAACCCATGTCTCCTGCATCTCCTGCATTCGCAAGTGGATTCTTTCACCACTGAGCCTCCTGGGAGGTCTAAGATAGTGACTTTTCTTGTAAGAATTGATTCACCTGTGTGAAATAAAAAGCTTTTCTGTGCAATGAATCATGAGTGGATGTGTGTGTGTGTGTGGCTTGCTTTTGTTTTGGCTAAATTCTCACAACAAATTTATAAGACTAGAGACTGCTGTTAAGCCAACTTTACAGATGAGGAAAAGAGTTGAAATAAAACCAGGTGACAGAAATAGCCTTTTATGAAAGCTGAACGTTTAAAAAGAAGCACTCTTTTTGTGAAGATAAATTTCTGGTGCCAGAGAATGTCACTTCATCTGGATAAGCCACCCATGCCCATAGGGTCCCACAGCACTGCCTTGTGTTGTGTAGGTGGTGACTTCTGAATGGGGAGGAGTCACAGATGAATGACAACTTGTTGTTGAAGGTCAACAGTGTTTAAATCAGGACACCATATCAGTTACCTTCATCTGAGCTCATATCTCAGTCATGAAGCTATTCCTTCTTATTTAACACTCTGAAATATGTTCACATTTAAAAAATCATAAGAGAGAACTTCAAATAACAACAACAAAGTGATACATAGGCCTTTCTCCAGATATAAAATACATAAACAATAGGACCTACTGTATAGCACAGGGAACTATATTCAATATCTTGTAATAACCTATAATGGAAAAGAATCTGAAAAGAATACATGTATATATTCATATTGATATATGTATATATGTCCATAAGGGCTTCCCTAGTGTCTCAGAGATTAAGGAATCTGCCTGCAATGTAGGAGACCTAGGTTCAATCCCTGGGTCAGGAAGATCCCCTGGAGAAGGGATGGCAATCTGCCGCAGTATTCTTGTCCAGAGAATTCCGTGAACAGAGGAACCTGGTAAGCTACAGTCCATGGGATCGCAAAGAGCTGGACACATCTGAGCAACTAACACACAAGCACTATACATCTACATAAGACTGAATCACTTTGCTCTATACCTGAAACATTGTAAATCAATTTTACTTCAATTTTTAAAAATAGTTCTGTAGAAGTGAGGCAGAGAATCAGCATTTTTAAAAAGCTTATGACATGCTTTTAATTGTGCATAAAAAATTACCTAGGAGCTTATTAAAATATAAATGCCCATCTGTATGTCCTTTGGAGAATATCTATATAGGTCTTCTGCCCACTTTTTCATTTTTTTTTTTAATTGAGCTGCATGAGTTGTTTGTATATTGTGGGAATTAATCCCTTGTCTGCTGCTTCATTCTCAAAATTTTTTTCTCATTCTGAAGTTTGTCTTTTCATTTTGTTTATGGTTTCTTTTGCTACGCAAAAGCTTTTGCGTTTAATTAGATCCCATTTACTATTTTTTTTATTTTCATTATTCAAGGAGGTGGGTCAAAAAATATCTTACTGTGATTTATGCCAGAGTGTTCTGCCTATATTTTCCTCTAAGAGTTTTTTAGTGCCTGGTCTTACATTTACGTCTTTAATCCATTTTGAGTTTATTTTTGTGTTTGATGTTAAAAGTATTCTAATTTCATTCTTTTACATGTAGCTGCCCAGTTTTCCCAGCACCACTCATTGAAGAGGCTGTCTTTTCTCCATTGTATATTCTTGACTCCTTTGTCATAGATTAGGTGACCATAGATGTGTGGGTTTATCTCTGGGTTTTCTATCTTGTTCCCTTGATCTATATTTCTTTCTTGATTACTGTAGCTTTGTAGCTTTGTAGTACAGTCTGAAGCCTGGGAGCCTGATTCTTCCAGTTCCATTTTTCTTTTTCAAGATTGCTTTAGCTGTTCAGGGTCTTTTGTATTACCATACAAGTGATAAAATATTTTGTTCCAATTCTGTGAAAACTGTCACTGGTAATTTAATAGGGTTTGCATTTAATCTGTAGACTGCTTTAGGTACTATAGTCATTTTCACAATATTGACTCTCCCAATCCAAGAACATGACATATCTCTCCATCTGTTTTTGGTCATCTTTTATTTCTTTCATCAGTATCCTATAGTTTTCTGAGTACAGATCTTTTATCTCCTTAGGTAGATTTATTCCTAGGTATTTTATTCTTTTTGTTGTAATGGGAAATGGAATTGTTTCCTTAATTTCTCTTTCTGATCTTTGTTACTGTATAGGAATGAAAGAGATTTCTGAGTATTAATTTTGTACCTTGAAATTTTACCAAATTTATTTTTGAGCTCTAGTAGTTTCGCAGTGGCCTCTTTAGGAATTTTTATGTGTAGTATCATATCATCTGCAAACAGTGACAGTTTTACTTCTTCTTTTCCAATTTGGGTTCTTTTTCTTCTCTGATTGCTGTGGTTCAGTTCAGTTCAGTCGCTCAGTCATGTCCGACTCTTTGCGACTCAATTGTATCACGTCAGGCCACCCTGTCCATCACCAACTCCTGGAGTTCACTCAGACTCACGTCCATCAAGTCAGTGATGCCATCCAGCCATCTCATCTTCAGTCATCCCCTTCTCATCCTGCCCCTAATCCCTCCCAGCATCAGAGTCTTTTCCAATGAGTCATCTCTTCACATGAGGTGGCCAAAGTACTGGAGTTTCAGCTTTAGCATCATTCCTTCCAAAGAAATCCCAGGGCTGATCTCCTTCAGAATGGACTGGTTGGATCTCCTTGCAGTCCAAGGGACTCTCAAGAGTCTTCTCCAACACCACAGCTCAAAAGCATCAATTCTTCGGCACTCAGCCTTCTTCACCATCCAACTCTCACATCCATACATGACTACTGGAAAAACCATAGCCTTGACTAGACGGACCTTAGTTGGCAAAGTAATGTCTCTGCTTTTGAATATACTATCTAGGTTGGTCATAACTTTTCTTCCAAGGAGTAAGCATCTCTTAATTTCATGGCTGCAGTTACCATCTGCATTGATTTTGGAGCCCCCCAAAAATAAAGTCTGACACTGTTTCCACTGTTTCCCCATCTATTTCCCATGAAGTGATGGGACCAGATGCCATGATCTTAGTTTTCTGAATGTTGAACTTTAAGCCAACTTTTTCACTCTCCTCTTTCACTTTCATCAAGAGGCTTTTTAGTTCCTCTTCACTTTCTGCCATAAGGGTGGTATCATCTGCATATCTGAGGTTATTGATATTTCTCCTGGCAATCTTAATTCCAGCTTGTGCTTCTTCCAGCCCAGCGTTTCTCATGATGTACTCTGCATAGAAGTTAAATAAGCAGGGTGACAATATACAGCCTTGCTGTGGTTAGGACTTCCAAAACTATGTTGAATACTAGTGGATCTAAATGGGAAAGAAATCTAAAAAAGATGGCATATATGCATATGTAGGGTTTCTCTGGTGGCTCAGCAATAAAGAATCTGCCTGCCAATGCAGGAGAACTGAGTTATATCCTGGGGCCTGGAAAGATCCCCTGGAGAAGGAAATGGCAACCCACTCCAGTATTCTTGCCTGGAAAATCCCGTGGACAGAGAGGCCTGGTGGGCTACAGTTCACGGGTTTGCAAAAGAGATGGACATGACTTAGCAACTAAACAACAGCAATACATGTGTATGTATAACTGATTCACTTTGCTGTACAGAAGAAACATTGAAAAGCCACTATACTTCGATAAAAATGGTTTTAAAATACCCAAATTCTAGGCCAGAATCTGGTCTAGAAAAGGGTCCAAGGATCTGCAGTTTAACCAGCATCTTAATGCATATATGCATTTTAACATATATCTCCTTGGGCCATATTTTAAGAAACCACAGGCAAGATGCCCCTTTTTGGCCTATTTTAGACTAAAATTATTTCTTTGTCTTGTGTGTTTCCATGTTCAATGGGAAGATCACCCTTATTTCTAAAACATATTTAAGTAAGTAGAGTAGGAGTCATATTAGTCGGGTGAGGCTTATTTGCAGGAACAAACTCCTATTATTTTGGAGGTTCTATACAAAGTTTATTTCTTTCATACAAATTTTATGATTTTCACACTGGGTGATTGGCTCCACAGGGTCACTTGGACTCAAGTTGATGGAAATACCGCCGTCTTGCAATACTGACATAGCAACAGCACGAGTGGCAGAGTATGAAAGAGAAGAGTGTGAAAAACTCAAAATGGGGGACTTCCTCCCTCAAACAGGAAGTGACAGGCGCAATGCTACTCACAGTCCATCCTCCCTCAAACAGGAAGTGACAGGCGCACTTCTACTCACAGTCCATTGGCCGGAGTTAGTCACATGACCCCAGGGGGCTGGCGCGGGAATGAAGGGGAGCTTGGACAACCGTTGGTAAACACCAGTGTCTCTTCCAAGGGATTGGAACAGTTGTTCCTTATCTCTGGCTTCTTTGATCTGTTGACAAAGTATTATCTTTCTCAATCAAGCAAGCATTTATTAAACCCTAATTCCAGGATCAGCACTGTGCCAGAGAATATGGAAGTTAGGCTCCAAAAGAAATAAAAGATAGGCCTTCCAGCCTTCCAGATTCTTTAGGGAGATAACACTCACAGATAAGAAGGAATTAGTGAACAATAGACAATATTGATGGCCAAATTACGTTGGCGGCTCGGATGCTTAGAAAAAGTGTGATCAAGAGGATGGTCAGGGAAGGTTTAATCCAGGACTTGGAACCTGGACTAGGGCTTGAAGGATGTTTGTTGTTTAGTCGCTAAGTCATGTCTGACTCTTTCGTATCGCCAGGCTTCTCTGTCCATGGGATTTCCCAGACAAGAATACTGGGGTGGGTTGCCATTTCCTCCTCTAGGGGATCTTTCTGACCCAGGAATTGAATCCACATCTTCTGCATCGGCAGGTGGATTCTTTACCACTGAGCCACCAAGAGAAGGCCCTTGAAGGATGTTGAGGCAACAGCTTAGAGGTCTGAGAAGAACTGAAGATAAAGCCTCAGAGAGGAGGAAGGTGTTAAATGTCCACAGAGCTCTGAGCCGCTCCTGAGCTTATTTTGGTTTCAGTTAAAGCCCATATCTCACTGAATTCAGTGAGTATAGGTCAGTTGGTATAGGTCAGTTGTTGGCAAAATGTAAACTCTAAACAGTGGCTTGTAAGTGGACTGGCTTACGCCTGTTCCCTCGTTGAAGAGAGGAATGCCTTGCTACAGTCTTTGGACCTGGAGAAGCTACAGAAAGGAACAACCTGGAACAATCTTTCCAACATCCCCCAAATAGTGCCGTCCTCTCTGGGGACCCTACAAGGCCCTGAGAGCTTGGAGTTCACACTGTCACATACGATGTGAAGCCATCCATTGAGATTCCAAGGCCTCCTGGGTGCCATGTGGCTGCCGCCACCACCACTGTCTTTCTGGTTTCAAGAACAGCAGTATCAACGTCCACCAAGTTTTCTCACCAAAGGTAGGACTCAGACAGCCCAATAAATCAGCAGAAAAATAATAAATAGATGCTCTCACTGGCCCTCCGGAGGAGCCTTGCACAATCCCCGCCCCCTTCACCTGTGCTCCTGTCACCACTCTTGCCCAGGATCAGAGAAACTTAGAGGGTGTCGGGCACCTCCATCCCAGGAGACAATGAGCCAAGTCTCTGAGAGCATGAGCAAGGTGCTGGAGGCAGTGCCTGCGGGCGGGGCTGGCCGGGAAGATCAGATCTGCGTGGCTGTGTTGAAACTGAGTCTCGTGCTGGGCCTGGAAGAACAAAGCTGTCTGCAGATGAATGAGCTGGGCTGCAAGTCTGGGTCAGGATGGAGCTCACCTCTGAAAGCAGCCTGCTTGGCGGTGCTGTGAGAACCAAGGTTTGGACATGCCTAGTTTGCTTGTGGCTTTGCCGCCGCCCCCCCACCCACCGCCACCACCACCACCCGCCCAGCAAGGCGGGGGGTGAAGGGGGAGAAAGTGTTGAAACATCAACAGGGAGGCAGAGGCAGTTCTCATGGGTGGCTGCCTCGGGGTGGCAACAGGAGAAGATAGGGAGGACTTGGACTTGGGGTCTGGGAGATGCTGCTTACCTGGGGCTGCTAAAGGGGAAGTCCTGTATCACCTCCTGTTGCTATCCTTTAATCGCTCAATCATGTCCATCTCTTCGTGACCCCATGGACTGTAGCCCTCCAGGCTCCTCTGTCCATGGGATTCTCCAGGCAAGAATACTGGGGTGGGTTGCCATTTCCTTCTTCAGGGGATCTTCCCGACCCAGGGATTGAATCCGCATCTCATGGGTCTCCTACACTGGCAGGCAGGTTCTTTACCACCAGTGCCACCTGGGAAGCCCCTGGAGATCCTAAATTCTGGGTGAAAACATGTTCAATTCCTATGCCTTCTGAGTTAACCACAGCGAGGCCCAGAGAGGGAAGCTGACCAATCCAAAGTCACACAACTCATGGGGGGAAAACTGGAATGGCTCAGTTCACTCCGGTCATTGTTCAAGCCACGTTCCTCCACACTGCTTGTCATAGCCAAATACATATACACACAGATATTTGCACACACACACACACATCTGCACAGACACATATCTGGAAAGTCAGATAAGAGAGTCCAGGTTTAACTGGAAGAAAGCCCCCAAGGAATCCCCCACATGACCTCCTCAGCATCTATTATTTCCCACTGTGGTTGCACAACCAGTCAGTGGAAAAGTGCCTTCTGGCAATAAATTCTAAATTTTATGTGATGAGCTTCTCATTTTTAGTTAAGGTTCCTTTTGGTCATTTAAGAGGTAACTCACTGGCGTGACTCTGATGTGACCACAAGAAATCTCTGATACTTTTGAAGTCTTCCTGAAATTATTTTGGGGGAGTGAGGGTGAGGAATCCTGCTCACAGTGTAGGCGTCACCCAAAATGGACACACATTACGTACATTGTACAGCACAGGGAAGATAGCCAATATTTTACAATAACTGTACATGGAGTAGGGCTTCCCAGATGGCGCTAGCAGTAAAGAACCCACCTGCCAGTGCAGGATACTAAGAGACGTGGGTTTGATCCCTCAGTTGGGAAGATCCCCTGGAGGAGGGCATGGCAACCCATTCCAGTATTATTGCCTGGAAAATCCCATGGACAGAGGAGCCTGGCAGGCTACAGTCCACAGGGTTGCAAAGATTTGGACATGGCTGAAACAACTTAGCATGCACGCACAAAATGGAGTCTAATGTATAAAAACTTTGAATCACTATGTTTCATACCAGAAACTAATATAATGTTTTAAATCAACTCTATCTCAAAAAACAAAAACAAACAAAAAAAAACAATACACATTGTCATTTTAGGACTCTCTAGAGGAGTTATATGTGGGGTATCGCTCCCTGAAAGGAGTTGAGAAGTCACCCCAGGGAGAAGCCCCAGGGCAGGTGGGGATGTGGGACATGATGCCCACACCACAGTCAGCCCCCCAAGGATGGGCACCATAGGCAGTCTCGGGGGCATCTTCTCTGTGTGGGCTGCGCTGGGGAAATGTCACATGCTCCCTGACCCTACACTGGTTTCCTTGCTGGTTCCTTCCATGTTTCACTGCACCTATGTCCAAGACTGTTGCCTGGGCTCTTGACAGAGAAAATACATGCCTGGTAGTCAGAAATGTAAACTCTAATCCTGACTACCTAATGTGGTTCTCAGTTTCACCCCTCAGTTGTGTGATCCTGAGTAAGTTACATGAACGTTATGCCTCAGTCTCCTCATCTATAAAATGGCCATATTAATAGTACCTCCCTCTGAGGCTAGTTATTGGGGCTTACAGTCATCATGTAAAGTACTTAAAATAATGCAGAATTGCTTTATTATAGTCAGTATTCTCTCCTCTAGACAGAAAACCAATTTTCTCTGTTTCATGAAGTGGGGCTGGGATGAGAGACAGAATATGGGTTAAATTAGTAAAAACTTCTCATGGGCTTCCCTGGTGGTCTGGTGGCTGGGGATCCACTTGCCAATGCAGGGGACACAGGTTTGATCCCTGGTCTGGGAACTAAAATCCCACATGCTGCTGAGCAAGTAACCCATGTACCACTGTTACTGAGCCTGCACTCTAGCGCCTATGAGCGCAACTACTGAGTCCACAGGCCACAACTAATGAAGCCTGCTTGTGTGCCCTAGAGCCTGTGCTCAGGTCACCGCAAGGAGAAACCAGAGCATCACAGTGAGGAGTGCCCAAGGATGGGCACCATAGGCAGTCTCGGGGGCACCCCCTCTGTTGGGTTGCGCTAGGAAAATACCACATGCTCCCTGACCCTACACAGGTTTCCTTGCTGGTTCCCTGCTCCCTGTAACTAGAGAAAGCCCAAGCGTAGCAACCAAGGCCCAGTGTGGACCAAAATAAATAAATAAATGTTAAAAATAAAAAAAACTTCTCAACCTCATTCATTCATTCAGCATGTATCAAGGCTGTACTTTTTCTTCTTCTTTCTTTTAAAGTAAAAAAGCTACAGGTGAAGTGAAGTGAAAGTCTCTCAGTCATGTCTGACTGTGACACCATGGACTGTATAGTCCATGGAATTCTCCAGGCCAGAATACTGGAGTGGATAGGCTTTCCCTTCTCCAGAATGCTGAAGTGGACAGGCTTTCCCAACCTAGGGATCGAACTCAGGTCTCCAGCACTGCAGGTGAATTCTTTACCAGCTGAGCCACAATATAGCTTCAGGCACAGCTTAGCTTCCTCTCGCTTCTCCCAGTTCTCCAGTTGTTCCCCCACAAACCTATAATTGTCCCAGCTGCTTTCTGATGACATCAGTCCCTGCGCCTCTCCCAGGTGAATGAATGGCAGCCACCTGGCATGCCTGGGTCCCACCTGGGCACCCAGCAGGAGCATTTGCATATTTCCTAGGCTCTTCTTCTAAAATGCCACACCAATAATTAAGGATTTCTAGCTCTCTAGTAATTGAGTACCATTTGGGACTGATTAAATAGATACTATCTAAATAATTATCTATTTATGGCATTGCTTTCCTTTGTGTGGGCTCTGAATAGCTTGTCAAAAGCACACATAGAATGTTCTCCCACCTGGCTCTTGTGATGTCTGATACATCCTCTCTCCCTTCCCCCTCCATCTACCCTTGCTCTGCTCTTGTTCTTCTTTCCTTGATCCTTCTTTTGCCATGCTTTGCCACAGTGCCATACCACCTGATCATTTTGGTAATTCGGTGACACAGCAACCCCCACCGCGTGCTCTATGGAATTTCAAACCAAATAAGTGATAGAGATGCTTTTTGTTTTAAATGGCAGGAATGACTGATCCTCTTTGTTTCATGTCCAGAGTCAGGCACTTTACTAAGGCAGTTTAAGTTGCTATATCTAATTTAATTAAACCATCACCATATGGGACTTCCTTGGCAGTCCAGTGGTGAAGACTTCACTTTCCAATGCAGAGGGTGGAGGTTCAATCCCTGGTCAGGGAGGTAGGGTCCCACATGCCTAGCGGCCCAAAAAGTCAAAACGAAAAAAAAGCATCATTTTAACAAATGCAATGAAGACTTAAAAAAAAAAAAGTTCCCACTAAAAAACAAAAAACCAACAGAAAACATCACAACCATCCAGCAAAGTAGATGTAACTAGTATGTATATTTCACCAGTCAACCAATGGAAGCAGCGAATGGTTAAGCAGCTTGCCCAGGTATGATTCACATGAATCATACATTAACATGGAGAAGAAAATGGCAACCCACTCCAGTATTCTTGCCTGGGAAATCCCATGGACAGAGGAGCCTGGTGGACTACAGAGTAGGACACGACTTAGAGACTAAATCACCATGATAAGATATGTATGGAAAAAATGAGCCCTCTTTTCATTCCATGTCACTCCTAGAGTGATGTGAGCCACAGAGACCCCTCCCTACCCTCAAGCCCAGAGGTTTTCTTCTAATTTAAGACTATCAGCTGTAGTAAAACTTCCCTGTATCCAAAGGCCCCAAGGTGCCTCTCACCTCCAGTAATAGCCTCCAGCTCCCTGAAGGCAGGGACCACACCCTATTCACCTCCATCCACTTCTTCAGCTCTCAGGCCTGCCTGCAACACAAAGTAGGTCCTCAATGCTCACTTCACAGATGCACCGACGGATTCCAAAGAGTCTTTAGTCTTTAGAGTTGCTTTCACCAATTTTGATGGACTTCCCTGGTGGCCCAGGGGTAAAAAAAAAAAAAAAAAAAAATACACCTGCCAATGAAGGAAGATCTCCTGGAAGGAGAAAATTGCAACATACTCCAGGATTCTTGCCTGAGAAATCCCATGGACAGAGGAGGCTAGCAGGCTATGGTCTGTAGGGTCGCAAAGAGTCGGACGTGACCTAGTGACTAAACAACTCACTGATTTTGACACCAGCTGGGAGCATACATCCTGTATCATCTCTCTTCCTGTCTTGTCTAACAGGATGGCACATATGCCTTTTCTCAGACAGTATGACACCTAAAAGTGCTGGGGACACAGCAGACACTCAAAAATTTCTTGCCAAATTGGGCTGAATCACTAATAGATGGCAACTCGAGGGCAGGTGTTTAAAGAAAAAGAAGGGTGCTTGTCTGGTTTCTGAGCTGACTGCCATAAAGGACACCCAGCCCACCACCCACCTGTCAGACTCTCCTGTCAGTGCAGATCAGTACGGGTGAGTCATAGTTTCTGCAGAGTACGCATAGTTAATTAAACGGCTGACAGGCCCACTTATCTCACATTTTAGAGACTCCAAGAATTCCTAGGCTGTGGCGAGTTGATTTGGGCTCACCAAATACCCATAAATTTCCAATTATCGAAATCATCCCCAGAGCAGGGGTGAAAATGTACCAAATATCTTTTGTTTGAGACCAGATCTAGCTTGGAGCTGTAGCCTTTGTCCCTGTAAATATGAGACAGGTTACGTGCACATGCCTGGATCTCAGGAGACCAGATTCTCCAGAGAGATTCCCTTCAAGCTCTCTCTGCCTCTTGGGAGGGTTACTTCATCTGCTGAAGCTTTCTTTTTTTCCTTCTCCATCTGTAAACTGAGTTTCATTCCCCACCCCCAGCCCCGAGGTCCCAACCACAAATCTAACCTAGAGAGATTCTATGACAGTGGAAAAGTGAAATTGTCAGTCACTTAGTCGTGTCTGAGTCTTCATGACTCCATGGACTGTTGCCCATCAAGCTCTGCTGTCCATGGGATTCTCCAGCAAAAATACTGGAGTGGGTAGTCATTCTCTTCTCCAAGATCTTCCCAACCCCGGGCTCGAACCCAGGACTTCTGCATTGCAGGCAAATTCTTTACAGTCTGAGCCACCTGGGAAGCCCAGGACAGTCAGTGAAGGTGGTGCATAACTGGGTCATGAGAATATTGATAGAGTGATGGGCCGGAAATTTGATTACATAGAAATCAGAATGATGCTAGGAGAGAAAGCCTGGGAGGATTCAGCGCTGGGGTGGGGAGAATAAACAAGAAATGAGTTGAACGGGGACTTTCCTGGTGGTCCAGTGGCTAAGGCTCTGCACTCACAATGCAGGAGGCCTGGGTTCCATCCCTGGTTGGGGATCTAGATCCCACATTCCTCAACAAAGAGTTCACATGTCACAACTATTTTAGAAGACCCCACGTACCACAACTCAGACCTGGTGCAGCCTAATAAATAAAAGCAAATATTTTCAAAAAGAGAAATGAGTGGAGGAAATAGGCAAGGATGGAAAAGACTAGAAAGGATTAAAGGTAACAAGGTAGAGGGCAGGTACTGGAAGATGGGGTGCATGAAGTAGGGAAAATTTCCTGAGAATGGACAATAGCATCAATAGCAGCTCTAAACGGTGGTCATCAAACCTGGGCACCCAATAGAACTACCTAGTGAGCTTATTAAAAATGCAGATGCCCCCAGCCCACCTCTGAAGATTCAATTCTAGCAGATCTGGAATTGGCTGATGAAACTTCTAAAATATATGCCTCAGGTATTCTCAAGTCATGGCCTGAATTTTTTTGTCATGTGTTAAAGCAAAAGTGTTGAGAGGGCATCCATGGGAACGGGGTGGGTATCTTCCTGGAATTCTGGGATTGATGGAGCCTACTTGTCTAGATGTGAAGCTGGGTTTATGCTTTAGGACAGAAAACCTGGATCCTGTTACAGGGCATCTGTAATTGATTAGTTTGTATACAGTGTGTACTCCCAGATTCTTCATGCCTGGTTGATGTCCACGCATTTGAGTTGAGGACTTGGGGTGGCAATGAGGAGAGCTGTAGAGTTCCAAGGAGGTGCTTCCTCATGTCTTGGAACATAGCATCTAAAATTACCTTCCTCTTTTGTTGTTGTTCAGCCGCTAAGTTACACCAGCTCTTTGAGACCTCGTGGATTGCAGCACGCCGGGT
Source organism: Ovis canadensis (assembly GCF_042477335.2). Classification (NCBI taxonomy): domain Eukaryota; kingdom Metazoa; phylum Chordata; class Mammalia; order Artiodactyla; family Bovidae; genus Ovis; species Ovis canadensis. The sequence continues at coordinate 59,099,558 of NC_091247.1, forward strand.
TTCCCTGTCCTTCACTATCTCCTGGAGTTTGCTCAAACTCATGTCCATTACGTCGGTGATGCCATCAAACTATCTCATCCTCTGTCATCCCCTTCTCCTCCTGCCCTCAATCTTTCCCAGCATCAGGATCTTTTCCAATGAGTCGGCCCTTCACATCAGATGGCCAAGTATTAGAGCTTCAGCATCAGTCCTTCCAGTGAATATTCAGGTTTGATTTCCTGTAGGATTGACTGGTTTGATCTCCTTGCTGTCCAAGGGACACTCAAGAGTCTTCCCCAGCATCACAGTTTGAAAGCATCAATTCTTTGGCACTCAGCCTTCTTTATGGTCCAACTCTCATATCCATATATGACCACTGGAAAAAAAATATAACTTCGACCACAGGGACCTTTGTTGGCAAAGTGATGTCTCTGCCTCTGCTTTTTAATATGCTGTTTAGGTTTGTCACTGCTTTTCTTCCAAAGAGCATCCTCTAAGAGGGAGCAAATAGAGACAGAGTACAGACTCTGGAGCCAGAATGCCTGGAGAATCCCAGGGATGGGGGAGCCTGGTGGGCTGCCGTCTATGGGGTCGCACAGAGAAGGACACAACTGAAGCAACTTCGCAGCAGCAGCACAGACTCTGGAGCCAGAATGCTTAGACTTGTGTCTCACTTAGTGTTGTCAATTTAGCTAATAAAAATACAGGGCCCCCAGTAAAAATTGAATGGATTTTATCTTGCAGCCCTAATTCCAGCCCCAGCAAATATTAGCCACATGACAGTGGGCACTGCTGAACCTTTCTTGTACCTCAACTTGCTCCTCTATAAAATGGGGTAATAGTGGTACCCACCTCATGGCATTGCTTTGAGGGTTAAAACATGTTCAGTGCTTAGAACAATGTTTGACATAGGCTAAGTGCTAGACAAATATTAGCTGTTACTCTTATTTGATGAAACCCCTTCAATGTTTTTATCCAAACACCAGTTGCAATAATATCATTCTTACTTTTAAAAAAAATATTTATTTTGTTATAGTTGATTTACAATATTGTCTTAATTTCTGCTGTATAGCAAAGTGATTCAGTTATAAGCATATATGTACACATATACATTCTTTTGGGGGCTTCTCAGGTGGCACTAGTGGTAAAGAACCTGCCTTGCAATGCAGGAGACATAATGAGACGTGGGTTCGATCCCTGGGTTGGAAAGATGCCCTGGAGGAGGGCATGGCAACCCACTTCAATATTCTTGCCTGGAGAAGCCCACGGACAGAGGAGCCTGGCCTGACATAGGGTTGCAAATAGTTGGATACAACTGAGGCACCTTAGCATACATGCATGCATATTCTTTTCCATTATGGTTTATTACAGGATATTGAAAATAGTTCCCTGTGCTATATAGTAGGACGCTGTGATTTACCCATTCTCTCCATAATAGTTTGCATCTGCTAATCCCAAACTCCCACTCCATCCTGTAATCTCTTGGCAACCATCAGCCTGCTCTCTAAGTCTGTGAGTCTATTTCTGTTTTGTAGATAAGTCCATTTGTGTTATATTTTCAATTCCACATATAAACGATATCATATGGTATTTGTCTTTCTCTTTCTGACTTACTTTACTTAGTATGATAATCTCTAGGTCCATCCATGTTGCTCAAATGGCATTATTTCATTCTTATGCTTGAATACTATTCCATTGCATGTATATATACATATATCTTTATCCATTCATCTACTGATGGACATTTAGGTTGTTTTCATATCCTGATTGTTGTCGAATAGTGCTGTTCGTTTCATTCTTACCTTTATGCTTAAATAATTAGATCCAATGTTCTCTTCTTTTATGGGCCAATAGGAATCAAAGAGCAGGAACATTCATGGTCTAAACCTGCATTGCTAATTCTTGACTGGATGTCTCTCTAATAGCCGCTCTTGGCCACAAGGTGCAATTACCAGCTAAAAGCTCACTGTACCCACCTCACTGGCAAAGATCAACCAACCCTAGAGAACATCTCGCAGCTATGAATAGTGACTGCTCATGTATCAGAAACAAACAAAACATAGGATTTCAGTGTTCAAAGAGTTTTGAGTGTGTGTGCTCAGTTGCCCAGTCATGTCCGACTCTTGGCGACCCCATGTACTGTAGCCCACCAGATTCCTATGTCCATGGGATTTCCCAGGTAAGAATACCAGAGTGGGTTGCTGTTCCCTCCTCTAGGGATCTTCCCAAGCCAGGGATCAAACTTTGTCTCCTGCATTGGCAGGTGGATTCTTTACCACTGAGCCACCTGGGAAGCCCCTCAAAGGGCTTTAGGATTAGCTAATTCAAGCACCAGCAGCACCTCCTTACAGAACTTGCTACAATAAGAGAGATGTCTGACATGTGCACCATCCATTACGACAGTCACCTGCTACACACGGCTGCTGAGCACAGGACACGTAGAGAGCACAGGTGAGAAAAGGAATTTCCACTTTAGCTACACGTGGTTCAAGCTACACCAGGGAAGGAGCAGCCTGAACCCAGGAAGGTAAAAGTCATTTCTGCAGGTCTCACAATCAACTATTTATAAGGCGAGGGCTTAGGACCCAGACTTCCTGACTCCTTTTTCAGTGCTCTTTTCATCTGGACAATTTCAGAGCAAGTGCTGTGGGGTAGGGAAATAGCTCCTCTGCCTAGAACGCCGTGGGACATTAAACTAGATTACAGGGCATTCTTGCCACCAAAGCCCTGAGAACACTGTCAGGAACAAGAAGAATGAGATGCAGAAATGCAGCCTGGAGAGTTACAGACACTTCTTAAGGCTCTAATCCTCAAATAAATAGCTCTGCTCTTTCATCTTCTCCAGATGACACCTCCTTTGTTAAAACTGTCAAATTCCCTGACACCTTAAGCCCGACTGGCTACATTAGGGAGGATGTTACAGAGAGGCTGACCTGCTAGGTCAGAGCTCTGCATGCGCTTGGCTTGCTGGGCTCCATCAACACAGATCCTTTTTTTCTTTTCATATTGGATTAGGTTTTTTCTTGGAGTATAATTGCTTTATAATGTTATGTCAGTTTCTACTGTACAATGAAGTGAATCAGCTATATGTATACATATACCCCATTTCTCTTGAGCCCCTCTTTCACCCCACCCCCCATCCCACCCCTCTAGGTCATCACAGAGCGCTGAACTGAGCTCCCTGTATTATACCACAGCTTCTGGCTAGCTAGCTATGTTACACATGGTAGTGTGTATATGTCAAGGCTGCTCTCCCAATTTGTCCCATCCTCTCCTTCACTCACTGTTTGCACACATTCTTTCTCTACATCTGTGTGTCTATTCCTGCCTTGCAAAGAGTCTCAACCGTACGCTCTTTTATGCCCATCTGAGTTGCTACATTCCTAGGGACCTCATCCTGGTGAGACAGGAGGAGGCTATCATTGAGAGCAGGGAAGGCAGTAATGCGTGGTGGGCTCTGGCGCCAGTCGGGCCACCTATGTTCAAATCCCAGCTTTGCCACCTACCAGCCTACAAACTGGGTGACCTTGGGCAAGTCATTTAAGCTCTCTGGGCTTCAGTTTCCTCATCTGTACAATGGGAGATGAAAGTGATCTTCATTTCACAGGTTGTTGTAGGAGTAAAAGAGTTAATATCTGTAAAGTAGTTAGAACAATATCTGGCATGGAGGCAAAACACTGGGTAAATGCTAGGTGATTTTTAGAGCGGATCTTGATGAGGATGTTGTCTGACTCTGGCAGATAGCTTTGAGCAAGTTACTTACCGTTTCTGTGGGTCAGCATTTTTTAGGTCTAAATTATAATGAGAACAATGAGGTGCCCTGATTAAGAGGATGATAGAGACGAGCAAGGAGGGAGTTAAAGGAACAAAGATATTTTTGTGTGACTACCAGGTGTTCAAAAAATTGTCTCTCCTAATAATAATTTCTTAGAAGTTCAGAAAGCCGCACTCTTCTGTCCCAGGGCATTGGCCACATTTCTGTCAATCTCACAGACTGTTTCAAGGTAAGACGAGATCTTGGAGTTTAAAGAATAAACTGGGACCCACAGGGCAAATCCAGGTGGTAGATATGTTGTGCTTGCCCTATAGTGAAGACCCAAACAATGTTTTTGAAATGTCTAACTAGTTCCCAACACTTAAAAAACAGGAGATTTCAGATTTTAAAAACGTAGGTTTCCAGCTTCTCTTGCAAAACCAGATAATATAGCAACAATCTGTCCCCAGTTCAGGCCAGGTGACATCTGGCTGGCACAGGCCCTTTGGGGTGTGACATTACCTGCCTGGCCCCTCTCACCCTGTGTAACCTTCCTGACTCCACCCACCAGGGTCCCCTGAGCTGACCTCATCCTTCCTTTACTGATGCAAGAACTGAGGGGTCCAGTTTCCCAGCCCCAGAGGTCAGTGCCCTTCCTTTGCACCAAGGGTTCTTGAACTTGAGCCAGCATCAGAATCACTTGGAGGAGGGCCTGCCCATTGTTGAGTCAATTGGTTGCCAGGGTTAACCTGATTCAGATGATTTACCTTTTTAACAAGTTCCCAGGTGATGCTTTTCACAATGGCTTATTTTCCCGGAGGTCGTCTGCAGAAGTGTCTCGAGCCTCCTCCCCAACAATCTGCCTCAGCAACCCCCAGGTTGCCTCTTCCAATCCTCATCCCCTCCACTCTCCAGCCCACTCTCAGGAGAAGCGAGGCACCCGCGAAGAGGTCAAGGGTCTACCCAGGGGGACCAGCCGCACCTCACCTGCTGAGGCCTCGAAGGCCTCCGACCTTGCCAAGGGCGAATGTCCAATCGTCTGTCCAGCCCCGGGCCCTGGTCTGGGGTCTGAGAACCTCCACCCTCCCCACAGCCGCGCCACCTCCCGGAAGCCTCTACGCCTCGGCCACCACGGAGAAGAATCGGTGCTGGCATCTCCGCAAAGATCTGCCTCCTGAAATCACGGCTGTCACTCAGTTGTCATTATTTATCTCTTTTCAAGCCCTTTCTGCTGTTTGGAGAATTTTGAGCCATTGGGAGTGGGTGCCAAGCTACAACGTGCGGAAGACCGATCCCTGCTACCGCCCCCTCCCCGGACGCCGGGGAGCCTACTCCCAGCTCGGAGTGTGTAAGGACCGCGGCTCTCCGCGAAGAGGAGGGCGATCGTCATCCTCAAAAGGCGTGTTCTCTTGCCCTGAAAGGAACAGAAATGTGCAGGTCGGCGAGGCTTTGGCCCTTCCGCCCTGCCCTGCTCCACGACCCCAGCGCTCTGGGCCCCCCGCGCCTTTGATGTCGCCTCCCCACCCCCAGGTTTCTGCGGATCAGGCGGCTCTAGGCCCTGCTTGCCGACCCGCAGCCGCCGCCTGCCCCCAGGCTGGCCCCATTACCGGCTTTGCACCTGGAAGGGGCCCCATGCAGGCTTTGGTGAGAATCCCTCCTCAGGTGGTTCAGGAGTGGCTGGGCCATCTGGGTCCCGGGGAACCGCCTGATAAACTCTTGAGCGAAGCAGGCAGGCGAGAACTTTTCTCCAGAGGCCAGAGCCGAGAAGCAGGCAGAAAAATGAAAGTTGTTTCTGGGGACTTAGCGTCTTCTCATGTGGTTTCTGGGGGCATCGCTCAGAGAGGAAGAAGGAAATGCATCTTGAGCTCCACCGTGTACCAAGCTCATCAGTGGTGGAGCTGGGCTTGGAACGTTCTCCATTCTCCTCTTACCCTCAAGGGAGGCCTCCACTAGATCTGGTGTGTTCACTTTGGCCCTCCCCACCAACCAAGGATGAAAAGGGAGGATTTCCAGGTGGAAAGCACCAGGGCCGCTGATCGCCACGAGTTTCTTTAGGCTCCATAAGCTGCCCTTCCATTCTGTCTGCTGCTCCACGCATTTCCTCCCAGGGGATCAGAATGGTCATCCTATTTTTTCTTAAAGGGGGAGGGGATGCTGTGGGCAGAGGGGTGGGTGGCAGACTGAGGTCTAGGGGGAGAGGCAGGGTCTTTTGCCTTAGAATCTAACTAGTCCAGGGAGATTCAGTAACACAATGGCTGGTGTCTGTTGAACACTAGATACTGTGCTAGGGGCATGACTCGCTCTCTGTCATTTAAATCTAGGGCCTATAATATAGGAACCCATTACACAGATGAGGAAACTAAGGCTTAGAAATGGTTAAATATTTGCCCATAGCCCTGCAGCTAAGTAGTGCAAGGAGACTCAGACTCAAGCTGGCTGACTCTGGAGTCTGCACTTGAATCCCTTTACTGTCTGCTTCTCTAAAAAGTGACTTAGTCTTGGCGTGCAGGTAAGCTCAAGAGGCCAGGAAGAAGCCAGTGTTTCCAGGGATGGGGAGGCTGGATGAACTTCACTTATCTTGAATAAGACAATAAAATTTCCCTTCTTCTCCTTCTCTGCCTTCTTCCTATTTCTCTTCTTCTTCTATTTCATCTCCTCCTCCTCTTCCTCAGAGTAAGAGCCTATTTAGAGCCTATTTAATAGCTAAATGTCCCCCAAATCTCAGGCCCATTCTCATTTCCAAAAGTTTGTCCTGGTATGCTTATTAACCATTAAAATATCTTGAACAAATTGCTGCCTGAGACTTAAACTGCCCCTCAGACTCCTTATATCTGAAAGTAAACTGAAACTCACCAGTTGGTCTGTGAGCTCCACTTTTTGACATATAGATGACAGTTTCACAGGAGCTTTTCCTCTGTCAAGAAAAGGAATTTGAGAAAGGATTGGTCCCATTGTCATTGCACCATAACTCAAATGAAACTTTATGAGGATATATTGAGGTTTCCTAGGAGCCTATAATTTTCCTTTAGACGCTTGTTTGTTTTTGGTGGTCCCTATTTTGCTGCTTCCCTTGTGGCTCAGACCGTAAAGAATCTGCCTGCAATGCAGGAGGCCTGGGTTGAGAAGACCCCCTGGCTTGGCAACCCACTCCATGGGCTTCCCTTGTGGCTCATCTGGTAAAGAATTCGCCTGCAGTGCGGGAGACCTGGGTTCAGTCCTTGGGTTGGGAAAATCCCCTGGAGAAGGGAAAGGCTACCCACTCCAGTATTCTGGCCTGGAGAATTCCATGGCCTGCATAATCCATGGGATTGCAAAGAGTCAGACACAACTGAGCAACTAAGCACAGCACATTTCGCTGCAGTGATTTGAAGAAACACTCTGAAAGTTAAAAGAAACTTTACAGGTTAGATCACCCAATTCTTAGTTTTACACGTGAAGTCAATGAAGCCAATGGAATAAGGGATCCAAGATGGCCCACTTAAGAACTAGTCAAGGTGGAGCTAGAACCCGGAGTTGGAGCATCACCATCTTGGGGAATTTGGACCCCAGCAAAACGTAAATGGTCCTTAGGTTTGATGTAAGAAGGTGGGTGTGTTAGGGTAGGCTGTCCACAGAGGTAGAGCAGGAGTGCTGGGAAAAGGGAGAGGAGCAAAGGAGATGGGCTGGGTTCCAGAGGGCACTGGAAGCCTTGTGCATCCTCAGCAGGCCGACTGAGATTACTGAGGGCTCTCGTAAGAGTGGTCTCTCCACGGGGGCTTCCCTGGCAGTCCAGTGGCTAGGGCTGCATGCTCCCACTGCAGGAGGCATGCGTTCAGTCACTGGCAGGAGGACGAAGGTCCCCTCATGTCCTGCGCTGTTGCCAAAACTTTTTTTAATTTAAAAAAAGAATAGTCTCTCCTTGTTTAGGTAACTTGGCTCAGGTGTAAAGCACTAAGCAAACCCTTCAAGGCACTCCTTGCCATCCATCCCCTTTAGTCTGAAGATCCTTCCTTTCTCAAAACCCTTACCGGACGTTATGTCCTTCTGCCTAACAGCCCTTTCACCCTCCTGTTGCAATGACAGGGCTGCTGGCAGCCTCCCCTCTGGACTCTGGAGAAGAGGACTATGTTTCTGTTGGAACCCTGGACAGAACCTCTCTGGCTTCAGTCCTCGAGTTTTTCCTGTCTGTAGTGACACTAAGGTCCTATAGAACCACGGTCCTTCACAGGGGCTAGAGGTGATGATCAGAATCAGGGAGGAAGGATGTCACTGCTTACAAAGGAGAGAATAAGCTGATGTTGAAGATAATCCGGTGTCTTATTCTCCACCTGAAAGAAGACTTATTGCCCACACTGATAAAATACAAAACTAACTAAAAAAAAAAAACAAAAACAAAGAAGTGCCCCTTTCAAAATAAAAACAAAATTTCGTTCAGAAATTACTATAGTTTTTATTTGTTTGAAACTTAGTAAAGAACAAATGATTTACATTGTAGACATTAAGAATGGTATGTTTAAAAAATATGCAGAAGACTTGAATAGACATTTTTTTTCCAGAGTAGACTTACAGATGTGAAAAGAGGCTCAACATCGTTAGTTATTAGAGAAATGCAAATCAAAACCATAATGAGATGTCACCTCATACCTGTCAGAATGGCTGTCGTAAAAAAGTCTGCAAATGGCTGATGCTGGAGAAGATGGGAAGAGAGGGGAACACTTGGTGGGATTGTAAATTGGTGCAACCAATTTAGAGAAGATTATGGAGGTTCCATAAACAGCTAAAAGCAGAGCTACAACATGATCCAGCAGTTCTACTCATGGGTATATATCCAGAAAAAATGAAAATACTAGTTCAAAAAGACACATGAACCTCAAAGTTCATAGCACTATTTGCAATAGCCAACACATGGAAGCAACCTAAGTGCCCATCAATAGGTAAATGGATTAAGAAGAAGTGGCATATATATGTATAAATATTATATTACTTGACCACAAAAAAGAATGAAATAATGCCATCTGCAACAACATGGGTGGACCTAGAGAATATTGTGCTTAGTTAGATAAGTCAGACAGAGAAAGACAAATACTATATAATATCACTTATATGTGGGATCTAAAAAATAATACAAATGAATGTATATGCTAAACAGAAACAGACTCATAGACACAGGACATAGAAAATAACTCGGTGATTACCAAAGAAGAGAGAGAAGAGGGGAGGGATAAATTAAGGATATAGGATTAACTGCTATGTATGAAATATATAAGCAATAAGGGCCTGCTGTATAGCACAAGGAATTGTGCCCATTATCCTGTAATAGCCTAAGAGAATATAATCTGCAGAAATACTGAATCACTATGCTATACACCTGAAACTAACATAAAATTGTAAATTAACTATACTTCAATTTAAGAAAAATGATGTGTTTTAAAATATATGATAAAGGAACATGATGAAATTTATTTATTTGTTTGGCTGTGCTGCAAAGCATATGCGATCTTAGTTCCCTGACAAAGGATTGAAGCCAGGCCCCTGCATTGGTAGTAAGGAGTCTTAGCCACTGGACCAGCAGGGAAATCCCAGTCAGTACCACTCTTCACCTCACTCAATGTCATACAAAATGTTTATAATGCAACTGGAAACATCCCTTTCTCCCGTCCATGTCTTGAGATGCTTGGATGCCTTTCAATCCATAGGTGTTTATATGAATCAGCAATTTCATTTTTAGGAATTTGTCCTAATAACCATGAGTGTGAACACAGATTTCTGCAAAGATGCTCCCTGCCCCACTGTTTATAACAGCAAAATACAAAACTAGAAATATTAATGAGAGCTCAAATAATAATTCATGGTCCGTCCATAGTCTGGAATACTACACATGAGAAAGTGTGGTTTGGATAGATAACTTAATTGTAGTGGAAAATAGCCTCTGTTTCTAAGTGTAAATCAATGGAATAAAAAGACAATACAAGCTGTTTGATCTTAATCTTGGGAAGGAAGAAATATGCATTTTAAAAAAGACTGAAGGAACTTCACTGGTGGTCCAGTGGTGAAGACTCTGAACTCCCAATGCAAGGGGCCCAGGTTCGATCCCTTGTCAGAGAACCAGATCCCACATGCGCCAAGTAAAATATCCTGCATGTCACAATGAAGACACAGCACTGGTCATATGGATCACAGCCTTGTCTAACTCAGTGAAACTGTGAGCCATGCCAGGTAGGGCCACCCAAGATGGACAGGTCATGGTGGAGAGTTCTGACAGAACGTGGTCCGCTGTAGAAGGGAATGCCAAATCACTTCAGTATTCTTACCTTGAGAACACCATGAACAGTGGTGGTGGTGGTCGTTGTTTAGTTGCTAAGTCGTGTCTGACTCTTGCCATCCCAAGGACTGTAGCTTGCCAGGCTCCTTTGTCTATGGGATTCTCCAGGCAAGAATACTGGAGTGGGTTACCATTCCCTTCTCCATGGTATCTTCCCCACCCAGGGATCAAACCCACGTCTCCTGCATTGCAGGCAGATTCGTTACTGACTATGCTATGAGGGAAGCTCCTCCATGAACAGTATGAAGAGGCAAAAAATATGACACTGAAAGAAGAACTCCTCAGGTCAGTAGGTGCCCAGTATGCTACTAGAAAAGTGGAGAAATAATTCCAGAAAGAATGAAGAGGCTGAGCCAAAGTGGAAACAAAGCCCAGGTGTGGATGTAACTGGTGATGGAAGTACAGTCTGATGACATAAAGAGCAATATTGCATAGGTACCTGATATATTACGTCCATGAATCAAGGTAAATTGAAAGTGGTCAAACAGGAGATGGCAAGAGTGAACATCAACATTTTAAGAATCAGTGATCTAAAATGGACCAGAATGGGAACATTTTATTAAGATGACCATTATATCTACTACTGTGGGCAAGAATCTGTCTCTTGAGAAATCTGTATGCAGGTCAGGAAGCAACAGTTAGAAACTGGACATGGAACAACAGACTGGTTCCAAATAGGAAAAGGAGTATGTCAAGGCTGTATATTGTCACCCTGCTTATTTCACTTCTATGCAGAGTACATCATGAGAAACGCTGGGCTGGATGAAGCACAAGCTGGAATCAAGATTGCCTGGAGAAATATTAATAACCTCATATGTGCAGATGACACCACCCTTATGGCAGAAAGTGAAGAGGAACTAAAGAGCATCTTGATGAAAGTGAAAGAGGAGAGTGAAAAAGTTGGTTTAAACTCAACATTCAGAAAACTAAGATCATGGCATCCTATCCCATCACTTCATGGCAAATAGATGGGGAAACAATGGAAACAGTGACAGACTTTGTTTTGGGGGCCCCAAAATCACTGCAGATGGTGACTGCAGCCATGAAATTAAAAGACGCTTACTCCTTGGAAGAAAAGTTATGACTAAAATAGACGACATATTAAAAAGCAGAGACATTACTTTGCCAACAAAATCCTCTCTAGCCAAAGCTATGGTTTTTCCAGTAGTCATGTATGAATGTGAAAGCTGGACTGTGAAGAAAGCTGAGCACTGAAGAATTGATGCTTTTGAACTGTGGTGTTGGAGAAGACTCTTGAGAGTCCCTTAGACTGCAAGGAGATCCAACCAGTCCATCGTAAAGGAGATCAGTCCTGGGTGTTCATTGGTAGGACTGATGTTGAAGCTGAAACTCCAATACTTTGGCCACCTGATACGAAGAGCTGACTCATTTGAAAAGACCCAGATGCTGGGAAAGATTGAAGGCAGGAAGAGAAGGGGATGACAGAGGATGAGGTGGTTGGATGGCATCACTGACTCAATGGACGTGAGTTTGAGTAAACTCTGGGATTTGGTGATGGACAAGGAGGCTTGCCGTGCTGCAGTCCGTGGGGTCACAAATAGTCAGACAAGACTGAGCGACTGAACTGAGCTATGGGCAAGAATAGGAGAAGAAGAATTAGAAGAAGTGGAGTAGCCATAGTCAACAAAAGAGTTTGAAAGGTAGTACTTGCAAAACGGACAGGATGATCTCTGTTCATTTCCAAGGCAAACCGTTCAATATCACAGTAATCCAAGTCTATGCCCCAACCACAATGCCAAAGAAGCTGAAGTTGAATGGTTCTATGATGACCTACAAGACCTTCTAGAACTAACATGAAAAAGATGTCCTTTTCATGATAGTGGACTAGAATGCAAAAGTAGGAAGTCAAGAGATACCTGGAGTAATAGGCAAGTTTGGCTTTGGAGTACAGAATGAAACAGGGCAAAGGCTAACAGAGTTTACCAAGAGAACTCTCTGGTCATAGCAAACACCCTCTTCCAACAACACAAGAGATGATTCTACTCATAGACATCACCAGATGGTCAATACCGAAATCAGATGATTATATTCTTTGCAGCTGAAGATGAAGACACTCTATTTGATCAGCAAAACAAAGACTGGGAGCTGACTGTGGCTCACATCATGAAACTCTTATTGCCAAATTCAGACTTAAATTGAAGTAGGGAAAACCACTATATCATTCAGGTATAACCTAAAGGAATTAGATCTGATAGAGTGTCTGAAGAACTGTGGATGGAGGTTTGTAACATTGTTCAGGAGGCCGTGATTAAAACCATCCCCCCAAAGAAATACAAAAAAGCAAAATGATTGTCTGAGAAGGCCTTACAAATAGCTGAGAAAAGAAACGAAGTGAAACCCCAAGGAGGAAAGGAAAGATAAATCCATCTGAATGCAGAGTTCCAAAGAATAGCAAGGAGAGAGAAGAAAGCCTTCCTAAGTGATCAATGCAAAGAAATAGAGGAAAACAATAAAATGGGAAAGACTAGAGATCTCTTCAAGAAAATTAGAGATACTGAGGGTACATTTCATGCAAAGATGGGCACAATAAAGGACAGAAATGGTATGGACCTAACAGAAGCAGAAGATATTAAGAAGAGGTGGCAAGAATACACGGAAGAACTACACAAAAATGTCTTAATGACCCAGATAACCACGATGGTGTGATCACTCACCTAGAGCCAGACATCCTGAAGTGCGAAGTCAAGTGGGCCTTAGGAAGCGTTACCAGGAAATAATCTTGTGGAGGTGATGAAATTCCAGCTGAGCTTTTACAAATCCTAAAAGATGATGTTGTTAAAGTGCTTCACTCAATATGCTGGCAAATTTGGGAAACTTGGCAGTGGCCACAGGACTGGAAAAGGGTGGTTTTCATTCTGATCCCAAAGAAAGGCAATGCCAAAGAATGT